>NC_064885.1:12702500-13902500 GCF_929443795.1 Astur gentilis
CCTTGTTTTGCAAAGTCAGGGCTCTTAGGAAAGGATAAAATTATTTCCTGAGATCATGCTCTGGTGATGGGCTTCCAACCAAACCCCAGCTCCAGCTAAAACAGGCTGCAATTTCTTGCAGCATGGATTCTTAGAAGCGGGGGATTGAGGGCAACAGCCAGGCAGCTGCAAAGGACGTGTATAATAGAAACTGTGAGTGGAGGAGTGAGCTTTTTTTCTAGTCCCTTGTTCCCCCAGGCCTCGGAGGCTGTCTGTTGGGAATAGCTGCCTTTTTTTTTTCTGGTGGGGGAAGGGAGATTTTACACAGAGCCACAGCCAATTTTGTTAAAAGAACTACTACCCTGATAGCCTGAACATGGGTCTGGCACAGAGGAGACCCAGCTGCTCACTTCTTGAATCTGTAATCAGTTCCCATTAATGCTGCCTCAGTTTCCCCCTTGTAGTGTGAGAGTAACCATGGTTTTCTACGCAAATTGTATTTATAAAGCACATGCTATTTTTAGGGTAAAAAAGAAGAGAAAGGGGAAGCTGATTAAATTTGTCCTGGATACCAATTATATGTTGAATTCACTGGCTTAGGAGCTTTCCAGGGGAATGAGCAATGTCTCCTCCAGCAGCGTATTTGTAAAGACAGGTTTTCATAACCAGCTTTTGTATGTATGTATGGACATGCAGGTATGTGCTTCTTCAGCTTCCTGAAATCTGAAAACCTTTGAAGAATTAAACAAGTTGATGACATATTCTCACCATTTTTCTGAGAGTAAGATTGCACTGATTTCCCTCCAAAGCTGCTGGCTTTGGGTCCAGAGTGAATGGGAGTGACTCTTTTTGCTAAATATAGGAGTCCATCCACACAGAGAAAGTAGTCTCTGACGACGTTAGAAATCAAGAATGTTTGAAAACCAAACATTATACCGAGAGAGAAAGCTGAACAAATCGCAGATGTTCTTCATTCTTCCCAGCATTTAAAGCCCTAGCCACCGTTAGGGCTGCGGAGAATGCCAGCACCCACGGCAAGAAGGTAAACTTGCTAAGGCTCTCGTTTGGCTGGGAAATGAGATTACATTATCCTGACACGCTCTCTGCTGGCAAGCACTGGGAAAGCACACACTTAGAAAAGCCCTTTTGCTTTGGGCTGGGATACCTGCAGAAGCATTACAGGCTAGTTTTTATCTGTGGGAGGAATAATGCATTTGCATAAGGGATGCAAAGTGACTGCTTTTGAGGCTTTGGAGACCCAGGAAACAGAAATCTGTCTGCCACATTACCTGGTTTTCGCCAGTGTCTCCTCAGTAAGGCTTTTGGAGTTTGTATGTTAAATCACCACCCCGACCTGTTCCACCTTTTAGAGCTTGTCAGCAACACGATGTCATGTTCGTGTTTCCCACAGGATGACCCTCGCTGCCTCAATGTCATCGAGTTCGATCGCCTGTTGCGGGAATCCCAAAGAGAGGTGTTACGGCTGCAGAGGCAGATCGCGCTGAAGAATTTCAAGGAGTGTCTACGTTCCTCTAAAATCAGTTCAGACAGCACTTTGCCAAGCACTGCCAGACGCCTGGGACCACCCGTACCAATGCTAAATACCTGCATCAAAAGTTCACCTCTAGCGAAGGAAGCCTGCTTGGGAGACCCAATGCTTGGAAAGGAAGCACACAGAGAGGTGAGACAAGTGGGTCAGCAATCTGAAAGTTTTGCTGTTTACTCAATTAATTACTGTTCTTAGGAAACTTCGTAAGAGTATGTGGGCGCTGTGGTTCACACCCGCTGCGAACAGGCGCTGTGCTTGTTTCAAAAATGACCAATGCAAGCGCCAGGTCTCACCAGGTGAAGGGGGATGCGGGCGCTGCTGGCCACACACTCCAGCGCGGGGATGCTGAGCCACGCCGGGGTCTTTGTCCCGCTCATCTTCCCCAGCACAGGGCTCCCACGCTGTTTTTTCCAGCCTAGGAACCCACGCAACACCTCATTTGCTGAAAACAAACATTTTCAGTGCTTGCTGAGGGTCGGACATTGGCTCCCAGTGGGTGAACGATGGGCACCCATGGCCACGCTGGCGCTGGCAGGGAGGCCTGCAGCTCCGCGACCCTCATCCCCGTCCCCTGCCGGGGACCGGCCCGTTCCCCGCACGGCCCCAGCGCCCTGCCCCACCTCCCCAGGCGCAACGGCCCCAGCCGGGGTGAGCCCCCGAGGCGGGCCAGGTCTCAGGCCCGGCCCGCGCTGAGGAGCAAGGCCGCGGCCCGGCCGCCTCCCGGGGCCCGGCCCCGGGCCCGGCCCGGCCCGACCGCCCCTCCGCGGTCGCAGTGGTACGGCCCGGCAAATCCGGGCCGCCTCAGGGCGCCGCCTCCCCGCTGGCGGGCCGCGCAGCCGGCAGGTAAGGCCGGGCCCTCCCGCGGTGCCTCTCGCCGGGCCGGGCCGGGCCGGGCCGGGGGCGGCTGACGGTGCCTCCGCCGGGGGCCGGAGCCGAGCCGAGGCGGGCCCGAGGCACCGGCGGGGTGCGCCTCTCCCGCGGCGGGGCCGAGCCACTCCCGGGCCGCCGGGACAGGCCCGCCGGGGGCCTCCGTTGCCTGCGGGGTGGGGCAGCGGGGCCTTTCCTTAGGGCTGGGGGGCGAAGTCCTCCACCAAGGAGGTCGAAGCAGCGGTGAGGGGGCCGGGGCCGGGGCCGGCCAAGGTCTGGGCCGGTCCTGGTGGGCGCTCCTGGGAGCCGGAGCCGGGACCGGGACGGGGGTGAGGGGCCGGCAGAGGCCTCCAGGGCCGCCGGCAGGCCGGGCTGGCAGGCGGGTGGGTGCGTGGGGCCGGGCCTGGGGTGCCAGGTGCGGCCCAGTGCCCCCCAGCTCTGGCGGTTTGTGGGTTTCGCGAGCCAGGGGCGGCACCGCGGGTTCCACTGGCTCCTGGTGGGTTTGTTTTGTGTGAGTTCACCCGGGTTCTTTACAAAGTTTTCAGCACCCGCGGTGTCCCATGGCAGAATTTCACATCTGTGGGCTGTGTGAGGATGGGCAACTCATCATCCCCCCAAGCTCCCAGCAGCTGCTCTCATTTATTGCTCCCCATTGCTTATAGAACATGTATTGAATATTCATTCCTTGTTCGTCTTTCCTAAGTCACTCATGAGTTTATAGGCCCCTCTTCTTCAGCTATTATTTTGTTTCTTTCTAGCCTCTTCCATTATTCAGTGTTAATCGTCTTTGTTTTCTTCTTGTGTACATTTTCTCTGTCATTTTTGTGTTGGGGGAAGCAGCGCTGCATGCGGTATCCCAGACACTGTGTCATTGATTTATATGGTGGCATAATGAAGTTTTCTCTCCTTTTCCCAATAGATCTTTTTGCCTTTTTGTCTAAGCAGTGGGTTCTATTAAAACATCATTTGTCTGATGGCCCTCTGTAATCTCAGTGTCATGAGGCCCTCTCCACCATTTGTCTCTTTGCTATTTCAGTACTTGAAGAGCACGGTTCCTGCTGCCTCTCTTTTAGTCCTCCCATTTTTACTAGATATTTACCCAAGAGAAAACCTTTCCCCTCATCCTGTGGTGGCTCAGTGTCTGCAGAAGCCTTTCAAAGCACTGCAGCTGAATGTGTTCAGAGCACCCAAGCAGGTTGTACCTACTGGATCTCCCTTACATGTTTGCTTGCTGATACCTTAGAAAAACTCTTTATAGATTTGTGAATGTGGGTTTTTTTTTTCCCCAATACATGTTTGTTTGGGTTTTTTTAAGTATCTGCCTAATCTTTGTTGCAATTTCTATTAGTTTGCCCAGAGCAGGTGTCAAATGTGCTGGTCTGTGTTTCCACAGAGCTCCACTGGGATACTCTTAATACTTGACATTTGCACCTTCCAGTTATTTTGTATTAAGGCACTGTCAGGGAAGTGACACATTGCACGTCTTGATTCAGTTACTGCTGAAGTGAGAGATTCAGTTCATGCTGAAGGGGGTTTTTGAACCCCTGGGTGAATATTGTCTAATCTTGGTGATTTGTTCCTGTTTATTTTGTTCACTTCCACAGTTCTTATAGACAGTTCATTTTGAGAGAGATCCTCAGCACTGTTCTTCATAGTTTGAGATTTCTGCCCTTGTGGCCCCTCACACCCCAAATTCCTCCATGATGAAGAGGGATGCACAGACTTTTTTTTTTCCCTCTTCTCTGCCCTTGTCTTCCTTGAATGGCCCTTCCATACCTTGGTTTTCAAGTGACCCTGCAGGTCCTGTCAGACAAAACCATGTATTACAGTCTTTCTCATGGATGCTCTTTATTTCTCTGATTTAGGAGAGTCTGTCATCATTGTCAAAAGTTTTTCTGGCTGATAAATAGCGACAAGACTAAGCCCAACAGCAGTAGTGAAGAGGGAGCAAGGAGGCTGTTGCCAGTCTCTTAGCTGAAACCTGTAGCGCAGAACACCCTGGGCTCAACAGGCTGTACTCGTGTGGGTGCAGTAGTGCCATGTGGAGGAGGAAGTCAGCTCTTGGGGAAGTCACCACAGTTATCGTAATTAAAAGAAATTACTTTGTTCTTCTGTCCTGCTCCTCAGCACATGGCATCAGTGCAGTATCCCCCAGCTTTCAAAGAACTTCCTCAGAGTATAAAAAGCAACCTTCTCCTCTAAGTGTCCTTGGAAAATACCATTTCTCTGTTCTCCTTCTGATTTCTCTAGTTCTTTATTTAGGGTTTTGGGACGATGTTTATCTCTGTAATGTCAAATCATAATTTAGCAGGGATTTTTTTCAGTGGTGGTGCTGGTGTAAACAGCCTCCTGTTCACCACTGCTTGTTCCCACTGTCCTTTCAGTTGTGTCAGTGCAACCCATATTGAGCAGTGGGATGTGATGGATCTGAGTTAAAGACAACCTAGCAAACCCAGCCTTCTTCCTGCCTTGGCCTGAAACCTGCATCAGTTTTCTGGTCCAGCTCTGCCTGACACTGCACAGAGCTGCCCTGGCACAGCTGTGGGAATGGGCCATGGTTAGGTGGAAAACGCTGTAGCAATTCTTTTGCGGCAGGATTGCAATGATGCTTTCTGGGTGCCAAGGGCAGAGCTTTCAGAAAGTCTACAGCATTTTTAATTTACTCTGTTGTGTGCTTTAAACTTTCCGGTCATTTGCCAAAGTACAGGTACTTCTGTGCCTGTTGTATATTTGGCTTTAGCTGGTACAGCCTGGGGATGCTGACCAGTTGTACAGCCCCACCCTGTTCTCTCAGCAGGGTCTCTGCCAAAGTCAGTGCACCCCAGGTGGATAGTGCTGAGGGTGGGAAGCAGCTGTTCTACACTGATTTTTAACTGTATGGTTGAACAGAGTCCTTGCACCTGGCTCATTCATTGAGCATCTTCCAGTCTATGCTGTGAATGAGGTGGCACAGCTCCAGGTCACAGCTCTCTTTGTGATGTGTGCCAGTCTCATTTATCAGTTGTTTAATACGGTGATGAGACTGGGTTCTGCATAAAAATAGCAGTAGATGAGCATGTGGCTGGGGGCAAGTCTTTGTTCTTGGGTAGAAATTAGGTCCATGTGGGCAAATTTATAATTTTGTAATTTTTCTAAGTTGTCTCTAATTAGGAATGTCATGGTTTTGTTTAGCTTTTTGCTGGGAAATGATCACAAACAAGCAAATTTGTCTTGCATATCTATTTGCAAGAGAGCGTGACTTGTGAATCATAGTGCATGGTGCTTGCGCAGTCAGTATCTAACCTTAGGTGGCATCCGTTAGCATTCCTTGGGGACCTAATTTCATTAAAGTTGACTAAAATGCAACATTTTCAGTTTCCAAGCAAGCATAATTTTGGAGGGGAGGTGTGAAATACAGATTTGAAGCTTAGCATGTGCCAAGTGGTTTAAAAAAAAAAAAAAAGTCCCAGAAACATTTGCACATGGATATTCCAGAGTGAAATACTGGTTTCACAGCATGTCTGAAAGCTCCCAAGTGCTGGGGTTTGTAAGGTACTGTGGCTTGGGTGGAGGATCTCCAGACTTCCAGCCACTGGTTGGTGCTCAGACTGCCAAACTCTTAAGTTAACCTTATTCCATGGGGGTGGTAGGGTGTTGTGGTTTAACCCCAGCCAGCAACTAAGCACCACGCAGCCACTTGCTCACTCACTCCCCCCATCCAGTGGGATGGGGGAGAAAATTGGGAAAAAGAAGTAAAACTCGTGGGTTGAGGTAAGAACAGTTTAATAGAACAGAAAAGAAGAAACTAATAAGGATAATGATAACACTAATAAAATGACAACAGCAATAATAAAAGGATTGGAATGTACAAATGATGCGCAGGGCAATTGCTCACCACCCGCCGACCGACAGCCCGAGCGGCGATTCCCCGCCCCCACTTCCCAGTTCCTATACTAGATGGGACGTCCCATGGTATGGAATACACCGTTGGCCAGTTTGGGTCAGGCGCTCTGGTTGTGTCCTGTGCCAACTTCTTGTGCCCCTCCAGCTTTCTCGCTGGCTGGGCATGAGAAGCTGAAAAATCCTTGACTATAATCTAAACAATACTGAGCAACAACTGAAAACATCAGTGTTATCAACATTCTTCGCATACTGAACTCAAAACATAGCACTGTACCAGCTACTAGGAAGACAGTTAACTCTATCCCAGCTGAAACCAGGACATAGGGAATAATGTTCATGTGGGAGGTGGTTTCAGAATTTTCCTTGTAGCAGAAAATGTGAAAACCTTGATAGCCTGGGCTTGAGTGTAGTCTCAGAGTTCTGACTTTCAGCAGTGGAGTCATGAATAGTTAAAACCTGTGGCTTTCAAGCCTAAAATAGGAAAAAGAAATCACATTTTACGTATAGTGCTTAGACAGTGTCCTAATGACTGACTGTAAAGGGAGCTCAGACTTCGTAACGTAGGTCCCTCAGTACTGTAGGTGTTCAAAATGAAGTGAGAAATTCCGCTTCTGACGAGAGGTCAACCAAAGGTTAAAGGCTGAGATGGAGTCACAAAATCCTGTTGCTTGCTCACTGTACAAGTTGGCTTTGATGATTCTAAAGATCTCCTGTCCCTAAAATGTGTTTATCAAAAGTGACTTTAAATTTGTTGTTTAAAACGTTATCAAAGCCCTTTTTCTTCTGTTTACCTCAGGCCTTGCCTTGCTGTCACAGATTACTCTAGGCAGACAATGTCAAGTCAAATATCAGTTGAGAGAGAAAATTCAGAGGATTAAAGGTGTGTTTGTCTGTAGCCCAAATTAAAAGGCATTTTGTTAGAAACTTGTGTACAGAAAAATGTCTCCTTCCATCTGGTTTGGTGGTGGCACATAAGCCATAGCACATCTGCTGCCATTTCAGTCCTTCCCAGCTACTAGCTGAGGTGGGATGCTCCATTTCTTGGTATTTTTTGTCTGCTCTTCTCTGCCTTTAGATTCTGACATCTTCACTGATTTCTGCTTTCTCTTGTTTATGAGGGTTGTGTTCTCCCATCTGACCAGCTTCCATCATCTTTTTATTGCTTTGGAGAGGACCATGAAAGGTGTTGCTGACACTTCTCATTGAAACCTTAGCTGAGGCACAAAGGAGAACTCAGATCTGAGAGCTTTCTGGAGCCTACTGTTGCATGTGGGTGGTTCAGTCAAGCTGGATTGATTGGTGCTGGGCTCCAGAAGACTCCCAGCACAGTTCTCTGGTGGCTGAGAGATCCCTGGCATAGTGTTCACCTTTCTCCATGTCCAGTTGTGCAGTTCAGAGATCAGGGGTTTTCATGTGGTGCATTGCTCTCCCAGGTGGTACTGCCAGGAGAGCCTCTTCTCCCTTGGTGTGCATGGTGTGCTCTGTAGTCCTGGCTGTCCCTGAGCTCTCTGGCATCTTGCTTGCTTTCCAGGTGGAACCAGCTGTGCAACCGCTGGGAACTGCCTCTGAAGGACATGAAAATTTCCCTCCCAAAAATGCAATAACAGACCAAGAGAGCAGCCAACAGATACAGCAACTGGTGAGTTGTGAACATGGTTTTGGGTGAAGGAGTGCTATATTTTTTCTTGGGGTTTTCACCCGTGCAATCCAGGCAGAGATTTTGGGGACTGAAGTCTTTTTAGGTGCAGCTGCTGTGCACAGGTAGGAAGCTTGAGGAATCGGTGGGAAAACACGGGCCGTCTGCATGGAGAGTGTTGCTGGGTGGCAGCTCCAGGTATTGGGCTGGGTGTCACACAAAAACTAGATGGAAACACACCAGTAGATTGTGTGCTGTGTTTGGTTTAGTCTTATTTGAACTGGGAACAGATATGACTGACCTGGAACAGATGTCGTGTGAGGAATATGACCCTTGTCAATTATTCCAGCAAACTAGGACAGTTCACAGTGAGGTTTAGCAGTTCTTATCTATCTGAGGAACCAGGAGTGGTAGTGAGTAACTGCAGATAAAGGTGCATAACCAGGGGATGTCTGCTCTCCATTAGATGTCATTTGGATTAGAATAGTAGCTAAGATAGCACAGCTAGTGTTTCAAGCTGAATATTTTGCACAGCTGTCTCTTTGTCCCCTGTATCCTGTCCTCCATACTGTCCTGTACAAATAGGAACAATCTGTGCAAATGGGAAAAGGAGAACTGTTTCCAGAAGCTGAAAGACTTGGGGAAGAGAGGAATAGCTGTTTCACTTTAAAAGTTTCTTGGTTTTAATACGTTTTACAAAAAAATCTCCCTTGGTTTCTATATTGTTTATGTTTGCCACCAAGAGATTTTCTTAAGAAAATAAAAATAGTTAATACAGCATCGGGTCTGAGACTCTGGGCTTGAATTTCTTATGCATTTTAAGGATGTGGACTTGCTGATCTACTTATGTTTGTTTCGTGCAGGAATTTGAACTCAAGAAAAAGCGCAAAAAATGTGAAAACCTTGAGCATGAAGTGAGGAAAAAGCATAAAAGATGCCAAGAACTAGTAAGTGTTCTTGTTGCCTACTGTTGTGAGCATAATGGTAGAAGAAGAGGTTGTATGCCTCTCTTGGATTCTCTTCAGTTTATCTTAATAAGGAATCACCAGTCTTTCTCTTAATTTGAACAGTGTCACAAATTTTGGGCTCCAGCCCTTGAGGTTTGAATTGTTTATTTAGCTTTCAGCTAGCTGTGGGTTGAATATAGCTACATAAATCACCACGTGAAACTCTGTGGCCTTTGCTAGTTTGAGCTGGTACTTACCATTTTCACATGCGCTCCAGACAAGTGTTGAAAGATTTCTACATCTTGAGATGGTAATTACAAAAACCCATGGTCATTTTCTTGCGCTTCTTATTTGTTGGATGAAATCTTGCCTTTGTTTAATTTCATAGAGGTTTTGCAGGTCATACCACAGCATCTGGATTTCTCCCTTCTGTTTCTACTTTGCTGAGCAGTACTGGTGGCATTAGTGACTATGACAATGTAAAGTTTCACCCAAGGGTGCTTACCTTCCGAATAGATGTTTTATGTCTTGCTCAAATCTCAGTTCAGGTCAGTTTAATGCGCAGCTCAGACTCATGTGCAGTTCATAGTGCACAGCTCAGCCTCATTGTCTGGGTTAGAATGGGGTGTTTAAGGAATAAGTTGGTCATTGTATGTTGTTAGACAGTAGCTTTTCAAGGTCAGGAAGGGACCAACTCACCTTGAAGTACTGGGACTTAAACTGTGTGCACAGGGAATTAGCAGTTGAGATAGCCAGAAAATATTTGATGATCCATAAAACTTTGGGATGCGGAAATGTGTGTGTGTCTGTGTGGAGTCATGTGATTATGCAACTATTAAATTCCTCTAATGCTGTACAAAGTTGCTGCAGATGGACTGGACCTGACAAATTTAGTCAGTGTCTCTCCATATGTCTGTGGCCTCCTGCCTGCTCAGACTATTCTCTAAGGCAGAGTGATAGCTGGCTCATGTTGCTTTCTTAACTCCAGACTGAATCCTGGTTTCAGAGTCAGCTATTTAAAACTCTTTTGAGTTTTCAGTCTAGAACTCTCTTTGTCATCATTCTTCCAAATAATTTTTCTTCCTTAACTGAAATTTGTCAAGATCTTGAACCAACAGTGAAACTTGGTGAATTGTTGTAGGTGGAGATGATATGTAAATAATGTGACACTGGAGTTGTGAAGTAGACAAGGAAATGTCTTTCTCATTCTGGGCTTGGACGCTACATAAATGGGAAAGGAAACTTAAGAGATTGTCTGGCACAGGGCTGGTATCTGCTTCAGTGGTGCTGCATGCTGTTGCCTTCCACTTCTCAGGCAGCATCCCATCAGCATCCTGCACCATCAGTCAAGAGAAACAGTGGAGCTGGTCTGCAGAAAAATTTGGGGGAGTTAGTCTGTGGGCCTTGGTGTAGTAATGCCTGCTCTTTCTGGACAGGAGATCCAGCTGCAGGAGGTGCAAAGTGAAAATGCACGACTGGCCGAAGAGAACTTGCAGCTGAACGAGAAGGCTGAATGGGCAGGACAGGTAAAAAGCAGTATCTTTGTCAGATGGACCGTTAGTTTCTGTAAAATTTTGCTGAGAAAAACTTGCTAGCATGCTAGGTTTTCAAGTTGCCAGCTGAGTAATGGTCATGTGCCCATCTGTATACTTCTCTGTCCTGCGTAGCCTGTGGTAACTGCAAGCAGAGCAGTTAACTGCCCTATTTTTATTACAGAGTTTCCCAAGACTTGAGTGAGATGCTTTGTCCTTACTGAAGTTCCTACTTGGTTTACCTGTGGTAACTTGTTAATGAGTTCATAACCAAAGACAGACAGTGGTTGGTGGGGAGCAGTGTGCGCTGGTCAGGGCGGTAGTAGAGCAGAAGCCGTCACTGCAAGTGGTGCAAGCATATGGTGTGTTTGAAAGTCCTCAGTCACTTCTGACATTTTTTTGTCATCCTTAAAGAGGGGTTTTGTTGGATGATGATGGGGCAGGGGAGAAAGCCACCCTTGCAATTCAAAGCTGCCCTTGCCAGATGGAAAACCCAAAAGCAGGGACAAAGGCAGGATGCTTGCACTGTTCAGTTTGCAGAGCAGATTTCAGGGGAGGGCGGCTGCATCTCAGAGGGTTGTGTTCTAGGAACATGTTGCATGTGAGAATGGTGGAAGAGTTGGTACTCCAATGAAGATTCGCCATGGGTTACTGTTCCAGCTCCTTCTCTGGACAAATGTAATGCACAAGAGTTAGAAAGTCACTTGTCTGCCCCCTATGTCAATGTTGCCAACATGCATAAGGCTTCTCACTTAGTAACTGTTCTAAGCGGAAATGTTTGTCTTTGCTTGATAATCTGCATTGCTAATAGTCATCAAGCCATAGCACACTCTAGAACCAAAATATATTGCTGGAATTCCCTGTAGTAAGTGGAGGAGGTAATCATGATTTCAGCAGGCTACTGAACTTTCTGTACAGTTCTGTGTTTAATCCTACCATCTAGGATTAAACAAGCTTGTAGACGTTTGTGCTTTTTTTGTATCTCTTGAGTATGTAGCGTGTTCATATCCCAGTCCCTTCCTCCTTGCAGGTGGGGAGGAGAGATGAGTCTAGTGGGAGACGCAGTATGTGCAAATAAAATGTTCATCACATTGAGGACTGATAAAAATGCTTGTGTATTTGTTTTGAGTGAAAGCTGGAGGGAAAGGAGGATCATGATTTTGGTATCATTGCAAGTAGAAAGCAGGTCTGCAAAACAAGCTATTGAGATAGAGAAATAAATTGTCCTCCATTATTTATACAAGGAATACCTATGGCTACTTGTGCTAATTGAAAATCCTTTCTCTTCAGGTTGAATCTGAGAATGCTGACCTGAGATTGCAGGTTGTTTTGGTTACTAAGGAACGGGATTCAGTAATTCAGACGAATCAAGGACTCCAAACCAAGCTGGAGAATCTAGAGCAGGTGCTGAAGGTCAGTAGGATCCACATGGCTGGAAGGACTGTCCAGACACTTAGTGCTTCTTTTGGATGGCACATGTTGTCTCTTTGCTTTTTTTGTCCATTCCTTTGTTTCTGTTCTTCTGTGGGGAATTCTGCTTCTGTGGGATCCTGGAACATGGCCTTCCAAAGTAGGCAGAAGTGCTTTAGAAAGGCTGCTTCAGGGATTTGGGTGGGAGGGGAAATAAGGTGGCCATCACTGATTCAAGGATTTTCTTTGACTGTGTTACTCTGGCTTGTGCTGAGTTTCTTACTTTCTCCTCTGTTTGATGATATGAAATACAAGCAATGTTTTGACTTCGTGGCTCATGATAGGACATAGGACAGTATTGCAGTGATATAATGTCACCCTTCATCTGTCTGTGAATTTTTCTGTAGCACATGAGAAATGTGGCTGAACGAAGGCAGCAGCTGGAAGTCGAGCACAAGGAAGCGCTGCTAGTCCTGCAGGAGAAGCAGGAGGAAGTCAGACGGTTGCAGCAGGTATGCAGTGTGGGAGAGAATGGACATTTTACTCTCTGAATCCCTGGAAAGTGATGGGTCTCCTGCACCTTGTTTCCATGGAAGTGCAGAGTATGGAGGAGATATGTGTGAGTTTACAGGATAAAGTAAACCAGGGAAAAGTGTCTGCATCTAGGTGAACTCTGGTACCTGAGCAAAGTGAAGGCTTTTCTCATGAATGGTTGCTCTGATCTCTCACTGATGTTTGTCCAGAGACCAGAGATGCTTTCAGTCTACAGTGTTTTAAATCTGTAATGGTCTATCAAGGTGGGATGATAGTAGAAGTGAACTTAGGTTCGGCTTTCTTATTTACTCTATTTCTTATTTCTCCTTAGGCACAGGCAGAGGCAAAAAGAGAACATGAAGGAGCAGTACAGCTTCTAGAGGTAAGACGGAAGAAAATAAGATGGTTTAGTGGCTGCAGATTTGGTATGTTTTGTTCTTAGTGTCAGCTTTCTTGATGCTCTGGGTTTTGTTGGTTCTTGAGCAAAATACTTTAATGTCTTGATTGGATGCAACGTGTTGCTGCTGTGAACAGGTATTGGTTGTGCTGGCAGAGTAGTCTTTGAAGTCAATGTTTTTGGGGATTAAATCCTGGCCTGCTCAGTCCTCAGATAGGTTACTTCATCCAGATTGTGCCCAACAACTCTTTCAGGGATGCGTTAAGTTACCAACCTCAGATCTGCCTGCTCCATTTTCCAGGATCATCTGCAAGGAGGAATAATACTTGCATCCATGTGACTTGAAATTTCTTTTGTGTATATCTGCTGTATGCTTTTTATTAGGGGAAGAAAAGGAGAAATGTGGCCTTTGCATGAGCATAATGAGTAATGAAGTTTGAGGCAGCTCCCTTGTCCCATTTGCTAGTCTGGGACCAGCTGTGCAAGTGCTCTGACATCCACACAGAACACACTTTGTCGTGGTGGCAGAGGGCCTAACGGTGCAGCCTGGCAGATACGATGAGCACTGTTCTGATTTTGATTTGCATTATCTCAGTGTTTATCAGGATGACTTTGGAGAAAACCTTGGCTGTGGATTCCTGGAGCTGCAAAGGCAAAGCATCAAACCCTGGAACTTGATGTGGTGATTTAGTGGCTGTCAGAGAATTGGGTTAGGTGTGATGGCAAATGGGGCAGCTTCTGCTCTCTCAGTCCACTGAGGTTTTCTGAGTACTGAAACATCTGAAACCAAGCAGAGTGTCTCACTGTACAACACCTGGACAGTGAGATCTCATGCTAATGAGGCCATGGCCCTGTCTGTAGTGGTGACATACAGTCAGAGACAGCCTGAATTGCCTGTGTCCATTGCAGTGCAGCAGCTCTGTGGCTGTTAGGAGCCCAGAAGAGTTGAGTGAGATGGTAAGTGTCCTTATGGAGGAGATTGCTCCATGGCTGCAAATAGCATCTCCTTTGAAGGGGGCCTGACCTGTATCCGAGCTGTAGAGCATGAGAGTGCTGGGCTCCTACTGAATGGGATTGAAATTGTTGCAGGCTGGGTGAATATCGTGGGGAAGTGACATTATATATTGCTCCATTGCCATGTCCTTTCTGGGACATCTGCTTTTGGCTGCAGAGACAGAGCTGATATGGGTGCTGCTTTTATGTCAGTTGGTGTTTAGCTGGCTTCTTAGCAGCCTTTAAGGGAAGGGAGGTTTGATGCTTGCCAAACGTTTTCTGAACTAATTCATTGAAGGATTAGAGAAGCTACTTAGGTTTAAACTAGACATCTACCTGTGCAAAGGAAGAAAGGGACAGTCATTTTGTTTTATGTTTGAGAGGCTGGTCATGTTCTTCTGCAAGGGCTTCATCAGTTAAATATTCTTGCTTTCAAGTTACTGGTATGGAGATGTTTTACAAGTCAATGACACCAGGTGGACCAAAGAAAGAGAAATTGTCATTAAAAGCTAGTTTAATGTGGAGCAACAGTCATTTAAATGACTTAACTATAATCATAGTCATTCCAGAACATCAGTGTAGGGCAAAATTAGGCTTTGGGGTGCCTACAATGCGTATTGTCATTTTTACTTGTGTTTGGATTGCTTTTTGATGTAAAATTAGTGAAGAATGAGTGTGGTCCATTTCCCTGTTGGAAGAGTTCAGTCATATGATTGTCATAAGTGGAGTCTCCCTCCTTGGAGATGTCAAAACTCAACTAGACAAAGCTCTCTGCAACCTGCTCTAGCTGACCCTGCTTTGAGCTGATGGAGTTGAACTAAGTGATCTCCAGAGCTGCCTTCCAACCTCAGCTATTCTGTAGTTCTGTGATAAGGCAGTGATGGGGGTGAGTAGAGGTATGGGATGGTTTCTGTGTGCAGAAATGCCATGGATAGAAAGACTCTCTCAGCTTAGAAAGAAAACCTTGAGGGTTATGGTCATGGGAATGAAGTTGTTCAGTAGTAGTTCCAAAGTATGAGACAACATTCTCAACTGCCTTTTGCACTGCATAGATGCAAAAGGTGACAGCCTGATTTCAGGAAGCCAGTGTAGAATTTTGTTGGGAAGTCCAGTGAACAGAACTCAACTTTGCTTGTTTTCCCTGACCTAGGAGCAGGGTGTATGACTGAGCAGGCTGTTAGCTGCTTGAAATCATGTCGAAGCCAGGTTCTGAGCTGTGCTTTGATTCCCAACACCTCCTTGGTCTCAGACCTGGGGAAAGGTCTGGACACAAACTGTCCATGCTGTTGATTTTATGGGTGGTTGCAATGTGCTGAGAAAAGAGGGTTTGAAATTTAGCACTGATACTCAAAGCATATTGTGACTTGGCTCAAAGCATATTGTGATTTGAAGGCCCTCAAAAAGCTCATGGTTATCTTACTCATGCATTTGGTATGTGGGATTTGGCTTTTGTTTAGGAAGCAGATGCTTCTGGGAATGAGGTGGGGATCTCAGTATGGAACAAGGCAGACACTGTAAGTCAGTGAGAAAACAATTTCATTCAAACTGAGGGTTGGGTTATCTTTGGCAGATTGTTGATTTTTGGCTAGTGTAACTACTGATGTGGTTTTATATCTCTTTTTGCTTTTCTTCTTGCTACCAGAGTACTTTGGATTGCATGCAGGTACTGCTATAATCCTGTCAAACAGGACATTTTTCTCCTCTGTCCTGACTTTGACAGTTGCTTGGTATTCTTGTTTTTACTATACTCTGGAAAAGATTGGAAGAGTGTCACCTCCAATAAATAAATGTAATTAAAGGAGCTACCACTATGAGTTTGATGGAGCAGCTGCTTTTATGTTTAAATGCTTTGCTTTTGCAACCAATTAGAATTAGGAGCTTTGTTTTTTTTTTTAGCATTTCCAGATTTCTAGAATTGTCAAACTGTGCACCTTCTTCACATCACATATATTTAAAGGTCTTTTGGGGAACTACTTGCAGTCCAAGAGTGAAGTGTTTCCTTCAAAACCCAAAAGCAATAGCAATATCATTGCAAATGAAAGTGCTGTGGAGAAAAAGACAGGTCCTGCTGGCTTTGTAATTGGTTGGAAGATGGGAAACAGAGATTGTGAATAATAGTTTTCACAGAAGAGATAGTAACTAATGAAGTTACAGCCTGGGAGCTGTGCTTGCTGGCCTATTCACAAATGATTTGGAAAGAAGGCTTATATGGAAGTAATAGGTTTTATAGCTGATAGAAAACTTCTTTCAACAGTTGCCTTTGGATCTGACTGCAAAGAGCTGTGAGGAGATCTCATGAGTAATGGGGAGATTAAATGGCAGGTAACACTGACTGTGCAAAGGCAGAAGCAGCCATGACTAAACATGCACAGTGGTGGGCTCTGAACTACCTGTTGTGGCAGGAAATGCAGTGTTTGAGGTAGAGTGATTTTTTTTTTTTTTTTTTTTTTTTTTTTTTTTTTTAATGTCAGCTTAATTCACAGGTCTGGTCAAAAAGGCAAGTACAGTGTTGGGAACTTTTAGAAAAGAAATTGAGAACAGCCCAAGGACATTATTAGGGTATGTGCACATCCTGTACAAGTAGCATCCACATCTATTTGGAGTTATGGATGTGCCTTTACTCCCTTTGGCATTAGCCCTGCTTTGAGCAGGAGGTTGGACTGCAGACCTGTAGAGTTCCCTTCTAGCAAAATTGTGATTCTCTGACCTCAGAAACATATAGCAGAAGATACAGAGAAAGATAACAAGGGACGTCTGGATGGGGAACGTCATCTGTAGGGGAAGTGTAATAGAGCAGCCAAGAAGGAGAGTGTCTAAGAGGACAGGGCTGAGCTGGTGGTGGTTGGGTCTACCTTGGTGTGGAAAATCAGAGTGAGTTCCTGAACTGGTGGTTAAACTCACCCCACCAAGCTCTGCTCCCTGCTCTTGCAGCCTCTTCTGGTAATCATGCTATTCAATCTCAGTTGGTGTGAGGTCTCTTTCTCCCTGTTTTGGGTTGGGCGTAGACACAAAAGTCTCCTCTCTCTTCTGTGTCTGGGGCTTGATTCCTGCTGGTTCCATGAAGCTCCTGGCCATGTTCTTAGGCTCCTCTTCCTTATCCCCCTGCCTCCTAGCACTGCCCTGGAAACTTGCTGCTTGCCCAGCTGCGTATGAATCTCTGCGAGAAGTCTGCTGGAAGTCTGCATTGTGTATGATGTGGCAGTAATACTTAAGGGATATTTGTACATTGTTTTGAATAACACAAGATGTGAAAGACGCCTAACTAATTAGGTATCTCAGAATTAAATTGTGGATTATCCAAGCTATTGGCTTGACCACCAATATAAATGGATTTAAACTGTGGTTAATAAATTTACAGAACCAAGGTACTATTATGATGCTATTAAACACAATATCCAGATGCATCTGCTGGCTCAGGTCTCTAGGCAAGATGGAAAAACTGTCTTTGGTCTTGGTTCTGTACCTGTCTCTTGTCACAGGCTGTGTCCCAACGTGGGATTGGGGACAGATGTTGGTCTAGGCGAAGCTCTACGTTGATCCAGTGCAACTGTTCTTACTGTTCATGGTTTCATTTCTCTATTAAGATGTAATGTGTAGGGGAGAAGCATTTATGTGAAAGGTCTTAACTGTAAGTAAATTCAAACAGTCATGATTGCAGAGGAATCCTGTACAACGTGACTTAGTGAACAAGGAGTTGACTCTCAGCAAGTGGAGAATGCAGACACTTCTGGAAGTTGCTCAGAGCATCTCATAAGTCTCTTTCATAGACAGTTATTTCTTGCTAGACTTCAGAGACTTCACCAGGCTTCCCTTAAAGACTGAGAGCACCTAGCTAGTTGTGAAGGAAACAAGTGATAAACTGACAAGTTTAAAACAGATATGTCACAATAAAATAAAAATGCATGCACCCTTGTAAGTTGGTAGGGAGTAGGCTAGAAAGATTTTGTGGTACTCTGAGATCAGAAAGAAAGCTTTTTCCAGGTCAGATGTGTTATTTTTAGAGCTGCCTAAAACCCAGACTTTCTGTCTCACATAATATTTCAAGGCATGATTTATTTTTTGAGTTGGAAGGAGAAAAAGACACTTCAAAAACATTTTGTGGAATGGAAAATTTTGAAGAGCACCATGCAGTCATCTGTTTTGATGCAGCTTACCTATGCAAAATGATGACGAGTGACTGCAAAGCCTGGTGTGATCTCAGCCTAAAGATACAAAAGGGAACAAATGTAATCTCTTGCAAGGCATAGCCTGTACCTCAGCCAGATGCGCTAATGCCAAATTAAATATTGTCTGCATTAACTTAGTTGAAGAACTGCTGATTAGATGATATATTCCCATCCAGCACTAATGCTTTTTGTTTACTTATCACCTGAAGTGCATGAGCAGGGTCTACAAAGGATACCTGTCTAGGAAGCCAGAATAAGCGCTTGCACAGTGGAGGAGTGAGAAGAGGGAAAGGAACAGTTGCATTTTCCTGGGAATTGATATGCCTGCAACTAGGGAATATGTAGGGATGTGTAGGGACACCCAGGACTCAGCAATATTTTGGAAGGGGAAGATCTAGTAATGGTAGAAAGAGAATACTATAAAATACAAATGGATCTCTAGTAGGAATGTGTCTTTCCCTCTCCATAGTATTTCCCCAAGGCTCCCCTGCATCTCATCTTGCTCAGATGTAGCTTTCTTGTACTCAGCATGAATTTTCCTGGAGCAAGTCAACCCTGTAGGACCTGGTGGCAAAGTGTGTGGACTGCCCGCATCAAAGAAATGTTCTGCAACACAGGCCAGTGTGCTGATGCTCTCTGCCCTTCCTAGTGTCTGGAGGAGCCAAGATCTGGAGGGACAATTAGGAGTACTGCCCAGAATGGTGGGGAGGCCAGGGTAAGGTTTTGGGAGCTCGCTGGAGCCTCTGGAGTGATGGATGAGATAGAGCATTGGGAGACCAATTCCTTTTGCCGATGTGATTTTAATGCTTCAATAAACATGCAAAGCCTTTTCAGTCTTTTTAAGGCTTATTTATCTTTGACTTATCTCATCTGGTCTTGTGCAGGGCTTGGATAGGATATTGAAGTTCAAACCCAGCATTTTGGGGATAATTCCTAATTGAGCTTGCAGTCAATCTCCTCATAGACGATGAGTTTCAGGTTTTCAAAGATACTATAGTTGCAGAGCTGCCAGTTCCTAATTACTATTCCTAGGCAGGGCACACCCTTAGGTTCTTGGGAGTCTGAGACCCACTGAAAAGATGCAGCAAAGGCAGATGCTCTTTGGAGCCTCACTGGTGGTTTTGATATGGGTATGTGCCTCATGTTGTGTCTCTCCTGTCAGGCCAGGGTGAAAGATCTAGAAGATCAGTGTCGCAGTCAAACAGAGCAGTTCAGCCTCCTGTCTCAGGAACTCAAACAATTCCGGCTTCAAACAGGAAAAATCGACCTTCTCACCTCTACGCTGGTGACTTCTGAGCTTCCTCTTGCTCTGTGCAGCTCTACCCCACAGCCCCACTGGGAGAAGGGTAATTGCTGGAGATGCCTGGGAGTGTTTTGACAAATGAGTTGTTATTTGTGTAAATGGGAAGGTGTAAAGGAAATAATGCAAATGTTTAGTTAACTTCTGGGATCTCTGTTTCTCTTTCTTGTAAATACCTTTGGTTCATTTTGTAGTCACAAAGAGAACTTAGCATTTCTCCGACCAAAGAGAGCCCAGGGTGTCCAGTCTGTTGCACTGTTACATGAGTCACATTTTTAGAGACTTGAGCTACTCTAAAGGGTGTTTACTCATTGTGATGCTCACTGCTGATCTTGTATTCTGCCTGTGGCTAAAAGTAATGGACAGATATTTTATTGCAGAATCGACTGTTCCTGGATTGCTCACTCACCAGAGCGTGAAGAAGGTTCACAATGAAGAGGCTGATGAATTGGAGTCATCACAGTGGGCACCTGATGCCACTCTTGGCTCCCCGGTTGCTGCTACCGGTTCTCAGAAACAAGCCAAGAAAGTGGAATCTCAGTCGAACTCTTCAAAATCAGAATCCATGCAGAACAGTCCAAAATCATGCCCAACTCCAGAGGTCAGTATGGAAGTCCCCTCTGTGGCCTGTGCTTTCTAGCCACAAGGGAGTAAATGCATTTCTGAGAGCACCAGTAGTGTTGCATTCATTCCCTCCTGGCTGCCTGAAGAAAACAGGGGAAAAACAAGAGAAAACTGTAGGAAAAAATTGAAAACACCTTGGATAGCCATGTCTTTAATGCTCATTTGAGCATATTGCTGTGCTCCAGGAAGGAAACAACTGGCTAGACAGAGTGCTGGGAGCTTGGATAAGGGGAGGTCAATTGGTGGGAAGAGTAGGAAAGCTCTTGCTAAGCTTCCTTGTGACATCTTAGCTACCGTTAAAACACACAAAGGCTACAAACTGTTACTTTTAGCATGCTGAGGAACTGGGTCCAGACTATTTTTTGGCCTTGAGCTGTGGGTGAGGGGCTCAAACCTCTTTGTTGGTGTTTTTAGGTATTAAAATTTTACTTGGTGAAAGAAATAGTGAAAAGATGCTGAGTTTGTGCAAGCAGAGGGATGAAATTAATAGGCTTTGCTTGTTTGTGTCACCAAGATCTTGTAGATGGTTGCTGCTTCTCCCCAGGAGTTCTTATGTATCATCGTAGGGTTCACTTAAGTAGTCTTTCATACTCCCTGCTTTACATCACTTGATGTGACCATTTAAAGTAGTGTTGCAAGTGGGGCTGGGTGTGATGGCATGGGAGGCAGCTTTTGCTCTTTTGGTCCACTGATGTTTCCTGAGTGCTAAAAGCTTTGAGGCCACATGGACTGCCTCATTGTACATGTGGAGGACACTGCAGTCTTGAGCTACCGAGGCTGAGGTGAAGGGATGCTGCTATGGCAGGCAGTGCCTATCACCGTGTAAGAATGTTCAGAGTCAAAGTGAAGATCACACCTGGGGAGGAACAGGTATGTGACTATTATCAATTCTGTAGTGGGAAAAATTACTATTTTTTAGTTCAAGAGAAAGCTTGGAAACCACCATGCCTCCATGGAGACATAAGGCCAGCAATGCCTACAGAGGTCGGCATGGGATCCTTGGAAAAGAGCCAGTGTGTAGAGCATTTGGCTTCAGCAACACATGATTATGGGAACACTCCAGTGTTAGCCAGGCTACTAAAACCTACTCCATTTGGATCTACCTTTGGGTGTTACAGGGTGCAGGTGTTTGTTACCCTAGGATGTGATGCAAGATTGCATTATGAGGAGTATGCTGCCTTGAAAAGGTGCTCTGAACTCTCAAAGATTAACTTTGGCAGGTCGTATACTAGAAAAAATACCTACTTTATTTTCTGGTCCTGTGATGGGTCTTCATCAATAATACATTTGCCTTGAGGTCTGCTTTAAAAAGGCAGCTTGAATTCGTTCATTGACACCATTTCAAATAAACACAAGGGAAGTGCATTTCTTCAAAAGATATGATTGCATTACAAAACTCATTGCCACTGGATGTAAAATTCCAAGATATCAATGGGATCAAAAAGTCTGAGGCAAATTTCTCAAAGGTGCTTCAGGCAGTAGCCACCAAATACATTCAGGGTACAGCCTCCAGCTTAGGAAGTCCATAAGTAGCTGATTGCTAGAAAGTGAGAGGCTATACCAGGAAAATTAGTATCATGCTTGCCCTGTCTCTTGTACACCTTCCTTCAGCACATGCTACTGGCTGTTATCAGAGCCAGCTGTTTGGACTAGGTGGCCCTACCAGTTCCAACCAAAGCTCTGTCTAATGTTGTGAAAGTACATAAACATCATATTGAAGTATTTACAGGTGCTAGAGGGGAACTGCCTGAACAAAAGCACTTAGAGACTTAGACATCTAATAGAGATGTCTCCTCTGGAGACATAAGGTCTCCTTTGTTCAGGTTACCCTGTTGCACACAGGGACGACTACCATTTAGAGGTAGCAAGAAATTAATATACTGAATTATGGATATGTAGGGTGGAAGGGGCCTTCAGAGTCTCTAGTCCAGTCTCCTACTCAAGTGGGACTGTCACCAACACTAGGTCAGTGTGGCCATGGCTTTGCCAAGCTGAGGCGCAAAAGTTCTTCAAGAATGGAGATCTGCCACCTCAGCGGGAACCCGTCCCAAAGTTGCATCACCCACCTGGGCAAGTTTTTCCTAATGTCTGACTGGAACTCCTGAAGCTGCAACTTGGAACTGTCGCCTCTTATTACTACTTCTTTACCTTAAAAGTCATTCTTCCAGATGGTCCTTAGCCCAGTGGCCAGACTGGCACAATACATGACCTTAGAGGACTTATTCACTGATGTTTGAATCCTTTGAGTGTTCCTTTACTCTGATTTGGGCCATACCATATCCTTCATCTTTAATGTTTTTAGGTGGACACTGCAAGTGAAATGGAAGAACTGGATGTTGACAGCATCTCTCTAATGCCAGAGCCAGGCAGCCAAGGCCCTGCAAAGCTCCAGGTGTTCTTAGCTCGATACAGGTACTGGGCCATTTCTTGTGGTCTATGAGGTTAGATGGGTTATCTCACAGTTGCCTGCTTTACACTCTTCTCTAGGATTCACCACTCTTAGGGGTGGATATTAAGTTAGACCATGTATCTTATTCCTCCATAAGATTTTGAGACCTGTTATTTCCTGCAAAGCAAATCCAATGTGCTTAGCTTAACAAAAACATAGTAAGCTCATTTGTTGTTCAGTGAACGGCACTGTGTGAAACTTTTTTTTTTTAATATGATATTGGATGGAAAATTGAGTTTGAATTGACACATTCCTTGAAATGTCAGATTTCTCCAGAATAGTCCAAGAAATTTTCTCCAAGAAAATCTTATTCCAACAATTAAGAAAATTTCAGCCCAGAAATCCTGAATTAAAGTTTTTGACCAAATTTTTGGTTGTAATTTTTGACCATTCTGGTTGTAATTTAAAAAAAAAAAAAAGAAAAAAAAAGGACAGAATAAACCCAGATTTTTCTGATGACTGTTGCAATCCACTGAACAATGGCCACTAGCTATTTCCAGTTCAAAAAGTATTGGCATACCCTTCAGCTTTTAGACTGTCGACTGGGAAAAAGAGAACTGGGATGATTCTGTGCTTGTGAGGAGCAGATCAAATGTGATCTGTGTGTTCATGTCAGAATCTTGGACCCATAAGGTCTCACTCAGCTCATAGAAGGTAACATTGCTTTGGCATGTTGAAATCCCTTTTAAAGACTAAAAAGCAGGAATTAGCAGCAGGTGCTTGCAAAGATCAAGGTTTTTTATGAGGCATTTTCCTGTGATAGGCCCTCTGATTAGCTCAAGGATCCCTGGGTAGGCATGTTAGAACTACCTGGAGTCCCAAACCTGTCACCAATGTATTTATCATTTTCACATTGTTTAAAATGTGGAGTTACAGCACTGAGAGTTGTATAACTTGGATCCTGAGGGTTGGATAATTATGAAGAAAAAGGCTAGAAACCTTTTCTTCACTCATGTAACTTTCTTCTTGCATAAATCAGCTCATTCTTAGGGTTTTAAACATGAGAATTTTGAGATTCTGTGCTGTGCTTGTCCATGACAGTCGTATGGCTGATAAAGTGTACCTTAAATGTTTGGGGTATTTCGATGCTTTGGGTTTTTTTTTGTTTGGGTTGTTTTTTTTTTTTTTCCCAAACTATTAAGTACATGAAATGTAGAGAGCTATCTACATAAGAGTAGATAGAGTAGTAACCTGTACTGTTAAGAGTACAGGTGAATTTAAGGATGCCTATTTTAGAAATCCAGAGTCCTATGACTTACCTACTTGGGACACTCAGAAACACAGCAAGCACTTAGGTAATTCAAATCTTTTTTTAAACAATTTCTTGAGTCACTCTGATCTGCTCCTTCAGGCATCACAAGACATCTGTTCTGCTTCTCAGAAAATTATTGCTAGCTGCTATTTGAACATGAAGCAATATGTTAGTAGTTACATATAAACCATAAACTAGAGTCTTGACCTTTGTCTGTGGAATTTGCAGCTTGCAAAAAGTGGATGCAGTCCCAGTGAATTGTAAGCTGATATCACAGCTTGAATGTGTTGCTGTGAAAGTTCTTATACAAAGTAAGTCTTCATATTGTAAATATTTCAGCTACAATCCTTTTGATGGACCTAATGAAAATCCAGAGGCAGAGCTTCCGCTGACTGCTGGAGAATATATTTACATCTATGGAGACATGGATGAAGATGGCTTCTTTGAAGGTGCGTTTCGGTAGAATGAAATGTGACTGAACTGCTGTGAAGAGTTGATCTCTCTTGAAAAAGAAAAAAAAAAGGGGACAAATTTAGTGAATCTTGAAACCCCAGGGTAAACGTTTTCTGTTGAAAATTAGTTTGTTAAAGGGAAGGGCAGATTCTGTTGGTAAAGGGTTTATTTATGTCATGATTAAATTAAGTCTAAACCATGAAATACTGGTCTAGTGATTTCAGCGGGAATTTTGCCCCTGCTTTCAGCAGAGCTCCAGGTTTCATGCCCTGGAAATGGGTTTCATATGGTTCCTCTGTAGCCATGGAGAGGAACATGGTCAGCCCTGGGCACCTTCTGCAGATGGTCTGTTTCCCTCTTTCCAGTGACTGCATAGTGAGCCAGAGACTGTAGGCAGTTGATGGTCTTGATTGCCTTTTGCTCTTTTGGCAGAGTAGAGTATAAGATAAGCAGTCCAAACTACAGTTGTTATCCTATTTGGTGTCATACAGTGTGTTTCTCTTTTGGCATGTTTGAAAACATGATCCTAGTTAACTAATAGGCAGATGGAATTGAAACCAAGAATTGTGGACTGTAAATTTGTAATGCAGTTTCTTTGTGGAGCTGGCTTACTCGATGGGATAAAGGATCCTAATTTACTGAGGTGCTTTGCAAGAGCTGAGGCAAATGCATGCCATGTTGCACTGCTTGCTCTTTGACTGTTCTGGCTTTTTTCTTTCTATTTCCAAGCTTCTCATGTATTTATTTGTTTGTTTGTTTATTGTTTAAAGAATAAAAAGGTTATTCTTTACTAACGTTTTCTGCTTTCCCTGCTTTCAATTGATTTGCTGTAGGTAGAGTTTGAAAGGGGAAAGTAAGTGCAAGCCCTATGCACTGCTCATTTTACTGTGATCTGATGGTTCTTACACATACCAAGAGTGCTGTGGTATCAGTCGTCCCCATGGGTCCTTTTGGGACATCTTTTATTACAGAAGCTAGCATAAAAAAGGAAGGAACTAAAAAGAAGGCCAGAGCTGAATACAGAGCTGGAAAGATGGACTTTCTTGAGGAAGTACTACAAAACCCAAATCTGTATGGCTGGGAGAAGACAAAATCATCAATCTGCATAGTTTGGGAAGGCTAGAAAAAGACACTTACGTAAGTGAAAAAGCTGTGATGAGAAACAGTAGGGTAATGAAGAAGGAAAAACCTGTAAGCTAATTACACAAAACAACTTTCTAGTTATTTGGCTCTGGAATGTGTGGAGCAGTGATTCCTCTCACTGTGGCCATTAGGATCTAACTAGAGAAGCCCTAGGAAATGCAGGAAACTTTGACAGGAATAACCTTCCAGAGGTTTTTTTTCATTCCTGACTGCAGTGCAGTTATGACCCAGTGTAGGTGGTGTCACATTGTCTTCACTGTGAAGGTTGAACGGTAGGTGCAGTAGTAACAGGTTTCCTGTTTTTTGTTTAAGGGGAGCTGATGGATGGCCGGCGAGGGCTGGTCCCCTCCAATTTTGTTGAGCGAGTTTCAGATGATGACCTCATGACGTTTCTGCCTTCGGAGCTGAATGATCTCACCCATAGTTCATACCAGGAGAAAAGTTTTGTCAGTGCAAGCACCAGCAGTGGAGATAAGAGTGATTTCTCCATTGAAGAGAGTAGCATCAGTCCATTGGCCAGTAGAGCAGAAGGAGACCAGGAGGAACCTGTTAGTCATACAGCAGTGCCTTACCCAAGAAAATTGACTTTGATCAAGCAGCTTGCCAGAAGTGTAGTTGTAGGTTGGGAACCACCACTTTTGCCAGCTGGCTGCCCAGACATACAAAGCTACAACATCTATGTGGATGAAGAGCTACGTCAAAATGTGAAGAGTGGCTTTCAGACCAAAGCAGTGATTGAAAAGCTGGATTTAAAGACAAAGGCTTACCGTGTATCTGTGCAGAGTGTGACAGAGCAAGGCAGCTCTGATAAACTGCGATGCACTTTCTTTGTGGGGCAAGATTTTTGTGTGGCACCAACTATGCTGAAAGTCCGAAGCGTCACTGCCACGTCAGCAGAGGTTATGTGGCTTCCTTGCAACAGCAATTACAACCACGCAGTGTATCTCAATGGGGAGGAATGTGACATAACAAAACCTGGGGTCTACTGGTACACCTTCCGCAACCTGCAGCCGAGCACTCAGTATGTTGCCAAGCTGGAGGCCCGGCCCTTGAAAACACCTTGGGAAGAGGTCCCAGAGGCACAGGAGCAGAACTCAGCTGTGATACACTTCACTACCCCGCTAGCAGGTATCAGAGCAGTCATGCCCATTGCCACTATGCATGGAGTGCTTGGAGCAGTGCGCTCTGTCATTACTTTGCTATGAAGCCTTGGGGTGAAGGGAAGCAAGGTTCATTAGGTCTCAAAGCCTGAGATGCTGTACTGTTTTGTCTTAATGTTTTTCTTACTTTATTTTAAAAAATTTTTCTCTCTTTTGTTTTTGTTTGCTCTGGGAAGACATCTCCTTTGCTGATTTGAGCAGCATGCCTCTCAGGGTATGGAAGATCTGGTTTACCATGACCTTTCTCTAAGGGTGGCTGCATCTTGGCCTCAGTTACTTTTGCAAAGTTCTGTTTTCTGTGCATTAAAGCTTTCACAGAACAAGAGCACCTTATTTTGTCTGGTTCTGTCTATCATTTCCCAAGACTAGCCCGGCTATTCTAATGCAGTTCTGCAGTGGCAGGTGTGGTGTGGGAGTTTTCTCTTTGATTCTAACCAGGGTTTAGTTTAGCTTTATGCTGTAGTCAGGTAAGCAAGAGGAAAATCTGTTTGGTCTCTCGCAGGCACACCTGATGCTCCTTTGGATGTCCAGGTAGAAGCTGGTCCCTCACCAGGTATCCTCGTTATCAGCTGGTTACCTGTCACGATTGATGCCGAAGGATCTTCCAATGGAGTTCGAGTCACTGGTTACGCTGTGTATGCGGATGGACAGAAGGTATTGTGCTGACACTGTGTAAGGCTGATGTTTGTGCAGGTGGGTGGCTGGAGGCTGGTGCAGGGGTAGTGGGCAGTTGCAGAGCCTCAGGACCTGGAAAGGTTGATCCAGTAAGGAGGCCATGAGGAGGCAATGACAGTCCTTGGCCTGGAAAGGAAAGTTATCAGAGAAGGGACAATGTCTGGGCTGTTTGTTTTGACTGATGCACACCAAAAAAGACATCTGTCCAGATTTTTGATGGGTTCTTGATATAACTAAGCCAGGAAAGTTCATGTGGCAGGACCCTTCACTAGTAAAACAGGACAATTAGTGTCAGCCTCCTGTGTCTCATCCTAGGCACTAGCTTGATCCTTGGGGAAGCAATGAGCTCAATGAGCAATGAGGCCACAGGGCATGGACAGAGTACAAGTGCACAGCCTTGCCACCACTTGGGGCTTGTCTCTGGACTATGAGGAGCATAGTTTTCTAGCCCTTTCTTAAATTAGAGACAGGCAAAGGGAGAGGTATACAAACACACCAGGGTCCAGTACGAATACTGGTAAGGAACCTCCAAGGATATTCTGTATTAAAAGTGGCCTGCCATCTTCAGCACACATGATGTTGTGCCATTGGCCACAGGAGAGGCAAGCCACAGCTGTTTAAAGGAGCACAGTGCAAAAGAGAGTGGTGCTGTGTTGAATGATTGCTCTTTTACCATGGAAATGCTTTTTCCTCTACACAGGTCAAAAAAGGAGGAGTCTGGGAAGGTAGGTGAAAGGGAGGCCAAAAAAGGCGGTAGCCTTTTAAAGCATAGGGAACAAGGAGAGATAAAAACTGGAGTAGGAGGGAATATAGTCATCTTTTACAGAATATCTGGTTATGGTAACAGTTTCTCTTTACTGTTCATTCTTCCCTGACCTTGTGCAGAAGGGTGAGAATTCTGCATGCCTGCTCTCAAGAGCCTTGGGACCTGGCATTAACTTTGGGTTCAGGAATTGTTGTTCTCAGAAGTGCTGAGCTGTGCACAATAAATAGTTGCTCCCTGTTTTTTTGCTTGCAGGTGATAGAAGTTACTTCTCCAACAGCTGGGAGTGTCCTGGTGGACTTGTCCCAGCTTCAGATGTTCCAGGTGTGCCGGGAGGTTTCTGTGAGAACAATGTCTCTGTACGGGGAGTCGGTGGATTCTGTTCCAGCCCAGATTTCCTCGGTTTTGCTGCGAGCCTCTCGCCACTTTTCACCTTCAGATTCTGCTGTTTCTACCACTTTTACCTCCAGACTGCCCCGTGGAGAATCCAGGGGCTCTCTGCCTGGACGCAGCCCACCCACACACCAGATGGCTGCACTCCTGCTTCAACAAAAAGTTCCCACTGATAGCTCAGATGCCAAACTGACTGATCTCTCCTCTAGCCACGACAGCTCAGTGAGATCTCTGCCAGAGAAAACCTCTTCACCGCCACACCTCTCCTCTCCCAGCGCTTCCTTGGTGCAGGCTTTAGGCACTTCCCCACAGGAATCGGATGCTGCACAAGACAAGAAATGCCTGACTGTGCCTCCTCAGCAGGCTAGCAGCATAGTGCTCCCTGGTGAGGGCATGGAGCCTGTCCCTTCAAGGGAAGCAGAATTGCAAGGCCTGGGCGAAGGGACAGAGGTGCAGGTAAGTGCATACATCTCCTGCCCAGTACCACATGTGCTGGGAAGAAGAATGGATCATTTTTGGGAATGGAATGAAATGCCACTGAGCATCTTTCTCTTTCTGTGACACACTGTTGCCTTTGGGCCATCATCCAGTGGTTGGCAAACCGTCGGGGAGTATTGGCAGCTATTGCATACCTGGAAGAGCAGGTGAAGCTCACCACTTGACCGCATGTATGCAAGCAGATCAGGAGTAGAGTCAGGAAAGCAAGAATTCATCAGAGATAGAAGGTGAAAAGGATGTTCCCACTGGTGATGATGTCAATGTTAGTCTGGCATTGCTGTGCTCTCTCACTTGAAGGGGTCCAGTCTAGTGGGTTTGTACAAGGCATAGCAGGCACTCTAGCACAGTGAAGCACCTTAGCGGATGTCATGGTTTAACCCAGCCAGCAACTAAGCACCACGCAGCCGCTCACTCACTCCCCCCCCATCCAGTGGGATGGGGGAGGAAATCGGGGGAAAAAAAAAGTAAAACTCCTGGGTTGAGATAAGAATGGTTTAATAGAACAGAAGAGAAGAAACTAATAATGATAATGATAACACTAATAAAATGACAACAGTAGTAGTAAAAGGATTGGAATGTACAAATGATGCGCAGGGCAATAGCTCACCACCTGCTGACCGACACCCCACCAGTCCCCAAGCGGCGATTCACTGCCCCCCCACTTCCCAGTTCCTAAACTAGATGGGACGTCACATGGTATGGAATACACCGCTGGCCACTTTGGGTCAGGTGCCGTGGTTGTGTCCTGTGCCAACTTCTTGTGCCCTGGCTGGGCAGGAGAAGCTGGAAAATCCTTGACTTTAGTCTAAACAATACTGAGCAACAACTGAAAACATCAGTGTTACCAACATTCTTCGCATGCTGAACTCAAAACATAGCACTGTACCAGCTACTAGGAAGACAGTTAACTCTATCCCAGCTGAAACCAGGACAGCGGACTGCACAGCGATGTCTGGAGAAGAACTGCCAAACTGTCATGACATTGGGTGTTTAGAATCCTGTAGGGTGGGTGAGTGCTTTCAGGGCTTTTTTAGGGCAGTAGAGAGCATGTCTGAGAGCCCCATAAGAAAACAGGTAAATGATCTATTAGGTGCTTGCTTTGTGACAAGAAGGAAGTCGATCCTGTTGGTGTATGATGTACTATATCAGAAAAAGAATCTTTTTCCCATTCTGACCTTTGACATCAGGGACTCAGGGGAATGCTTCAAACTGTTAAATTCAGCATGACTTTATTAATCCTGGCAGTGTGAGCTTGCAAAAGCTCAGCTAGACAAAAGTGGGTAAGAATTCTGATAATTGCTGGAGCATCAGCAGCTGTGTGGGCCCAAGATCAAAAGCCAGGTAATACACAGAAGAATTGAGATGTTGAGTCCAAAATTTGAATCATCATTCTTCAACCCCTGGTCATTTGCTTCTCACAGTACCTCAGGTCAATTGTTCAATTGCCCACATTTAAATGTCTAGTGTAGATGGCTACACATGGGTGGGTCACTGTGCCTCCGTTGTAGTCAGTGGAGTGAAATGGGTGCTTCTAGGTTGCAAATCGTCCTTCTTGCTTGAGATGTGTGTCTTCACTTGGCTGTCAGCAAAGAGAAACAAGGCAGAAGAATCCTAGCTGTCAGGTTAAACATGAGACCTAGACCTGTTTGGCTTTTGCCTGACCCCAGGGGACATTTAGAAACTAGGCACTGCAGTATCTAAATCTCCCTAGGGGTCTGATCCTGTAAATATATTCACAGTGTGCCTAGTAGGTAACAACAAGGTTGTGCTCCATTGCAAAATACAGTGGAGTTTGCCTTATTTTAAAACAAGGTTTAGAGAAAGGGGTGGCTGATGAAGGCCCACCTGCCTTACCCTCCTTGTTCCTGTGGTTCCACTCCTCCGTCTCCTAGAGGTTTTCTTAAACACCAGACTGAACTGACTGGAAAACAGATGAAAATTTAAAATTTCTGTAATCCAACTAGGTGACCTAACCACGAGTCTGTGCAGTTTACTCTCTGTGTATATTCTTCTTTGTTAATTCCCCTTTTCTTCACAGCCCTTACCACCTCCAAGAAGTGCTGGGGTAGTGTCCTCACCTCCAGCTCAAGCTAACCTGCAAGCTGGTGGGTAGGATATTCCTCTGGCAGATGAGAGTGGGAAATGACGTTGCTGTATAGCTTGGACTCTTTTTCTTCTTGCTGCTCTAAAACTAGTTGTTGTTAATACACTTCCGTGGCTTGTATGAGCCATGTGTGGTGGCCAGAGCTGCAGCAGTGGAAAGACTGTGTGTCTGCTTGCAGCTGATGGCAGGGAAGTGTTTGTTCTAGCGCTGGCCAACCTTCCCAGGTGCGAGTTGCCTGCCCAAATATTCATATGCCAACAGCGCAGAACGCACAGAGTTTGTATCAGGATTTGGGGTGGTAAGGGCCTCCTTTTGGTGCGCAAGTATTGCATGATATGTCCCCCAGGTTTCATTGTTTGTGATGAGCTTTATTTGGTTTGTTTCCCAGATGGAGCAATCTGTAACCAAAGCGCCAGAGCTGGAATGCCTGTCTAACAGTAGTCTGAAGATAAGTATGGAGACCTGCCATGCCTGCTCTGTGGAAGAGTCACCAAAAGGTCCCAATGCTGAAAAAGAGAAAGAGGCAAAGGAGAAGCACTTGAGCCCAGCGCCTCCACCCTCCCCCAGCCAGACTGAGGGGACAGAGGGCACCTTCCAAGATGCAAGCATGGGTGGGAGCAGCTGCCAGGAGTTCCTGAGGTTGTCTTCTGGCAAGGAGGTGATGAAAGAAATGTCCAGAGTGAAAAAAGAGGTTTGTTTAACCTTGGTTGAATGTCTCTGCCCATGGAGGGATGTGGATTGTATTTGACACCCCTAGGTTTTACAATCTTATGCAGTACTGTTCTTCTGTTGGCTATAAAACATGTCTGCCAGTTTTGTGGGTCTGTGTGTGTGCGTACACACCTGCCAATTGCTGCACTGGGTGCTGCCCAATCTACCCAATTTATTTCCTGCCACACTTTAGCTGCATGTGTACTAGAGAAAGGTAAAGTGCTACTTTGTTGCTGAAATAGAGTGCCTGAGAGACTGAGGAAATCTGTTTTGCTTTTCAATAGCAAGAAGAAAAAACGTCTGAAATGGGAAGACGACAGCTGACCCTTTTTGCTGAGCACAACCGTAGTTCTGACCTTTCAGATATTTTGGAAGAGGAGGAAGAAGATGAACTGTCTTCAGAAGTTCTGGAAGAGAAGAAATGGGACCAGAGAGAGTCATGTTACCGCGAGAATGGGGAAAAGGTAACTTGTAGCAGACTAATACTTGAGGGGGCGCCAGTGCAGCCATCCCATGTCATCAGCTCACAGGAGGAGGTGCTGGTCTGAGCCCAGTGCTCTCAACAGTGCTTGGCTAAGTTCCTGCAAGCTCTGCTTTTACTCCCAGTGTTGTCTTAAGCTAGTAAAAAATGCAAGTTCTTTGTGAGAGGGAAGGGTGTTTATATGTAATGAACGTACCCAGGGTTTAATTAGTTGGAAAAACACACAATGTAATGTGAACTTTAGAACCCAGGGTTAAAAATCAATCCTATTGATCAAGTTCTTAATGTAGATATAAATAGTGAACACATAGGAATCTGTAAAGTCCACCTATATGTAGATCCTGTACCAATGTGCATGAGGGAAAGTATTGAGGTTGAATGACTGAGAAATTAGGAAGATTTGCAGGCAATTTGATATGGCTGTGTAGCAAGAAGACACCCTCATTTTTTTCATGTGACCAAAGAACATCTGGACTTTGTTGATGCTGACCTGTGTGGCTGCTAGCCTGCAGCACAGATGGAATGGGTCTGGTGAGCATTAAATGATCGGTAGCAGACAGTGTAATGATTCTGGAGTAAATTTGCTGCCACTCCTTTTATCCTTCTGAAGGGGGTTCTGCTTCCCAAGTGGGGAGGTTGTACCTGCAGTGCAGCGTGTCAGGAGCCCCAGGAGAGCCTGGTGGCTGGAGATGCTGGGGCTGCCCGGGAAGGAGTTGTTGAAAGGGCTTCCAGTTGTTGGGATTGCACTGGAAAAAAATGGAAGAAAAAGTTTCCCTGGAAGGAGAAAAAAGGAAAGAAGAACAGTCAAGAACGTTGTTCTTTGTCTCTTTTTCCAGAATGTTTTATTGGTCTGAATGGTTTTGGTTTTGGTTTGTTTTTTTTTCTGAAAAAGAAACACTGAAACCCCACACACATCCTGTTGAGTTGAGCAAACTGGTGCTTCTTGACCTGATAAAGTGATTGTTTTCTGTTCTAGCAGTGACAAGTTGAGGGTGTGAGCATGACGAGATGCTGAATGGGGAGAGGGCATCAGGGGCAGGAAGGTTTAGGGTACAGAGCTCCCAACATTGCCTTATAGAGTGAAGGAAGATGGTGACCGAAGCGGGCCAGGTCTCAGCAGGGCTGTTTTCTAGGATTCTGCATATTTAGTAACTTTTTGGGTTATCTCAAGGCTCCTCAGCCAGGATTTGGGGGGATGAAAGAATGGAGGGGTACTGCTTTTAAAATATTTAACCTCAAATAAGTTGTTTAATTTCTGAAATGATTTATTGTATTAGAACTCAAAAGCAAAAGTCACAACTTTGTAAACAGCTAAAATAAGTCTTACTGGACTTATAAATTCTGCCTATTCCTAATTGGTGCTAAGAAGGTAGGAGCCTAGAGTGCATGTCCTGTAAAGAGTTTGAGGAAGCTGAGCTTGTTTGGTCTGGCAAAGAGGAGGCTAGCGAGAGATCTGGTAGCTGCCTACAACTATTTGAAGGATGGTTAAAAGGATGAGAGAGCCAAAGTCGTCTTGTTCATGGCAGATGATATAAAAAGAAGCAGCAGTCATTAGTTGCTGTTTGGGAGGTTAATGTTGGAGATGAGTATAAAGTTTTCCCAGGAGGGTGGTGCAGCCTTGGGACAGATCCCCAGAGAGGTGGTGGATATCCATTTTTTGGCGTTTTCAAGCCTCAGCTAAGCAAAAACACTGATTTACTGTTGGCAACAGTCCTGCTGCATTAGGAGATTGAACTGGAGACCTCTGGAGGCCCCTTCAACCAATTCTAAACATAATTCAAGACCAACTTTTGCTTGGAAAAAGTTATGGAGGTTGGAATAATCAGTAGGCAGCTTACAACTGCCTTCAGTTGCCAGCCCCCCCCCCCCCCCCCCCCCCCCCCCCCCGCCCCGTGGTTCAGTTTTTAATTCTCTCTGAACAGGCCTGCTCATGCCTGTAGCTTAAAACTAGCTACATAGCTTTGTAAACTATTTCTAGATGTTTTTAGAACATGTCATGATACAAATTGTAAGGGAGGTTGAACAAGCGACCTCCAGAGGTATCTTCCAACCTAAATTACACTATGCATTTGGAGTTCTTCCTTTTTTTTTTTTATAGTATAAATGTAGTAGGAGCCAAACACAAATTCTACAGTTGTTCCAAGACAAATTTCAAAATTTATCAATGTTTTCTCAGAAGTTTTATGTAACATGGTAGGCTCTTACTCAGCTACAAGTGAAATACAATTCTGTGTGACCTGTTTGAGGTAAAGAGTTTTCATGTGTATTTGTGGCAACTCTAGTCACCTGGATTTGCAGACAGTAGGCTACTGTAGAGTTGGACCTGGACAGATCATGGGAAGGTCCTAGGGAAGGTCGTCCCATAACAGCAACATCTCCAAGGGGTGTCTTGCTGCACAGGGTTGCTTTCTTCTGTTCCAGTGCAAGGACAGAGAGGTAAGGGAGGACTGTGGGTCTTTGTGTGAGCACAGGCTGTGAGACTCATCCCTGTGGAGGGAGGAACCCAATCAGCTCTAATGTGCAGTGAACAGCCGTGGAGGAACTGTGTCTCTCCCACCCCATCATCCCAGACTGGGGATGCTGAAGCTGTGGGGAATGAAGTGGGCAGGATGAAAGGTGCTGCAGATAGTTGTGTGTGTAGAGTCAGAAGCTGGGAGGGAGCTCTTCCATGCATTGGCCTTTCTTGCTTTCCACTGCATTGCTAGTTCATCTGATTGTCTTTTGCCAGAAGACCCATTGCTCTCTTGCTTCTTACGCTCGCTTCGCTGCAGACCACAGTCGCTGCTCCATACTGCTGTGCTGGGAGGGAATCAGCTGTAACTTTGCCTCTCTTTTTAATGTGTATTTCCTCTCTTTTTTCCTTTGCTTGTCCTGGCTGTGGCTTTTCTCGGGGGCTGGGTACAGATGGATCTTTGTGATACTGACAGCGATGAGGAGATTCTGGAGAGGATACTAGAGCTCCCACTTCAGAAGAACCACAGCAAGAAATTGTTTAGCATCCCTGAAGTGACTGAGGATGAGGATGAAGATGAGGATGAGAAGTGTGTTATGGGGGAAAAGGCAGACCCTCAAGACTCCTTGGAAATGCTTACCTACCATTCAGGAAGAACAGAGAAGCCGCTCGACATCAAGGAGCCATTTCTAAAGGCAGATGAGAGTAATACCTCCACAGATCTGTCTGCTCAGACTCTGCAGGAGGAGCATGGTGTTAAAGAGAGCAGAGGGGATGCTGACCATGCGAATCCTGCCTTTGTCCAGCTGGCCTGGAGTCAGAAGGCAGCAAACTGGAACTGGGGCTACCAGGAGAACGACTCGAAGTCTGGAACTGGGACAAGTCCCACTTGGAGCAAGAAGAAGGGTAATAATTATCGAGAGAAGATCCGGAGTCGGCCTGAGATGGGTCGGAAGAGACAGAATGATTTAACAGAGCACTGCAGTCGTCTGCTGGGCAACTGCAGCCAGATGGGAGGTGGGTTATACAGAGCTCCTAGCCTCAGGGAGGAGCTGAATGTTGTGAGCAGTGCTGGTAGTAAGGAGGGGTTTGATATGTACAGTCGTGCCAGACAAGGCGCCTTACGAAAAAAACACATGAAAGCAGTGGTTTCAGGGTTTGCAGAACCTGCTGTTGTGTCAACACACTGCTCCAGCCCCCGGAGCCTGGAAATAGACATTGAATATGACTCCGAAGATGATCAGGATTCAACCTGTGCATCCCCTCCTGAGAGCAGGCTGTGGCCAGAAAGGTCCCAGAGCTGTCAGGGGGACTGGAGTGATTGCTCCAGTCAATCTGAGGTTGCCTACATGGATGGCAGAAGGGACCTGACCAGGCTGGAGATGATGGAAGAGCAGGGTATGGAGTGGGCTGGGTCTCCAGGCCGGCATCTGCGATTCTTCTGCCATGAGAAGGAAGCACTGAGATGTGAGAGCAGTTCTGAGGAGCAGGGCTGGGAGCTGGACTGTAAGTCACCTGGCTGGAGAAGGAGGCTCGAACATCCTTCGAAGGGAATACGTAACACCTCCTTGCACAAAAGGGTTGGGTGACTTTTCCTATTCTGGCTTTGAAGCAGCTTGCAGTGGCGTTAGCTTCCCTCTGCTTCCCTGGCCTGCCTGTATCTTGCTTTGTTCAGTGTTGTCCAGAGAAAGGACACTCCTCTAGGATTGTCTGGAAGAATATCTGAGAGATTCTGTAGTTCTGTGCTGCTCTGTGGCTTTTCTTGTATTAGCTGCTTCTGCTTTTCCTGCTAACTGACCGAGTGTCATCGATGCAGTATTCCTTTTCGCACTGGGTCTTCCTCCCCATGGCAGGAGGCTGTGGGACCCAAATGAAAATCGCTGGTGAAATAAGCTGATTTGTGAAAGCTTTGTGTAGATGATGACTGTAATGTCATTGCCTCCCCGTGAAATGCCCTTTCCTGCATCCTCACACTCACCAAGGGGATCATCGTGTGCTTGGCAGGGTGCCTGCCTGTAGTTAGTTCTGTTTTCCAACTCCCTTGGTATTTTCAGCTCTAGAGTGTCCCTGAAGAGGAATGTTGCATTTGGATGCACTGCTCTTTGTGGAGTGCGTTTGGGCTGAGCGCTGTTCACATGAGTTGGAAGGCAGAGGCTGCTACTAACTCTCTGGTGGTTCCTGTTGCAGGCGTCTGGTAATAAAGATCCTAGGGGCCAGGAGCTGTCTGGCGCAGCCGCCTGGCAGGCTCCCAGCAGAAGAGGGAACAAGAGCGTAAGAAGAAACCAAATGCAGAAACCTTTGCTCTCTAGTCCAGGTGAGTGGGCAAGGGGGAGAGAGTTGGGCAGCAGGAGAGAGGGAGGCTGTTGGAAATGGCAGGGGGGAGGCTAGTAGGCAGTATTTGAGCTGTGAAGGGCAGGGGAATAGTGCTGACATTATCTCTGGTGTGTCCCCTGTCTGCGCACAGGTTCTCCAAGGAGCATTGCTTCAGAAACCTCTGTCGAAGATGATGGCATTAGAGTATTTGTGGCTCTCTTTGACTATGATCCTGTTTCTATGTCTCCTAACCCTGATGCAGCAGAAGAGGAGCTCCCATTTAAGGAAGGACAGATCCTGAAAGTAAGAGCACACCTTAGTGAATGTCTCCAACTCTGTATGGATCAATCTCATGTTCCAGGGACAGCATAAACCTTGGGAGGCAGAGCCTCCTTCATCTTGGGAGTTTCCTTAGCTTCCCTTTGTTCTTTCTCTGTGCATCTCAGTCCCTGTAGCATAAACAGTCTTGGGCCTGTCTTTTCCCTTGCAGGTATGTGGAGACAAGGATGCTGATGGCTTTTACAGGGGTGAATGCGCAGGAAGGGAGGGGTACATTCCCTGCAACATGGTATCAGAAGTCCAGGTGGAGAATAATGAAATCAAGAAGCAGCTCCTGAAGCAAGGGTTCCTGCCTGCTGACACACCAATGGAGAGCATAGGTACTGTATCTCCTTTATGTGTGTGCTGTGCTATTGTCAGCATGTTTCTTTGCTGAAATGTGGAAAGCTCAGACATGCTGTCAAGCTGTGTGGCCAGTGCAGCCCACCAAAATGATCTCTAGGGCTGGTCTCCAGGATCTGAAGGCTTGTTTAGTGGTTGTTGCAGTAGTAAGCAGGGAGGTCTTAATGGATGAGGGAGGCAGGTGTTCTGAAGTCTCAGTTTATACCTGGCTCTACTGCAGCACAATGCTGCTCAAGGCTGCATTTGCAGCTGCTGGAGCTGCTTCTGTGCTTGAGGTGCTGTGTCTGTGAACTCAGCACAGAGTGTGAGTGAGGCTGATCCTCGCTAGAGAAGGGGAGACAAAAAGTTTGAAGAGCAGCTGAAGGTTGTTAACAACAGTTTTCACTTCTGTGTTCTCTCCTTTGTTTTGTGAGTCTGTGATTGAACCCATAGAGGTGACCCTGCTCTTGGGTGAGACAACCTGTGATGTGGGAATGGAGGAAGATGGGAGAGACTCATGGGGAAGGAAGGGTGTGAGAAAGCAAGGTAGGCAGTCAGGATTGTACAAGGAGTAGATCTGGTCCTTGGGGTCCTCCTTACTCACTTGCTGAAGTACATGGTTCAGTGCTTTATGCACTGCAGAGACTTTCCTGTTTCTTCCCACTTGTGTACTCAGAGGGAAGAGAGGAACCTTCCCTGGGATGTGCAGCCATCACAGCTTGGGCTAAGTTGGGCTGCAGGTCAGTGGCTGTGAGCTGCCCCAAGCCTGCTGTCAACATATTGGTGTCCCAATGCCTGTCCCTTGGCCCTCTGATCTCTCATCCTGCACCTCCCTGTGTACTCTCTGCTACCAGTGGCAATTGTTTGACCTGTTCCACTTGTAAAAACAAGAGGAAATTGTTGGGTTTGGCTGGCTGGCACCTATTTTCCTACCAGTTCAGCAGGGTAAAACAGCACAAGTGTGGGTCTGATGGCAAAGGTAAGCCCTGACATTGACTAAGCTCTTCCACTGCCTCTCGGAGGGAAAAAAAAAAAAAAAAAAAAAAAAAAAAAAGAAGCAATCCAACTTGTTTCCATTTCCCTGCTCCCCCCCAGTATCCAGCCCTAGAGGCTAAGGGGCTGACAGTGCCCAGCTCCTAAATGTGGGCCTCTGGAAGGTTGATCCTGAGGAGCACAGGGGTCAAAGGACTCTGTTTTCACTTTGTGGCTATATGATTTTCTTGGTAGGTTGTGTCCTTTGGCCTCTTCAATGTCTAGGGAGAGGAGAGATTTGAGAAAGGCTTTTTTCGCACTTGGGACATTCATAATGTCTTCCTGCACATATCCTCTAGTGCCCAGAGATGGCTAGATGCCTGTGGTGGCCTTTTTCCCTATGTGGATACACAAGACTCTCTGTCCTCTGCCCTGCTGTGTACTCTCAGAAGAGTAAAAGAACTTAATAGCTCTGAGACTTCATGAAACGTAGTGGGTTTGAAAATTTTCAGGACGGTGGTGGTAGTGAAAACGACATACCTTATGCATGTGTGCAGAAAGTAAACCTTGTTTCCTTAGGCCGCTGGGCTCTATGTACCTCTCTTGTTTTCCTGCTGCTGTAAACCCATATTACAGCCTTGTAACTAAGAAAATGCCTTGGAGGGGTTGGTCAGGGAACTCATTCTGCAGGCTCATCTGGGGACTCGTACTGACCTTGCTCAGCGCAGAAGCTTTAGATAGAGACCTCCACAGATCCCTTCCTACCTGAGTGAGTTGATGGGGTGCACGTCACCTGGCATTTTTCAGGTGTTAAGGGTACAAGGTTTTATTTCATCCTTATGATGCTGCTTCTGAAAGATGAAGTGCAGCAAAGTTTGCCTGTTGTCTACTGTGGTATGGCTAATGGGCATAAATACAATGTGGATTTCTGTGTGTATTTGGGATGTGGATTATGCCTCATCTGAGTCCCCATATGAGAAATAGAGATTTGGGCTTTGCCCATAAAAATCATGGTGTCTGCTTCCCAGGGGAGGCATGTCATGCTAGTCTGTTGCCTGTTCACTCTTCAAGGTGCTTTTCACTTTCCATTCACTGTCTGTTTCTCTTGTCTATTTATTTGCTTTTTTGGATTTTTATTAAGGAAATGGCACATTTTCTCCACCTCCACGCCGCCAAACCGTCCCTCCTCCAAAACCCAGACGCTCCAAGAAAGGTCTGTGTCACCCACTGCTTCCTTTTTGATTTTTGCAATAGGATTACATACTGCATTGAATTTTTACTACTTGCTTACAGGACCCTCAGATGTTTGTCTCTGTACGACTGCTAGGAAGTGGAAAGAGAGCCCATCCCTGTGCTGGTGTTAAGTTTTTAACAACAGTGATGTCTTTTATAGTTTTGGAGCTTGACCTCTGCTTCTTGTTACGTCCCTGAGTCATGGTTACTGGTGTAGACTTTGAGTTGCATGAACAGTTTGCTTCTGTTGTTTGCTGCCTTGGTCCTTGTTTTTTTTATTGTTGTTTGTCAGTTGTGTCTTGTGGTCACTGTTGAAAGATGAACTCTGGCTGATGAGACATTTTCTTCCCCCAGCAGGGCTGGATAAACAGGAGAAGTACAAGTGTCATCCAGGTGAGAATTGCTCTTTCTTACTATGAGTAGATAATGCATGATTTTAATACAGATGCATTTTGCGGTCAAGGGCCAATGCAAGACCCTGTAGTGCTGCTTCAGAGCACTGTAAGAAAATGGTCATCTCATGAAAGAAGTTTTAGTTCTTTTAATTTAGTAGTGGGTGCAGTGGCCCTTGACTAAACAGGGAGTGTTTGAAGGTGGAGGGCACGTGTGGTTGTGCTTTGGAGGAACAGGGAAATCTCTTACTCATCTGATGCCATAGTCTTTCAAATCCAAGGTCCCTTGAGAGGGTGCTCACTCTGCTTAAGTGTGCAGTCTTCTGTTGATATCCAGAGAGGCTAAGCCTGCAAACCCCTTGCTAGCCCATCCAGTGTTGACCTGAAGCAGGGTTTAAATCTGTAAGATGAAAGACTAGACAATGTATATTTTCTGTAACACGAGACTTTGCTTTTGTAGACTCAGAGCAGGTCTGTAAGTAATGGGGCTGAGCAGGCAGGTGGTTGTGAAAGTGCAGCGTGTTCCCTGAATGATGAAGTCTGGGCTTACCTTTGTTCTGAGCTCTGTGCTGCTGTGGGTGGGCTGCTGGCCAATGCTGTCCAGGGCTTTTGCTGTTCCCCTGGAACTTGGAGGATAAATTTTGTAGCTCAATAACATATCACTACGTGGAGGGAGGAGAAATGTCTATTTGAGACACTATAAAGAGACTGCTGTCCTCTGTGTATATATGTATATATATACACATGTATATGTGTGTGTGTGTATAAATAGAAAACATAAAATAAAACATTCCTGTATATATAGGCAGGACATCAGGATGCTGGAATGGGGAGATGTCCCCACTTTTGTGCTTGTGAGGTGATATAAGAGATCAGAAAACTGCTTTACCAAATGTCTCTAAGGCCTCTAAAATCTCTCTCCCATTCAGTTCCCCCCTAGTATTCTTTTTGCTCAGTCTGCTCCAAGAATGGTGAAGGAGTTGCTGTGATTTGGGATTTTGTCCTAGAACTTCCAGCTCAGGATATTTTGGTTTATTTTTGTCCTGCAGGACAGAAGCATAAAGACTTTGAAGCTGAACTGTTGACTCCTCGAAGTATGGTGGCTGTCTTTGACTATAACCCTAAGGAGAGCTCTCCAAATGCAGATGTAGAGGTAACAATCAGCTGCTCACTCCTTTTATAGGTTTCTTTTTCCTCGCTCTTTTTTTTTCTTCTATCCCAAGACACTTAGCACTTCAGTCAAAACAGGAACAATTATAGCTTGGCAATATTATTGCTAAAAAGGGGTTGGCTGAAGTCATAAAACGTAGAGTTTGCTGATATGTTCTCTCATGCATTCTCTGATAACAGTGTTCAGTTATCTGTGAAGACTATGAAGCAATATACCCCTAATGATTTTCAGTATGTGTCTCAGTGAAACTACGTGAGCATCTCATGGCCTCGTAGTGATTAGACAGGACTAAGCAGATCTGGGGCAGAAGGAAGCAGCCCCTGCTGTTAGCAACTGATCCAGGGCACACTCTGGTAAAAGGAGAAACCTGCTTAAGGGTTTGAATGGACTTCTGATATGTAAGATGAGCATGTCTTTTGCGTTAAACACCTGTGTAGCTCTTTGTTCAAGAGAGAAGACTTAGCTCCAGTTTAATGGACCAGTCTTCTAAGTTCTTGCTTTTCAAGCAGTCCCTACATACAATCCAAACAGTATTTTTGTGGGTAAGTCGTTTCAGGTGGAAAGATTGCAATGCAGAATCCTTTCTGCAAAAAACCTTTCTAAATTAGAACATGCTCTGTTCTCTGTTCTTCCATAGCAGTGTTAGTCTACTCTCAGCAAACATAAACATGGGGTTTGGATTCAGATTCTTTCCATGCATCCGGAAAGGAGTGTATGGCCAAGAGGTGGCACAGTTCAGGTAATGCTTGCCTCCCAAATGAGTGTCTCATGAGGAAGACAGCCTGCTTCTGAGGACAGAGTGTTTTAGAGATGGTGGATTATCTTGAGAGAGATACAATGAGAACATGTATCTGGCTGAAGAACACTTTTGAGCCCTTGTCAACAAGAAGATGACTGTATTTTTTGCAGTGATTTGGTCTTCCTAGAACCTTCCCTGTGGACAGAGCTCAAATTATTGAAACAAGCTGGTGCAGTTCTGTTGCATTGTTGGAGGTGCTCCCTGTTCACACTCCCAGAAAATTTGGTCACCTGTTCTGCTAGAAGGCTGCAGCTGTTGTTTGTGAGCTTGCACGAGGACATAGTAGGATCAGCTGTGCCATTCTGTATGTCTGTGAGTGAAGTTCCCTACAAGTGTCTTTCTGCTAGAACAAAGTAATTCACAGCCAACAGGAGGAACCTGCAGCCTCCAGAGATAAATCAAGTACTAGGGATATAATAGGGTAAATATATTAGAGGTAGGTGCCTTCCAGCTAACACTTCTGTGAAGTACATATAAAGCCAGTGTGTCTTGAGTGGAACACAGCCTGTTTGGAGACTCTACCTTTTGTATCTTAGAGCAGCTTTTTTGCTGTAATTGGGTGGTTTCTTCCATTAGAAGAGACTGCTTACAGCTTTGTCTTCGGTCTTGTGCTCCATGGAGTGCATGCTGGGGTGGCTGACAGAACAGATGGATGTGATGGTGAAGGGTTACGTGTGTTGTGCAGTAATGTTCTCTTTACAGGTCAAATCTTCCCGTTTGTATGCATTCCTGCTAGTGATTAATCCCTGAGCATTGCATACAGAACAGGCTCATCCAAGGGAGCGGGATTTAGTACTTATATTTAAAGAAATGAAAGGTATTTCTGGTGCTTGTTTAGCTTGTTCTCAACATACCTTTCCAGAACAGGTGGTAGGTACTATTTCGAAGCCTTATTAAAATTGGTTTAAGAAACAGGCTTTGCTCTTGTCTTCATTTATGAAATGCTTCCTTAGCATTGAATTCCGTGGTTACCCACTTCAGTTGCGCTTCTGCATCCTGGTCCTGCAAGTCTTAACACAGTGGTTTGCCTCCCTCAGGGTGAGATTATGCAAGAAGCCCAGGGTGACCTTGTGTTTCTGGTGAGAAATTCCAGGCAGTGCTTCTCCTGTGACCATTGTTCTGTTGATCTTTGCAGGCTGAACTGACTTTCAGTGCTGGGGACATTATCACTGTATTTGGGTCCATGGACGACGATGGTTTCTATTATGTAAGTACAGGGGTTGGGAATGTCCTGTGGCTACATCTGAAATCGTTGGATTCCATCTAGTGGCAGGAGAGCAGAAATAAGGGAACAAAATATTCTGCTTTTGGAAAAAAAATAAACCCATATCTGCTTAGTGCAGGGCAGATTGTTTCTGGCAGTCCATGCTCTGCCTGTAAACCCGATACCCAAATGATTCCGCGTTTATTTCTTGGCAGAACTCCACTCCACTTCCCAAAGCCTAGGATGCATTTTTCTGTACATACATCAGCTGAATCAGCATCTGCTATAAGCTGGTTTGTCACCAAGCACTCAGACACATGGTCTTATCCAGGGCAGGAGGCTAAAGTGGTAACATAAGAATAAAAATGTATGATGATCCCCATCTGGCCATACTTCAATGTATCGACTTCAACAAGAACTGGTATCTGTTTAATTTACTGTGCATACGTGGGGTCTGTACCTGCGAACGAGCTGTGTGCAAGACATGATCCTTAGCCCTTGGATCATCCACCTTTTCCTGCACAGAAAGCAGTGTGTCTTTGAGGTTCAGCTGCAGGTAAAGTCTCCAGGGGATCACTGTGAATGTTTTGTTTGGCTTCTTTTATAGTGTTGGCCAAACAACATTGCTGGGGTTGTTTTTGTCTCACCCAACCACCTGCTGTTGAACTGGAGTCAAGCTTGGTTTGCAGCTCTGGACCTCAGTAAGCATTGAGGCAGTGCCTACAGGACATTGTACCAGTAGTACCTCATTCTTTAAACAAATAAATAAATACCAGAGCAAATCAAAGGCCATTAAGAAAGCTTGTGGCACAGTCATATTCCAGTTGCTTCCATGATAGCAGTGGAAATTTTTTGAGTCTGTAGAAGTGACCATGTTGCTGGAATACATTTGTCACAGCTTGCTGCCATCTTTTCTTCCTTTACCATCTTCTGTGTTTTTGTGGTCTGAATTGTTCTGCAGCTAAGCAAGAATGTGAGTCGTGAAATTTGCTGAGGATCCTTCCAACATGAGTGTGTTCCTGGGCTTCTCTCAGACCATAGCCTAGCTTTCTCTGCATGGGACTGCTCATTTATTATTTCTCCATCAGCCAGGAGATGTGAGAACTAAATGTTGATCTTGCAGGGAGAGCTGAACCAACAGAGAGGGCTTGTCCCATCTAACTTCTTGGAAGCTGTAACTTCAGATGGAGGCATGGTCAAGGAACTTCATTCAAAAGATAAAGAAGCTTTTCTGCTGAGTGCTGAGAGCCAGGTAAGATTGTGTGACTCTGCATAGTCCAGACATCCAAACTGTGATGTGGCTGGAGGTTGGGCATTGCGCAGCATGCAGCATCTGATGGAATCATTTAAATTATTGCATGCAGCTCAGTTCATCCCATGGGAGGCGCTCAAAAGATCAGAAGGGTGTACTAGGAGCTCTTCTTGATGACTTACCTGTAGTGCAAAAAGAGGCACAAAGCAACAACATCCACTGGGGCCTCAGTCTGATTATGGTCAGGTGAGCAAAGAGCATCCCAGGTCCCACCAGCAAATTCTTTAGATCCACAGAAGGGTCAGTGGTGAAATTCTGCTGCAAGCAAAGCAGTTCAGCCAGCTTCCAAGACACATGAAATTCCTCAGATATGCTCATAGCCATGCCAAAGAGTTCTGGAGTTATCAACACCCAAACACCAATGCTCTTCCACCCATCCTGAGTTAGATACATCTTAATCCAGTCTGAGGTGCTTCCAGATAAATTCAAAACATACCGGGGAGTTTCCCAAACAGATCTGTAGGATGGATCCTAAGGATTCGAAAGCATCCCACAGATGCAGGGAATTCAAAGGTTGAGCTAGCTCCTTGCATTATGCTGCTGATATTCTTGAAACAAATGCTTAAGTGGGAGATGTGGGTCATTTGCCAGATTCAGTCAGTCCTCACTGGGTGAGGCCAAAAGTGTGGCACCTCACTGGTCACTCCTGGACCTCATATGCTGTGTCATTCTAGAGAGTGGGAGGCAGGGAGGGACACAGCTTGGTCCCAGCTAACATCCACTCAACCTTCAGTTCTTGGGAGGCTATTGGCACTGTCAAGTGGTGCCAGACCCATAGAAGTGTGTAAGAGCAGGCCCAGACTGGCTTTGAGCCAGTCCTTGAGGAAGAGTGTGTCCCTGAATCCTCCTCTGTTGAACTCTCCACTGGTGCCACCCTAGTTTTCCCGCTCTCTACCGTGTTCCTTGTCCTATTTTTCATGTTCAGCACTTCCTTTTCTCTGTACCTACCTCTTATGTCTATCTTCAATTGCTGCCTGATCTCCCTTAGGTTGCAGCCCCATCTCTTGCTTCCAGGCACTTCAAGCTTTGTGGGTTTGCACTATAGCCTCGGTGCCTTTGTACAAAGAGCAGGGGGTAGGCCTGACTCAGAATTAAGGTTTGTAGGTAGCTTGCTGGATCATCTTCTAAACTCAGAAGTTGTCTGGGTCCCTTGTGCTTACCTGTTTAGGATACTCAGTGCCTTTTCTCCCAGCCCATAAGTGCCTGTCTATGCTGGGGAGTCACAGGTTAATAAGCTGTTACTACCAGGGTTTAAGAGCCCTGAGGTTATACAAGTCTAACTTTCCTGGGGGAAAACAAGCATTCAGAGTGGGTTTCCTTCTTCAGTTTACCTCTCAAAATGATCTACTCTTCCCAAATTACTCATCTATTGGAATAAAGAGTGCCAAAGGAGACCTAATGCAATACAATTAAAACAGGTTGAATTCATAGTGTAACTTATTACAGATCTAACCCTTCTCTCCAAGCATCCACCAGCAGCAGCAAGGGCCTGTTTCAGATGCCAGGGGTCATTATTCCAGCCTCAGCCTAGGTCCTCCCAGAAACCATGGGGAAATTCAGGTAGCCTTCAAGGCTCAGAGAGCTGATCTGCCACTTGTCTATGTGAAGGGTTTGGCTTAGCTAATGGTGTTTTATTAAGGGCAAGTAAGAGAGAGGAACTTGGCTGATAAACAGGGTAACTTATACAACAAATCTGGCCTTATTTCAAGTATTCCTATTTGCATCCTACTGGTCAGGAAACTGCGACACTAGTTGGATCTGCCATGTCCCAGGCTTTGTCATGGGTCTTAGAGGGTAACAAGGTCCTGTCTGCTCTGCTGCTGAGCAGGCAGCATGAACTGCTCCTACTTGCTGCCCTGCAGCTTGCTGCTGCTCCACTTTCCTCTCTGCTTTCCACTGGTGCTGGATTCAGCAGTGGGTGACTGTTCCCCTGGGCACAGCAGTTTGGCCCAGATATCCCTGCATGCTCAAGGCTGTAAGCCTTTCATGACATCTTTTTTTTTTTTTAAACAGAAATGCCTTTCAAATGTGATTAAAAACAGCCCATATAAAATAGACATGTTTCAGGCTTGCTTGCCCTTCAGACCTTTCCATTTGTCTCCACTTCTCTCTGCCAGAGATCCAACAGAGCTTCCCCCTGCATTAGCTCTGACTTTGGGTCTGTAGCACAAGAAGCTGTTGCCTTACATCAGGACTGATTTGGTAGTTTTGGTACTCAGCTGATCCATGAGCAGCTATTTTCATAGTCTGAAGTCTGGGGACTTGGAAGGTTAGTTGTTTATGTCAGCCAATATTATTTCAGTGGGAATCTACATTAACTATCTAAGCATGACTTTGTGTTGGCTGCTTCTGTGTAGTGATAGACTGCCTCCTGTCCTGCTGCATCCCTGCTTCAGGATACCTGTCCTGGGTGATCTGGCTTAGCACTCTTTAACTATGCACAGTCCTGCCTCCTGCTTGTGCTTTGCAATCCAGATCTATCTAAACAGCTTCCGAATATGAAGGGCATGTTTGCCCCCTTTTAAAAGTGGTACATTTACCCTGCTCATAACTAAACTTGTATTAGTTAACCACATTTAAGTATGTTTAGTGATTACTGAGGCGAGACAGAACCTGACCCCACTGAGTTTTTGGCTCTGTCACAGCAATTGCAGCATTCCTACCGATGGGCAGAACACCTGATGGGTAAGGCAGAAGGAATACCTCCTCCTGTAAAACATACATGTTCTAAGGGCCATCCCTGAGCTGGAATGAAGTCTCACAGTGACACAGCCACGCCTGGGGCTTTCCAAACTCCAGCGACATACGCACTCCATAGAGTTAAGAAACTTGCTTGTTAAAGTGTGTTGTTGGCATCTACAACACAAACAGAAGCTCCTTTGCTGCTGCTGTTTGGGTCAGGGGGAGTGGGGAGTATGCAAAAAATCACCAAAAGCAAAAGATGCATGGCAGCCTCTGGAGAAGTATTGTTTGAATTTTCTGAAAGACAGCGTGGCAAAACAGACTCCCATCAAATTTACCAGTCCCAGCTTGAGACCTAACACATCGGGGGCATGCGTGTGCACCATGGTGTCATGGCAGAGCTTTGAACTTGTATTAAAGTTAGTTCCAATCTTAACAGAAACTTCTCCAGCATGATCATGAGTGAATTTTAAGTTCCTTGTAACTTCTTGGATTTGATGTTTTTGCCCTGTCTGTTCTTCACACTTCCCTTCTCCCTGCTGCTATGCCAAAGGCCTGAGAATAAGGACAACTTACTTTCCAAATTGGACTAGGGAAGGTGGATAATTTTTAATTATTTCTGAGTAAATCTTAAAATGCTGGCAACTGAAAAAAGGTGAAACAGTTTAACGTTCAAACTGACAACATCTGGGGATTAGATTAAGTAATAAAAAATACGGCACAAAGAGGAGTATCCAAGAAGTTATGGTCACAAGCTAGGGCCCTGAAACACTCATGCTTACCAACTTAGAGCAGTTGCTTTCATGCTGTGGCTGTCAAATGAATATTGTTGTGTCAGTAATATGCAGTTTCTGTCAAAGACTGATTGTAAAGCACCTTCAGAAACTGTTTGATTCTAATTGATTTCATGTATTTATTTCTGCATGTATTATGCACCCATGATGGTTCTTTTCTTCAGAGAATGAGGAAGAGAAGAGTCCAGTGATAGATATGAATGATACATAGAGAGAGAGCAACCATGTAAGTTTGTGTGAGAAGACGTCTTCAATCTCCCACCCAGCCTAGCATATTAAAGGGTCCTGCACCCATAGTTTACTCCTTTTCTTGCTTGTAGTTTGACAGGCTGGTTTGGGGCTCTGCTAACAAGTCCACCTTCAAATCCTCTGGTGGCAGACCTTTACCTGCCAGATTGGTTCTATATTAAAGACAAGCCATGATCTGTTCAGCACTTGAAGTGCAATTGTTTGGAACAATTATCTGGTGGTTTTGGGGACCATGATGGGACTGGGCTAGATATTCAGGTTTAGAAAAGACCTGCTTGTAATTCAGCCTGGCCCTTCTACCACTGTTCAAGCATGTCAACAGCCAAAGCTTTGTTTAGCCTTTGCAAGATCCTGCTCAGGCTGAACACACCCCATATTCAGCCTGTGTTTTTTTTCTTCTTGATTTTACTCCTTCCTGACTAGAGTCCTGAAAAAACCCTGCACACCATCAACTTAAGTAAGTAGTAACATTTAGTCCCTAAAACCAACTTTGTGTTGATAATTGTTATGTCTGGTAATAGTTAAAAAAACAATTTTGGGGGTAATACTTAAAGAAACAATTTTGGGGCTGGGGGGGTGAGAACCCTGGTTTTGGGGGGCAGTGGGAGCAGATCTGTGTTTTTCTTAGTTTCAAACATTGTTTTCCTGAAATTGTGCAAATCAGTAATACCTGAGACAGCACTGAAAACTGTCCCCTGAAAAATAACATGACTCTTTTGTTTATCAACCCTAATAGCTTTTGTCAGGATCTTGACAGCGCAGTTTTTTCTTCATGTTTCTCTTAGAGAAGAAACACTAATTTTAGTATCATTTGTCTCATACCAGGTGAATCTGTGAACTGGTTCTGTTGCTTTTCTGCCATATAGAGACCTCTGAGAATATCTGCACGTGCTTGTGTGTGAGAGTGCCTCTGTGTGTGGAAATCTGCCTGGGCATTGTATGCCACAACTGGGAATCAGCAGGACTTTCAGCCACAAAGACAGGAAACTGCTAGTCACTTTTTTTTAACTGTTCAGCATTTGACAATGACATTGATACTGCAATATCCTTGTTGCAGTAAATAATTGTGACATTTGTGAGCTGCTCTGGGTACCTGTCTGTCATTTTGCACTCAGTCTTTCATGCATAGCTCTACAGGACAAATTGTGTAAGGTTTGTTGGGCCACTTCAGATCTGCCCTAAAACTGTCCCACCGTTGCCAGAAGAATAGTTTCCAGTGGTGCATGGGCACCATGCCTCTACTGCCCTGGCTGTGCAGGGGTCTTTACATCACCCCCACATCCTTTGGGGCTGCTGAGTCAGACAGCCCAAGGCCTGAGCTTCATAGGGGAGATCACTCACTGCATGTTGTTAGACCCCTTCTGATTAGCCCAGTGCTTTCATGCGTTTTATCCAAGGATTCTCTGTTGCATAATGCATAAATAGTTTCTGGAGCAGAACCCAGGGATTCTTACTTTGCACACAGCTAACCCAGTAGGCTACCAAGTTAGCCCTCATCTGGCTTACTTTTTCTCTTTGCCTCCATAAATCTTGCATTACTGGCTGCAAATGGTTCATCTAGATGCATTCAGATTTATTTCCAGACTTCTCAGACCTGACTAGCACTTGGGCCATCAACACCAAGCGTTGCACCATGCATGCTCCCAGGAGATAGAAAGACTGGAGTTGATGCTGCAGCTTTAGTTGGAGGAGTGGACCTCACAGGCAGAGTGCAACTTTCACAAGGGCCAGGCTGTGCCATCAAGCCCTCTGCAGCATGTCCTTGGCAGAAGCTGGCCTTTCAACACAGTGTTGCGTATCTGGAGAGTTGCAGAAATACCTCTAAAAGCATGTGGAACAAGATTTTCAGGTGAAAATAGAGTGTGAGTTCAGGAAAAATTAGCCACTGTGTTGTTTACTGTAATGAGGAGAGGCGGAGAGGAGTTACATCTCCATTGCTGTAGCCAGAGACCTTAGTTCAGGTAGGAGAAAGTCTGATGGTACTGTCACTTGGGACAGTTTAAAGTGATTGCTGCAAGACAGTAGTGGACTTTCAACTTTCTGGAGTTGGAAAGGGTTGTATATTCACATGAAGACGGAGCTCTCCGAAAGTCCTGTACTTCTGTCTGTTCAGGACTGACTGGATGGGTATTGCACGTACCGAGTCTGACTCTAGAGAAGAGGTTTCTGCTCGTCTTGTACCAGAAGTGCTTTCTTCCTGCAGTGGAGTGAAGCGACTGGAATATAGCAGCATAACTTCTACCTGTGAGGGGAGGAGAGGTCTCAGCTGCTTTTTGTGCTCTTTGTCACACAGGAGGTGGGGTGCTGAAACAGCAGTAGGGTGATTGACCCCAGGAAGCTTTAAATAAACTAACCCACAGCACATAAAGTATGATTGTGCTATAGCTATGGCAGTAATGTTATGTCTGTGCATCTGCTTGATTCAGCAGCTTTCCCCAGGCACGGTGTAGGACCAGGACCAAAGCACATCCACTCCTGCCAGTGAACTGCAAGCAGCTGCTGCGATTCTCACGGATTTCCTGTGCAGGACTAATGTCTTTGCTCTTCAGTAATGCTTCCACACCAGGCAGAGCGTCTTGCTGCCAGTGTCGCTAACTCATCTTCCCGGTTGGAGCTGTGGCTGCTTACAGACCCTTAAAGAACATGCACTCAACTCTTCCTGACTTAGTGGGACCCAAGCAGAGAGATGATGATGGCATGATGTTTCAATGTGCCAAGGAAGAGGGCTCTTCCTTGGCACAGCTTCAGCCACTGTCATGTTGTGCCAACATAGGCAATGCCAAGATAGGATGTACAGCTGGGAGCTTGGAAGATGCTAGCTTGTGAAAGCTGTGTGGAAGAGAAGGCCATGGGACAAGTGCTCTCCTAGGCCTCAGAAACCCAGAGCCTCTTCCCTGGTGAACTTTGCAGCTTCTTGGGAAAGCTTGCCCTGCCAGATCAGAAATGGTCACTGTCTGTACACCTAAACGCAGTGAAAGGAGATCATGGAATGCTGCTGGGGACTGACCTGCCATTAGTATCCTGTGAAGAGGAAACTGAGCCCAGGACTAGGGCATGTTCTGATTTCTAAAAGCCCTTTCCAAAGGGAGCAGCATACAGTGCATCATTTGGGACTCTGGACCCCAGTTAATGTTCTCAAGTGCTCAGGTGACTTAGGAATATATGTCAGTTGCTCTGTGCCACTTGATCCAAGACTTCTCCACGTCCTGCTCCATCATGAACATTTTCTCCATTATTGGTGCCACTGCAGAACATCAGACTTTGCTTTCTGTCCCTCCTGTGACTAGATCTGGTGGATGCTGAGCAGCCTTGCAAGACTCCAAATTTATCTTCTTACCATGACAGAGCATGGCCACTGTTGTAGAAGCCTCCCAGCTTAGCCAGCCTCCTTAAACTTCTGAAGGTCTTGCACAGCCCTTGTTCTTGTTAGGTTGGTTTCTTCTTAATGTCCTGCCTTCTGTCACGGAGTGTGCTGGGAGCCCAGCAGGCTCCCTGGCCCAGGCAGCCAGCAGGCCTATGTGCATCAGTATCTATCCATCCATGCTCTCAGGAGGTGCTTTACTTAACAGCGTCTTCAGCTGTGAAGCAGCATCTTCCACCAAGTCCTCAGTGGAGCTTTTCTGCTGTCCTATTCTTAGCCAAAGTTAAGGAATTTAAGAATGTCTGAGCTCAGGCAGAATCTGGGTAGTGAGTACAAAAAAGTTTAAATCCACCGGAAACTTCCTAACTGGATCTGCAGCTACATAGAGGAGCTGAGCCTTGCAGGGTGAGGGACACATTGGCAAAGAGAAGGCAGGGTTCGCTGGCTGAGGTTTATGTTGGCATGATGTCCTTCATCAGCTCTAACTTCTGCTTTTTTCTTTTGTTTTCTCTTCTTCCCACTCAGTTAAATCCAGATGGGTCTGTTGATCAGAGTGACTCCTCACCAACTCCTCCTACTCTACCACCTTCCTGCCTTGTCATGGGTGAACAGTGTCCAGAGCAGGCATCGCTGGCTGTTCTCAAATGCAGTGATGTACCTGGTCAGAGTAAAAAGAAGAGAGGCTTCTTCTTCAAAGGAAAAAAGCTCTTCAAAAAACTTGGGTCCAGTAAGAAAAATTAACAAGGGATTTATTATTCTGTAAAGACTGCCTGTGCAGTCCACACAGGGACTGAAAATTCAGGAGAAGCCCTCTGCAATAAGCTGATTAGAGTATTTTCATAGGGAAAAAGTCTATGTTGAATAGAGAAAACTCTTCAGCGGGTCTGTGAGCTGTGGTCTTTGCTGAGAGCCCAGCCATGGGTGCCCACCCAGCGTGGGTAGTAGCTCTGAACACAGTGTCATGGCACTGGGGTGTGTGAGGCCTCAGCTCTAGGATACAGCTACCTCCACAGTAGTGTGTCCTGCTCCATGCAGCCCTCTAATGCACTGGTTCCCTGTAAATATTTTAATTTAAAAATTATATTCTGGTTGTAAGTTAGCTAAATGGCTTTTCCCAGCAAAGCTCCAGTCCCTTAGGAAGAGATCCCTTGTACTACACACCCTGGTATTTCTCTGGTCCAAAGGAGGTTGTGTCAACTCCTTCACTTCCTGCAAAGAAAATTTGCACTTTTCTGTTCCCATGAATCCCCTTTGCTGTCTCTGGGCTGACAAGTGAGTTATTTGTACTGTAAACCTGTAAATATGCAGCTGTGCCTAGGAGCATCCCACACTGCCTCAGTCATGTTTCAGCATGAGGATTGCCATGGAGGAAGAAGCGATACCCTGAAGGGGGTCAGTGCTTCTGCCTGTAGGGTGGGCTGCTGTGAGCTGCTCTTGGCTGGTTCACCTTGACCACACACTGGCTGGGGACTCCGCCTTATTTATTTATTTATCTATTTATGTATTTATTTATCGCCTGCCTCTTTTCACAGTTTTATTTGGCTGTTTCAGTGGGCTGCTCCTGAGTTGGAGCATTTGGAGAGCAGAGCTGGGGATGGAGAGTTTGCAGCTATTTTCATATGAGATGATGTGTTCCTTGAGTTAAGACACATCCCTTTCTAAGCCACGGAGAGTTTTGTACTACATGGTTTCTATCCTTTTCTGTGTTTCTTTCTTTGCATGTTTCAGTGGGGTACTTGTTTTGAGAAGGACAGTTATGTGAGGTACATGAATGGTGCCAGCACAGTGTCCACAAGTGTTGGTGATATGGTATGTTTTTATTTAATATCAAATTTTATTATAATAAAGTCTATTTTCACAAAAACACATTTTCCTTAAAAAAGCAAAAGATTCAGTGATGCTTCTTCTGGGGGCAGGGGGTGCAGAGGGGAAAATGATACCAATCATTTGCACCTTGAGGATGCTCCACAGCATTTCATATAGGAGCCCACCTTTCCTATGATCATGGTGCGAGCTACTTTCTCTGGGAGTGAAAAGTCTTTGCCTCCCCTATTTTAGAGACCTAATCCTGGAGATGAAAGCACCGAGGTGCATTTATAGAGTGCTATACTGTGCCCGAGTGTAGTTATACCATGTCCAGACCTCAGCTGGATGTGCATGTAGCCCTGCTGCAGTGCCTGAGTGGCTTCATGCAGCATTAGTCCCTGCATCTGGGCACTAGATCCCTTTACTGTGGGTGCCACTGAGCCCGGGGGGAAGTGAAGGGCATGGGGCTGAAGCGGCTGTCCTGATACTAACACCTTCTGCAGAGGCATTGCAGGTCAGCAGGGAGGGCTGCTGGGCCCGAGGTAGCTGGGAACAGCCGGGCCATATAGCTACACCTATGCTTCCCTGTTGTGTTGATGTAGCAGAGCAGTGAAAGCAGCATCAGGTATGGTGGCTACATCCAGACCACAGTGTTTCATTCCCTGATGATTTCATTTTTAGACTAGAGCAAAAATTAAGAGGTCAGTTAGGGGGTTTGTTAGAAGTACAGCTTTTACTTCTTAAGTTTCAAATGCTTGGGCGTTTTTCATTTTTTAATTGGCTCCTCCACAGCGAGCCACCTTCAAGCCAGGCTGGGAGCACATACCTATGGAGAAGATCTGCATATCCTTTGCAGATGTTGGCTTCTTTTCATACTGTGCTGATAGTGCAGGTTGGCTGGGATAGGCCAACCAACTCTCTGCAGTTACTGTGTCTTCTGACACAGCCACTGCTGTACTCGGGCGATAGACTGAGATGATGATCTGCTTTGTCAGAACAAATGGCCCCAATAGACACCAGTCCCGCTGCAACAATCTAGTAGGTGGAACGCACAGCCTGTTTGCAGGCTTCTTAAATACCTGATGCAACTTCCAGAGAGTCCAGGCACATCTTGTGCCAGCAGTGACTGGTCCTGTCCAGCCAGCAGGACCTGACCAAGCACTGCCAGCAGCTGCTCAGAGGTTGTTGCAAGGGTCTTCTTCCATGTTTTTTACCCAAGAGATTAACAGCCTACTGCTAGGAGTGTTGAATCAGTGCTGTGCCTAGAGAAGAGGCTTTGCTGCCTCTGCGTCTCCCAGTTTGGAGTTGTTCTGGGGACTGCTGCCCTATGCAAAAGTCTAAATGTGTATTATCAAAAATGCCATTATTGGTGTTGATTTTTGTAGTGCCACCACAACAGACACATGAGTCTTGGGCTACTTGATGTCCAGTCCTCCTGTGTGGACCTGCTCTGGCTGCGCAGTTCTTCAGGGCCTCAACCCTGTGTGGTCTCTCTGATGTGGCAAGAGAGGGGTGGAGATCCTGGAGACAGACTGAGCTTTCCTCCAGTCTTGCTAGGAGTTGTAGTTTTTCTGCCTGTTTGCCTAGATGTCTGGAACTGAGCAAAGCTGCTGTCTGTGGTATCTGACCCCAAGAAAGGAGAACAAAAAAGGTGGTTTTCTCCTCTAATCCAGCTGGAACATTTCAGCTGGATGATATTCTTTATATGCTTCAATATACTTTGGCTGAAAGAGGGAAAAGTAAGGAAACCCCAAAAGCTCTGAGGTCAGACCACAGGTCTTGGCTCTGTACCTTGCTCTTACAACACATTGAGTTGTTGATGCCTCATAGTCTCATCAGTGGAAAGGTGAGCACTTGAAACTGCAATCTGCAGTGCTACATGGGGCTCTGCAAAGGCCACTGTCGCATAAATGTTGGGTCAGTTCTGTGGAATGGCAGTTGTGTACCTTGGTCCTCTGGTAATTCAGCCAAGGTGGCAAGTCACTGTGGGCTTTTCTGGGGATTTTGCAGGATTCCCTGGCAGGAGGGACTTGGTTGCGAAGCTGCTACACCTTGGAGAGAAATATTTCAGGATGATCTTGATATTGCAGTGAACCACTGTTTCCTGTGATGGACAGCAGTCAGGGCAAGGATAGACTGAAAGTTTTGAAGTAATAAAGTTGCTGCAGCTATGAATGCTGGAAGGTGTTTCCATGATTTCTGAAGCAAGACTTAAGTGATGAAAGTCATCAGCGACCCAGTAATTTATCTTCAGCTTGCCCTGCCACGGAGGAAGTTGGTTGCCGTTCTAACTGAATTTACCAGCTGGAGTTTCCTAAGCAAGTTGTTTAAAGTCTTTTGAAAGAAACTGCCTGTCATTGCTTTTACCAGTTCATCAGGGGATGAACTGAAGAACAAAACCCTTAGGAAGAAAAGCAGCGGCTGTAACATTTTGAGGTCTGCCCAGAGCTGGAGGCCATGTCTGCAACCAGTGCCTGCAGGATAGCTCCCTCACTCCTGGTGCTTCCTTCCTCCTCAGCTCAGCCCTTATGACCAGAAGGTGCATGTTGTCTCTCTGCTCCCCAGGCATGTGCTGGGCTGCCTCCCAGCAAATTTTGCTGCGATAGACACAGACTCTTATCATTTAGCAAAGTTGCCCTAAATCAGTTGGTTCCCCAACACCAAACCTCCAAGGCTGTAAAGCCTCCAAGGCAGGCTTTACAGCAAAGCTGAGAAGGGTTTTCAGGAAAGGTTTAAAGCCTTCAGGCTTTGGTAGCTAAACACAAAAGGCTACAAGAAACAAAAAAAAATAAGGTAAATTGGAAATATAATCTAGATGTTCTGCTTTGTACCCTCTGCTTCTAATTGCTGTGCTGTATCCCAGGTGTTGATGGCACATCTCTGCTCTGAGGTGCTATCAATTGCATCGACGTACTCGTTTCCTCACTCTAGAGGAGCAGCACATGGTCTCTCCTTTGTTGCTGAAGGTGGTGAGCATGAGGGCTTGGCACTTGCGTTGATGCTCAACAGAAGGCTCACCCAAACACATGGCCTTTTCCATCCACTGTTATCTGGGAGCAGGGTCAGTCTCCAGGGAAAGTGCACATTCAGGAGACAAAGCATCTCTCAAAACCTCCCGCTTCCATGGTTTCCGAAGCAGTTCTGAGAGCAATTAAGTAAGTTCCTAATTGTGAAATGCGATTGTCAGCACAGATATGCACTAACTGTCTCACTTGCCTTTGGAAAATCGTTATCTTCTTCTAACCGGTGAGCTGCATGATACAGCAGTGTCGTGGTTTAACCTCAGCCAGCAACTAAGCACCACGTAGCCGCTCACTCACTCCCCCACCCCCAGTGGGATGGGGGAGAAAATTGGGAAAAGAAGTAAAACTTGTGGGTTGAGATAAGAACAGTTTAATAGAACAGAAAAGAAGAAACTAATAATGATAATGATAACACTAATAAAATGACAACAGCAATAATAAAAGGATTGGAATGTACAAATGATGCGCAGGGCAATTGCTCACCACCCGCCGACCGACACCCAGCCAGTCCCCGAGCGGCGATTCCCCGCCCTCACTTCCCTGTTCCTATACTAGATGGGACGTCCCATGGTATGGAATACACCGTTGGCCACTTTGGGTCAGCTGCCCTGGCTGTGTCCTGTGCCAACTTCTTGTGCCCCTCCAGCTTTCTCGCTGGCTGGGCATGAGAAGCTGGAAAATCCTTGACTTTAGTCTAAACACTACTTAGCGACAACTGAAAACATCAGTGTTATCAACATTCTTCGCATACTGAACTCAAAACGTAGCATTGTACCAGCTACTAGGAAGACAGGTAACTCTATCCCAGCTGAAACCAGGACAAGCAGATGAAATGCAGATAATGGCTTTGGAAACCTGCCAGCTCTCCCTTTGCACAAGAGCAGTGCTGCGCTTGCCATTGTGCAAGCAGCTGGTGATGGTGGCAGCTCAGGCAGCTACTCTGCTTCTCTTTCGAACACGCTGAGCTCATAGGATCACAGAAAGGTGTGGGGTGGGGGCGCCTCCTGAGCCTCTGGTCCCCTCCCTGCCCACAGCAGGGCTACCTCAAAGGCCAGGAGAGGTTGTTCAGGGTCTTGCTCAAGTGAGCGCTATCTTCAAGGATGCAGATCCCATCCCTTGTCTGGGCCATGTCCGTGCACTGCAACACTCTTACAGGTGTTTTTCTTATATCTAATGGGAATTTTCTTTGCAGCACCATGTGCCCATTGCCTCTTGTCCTTTCACTGTGCACTTTGGAAATGACTGGCTCTCTCTGCTCTATAGGCCTCCTAAGAGATAGTTGAAGCCAATAGTGAAGCTCCCCTCTCAGCCTTCTCCCCTCCAGGCTGACCAAACCCAGCTTTCCCATATGTTCTGTGCTCTAGGTGGAGCCCCTCCAGTTTGTCAAAACCTGTCTTGGACTAGGGGTCTGCAAACAGGACCAGTGCTCCAGGTGCAGCCTCACCCATGACTCACTGCAAGATCTGCAATTTGCTTTGCAGATTTTCTTTAAAGCACTGAAGGACCAAGACGGTGTGTCAAAAAGTACGGCTCCACCTGCAAGGACTCCAGCTTCAGGGATAGGGACACCTGCAGAGTCACTGCTAGAGGCACTGTACAACCACTGCGGTTCCTGGAGGGTCCCACACAGGGAAGAGTTCAGCTAATAGACGTTCATTTAACCTACGTTGGGGAAGAATGGCAGAGACTTGGGTGCTCTCAGTCTGTGCTGCTAAACCAAGGAGTTTCTGCTACAGAAGGAAAAACACAATTGCAAGGTGCAATTAGTTAGGAGTGAGCTGAGGAACAGTGCTGGTGAGCAACTCCTTTGCTTCTCTCTACACCAGGTTGTTCAAGCACATCGTTTGCCTGATCCAGCAGTATGCCACTACCCTGCCTCATCGGCTCAGCTGTAACATGGCAAGGATTTGGCCATCAGCTGGATTTGCACTGGGGCAGGGAGAGGGGCTGTGGCCAGGGGAAGAGGTGATACTTTGCCAGATCAGCTCCCAGTACAACAGTAGTTTGGGCAAGGGTGAGATCCTACTTGAGCTGCCCTGTGCTTGAGATCAGCAGCTGGAGATTGGTGAAGCCTGCTCAAACCGTCATCCAGGTGCCTCCTCTTGCTGCTCCTGCCTATGCAGGGAAGTGCAGAAGGAGCAGCATTCGTGGACCCTTCCAGACCACAACAGAGACACGGTGCAGGGTGGGTTTAGGGAGGTGGGATGGGGAGGGCTGAGCAAAGCAGACACCCTTCAGAGGTGGTGCCTCCATAGGTGGATATGAAGACAGCTTTTTCAACCTCTAAGAGCAGCAAAGGATGAAGAGCACCATGGGGGAAGGAACCCTGTCCCTGTAAGACATCTGCAGAAGGAGTGAGGACTCTCAAATCATGGCAAAGTGCTGCCTTGTGTCTTCCCCCCCAAAAAAACTGGGGAAGCTCTGCTTGAGTATCAGGCTGTGTCTTCAGGTGGGTGCAACAGGAACCTCCCTGCTAGGGAGCTGGGGTGGGAGGTGGGTGCTGCACTGCCTTGGCCTCATGCACCCGTGGGGGAGTTTCCAAGCCCTGTGGGTCAGCCCCGCCGGGGCGCCCGCTGCAGATAACACTCTGCTGCAGATAACACCCTGCTGCAGATAAAAGCGCAGGCACAGAGGGGACCATGGTGAGGACAGCAGAAGATTGCAGGTGAGAGCCTGGCTCATTGCATGCTTTTGCTTTCATGGAGCACTTGTTTCTGTACCATGGGTGAGGGACGGGGGTGGGGGGGGCTGGGGCTGTGTTTGGAGCACCCAGCTGAGGTCTGCGTTTCCCACAGCTTGTGTGATGGCTTCCCCCACCTTGCTCCAGGGCAGGCAAAGCCACTCTGCCTGGCACCAAGCACAGCTGGTGGAGCACAGCAAGGATGTGGCTTGACCACGTTGCTGCTGCTGCCGGGGGCTCCTGCACAAGGAATGGGTTTAGCTCGGCATTTTAGGCTGGACTCTGGGCTACCTTTGCCGGCAGCTCTGTGGTGGGTGCTAAACAATGTGCAGTAGGCACAGCCCACAGCTCTGGGCATATGCCGATAAAGCTGATTGCTTTGGATCAGCCTTGGGAGGTAAGCGCATCAGCTTTGGGCAAAAACATCCCAAATGTCTACGTGTAGAGGATCTCCCATGCTGCCCTGGCTGCTCCTCTTCCCCTCCAGCTCTTCTAACCCCATGCACCAACACTCCCTGCATGCTCTGTGTTGCTGCCCGGGCTCCCTGGCAAGCTGCCTGCCTGCAGCACTGGCAGTGTGTTCCACCCCCTGCTCCCTTTTGTGTTGCCTCCACAGTCCCAAAGCAGTGTGTTCCCACCACTGCCTGAGGTCCCTGGGACAGGAGGCAGCTCCCTTTCCACGTGCCACTGCAAGTACATCCCTGGCAGCACACTCGCTCTTGGGGAGCGTTGCACTGGGAAGGGGACACCTTATGAGCTCCCTTAACACATGCCATCAGCAGTGTGGGCACTGACCTTTCCAATGCATGGCGAGATCCACAGATTCTTGGTTTTCTTCACTTCTTGCCTTTCTTTGCAGGGATGAAGGCAGAAATCTTCCTGGGGCTGCTGGTGATCCTCAGCCTGTTCCAGGCATCTGTATCTTCTTCCTTTGGTATTGTCTTTTTCTTAGGTTTTGCAGATCAGCGTCTTTTCTGAGTAGGAAAGATAAAATTAAGTCTAGAAGAGCCTGAATTATTCTATTGTAAGCAGCAAAGTCCTGAAGAGGTGTTGGAAGGAGCATAGTCAGTTTGTATCCACTGTGACAGCAATCCTGGCTGTTTCATGTTTTTATCAGTTAACATTCTGTCTGATTTCTTAAAATCATGTTAAAGGAGAGGTCAGTTCTGGGAACCGCTCCGTCCCCATGGTACAACGGTCTCCCTCCCTGCAGGCTGTGCAAAGCAGTGAGCGCAGCCCCTCCTGGGAGAGTGTGGTTCAGCCCTGGGTGCTGCAGTGCCGGCAGTGGGCAGGTCGCTCACTCCCTTCATGCTATTTTTTATGGAGGCTGAAAACTGAACTCCCCTCTTCTCAGGGGAGGGGGGGGGGGGTCGTTCCTGCTCTCAAAGTGAGGAATGAATTATTGTCTCTTTCTGAAGTGAACTTGCTTTGGCTGCTGCAGCATTTGGTGAATTGGAGCTACCAGGGGCTGTGGAGTTTGGGGATGGAGCAGTCACTTGATGCTCTTCCAGCCCAGAATCACTGCTCCAAAACATATAGAGACCTCTGCCCATTAATTTGCAATGTAAAATCCTTCTGGAAAGCACATGCCTGACCTTTCATTTGTCTCAAATGGTGGTCCTGGCAATAATTTTTCTCACCAAGATTGTCGAAGAGGTGAACTCTGGGTTGATCAGGGAAGATATTTTAAAGAATCTGGGGAGAATTAGGAGATGTTTATCTCCTTTGTGCAGATTTCTGAAGTTTTCTTCTTCCCTAGAAGCTGTAGAAAATGCTGTCACTCAGAGAAGCCCACCAGGGGCTGTCCCCTCCTGTTCTGTGACCCGCAGCCAGCAGATGATGAGGACACGATTCACTTTTGGGAGCTCCCCTGAGCAGGAGGGGGAGCAGTGAGGGTGGCAGGAGGTTGCAGGATGGACTGGGGAAAGCAGTGGGGAAATCGGGCTGCGTACCCTTCTGCCTTGATGTATAGGGGGATATATATGAGCTTTGGCCAGTTGGTGCCAGGGGGAAGGACCCAAACTCACCATAGGTGTATTGGCAATGTGGCTATAACCAACCTAGGATAAAAAGTGGGGGATAAAGACAGCGATGAGAAAAAAACGCAGACTAGAGCTCTTAATGTTTGTCATGGCAGCCAGAGGTATCTGTGCAGGCTCTCTGAAGGCAACTATGGCTGGAGGTGTAGAAGTAAGATGAATCACATTAATTGGGGTTGCAAAATACCTTGAAGAAATAGCAAGTGCTGTCCTGTGAAACAGCAGGAGGGATGATGCCTACATCTCTCATGGTGGCTATTTGAAGCCTTCACTGATGGAGATACCCTTTTCATGCCCGGGATTGACTCTCTGAGTCTCCCCTGAGGAATATATGTATATACAGATATCTCTCTCTAAGAGAGCGAGCGAGCAGCAGCAATTACTTCCAGCGCTGCTGTGCCGATATCCCTGGGTGCTGGAGGCATGAAGAGAACCCCCGTGCAGCACAGGGATGGTTCCAGGTGGGAGGCAGAGCTCTCACCTCTGCTCTTTTCTTTCCCTTACCGCTATCTGCCAGAGGAGCTGTCAGACGCGTCTCTCCTGAGCAGCGTGGATGAGGCCAAGCAGCTGGTGGATGCAGCCTACAAGCACACACGCGACCGGTAAGAGTCGGGGCTGGGCTCAGCTCCCGGCGTCCGCCGCGTGCCCTGCCTGCGCTGCAGCACCGCCAGCTTCTTCTCCTTTCTCTGGCAGAGTGGGCAAGGGTGCTGTTGCAGAGGACCGCAGGGGAAATCACGCACAGACCAATGTGATCAAGTGAAGTCCATTTACTACAACTTTTAGCACAGTTATATACCTTATGTGCTTGCTCACGCGCCTTATACAATACTCTAATTGGTACAATACCCCGGTTCACGTGACACCATCTTATCCTCTATTGGCTGTGCAAGCTTCTTCACGAGGTGTCCAGCAGTTACTTATCTCATTCTTCGGCATCCAGGAGTTGCTCGTCAGGCTCTTCTTATCTTCCTTTTTCCCAGCGTACAAGGGCACAGCATCCTTGTCTGCTCCAGCACTTTGTAAACTTATGCTTCGTTCCCACCTAACGGCTGGATTGCTCACATGCCCTCGCCCAGCCAAGAAATCCTCAACAGGTGCGAGATCCTCCGGGAGCACAGTGGGCTGTAATCCGGCATTTCGCCGGCCTTCACTCTGTTTTTACACCACACCTCCAGTCTATGGGGTCACTAAGAGCTGTAACTCTGTCCTCCTTCATGCCTGCCATTCCTCCCAGCTCAGTATCGCTTGGCTTTGTTTCATTCCTCAGGGATACTCCAAGGAGGACTGGAGGCAGCACAGGCTCCTCCTGATTTCTAGCAGTTCCCTCCTATGGAGGGAGCAAACCACTGTAGGCTGCAGTGAAGACGTTTTGTGGGATCTGCTAGGAGACCCCAGCTTTTGCCACCATGGTTTGGGAGCGTACAGCTTCCTACCAGCCCATACATACCCTCCTTCAGTAGCCATGCTCTGAAACCCCTCGCCGGCTTAGGGACCCCACCGTCTGAGAGGAGGCTCCAGCAGCATTAAGACAGGGTGACTTGGAGACGTTTGGGACCTCTGGATGGAGACTGGCACCCATACACACTGATGAGCTGCGTAACAGCTGAGTGATGTTTGGTTGCCTCAAGGATGTAAAGACCTAAGATTTGTCTTCTGGCAGGTGGAGCTGGGCAATTTAAGATATTCCCTTCCTGCAACTCACTCTGCTCCTCTGCTGAGGGTGGCAGGAGCAGCCCTGGTCTCTTCCAGCTGCCGTGCAGGGAGGGAGATGGCTCTGTCTTTGTTTGCAATTCAGACTAGTAACACACCAGGAGAGCTGGGGTGCCCGACGCTCCGGTGGATAACCTGCAGGACTCTTGGCTTTGCCTCATTTCAGTCCTGCAGATTTTGTTTTATTCTTCCTTGCAGCATAAAGGAGCACCTGCAGAACGATGCATTGGCCCCAGTAAAGCTTCTGGGATATTTCAAACAGCCAGTGGCAGGGACTCGGGCTGCTGTTCGGGCTGCAGATTACATGGAAACCACACTGACCCTCCTCAAAGAGAAGCTGCAATGGGCTGTGAGGGGGGACTTCAATGTCACAGGTAGGGATCTCACTTTGCTGGGAGGAAGGCAGAGGAGGAGGATATGGGGCTTGGTCACTGGGGCTTTGTGGGGCTTGGGAGGAGGAAATGAAAGGGTGTTATGATGGGCCATGACTCAAATCCCTCCCACATGACTGCAGTGAGGAAAAGCTGAGTTATTTTTCCATCTTAAAAAATTATTTGGGGGTTTATTGGTTAATGAAAGTGCTTTGTGCACTTCCCTGGTTCTTTCTGCAATATAGTGGTTAATGTACTAATGGGTCAAAGCTCGTAAGACTTTGCTAGATAATATTCTTTTGCTTGAGTAGGGAATGAGCAAACACAGAGGATGTGACTCACAATAGCTCAACCCCACGGTAAGTAGTTTTTCTGCCAGACTTCACCAAGCAATAGCCAAAGTCACTGCCAGCTTGTTCTGCATCGGGAACAGGATGCTGTGAGAAAGGCACAGAGAATGAGAACAGAGCAATGTGAAGGGATATTTCAGCATGTGTCTTGAAGGAGCAATGTCCTCCATGAGGTGGCAGTCCTGGCCTCCTGGCAAGACCAGTTTGCTGGGAGCAGAAGGCAAATTAGGGGCAGTAAGAGAAACAGCTCAGAGAGCCATGGGGAGGGCTCCTGCCATATAAAGATGAACTCATGGGGATCCCCAGCATTACAGCAAAGCACTGGCAGCCAAGACATCCAGCACGGGGTGAGAGAGAAGAGGGAGGCTGGGCTGACTGTGCTCGTCTCCAGCCCTCCATCCAGGAGTGATGCTCCAGCACTGCTCCAGAGACCAGACCACACAGGTGCCACCTCTCATCCGCCTGCCCAGGAGGCAGCAGTGGCTTCTTAAACCATGCTGTGACCCAAACTGTTGGTGGCAGCCGTGACTAGGAAACCTCCAAGGGACTCAGGAAGGACGTGGTATGCTAGCAGCAATAGCCAAGAAGGCTTTGCTGGTTGAACTTATCTCCCATGCACAGGGAAAGCTGCACACTGGAAATGCAAAGCCAGCATCCTCTTGTGCTGCCCAGCCACCTGATGGTTTCCTCTCCAGGCAGCTCTGAACAGTGGTGATACACACTGATGGCTGCTTCACAGGGGTGAAAAATCTTGTGACACACCACTAGGATGACTGTAGCTGTTAGCAATTTATGGTGGAGATAAAAAGGGAAGGGAGAGGAAGGAAAAAGTATTGCTAATGCTAGAAAATCATTCCGCTGCTGCACAGGCCTAACATGTAATTATAAATAAGATTTGACCACAGCTTTGTTGGGTTTAATGCTTTCCAAACCAGAAAAAGCAATCTGCTGCTCCAGAGAGCAACCTCAGCAGATCTTTGAGCAGGAAGACCTTAAATGACAGCTCCTTGTCCTCTTCCAGATGATACTGTGATAAGAAACCATTTCAAAGGTACAAGGAAAACTTTTTCCTGAGCCTGGGAGGCACTACAAACCCAGCAGGGCCAGTATGTTCCTGTATGTTTGTTCTCTGTTGTTACCTGGCAGACTTGCTGACGCCGGCTCAGCTGGAGATGATTTTCAAGGCAAGTGGTTGTGACCAGCAGGATAAGAAAATAAATTGTGGCGCTTCTTCCTGCTACCGAACGATCACTGGCGAGTGCAACAACAGGTGAGGGGGCTGTGTCAACAGAAGGATGGATGAGTCCTCCAGCAGATCTAGACCCACGTCCCCAAGGATGATCCATGTAGGATGACTTCTTTAGGGTTTTACAGCCCACAGTGTTGTTTTCTAGATGTGTGGAGCTTTTAATTACAGTGTTGCTTCGAGGGTTCTTGGTACTGTACATGAACTAGCTCTTGGATCAAAATGCGAATAGCTGTGTATTGGGGACTGACTCTCCAGCCCAGGGTCTCTGTCATCAAGCTGTGTCTTTCTGTGAAATGAAGGTGCATAAGTCTCTGCCCCTTTTCTCTGACACTAAGCTTTCACCTTTGTTTTCCACCCATGGTCTGAGGTCCAGGGTCCTTCCTCAGGCTGGATGACACAAGGAGTCACCAGCAACCTGAGTTCTTGCCCGATAGAAGCTGAGGCTTGGTGTGTATTATTATTATTGTTATTATTAAACCTGAGGCTTATTGATAGCACCAAACCCATAGGGCTGCAGCAGCTCCCTAACCATTGTATATCGCCGTGTTGTCCCATTCCAAGGTTCCTGTCTCTCTACACATCCATGAGCTCTTGGCCCCGCCATGATCCTAATGACACTAACAGTTTGTTGTTCTTCCATTCACTCTGACAGGAGAAACCCATCACTAGGAGCTTCAAACAGAGCCCTGGTCAGATGGTTGCCAGCAGAATATGAGGATGGCGTGTCAGTCCCCCATGGGTGGACAGAAGGAAAGCGTTTCTCTGGATTCCCCTTTCCACTGGTAATGTTTGCAACAGTCATCTGAAAATGCAGTGTCAGGGCTTAGGGATTGCCAGTCCTTGGATAGATCACAGGCATCAAAGTGCATGTCCACCAGCTGGCATGGTGTTGATCATGAGGAGGAAGTTAAATTCACCAGCTTCAGGTTGATCACAGGAGAATCTCCATGGTGGTCTAACAGAAATGCTTTCTAACTCCCATGCTTTCAGGACCAGCAACGGAAAATTAATCTGATTACTGCAGAAGTGCGGCATAAAGAAAGAATTACACAATGTTTTCTTTTAAATTAAGTGCATTTAAGCCATAGTAATTTACTCACCTTTTTTGATTTGATTTGTGGAAGCTGGTTGTCTCCTGAAAAGCAATATGCCAGAGGATAAAATGAACAAGTGAATCCCCAGAATAAAAAATTTCCAGCTAGAAATTCTGTGTGTAGGTCCATGGGTGGGGTGATCTGTGGGGGTGCATGTGGCTCTCATGGTGCCTGGACAGGAGCAAGGACACTGTGATGTGGTTTCTGATCACTTGGGCTTGGTGCAACAACAGCACTAATGAGGAGCTCTGCGATTTTCTGGTTGTGTACCTTATGCTCATGCTTTCATTGTACTTCCTAATCCTGCTTCCTAACCCAGCACAGTGTCAGGGCTTGAGCAGAGTTTTGACCACTTTTTTTGTAGGAAGAACTGGTGGCGGAATTGTGATAGATGGGGAAGGGATGAGAAGGGAAGAGGGCTTCCAGAGTGTGTCCTGCTAGAGGGAGTTTACTGAGATAACTTTCAGAAATTTCCAAAGACTATTTTTTTTCCACACTTCTATTTCAAAGTGGTATTTTAAAATCTTTTGCCTCCCTTTCCCAGGCTATTCAGTATGGCTCTTGATTAGCTGCTTCCATATGTCCATCAAGGGATACTCTTGGCCTAGAGGCTCAGAAACCTGAGAGCCAGAAACATAGAGCCAGAATAATGCAGTGCTCAGGGGGCAGTCAGTAATGTCTTCCAACTCAGACAGAGATTTTGGTGTTTTCCGTGAAGCCTAAGGAACACCTTGTGAATTTTTGCTGATGACCCTACAAACTGATGCACCCATGCATACAAGTCACACATGTTCTGCCTTCATCCCCTGCAGGTTCGAAAAGTGTCAAACGAGATTGTCCGCTTCCCCCCCGAGCAGCTCAGGATGGACCAGCAGAGATCACTCATGTTCATGCAGTGGGGCCAGTTTATTGACCATGACCTGGATTTCAGTCCAGACACCCCAGCCAGAGTCACCTTCAGTGGCAAGGTGGACTGTGACACCAGCTGTGCCAAGCAGCCCCCTTGCTTTCCCATCAAGGTACAGCCAGCCTTCTTCTTGCAGAAAAGAGAGGGAGAAGGTATCTACCTTCCAACCAGGAGATGTTGGTGGCTCTCCCGGTCCTTGGCCATGGAGGGACATCCTCCCAGAGCAGGCCAAGGGGTCAGACTGCTCTCTGTAAGGTGATGGTGTTGGGTCCCAGGGGCTGTCCCCAGACGTCAGGCACAGTCACAGCTTGTCTTTCCCCCATTTCCAACCATTTACCCATCTCCCTCAATGATATGGCTTTGCTTTGGACGTATGGTGCAAAGGCAACGTGGGTGAAGCCTGGATCATAGTAAATGTGTCAAAGACAGGAGATGATGGCTGTCAATACCGCAGCAAATCCATACCCATTTGATGGTTAAATGCTCAGTAGTGCAGGGGGCAAGGAAGCGATGAGCATCTCTCAATAGTGGTTAAGGCATTAGCACGATAGTCACATTGCAGTCTCCACTCCAGTAAATGCTTAATTATGTACATGTCCGCCCTGCTCTCCTGCCTTTGAAGGTGTACTGCAGCTCTGGCTCTCCCATCAACCTGTGTATCTTTTCAAGGAAAACTGCAAAGGGAGGGAACATCACTGAGTATTTGCCCAACATGCATTTGAGAATGCCGGCAGGATCACAAGTTCTGGATGGCAACAGTCCACAATGTAGATATGGACACTAGACTCCAACATGAGATAGGAACACCTGAGCTTTAAAGATTCAATCTAACATGTATATATCAGGGAAAAAATTTAGGTATCCGTAAGACTGTATGGAAATTTAGATATCTCCAGGCTTTTATGCATATTTGGGACTTGGACTCCTAAAATGGCGTCTGTGCTGTCAATCTGACCCTTTATATCTGGGATTTATGACTGACCTCCACACTATCTCGCATGGGGACTGTCTTCGAAATGGCTCCTGCCTGGCATTTCTTATGGCTGTAGTATCACAGTGCAGTTTCTGCACCCCTGAACTGGTGATGAATTAATCTTCTATCTTTCTGCAGATCCCACCCAATGACCCACGAATTAAAAACACGAGAGATTGCCTTCCTTTCTTCCGCTCAGCTCCTGCTTGTACCAGCGGCAGAGCAATTCGAGATCAGATCAACGCGCTCACCTCCTTTCTTGATGGCAGCATGGTGTACGGCAGTGAAGTGCCTTTGGCCAACAAACTGAGGGATCAAACCAACCAGCTGGGCTTGCTGGCTGTTAACCAGAATTTCACTGATAAGGGGAAGGCATATATGCCCTTTAACAACATGCAGAAGAGCCCCTGTCTTACAGTCAGCAGAGAAGCTAAAATCCCTTGCTTTCTTGCAGGTAAGTTGGGTGCTGGCACCCCTAACCCTGAAATCCAGAGCAAACAATTCCACCAGCTCTAGTTCATTTTGTTTGTTTGTTTTTCTTATTTAAGTAAAAAATGGAGCATAGCAAAACATCATGAAAGACTGAAACAGGCTGTGCTAGGTAGGAGAAAGGTCTTCACCATCTCCAAGTCTTCTTTGTGACTATATGCCTGGGGTGAAGCTGCCCCATCTGTTCTCAGCAGCTCTAGTGTAGGGCCCAGAGAGCACATAGGGCTGCTGGAGGTGACCTGGGAACCAGTGCCATGATGGAGCCAAGCAAATGCAGCAATAGCACACTGGCCAGAAGGCAATGGCTTGTCCATACTTGTCATTTGGAGGCTGTCTCTATTCCATCAGGATAGGTACAAGTCTGTTGGTGCTGGGCTGGGTCACCTTCATGAAACATTTGCCCGTGCTGCTGCACACGAGTGCATCTGCTGCACTGTGAGAGGAGCTTAGATCCCAGCTGGACTGAGAATGAGGCTAGCCACAGACCAAGGTGACTTTTTAAGATGTGTCCCCCCCACTGAGAAGGCTGGGGGTGCACTGGCAGCACACCAGCCAGGACATCAGCATAGGCATTCAGTCCACTAAGACAGCCTCCTGCTCCATTTTTCCTTATTCATGCTTTTGGTATCCTCTTGACCACTTCTTCAACCCCAAATACCTCCTTTTGTCCTGGGCACAGCCTCCCAAAGCCACACCTCCCCTCCAGCCAAAACACTGCACAGCCACTGCAACCTTCCTGTCTGTTGCTATTTGCTGTATTCTCCTGTCCCCAGCACACAGAGACAAAATAACTGACCTGGAGCCCTGAGCATTGGTCCCTTCTCCCTGGCCCTTGCTGGTGAGGACCAAGATGTTGCCACAAGCCTGCAGCACCCCAGAGAGGGATGTTTCTGATACGCCTTGTGAATTAGTGTCTCACTCGCTGGTTCTTGCCTTTTGGCGACTAAGACCTCCCGGCTAACTCTGCTGGCTCTGACCACACTAGGCTGCTCATGGCACTGCCAAAGAAAGCTTGAGGGCACGACAGATCTCATCAGCTGTGGAACTGATTTCTATCCCTTGGCCCCCTACATATCTGGCCCACGCTCCTCCGGACAACATCCCCATGGTCCTTGGATACCATCAGGACCTGGTGGTGGGACTGGTGTGAGAGCTCTGCTTGGTGTCATCCTCCAGTGCCCTCCTTTTAAGTGCTCGGTATTTTATGTTTCCTTCAGCCTCTTATACCTCTCCATCTGTCCCATCTCTTGTTCCCTGTCTTCAGCTTCTTCCCCAGTTCCGTGCAGGTCTCTCCCTGGTGAGGACCATGCAGGACCTGTGGCCAAAGGCAGATGCCCAGTGAGAAGCAGAACGGGCAGGCGTATTGGATGCTTCCCAGGATGGGCTCTCAGCCCCCAGGACTCCACAGCTAGGGGCTGCTGGAGCAGTTGCTGTTCCATAGCTGGGTACATAGCCATCAATGAATTTATAGTGAACATTTCAGGCTGGCTCGGAAGCTCCTTTGAAAATTCAGTGTCTTATTTGTGACTTTTCCGGTCCCTGAGAACTGGGGAAATTTTATGTGTGCAGTTGCCTAATAGGGTTCAGTGATTTCCTACTGGAGCTCTGTTGGAAGCCCTGGGGGGATGCGTTCTGCTTGAGGAAACCTCACAGTGCTTCTTTTGTTTCTTCTTCCGCAGTCTCTTACAGACAGCCTTTGACAGTAAATGAAAAGGGCTCTGTGCTGAATGCAAGAGCAAATCCCTCTATTTACTATGGGACTAGGGGACTAAATACGACATAGTTACTTTTCTCTGAGTGCCTCTTTATACTCTCATCACCTGCTTGCTCTTGGGCTTCCTGCCCTAGATGTTTGAAGAAGGATTTAATATTTCATTGTGATGCTCTTTGTAATTTATTCCTTCAAGTTGTGACTCATTTTGCTTTTACTTTTACCCACCAGAGAGCTTGATTGTGACTGTCATCTTGCTTTGGCCATAGTTTCAACTGGTTTGAAGGATGCCTTCTGACTTTCAGAGCTCCCTTGGCCATCCTGACTTCCCTCTGCCCATTTTCATTTCTTCACTTGAGCTGTGAGAATGTCTTTCTTATATGGGAGTCTGGAGAACACCTACTTGTATTTAGCTTCTTAAGTTAATGCTCCTAGCCCTTATTTTAAAAAAACCCTTCCCCATCTCTCTGTGGTGCTGAGTGCAACCATGGTGGCATCTTGGCTGTTGCTGCCAAGCAGAAATTTGGCTTTTCACTGGTGCTTTCCAAGCCTCGGGACCCAAACCCTGGTTTCCTTCTCCTCCTGTGTGTTTCTTACCCATCTTCTTCACAATGCAGATACTGAGACATGTAATAATTTCTCTGTGCATGCTTCCCAATGCGACTTTCACCTCCTTCCAGTGGGAAGCAGCCAAGCACACGCAGGTCACTGGCGATACAAGTCTGCTCACTTGTGATATTCCTAGGTGATTCTCGAGCAAACGAGATGCTGGAGCTGGCATGCATGCACACACTCTTTTTGCGGGAGCACAACCGCCTGGCTAGAGGGCTGAAGAGACTAAATCCCCACTGGAATGGAGAAAAGCTCTACCAGGAGGCACGAAAGATCCTGGGTGCCATGATCCAGGTACCAGCTACAATGTCGTATGTCCTGGGTCTCCTGCCTTGTCTTGCAGTCTCACAGAATTAACGGGATGGGCTGTGTTAGTGTGGGGTGTCCAAAGGGTGCAGTATTCTGGGGTGGAAGTGACCAAATTCTTTCCACCAGTCCCTTTTGTCCAAAGCAAAATCACATGGTGATACCTGAAGTAACAAGCACAGAGGGGGCCCCCTGAATATTTGATGTCCCTCTACTGTTTAATTTCCAAATTGCTTGATGGGTTTTTAACTGCACATTTTTGTTTGAGAAACATGGGGACAGAAAAGTTAGAGGAAAAGTTTTTCTAACCAGTGTTTGGTACAGGATAAAAATGGTACTGGAGATTTGGATTAAAATTCCTCTGGGTTGTGAGTCTCCTCCTCTCAAGAAGCCCCATGTGCTGCAACAGTAGGTGCAACCAGCCATGGCATTCCTCTGTCCTTTCTGCTCTGGGGCAAAGAGCCCCTCAGGACTGTGCTGCACCACAGACTTCAGCCTGAATGAGATCCTAGGGTCACAGAAATATTTCTGTGCTTGGAAGGGATCTCTCAAGGTCTCCTGTCAAGCCTATGGTTTGGAGTAGAAGCAGCTTCAAAGCCAGAAGAGGTTTCACAGCCAACAGAAAAGGCCGGCTCCTATGAGAGAAGAAGACATGGAGTTTCCAAAGGCAGTGCTTAGTCGTACCTAATTGGAAACTTGTCTTCTTAGTTGGCTCAACAAACAAACAAAAAGCAGGAATATCAAAAGGTTTAAGTTTTTAAAACTGTCAATTTAAATATTACAGTGTTGTTGAATAAACATGTTGGGTAAGCCCATGTGGAGAGACTCAGACAATTGTACTAAAAGCATTGTCTCCATCATCATGTTTAGATCAATGGTTTGATCTTCTTGCAATTTTCAGACAATTAAGGCATTTTCACCTGCTGACACAGAATTTGATTTTTTAAATTATATTGCGCAGCCTCTTCAATATCTCAAGGAGAAATGAGACCAGGGTTGCAAATCTCTACTATGGGAGGACTAACACAGCTGCCTGTGGGTGTTGATATAATCTGTGCCAACACTGTTGACTTTTTCTTCATCATCTGAGCATTTAGGGTGGGAGGGAGGAGGAAATGCAGTTCTACCTGGCTGACAGGAACGGCCTCTACCTATAGGACAAGGAGGGAATATTTGGGAGGATTTGGAAGACTTTCATCTTGCTCTGACCTGCCAGCATGTTAAGGCAGGGAGGAGCATGCCTGGGGACACCTGAGTGCCAAGTCCTCAGCACCAAAGGGCAGAAGATCCCCGTGAACAGGCAGAGAATGAGCGTGGGTCAGGCACGAGCAGTGTCTGTGCTTCCTGATGTTTCTGGAGCAGTTAGGTCCACTTTGCATTTTCATGCAAATCACTGCATGTTCATGCACATCTCATTACTGCTAGATAGTGTAGAGATCCCACCATGCACGGCTGGAGAAACCAGGATCCCAGGCAATGGCCTGCAGTGCCTGGTTCTGTGCCTGGAGCTGCACCACCTGTGGCATGGTACAATGGCCAGGTACTGAAGAGGCTTTGAACCAAGCTACAGAGCCAAAGAAACAGAAATGTCACTTGACAGTGCCAGAAGGATCCTCACCAGACTGCCAGAGCAGCTTGGTGAAGGTATGATGAGGTGAAAGAATGGTTGGCCCTGGGGAGTCTCTCTGCTCCACATCTGTGCTAGCAAAATCTCCTACATAAATCCCATCAAAGAAGTCCAGTGTGACAGCTCCTGTAGTTTGAGACACGAACAATAACTTTGCCCAAAGAAACTGATGGCCAAGTGATTAATGATAGACACTTTCCTTATTTCTCCCTAGTAGATTATAACCTACAGGGACTACCTGCCTCTTCTGTTGGGAACCAGTTTCCGGAGATTGATTCCTCGCTACCGGGGCTACAATGAGTCTGTGGATCCTCGAATATCCAATGTCTTCACCCTGGCTTTTCGTTTTGCTCATGCTTCAGTTCCCCCAACTGTTGACCGCTTAGATCAAAATTACAAGTCCATAGGTCCCAAAATTCAACTCAGAAATGCCTTCTTTGCTGTCTGGAGGATTGTTAAAGAAGGTAAAGCCTTTCTTGCATCTCTGCAGTGTAAGTTTATTTCATTTGGCCTTTTCTGCCCTCTCTGGATGAGCTCCTGCTTCAGCCAAACTTAAAAGCAGTTTGCATTAAATGTATTAAATGACCTTTACTACCAGACAGAGTTTTTCCCAACATAGCTGCTCTTTGCAGTCAAATGCAGCCCATCTTATTATGAAGCATGCAATTTGATTGCTTAATTGCTGTACACTGTAAGAATGTTATTCAAAGTATTTTCTTTTTAATTCTTTAAAAGCAGGAAAATTGATTCTCTTGTAGTAGAAGCTTATAATTAAATATAAGCTGCATTCAGCTCTCCTGAGCCTCTTACGCACATACTTGCCACCCTGCACTGCTCACAAGTCCCTGTGTATCTGTTGCAGGTGGTATTGACCCCTTTCTCCGGAGCCTGATGGCTAATCAGGCCAAGCTGATGACACAGCAGCAAATGCTTGTGGATGAGCTCCGGGATCGGATGTTTGAGCGGATCGAAAGGATTGGGTTTGATTTAGCTGCGCTTAACATGCAGCGTAGCAGAGATCATGGCCTCCCAGGTAAGTTGGCTGTGGAAGCAGAGCTTCCAAAGAAAAACAAGTGGAAATCAGGAACTCTTGTGATTGAACATTGAGAAGCATCTCCAGCCCATGTTTGGCTGAAATTACCCTTTCCCAAACCTTTTCATCATTTCTGTACAACCATAGATAAGTAGGTAGGAGGTTGAGCAATGATGTCAGAGCCTGGCTGGAGCTGGAGGAGACACATGGCACATGGCTAGAAGAACATGGGGCATGGCACAGAGCAGAGTCAAGTGCTCAGTAACTGACTTACTTGTATTGTTGTTCAAATGAGAGAATTGGGAAAGTAGTTCAGCAACAAGTTTGCAAGAATTAGGGCCAGAAGTCCCCCGTGGCTTCTCTCCAAGCGTCTATAGTGGTCCAGCCCAGCCACACATGACTGGAAGGGCAGATTGCAATGCGTGAGGAAAATCTCACCATAATTCTATAAAGACTGCATCCCAGAAAAAAAAAAAAAAAGCATGTCAGAACCACTTTCAGGGCTGTGCAAGATGCAAAAAACGGTGTAATGGCATTGCAAGATGGTCTTGAGAAATAGACTGTTGACAGGACTTTACAACTGGCTCATGAATGTGTTGTTGCCTAACAGTGTTATAAGGATGATGTAGTGCCTGGAGCTGCTGTCAGTGACGTCCTGGGAGATGCAACAGAGCTCACTTTGAAACTGTGATGAAAAGCATGCCGGATTCACAGGTTTTAAGCCCAGACAGGGGCTTTGCAATACATCCAGGTGCATGGTCAGGTCACAGGATTTCTCTGCCTTTGCTGCAACAGAAGGTTGCCATTTTTCCATGCTTTATGTAGGAACACTATTGTGCAGAACCTGATCTGAACCACAAATCCTGAATTTATAGCTTTGACTGCTGATCTGCTGCAGTGGAACTGACATGTATTTCGAGTATGAATTTGTGTTTAGCTCCTAGCCTTTGGGTCTCAGCCCACCCCTGAGTGCTACTGTACTCCTTGATATTAGACAACCTGTGAAGGTGATGACAGTATAGCAAGATTGAAAAAGCTTCCTAATTCTTTTTCTGATAAAGCAAATTCTCAGTCTCCTTGGATTGTTTGATAGTGGTGTCATCCAGGCACCATATACTGTATATTTTTCTCTGAATTCTCCCCAGTTTTCAGACATCCTGCTCACAGCAGAGATGTATGTTGCTGCAGCATCATCTCATCTCTGCACCTAACAGTTCACTAAGTTGGCAGGTAGGAGGACACATTAGTGCCCCATAGGCTTTTCCTCTACTTAAGTGGTCATTTGATAAGATAGTGAGTTGCAAATTGCCCTTTGCTGGGTACATGCCTTCTCCACCAAGGTGCAGAATTATGCACCAGTTGTGGTCCAGTGGATTTTCAGCTGTTTGCAGTACAGAAAAATTAGTCCAGCTGGCAAAGTCCGGTACCCTCTCCCACCTGAAGTAACTTGGGCTATGTAGAGCTTTCTTTGCAGTGTGGGATGGCTTGTCCCTGTGGCTAGACAGGGACACAAGTGAGACCAGCTGTGGGGAGGTACCTGGGCACTATTCTGTTGTGCAGAAAGAGGTAGCATCAACATCTTGTCCAGATTCACTTTCAATGAAGGCAACATCAACGAGTTTTGTGAGGACCTCTGTCCTGTGGCTCTGTCTGAAGGTATCTGAGACTGTATGCTCTCTGAGCTCCCAGCGTTCCTGGGTCACAGTGAAGATGAGGCAGCCATTAGGCATGCCCAGACCCTTCATCTGAGCACCCAGAGCGCAAGGTTAGGAGTAGTCCCAGCAGATGCAGGATCAGGTACGTGAACACAGGTCTCCTTTGCAATTTGAAATGCGCTGGGATTGCTCCTCTGAGTTTCTGCTGCAGCTTCAGCAGGCTGTGGGTCTCCTGTAATTCCTTGGTCACATCACCAAGAGGTTGTTTGAGACACACCATGGCTCTGGAGCCTGTGCACAGGCACCTGCATTGCCGCTGAGTGGAACAGCAAAATGGTACTGAAAGGTGGTGGAGCAGCTCCCACTAGCAGAGATCACCTGCAAAGACATGGCTTGTCCACAAACAACATTGAAATGCCAGGCAGAATGAACTGGCTCTGGAGGAGTGGAAAATCGATGGCATTAACAGAAATATAGAAAAATTTAGAAAAATATTTTAAACATATTGGGACCCTACCTGTGCCCCAGTTCTGGGAAAGAGAGGAAAAAAATCTTTCCAGGAGAGGGAAACACACTACTGATCTGTCTGCTCTGATACCCAACTACTTGCAGGCTATAACTCCTGGAGACAATTCTGTGGGCTCTCACAACCTTCCGGATTGAAGACACTTGCTCGAGTGTTGAGGAATCATGCTTTGGCAAAGAAGTTCATAGAGCTGTATGGGACACCAAAGAATATTGACATTTGGATTGGGGCACTTGCAGAGCCCTTTGTGAATGGAGGCAGAGTTGGGCCTCTCATGGCTTGCCTTATTGGCACCCAGTTCAGGAACATTCGTGATGGGGACAGGTAAGAGGGGAGCTGGGTATTCAAACGCCAAAGGACAGAGGGAGAATGGAGTTTATGCGGATTTCTTTTTGCAGATTTGGAAACTGTTCAAGTTGTTTGTTGCTTTTTTTTCATTACTCCACCAACTGTTTCTTTCCCTTTCTGGTGATGTTCTTATTCCCTGTCTAGATGATGGTTGAGATCCTAGGTTAAGATCACTTCCCAGCCAAGTGTTTTCACTCTCAGTCTGTTTGCTGCCAATCACTACTTGTGAAAATTGGATTGCCCTTCTCTGTGCTGATGGTTCACACCCCATGTAAACCGTTGAGCTCTTTTCCTCCTTCAGATAAGTGGTTTCAAGGAGTCCCATGTTACCATGTGTTCAAACAGCTGCTCACTCCAGCAAAGGGAAACATCTAAATACCTTAACAAGAAAAACAGGTACAGCTCTAAAGGTGGGAAAAAGAGGATCTAGATGGGTTGACTTCACCAATTAGAAAAAAAGCTGTCAGGTTTAATCAGCCTAAATGGCTTGCACTGACAGTAGATGCTCAGCATCCATTGATGTGGTGGCTCATGCTTTTGGTAGTTTTGAAAATTTGCCTGCAGACCAAGGGATGTTGCTGAAGGACTAACACGCTTTCAGACTTTGTAGGGAGTAAAAGAGATGAATTGTTCTGTCTTGGTTAAGTCCCAGCTCAGCCCAAGCTGCTTCCCTGGCACTAGTAGCATCCCTGTCCCCTCTCTGTGGGACTGCTCCTGCTGGGCTGCTGTGCCCTGCAAACGTCAAACATCTGTCCACCTTCCATCTCCTGAGTTTGCAATACACAGCTTTGCACTATTGCAGTGTCTTATGCACTTCTCAGGGGTCTTAGAGATGATTTTTCACTCTTTCTCCTTTCCACCCTGGTCCTGAGTTGGAACCCTGTGGTCTGACACGTAGCAGTGTTTGGTCTTCACTTGCACCAGGATATGGGTGGGTTGGGGTTTGCTTGCCAGTCAAAATCATTCAAGCCATGTTGTGCTTTCAACATACCTAAAGTCCTCCTTCTTCTTGAAGTTGCTTAGGGACATCAGCTGCAGAAGTGAGTTATATACCCCATTTTAAGCTACATTTCTGAAGCAATGTCCCTGTACTTGCTAGCAATATTGCCTGAAAAAATGGGATCATGAACCGTGTTTCTGGGAAACTTCTCTGGCCAGAAAGACTTACTATGAGCTCAAAACCCAGTATTGGGAGCTTAAAGGCAAACAGTCTACTGCATATCTAGAAATCCTATTCTTATGGCAGGATACAAGAACCCATTTTGTTTAAGGAGAGTAATTATAGGGCTGGTTCCAGCATGGCAATCATGTGGATATAACCAGTCTGTGTACAGTATGTGCAGAGTTTTCTGTTTGAAAGAGGGTGCCTTTGCCTCATTTGAGGGAACACAGTGCAAGGCTTTAATTCAATTGCATCTTTATTATATGTCCATGTCAGAAAAGCAAGTTAAATTATCCAGCTGGTAAGTCAGGGCTCTTGATTTAAATAACAGAAATGTAAATTTGTTCTTGGCAAAAGAAAAGTGTTATTGGTGTTAATGGGAAATAATGTTGCAAGGGTCTTGAATGTGAAGAAGCCAGAAGGCAAAAATCTGTTGTGCTGTCTTCCTTCTCCTGCAGGTTTTGGTGGGAGAGCAGAGGGGTTTTCACTCCTCGGCAGCGCTCTTCACTGGACAAAATCTCCTTGTCACGAATAATATGTGACAACACCCACATCTCTAAAGTACCAAGACATATCTTCCACGCTAACAGATACCCTTGTGGCTTTGTGAGCTGCAGCCAGATCCCAAAGCTGGACCTCAGAGCCTGGAAGTCAAAGAGGACTGAGGAAGTTACAGAGCAAGGTATAAGGTTCAAACAGCAGATAGTTCCTGCCTGCGAACATGTGAGATAACCAGACCCTGAGGCTCTAAAGCAGAGCTTCCTAACCCAGGTCTGAACATATGTGCCAGGTACATATCTAGCACACATTTAGATACTCCATTTCATCAGGCCCACTGTGAGTAGCTCCTCCAGCATACAGATTTTCCAGCATCAGGATTGCAAGATCAAGCTAAGTGCACTGCTCTGGGATTTTTCTGATTAACAGACTTTCCAGTTTAGCTCTTCACTGTTGATGCCCGTGCTTTTCTACAAGGGAGGTGATGCCTGGATTGGGGAGGCTGGTCTTTCTGTTTAGGTGCTTGGTCTGTCTTTTGCACAGCTCTGAGCAGGCTGTCAGCACATCCTGGTCAGGCCAAAAGTGGCTCTGCACTTAGATAGAGATTCCCACTTTATGGAAGAGATTGTGGTGTTTGATGTCTCTAGGAAAGCTTTTGCCTATATTTATAGTATTTCCCCCAGCTGCCTTCTGGATTTGTAAAATTCTTGAGGTTTAATGCTTTTCTTCCTAAATGCTCTCTGAAATCCCTGAGAAGTAGATGTAGGAAAGAATGGCTCTCCCCTGGGAAAGGTAGGCTGCTTCAGTGCCTTAGGGCCATGCCTTTTCGTAACAAAGCATCGCATTTCCTTTGCTCTGACAGTCAGGCCCTGCCATGCTGTCATGATGATATCCAGGCTATGAGAAGCAGCAGCCCTCTGCAGCTAACAGCAATCATTAAGAGCTCAGACAACTCCATCTGCAGTCAACTCCCACTTTCTGTGAGGATGGTTCATTATATTCTCTGCAGGGCTGTGGGATTATCAGCTTGAAAGTATGGCAGGGCACAACCGTAAATGCCATCTTTAAAGTGCCAGAAAAAGTGAGACCTGTAGGATCTTGTAGTCAAGGGGGGATCCCCAGAGGTCTTTAGAGCAATCAGGACTAATACCAAAGTTATCGATCCCTCTGTTCCAGGTTAACCTGGGGAAATAAATCACACAAGATAAAAGGGAGCTGTGGTATGTCCTTTTCTCTTTTGTTAACGCATTGCTTTTTATGTCCTGTAGAAGAAGCATCTGGTGACTTTTAATGCCGAACATTGAGGATTCCCCAGAAGTCCAGATTTGGGAAGCCGCTGAGGTGGCTTATTATTTTTTACTGTGTTTATGCTTTTACTGCCTGAAATGTTTGGACATGGTTGCTGTCATTTGCTCAATTTAGTTTGCATGAAGCCTTTTCTGTGAGATGTAGTCCAGCAATAAAAGAACTTCATGAAAAGAGGTCCCAGATCTGTGCAAATCACTCAATATCACAAAGCAAAGCAAAATGAGTTATCCAGATGCTGACTCCCAATCAAACCAGCTGCTGGCTTTGGCATTTTCACGTACTCTGTGTTTCAGTAAGCCTTACTGTCAAAAACTTGTTTTGGACCCTCCTTTCAAAGTTTCCAACCTACATAGAAAGAGATTGGGGCACTGGAATGACTGCTTATTCTTGCTCTCCATTGTTTTTTTGTTTGTTTGTTTAAAAAACCCACGTCCTTCAGTTTCCAGAGAAAATCTACTGATTTCACAGTGCCTTTGAGTGAAGCAGAAATACCTGTCATGCACCCCAAATAGACTTGTTTATAATGCCCTGTTTCAGGTTTTGCTTGAATATGGAATGAAGAAATTGTCCACATGGAAGAAAGCTGTTTTCTCATTGTTTTTTGCCCTTACTCCAGAATGCCTGAGGCATCATCTAGTGTGACAGAAATCTGTGACAAGTTATTCCTGCAGCCTGCCATGAGCCAGAGTGACTTACCCCTGGGCCGTGGGGCTGATGGGATGTGTCCTGGCAAAGATAAGAACAGTCTTAATGTACAAGAAAGTAAAAGCTAATCTAGTTTTACTCCAATGTTGTCCCCTCAATATCTTTTCTTGAAAGGGATCAAAACCGCTTTCTCCTTCCTCTGTAGTCTGCTATGTTACTGTTATCGATCAATAAATTGCAATTTTGAGGTGAGGCCAAAATGTTCCTGTACTTCGTAAAAGGTGGAGTACCCACAGGTGAGTGGAGGATGGTAGTAGGTTTTGTATGGGAATATTGGACAAAGTCGATTCAAGAACCTATGTGTTTCTAATGAAGGAAGTTATTTCTTGCCAAAGTCTCTGATCAGTGCTCCTGTGTCACGTGACACTATGAAACATTCCTCAGGGAGAGGGCCAGGGCAGGATGTAGCTTGACAATAATCTCCTCCTTATCACCCCCAAAATGGCAAGAGTCTCTGTGAGATCCTTGGAGAAAAAGAAGGGGCATAGATACCAACTTCTGCCAGCACTTGGGCAGGGTAGAGGGGCAATGCTGGGGCTGCGTAACACCCTGGGTGTGTAGTCTGATAGACATAAGCCTGGACACGTTATGGAGACAGAAAGCATGCAAACATGCCCTAGAGTGGGTTGAAGCCCACTGTTTCTTGGGTAAGTTCCTGGTGCTGAGAGCTACAAAGGAGTCAACAGGTTTGATGGGTGTGAGATACCTGACTACATGGGGGATGTCTCAATCTCTCTAGTTTTAGTTTTCTAGTATTAGTTATCTAACACCTGTACCTCCAGCCTCTGTTCAGCCCCTTGGGGACAGAGGAGGTCTTGTTCCTTACCTTTTGACTTCAGCAATTAACTTAAGGGAGAGGAAATGACTGGATTGAAAAATCACCCACGATCTTTCTGTGTGCACTAAACACAGAGGATCTATTTTTCTAGTTGTAGCCAAGCACAAGGCTAAAATTTGGAAAAATTCAGTTTAGCTTATCAACTTGATCAAACTGCTTAATCAAACCCATGAAATGCATGTACGGCAGGATGGGGGCTGTTGCAATAGGACTGCCTGGATCATGCCCACCCTGGCTGGTGGAGCCACTGAGATGGGGAACACAGCCTGCAGGAGCTGGGGCAGGATTGTTTGCCTTCCTCAGCCTCTGCTGCTGATTTCAGAAGTGCAGCTCTCCCTGCCAGCTCTGCTGGAGCCTCTCATTCACTTTCTTTCCCACCTGCAGCCTCCCCAAGCTGTTTCAGCTCTGAGAATATATGTCCATCCTGAGTCCATCTTGCTCTGGATCTTCTCCCAGTGATGACTACGCTTCACTTGAGCGGAGGCCTACCAAGGTGGTCAGTGGGCTGGAGCACATGATATACAAAGAAAGGCTGAGGAAGCTAGATTTGCTCAGTCTGGAGAAGGGGAGAGGGCATGATGTTTTTTCAGTCTTCAACTTCCTAATGAGTAGCTATGAAGCCAGACACTTCTGAGAGCCACACAGTGAAAGGATAAGAGGTAATAGACACAGGTTACAACAAGGGAAATTCCCATTAGACAAAGAAAAACATCATTCCCCGTGGTAGTGGTGCAATGCGGACACAGGGACCAGAGAGCTAGTGCAATCGCCATCCTTGGAGATTCTCCAAACTTGCCTAGACAAGGCCCTGAGCAAGCTGATCTGGTTTTGGAGTTAACCCTGCTCTGAGTAGCTGGTTGGACTGCAGACATCCAGAGGTTCCTTCCCACCTCAATTTTTCTCTGCTTTACAGTGATAAACTGTTTTATTTTCCAGCCCACAGTTCCCCTGCCTGTACTGTGCACTACCCCACAGATGCAAGTCTTATAGCACAAGCTATTCTAGCCCATTGCATTACATTTCTGTCAGGGCTGTCTGGATGCCATGGAAATATTCATGAGTCAAAACACATTTGCTTATAGAAACTCTTCTTATCCTGTGTTGTAGTTTAACCCCAGCCAGCAACTAAGCACCATGTAGCCTCTCACTCACTCGCCCCTGCCATCCAGTGGGATGGGGGAGAAAATTGGGAAAAGAAGTAAAACTTGTGGGTTGAAATAAGAATGGTTTAATAGAACGGAAAAGAAGAAACTAATAATGATAATAATAATAAAATGACAACAGTAGTAATAAAAGGATTGGAATGTACAAATGATGCACAGGGCAATTGCTCACCACCAGCCGACCGACACCCCGCCAGTCCCTGAGCGGTGATTCCCTGCCCCCACTCCCCCGTTCCTATACTAGATGGGACGTCCCATGGTATGGAATACACCGTTGGCCAGTTTGGGTCAGGTGCCCTGGCTGTGTCCTGTGCCAATTTCTTGTGCCCCTCCAGCCTTCTCGCTGGCTGGGCATGAGAAGCTGAAAAATCCTTGACTTTAGTCTAAACACTACTTAGCAACAACTGAAAACATCAGTGTTATCAACATTCTTCACATACTGAACTCAAAACATAGAACTGTACCAGCTACTAGGAAGACAGTTAACTCTATCCCAGCTGAAACCAGGACACCTGCATTTCGGAAATTTCCATCTATGTCTTTGCTCATAAGTAGGTATCCAAAGCTAATGTGTGCCTTGTAAAACTGAGTGATGCATGGATTCATCATGGAGCTGCAGCCAGAGCATGATAAATACAGTTTCCTCAGTCCTGATGACCTGTCTTTAATAGATTTACCCTGGAATCCCTCTAAAATTTTTAATATCAGTGTTAATGCCTCTATTTAACTGAGTACTAACTGCATGCACTAGCTGAGTTCCCTTCAGTACTGTTCTCCTTCTGAAGGCTGGGTGGCTGATGTGGTCCTTGGCACTGAGCAGTCCCAATTCTTGGCCCTTTGAGACCTTGTTCCAGTCTGTTCCAGTGGAGCTATTTGTGCCAGCAGGTTCCAGTGGGGATTGCTTCCATTTCAGAATCCAGTCCTCTTATTTCATCCTGAAATCATTGCTTTCATATGTAGAAGTCAATTGTGATCTTTAATTTAAGCGACTCTTCTCTCTCTCTGGCACTGCTGTATTGGCAGCAGGCCGTTCTCTTCTGAGCCTTCAATTGCTTGCTGTGAACAAGACAGTTTTCTTAGTCTTTTCTCATTAGATTAGATCACCTTTCCCACCTCCACCTCTCTCTCCTGGCCAATGTGTTGCCTAGCAGAGCTGATGAGTAGGAAAGTCATTAAAGCTGCATGATGAAAGCGCATGATATGAGCAAGACCCTCCTCTCCCTATCTAAGATTCACTTAAATTGAGCCAGGCTCTGAAAAGGGTGCAAAGACCTAAGAGCAAAAGGAAGTCAGTTGAGCATGGATACATCTAGTCTGGAAACTGGGAGCTTCACTAGAGCTGTAGTTTCTGAAAACGCCTTGCAGGTTAGGCAAGACCTGACTGCTTTTGAAATGGAAGCATGATGGATCTAGGTGCTAGGGATCCTTGCAACAGAAGAAAGCTATAGCTGAGGATTTTTACTATCTGTGGGTTTGGAGCCTAAATGTTTTGTTAGATCTGAGCTGACTATCTCTCTGTGGTGAGTTGAGAATGGCGTAATTTTTATTATCACTTTATGTCCTTGCCTTTTCCCATGCTAATCAGAGATACTTACCAGCTGTAGAAAGCCCCAAATAACCATTAGCCTAGCTTCAAACTCTTGCATATCTGATATCTTCTTGGGAGCACGTCTGTCCTCAGTGCCTTGAGTGTGCGGAGTTACCATTCTACATGGAAGAGCTTGGTGATGCCCAGTAGATGTTGGTTATTCCTCAGTTTGGTAGTGCCATGGAGAACCGCTCCTCTCACAGCTGACCTTGCCGAGGATCCAACGGATCCTCACACTTGTAAATCTGCTTATGTGGGTCCTTCTCTGGTTATGCTTTGTTTTGACCATGTGGACACCACCATTTGTGCTGGAGATATTTTTCTGTCTTTTCCTCAGGTTCAAGATCTTGTGTTCTTGTAGATCAGCTGTATTTTAGGGTTGCTGTGTTCCTTTGGGCAAGTCATCAACTTGCTACAGCTTAGTACCTGTTTGGTAGTGCACTGTATACTGCAGGAGCATAATTTCCTTACAGCTTTGATGAAAATATTTGAAAATTGCTGTTATTGACCTAAAATAAAGCTTTTCAGTGGTCTATGATGAGTTCCTATTTGCACACTTCCCTGTCCCTAGACATTCTGGGTGAGTTTTCATGTGCAGAGTTGTGCAAGATGTTCCTCTTGCATTAGGAGCCTGACAACAGCAGGCTTGATTTGAAAGCTATTGCTTTCATAGCTTATGTCCTTGCAGGACAGCCATTCAAAGTGCCTTTCACTGGCATTATGTTTTAGAAACCTCTCTCCTGGTAGGTCAAGATGAACCAGTTGTGCATCAAATCAACCTCCACCCAATTGTGAAAGGCCATAATAGATACTGATCAGATATTAAGAATATCAATAGTCATTAGGAAGGTAACTGTTCGCTGGACCAGACGTTGGATAAGCACCAAGCAGCCGTGGCTAGTCTCTAGAAATGGGGTCCAAAAGGGAGCTGGTCTCTGCAGTGCCATTACAGAGGGGTAACTGTGGCTGGGTCCAGTGTGTGCACATTAGGTGCTTGTCTTTTCCATATGCTGGTGCAGGAACAGTGAGGAGCCTGTGGACAAAGCTTTTTGCTTTGGCTGCCTCTCCTGTGGTTGCAGGGAAGCCTTGGGAGAGCTGAGCAGTAAGGCTTGCAGTCACTTCTCTCCAGTTTTCCCATGAAAGACAGGAGAAGAAGGGTACCTGACTAAGCCAAAGGAGCAGGAGGCACAGGCAATGCCTTTCTTTATTATCATGCCTTTCCTCAGTTTCTTCATGAAATATTACTGAGGCTTGTCCATTTTACTGTTCTTGGCGATTTAATGTTGTTCTTCAGGTTGCAGGTGACATTCAGTGTGGTTTTATGGGTCCTTACACTATTCCCTTTTGAGAATCTGCAGCTTTCAGTCCCAGCTGGAATTTAATATTGTTATTCCCCTTAAGTGACAGCTGCTCGAGCAAGGCCTGTCGTGCAAATGATGAATCACAAAGCTTTTGTTTTTCAGCCCAGTCATTGCACTTACTGCAAAGATCCTTTTCATGCAGTGGTTTTAGGAGCTGAAATGGAGTTGGAGCACTCCCAGGTTATACTTGCATTTTCCTGATTTACTTCTTATGTATGCAGATGCTGTCTAAACACGTGCCTGCCTCTGGCCATGAAAACATCAGGAGTAACTGCTCTTGCTTTGTGTATCTTTTTGTCTAGACATGTGGCACTTTTGCCACTTTTCCCAATCTACTTGAGGAATGTCCAGTTGCTCAGCTTGGTCCCTCCAGTGCCTAGATGTATGGGGCAGGAGATGGCTGCTAGGATCACTGGTTTTCTCTTTCTCTCCTCCATAATACTAATTTCTGATTTCCTGGACAACTTGCAGCCAGCTCACTTGTTCGTAAAGTTCAATGCTAGCACAGAGAGTGAGACAGTCTGGTGTCTGTGCTGTCTGACTTATCCCACTCCCTCCTATTAAAGATTTTCTTAAAAGTTCTCAGGGTTCCTATGCACAGAGCCACGTCAAAGGGGAGCTGTGTCTCCAAGCAGTCATTGCTCTACCACCCCAGAGCCACACACCCCCTGCACATAGGCACCCTTGCTATCGTGTGTTTGCCCCTGCTTGCCAGCCAGCTCCTGCACGCAGTGCTGCTGGAGTGCCCTTGCTAAACTGGCTTTCCAAAGTTAGTTTAGATCTGAGCAGCAAACACAGCCTTTCTGAAGCATTGCTCCTGAATCTAGTTCCAGCTTTGCACCACCCACATGTAGCTGATCAAGGGAATCTAAACTCTGGTCCACAACATTGGGTGCTTGTGACTCATTTAACTGCGCTGTGCAATGCTCCTCTGGTTGACTCTGGGATGGAAGGATGGAGCTTCTGCTCCTTCATTAACCATTTATTTTTCTGTTCATCGTGTTTCTAGTCCTTTACCAGGTGAATCCTGCATTCAGACACTTCTGCAAGATGACCTTCTATAAGTTGTGGCTCTTCACCCTAAGCATTCTGGTTATCACCAGTGTTTCTCGTGAATGTAACATGGAAAACATGGAGTTGTCTGTGGCTTCTTTCTGCTCTGGGCATTGAGTCAACTCGTGCTGTTTTGTAAGGTCCTGGGAGTTGCACTGCAGCAGGGAGGAATTAGTTGTATATTGGTGTGAAGAACTGACAGGCCCTGTAATTCAGAGAAAGGATGTGGGTTTCAGTATTGTATTTGAGTTGATAGAATAACAATTTATGCAAGCAAAGGATGTAAAAGGTGACATAAATTTGACAAACTAAGTAATGCCAACAAACTGGATGTAATGCACAGGTAAAGTAACTTGCTGTTTTTAGTAAAGCTCTCCTGTCTGGTCTTCAGAGCTGTATTTCCCTCCTCCACGTGGCCGATCATTCACTTTCTAAGTTGTGTTGAGAAAGCCTCTGCAGGTGCTCTTCTCTTTCACAGCTTTATTCTGACCCAGTGCCCACCTGAACAGGCACGAGCAGACATTACCATGGTGCAGTGCTGGTGCCTGCATTTACACTGTCCCCATCACTGCAATTACAGCCTGGTGCCCCCAGGTCTGGCAGTCTCTGAGCCCGTCCCCTCGCTGCCCATCCCCTCTCTCCATCTGTTACTGCCTCTGCAGCAAGCTGCCGGACTTACCCGGAGACTGGGCAGCTGCGTGTACACATGTGATTAGCAGCGGTGGGCATTAGTAACTTGGGGTGTGGGTTGAGTGGGGCCTCGAAGATGACTCTGCTAGATGGCAGCGTAGAGCTTGTAGCCTCCTGAAGTGCTGCAGAGGCAGGATTTACTATTTATCGTTGTATGCTGCAGTGGGAGTTGGTATCCCCTAACTGAGCATCAGCCTTTCGCTTTAAGAAATTTTCTTCAGTTCTTGACTTCTGTGTCTGACTTTTTTAGTTTCTTAATTTTTCCAGTATCTGTTAAAATATGGCTACCAGAATTGCCGTCTAACATCACCTAGAGGCAAAATCATCTCTCTTTCCAGAGCCTGGGCAATAGCAGAATTGGGTGCATGTTTATTGCAGCCTGTATTCGTGTTTCAGCAAGGTGAGCAGGGAAGTGGAGTACAAACAGGTGCACTATGAATTTTGTCATTATCTAATATTTGGCTGATCCATGGAATTGCTGTAGCTGTAGTTGCTAGGCCACTGGTCTAATGTGACTTGAAGAAAACCTGCTAGGTGTATTTGTCTTCTCTAATGAAATGATGAGCTGAAGAGACATACTAGTTGCTCTTCTCCAAGTCATAGGTCAAATCTGGGTCTGTGGAGAAACAGGCTACTCTGCAGGAGCAGTCTGTGAGATGGGCTGGTTTGGAAGAATGGTGTTTGTTCCCTTTACCCAATTTCAGCACCTCTTTGGCTAATGCCCACTCCCTTTTCCCAGGTTTTTGCGCATGTCATTCCTGCCCCTCAGCTACATCTTTGGTCTCAAGATAATGGTGAAGGGCAAGGAGAACCTCAGGACTAAGAAACCTTTCATCCTCATGTTGAATGACCAGACCTCCCTTGACATTATGGGTATGTGGTGATCCCACCTCCTGCTCCCGGCCCCAGTTGTCTGTAAGGGAGCGTAGTACAAAATCCCAGGTATTGCAGGCAGAGGAGCAGGAGTGGCTGCTACATAGTCCATTACCAGCTAGTCCCAAGCCAGGGCTGACCTCCAGGGTATTAAAGCCAGGGTTGTTCTCCAGGGTATTAGAGGTATTTTCAAGCTAAATCAGCTTCATTCTTTCCAAGAGAATGGGGATGAGATTGTCAGTTGACCACAGCCGTGTCATAGCTGCTCTCATTTAGCATCAGCAATAGTCCTCCTCTAAGTGGTTGGTTGGTCTGGAGACCCCCAGAATCCCTTTCCCAACATGCTTCCGATCCTGTGAAGCTGGGTGGGGACTGCGGGCATGGCATCTCCTAGAGCAGAGGGCTGTAGCCCAGAATCTGGCTTTCAGGACTCATTTTCATTGACCACAAGAGGAGGGAAGAGTATATGACTACCTTGATAGAGGTGGCACACTCCCTCCACAAAGAAAATGTGAGTGGGGAGGACTCTGGTGAGGAGCCACTAGAACCTTGATGTGACTGGAAAGGGATCTTTGGGCTAGGCACTGAGCAGAACAGAGTAAGAGCATCTCTGGTGGGTTCAGTGTGTTGTATGTCCATAAAGTGCTTGAAGTGGAGGAAGATGATGTCTCTGCATGATCAGGAGCAGACAGATCAGTCCCGGAGGAGTATGCCTGTGCAGTGGCTCAGAATAGTAACTGGAGGTCCCTCTGTCCCAATATCTTCTCCCTCCTGCAGTTTCGCATCTTGATCTTCCCTGAAGGAAGTTGTAGTCATGGTAGCTTCATGTTGCCCTTCAAACGTGGGGCCTTCCAGCTGGCTGTGAACCCAGGTGAGAGCCACCTTCCTCCTGCCCTTTGGCAGGCGATTTGCCTACCATGGTCCACCAGCAACCAGGGCTATGTGGCTCCTGGTCCCTGGCTTTCCTTTGGATCGAGCACATATCCAGGACCCCACGAGGAGCTTGCAGGTGGCTCAGGAGGGGGCTGTTTCTGCGACAAGTGGAAAACCTTCACAACTCAGCTTGTGAAAAAAGTGGGAGGACCTTGACAAGAACCCTGGACCTGCCCAGGAGGAGTTTCTGCTGAACAGGCCTCTGCACATACTAATTTGGCAATCCATGCATTGTTGGGCCTAAATACAGAGATTAAACACAAAAACCAACAGCGAGGACATTGGGTGATATGGTTAAATGATCTAAATATCCCCCAAAAACTCTGAGTGTCTACTATGAAGCTGACTGGGATAATTATCAGCAAGGTGCTGGATTCACCTAAGAACACCAGTTCCGTTTTGGGGGAGAAATCTGGAAATTTGTAGATTCACTGTAGACTGCCTCCCCTCCAGGTCCCCATTATTCCTGTAGTGATCTCTTCCTATTATGACTTCCACAACCAGAAGGAGAAGAGATTTAGACCAGGTGAGGATGATCTGGGGCAAAGAACAGGCTAGGTGTTGGTGCAACCACAGTCCTTGGAGGGAGCCATGAGGTGGGTGGGCAGAGGACCATGTGTGATGTGGAGATAGCAGCCAGACAACAGTAGTTTCTGTCTTCTCGGGAGGGGAGGGAATGGGAGATTCCAGGCATCACTTTTGCCTCTCCCCTTGGATTTCTCACAGCTTGTCCAATACCTGTATGAGGGAACATGGAGAAGCAGTGGAGCCCAGGGGCAAGTCCTGCCCCCGGCCCCACCATGCTGTCCTTGGATCTGCAGGTGCGTGGAGAGTTGGGAAACAAAAGCAAACATGGAGCTTTCAGCAAAAGTCACCCTGAGAGTGTGTCTCCTCCCAGTTACCATGTTTCATCCATTTATGGTGACAAAAATTTCTCTTGGTCACTGATAAAATGTTATGGGGAAAAAAATTATGTAAGTCTTGGCTTCAGAACTAAAATGCCGAAAAAAATGTTTCAAACTCCAGCAAAGAAAACTAACCCATCCTGTTCCTCCACTTCCTTTACTGACACCCATCCCAAAATGGGCTTCTGCCACTTTCCACCTCCCACCAGGCCAGCCCTGCTGTTTCCTAAGGGTAGGACTTGCATCTGACATTCTCATTCCTCCCATTGTTTGTGCCTGGGTGTAGTCATCCCCTCCCAGGTGGACACCTGGAAGAGAGAGTTGGTGCAAATGTTAAACATTGCATTGTCTGTTTCTACTAATCTTTCATCTGCTGGGACTACCCTATCTCTATTAGCAACACACAAAAGCCTTTTGGTACTTGAAGTATTCCCCACCATGGGTGGGGTGTCGACAGGAGCATGAGCAGGGACATCAGCCCTGCTCTGCTAGCCTGCTTCCTCCCCATCACGTCCCTGCTCAGTTGGGCAAACAAGACAGAGCACTGCTCTGGGAAATCAGAGGTGAACGCAATGGGAAGGGATCCCTGAAGCAGCTGAACCTTCTGCTTTAAGCAAGGCCAACTCTAAAGATAGATGAGTTTTCTCCGTGCCTTGTCCAGCCAAGTTTGGAGTAACTTCAAGGAAGGAGATTCCACAACCTCCCTGAGCTTTTTAGGAAAGACTATTTCTGGTCGCATGTACATTTGACTTTATAATAAACTCACCCTGGGAGTTAGTGGTTAGCTGACCTCTAAGCCCTTTTCCAAACTGCTGTTAAACAGGTAGGATCTTCACTGCTGGAGAAAGAACCACAGGTAACTTTTCCTGTATCTTCCCACTTTTCCCACCTGCAAGTTTTGCCATGGCTGATTCTGAAGAGGTGCTACACGTGGCGAAGATTTCTGCACATTGAGAAGGCTGATCCTCAGGTCAGGATAGTTCACCATGCCCACAGTGGCTTTGGGCATGCTGATGAGCTTCTGGAAAGCCCAACTCTGTGTCTAGTGTGTGCACACTGTCATGCATGGAGCAAGTCTGGTGCTTGCTGGGAGTCTGTTATACCCCTACAGACCTACACTTTCAGCACAGCCCTGTCATCACTCAGCTTTTTCTGTAGGACAAAGCGAAGCATAGTAGACTGCTGAGATACCAAACCTAGCTTTGGATGTAAGATGGCAGGCAGGGAGCATGCCTTTTTCTTTTGTGAAGCTTTTATCTACGCTTCTGTTTTGCCTCCCTTGCATGGCTCTGCTAACAACGCTTCTGGATCTCATTTCCTAACACACGTGTAAAGGCATGCAAGAAAGTTAGAAAATAACACAGACAGTCCCCAGATCCTCAGGTGCATGTCTGTGCAGGCACTGTTCATCTCTGCTGGCCAGAGCAAGAGCCACTGGGTGCAAGAGCAGAAAACCATGATGACAGCTCCCCAGTATATTCTTCCTGTTTGCACCAGTCCGTTGCTTAGATGCTTCCCAAGAGGAGTATGACACACCTTGGCCAAACAGGGAGTCCCGGGTGCAATTTCTGCATCCCAAAGTATGTTTCTGGAAGGGGGGACTCTGCTGAATTTAGTAGACGTAGATCATAGCATGGTCAGTTTGGATGTGTGGTATTACAGCGATCTCATTCTCTTTGCCGTGATCTAGACAGACCCTGAGGTCTTTCTGCTGTGACAACTTCTTCTTTATGAATCACTGCATTGGATGTATTTGGGGAGAGATTCACTTGTTTCTGTATTTATGATTTTTGCTGTGTCTGTGGATGGGAAAAGCCTGGTTTGGGCTTTTGCTTTGTGCATCTGGGACATGACTGGGTTGCTACACCACTGTTGGTGTGGGAAAGAGGGCATTTCCCTTCGTTTCTGTCTTGTTCTTTGGTTTGCACTGATCCCTCTGCTATGTCTTCTCTTGCTCTTCTACACCACTCACATATTTTCTTGCCCCTCTCTGACCCTCCTATCTCACTCTTCCAGGAAAAAGCATAATCCAGATCCTGGTGGAAACCCTTGGCTTGGCCCCAGATGATGTTCCCAAACTCACTGAGCAGGTCCGTGACTCCATGCTCACTGCCTATCAGGGGATATCAGGAATGACAAATGGGACTTCCCATTAGCGATCCTATCTTCCAGCTCCAGCTGTGCATATAGCAGCGGGGCGGGGAGCATGGCAACCACAAGAAGGTCTTGCAGCAGAGACAACCATGGATTGCAACCCTGATATAGCAGAGACAGGCAAAATGTCCACAGACGAAGAAAAGCTTGTAAGTGGAGCTGGTGAAAGGCTTGCCATGTTCCTTCCAGAGAACTGTGCCACCTGTGTGCATGGACAGACACATGGTGGGTAGCTGGACATTTCTTTGTAATTGTAAGCCTGAGAACTTCTCTCCAGCTGGACCCCAGGCAGAGCTGGACCCTTCCTGTGATCATTGCTGCATGCTTATAATCACATTTTCCTATTCAAAAGCAACAAGGTGGAGGCATTTATCCCAAGCCTGTAACCATCCTGCCTGGGGAAGTGGCTGTCTTGGGGTTTGAGGACTGCCACATTTCCCTGGAAGCACACTCAGCAGAAGGCACTGTCTCCTACCTCTTTCTGTAGGGAGAAATTGGGAGGTACCTCTGCCGCGAGAGGGGAAAGCCAAGACAGATTAGGGAGAAGGGAATTAAAGACCTTACATGTGTCTGCAGGGACTGGTGGTTTCTTTGGTTTTTCTAGCCTTCCTTTTAAGCAAAGCAAGATTTTGCTTTCAGTGGTTGAGCAGATCTTGAAAGCGTGAGGGGAACGTGCCTGCGCACTCAGAAACCAGAGGCAAACAGCAGAAATGAGTTGCTTAATATCCTTGCCATGCACTGATAACCTCATGGTTTTTAACACAACCTATATATTTTTTCAACTCAAATACACTCCAGGAGCTGCAGCTCCTGACTTCTGAGTACTGCCTGGATTTGCCCTGTATTCTATGTGTCAGAGGATGATGTCTTGCCTTGCTCTGCCCAGGGTCACCGCAGCCTCTCCCCACTCCCCATGCACTGAGGGCTCATGGAGCAGCATGGACCCCAAGCTCCATCACTCACCTGGGGTCCTGGCAATCCAGCAGGTCTCCAGCGGACCCCCTGGGCCGTGGGTGAGCAGTGTCGGGTGCTGGGCTGAGCATGACTTGCCAGCATACCCCACCATGGCAAAGCACGTATGCTGATGCTGTAGCCATGAGATTTTACCAGGCATGTCCTTTAAAGTCTTCATCAGAAAGGCACCTACTCTACCAACAAGCTTCTCTCATGAGTCTATCTTAGGCTGCCACCCTCTTGCTCCCAGTCCCCTCCTTCCCTCCCAGTTGTGCCAAGGAGAGATGGAAACTTAATATGATTTTTACATGTTCATTATTTATTGACTTCATAGGGTCTTGGGAGTGATCATCCTAGCCGGGTGATTATTTTTTAGCCCTAATGCTTGTAGTTTACATACCGGCTTATGGTTTGCTTTTTTATGCTGATACGTTTAGCTATGAAGCATAGCCAAAGAATATTTTGGACATGTTTGACATACCAGAATTGATGTCAAATGTAGGTGAGTGCATACAGTGTATTTTATTACTGCCCAGCACACCCAAACACACACATGTTCACTATAGGATTTAAATAAAAGATGTCTCTAGGCTTCAAGATGCAGCTGCCATTCTCCAGTGTCTTCAAAGACTGAAATACTAATTCGAAACAGCCTAAACAGTTTATGCTCTTGTACAAAACAAGAAGGAGATAAGAAAAGCTTTGATAAAGATTACATGAACTTGCTAATTTCTGAACAGGTACAAAGGATAAGGAATTTGATTTTAAATGCAAGCACACCAGCCTCCAGATTTGACACCCATTCAGGATGGGAAGTAAAAAATTTGTCTTGATTGTACCTTTAGAGAGTCATAAAGCATCCGGCACCTAACCAGCTCCTGCACACCTCTGAACATTTTTTTAGGGCAACAGACAATAAAATGTCATTACCTTTCCACCTGAAGACTTACATTACTGGAAGCTTTTACAAATAAATGATATAAAAATTACAGTATAGCAAATAAAACAGTAGACATAGTCTTGAGCCCCTCTCTGGGAAATCATGTGCCAAGGTTCAGTTGACAGCAGTCAGCTGAGCATGATGTACAGGCAGCACTTTCCCAAGAGCAGCTCAGTGCCACCATTAGGAGTTTCCAGTGCTGGTCTGATGAGCAGGATTAGAAACTGTCAATGAAGCAGAAAAAGTTACTGAGAGGCAGAAAATGTTTCCGGGACACAGTTTTTCTCCCCACATTATTATTTGACTCCATAGCTTAAAATAGTCACTGGTGAATGGGTAACTGAGTATCAGGTCACCCCTGTATCCTTGTACCTCTGAGACACCGCAGTACTTCCAGCCTTGTCAAAAGCTACCTCCAGTGACCTAACATCAGACACCCTTTGGATGAGTGCTTTTGGGGCAATTTCTTGTAACTTGAAAAGGTTAAACTTTTAGCAGTTGCTTTTTAACACCCTGGGATTTCACTATCTCTGGATTATGCAAACACAATTCAGGTTCCTCCCAGACTAGTGATAAAAGAGCCACAGGAATAGGCTCAGCAAGTTTTACTGACCATAAGACTAAATTAATAAAAGAAATTAGGAAGCCTCTATCGTATCGAGAAGGCAAGCATCAGCTAGACTTGGTTCCTAAAGAATGGGGTGAAGTCACCATAATTTAGCCTTTTCATCAAGTGCAAATGTCTTTCTTAAACAGCAGTGTCTCTCTCAAATACAGTTAATCAAACTCAATACAGGAACTGCATGGAGATGCTTTGTAGTCTGTGCCTTGCACAAGGACAGAGTAGGTGACCCCCAGATATTGTGATCATCTATAAATGGGTTGCCAGAAGGAAAAAAATCCAACCCAGTCCATTCTGCTCAGGTCATACCTGTCTTCTGCAAGTCTCTGTTCTCCCTACACCATTTTCAACTGGGAGAGCCTATGCCAAAAGCGCATCAATAAGAGGACACAGCTAGTGTCCACATCTCTTAAATGAAGACACTGTTTTACTGTCTTTCAGGATGTGGTACACCATAATCTCTGACTATGTGTGTTAAACTACTGGTGTGTCAGGCCATACAGTGTCACAACAACTCCAGATATACCTTAAAATGCTTTAAAGCTTTAGGGAAGGCAAGAGGAGAGCAGGGGCTTGGAGCAGCAGAGTATGAATTTGGAGCAGGTTGGCTAATTCCAATTAATTTCCTCATGGGCACCCCTCCTGTGAAGTAAGACTCCAGTTGTCCTGGAATAAGGTATTTAGAGGACACATTCACAAGGGCCAGAACAGACTGGATTTTCAGGGATTTCCTATCTAGCTGAAGAGAAAGAGAGAGTCTAGTAAGGGATGACGAAGGTGATGGATTGCAAGGAGACTAGGCTAACAGCTTCTCTGCCTCCAGTGGTGTCTGAGTGGGGCTGAAGGGATGGTCAAGGTCTTCTGGGGGGCAGAGCCACTGAGATGACCTTAATTCTTTTATTTCTTTAGGCATGGAAGAGTCTGACCTTGTAGGGCATTTATTATTTTTGACAGACCTCAAACAACTGTGTACCTTTTGTGCTACTCTCAGGCTCATCTTTCCAGGGTGAGAGGTCGAGCTTGTCGATCTCATGGCAGTCAACAAAGTTCTCAGGATAACTGTTGATCTTGAACACATCCCTGGGTATCTTTTTTATATGAGTATTGTCACAGATCACTGTTGACAGTAAGATTTTTCTCAGTGCATGCAACTGCTGCGGAGTGAAAACTCCTGGTTTCTCCCACCAGAATCTGCAATGATATTTTCAGAAGCAGTTTATAGTCTCCTTGAAGGCATTTGGTGCTGGATACTTCCCAAGATGGGAATCTGAGCAAGGTGAGTCTCTGCTCAGATCCACCTTGATTCATCAGGCAGCAGGCGCACCCCCTTGGAAAGAGGTGTCTCCAGTGTGGCCATGTCTGGATTCTGCCACTTACCCACCAGTGCAGAGAGCCTGCCTCTTCCACACAGCATCACCAGGCTGCTGGGCTGCAGTGACTGAGCCTCCTCTTTTGTACTCTGAGAGCAAATGTCACCTCAGGCAAAGACTACTGCAGATCACCCATGGCCTGGAGCTGGTGCTCCTCAACCACATGGGTCTGCAGGAATGGGCTGCAAAAAGAGACTCCTTTGGCAACTGGGCTAAAATCAAAGTCTGAGCCTTGCTGGGAGCAGTCACTGGCATGTTGGAGATGGGCTGGATTAGTGTGTCACATGAAATGTCAGCGTTTTTTCCCATAATAAATGCCATGGGAAAGGTCAGCTCTCAGGGCTACCTACCTGTCCCCATCACGCAGGTTCCTGAACTGGGTGCCAATGATGCAGGCCAGGAGGGGTCCAACTCTGCCCTGGGGAACAAAGGGCTCTGCAATTGCCCCAATCCAGAGGTCAATATTGTCCGGGGTCCCATACAATTTCATGAACTTCTTGGCCAGTTCGGAATTGCCTAGCACCTCAGACAATTCATCTACGTTTTGAGGCTGGGAGAGCCCACAGAAGCGCCTCCAGGCATTGTAACCTGCAAAAGCAGGAACCGTGGCTGATCACGACTCATGTCTCCCCACCATCTGCCTAGGCTCAGGAGCTAAACAGACCTCTTGGCCCATGAGCAATGTCTGCTTCTTCTCATGGCGTTAAAGGATCTGGAAGACATTATTGTCTAGACGGTCACCATAAGTGCCATATTTTCAACAGTCCTTTTTGTATGCACACAATTTGGCTTGTCTTTGCACACAACTACAGGTTCATTGCATCCTGTTGGTTAGAGCTACCTAGTGCTGAAGGGGAATGCACCAGTCTTTGCCATTTGGGGAGGGAAAACTTCTAGGATCAAAGTCCTAGAAAAGAGCAACATTTGGTTGTGCTTAACTCAAGAGCACCCCTTCTTCTCCAGTGCCTGGGGGCAATCATACCTGTGGGTGCAAGCCACTTCTGCTCAAAGCTGTGGGTTGTCTGAAGACACAAAATAAGCGTTGATGGGCAAAGAACAAAGCACAGATGGTCTATCTAGCCCACATGAAAGCTGAACTTGGTTTGCATCTGTACCTTCTGTACCCCACACCACCTCTCTTTGCAATACACCATTGCTTCTACCCCTCTTTATTACATTATTCCAACTATCATCTTTGCTTTCTAAGCCTTTTGTCCTTTTCTTAAATCCCTCAGAAAAAGATCTTTATAATACTGAGGCCTTTTCTTCCCTGAGCTTGACTGTCTATCCATCCTTTGCCCTCAAATCAAGGTGCTGTTTCTTCCCATTGGTATGGAAAAAGCTTAGTAGATTCGTGGAACTACTATAAACAGCAGAAGAAAAAAGAGTATTGTTCACAGGACGTGTGGACTTGTGTCTCCTTACCTGGAAGGCCATGATCTCTTCCCCGTTGCATGTTCAGGGCTGCTAGATCAAGACCCATTATCTCTGTCTGTTCAAAAAGGTGATTCTGGAGCTCCTCAACAAGCAGTTGATTCTGTTTCATCAGTTTTGCATGATCAACCACCATGCCCCTTATCAGTGGGTCAATGCCACCTGCAACCATTCCAAACCAGGAAAAGATTTGTATGAAGTTCCAGCTTCGATGGTCCATTTTGTGCAGCTGAAACAGTGCTGCATGAGATGTCTTTTCTACTCTGGGCTGTGTGGTTCACCTAGCTCCATATTTCCATTTCAACATATACTAGTGCATAGGTACATACCTGCGTATGCCAGTAGATGAGGCCTCCCTTTAGTAACCAGATTCCCCACCTCCATCCCTCAACCTTCCCTTCTGCAGCCCTAAATCCACTTGTTGCCCACCTGGACCTCCAGGTCACTTTCTGCAGAACTGGTCCTTAGCCTGTCAGTCCCCAGCATGTACTGTTACATGGGGCTCTGACCAAGGTTTAGGTTTTGCAATTGATTTTGTTTATAATTAGCTATTAATTGACAATTATTTATTAAAATAGTAAATACAATGATAGAATCTGTTTGTCTATGTCTTTTTCATAGCCATTGAGAAGACAGTATTAGTAAAACACAGGAAAATTGGCTGCATGTGTGCAATTTGGTCTGTTTTCCCTAATTAGTTAGATAACTCATTTTGGAAGAGAAATTTGTCTTCCCTGGAAAGTTTCATGCCTGTACATATCAGCTGTATAAGAGCAGGATCCTATAACTCCCTTTGGAGTCATGAAGAGAGGTGGCCACCGCTAAAAAGCAATTATGCTGTCTTAGCTCAGTTAAACTGGATGGACCACCCTCTGGCAATGCCTACTAATTACAGAGGAATATAATAGCTTAGCTTGACCTAAATTTTAGTTGACTGACATTTGGCATTATGAGCCTCATGCATCCTGCAACAGCATGAGCAGTTGCACTATTTGAGTGAAAGTGCAATACTCACGCTGTCGGGTCTTGCTGAGCTGAGATGTACAGCAACTTGAGAAGGAGGTTTAATCTGTTACATATTCTGGTTATTTAGTGACATGCTCAGAATATGAAAGCAATTACCGTGCAGTGAACTGAGGAAGACAGCACTGAAAAACTGTGCAAAAGAAGGTACAGAACTGTATATTCTGATGCAAAATCCTGCTCCAATGTGGCTGCTTCTGCAGTAGCTGGTGCTTGATAACATTCAATGGTTGGAGTATAACAGCACATGATTTTTGGCAAGGGTCCTTTGCCAGGGTACAATGCAGAACCAATGTTAGGCTCTGTTTGGTGACAATTCTGCAGGACTGTCCTGCTGCCTCACGTTTAGCAGACCACAGATTTGTCTGCAGCCCCTTGAGTAGACATGTCATGAGCACCTTCCAAGTTGAACGGCACTGTAATTCATGTGAGGTCAGTTAAATAAATGGAGCTAAAGAATTTTTGGGAGTCTAGGCTCATGTGTCTTACCAGCTGACCTCCACCTGAGTGTCTGCTTCAGGACCACACCAGGACTGCTGGCTGCCCCATGTTCTTACCTTCCATTATAATTCTCCATGTAGCGCAAAAGGTCAAATGAAGAGGGACATGGGAGAATGAACCCAAAGGCTGAAAACTGTCATCTAGACGGGATACAAAAGGCTGTACTAACGTATGACCGAATCGGAAAGCCAGGGAAAAAACATTTGAGACTGTAGGATTCACACTGTCATTGTAGCCACTGTACAAAGGGATCCACTTTCTGGTCTCCTCCCCAAGCAGAAGTGGGAGGTAATCTCTGTATGTTATTATCTGAAAAAGCACGAAAGCAGAGCAAGTCATCAGCAGTTGTAGCAGAAATGCCATCAAAGTCAGGTGCAGAACATGAACATGAACTCTCCATCCAGTAGCAGAGTTCATTAAGATCTTCAGAAAAATAGCTGTAGCAATGGCATGAGTTTGGTGTAATATATTAAAATTATTTACTATAATAAATAATTGATAAATTGGTAAAATAACGGATTAAAAGTACTCTGGATACCATGCTGTCTCAGATGGAGCATCCTTATTCACAATTTTCAACTCCCACAAATAACTCCACTAGGTCTGCAAAGCATGTTTTTCCTCCTTTTCCTGGAGGAAAAACCATTCCTAAGCATGTGGATGATAAACAGTGATCAGTGATCAGTACCTGGTTTATGGCAGCTACAATCTTTCGACTCTCTTGGTAAAGCTTTTCTCCGTCCCAGTGAGGATTTAATTTCCTCAGCTCCATAACCAGGTGGTTGTGTTCACGTAGAAAGACAGTGTGCAGTGCAGAAAGTCCTAGGTTTTCAGTTACCCGTTTGTCACCTACAAATGTAAATATTTTAGGAATTTTGTAAATTGCTTTTTATTTCAGCAGCAGGTTTTTGTGTTAGAAGAGTCAGTGTTACTGGCAGTAATGCTCATGCTTAAGATTCCTAGCAGTCATTATTAATGCCAGATATTTCTTTCCAGCACAGACAAAACATTCTCTGTTCAAACCATTTAGCCAAAATCATTAGATAAGAGGCTTTGGGAAATTTAAACTATAATGCACATGGACATGAAGCAGCTGTAAATGTCTCGTTTTGAAAAAAATCTCATGTCTGCCTTCCTTTCATACTTCAAGGATACAATCTTCTTTCATATAAGTGCTGTAAATGTTTGGTTTTGAAAATTTGTCTCAGTTCACACAAGTTGTAAACACCTCTGAGAGGTCTGTGAATGTGCCTTCAGCAGGAATGTTGAGAGAAAACTGGAGGAGATGCAGTGAAGACCCTCTGACAGCTGATGGCAGAGGCACTGAGTATCTCCTCACTCAGCAGGGAGTTCTTGTGTGCAGGGAATGAGAAAATAATGTGCAATGGGAACACTCTATATTCTTGTGATTGACTTTGCAAGCTTCACATTTATAATTTTTTTTAATGTGCTTATGATGGATCACTTCCCATTTTAATAAATTCTGTGGTTTGAGTCATCAATTTGTTTACATTTCAGACAAAATTCTAGACTTGTCTTCTGATGTAGGTTGGGATATTTGAAATATTAAAAATTTAGAATGTGGTACCAGGAAGAGTTAACCAAATTGATTAAGAGGATTTAATTGTTTGTAGTGATTGAGTTGGAAACTGAATGGTGAATTCTAGGCAGGAGGGGGAATAAAAGTCACTGAGAAGTTTCAAACGCTGGTGGTTACTCTATTGAAAATTTCTTCTACCTTTGAAATGACTTTTTAAAGGGAGGATGATTTGCTGTAACTCTTTTGGGAAAATAAAACAAAATAACTTTCATGTTTAATTAAACACTTATTGTTCAATTATTATTCTTTTTTAATTTGGGGAAGGGTCTCCTGTCTTTCACCTTACACAATCATGTCTTGCAGCTCCTCATGCAAATATAAAGACAGATCAGACACCTGACCATAATAACTCTTTGTGACTTCATGGGCCACTGAAAACTACTCCACAGATGCACCTTACCTGCTTTAAAACAGGGGATGTTCATGCTCTCGTTGGTGAGAACACAAATACTTTTTGTTTTGTTCTCAAAGGGCAATAATTCCAGCCCCGCATCAGTAAAATTCTGGTTCACAGCCATCAAACCTAGCTGGTTTGTCTGATTTCTAATACTCTTTGCCACAGAGTCTTCGCTGCCGTACACCGTGCTGGCATCGATGAATGAGCTGACAGCGTTGATCTGCTCACGAGTGAACGTCCTGGGATTGCACATGGATGCCGACTGGATGAATGGCATGCAAGAGTTCGACCTCAGCATCCGTGGGTCATCAGGGGGAAACTAAAGCAAACAAACATAAGCAATGTCTCAGAAAGTCATGGAGTTTTATTTTTACTGTCTTAAGATAGCGTGGGATGGAATGGAAGTCAGGGTACCTTAATTGGGAAGCAAGGGGACTTGAAGGCACAATCATTCTCGCAGTGAAGCTCTGGGCTTGCTCCTGCACCACTGGCGGGGGCTAAGTCTATGTCATGGTTGACCCACTGGCCCCACTGCATGAAGACAAGAGAGAGCTCTTGATCCTGAGTGACGTTCTTGTTGGCTGTGTAAGCAATTTCATTTGACACTTTTCGAACCTGCAGAAAATCAAAACGAAAATGTGTGACTATCTCTACCATGGTGAATTTACCTCTCAGTGTAACACCCACTATGAGATCATGCATAAGACGATCTTAGATAAGCTCATAACAGTTAATTATGGCATTAAACAGACCCATGCCATGCACCAGCTCTATCAAAACAGACATGACTCGACAGTCATTCAGCCAAGCCCATCTTCATGTAAAGCCTTTCATGGCCGAAACTGATGTACGTGCACACATCCAGAAAGTCAAGAAGATGGCTGAGGAACACCCAAGCCTTATGGTTTGTATAAACATCCTGGTGTATCTGAGACACTGTGGTGCTGTCTGCATCAAACCTTGGGATGCACACTTCTAAAAATGTTATGTGGTCCATGCTCTGCTTAGTAAAGTATTCACAACCTTTTTGCTCATTTCTGTCTCCACAAAAAATACCCCCCCAAGCCATAGCTCAGTTGTAGAAAACAAGCCTCAAATTAGTTCCTGAGATCAGAGGAAAGGATCAAGAAATTTAGACTCTAGATGTTGCCACTGTTTCATTTCTGATGGATGCAGCGAGGGCAGTGCCCACTACTGTTATCTGGACAAGAATAACAGTTCTCACCAGCGGGAGTGGAAATCCATTGTACAGCTTTCCTTCACTTGCTCCTCTGGGAACAGACACGCCATCTTCATACGCTGCTGGGAGCCAGCGAGCAAATGCACGGTTTGAGGACCCCAGATGAGAATGCTTTCTGGTGCATCACAAGAAGAAAAGCAAACACCGGTTATTATTTCAGAAATGAACAGACTTGTAGAGACTAATGTTTTGCGGCCCTTTAATCCGTGTCTGATCACTCTGGTAACAGAGGTAATAGCCAGAAAACACTGAGAAGTAAATAATATCGAGATTACTACTGCAGAGAAAAATGAACTTTTTTGACAAAATCTTTTTTAAAAGATTTCTCATGCCATAATATTACTTTTATTTGGCGTTTAAATCTCTGTAGCACCTCTGCCTCCACTGCTGCACCACACAAAATCAGTCTCACAGTAGCGCCACCATCAATGATCAGGGTGGCCATGCCTTTGTCCAGCTGAGGGCTGGAGGCTTCCAAGGATGAAGATCCTCCACCTCTGCAGGGACCTGTGCCAAGGCTGCTCCTTCAGGAAGTTTTTCCCCATGTCCAACACAGAACCTCTCAAACTGCAATCGTAGAATCATAGCATGGTTTGGGTTAGAAGGGACCTTAAAGATCATCTAGTTCCAATCCCCCTGCCCCCCTGCAGGGAGACCTTCCACTAGACCAGGTTGCTCAAAGCCCCATCCAACCTGACCTTGAACACTTCTAGGGAGGGGGCATCCACAGCCTCTCTGGGCAACCTGTTCCAGTGTCTCACCAACCTCACAGTAAAGAATTTTATCCTAATATCTAATCTAAATCTACCCTATTTCAGTTTAAAACTGTTACCCCTCAACCTATCACTACACCCCCCGATAAAGAGTCCCTCCCCATCTTTCCTGTAGCCCCCCTTTAAGTACTGGAAAGCTACTATAAGGTCTCCTCAGAGCCTTCTCTTCTCCAGGCTGAACAACCCCAGCTCTCTCAGCCTGTTTTCATAGCAGAGGTGCTCCAGGCCCCTGATCATCTTCGTGTCCCTCCTCTGGACTCGCTCTAACAGGTCCATGTCCTTCTTATGCTGGGGCCCCCAGAGCTGGACACACTACTGCAGGTGGGGTCTCATGGGAGTGGAGTAGAGGGGCAGAATCACCTCCCTTGACCTGCTGGTCATGCTTCTTTTAATGCAGCCCAGAATGCAATTAGCTTTCTGTGCTGTGAACACCCATTGCTGGCTCATATTCAGTTTTTCATCCACTAATATCCCCAAGTCCTTCTTTGCAGGGCTGCTCTCAATTCACTCATAGACCAGCCTGTATTTGCCCTTGGGATTGCCCCAACCCATGTGCAGGACCTAGCCACACCATAGCTGAGGCAATTCCATCAAATATTGAGAACCCAGTACCACCACGGCTCTTGTTTTGATTGCTATTACTGTCCTTGCAGGCAGATTTTTGCAAAATATTCAAGTGCTATCCCATGGTGTCCATCTCAAGCTGAGCAAGATCCTTGGAAAAATGTTAACATACCACAGAGTCCCCTCGCTTCTGAGTGCCTTGTTATCTCACTGGCAGCCCACTAGATTAGCAAGCCCAAGGACAACCCTAACTAACCTGAGCCTAAAAGTCAGCATGGACACTGCTGTCCTTGGGTCGCTGAAGGCTCTGGCATCTGTAGGTAAACTTACAGACTGACTGTAACACTAGCACCATGTGAGCTCCCTGCATGAGTGATGCAGAGTTCTGCTATGTCTTCACATCTGGCACATCTGTTTCATACCAGATGCACATCAGATACGAGTCCCACTCAGACTTGGGGGCTGGAGTTAGCACACCAGGCAGCAAGTCTATGGCAGAACAGGATAGCAAGCCTTGACTTCCAAGTATTAGGCTCGAAGTTTTGCCGTCTTCTGGTCAAAAAAAAGCTAACAAGGAAATAAATATATGTCCCCAGTTTGAACCAGGAGGGAAGCTATTGCATAAGGATACACAATACATGAAGCTAGAAGAGCCAAGAATTAAAGTCTTATTTACTTCCCATCCTTATGCATCACAACAGCAGCCACAGAGATGAGATATGTTGATAGCTGAATATCTTCATACGAACCAGTCTGGGGAAATTTGTATTATCCATGCTACAGAAGAGTGGAGGGGTGATTTCCTGGAGCCTCAAGTGGAGTGAGAGGCTGGCTTTCATAGCCACAAAATCTGCTTTCCTCAACTTTTCACCTCCCCCACTCCAAGAAGTCCCTTCCTCCACCCAAAGCAGCACACGGAGGGCAATGGGCTGAAACCTGACATTTTCAAGAAATGACATCTTTTTCCTGCCAGGCATAGGTAGAAATGAAACATCCATTACAGGGACCACTAAAATGAGCATTTCACTTTTCTTGCCTTGATGAAAGCTACTTACACAAATGACCTTGAGCCATCTATCCTGGGTCAAAGTACAGACTTGGCACTCTCCTTGTCCACACGCAAACCCTACCTGTTGTTGCACTCCCCAGTAATGGTCCGGTAAATGTCATGATTTGGGCATTTAATGGAACGAATCTGATAGTCACAGCCTGTTTCTCTGGAAATCATCTCTTTCTGTTTTTGGTCTAGGAGGTCTGCAAGAGAAACAGTGCAGAATAACATCTGCTCTTACTCATTTTTATTTTAGCTTCTTGGTATTCTAGGTCAATGTCTGAGTCAGAGCTGCGTATATATAACACGAGGATTTTAATTGTTCGGTGCCTAAACCCTTTTGTGGATCAGCTCTCACCTCTGGGCTAGGGAAACTAGGTTGGCATGGAACAACTTTCCAGGGGAATATGGGGAGCATTGTCACCAGCAACATTTTACCCTAGACTGGGAATAAAATTATGACCCTGCAGGGTGGTACAACCTGGGCAGGTGGGGGTGAGGACCAGAAGTGGAAGATGGGCTTCTCTTCTCAGCGGTCAGACCCTCCTGGCATTCCACACGTTTTGTCCCAGGTTTATCACACTTATTGTTAGGCTGCTTTTATCATCAAAGATATGAGACAGGCACTGCCAAAGATGATGAATAAAACACCAGGTGGTTTGACCTGCCTCTGAGCGTGCTTAAAGTCTATTCACTGGGGGCTGTTGTGGGCAAGGGTTTTATGACCAGTTATTTAGATCATGGCAGAGCTGTGCTCTGACACTCCTGCTGTGGTAGATTTTTCTGCTCTTAGCTGTTTGTAAGACAGTTTGGTCTAAATCACATTACCTGTAACATTGAGTGTCCATTTCCCAGAGAGACGCAGCTTTATTTTGAGGAGTTTCAAAGTAGTTTCCAAGTAATCGGCAGCACGAACTGCAGATCTGGTTCTTCCTGCTGGGTCCTTTAAGTGCTTCAGGAAATCCATTGAGTTGGCAACATTTTCCTCTAGTTTTCTCTTTAAGCTGAACATAAGAGAGTCCCATGAAGCACCTTCTTTGAAATCAGACCTCCTCTGTCATGCTAGGCTGGGTGTACTTAGATGTGACAGTGCTGCTGGGTCCCAGGCAGGCTCTGCTCACCTAGGACAAGCTGGCTGGTCATCGTCTTTGCACTTTGCACTGATTTTTGCAAACAAATCATTGTGATCCCTACTTCAAGTTTGCATTAGGTCCTTGCCACGATAAATTTTGTTATATCATGTGGAAAGCTAGATCAGTGGAAAACTGAGTTATTCAGTGACTGGACAAAATTTTACATTTAGTATGTCATAAGATATATCCTGTGAACAGAGAGACAACCTTGGCCATGCTGCATCTCTTCCCGGTCCCATGGCTCCTTCTTGCACAATGAAAAACCTTCTGTAGGGTGGGTGCAGAGAGACTCCTCCACAGAGCATTCTGCTTCCTGGAACCAGACTTTTGGGACAATATATGGAGGGATACCTGGGGTTTGGCTTCCACCAAGACTTGTTTGTGACACGGTGTTTGTCTGCACAACTGTGGTCCTTCTGGAGAGGGGCAGAACTTCAGCAGCCAGGAGAGGATGTAACATGTGCCCAGTGTGCCCCTACCACTATGGACTACTGAGAGGTGCCCATGGCAGTGTAGGTGAGGAGGCAAAAGCTTTGGGTGATGAAGGGTGGCCCTGGCACTGAAACAGGACACTAGAATCCAGACAAACTGGGCAAAAGGGTCTCTCCAGCTATGACAGGGAGAGCCCTTGAACAAAGGCGTTTCTATAATAAATATGCATTGAAAAGCAGAAGAAACATACACATATTTTCTCTGATTTCCTTATAATGTTGGGGGCCTCATGCAAAAAGGACTCACCTTTTTCGGGCATGTAAATATGCTGTGTCTACCAGCTGCCTGGCTTCACTAATGCTGCTCAGAAGAGAGGAGTCTGATAGTACCTCTGAGTCCTCTACTAAAAAAAGAAGAAAAAAGCAGAAATTGAGGATACTTTGTAATGTACACCAGGAGCTACACATCCCACCCCACCTCTGGGTGCTGAGGTGCACTCATTCGCTTTACATGCAGTTCCCACTGTGTGTTTAGTGCTACCTGGACACCTTTATCTGTGCTTCTCTTGCTCATCTGCTTCATCCCATTGCTGAGGTCCTGAAAGTCACAGGACAAGAAGTGACTGTAAAGTGGTAGCTTATTATCCATTTCATAGAATTGGCTCTGACGGCTTTGGGAGGCTTTTAGGGAGTTATTTTTCACCCTCGTTTTTGAAGCTATTCTTCCCTGTGAGAAGGGAAATGCATAGAAGGAGCCAAATATATGATCTCACCCAGTTTCCCTGTCACAAAATGATGATCATGTGCTTGGAAGACCTGTTGATTAAAAAGGCAATTTCCTTAGACGAGTTTCTTAGGTATTGACTTAATTGTTAGCAGGTCAATCTACAGGTTATTTCAAATTGGTGTTGGAGCTATGTCTAACTAGGAACTCAGACTGAGTTTTGACTCACACCCTTTCAAGCACAGCTGAAGGAGGAACAGAAACTTACTATTTAAGGAGGAGTCCATTGCCCCGACTAAGCAGACAGTGATGATGGATCCTAAGAGAATAATTCTTGGTTTCATGCCTAGAGAGAAATGCAACATAAATCTTCTGAATGGGCAGGGCTTCACTGAAGCATCAGAAGAGATTGACAGGGTTGGTTTGAGTATTTCTTTTGGGATCCAGGAATAAAATACAGCACCCCTCTGATCAGGTCTGTAAGTGGGACTCGGGCTGGTGAGGGCTGTAGCTGTAGGCATAAATGTTAGCAGGACACAGGGACATCCCTGTGATGTGGGACGTTCAGTAAATTGGGCTGAGTAACTGTCAAGGAGGAGGCAGCCAAGTTACAGTCCAGGCTTCAGTGATGGAGACTGTTGGGAAGGTGCAATGGAAGAGGGCAGTGTCCTGCCTTTGGGAGGGTCCTTCTCAGGTGGCTGGTCTAAAGGAGGTTATACCTCACACATCCCTCTCTGCCCCCTCTGTCTTGTTACTGAGGAAAACAAGCTGCTATGTCTAGCACCGGTCTTCCAGCCTTCAACCACCTCCATTAGTCTTCTTGATGCTCCCTGAAATTTGCCTCTATTCCTTTTTTACATTAATGCTAGAAATGTTTACCCACTGTTCTCATATGACACAGTGCCTTCCCTGAAAGAAGATCTTTAGCAAAAAGCTTACAATTAGATATATTTTAAGTAATTTAGTCAATGTTTTAACTGTTTAGAACAGGAAGGACAGACAAAATTTGGAAGAACTCACAGTGGGGCAGGTTATTTTACATTTACAATCTGTGGCAACTCTTCAACCATCTTCAAAGGGATTGAAGGCTGCTTATTCCTTGCAATCTTATTGTGCAGGGTACTGCTACATATATGAGGCAGAAAAGCTGTCTTTTCTTGTTTCTCAAAATAAATGTATTTCACATATGGGGGGAGAAGTAAGTATGAAGGACCACCATCTCCTAATGCTCTACTCTGTTTCCTCATTTCCTTGGGACCACCCATGGAATGCACCAATACCCACACCAGAAATATCAAATCAGTCAAATACAGATATAAAATTTAAAAGCACTGATCTTACCTGCCATCTCTGCAGAGCTGGTAGGACTGGGAAACAAGCCATTCCTTTATAGCACCTGCACCAGGACAGAAAGTAGCCTGGTCTGACCTGGGTGTGGCCAAAAATGGAGAAACTGGGACCAGACTGAGCCAAGAGGAAATATCTACTGGTTTGCTTTCCTGGATTAAGCAGAAAGGTGCACACTTCTCCATTCCTTCTGCGTAAATGTTGACTCCCTTTTTGACCAATCAGTAAAAAGGGAAAAAGAATAAAGGCACACATTTCTTTTCTGCAAGTGAAAGAGATTGGCTTAATTTTATGATGGTAAAAGGATGATGGTGAAATTTGGCTTCTTTTCGCTTTTGGTTGACATCTCTGATGGTTTGGGAAGCCAGAAATGCGTTGTTTTGCCAACATGCATTTGTGGAGTATACCAAGGTCTAAATACAGCTTGTCTGAACAGTGGACCTGCCAAAATTTGTATCCAGGAAAACCAAAGTTGTGTCCCACTTAAAATTACTTAGTGAGAAGGTTTGTATAATTAAACAGTAGTCAGATCACCAGTGATTTGGGAATGCATATAAAAATAACTGCTGATCATTGTGGATGACAAAGACTGGACAAAGAACAAGGCAGTTGCACAGAGCAAGCTCGAGCTGTTTTCAGCAAAATCTTATACACAGTAAAATCGACAATGACAATGTTATATCTGTGTAAATAAGAACAGGCCAGAGGTTCAAAATGGAAGATTCCATCCTGAAATGTCTGGAAAGGAACAAAGTGTTGGGCCAGACGAGCACTTCAACATGGATGACGACAGCTATACAGGCTGATCACAAAAGACAATGCTGAATTCTAACTGACAATCAGCCATGTAAATCTCACAAGATTAGGTAGACAATCCTTCCTACTGTTTAAATATTTTCACAGTTCTTATTAAGCCAAAATAAATAAAAAGAAAATATGAGAAAGGAAACTGCTAACAAACATGTATCATTTTAAATCTGGAGAAAAAAAAAAAAAAGATTTGTGAATGTCAGGTTTTCAGAAGCTGAAAATACAATGTCAATATTTCTGCCCTAAAGACAAATTGAAAACCAAAAGCAGAAGCTAGCCCCTAGTACCAGGGGGACTTTGATCACCCTGGCAGGTGCTTTACCTTGTCCATCCAGCTTTCTGCCTACAAAATGTACGTAAGCAGAAGTCGAGGTACCTGAAGGGTGGTTTTGTTATTTCTTTTATATTTGTGATACGTGTCATTGCAATTGCATTAGCGTCTCAGTGACAGTTTAGTAACCCCCGGTTGCCCTTGGTAAAAGGACACCGTCTGCCTTTGAGGGTGTGTGCCAACATTTGCAGGTGGCCCAATGCTGCTCCCATGATTGGAATCATCTGCCATGCAAATGTTGTATTAACATGATACGTGTCCTACCAATTACTCAAGCCTGGGTGTAAGTGCAGTACCCAGGGCTTTCAACATGTCCACAGGTAAGCTGTCCTATGTCACCTCCAAAGAGGATTTATGGTGTTTTGGTGCAATCTTTTGAACTTCAAGAGAAACCAGGATATCCTGCCCACCAAGGCTGATGTTCATTTAGCAAAGTGTACAAGACATCTGGGCAGCCAGGGCATTAATTCTCCATTAATTAGCCGATGAAGCAGCAGACTCCTCCATCAGCTCTCCTCTCTGTCTTGAGTGTTTAGAAACTGCATATTTCTTCTCTTTCAGTCTCTTGGTATTACTAACATTACTTCTTGGTATTACTATTCAGGCTGCAGATCTTCACCTGTAAATCCTAGTGTAAATCTAATAACCTGTAGCTATGTGGCCACTGATGGTGTTTGCTAAATACATGATTAAGCATTAGCTGTAGCAACAAGATCATTAAACTTAAGCAACACAAAAAAGAAACAGCTCATTATTACATTCATTATTTCCCATCCTAATCACAAAAAGCAACATCCTCCCCTTTCCCATTTCACACACCTCTGGTTTTCCTGTAAGCATTTTTAGCACTCATTTTCATGACACAGACACATTTATGATAATAAAATGCATGTGTGAACCACAATGTCTCAAGTTTAAGAGTGATTAAGGACCTAATTTCGGTACAACTTCAAACATAGAAAGTTCCTTCTTCACCTGCCAATGACATATTTTTCCTATATTTCAAACTGTGGATTTATTTGCATACTACTGAAAGCCAACAGCCTGAAGCCAAGTCTGTCATTGTCCAGGGCACAGTGGCATGGAAGAACAACTAGAGGTTTAAAAAACTGTATCCAGTGCATTTTCTGCTCCAACGGGTGAAGGGCAGAGCTTGTAAAGGGATGGAGTGAGCAGGATAAATTGGAAAAAAGTAAGAAGTGGTAGCTTAGCCCCACAGAAATTGTAGGGTGAGTAGAGGAGGAAAAGCTCCCAGCAGTTCAGGGGTGACAGTTAATAAAACCAGTTTGTCCAGCTTTAAAAACATAAAGGCTGCAGCACTAAAAAGTAACTTTAACTCTTTATGGAGAAGGCCATCTGGTTCTATGCTCAAGGCCAAATACAGCCTCTGGATGGCAGAGGAGTTTCAGAAGATGGTGTACAGGGGAATGCTGGTGATGAGAATACCCTGCACAGCTCAGTCCAGCTTTCTGGAATAGCTCTTACGGGCTCAAGGGTACATCCAGGGTCTGGATACAGGCTCATGACTGGATACTCTCTGGAGAAGATGTAAGAAGCCAGCCCCAAAGCAGCAATGTGGGTTGAAAGCATGTGAAAAACTTGAGAAGATTTTGGCTAAGAGATTGTTTCCTCTTCACTTCATCACACTATAGAGCTGTAGCTCTCCCACCCAGAGCACTTTCCTTCTGCCCGTGGTTCAACTAATCTACCCCCATCAGCCAGCAGCTCTAGAGGAGGGGAACTGTCACACCAGCAGGGTCTCACTCTCGAGCCTGGGATGGTAACTGGTGAGGTTTGCTGAGACAAAAACCTCAGTCCCCCAGGAGGAGCTGGTACCCATCTTGCAGTAGCTGCACATGTGCTTGAGGGCCTCATGCCCATGTCATGGTCAGCTCATTCCTGACTCTTCTCTCAGTGGGAGCTTTCACAGTTTGGTGTGGGAGTGAGAGCAACAGCAAGGGATGCTCAGGAGGTGGCACTGCGGGTCTTTCTAGCATCACTGAGGTGTTCACTTCAGGATTTTCTCCAGCTGCATGATGCCCAGGAGTGATATTATTACCTCTCTTTGAAGTCCTCCTTTAAAGGTTCACCACTCATCAGCACCCAAGCCTATGAAGCCTTCTTAGTGCAGCCCTCCATCAGCCATGGAGACTACTTCATAGCCACGATGAGGTACTCCAGGCAAGCGCACAGCAGCTCTGCCTGCCATGCAGAAATAGGTGAGCCCAACAGACTGGGCAGTGCCATCAGTAAGTACAGACTGCTTCGTGCCTCTTTCCAGAAAACACACCCATGGGATGACCATCCATGGCCTTCTCAGTCTGTACTGTAGGACAGCCCGAGCACTCTTGCTGCTGCTGTCACCTGCAGCGCTCTCGGCGGTCCCTGCAGTCATGGGGGCTATGCCAACTCAACAGGACTCAGCAGGGTAGGTCACTCAGACCTAACGCTGCCACAAGCCATAGGCACAGTTCCCAGGGCAGGAAAGCTGTGGAAGACCATCTGTGACTTTCTAGCACAGTGGTAGGACCCACCACACCCACCAGGACAAGCTACCGCACATCCGTCCATGGAAAGACCTCAGCTTGCAAGGTCCAAACATGACTCCTGTCCTGAGCAACAGCTAGCAAACCTCTTCCCTATGAACAACTCTCTTTCCGCAGGAGCTGGTCCCTTATTCCCCTTCCCATGGACCAAACTCCCTCTCCTCTCCATGAATAAAATCTTCAGCTCCTCCTCATGAACCAAACTTCTTCCTTCCCCATCTTTTAATAAAACCCCTCTTCAAACCCTTCCACTTTTCTTTCAGATTGTGACCCCATGCTCAGACTGCAGCGTAGGAGATGGCTTCTCTGGAGATGGTGTTGGCAGGTCTAGAAGGAGACCTCAGCTGTCATTTATGCCAAACAGGAGGATGTTTTTTTCATTTTTCCAGTTTTTGTTATCTTCCTGCTCTAGAACTATTTCCCATCTTATCTGGAAATCTAGGACACAGTCATACACCAAAGCAGAAGCACTTGTCAGGCCCCTAGAAAGCCCCTGGGAGAATACATGGCTTCAAAAGCTCCAGAGATTTATTTAAACAAAGAGAGAGTGGAAGAAGCTTTAGATACTCACTGTGGTTTTCATTGTGCTGCACCAGCTGGGAGACATGGGAGTAATTCGTTGCAGTGGATTCTTTTCCCTGGACTACAACTTAATTTCTAGAGAGGCTTAATACATGAATAGATGTAAAAAATTATCACAGATTCTGTGGTTTGATTCAATGTTTAACCATGTGAAAGAATGTCTGTATTGCAGGGGTTCATTAGTAGTCACAATGCACAGGTAGTAGTTGCCTCTTGATCATCATATGTCATCATATTACAGCCAGTGAGATGCTTAAGCACTGTTTCATGGTCAGGACAAAGTGTCTTCAACATTGCATCAGGTAATGGGATGCAGCAGTGAATGGTGACCACTGTGTGCTGGGTCGAGCAAAGCCAGCACTTGAGCAAGGCAGTCACTATTTTCTGAAACTTGCAACATCAAAGGCTGAAAACTTGCAAGTAGAAGCAGAGTCTGAACATTTCTTTGAGGAAGAATAAGGTCTGTCTCATGACAGACTTTGTGGTTTTCTATATTGCATAATACTGAAAAGTGCCATTTATTACAAGAGAAGAGATGTCAGTTCTCTGTTGAACTCAGACTTTTCTATAAACACATCCTGATCTTTCTACTAGGCAAGATTGTTTTGTCTGTAAATATCACAAGAATTGTAGTTGAAAATAGGTGTTCCCAGCTGATGACACAAGATTAGATAAGAAAAAAAGTCAACAAAAAAAAAACCCACAAACCAACTCTGAGAAATATTGTGGGAATTCTGGCCAGTGTAATGAAAGTCTGAGTCCAGCCAGGTTGCAAGAACCAGTTAGGGGATACGGTCTCCTCCAGTCTCCCCCAGACACTTCCATCTGGGTTCCTGAGATCTCCAGACCACAACTTTTGCCCTCCTTAACCCCTTCAGACATCTCTTTCAAGCTCTGGTCCCCTCCAAGCTCCTCCATTAGAGTACCACTGCTCTCCAGGTCCCTCTGCTCCTCCTCTGGTCCTCTCCAGGTCCCTCCATTGGGGTCCTTTCCATATACCCTGCAGACCCCTCCAGAACCCTCCTTTTGGGCTCTGGTAATGTGCAGGTCTCTATGCTCTGGTCTGGCCCCTCCATGTTCCTCTGTTTGCCATCTGAAGGATGTTCAAACTCTTACCCTGAAATGAAACCTCACCTCAACAGACCTCTTTGGATACCAAATGCACAGTACTTCATCCTCAGAAGGAGTAAGGAGAAATAGCTCATTCCAGACCATAGACCTCATCTTCACTAACTGTGTCCATCAGGATGTTAGTGGCTTTGCAGCTCTGAAGGCTCTCTACTCTTGTGCCATACCCCAACCTGAATCTCACAGGCACTTCAGGAGATTCAAGGAATGTATCTCCCAGCTCTGAACACGAACATGGCACCTAGAAGAGGGGGAAGGAAACCTGGGTAACCGAAAAGGATGAATTTAAGCTTAACCTTTCTCCTGAGTCTTGCCATAATTGTCCAAAGACAGTATTCCCCTCACTTACCCCTCTCTTGAGCTCTATCACATTTGCTAGCCTTGCTCTAGTCACTATCTCATGTGTCCAGTGATTGTTTGAGCACCTGGTTTCCAGTGCATCGATGCATCTGAGCAGGTGGCCACCCATGCCTGGGCATCTGTCCGTGCCTGTGGGACTGTGCCAAGCCTGACTCAGTGTCAGGACCACGCTCCTCCCTGGCCAGTGGAGGAGGGAAATCAAACCACCAAGTGAGGCAGAGGCCAGGGAGGATGGCGGTGCAGACAGTCCTTTGGGCTGAGAGCTGAGCACAGAGGAGCAGTTCCTACACAGTGAGGTTTCCATTCAAACAGCTCCCTGCCAATGACACCCCATGGAAGAGGCGCAGGGTGGAAATGACATAGCAAAGCACTCGCACAGCTTTGGAGCATAACCCTGGGAACCCAGAGAGGGCCTTGGATATCTCAGGTTCCCAGAGCTATCTCCCACCCAAACCAGGGATAGGCAAGTGCTTCTAGGACTATCTTCCATATAGGATATTTGTGCTCCAGAGGAGAGGCCAAGGTCACTACCAGACCTCGCTCAGCAAGGATTTCCTCTCAACAGTCACCTTTTCTTCCTTTCTCCAGACCACCTCTTCCAAAAGCCAAAAGGCATGCAGCAACCTGGTGAAAATCACACAAAACTGCAACGTCATCCTGCCAGCTATAATGCAAAACACTGCCTGGTCTGTGTGTCAGTCTGCCTCAGTTAGTGAAGTCTGGACCTGTTTTCACAGAGACAAATATATGTATATTGGGGGGAGAGGGGGATAGAAGAGGCTGGGACGTTCCCAGACTAAGAAAGGAGGTTGGGGATAGTCATCCAGGAACAAGTTTCCTGTTGGATACAAGGAGACGAGATGGCATGTAGACCTCCCACCATGTCTGTCTCCCATGTCACCACCACTGATGTTGTGACTGGTGCCCAGTTGCCTTTCCCAGCACTGCTGGGATGCTGATTTCCGCAGCAGCCTTAGCGCTGTGCGGGGCAGGTGGCAGCAGTAACAGTAGTACCCGTGCTGGGTGTGCAGCAGGAGCCAGGATGGCACAGCCCACACCCAGGGTGTGATCAGGTCCTGTTCTGTCCCCTGGGGTAGGGTGGCAGCCACAGGCTCCTGTGGAGACACTCTGTGCAAGCTGCTGTGATGGCCGAGCGGTGAAGGCGTTGGACTTGAAATCCAATGGGGTTTCCCCGCGCAGGTTCAAATCCTGCTCACAGCGGGAGATTTTACTGGCAGCCCCTGCCCCCGTGTCCCCAGGAGAGACAGACAGACACAGACCTGTCACCCTGCATTATTCCCACCCTGGCCCTGATCTCCTAGGGACCCCTCACCTTTAGGAGAAGGCCAAGACCATGTTCAGTGGGGCAGCCCTGCACCTCTCCTTATCACAAGAAGAAAACCTGCAATAGCATGTCCACCCCACACAGCTGAGTCACCCTGCTCCCTACAGCCTGTCACCTTGCTCCCTATAGCCCATCACCCTGCTCCCTATAGCCCGACACCCTCCTTCCTACAGCCCATCACAGGCTCCTGGCTGCCCTCCACTCCACCTGCGGTATTTTTCTGCTGGGCGGTGCAGCCCGATGGCATTGGGGGACAGGAGGCTGCTGCTACCCTCCCAAAAAATTCATCCGACCCTGACCCAGCACCATGCACTGGGTGTGGGAGCTCCTGAACCCCATGCTGAACCCCAGCAACTGCTCGAGGGCAGTGCAGCCACCCAGGAAAAGGCTGGGACCTGCGGTGGCTGCAGGAACCCCCTTCCCTGGCTGGGAATCGAACCCAGGCTGCAGCAGTGAGAGTGCCGAACCGTGACCACTAGACCACCAGGGATGAGTTGGTGATGGTGATGGACCTGTTGGTGGCCACCAACCAAGCCTTGAAGGGACAGGGCCACTTGGGCCCCACAGCCCAAGGAGAGGACCAGACGGGATAGATGCCACAGCCTTTCTGGGGGACTTTGCAGGGATGCCTGCTCCTTTCTGAGAGCTGTGACACTGGGAAGACCCTCTGTGCAAGTGGACCTCTTCTTTGCCAAGCCTGGGAAGCAGGAGATGGCTGTGCTGGGTCTCTGATCATTGTCAAAGGCAGGTTTGGGGAAGGCAATGATGGCCAATGGCTCAAGAAAAGACTTAGCAGTCCCCTGGGGCTTCACCAGGGAGGTTCAGTCCTGCTGATGGTGGAGCATGGACCCCATATGTGCTGTTATACATTGCCAGGCTCGTGTGACACACATCACACTGGGCACAGGCGATCCAGCTTCATGGACGCAACAACCCTGACTCCCAGTGCACGAGCCAGAGTTTCCCTGTAGTCTCATCAGGAGAAGCAGAACAGTGTAGGTGCAGGCTGATTGTTACCAGCAGAGTTCCAGTGAAACAGGAGTTCCAGTGAAACAGGAATTCCAGTGAAACAGGGGTCTGAGCCCTTGTGCCGGCAGAGGGAGTGTGTCTGGAGTCCCCATTCCTACTGGTTTTAGAGTAACATTTGCATCTTTTTTTCCTAGGGGAAAACAGCCTCTTGGGGCCATCTTTTGAGACTTCATCTGGAGCTGCAAAGAGTAGGTGATCCTGGTTTCCAGAAAGTCCTTCTGAGGGAGCAGAGACTTTTGCCTTTTGCCTCCTTGCAGAAGTCACAGGCAGCAGCAATGTGCTGGCATTGCCCAAGCATCCTGCAGCAGTGATGCTTGTGATTCCCCCTACCCTTGTCCTGCATGCCACACATAGCCTCTTTCCTTGGCCCCATACATTTCACTTAAGGAAGAAAAAAACATTTGAAAAGAGGCCAAGTCAGGCTGGGGCAAAACCAAAAGCAGACTTTTCCCCCACCAGCTGCACTCACCTCCTAGAAAAGAGGCTTTCTGCTGAATAGGAAGATGGAGAGGGGCTTGAAATGTGTCGTCCTCCCCAGATGTTGCTACCAGCGTGGGCAGCAGGACGGGATGCTGCAGAGCCTGGACCCCTGCCCAGGGCACAGAGCCCTGTCACCTGTCCCTGCAGCACCCAGCGCAGCAGGGTTCGGACCCGCGGGGAATGAGCACTGACCCCAGAGGATGACACCCGGGGGGTGCCCGGTGCTGGCAGGAGCCCTGCCTGCCCCAGGCTGTGTGCGGGGAGGAGAGCCCCACGCGTGCGCTTGGGCAGGCAGGAGGGAGCACTGCAGGGCTTCTCGGGAGATGGATGGACGAGCCGTCGCTGAGGAGATGAATGAAAGGGCTCCGGGAACATTTCCCGCAGAAGACGGCAGAGGGCCCGGTGCTCCTTGGATGCTGGTGTGTGGTTGGGAAGGGAAGTAAATCGACAGAGAGTTAATCTCTCTGACTTGCAGGCGTCAGTGCACACAGAGTAGCTAAACCTCCTCGAGGTTCACCTTGTCCCATGCAGCTCCCTAAAATGGCCCGTGCAACTCCCCTCTCCATCTGAGGCCAAACCCCAGCATGGTCCCCATAGTCCCCCCTGCAGCCCTTCATGGTCTGGGCTCACAGTGGCACATCGGGCATCCAGCTCCCCTTTCTCCATGATGCCCCCCCCCCCCCCGATCTCTGCCCAGGTTTCTCTGCAATGCCTGGTGGATCCCAGGCGCTGGCCGCTGCCTTTGCCCCCACCTTTCCCCAAGGAGCTGCATTGCAGAGAGCAAGAGGGCAAAGGGAGGCGGTGGGGAGCTTTGGAGGAGTGCAGAGTAGGATGAGAGCAGGGAGGAGTGTCACCCTCCCGCAAAAGCTGACCTGGAGCAAGGATGGAGCCAGGATGAATGGTCTGGCACCTTTCCAACGCTCCGGCATTTCTCCAACGCTCTGGCATCTCTGCCGTGATGGTCAGGGCTACGGGATACACCTCCAAAAACCTGCACGGGGCCAGGTGAGGGGCAAGGCTGGGCTGTGCAATGGTCAGATGGGATTGTGCCATCCCTCGGGCATGTCGGGTGGGGGGAAGAGGGAGCTGGGCTGGGCTGAGGCGCAGGCACCCTGCGCTTTCTGAAAGATATGCAGATGTCATGGTTTTGGTTGCCTCTACAAGCTGTAACGGAGCGTGAGCCCTGGCAGCCTTGCGGTTGGGGGAGCGTCAGTATCACTCTGTGGTTTCTTAGATCTCTATCTGGACCTGTCAGATATTTTGTCATAGTCCTTCCTCTGCCAGCAGATCTGAGCACACCAAAACAGGTTCACTTGCGTGTCCCATAGCCCAACAGTCCGTCTGTGATGGCAGAGGAAGGGGAGATGAGTAACTCCCACCCCACCAAATGCAACAAGGAAGCGATGCAGCCCAGAAGCTACATGTTGAAGCCAAGGAGTGTGCAGGTGCATGTGGTGAGGCAGGTGGTGGGGATGTAAAAACTTACTTTATACAGGCACTGCTCCTTCGAAAGAGAAGTCCCAGCCCCAGGAACAGCCTTAGGGCAGCAGGGACAGGTCAAGGCTCAGTACAAAATGCAATTGTTAGTGTAGCGAGGACACAAGGCTGAGATACGTTGCCTTGCTTTGCAACCCTACGTGGATCTGGGGCATGAGCAATACATACATAAATTAGCCAGAACAACATGCTAATTGCAATACTGAAGGACATGTAATACAGGAGTAGCAATAAATAATCCCCCTCTCCATCCCTGAGAGTGGGATGACCCTTGGCAAATTCCAGCTGAGATTTTGTCCCTTGCAAAACCTGACTACCTGCTAGCATGTTGCTGTGCTGCCCCAAAATGCTACCACCGCATGTTTGTGACAACCTTGTTGTGTCAGTCACTTGGTTCAGCTCCAGGTCCTTCACATGCTTTTGAAGGCAGGAGTCCTCGGGGTCCCAGGACACAACCACTCCCAGCACCGTGAGGATGTCTCCTCAGAGGATGAGTTGGGAAAGCCATGGACTCTTGCAGCACTGGTCCCCACCTGTGGGGACATTGTGGTGAAGGGGACACTGTGGGAGGCAGCCCCAATACACCAAGACACAAGGAGGTCTCCAGGTGGGGGAAGAGAGCAGCACTGCCCTGTGGTCCCTGCTGCATTACTGGGGCCGCGGGGCAGTGAGGAAATCCCGGGGAGATGAGCTCATGGTGCCTCATGAATGGCAGTTGTCACTGGGAGCTGGGTGTGAAAATACCCAGAGAAACCACAGGCTGTGAGCTGGTAAAGTCGATGTCTGTTGCAGAGAAGAGAGAGGTGGAAAAAGGGGAAATGCTTCCTGGGGAGCCCATTGCTTAGTGGCAAGGGCAGTGCTGGGGGGCTCTGGGCAGAGCACATCATAGGCCCTGTGACTGTGAGTGTGCACAAGGGGCGGGGGTACATGCTTGCACGAGAGCTGGTTCCCCTCCACTCCCTGGGCAGGGGAACCTCCTGCTCTGCCTTCTGCATCCCACCTTGTACCAAACCCACGCTGGCACTTGTGTTTGCCCTGTGTCTCTGGGAGAAGACAGTGTTTGTAGAGTCAGATCATCGAGTCGGGCTTCCCAGGCAAGCACTCCCCTTACTGACTGATGCTGGGGTGTGTTACGATGGGTTTGAAGGTCCTGAGCTCCATACTGGAAGCACAGCATGGAGGATTTTGTGTTCTATGGTGCCAAGACTGCACTTTTTATGGTGCCGAGATCTACAACCAGTCTCCAGGGTGCCAGCCATCCTTGCTGCCTGCACAGGCAGCAGAGCTCAGAGCGTGCCTGCTGCCCATGCTGCCTGCACTGCCCCCCTGCATCCACCCTGTGCATGTCCCAGACCCACTACGGGAGCAAGAACTCCCTCGCTGGACCTGCACTGTCCCTGAGCCATTCTGAGGATCTAAGCACCTTTGTCCTCAAGGTCTGGGTCCTTGAAAAGGACCTTCAGGGAGGAAGCTGGGATGAGGTTGATGAGTGCTGCTGGCATGTTGGTGAATCTAAGTGTGAACCTGCTGTTCAAGGTTGGTTTCATATCCTGTCTTGGTCAATATAGCCCTCGTGGATGACAGTTTGCTCAAAGTTACCTCACCTCACAAAAGCTATTCTGGTATTTCCTAGACCTACTGTTTCCTTTTTTCAGCATTTCTGAGGCAAAGGTGCTGTGACATCAGCTCTGTTACACTATGGAAACTCCAAGTGTTTGTCTTGAAATCTAACTGATGGGGCTGGCCACCATCCCTATAAAAAGCAAGGACCGAGCAAGCACCTCGCATCAGACACAGGAAGAGTCTGCTCTGCCTCTCCCTTGCAGCTCATCTCTGTCCATAATGAACGCCTCTGCAGTGTGCCTCTCCATCATCCTTGTTGGTCTCCTCTTTTCTCAGGCCTCTCCTGCTCCAAGTGAGTACAGCATCTCTCTGCTCCCTTGGGGTGGATTTTTGCTCTGAATGGCAGTGAATTTGAAGCAGAACTGGAAAATGTTAGCTGCAAAGGTTGGAAACCTGTGTGAATAGCTTCTGCTTTCTTGGGTCTGCTCTTCCTTTCTCGCATCCTTTTATCTTCGGGATGAATTTTACCAGTAAGTATCAAAGTTTTCAGCTTTCGTCTCCCCTGATTTTGTTGCTGGGCTTTAGGAGTGGTTCCAGGGTGACTGAAAGTATTTTTATCATTGGAAGTGAGTGCAAAACATTTAACAAGCAATCCTAGCAATGACTAATTAAGCTTTGGTGTTCACAGCAATTTCTTGCTGACTTTCTGAGGAAGGAGGAAGAGAAGAGGGCACCACAGCTGATTAAGGGGATGGTTGCCCATGCTCTTGGCTGGGGAATGTGCAGTTTATTGAGTAATAGACTCATGCTGGCTTTCTTGATCTCTTCCAGTTGGGGCTGACACAACTGTGTGCTGCTTCAGCTACACCTTACGAAAGCTGCCCCAGAGTCACGTGAAGGATTATTTCTACACTAGCAGCAAGTGCTCACAGCCAGCAGTTGTGTAAGTACTGGCTCCTTCTCTGGGCTCTTAGGAAAGGCTCTGCCAGCCTTTGGGCTCTTTGCTTCACATCCAATGGGGCCGAGAGCATGGTGGTGTGAGGAACCATACCTGCAGTAAGGGAATGGGGCAGCCACCATGGGTCACATGTGCAACACATGAGCACTCATCCTCCTCAGCTGAGAAATAAGTGGTCTCCTTGAACCATCTCGGTGCTGGGAATAAGGTGTGAGAAGGAGGTCCCTGTGTAGCCAACAGGACTTCCCAGTGGTGATGAGCCCAATGCACATAATGTACCACCTGCAAGTCTTGCACCTGATATGCCAGTTGCCCACGCACTGCATCCAGGCTCACCTCTGCACTGAATATGGCCAGGAACATCTGAGCATGGGGGGTGGCTCTCCCAGGGGACCCTGATCTCTCCCTCCCCTCTGGGTTTTAGCAGGCTCTGCAGCCCCCTGATGCTTGGGGGTTTGTGGGATGGGAGCCTGGAAGGGACATGATTCCCTTGGGAGCTAGCTCTGATCACAGGGCAGGTCGACATGTGCCTGGGGAGTGACACAAGGCCCTCATGCCCCTTTCCCCATCTGGGGCTGTAACACCTCCCCACCTCCCTTGACAGGTTCATCACCAGGAAGGACCGTGAGGTCTGTGCTAACCCTGATGCCAGGTGGGTGAAGGAATATGTGAACACCCTGGAGCTGCAGTGAGCACTGGGAGCTGAGAGGTCTATGCCCTGGAGAAGTCCTGCAAGACCATCCAGCAGAGTCTTGGCACAGACCTAGAAACTCTGCTGCTGAGCACCAGGACCTGCTGAGCCACCTTGGGACCCCTGAAGTTCCTTTTGTCTTGTAAAGATGTCATTTATCCATGATAATTTAGCCACCCTTATGGGCAGCTGTGATGCTGGGGACCTCCTGGCCTTGCAGACCTGTTTTGGCATAGCCTGCTGTGTGACATGTGGCTAAACTGTCCCCTCCTTGTGCCTCCGCTGCTAGAATGGGAGGGGGATTTTATCCCCACAGCTATTTGTGGGAAGTGGTCTGTCGAAATTAGGTATGAGTGCTGTCATGTAAACCTAGGCTGACTTCCCAGTCAGCTGGCTGAATTTTGCCATGGTACAGTGGATGCTGAGAGTAAGATCTGTCTCCTTAATGGAGCAAGTGGTATGCTGGTTACTTGCGGGATGCTCATTGTAGAACCACATTGTTCAGCCTTGTTCTCAAAACGCTGTCTTTTGCTGGTGCCAAAGAATAAAGATTTTCTCCCTCTGTGTCAGCTCTGGAAGAGGTTGTTTCCCTCCTGCCTAGAAAAATGGGGCCGATAGGAACCCACAACAACCATTTTGGGAGAGGGAGGGGAAGAACCCCAACTTCCCAACTGGAAATACCTCAGAGTCCTTAGCCCTAAAAACCTCCCCTTCTGCATTGCCTCCCTGGTCCCAGCACCGCAGCAGCAGCCCCATCACGACTCCAGCACCTCCCAGGGCTGTTTCCTCCCAGCCTCTGTGCTGCTGCAGAGCCAGACCTTTCCCCCAGCCCTCTCCCCCATCATATCAGTAGCCAAGGCCAGGAGCTGGTAGAGCTGGACCCACTGGATTTGCCACTGTGGTTTTGGCAAAGGGGTGTCTGGAAATCACAAGGTGGGGACCTGCCCCATCCATGAGGCCAGGGTCAGCAAAGGGCCTTTGCAGCTCTGGTGGACCCGCTTTGCCAGGCTGAGCTGGCAGAGCATCCTCCCAGTGAGAGCAGGCAGTGGACAGAGTCCTGACATGTCTGTGCACCAGGAGCTGGTGCCACAACCTGAACTGACCTTGGCCCTGCATCCTGCCAGGGCACCTGCCTGCATGCTGCTCAGGTGCTGAGGGGTGGAGGGTCCCAGCAATGGAGCCGGGCCTAGGTATGGAGGGGGTCCCAAATTCTTGGTAATGGAACACAAGGTCCAGGCAGAAGAGGGTGGCTCTCCCTGGGGATGGGCACGAAAGGTGTAAGTGAGTGGATGTGGGCGCTGAGGGTTGGGTGCAGGGCACCCTGGGGTACAGGGGGCAGCAGGGCATCAAGGAGATGAGGCAGGGAGCTGGGAGACTGTGAGCAGAGGACAGAGGCAGAGGAGAGAGAGGGAGGATGCAGCAGAGGAAGGGATCCCAGTGCTTGGGAATGGGATAGGAAAAGCCCTGTTGGGTGAGTGGGATTTACAAGCTTGGGGGCTGGGGCCCAGGGATGCTTCCCCAGAGCCCACCCTGACGGCAGCCTTGCAGAGTGAACAAAGACCTGGCAGGAGGAAATGGGGATCAATGTGCTCCTCAGGGTGCCAGGGCCCAGCTGCATCCCGAACTGGGGCTCACAGTAGACTCATGGCTGTGTCCCCACACCTTGCCCTGCACATCCAGGAGTCTGGGCTGTGGAGAGCAGGGTTTGGGGGTCCCAAAAGGACCACTGTACTGGGGGTAGGTGGGAAGGTGTATCAGAGAGGAGATCCATCAATGTCCAAGCTCAGCGATGGAGACAGGCATTATGAACAGAAGGCTTTATTCCTTAAAGACAATGTGAAACCATGTCTACAGAATAAGGGTGAAAATTGCTAATTAACAGCACTCCTGAAATGCCCCTTCCCTCAAGGTAGAAAAGGGAAGAGTAGCCCCAGAGCAGCTCTCAAAGGAGCCCAAATGCTATGCAGGCTGGGCACGTAACTCAGCAGGAGGGGAGAGGTACAAGCTTCTGTTCTGCACCCCTGCAAAGCAGCTCTGACACAGCCCACTGTAGTAGGAGGCAAGGGGGACCCTGGGACACAGCCCAGCAGTGGAGGGAAGCAAGGAAGGGATATAAAATCAGCCAGGTCTTCCTGAACATGAGAATAAACAAACAGTGCTCATGTTGTTTTGCTTTCATACAGTGGCTTCTTGAGCACTTCACAGAAAGCTTTTAAGCATTGCTATCCCTCACTTACAGATGGGAAACTGAGGCACGAGCTTGCCTTTGCAGAGTCAGGCTGGGTAAGGTGGGCTGATGGGGCCAGCACTCGCCATTGGGGCCACAGGTCCCACTTCCCAGCCCACAGGACTTGTCACAAGCAGTCCACAACACAGAAATCATTCCTTTGCAAGAGGAGAGGAAGAAGCTGGGGCTGGGCTGGGCTCCCAGGGGCCAGAGCTGGAGCACTGGGGGACCAGGCGGGGGTGGCCATGTCAGTGTGTCCCCCAAAAGTTCAGAAATGTCTTCACTCAGATGGCATCAGGGTCTGTGCAGGTCTGGTGTTTCTTCCTGTTGGTAAAGCTGGGAAGTGGGGAGGACCAGGAAACCTTTTTGGTGGGGAAGGGGTGCACCACCATAGAGCTGCACTGAGTCGCACCAGGGCTGGGGAATGTCATTTTCATGACCGTTGTCTGGTGTGGAGACAGCCAGCCAAGGGGAGGTGCTGAGAAACCAGAGGAGGTCCCTGGGCCAGACTCCTGGCCCTGCCTCAACTTGCTGCTTCTCCCACAGCAGAGAGAAGGCCAACAGACCACAGACCTAAGTGGCCACTGCAGAGTGTGTGGTTGGTGTCTCATGGGGCAGGCACCTTCTGGGTGTTTCCCTGCTGCCCACCAAACACCTCACTTGGGAGCACTTTCTCAGCCGTGCTGGGGCAGCTGCACCTCATGGGATACCAAAAACAACCGCTCATCCTCCCTCCACTGGGCTCATTCCAGCATCAGTGTGGGCAGGTCCTTCTGAGCCATCTCCTTGCAACTGGAAAGCATCTCTCCTTGCCAGGACTGAGTGATGGCCAATCCCAAATAACACCCCAACAAGTCGCACTCTTGGTCCCTTGGGAGGAAGATTTGTGGGGCTGAGCGAAAGGCTTCCTGCACAGGCAAGAGCCCATACCCATGCAACAGCTGGCTGCTGGTATCTGCTGGCGGTGTAGAAATAGTCCTTCACGTATTTCTTGTAAAGCTTCTGCCAAGTGCATGTAAAAGAGCACACAGCTGTGTCAGGGATGGCTGGAAGAGATTTGGGATGGATGGCTGAATCCATATGACCAGGAGGGGACATGGATGTGTTTGACCAGGGGAGAATAAGGACCAGGCCATGCTCCAGACCAAGGATTCAGAGCATGTCATGCCTGTTCCTCAGGCATTACTGGTCACCATCATGAGTCCTTCTTCCTCCAGCAGAGGAAATAACAACCCAAAGACAGAGATGGATTCACCTGGAGCAGAGCCAGACTGGGAGCAGAGGGCAACAACAAGGAGAGCAATAACGTTCAACCAGAGAGACCTTCATGTTCCCATCAGGAACTAAGCAGACATACAGACCATGTTTGTGCTTAGCACTGATCCATCCAGTCCCCACTTTCCACAGGGAAGCACCAGTGATGGGACGTATAAATGGGTGGGTTTAGGAGAAAGGTTTCTTGAGTGACATGGAGCTGCCAGAACATGGCCAGTGTAGGTTAGAAAGACAGAACTTAAAGATGCTGAGCCGTGAGGCCAAGTTCAAGCCATCATCTATCAAAGAGCTGCAGGGAGAGGCCGTGTCAGGATGTACATCCCTTAATAGAGCAGGTGCTTCAGCAACATTGTCTAGAAATAACGACAGCAGCACTCCTCATGTTGAGGAGAATGGCCGAGAGCAAGAGGAGGAGAGAACTGCCCTGCGGGGGCTGATGGAGGGGGCAGCTACAGAGTCAGGTTAGGAACAGGGGCCAGCAGGGACACAATGCAGCCTTCAGGTCTGAAGGTCTGCATGGCTCATCTCCCTTCCCAGCTGGCTTCTCCAGCTTCACTGGGAGAAAGGGGACAGCCACAGGGTTCACGCTCACAAAAAGACCAGAGAGAACCAGGATAACAGGTGCGTTGCCCATGGCATCATGAGGGTTTTCTGACCTTCTGGGTGCCTTCTGCCACAGCAGGCAGTGAAGGAAAAGCCTGTGGTTCATGGGGTCCAGAAAAGTCAACTTGCCAGGCCCCACAGGAGCAGCTGGCCTTGGCTTTTGTCCACTTCTGTAAGCACATGAGAAGTCTGATGGCTGAGCAATGGTCACCTTCCAGCAGGCAACTGGGGAGCTGAACTTTTCCCTTGCCTCTCCTCTAGACTCTCACTCCTTTGGCTCAGATCTGGCTGGTGAACCACTTGGCCTTCCGGAGTCCTGACTTGCATCTTGAGACTCAATACCTGGCTCTGTGCTTGTGCTCCATGTCGTGCACACAGTCTCATGGTGGAGCTCATCCCAACTCACCCCCCATTTTGCAGTGCAGATGTCCCTAAAGTGCTTGCAGAGCAAAGACACCTGCGGGAAAGGGAGTGTTGTGCTCTCAGAGTTGATGTGGATAAGAGTGTCGGGGCCAGGGACTGATCTATAGCCGAGACATCTCTTGCAAATTTCCGTGCAGCTGGCAAGGAAGGGCTGGTGCTGCCCCAGGCCTCAAGACAGGACCATCACGAGCAGCTGATACATTCCCTGGATTCAGCAGTTTCTTTCCCCACAGCAGCTATCCCAGCTTGTCTGAGTGTCCCCCCTGCCTGCCCTTTCCTGCCCAGAGCTGGCAGCAGGTGAGAGGCTGCAGGCAGGCTGCTCCCTGCACGTTTGACCCCTTGGGCTACGATTTCTCCTCTGCTCTTACAGCCCCCTACCGTGGTGTGGCTCCCCACCAGCCCCATCCCCATGGGCCAGCAGGGACAGCCAGGCAGTGCAGGCAGGCATGGGAGCCCCAGGCTGGTCTGCCACAGTCCCCACACAGAGGGACCTGCCCTCGTGGTGCCTGGATCATGCCAGGGGAGATGGGTCTGGGATAGCGGGCAGCAGGGCTCCTGGAGCAGGCTGGCTTGGCTGCTGCTTCTGGAGCTTCAGGAAGGAAATCGAAACCAGAAAGGCTGGAGAGGGAAATTCCCACATGTGCCTGGGCTTGCGGCCAGGGACTGTCCGGAGAAGAGCTAGCTGCAGTGTTGAGTCCTTCTGCCTCTCCAGCCTGTAACCTGCTCCCCAGTCCTGGGGCAAACCTCAGACCCCCGCCAGCCTTCCCTTTCACCACGACATCCATCCTCCATCCTCTTGCAGTGCACGGGGCCCCAGATCAGGGACTATATTGGGCTCCTGCAGTTCCTCTGCAGCACCAGACTTGGCTTCTCAGCACAAAAGGTGACTGAGTGAGGTGGGGAGGAGTCGAGATGCCCTCATCGGTAGACGAGACCCCCAGCACCCCCTTGCTGGGCTCCTCACCTGCCCACCCATGGGCAGCTGCTCCTGTCCATCCACCCCATCTTGTGGTGGCCACTCTCTGCTCCTGTGTTTCACAGCAGACTGGGGAAGCCCTGCTCAGGTTACAGCCCTCTGCAGATTTTTGTCTCTCTCCCACGATAGTAAGCCCTGGCCATAGAGTGGAACGAGATTTTTTGCAAACATGCTGACCCACCTTGTCCCTGCTTGGACCTGACCCTCTCTGCTAGGACCCTGCTGTGCCAGGGTAGCACGGGGACTCTGCCGGGGGTGAGCAAGAGCCTGTGCCTTTCCCAAAGCATCCTCCCAGCAAAGCGGTCAGGAGCCATCCCCATGGAGCTGGAGAGGAGCCCTCCACATGGACCCCATCACCAGCACTATCTCCTGGGACACAACATGGTGCCTTGCCCGGGTCTGCCCTCTGCTGGGATGCCAATCCTTGGGTGCCCCATGAGCCCTCCTGCCTGCAGCCAGCATTCCAGCTTGGAAAACACAAGACTAGAGGGAAATCACAAGACAATGCAGAGGTGCTTTCCCAGCCTCAGGGTTGCCAAGTCTGATCTATAGCTGCAGAAAAAAGTGGAACAATAAGAGAAAGGCTTTTTTTGCATTAGGAAGAAGAAATACCATCAGGAACAGGATGGCTGCAAGGCCAAGCCAGCTCTGGGTAACTGTGCTATTGGGAACATTTCTTCTAGTGTGCAGAAGCAGAGGAGTGCTGAGCACGGTTGCAATGGGCCAGCTGTGCCCAGAACTGTGCTTTTACCCTTGGGACCTGCTCCCTCCCATTCATATTCCCATGCAAAGGCACATCCTGGGAATGACTGCAGTAGGTTTGCTGGTGGCTGTTTTACCCCTGCAGCATAGCTGAACCCTTCCCTTTGTTTTACAGGTGGGAAAGTGAGGAACAACCCCCATTGGGGTGGTCAGAAACAAAGCTGGGATCCCTGCCCCTCTCCAGGCAGCACTGTTGGGCTTGGGAAGACCCAGCTGCACGTGGGGGCCGGCAGGCAGAGACGTGGTGATGTCTCGGAGGAACAGATATGTATGAGCAGGGACACCGCGGGGCCGCTGACAGTGTGCGTGTGGGTGCCTGTGGGAAACACTGCTGCTTAGCTGACAGAAATGACTAGCAGGTGTGGGTATGGACAGGGAATTGGCCCTGCTCTGCACCCCAGCACCCTCGGCAGGAGGGCAGACGAGCAGCTCATGAGCCCCGGGTACCTGCCAGCTCCCAGGGCAGCCCCTGCACCGCAGCAGCTCCATGCCCTCTGCTTCCTCACATCTGACCATGAGCCGCTCTCCCTGCTGCACCCCACAAAGCCTCTGGCAGGATTTTACCCCTTACAGCAATGTGTCCCATCATCACCCCATTGCACACACAGCATGCCCAGGGACCAGTTTGGGGTGCAGTCTGTGGGGCTGGGAGTGGCAAGCAAGTATATAGGACATGCCTGGGGTGTAAAAGGCCCATATGTATGTGCAAACATGTCTAATTCTGTAGAGGATGTGGGCGGCAGGGGTGTATGTGGTGGGGGAATGAGATGTCAGAAGATATTCATATGTCTGCAGTATGGAAACTTTATGGTTTTGCCTCAACCCATTCCCCATCATCATATGCCATATAGGCTGTGCAGATAGGCTTAGGGTGAAGTTCTGTCTCTGTGCTGGTGAACACCACATAGAGGCACATAAAGGGAAAAAACCAGAGGTTTTGTCCAAATCCTTTATTCTCCAGAATCATGATTTCACCCACGTAAGCCAGGGCCACCCATCATCCAATGCTGAGACTCTAAGCCACCCTCCCATAAATACCCTCCCTGCCACCCTCCCATAAATAGCATTATTATCCACAGAAGAAAGTACTGCCTATACCATATGACAATTTCTTAAATAATTTAAAATAATGTAAGAACAATAGAGGTACAGTCCCATGAGCCTCCCCAGGCCACAGGCAGAGGTGTCAGGGCAGAGGGATGAGGTCGCAGACTGGTCCATGCAAGCTGAGGGCAAGCAGTAGCACCCCAACACAAGGTGTCTCGTGGTGTCCTTCCAGCAGTCCCTTGGAGCTGCCTGCAGATGACATGGGCTTGTGCAGCTCCTGTTGCCCCAGTGTCCTGCTCCATTGCAGGAGCTCAGGACAACGCGACTTGTGTGTGACAGCAGTTACATTTGCCATCTTGCTTTTCTCAGTTCTGCTTCAAATTTTGCAGGTAATTTTGAACCCAGGTGTCACTGGGATTGGCACAGACCTGGCGCCCTTTCTTTGTGATGAATCTGTGGAACAGGAATGACATATTAGACCTGTGCTCAGACCTGCATCCCAGGAGAGCCTGCATCCCAGCTTTGGGGCATTGCAAGAGGTTCTCCCCTGTGCCCTAAGCTGATGCTGTGATTTCCCCCACTCCCATCCCTTTTCCCACACTGCTTCCTCAGCTCCTGCAGGAGCATCCCTGGGCGTCCCCACAAGAGCACCTCTGGCAGTCCCTGTTCAAGCCCCTTTCCCTTGGGGTTCTCCTCATCCTGCTCTGTTCCCACAGACCCCCATCCCCACGACTACCCCGCAGAGCTGGTCACTCACACGCGCACACCGCACAGCAGCTGTCCGCACACTGCCCCAGCTTGTCTGCACGCAGGAGTCAGGGCTGGTACTTACACGATGGCTGGCAGGGTGCAAGTGGTGCTGGTGCTGTAATAACGCAGGATGAGCCTCTGCGGGAGTTTGTGGTGTGTGTAAGAGAAGCAGCAGATTCGGAAGTCGGATCCAGCTGGAAGAGGCAAGGAGAGACAATGCAAGCGTGTGCTGGGCTGTGCGTTGGGAGAAGCCAGCCCATCAGCTCAGGGAGCCATGCTGGTGGGGAAGGGAGTGAGGAATAAGAGAATAATTAAGTTTGAAATGGACGTTAGGGATCATCTGGTCCAATGCCAGGAACAGTATTGTCAGATGCTGGGGGAAATTCTCCCCCAGTCACTGCTCAGAGCTTTGTTTCCCCACCTCCCCCAGCCCCAGGGCAGAGACTGAAGTCCATAAACTATAACCAGGAATAAGTACTCTGAGCCCAGGGTGGCTGGACGGGTGGACAGATGATGGTTGGATGGATGGATGGATGGATGGATGATTTTCTAATTCTGGGGTTCCTACATGTAGCTGATCTCAGTGCAGAGTGGTGAGTGGTACAAATGCTGAAAAATTCCCAGTAATCTGCCAGGGGAGCTCAATGGAGAAATGATAATGAAGGCTTAGATCTGTTCTTCCTTCACAAATGAAAAAGCAGGACTCACCTGGGCCAGAGAAAGTTTGGGAGCAAGAGGCTGCAATGAGGAGAAGAGCAAAAACAGCTGCAGAGACCTTCATCTTCCCGTAGGGTGAGGGCAGTCGGAGCAGGACTAGAAGCTCTGGCAGATGCAGCTCAGACTGCAGCAGCTGGATTCAACTCCCTTTTAATAGGGAGTTCTGGAGGCAGCCGGGAGAAGCCCAAGTGGAAATTCCAGAATGATGACAGAGGATGTCACGAAAGTGAAACAGCCAAAGGGAATTAGGGAAAAAAAAAAAGAGAAGTCAGAAAGGCTGGGATTTTGTTCACACTGGAGCCAAGTATGTTGAGCTCTGACTCAGTGCTCATTTTCGATTTCATCAAATCAAAAGGAAACTAAAATGTGCCAAGTGGCATGGCCACAAAGAGAACTACTTATCTGAACTGCAGGAAGGATTTTCCCTGTGAGTCTGTACAGCAAAAGACACAATGTTTGCCTAAGATTATGCAACTCTGGGAAAAAAATAAAACAAAGCACGCTCGTGCTGTTATGTGTCAGGTATTTATCAAAGGTTGCTAACTACAGCACATGGAGTTGAGGGGTGGCTGGACTGCAGGCTCTGTGCTACCCAAAGCGCTCTGCCCCCACCAGTCCTGTAGTGTTTGGCTTGACGTGGACCAGCAAGGAACTGAGGCTGGAAGTACCCCTGGAGTTCGTCCAGTCCAGCCCCTGCTCAAAGCAGGGTCAGCTGGGAAGGCTGACCAGGACTGTGTCCAGATGGGCTTTGAATATCTCCAGGGATGGAGACTCCACAACCTCTCTGGGCAACCTGTTTCAGTGTTCGTAATAAAGTTTTATCTGGTGTTTAAATAGATTTTCCCATTGCCTCTTGTCCTGTCACTGGCCACCACTGAGAAGAGTCAGGCTCCATCTACTTTGCCTGCCCCACACACATTGATAAGATCTCCCTGAGTCTTCTCTTCTCCAGGCTGAACAGTCCCAGCTCTCTCAGCCTCTCCTCCTAGGAGAGAGAGAATCATAGAATCGTTTAGGTTGGAAAAGACCTTTAAGATCATTAAGTCCAACCATCAACCCAACACCACCCTGCCCCCTAAACCATGTCCTGAAGTGCCTTGTCTACGCGTTTTTTGAACACTTCCAGGGATGGTGACTCCACCACTTCCCTGGGCAGACTGTTCCAATGCCTGACAATCCTTTCAGTAAAGAAATTTTTTCTAATATCCAATCTAAACCTCCCCTGGAGCAACTTGAGGCCATTTCCTCTCCTCCTATCACTAGTTACTTGATAGAAGAGACCAGTACCCACCTCACTACAACCTCCTTTCAGGTAGTTGTAGAGAGCAATAAGGTCTCCTCCAGACTAAACAACCCTAGTTCTCTCAGCTGCTCCTTATAAGACTTGTGCTCTAGACCCTTCACCAGCTTTGTTGCCCTTCTCTGGACACGCTCCAGCACCTCAATGTCTTTCCTGTAGCGAGGGGCCCAAAACTGAACACAGTATTTGAAGTGTGGTCTCACCAGTGCTGAGTACAGGGAGTCGATCACTGCCCTGCTCCTGCTGGCCACACTATTTCTGATACAGGCCAGGATGCTGTTGGCCTTCTTGGCCACCTGGGCACACTGCTGGCTCATATTCAGCCGGCTGTCAGCCAGCACCCCCAGGTCTTTTTCCAATAGGCAGCTTTCCAGCCACTCTTCCCCAAGCCTGTAGCATTACATGGGGTTGTTGTGATCCAAGTGCAGGACCCAGCACTTGGCCTTGTTGAATCGCATACAACTGGCCTTGGCTCATCCATCCAGCCTGTCCAGATCCCTCTGGAGACCCTTCCTACCCTCGAGCAGATCAACACTCCTGCTCAACTTGCTGTCAACCACAAACTTACTGAGGGTGCACTTGAACCCCTTGTCCAGATCATTGATAAAGATATTAAAGAGAACTGGCCCCAAAACTGGGCCCTGGGGAACACCACTTGCCACTGGCTGCCAACTGGATTTAACTCCATTCACCACTATCCTCCGGGCTTGGCCACCCAGCCATTTTTTTACCCAGTGAAGAGTAAACCTGTCTAAGCCATGACATGCCAGCTTCCCAAGGAGTATGCTGTGAGAGACATTGTCAAAGGCCTTACTGAAGTCCAGGTAGACAACATCCACAGCCTTTCCCTCATCCACTAGGTGGGTCACCTGGTCATAGAAGGAGATCAGGTTGGTCAAGCAGAACCTGCCTTTCATGAACCCATTTTGGCTGGGCCTGATCCCCCGCACGTGCTGTGTGAGCACACTCAAGATGAACCACTCCATAATCTTCCCTGGTACCGCAGTCAGGCTGACAGGCCTGTAGTTCCCTGGATCCTCCTGGATGCTCCTGTCCCTTAATCATCTTCGTGGCCCTTCACTGGACTCTCTCTAGTATGTCCATATGTCTCATACTGGGGAGCCCAGAACTGGACCCAGCACTCCAGGAGTGCCTCACCAGTGCTGAGCAGAGGGGAAGGGTCACCTGCTGGCAATGGTCCTCCTAATTCAGCCTGGGAGCCTGTTGGCCTTCTTTGTGGCAAGGGCACCTTGCCACTCTTGTCCAGTCTGGTGTCCACCAGGAGCCCTGGGTCCTTTTATCCAAACTGCTTTCCAGCTGGTCAACAACAATATATACTAGTGCCTGGGGTTGTTCCCCCACAGGGGCAAGACTTTGCACTTCTCCTTGTTGAACTTCACGAGTCTTTTGTCAACCCATCTCTCCAGCCTGATGAGGTCCTTCTGGAAGGCAGCATGTCCCTCTGGCGTGTCAGCTGCTCCTCCCAGCTTTGTGTCATCTGCAAACTTGCTGAGGGTGCACTTTGTCCCATCATCCAGGTCATTAAGATAATCAACAGTACTGGCCCCAGTACTGATCCCTGGGGTTCCCCACTGGTGACTGGCCTCCAGCTGGACTTTGTGCCATGGATCACAACCCTCCAAGCCCAGCCATTCAGCCAGTTCTCAGTTCCTCTCACTGCCACTTACCAGTTTACCTGTGAGGATATTATGGGAGCCTTACTAAAGTCAAAACAAACAACATCCACTCACTTCTCTGCCCTCATCCACCTGGTGAGCCATCTCATCTTTGAAGTCTACCAGGTTGGTGAGGCATCCAACTACTCACAGTCACAGTAACAGTCACAGGCCTCCACAAAGCAATCAAATGGCAGGATCTCACCCTGTTTTGGAGGGTCTTTGCAAGCAGGAGGGTCTTTTGCCACCTCAACCTCAGCCCCCAGGGTAGGAGTGAGTTCTCTGGAAGGGGTGGTTTGTCACACTTGAGGTATTTTACCAGCCTGAACTGGTCCTTCCAAAAGCTCCCTTGAGTACAAGATGACTTTTCTGGCCAAAAAGGTGAGAAATGAGTGGTGAAGAACCTGCCTGGCGTGGGAGAGACTTTCAAGCCTTTGCAGGTTGCTGGCTCGAGGCAGCTCCTGCTTGGGGAGCAGGGCAGACCAGCAGCTCTGCAGTGAGAGAGGTGACCTGGGGCTTCCAGATGTCCTGCCACAGCCTGGGGTGCAGCTGGAGTCGAAGCCCCCCTCCACTGCAGAGAGGATCCTCAGGCCTGTGGGTGGGCTCCTGGGCCTGGATTTCCATCCCCAGAAGTACAAATCCCCTGCTTGGCTATCCTGGAGCTGCAAGTGAGAGCAGTGCAGACACTGTCCTTCACAAATTGGCTTGTCTCTGGCAGAGACAGAAAGAAGGTTCAGGGCTCCTGAGATAGGTGATGGTCTGCTCGTCCTCACACTTACCCCCCCAGGGAGGATTTCTTTTGCACTCCTGCTTCCTTGCATGGTCTTATCCTGCGTTACAACCCAGGACACTGGTGCTGTCGGCTGTGGCAGGCTGCAGGCTCACTCTGCAAGTGGGCAGAGACATCGCGAGAGTGGCCGAGAATGTGCTTTTATTGGGGCCAAAGACCTGACATGGGTATTTGGGGAAGGTGTTGGATTTTGCCAGATTCATAGCAAGCCCTGGCAGAACCAGCTCTGCTTTCCCTGGGTAAGTCTGAGCAGCTCTGGGCAGAGGTGCATGGCAGAACAAGAAGTGGCTCCAGCTTTTGGCTGAATTGCTGCAGAGCAAAACCAAATTATGGCTTTTTGCCACGGAAATAAATCATGCAGAAACCAAAGTGGGAGTTTTATGTTATTCTGTGCTTGCAACTCACATGCTAGTGTGTGCATGGGGAAATGACAAATGCCGTCTGCCGGCACTGTATTGCCGGGTGAGAAAGGTTGTGGCTGCAGAAAGACAGCTTTGTGGCTAACACCAGCCAGAGACAGCTTTGCTCATGGCAACTTCACAGCTTCTGCTTTCCAGCCTGCCGCCTGCAAGGAGCAAGCCACAGGGCCGGTGGCCCACGCGGTGCCTTCTCGTTCGCTACACAGAGCACCAGGGGTGGTGGGGAGGTGTGATGGGGGTGTGATGTGATCTCTGTCAGGCAGCTCTGTCCTCTGTCTGGAAGCCCTGAGATGGTCAGTGAAGGAAAGAAGCCATCATTTACTGCTAATGAATCTGACAGAGCTGGAGGAGGAGGGTCTGCAAAGAGCTGCTGCAGCTGCAGTCGCTTGGTTGTGTCATCAGCACAAACCACTTAGTGCTTACAAAACTGCCCTTTCTCAGCTGTGATGTTGTTTCCACCAGAATGCTGAGATGTCTCCTGGAAGGGGGGCACCTCTTCCTCCCCAGCTGCTCCTCTGCACTGCTGACCCCCTGCCACAGGACTCTGGCTTTGAGTCACCAGCTGCAACCCTGGCTGCAACCCCGACTGCATGCTCCTGCCAGGCTGCTCCCAGAGTAATTCACCCTCCTTGACTTCCGAGGCCAGCTTCTGTTTTCAGTTTTCTGTTTCTGTGCACTGGTTTTCACTTCTCTGACAAATCCCAGAGCCCTCTGCTGTCACAGTTCCTGCAGTTTAAGTATTTATAAGCTGGCAACTCTCAAGCTTCCTTTATTATTCCTGGAAATGAGCCACTTTTTATCGTTTTAGCCTCACCCAGACTGGGGCATGAGATTTGTTTTGGTGCAGACAGGGTAGAAAAAGAAAGCTAAAATTATGCAGAGGAAGATTATAAAGAAGGATGTTACAGTGGGTGCTCAGTTGTCATCCCCTGAGATAGACAGTGACAAGGATTAGCCCAGAGGCTTTGGGACTCCTTCAAGTCCCCCCCAAATCCTGCCCTCACCAAGAGCCACAGGTCACAAAGCACATTCTCCCAGGGCAGAGGGATGCAGGATGCTCTGCTTGCAGGCGATGGTGCGGGCTGTCCCCAGGCTGATGGGGCTGCCTTCCCCTGGGTGTACAGCCCGTCCATGGGGGCTGCACCACTCTAGCCCTGGTACCTTGGAGCACGTAAAGGGATATTATCCCATCCCTGTCACTCCTGCTAGCCGTTTGATCCTCTTGCCCATAAGCCCACAAGTGGATGCGAGCTCTGGGGTGTAGGGTGCTCCATGTGGCAGATGCTGGTGCTTTCACCTGGGGCAGAGGTGCAGTGCCCCAGGGGTCACAGCCTTGTCCCTCTGCTTGCAGCCTGGGGCAAAGGCGATCCCTGACCAAGTCCAGCTCCCCTCCGCTCCCACTCACAGACTGTCCCCAGCAAGTCCATCCTGTGGCTGCACCTCTCTGCACGGTCCCCAGGGATGCAGGAGGCCGCATGGGGAGGCTGCAGAGCCATGGCACTCCAGCAAGCAGTGACAGAGCTCCTGGAGCCCTCCCTTCTCCCCCGAGGGATGTAAGTGCCAGGCAGAGCCCGTGCTGGTCAGGGCGGCCGGACAATGGCCCTTTTGAAGGGCACAGGCCCATCTGGGGTGGCAAAAGCCTCAGCATCACAGACAGCATGATGGGACCTGCGCTGCAGAGCGCCCTAACCTACAAACAGCCCCCACACATGGGAAGTGGTTTGCAGCCTTGCAGCGAGCCCAAAATAAATCGTGAGGCTAGTAAACATCCGAATTCCGCTGCCGGTCTCCGTGCATGACCACTGCAGCTGGAAAGCTCACACCTTGCTGTGGCAGCTTGGGTCTCACACCTCCCATGGGGTTTCCTACCCAGCATGAGCGCTGGGGGGGGACGGAACCAACACCAGACACATCCCTGCCAGCACACTGCAAAGAAGGGGACCAAGCCGGTACTGGTGGACATGGGGTCTTTGGGAGGTCCAAGGGCCATGCATCAGGGAAGTTCCCCAGCGGTGGTAATTAACCCTGGTCTCAGCCCACTCCATGAGCAGGAGAAGGTCATGATGCTTGGCAATCCCCAAAGCACCCGTGGGGTGCAGCTGGCCCCCCTGCGTTCTGTGGGCTGCTTGCAGCCAGCCCACCCAAACCTCCTGGAGAGCTGGGCTCCAGGAGTGCTAATGAAAATGACAACAACCGATTTGTGGCTTGCTTCTTTTCCTTTTCACTTGGTTATGATGACCACACAAGGCCCAATGGGTTCATTTATAAACTGGTTTGATTTTTCATCTTAGCAGGGCTCTGAATTTTCAGCCTGGTCTTCCTTTGCTCTTTGTGGAGCACTCATCAAAGATCTGAGTGAGGTGAGCTGTCCCCCAGGGCAGAGGACACAGTCTGGGCAGAGACACTTTTTCTGGTCCTCCCAGGCATTTGCAGGGCTTGAGGGATGCTGAGGAGTGTGGGTCAGGTGTGCCCCAGCCCCTGGAGCTGGCAGTCAGGGCAAGCCAGGAGCACAGCCCACAGCTGCTTTCCCTAAGGCTCAAAAACTGCTAAAACTCAAGTTTTTGCTGTTTCTTTCTTTTCATTTCATGCCAGGGATGGAGAGGGGTGTGGAGCAACAAGGCTCTTTCATTCCACTTTAATTTGCTTTGAAATACTATACACGTAATCCTCTTTGTTTTGTTTTGTTTCAAAAGAAAGGCCAGGAAAAATTTAAGGCATCAACCATTAGAAAGCAATAGTATTCCCTGGGGTATTTTTTTCAGAAAATGCCCTTGCTGGAGGAGGATTGAACCTTTAATGAGATACATTTTTCTTATCAACTACAAACATCTTCCTGGCGTGACATGATTTCAGGAACACACGAAGGGGTCTCTTGTGCAATGCTTCTGGCAGTGGCCGGCTCTTGCTCACGCCGCCCAGCCGGGATGGCCGTGCTCTCCCCTTCACCCGGTGTGGTGGAGACAGATGGTTCCCAGTCACTCCCACAGGCACAGGTTCCCACTGGGGCCAGTTCCAGGACATGAAATCATCTAAAAAATTCCAACATTTCTCCAGAAATGTCAGGAATGGTGGGGGTGAAATTTCTGGACACTGATGAAAAGTCACTGGTGCCCGAGGTCTGAGCAAGGCAGGATGGAGACTGCTGCAGGTAGAAGCGGAGCTTGTCCTAGAAGCAGTTTCTGAACTCAGGACATTTTTAAGTACTTCCTTTTCTGAGCAAATCCTGACTCCTTAGCATTAAAACCTGCTGTAAATAGCAACTTACATCGGCCAGCCTCACCGTTTTTTTCAGGGTTCCCCTTTCATTCAAGATTGAGAATTTCCCTATTGCTGCTATCACCAGATTTATTTTGGGCATTTGCTTTCCTTAACACTTTCTCCTGGGGTTTTTTTGGGGGCTTGCAGCAAACCTCTATCATATTCCTCTATGTAAACTGCTTCAGACAGCCTGTCCTGCTGGCTCCAAGCACTGCCTGCTGGCGGTGGGGGAAAGGGGAGACCACAGGCTGGGTCATGGATCCTGAAACTGGCTGGAGCCATGGTGGGAAAACTTCCACCTTACACCACTGTTTTGCTGTGCTAGCAACCTCATTCCCCCTGAGGTGCTCCAGCGCACTCTTCCTTGGCCACCTCTCCATCTCAGAGCACCTCCCAGGTTAGATGGTCCTTCATCCAAGACACACAGCTTATCCTCTTTCTGAAAGGGGGAAGAGCTGGAAGAAATTACTTTCTCACCTCATCATGACTAGAATGTGGGGGAGTGGGTAAGGAAACATTTTTTAGGAGCATGTTGCAACATCTCAGGGCATCACTGATATGACTATAGCCTCCCACCTCCAGCCTGGCAGAGTGGGGGCTTTTGTCAGATTTCTAAGGAAAAAACAGACCCCTGGGAAGCAAACGCCCTGACTTTGGGGTTATTTTTGGCTTTCAGCAGTAGAAAAGTTTCAGCCCTCACCTGGCCCCTGTAACACAGGTTATCCTAAACTGACTCAGTTAAACTGAGAAAATTTTTTTTATTATTAATTAAAAAATGGTCCCTGACAGTCCAAAATAATTTGGCATCTGCTTGCCAACAAAGGTATAAAGTCATGGAGGTTTTCAGCTGCCTGAAACAGAAAAGTATCTCATTGAAAACATTCAAATAAACAATGCAGATTTCCAACTAATTCTTCTGTTTTAATGAAACTTGTTTTTTATAAGAACATTTCTGCACCATAAATGGCATTTCTCCTGCCTGCCCTACCCACACTGTGTGCCTTGGGAGCAGGACAGGACCAGATGGCTGTAGGTGGCAGATCTCAAGACATGACCCATGAATGCTTGAAGGTACAATCACAGGGAACAGCTCAGAGAAAAACCATGCTCTTACGTACATCTACAAGTTATATTCCCTAAGCAACCAGACAGAGGAGCCAAGTAAGCTTACACTAGCTCAGAGATGATTTCTGGTCCAGCAGTCATCCGGCTGAATGCCGGGTTCCCACCTCCTGCCTGGCTGGGAGCCCTGCCTGTGGAGGCAGGCTTTCTCCTGATCCACCCAGGATATTTGGGGACAAGCAAGCTGACAAGCAGAGGAGGGAGTGAGGTCTGAACTGGTGAGTGAGCCTGCGAGGTGCCTCGTAGGTGCCTGCAAATGGCAAAAAGGAAGGATGGAGAGGGGACCGGACTGGCCATGGTGTGGCCAGGAAGGACGTGATGCTCAGCTTGGCAAAAGCCACATTTTCTCCATGGGGTAGATCTGCCCTCCCCAGCCAGGGCAAGAGGCAGGCATACTACCACTGATCCCAGCTGGAGCCTCCGTGAGAGTGGACCACCTCTGGGACTTCTGTGCAAGTCCAGGACTGCATTGTGCTCCAGACTCCTCTCTGCCTGCATGGAGCAGAGCAGTTAATCTGCATGGAGCTAACATGCTGCAGCTGGTGGAGGGCTGTGCACACCATGCAGCGTTGGAGTGATATTTGGAAAACACCAAGTTATTTGCAGAAGGCGCTTGGGTCGGTAGCTGGGAGCCTCTAATAGAAACACGGTGAGTCATTGCCCAGCACTGCGGTAGGGGTGCAGAAGTACTGGCGGTGTGGTTGGGTTGCTCCACTTTACGTTATAGTCCCTCCACTGACTTTCAGGCAGCATCTGCCAAAACATCACCACTCAGTGTTATGGATGGACAGCCCTCAACTCTTGCCAGAGCATCCATCACCTCTCGGCGAGGCCTTTCCTCTCCTCCTCAGGGACAGAGAGGTGTTTGGTAGACCTCCATGGCAGGCCATATGTAGGATGGTGACTTCTTCCCAGTGAGCCATCCTTGGTCACAGCCCTCACCCAGCCCTTGGAGAGCTGTGAGCTCTTACTCTCTCCCATACAATGTGGTCATTCCTCCTTGTCTGTAGTCATTACAATTTTATCTTTTCTGCTGAGACTGGATACTCTTTTCTTGCCTTCTGGCAAATCTCAGTTTCTGCCCTTGTCCTCCAGTTAACCTGCCCCTGTGTCCTGGTTTCAGCTGGGATAGAGTTAACTGTCTTCCTAGTAGCTGGTACGGTGCTATGTTTTGAGTTCAGTATGTGAAGAATGTTGATAACACTGATGTTTTCAGTTGTTGCTCAGTAGTGTTTAGACTAAAGTCAAGGATTTTTCAGCTTCTCATGCCCAGCCAGCGAGAAAGCTGGAGGGGCACAAGAAATTGGCACAGGACACAGCCAGGGCACCTGACCCAAACTGGCCAACGGTGTATTCCATACCATGGGACGTCCCATCTAGTATAGGAACTGGGAAGTGGGGGCGGGGAATCGCCACTCGGGGACTGGCTGGGTGTCGGTCGGCGGGTGGTGAGCAATTGCCCTGCGCATCATTTGTACATTCCAATCCTTTTATTACTACTGTTGTCATTTTATTAGTGTTATCATTATCATTATTAGTTTCTTCTTTTCTGTTCTATTAAACCGTTCTTATCTCAACCCAGGAGTTTTACTTCTTTTTCCCGATTTTCTCCCCCATCCCACTGGATGGGGGGGAGTGAATGAGTGGCTGCCTGGTGCTTAGTTGCTGGCTGGGGTTAAACCACAACACCCTGACCTTCAGAAGCAGTGTGTTCTTTCTCACCCTGCTCCTGGAGACCCTCCTGCCTCATCTTCAGGGTCACAGTCAACATCTCCACAGTTCTTTTGGCCCTCTGCATCTCCATGCCAAGCAATGATAGGCCTCACCTATCAGTAGCTGCTGAAATTTAAGTGTCGAACCTAAACTGGTCAGTTAGGGTCTCCTTATAGGATCTGGAGCATGGCAGGCACCTCCAGGAGATAATGCCCCAACTCAACTCTTCTTTCCCTTACACTGAGGAGGAAACTCAAGCGCTTCAGCTTCTGGGACTCTTATTTCATGCCCACCAATACCTGCATTGGTGCCTGCAGTGCTGTCACCACTGCAGGACATGCCCTCAGTCCTCTCAGACTATGTGAAGCACATACAGGACATGGAGCCCACTGGTAACAGCTCACATCTTGTGCTACTGGGGCGGCACAGGTTGTGCAGGTGTGGGAGGGAAACAGTCCAGGGCAGAGGAGACCTCAGCCCCTATTCCCCTAACCAGCCTCATCCCATCCATGCTCTTCAGTCCATTTGCACAGCTCTTGGAAGGATGCACTTTTGCCTCCAAGCTGCTTGGGCAGGTTGGGTAATAGGGGCCTGCTGACAAATGCAGGAACCTCGACAGGGGAACTTCTTACTAAGGGACATGCATGAAAGAAGCAGAAATAGAAATGGTGACTGTTTCATATCCTGTGTCACTGGGGAGGCTCTGAATTGAGGGGGGAGCTTCATCCTTCCGGGGCTGGGGCTGTTGCTCCGTTCCACCACGACACTGCACCATGAGCAGCCTCTTCTCTGTGGGAAATTCCACCATGCCTACGCAAGCTGCTGCATGGACCAAATCACCCCATAAATTGGGCAGCTGCTGATTGTCTTGGCATCAGACAGAAAAGAGGCTTTCAAGCTCCACTTGCCTGCTTCAGCTCCGGCCACCACTTCTCAGCTGACATGAAGGTTTTTGTGGCTGCCCTCACCATTCTCATCGCTGCTCTCTGCTACCAGACCTCTGCTGCACCGAGTAAGCCAAGCTCTCCCCCTCCTCTCTAAATGGGAACAGGAAAGATGTTGCTGATGGGACAGGGTCCCTTCTGCCAGCCCTTACACCTCTGGGTCCCCTCCCATGTCAGACCACCCTCTGACAGGTGCTCCAGGGCCTTTGGGGGTCTCCTGCCATGGGAAAGGCACAGCTCAAAGCACGGCATGGGCTGTATCAGTGCCAACTCAAGTTGAACCCAAAAGATTTCTCTTTGAAGGAAGAAGAAAAAAGACCTCATCTTTCCTCTTCCTCTTCCCCATCCCCCGGGGGTTTGCGGTCCCAGCTCCCTGCCCCTGGTCCCCATCCCTTGCCACTGCTGACGACTGTCTTTGCCCTTCACAGTTGGCTCCGACCCACCGACCTCCTGCTGCTTCACCTACACCTCCCGGCAGCTGCCACGCAGCTTCGTGGTGGAGTACTATGAGACCAACAGCCAGTGCCCCCAGCCAGCCGTCGTGTAAGTCCTCTCCTCCTGGGTGGTGGTGGGCTCTCCCTTTGGGCTGAGGATCCAGAGAGGGAAAGACCCTTTTTCAAAAGACAGGGGATGGAGGCTGGCCCCAGGGGATGGGAGGGATAGGGGAACAAGAGGTGCAAGGTGATGCTCCATGAGCTCAGCACACGGGGGGCTCACACCGTTTCTGCTCCACCATTTTGCAAACTAACTGGTGGCTGCTTGATGCGATGGGCATGGCATGTTGCATGCCCAAATTCTGCTGATCCTTGGGAGAGGCTGGGTTTGGGACAGGGCTCCTCTCCATGCAGCACTCTCCCACTGAAAACTTACCTGTCTGCACCTCACAGGTTTATCACGAAGAAGGGCCGCCAAGTCTGCGCCAACCCTGAGCAGGACTGGGTCCAGGAGTACATGAGCGATCTGGAGCTGAACTAAGGTGCCGGGACACCCGGCTGCCGGGATGGGCGAGTCACAGCCAGCTGCGGGCTCTGTCAGAAATGTTTCAATGTCATTTAAAGTTAGCTGAGCAATGAAAATGTTCCAGAATCTAACTTTAGTATTTTGATATTTACATATTTAATTTTTACAGGGGAGGGATGAGGTGCAATAATTCCACTCTAGACAAATAAGAATATTATTTAATATATTTTTTTTAAATGAAGACTCATGCTCAGGTTATATTTTCTGTATTTAATTCATTGTATTTTTAATGTAATATTTAATTCAAATTTTGAGAAATAAATATTTTTGTAAGAACTTTCTGTCTTTGCCTCTATTACGATTCTTTGCAATGACAATAGCTGAAATTATAATAATGGCAACACGTTCTTTATTCCCTTTTCTACGCTGTCAAAACCCCCACGAGCTTTTGCTATCTGAACATCCTGGTTTGCAAAATAAGAAGAGAAAAACCATGAAGGAGGAGGTGTGAGAAGGGCATAAATTACATTCAGGTAGCTTGGCTCACTCTTTTGATAAGGTATTTAATCACTACTCATTACAACTACTGGCAGCTAGTTAAATTCCATTGCTGGTCCCATTATAGTCAATTAAAACGTTACCTTCAGGGGCTGAAATTTAACATGTTGACTGTTTCAGGGAAAGTTTTCTGAGAGCTGCAGCTAAAATGGATCAGCTATTCCCAGAGCTGAGGATGGAAAAAATATGTTTCACTACAAGAGTATTAGAACTATTTCATTAAACTCTCCTTAGCTGGGACATGAGGCTTAGCAGATGTGTCCCTCTTATGAGAAAAGGTGCTTTTTCTCCATGCCTCCAAAACCTGCCCATCTCTGGAGATGCCTGCCCAGAGGCACAGCATCCAGAGATGCAGTATTTCCCTGCAATCACCCTGCCAGAGCCCAGCCTCAGGGCAGGATCTGCCCCTGTAAGGAGACGTCTCCACTGCAGCCCTGGGGCTGGCCTCTCACCACTGCCGAAGGAGATGGAGCCCACACCACTGACGGCATTTGGGTTGCTCTGATCGTCTCTGGACACGTGCTGTTGGATGAACGAGGGTTTGGGTTCCTCGGGTGCCTACAGGGCAGCCCAACGAAAAAGGCTCAGGTCAGAGACCTGTCTGCACTCAGCTCACCCCACAGTGTTTTCATACTGAATTTGAGAGGACAAACATGAACATCAGTGAGACACGGGGGAGCAGAGCAGAAAGGGGGCTCCTGGGGAGGGTGAAGATGAGCAGACACAGGGCAGAGGCTACGTGGGAGCCGTGCAGTGAGAGGAGCCTCAGGTGGGGCTGGAACGGACCAGGGGGATGTGGGTGTGTTTGGTGGAGGAAGGAGCGTATCGGTTATGTCAGGAGCCTTGTCACTTCAGGAACTGCAGCCCCCAGCTCCTCAGCCCACAGGGCAGCGTGCACCCCTTCAGTCATCCCACTACAGCGCTGACTGCACCCAGCCTAAAATAGCATCCAGGGAGGAGGAGGAGGGTGAAACAGAGATGTGCCAGTGAGCAGGACCCCTTCCCCAAGATGCTGCTGGGAGGGAGCCCATGGCTGGGAGGTTCAGGTGGACATCACCATGAAGGCAGCTGTGCCTTGGTGACAAAAAGCTGCTCCTGCATGTGGGGGAGGTGGCTTTGGTCACAGCCCTGACTCCAGAGGCACTGCATGCCCCAGGGCCAGCTCCAGGAGCAGGGCTCATTGTGGCCACGCTGGAGGTGAGGACACCTTGGCCGTTGGGTACTAGCCAGCCCCATATCTGGGTGCCAGAGCCCGGCAGCTTCACCCTGAGGAATGAGATTTGCACAAAGCTGGGTGCCCAGAGCTGCCCTTGCTCCAGGGAACAGCAGGAGCAGGGGTCAGGACAGGGAGACCTGCAACAGGATCATCCCAAAATGGCTTGAGCCTCCACAGTCCCTCTTGGATACAAGCCCCGTCTGTCCCTGTGGCACTGGGAGCAGTCCCGCAGCCTTGGGGTTTCTTGCCAAAGGACACACAGTGCAGGATCATCTGAGGAGCACCATCCAGCCCGTGAACCGTTTGAGCCTGTTGTAAACAACCCCAAGTGCCAACATCCTTAACAAGCGGGGTCACATTCAAGCCACCCACAGCAGACACCTCCGCTGGGTACCTCAGCTAACTCCTCACCGCTATTCTGGGAGCCTGCAGGGAGTCCTGAATTGCTCTTGTTTTTCTTGATCTTACACCCACCTACGTGTGACAGCTCAGAGGAGCCCTCCAAGTGCATGCGAGGAATACAGCGTCCTTATTAATCCACACCCCCAGGCACAGAGGTGTGAACGAAGCCTGCACGAGCAAGGCGAAGGCAGCCAGCAGCTTTCAGCAAGCCGGCAGCTGCCTCCAAGGCCCGCAAGCAGCGTTGTGCACATCCCTCGTGATCTTCAGAGCCGCCACATTTTGCAAAGGAGGAGGAGGAGGAGGAGGAGGAGGAGGAAGAGGAGTGCAGAAAGGTGGCCCAGAGCAGGGACAGGCAGGGGCTACAGTACCCATGTTGCCATTAGCTCAAATCTGCACCCAGGGATTACAGTGCCCAGAGCAGGGGATATGCTTTCCATATACGTTGATGCAGCTATTTGAGGCTGACCTCACTGCTAGAGCTGAGTGGTGCAAGAAAAGCCTCACACCATGCAGCCCTTGGAGGAGCCCCAGGATGCCCCGGTGCTCATGCATGGGACTGAGGTGCTAATCATGATGCTCATCCCCCCCAGAAACAGCCTTGCAGGGTGCTCAGGGAGCACCCACTGGAGCCAGGGCAGGTGAACCCAAGAAGCAGAGGGCACTAAGCCCAAGGCAGCAGATGAAGAGAAAGGAGAGGCTGGGACCCAAAAAGAGGGTGTCTTGCAGGGGGTTTCCTCTGGATTCAGACCAAGACAAGAGCAATAGTGTCAAGGGCTTCAGAATTTGTAAACTACTATAAGAAAGACTCATCCTGAAACCGGAGCATGGTGTTTACTGAGTATTTTGTGCGATGTATATAAAAGTAAATATTTTTAACAAAAACCCCGGGAAAGCCTAGGTGTGAACAGAAGTAAAATCATTACTATGATAACATCATTATTATAACATACATGCACATTTATGTATTTGTTGTTTATATCACTCTGGTGTGTCCGTATGCTTTTTGAGGTATAACAACAGCCAGGGGAGTTGGAGGTCAGAGTCTGGCATTGCACAGAAGAGGGAGCTGGGCTGTGCTGATGGAGACACAGATTGATGGCAATCAAGGTTCATGGTCTGATGGCTTTTACATCTCCACTTTTTCAGAGGAATTAGACACCCTGAATGCAAAACACCTATACACGCAGAAGCGCCAGCTCTGTGCGTTCCTCACCATCCCAGGTACCTGTGCCCTGGCTTGCTGCAGGGAGGAGACGCTCAGTCCTACACCCAAAACAGCTCTTCCCAGAGACACCAAGATGGGGGACCATGTCTCTTCTGGGGGGCCAGCATCCAAAAAAGGCATGTAAAAGTGGATGGTTTTGCATGCTGCATACAAAAGTAATGTTTTCTTAAAGTAGCACTATATCCCATTCTTCCAGGGCTGAGGAAGACACAGAAGTATTATGCTAGAAATGGTGCCTGGTTATCACCTTTTCTGTAACAGCCAACATAAGGCAGATGTGGCAATGAAGACCAGGAAGAACATTTCTGCTTAGTTCTTAGAAAGGCACAGACGACTACTCACATCCCCGTAAGATGACAACAAAGCATTTTCCACTACACTAGAAGAGAAAGAACTGCAGGTCTGCAAATTTTGCTGGGGAGAATCTTAACAGGGGACACTGTCAATGCCTCTGGGTGACGAAACTGCCCCAGGAGCTAAAGCCTAAAAATATGACATTAATCTAGATTGCTCAGAAAAACAGCTCCCTGATCACCCAACCCTAAACCATGGCCATTCTGCCACATGTAGTATCCCAAGAGATTACTGCCCTCAGTAAAACCAGACACCTTGAGCAGATCAGTCCTGGGACCCTGGGACCACAGCAAGAGACCATCTCAATCCAAAATGTCCCTGCAAAACATGTATATGCCCATCTTCCCTCAGCACATGGAAATCAAATGGAACTGGTGTGACTGTGATTAGTTTGGCACATACTGGTCAGCCCCTTTGGTAATAAATAACCTTATGATGCCGTATGAGGGTCACCAGCTTGCTTGGAGCTGGGGAGCAGGAGCACTTGTGGGAAGACCCACATGCTCGGGTCAGACCATGCTGTGACACGCAGCCATCCCTCACGGCTGAGGCAGATGGTCCAAGCAGGACATGGTCCTTGCTGGGTAGGATCGGTGTGAAGGCCAGAGCCAGGCAATAAATGTGTTTCCACTGAGAACAGGGGCAAGCTCAACTTGTCATGACTTAAACAGAAAGCCTGCTTGCAAATAGCTTTAGGAACAGCTTTAGCTTTAAATTAGCAGGGAGGTCTAAAAGCCAGGTCCCAGTGCTCCTGGCTTTTCTCTAGCTGCCCATTGTCAACCAGTTTGGGCATCTCAGGGCAGACTGGTATCTGCCCCAAGCAGTTTCTTAGTTGCAAGTGATGTGGAGAGTCCACCAGATGGAAAATTTTATAGCATATTCAGAGCTATCTCGTGCCTTCAACCTTTCCTCTCCTTTCTAGGAGAGGCAAATTCACAATTTCTAGGAATGATTTGGGTGCTGCGTCGGGGTGAGTTCACATCCTTTCTGCTCATTCATTTCTTCACCCAATTTGCAAGATCTCCAAACTGTTGCACTTCCTCCCGCCTATTCTGGAAATGCTCTTCGTGTTTCTGACACTGCAGCGAGTGCCACTCATCTGTCAACTTGGCATGGTCAGATTACTTTTGCTTTCTGGACAGTTTCCATCCCACCACCTTGTCCTGCCCCTGGTTCAGTGACATTTAGCCTGATCCCTTCCCAACTGTCACCCTGCACAAACAGGTTTTCCTGGCTGTCCTCAACACTCCCCGCCCCCCCCCCCCCCCAAATTGCCTCTTCTTCCAGTCCTCTGTCAGGACCTCAAAGTTCCTGTCCTTTCCTACCTTCTCAGGCTCCATAAACACCCTCTGTAAGATCTCCATGGAGGTCAATGAGCTGCAGAGCCCACCAAGACCCATTGCCCTTCTCCTTCCTGGGATATGACAAAGCTGGGACTGGGGTCTTCTAGCTGGTCTCTTCTCTCTGCCATGCAGCTTCCAAAAGAAAGAGCCTGAAGCTGAAGGGAGGAGGGTGGGACTCCCCAAAATGCAACAAAACTCAGCTGAGAGGTCTCAGGTCCAGCATCATTTTTCACTAGGAGACTCCTAAAGCACCATTCAGGACACACACAGAGAAAGGGTGCTGAGCATTTCAGACCGTGCTTTATCAAATCTCATTTTATTTGAATTGGTTTTTAAATTGAGCAGCTTCATTATTTTTGTCTAAAGAGCATGCTCTGCAGCTGCTCCAGATGAAGTCCACAGCTGCTGGCATTGCCTCCACCCTGTTTGCCCCCAGGGCAGCATCTCCTGTCTCCTGGCCTTGGTCCACAGGCACTTTGGTTTAAATGAGTAGGACTAGATGATGCTGCACTTGAACTTAAGGACCTGAGAGCTTTTCCTCCAGAGACAGGTTGGCAGACTGCTTGAGGCAAGAACCTCAGGCAGCAATACAGCCTGGAGGAGAAGGGATGTCCCAGGGGATGGAGAGACCAAAGGTGACCTTTGGAGACATCAGCAGAGGCTGGGTTATTTTTCTTTCCCTGGGCTTTGCAGCCCTTGAAGTGCCCCCACCTGGGGTGGGTAACTCACTGCTTCCCATGCTTGGAGATTTCCCACCCGTGGGGCTTGTGAGGGGAGGTGGAGGGGCTGGAGCTACCAGACCTGGAGGTCATCTCCCTGCCAGCAGATGAGAGAGCAGCCCAGGACCACCCACACCCATATAGAAGTCCCCTCGCCTTTACTGCAGGTCCCAGCACCACGAGGCTGAAGTGTGGCCAACTACACAGCAGCTGCCACTACTGAATCCCTGCCTGACAGGTGCCCAGCTTGCTGTGGTGTCCCACTGATGCCACAGCAGGATCTCTCAAGGACCCTCTCTGGGCTGCAGATGACCAGGTCCAGCAGCACCCTTTGCCCTCTGAGATGTTGCAGATTAGCTGGGGCTAACGAGCAGGGATGGATGCACCATAAAACCACAGTGCTAACCACACAAGGCTCCCCAAATCAACCCTTTATTGCCTTGTTCCAGTACAATTCACACCAAAATCAGCACTATGCAGCAGGCTGGGCACGTATCCTTCTCCAGCAGCCTGTGAGATGAGCAGCAGGGCAGTGGTGGTCAGCGGGATCCCCTGTCCCCGTCAGCACAGAGGGTTATGGCACATCCCCACTGCAAAGTGCCTTTTCCAGCACAGGCATGGCACGGGGTGGGTGTCACACTTGGCAGGTGACCTTCAGCAGCCAGGAGCATGCGGACACCCTTCCATGACGCTCACCAAGGCACACAGATATTTCCCTGGTGCTGCCCCACCATCACTCTCCTGCTCACAGGAGGAGCCAGTCGGGCTCCCAAGGTCTCTGCCCGCCAGTGGGAAGCCAGAGCAGCTGCTGTCACAGGATGATGCACCCGGTCCCCTGCGTGTCCCTGACCCAGGAGATCACCAAGGGCTCTGCATTTCTGCCCCCCAAAAAGGCACCCAGGAAAAAGAGAGGCCTGAGGTTCCCTGAAAACTTGTCAGTGAAGGTGTAAACGTGGGAGCGGTCGCTCACATTGTAAAAGGAGATTTCTCCTGCCTCGTAGTCCAGGAAGATCCCAATGCGCCGGGGTCTTACGGTCAGGGTCAGCGGGGAGACAGGCGAGGTGAGGGCCTCGTAGTTGCCCCCATTTTGCAGCCGCAGCAACCAGTAGCCATTGTCTGGGGAGAAGTGGACATTGCCTTTCCGGCTGGCAGACTCCCGGCACAGCCCCAGGCCCCACTCGGGCTTGTCTCCCACTTGCACCTCCCAGTAGCAGCGGCCTGAGAAGAAGACCTGACTCCCCAGCACTGCCGGAGTGGTGCTGAACCTCTTGGGGTTGTCGAAGAGGGACAGAAGCAGCTTCTTGCTGCCGCGCCGCACACTCTTGCGGTCCTCGGACAGGGTAAGGTCAGGGTGCGCCGTCTCAGGGTCCAGAGTCACATCCACTGGAGCGAGAGAAGGGTGGGAGGACAGATGGGGCTTCAGGGGTCTGCAGGTGCAGGCACACGCGGGTGTCTGCAACCCAGATGCTGGGCTCTTCCAGCTCTTCCTACCTCCTACATTTATTTGCTTGTGCCTGTTGTTTTGCACAGCTCCCAGCACTGCCTGGCAGTGGGGAACTGCAATACATAAAATCATGCTAACTATAAACAATATAAAAATATTTGGCATCTGGCTGCAGAGCAGGAACAGAATAAGGGTGGCTCTGCAGCCCTCGGCACAGTTTCAGAAACAGCCAACACTGAAAACAAGAGTTTGTGGGCAACACAGAGCCTGAAACTCCAGAGTGACCTCCTAGCCTTCAGGGTCACCTCACAACCCATCCAGAATGAGGAAGGTGTCCCCACCATGGAACCAGCCTGAGTTCATCAGTACACAAACTGGGACCAGCTGGACAAAGCTCGTTGAAAAAACCTCCCCGTGCCCCAGGGTATGGGGGGTGGACTGGAGCCAGGAGCCAGGAGCTGGCACAAAAGCAGCTCCCTTACCTTTGAACTTCTTCAGCATTTCCCTCATGCCCAGGCAGTGCTCGGGGATGCTGTAGTTTTCCTTCAGGGTCACGGACACAGCCTTGGGGGACTGGAACTTCACCCCCTCGCACCTGAAAGGAGAGTGATGCCCATGGGCTGTATCCAGAGCCCACAGCACAGCCAGTCTCCTGCTGGGGTCAGGTTTAATGCCTTTCTGTTGGCTGCATGGAGGCATCTCCTCCCTTGAGCTCTTCGGCTGTGAAGAGCACTAGGGATAACTGCTGGCTTTTCAGGAAGCCTGATGGGACCAGAGGTAAACGACGTGGGGACCAGCAGTACCAGTCCCTGGGAAAGAAGGAGCAAGGCCACCTGGGCAGCATGTCCCTTAGGAGAGGACACATCTCACACACCACAAGGCCAGGCAAGCCCTTGGGTCTAGGGCTCTGGAAGAAGAGGATGGAGTCTCTTCTCCAGCCCCTGCTGGTCTCAGTCCTTTCTTTGTCAGCCCCAGGGAGGACCAAACCAGATGCTGGGCAGGGAAAACAGAGGGTGGCTGGCATGGAGCAGACACGAACATCTCAGAGAATGGAGGCAGCCAGGATGGTAGAGGGAACAAGCACGGGTACCCACCTGCTCAGGACGCTTTTCATGTCCTAGAAGGAGAAGAGAAAAACCATTCTGGGTGTGAGGCTCCAGAGCCTCATGCCCACCAGCCAGCCTGGCCCTGGCCACCCATCCAGATGGCAAAGGCATCGAGGCTGAGGTAATGGGGCTGGTGGCATAGCCTGACCTTGAGCAGCCCGTCAGCTGGCTGCTGGGTCTTCTCCTTTATCTCCAGGATCAGCTCCTCCAGCAAGGACTTCTGCTCCACCAGCCTGGCCAGGTTTTCATTGATCATCAGCAGAATCCGCTTCTCCTCTTCCTCCAGCTTCTGGAGTAGCAGCTTCTCCTCGTCAGCCAGCAGCCGATGCAGCTTCCCGAACTCGCTCACAATCCTCTCCCGCTTTTTCTTCACTGTCTCCTTGCAATAAGAAGATACACTGGGTGAAGCAAGGCACTGTTAGCCAGGCAGCTGTGACAGAGCCAGATTCTCTGGCACCCATGCCCAGCATCAGGCCCTGGGAAACCACCTCATTTTTTTGGTAAGTGCATGTATTTAAAAAAACAGCCAGAGGCTAACTGCTGTGCTTTCACCTCGCCTGAGTTCCTGTTGGACATCCTCAGTTTACCAGCAGTAGGACTTTGCCCGGGGCATTTCTGCTCAGCTGGACCTCAGATGCCTAACGATGTCTCCGTGCAGCACAGGGGACTGGTGGGCCTGCTAGGCTGCAAGGACATGCCATCAAGTGTCGGGGCAGGTTTTTATTAGATATGATACAACTCATCCCTCCAGCTAGATTCAGACTAACCCGCTGCTTGGGCAGCCCAGAGGAAATGCTCTACGTCTGGAAAAACCCACAGCAATGGGAAAGAGGTGGAAGAAGCCCCGGAGCTGGGGAGGAATGGAAAGAGGGAGACATGGAGGACTCCCCGATTGTCTGAGAGCTCTCACTACAGCCAGCAACTGGCAGGGTCTGCCAGTGCTTTAGGGGTTTTCACCTGACCCCTAAAAATTGGCATTTTGCTTGAAACCTGAAGCACCAGGAAAACACACTGCGGTTAGCTAGGACCATGAAACCTCAAAATGCAGAAGATAAATGAAAGGAAACTGAACTGCCTTTATTTTTATGTCCAAGCACATGATTTCTTGGATCTGAGTCACAAAGGCTTGATAGGCCAGGATGGTCACAGTCACCTCCCCCCTACCGCTCACAAGGGATATTTTTTTTCTTTTTACTAAAAAAGGATGACAACACTGGGCCGGGAGGAAGCCAGAGGCAGCTGAGCTGCGGCCCTGGAGCCCTGAGTCAGGTTGGCGGTGCAAGAGTGACATGGCTTTTTCACAAACTCCATCCCCAGCCTTGAGGGGGATGGTGGGCACACAGGGGCACCCCAAAAACCCACCACCCGCTTGGCTGGGCTGCGGCAGGCAGGCAGAGGTGCCGTGCAAAAAACTAGAGGAGTCCAGAGAAACCTGTTTTCCCTGCCAAAACTGATTAATCATCAAATCTAGCTCAGGGCTGGATAACTCGGTCCAGCAGTTTCGTTTCCTTTTCTGCAGTTACTTTTACTTTCCAGCTTCCACCCTGGAGGGACATGAAATGCAGCTGTTTTGCTGGTGTTATATCTCCCCGGGACTGCCTGGAGTCGGGCAGAGGTGCAGTAATTCAGCTTTTCCTTCTTTAATGAAAACACTTCTAGTTCCTATTGTTGCAACGTAGAGCTCACCCTATGGCTCACGCCTGGCTTGTAACTCAAGCACACATTGTAAAACAAAACGCAAATAAAAAATATCCAGTGTCTATTTGTTTAACCGGCAGACAAGCCCCTGTGGCTTCAATGGAGCTGCCGTGCTGCTCTTTGCAAAGCATTTCTTTGCAAACCTTTTCAATTTTTAGTAGAGCCACACACAGTCACTGAGCCTGGCTTCCAGCACCAGTCCTCCGTACAACAGCAGGACAAGGGGACATGTCCCATCCTGAGGATTATGCCAAATTCATGGCCACAGAAAAGATCATAATTGCCGATCTCTCTGAAGCTCATTCTTTAAGACTTAAGCCAGGCACCTGCCTTGCACTCCTGGGTTTTCATCCTTTCCGCTGACTCACGCTTCCTCACGTCCTCCACTTCCTTCAAAAGATGCTCCAGGGATTTCTGGAGTTTGACCTGAAAATAGAAGAAATGGGCTCACCTCACCCCAGCAGCACCCACGAAGCGCTGCAGTTTGGCTGGGCCCTCTCTGCCCTGGGACTGCTGGTGCCAGCAGGCAGCCAGGGGACAGTGACCCCGCACCAGGCAGTACCAGCCCTGGCACCCGAACCCAGCAGCTGTGCTCTTCACTTCACTCGCAGCATTAACCCTTTCCGCACTCCTTGGGTTTTCTCCATATTTTTCTTACTATTTAGGTTTTGGAGAACAAAGTGACCGCTCCCCACAACGCTGGGGTGCGGGGCAGCTGGCAGCACGCTGTCAGGAGCATCGCTGGGACATGTGGTTTGGGTGCACCCCTCCACCAAGGCAAAACGTCCCCAGCGCAGGACCCACCACCCCCACTTCTCTGGGGGGGTCACAGAGGGGCAGGGAGCCAGGCTGCCTCCGTGCACCCGCATGGACAGGGGTGAGCCTGGGTGCCGGAAAATTTGGGAGCCAGTGGGTCCAGCCTCGTTCCTGCAATGAGAGCAGCTGGGTGGGTGCTGCCGTCTCTGCCACCCCCTCCTCTGCTTTGCCAGCGGTGCCGCTGGGGCTGTTGGGAGAGGGGCGGTGGGGTCCTGGCGGCCAATCCCCTCGGCGCCCGTGTGCCCAGGGTGCATCGGGGCAGGACGGGGACCCCCGGAACCCCAACCTCCCCTACCTTGTACACCTGTGCAGCCTCCTCGATGGGGTAGACGGTGTGCGAGCGGTGGTGCAGGGACTCCCGGCACACCACGCAGATGGCTTCCTCATCCTCCTCGCAGAAGAGCTTGAGGCGCTCATCGTGCTGGGCGCAGAGAGGGGTCCCCGTCCCCGTCCCCGTCTCCGTCCCTGGGCCACCCCGCAGCCCCAGCTGCCGGATGCTCTCCACGATGTTGGCCAGCTGCCTGTTGGGTCGGAAGCCGCTGCGGTGGCAGGAGGCGCGGCACTGCGGGCAGGAGAAGGGCCCGTCGGCCCAGAGACCCTTCTCCTGGCAGTGCTTGGCGATGCAGCCCCGGCAGAAGTTGTGCCCGCAGTCAACACTGACCGGCTCGCTCATGTACTCCAGGCAGATGGGGCAGATGGCCTCCTCTTGCAGCCGCTCCAGGGCACCCGCCAGGGCCATGGCAGCCTCTGCGGCCGGGCGGCCTCGCTGCACGCTTCCTTCCCCCCCGAGTCAACCAGCAAACGCAGGCTCACAGGCGGGCGCGGATGCAGTAGCCTCACGGCGAGGCAGCGCCGGCAGTGCCACGGGAGGCTGGAGGAGAAGCCGGCCTAGCTGCCGTGCGGCACCGGCGGTGGGAGCCTCGGCACTGGCTGGGGGAGGAGCGTTGCACCGGCCGGGACAGCTGCAGCCAGCCTTAAAGGCTGGGGCTTCCTCCAGCGCCGGCGGGTCAAAGAGAAATAAAAACCCTGCCAGGAGAGTGGGACAAATTAGGAAGCACCAGAAATAATCCCTGCCCATAGATAGCCCCGGGCACTGGGATGGCAGAGGTGACAGGGTCGTCTCTGGTGTTTGCTGAACCGAGCAGCCCGCGGCTGCAGTGTGAGCCCTGGTGTTGCCTGCCCGCTGCGTGCTCACAAGCTGCCTGAAGGTGCTAGGTGAGTTTGGTGATACCCGCGCCTTACCACACCGCAGCCCGTGCCGAAACATCCCCCGTGACACCCATCCACTGCAGAGAGCCACAAGCTTGGGCATCGACCGGGGCAGGGCTCAAGCACAGCCTGGTAGGCAAGGGGTAGGAGGCACAGGCAGCTGCCCAGAGCCCTGCCAGGAGTGGGCAGGATGAGCACCACTTCACTGTGCTGGGGGGCAGCTGGGAGCCGCTCCGCCACCCTGCAGGCTCTTCTAGTGTCAGCCTGGACCCCCTCCCAGCCACCACTGCCCACCACAGCAAACCAAGAGCCAGTGGGAGAAGCTGCAAGTTTTGCCCCTTTTTATTACACAAAATAACTTCAACACAATCAGTACAAATGAGAATGAAAAGTTTCACTGAAAATGCCAAATAAATTAAAAATACCTTTGCATAAACTTAAATAAAAGAGCTAAACACTGTATTAAATAGTCTGCCAAATTCACAGACAATAAGAAAAAAAGGGACGTGTCTCGGAGGTGTCCGTGAGAGAAGGTCCTCACAGAGGTGATGCTTGGAGGGAGCAAGGCGTTGCTTATCCACTGCCTGCCTTGTCCTTTTGGTGATTCACTATGTCCTGGACCCACTTATCATCAGGTTTGCCACAGACCTTCTTGCCTGCGATTGTGGTAAATCTGCAGAAGAAAATCCAGTTGAGAGGAGAGGAGAGGAGAGGAGAGGAGAGGAGAGGAGAGGAGAGGAGAGGAGAGGAGAGAGGAGAGGACCACCTGCTCCTTGCCACTGGTGACCCCACCAAACCAGACACCTCTATAGCTGCAGAACAGCCCCAGGGAAATACAGGGTGGGGGCTTGGCTTTATGTCATTACAGATGTCTTGCTCTCTGCTATGTAAGCCACTTTGCCCCCAGAATGCCTACTCCAGCTGGGACACCATCCTGCCTGAGTCCTGCTATCTTGGGATAAGGGGGGTGACCAGCAGAAGCTCTTTGACTCAGATCTAGCAGTGAGGTCCACAAACTGGCTGCCTGGAATATGGGATTGGCCTCTGAGATGTTTCCAGCCTGTTCTCCTAACACGGGAGAACCCAACCTGGTGTCTTCCCTTGCCAGGATGGGGTGTGATGTGGCTTTCCTGGCACTGCCACTATTCAGTGGAGCAGGGCCCCCCAGGATTTGGGCAGATCTACTCACATCACAGCTGGCTGGAAGCAGTGGCTGGCTGCGTGCTCATACATCACCACGCGGCTCGAGGGAAATGCTTTGGTGCTGTATTGGATGCAGCAGGGACCAGACATGTTGACAGACCCTGGAAGAGAAGTAAAGTTTTCTGATTAAACCAGACCAGGAAAAGGACCAGTGGGGAGAAGCAGGGTCAGAAGATCAGAGGGTCCCCACTGAGGAGGTGCTGCTCCCACCATGGGCTCCCACCACAGCCATCCTTCCCTCAGGAAGCCAAGGAGTAGCATGACATGCCTCTCCTTTCCCACAGCAGATGCTTGGAAGGGAGAGCTGCCAAGCATCACTAGACCTTATACAGCAGAAAGAAAGAGGAGAGAGCTCCTCAGAGAAGAGAAATTGGACTTACTTGGAGAAGAGGAGACCTGGTAGCAGAGAACAGCCATGAGAAGTACAGCAAGGGCAGCTGTGGAGGTCTTCATGCTCCTGTTGGGTGGAGATAAATTCTAGGAGTCAGGCTAGACTGCTGCAGAGTGCCCCTTGTTGTGCCTGATGTGGGATCCCTGGGTTCAGCCCACTTTATAGAGGGGGACAGCAAGTGAGGACGGAAACATGCCGGAAACATTGCTGAAAGACATGACACAATGGAAAAAGTGCTGTGTCAGGGGTGCCACACCGTCCCACAGAGGGAAGTGCCTGGAGCCCCGAGGAGAGCAGTGCCCTGACGTGGCATGTTATATAATGATATGATACCATGAAATGATAGAGAACAGGATGACCTCTTTTTTCCTTTCCCCTGAGCAAAGGACTTTGTAGAGAACCTAGATGTAATGATTCAGAAGATTAGTAGGTGGACCTCTTGTCTAGAAGTCACTTGATGGCAATGGATGGAGAACGACCATGGCTGCCACACACTCATGTTTCCTAGAATATCTCTATCACAGACAAACTGAGGACAATTCACTTCTCCCACAGCGACTGGACCAGGGAGAGTCCATGAGTCAGGCAGCCCTCCCTGGCTGCCCGCCCAGCGAGTTGGCGAGGCACACAACAGCCATGCCCTGCCCCACTGGTAGCACTGCCCCAAGGAGATGAGGGCTTTCTCTGTGGGACCCAGAAGGTTATCAGTATGTAAGCGTGCAGAGCAGAGGGTAGAGCGCGATGCCATCCCAGGTCTGGGCTCCTCTTCTGTCCTTGACCATCACTTGCAGCAAGTCATTAGGAAACTGGTTCGGTCACTACATTTCCATTTCACAAACACCAGTGACAGCTAAAATAGCACTACTTTATCCATGGACATGAGAATCAGCCATTAACGTTTACAAAGAACTTTAGAAGCTCATGACTGTGTTGGCAAAGCAGAGTTGGTTTAGATGATTATTTGGTTCCAGCAGTGTAGAATTGACACCCTCCTGACATTGCTGTCATTGTCCCAGCAGCCACAGACACATACAGAGGAGATTTGCTGGTTTAGCTCATATTGTTTGGGACAGAAATGGTGTCACTGTGCTGGCAGAGAAAGTCCTGTTGGAAATGCTACATCCCTACAGAATGGCTCTGCTGACTTCCAGGCAAAGGCTTGTGGATGAAACCTCAGGAGAGCAAAGGAAGACTGAGGTCTTTGTGGTGCTAATGAATGCATCCAGGTGCTGAACAACCACAGCTGCAGTGGGAAAGCCACACGAGCAGGCTGCCTTTCATGATGGTCCAATGAAGAAAGGGATCTAGCTCCTCTACAGAGGAGGATGATTACAAAAAAAAGACACCACTGCCCAAAGTGGTGGCCTTCTAGTAACCCAAAGGAGGAACTAGAAGGGAAATGAGGAGATTTCCTCTACCGGCTGAAGGAAAGCCGATTCCAGGCCTGGGGCTCCCAAGTGCTCCAGGGCACGATGCAGACCATCACCACATCTCAGTAGACTGAACTCTTTGAAAAAGTGAGCCAGACTTGTTAGAAAGCATGGGCTAGGTGGCATTGCAGGATTTGTTTTACACAGAGTCTTTTGTTTTAGTAAAAAACTGTTACTAAGTATGAGCAAATCTGAGCCAGGGTGAGACCACACATGGGTGCCTTGCTGCTATGGAGGCAGGGAGCCTCTACAAGCCTGGAGGGCAGGCAGCCGGGGAGGGTCTGCCTGCAGAGCCCTGGGACCCCAGGGCACATGCTGCCAGTGGGGCTTTTGGAAAGACACTTCCTTAGCAGGGACAGGCATCTCCCTTCACACAGCAAGAATGCAGCCCCCATTCAGCCCACAACCCATGGTTCCTCTGCAGCCAGTGTAGCTCAGTCTTCAGCTTTGCCTTTCCAGCAGTGAGGGCACTGGCATATCCATTTACTTCTCTCCATCTCTCTTTCCCCATTGACGGGATTGCTGCCATCCCAGATCATGCTGAGGGGTTAAACTCCCAGAGCGAGAGTGAACCAAGACAGCACGAATCAAGGCTGAGGCTTTACTCGCCTGTGGCAGAGAAGGACTCGTGGCACCCAGCTCTGAACAGCTGAGGATCTCAGAATTCATCTGGGATCCTGCCTGCTCTATAACCCCTCTTGCCCTGTGCTCCAGAGCCCATTCAGATGCTAAGATGAAACCTTGCACCTCCAGAGGCATGAGGTCCCACCACCAATGTCCTGGGCTGAACCACTCACCCCCACACTGCACAGAGTGGGGCTGGTAAGATGTCAGCCTGCTGCTGGTCCATCCCTTGAGCTGTCAGGAGTTGCTCATCTTGCCTGAAGTATCTAACTTAATCTAGCAGGGAGCCTTAGGAAAGCAGCTGTCCCGGGGAGCTGCCAGGAAGGGGCCAGGCAGGCTGCAGGCACCCTGCATGAGATGTTAGCACTGGCAGCAGCACGGCCAACCTGGAAGGAAGGTGTGTGCCGAGCCACAATCCCAAATCCACAACACCTCTGCACTCCCTCTGCCTCCCTGTTCCAGCTCTTCCTGCAACATGTCCATCTGTGCTCCTAGGACATCTGAGCCAGAGAATTAGCAGCTCCCCTCCATCCCCATGCCCAATTCAGCCACGCTGCACCTCCAGCCTAGCCATAAGTGACTCCCCTCACCCTGCTTCCATGCCTCCCCCACCTCTGGGAGCTCTTGGCACCCTTTTTACCCAGTTGCTGCTCAGGGTTGCTGGGGGAGGGGGAGGTGAAGCTGGGGTCCTGGGCAGGGACAGTGTGTATGGGCAGCAGCTGCCCGGACCGTGCAGGCCCCCTTGCACATCTCTGTCCCCATGGGGCTGGCCAGGCATCACTGACGGATGTGCTGCCTGAGACAAGAGACATGACAGCTTGACATATCCAAGATAACAGACCAAGACTGACACCCCTGCCTGAGGCAACAGACGGCAGATTGAAGCTGAGGGTGCTAGAAACAGGCTTGGAGACAGATCTGACCGAGTGGCAGACTGGGAAACCACATGGAGAGATGAGATTGAGATCAGACTGAGATGAGATGATCATGATGCACTGATGACCTGCTAACCTAGGTGCCACCAACGCCTACCACTTTCATCCCTGGCTCCTGCCATTTCTACAAGGGCGTTCAAACCCAACATTTGCACACATTCCCTGTTCAGACCAATCTTAACTTTCCTGTTACACATCTCCACACAGGGACTAGAATAAAACTGAGAGGAGGAGAACAGACTGGGGAGTGAGCTGGAGACATCCTCGCTGATGCAGCTCACACCAACACAGCCCAGCTTGGAGCTGCTTTTAGCTGAATGTTCTGGATGTTCTTGCAATATTCAAATATGGATTTGATGGAAATGTCAAGATTCATTTTGAAAAATCAATATTTTCTATCAGGAATATAAATGTGCCTAGACATTTTCAATGAATTCTCTCTCCTTTCAGACATACCGGGCTGTGTTTCCTGCTTCCATTCATTGCAAAAGGAATTCTTGGAGGTTTTGACACCTCTGTTATTCCCCCTATTCACTGTTTTCCTCAACTTTGTTCCTTCCTTGAAGGAAGATTTCATATTTCAGTCTTGACTGCTCCTTCCTGCCAAGACAAATAATGCAAATCTCTAAATATTTTGATTTCTAAAACCTCCTCCATATCATACATCCTAAATAGTATTTATTTATAGAGTCTGTAAAACCTCTGCCTTATGGTGTGTTTCAGCCTTTGATAGAAACCACACATGGTATCTTTGGATCCATCACCAGAACAGATTTGGGATGCAGTAGGAAGTCTTTTCTTAGCCCTGAAGGCAGCCTACTCCACCACACCAACTGGTAGGTTGGAGTCATATCTGGGGGATCACATTATCACAGTGCCCCTGGGAGCTGCCAGATCACTAATGTGGGAAACTGGTTTTAACTGGGAGCAAATCAGCTGGAAACAGAACAAGAATGACTGTGGGAAGCCAGCGATCACAGGGTGGTACGGCTTCAAGAAAGACAAGCAAGATCTCAGATGTGAAGAGGTATTTTCAAGAGGGATCGAGACTTTCCAGCATGGGAATTGAAGTCTGCAAAATGACGAGTGGCCTAGAAAAAGGGACAAATAGCGATTATTCACTGTCTCTCCCAGAGAAAGAACCATAAACCATCAAAAGAAGCTGGCAAGAGACAGGTTCAAAATGAACAGAAGGATGCAGTTCTTCAAACGAGGAGCTCCTTGCCAAGGGACGTGGCGATCACAAGGAAATTTCCATGTGTCTGAGTCAGGGCTTTGATTTCAAAGCAGTAAGCTCAAGAAGATTTGTAAAATGAGAATGGTTGGAGGCTGAGAGTGCACTCAAGGGACACAGCACAAGTATTTGCCTTTCTCTTCAAGGGGTCTGCTGTGGCCACATCTGGAGATATTAAAGCTAGGCTAGATGGACCCTTAGTCTACATCATCTGGGGCTCTGCTGTAAGGTCTATAGAGTAGCTTGCAAATTGCACTGAAATCCCAGGACTGAAATTTATATATCAGGATATGCCTCCAGATGAATTATATTTTTGGTAAATGTCAGCAGAAAGACACCAACAGTTTCTAAGCACACAGCAAGGCAGAAATACATTGCTGCAGTTTGCACAATTTTCCAAGACAAATTTGGGGCACATAGAAAAGCCTCACTTTTGGACCAAGAGCCTGAAGAGTGGGAGGTGGCCAGCTGCCGTGTCAGGATGTGGCCCTCACAGAAATTTGGTAATACTTCCAATGACAGATGCAGGCTGCCTTTGCCAAATTACAGCCACGCATATAAACCTTTGTTTCACTGAAGATGCTCTCAGTACCGAGCACCAACCTGCCTGGAGCTGAGCAGGGTGTGCTCAGCAGCTATAGCACTGCCTGACTGTTTTAGCTATGGCAGCTGAGGTTCTGAGAAACTAAAAGAAAAATATTTGGGCGTTAGCTTTGAGACACGAAGGATCTGACATTTCTGAGCACTTGGCATTATGTGGTACTTTGTACTTGCAAAGTCTGCCTCCTGTTGTCTTCAGCTGGAGATACCTGTGACGTCTGCAAGTCAGACCGCAGGATTTCAGGAATCTAGAAAACAAAGACAATGCTCCACAAAAGCACTAGTGAATGTTGGGTTATGCAGCAAGCACAGGGGTCCTACACACAACCCTGCACACCCCAAGTCATACACAGAAAACCTTTTCTCAGTGATCACGTTCTGGCAGCCAAAGGCTGCCTCATAACCTCATAACAAAGAAGCAAAGCAAACTTGCCATGTCCCACCTTAGGAGAGACCAGCCTTTCCCACCACCTGCTCCTGGCACAAGCTGCCAGTGCAAGGTGGTCATCCCCAGTGTTGTGTGTTGGGCTCAGCGCAATGCTCCAGTTGGACCTGCTGCCCATGCAATGGGGAAGCTCTCCAGCAGATGGCAAACACTTCCCACCTCCAGGCCCTGCTCCAGAGCAAGTTTTTCACCTAGGTAGCCACCCTTCAGAACTGCAGCCCAAGGTTGGGTTCGGGTCGTCTCCTGTAGATCCAGCTGGAAACCATGCTCAGCCTTGCTTTTGAATTCTTGGACAAGCAGAGGTAGTTGCTTTAGTGCAGAGGACACACCTGGTGATGTTTTGGGGTTACATCCTTCCTTGTAAAAGCTGGGCGAGCAAACCTTGCCCAGGACAGAGGTGAGGGCCCCATGGACCCTCATGCTCCTCAGCTAAGCAGTCCTCTCCAAGACCTTCTCCCTGTCCCCTTTCAAGCGGCTGCTCTGCCTCAGCCATTCTCCCAGGTGGGAGCTCACCCTCTTGCATGAGGACTGTCCCTTCCCTTTGCCACTCACTGACTGCCCCGTGAGGCAGCCCAGGGGCTCTTTGACAGCATGAGGAGACAAGGACTCAGCAGCAGTATCTGGTTTGCCCAAAGCATTCAAAAAATGGGATCAAAAGATGAACACACACACACACAGCCACCACCAGCAGGCTCCTTCTGGTGCACTGTGCTGCCCCAAGTGCTCTTTGCTCTACCAGGGACCCTCCTGCTGTGTCTGGACCACCAGCCCGCGCCAAAGACCCTGTCCTCTCCCTGCAACAGGTGGGCACTTTGGCTCATAAGATGGTTTTGTCCCAGGGTCTGAGCAAATAGCCCTGTCGGCAGGGCAGGGTTGTGTTTGTAGTTGCAGGATTGCATTTGTGGAAGGCTTGTCACAGCCACTGCCCTCTCCACTGTGTGGCTTTCCAGAAGATGTGCCCTCCAGGAGTGGCTCATCTGCTCGGACGGGCTCAGGAGATTGTGTCTTGGGGTGTCTAAAGGGGCGACTGAAGAGGGTCCGTTTGGGGGCTCACCTCCAGGCGGGAAAAGAGAGCAGGATCTTTGCACAGAGCCCTGTGCCCGCCTGCTCCGGCGCAGCCAGCTGTATAACAGAGGAAGAACTGTGGCACTCTCTGTGCCTCTATTTTCTTGCCGAAACAAGGGGGATCTGTGCTCTCCCTGAGCCTGGGCCAGACCATGGGAGGGTGAGGAGTGTTGCAGCAGCACCCTGGGACTCTCCCAGGTCTGGCTGGGGAAGGGGGTTGGAAAGGGAGCCTCTAGCTCCCAGCCCCCAGGAAAAGAGCATCCCTCAGCCCCAGTCAGGGCCCACAGCCCCTGCAGTCCCTTCTGGCACCTCTCCTGCCACTTCTTCCCGTTTGCTTGCAGGTTCTTTGGGTTGAGACCAAGCTGAGAAGCAATGTCCTGGCGGAGAGTGAGCAGCCCCTTTTAGTTATGGGTGGGAGCCCTGGAACATGTGAGTAGCAAGGGGAGGCTGCCCTACAGAGCCCTGCAAGGGCTCCAGTCCCCTCTGTCAAGCCTGAGCCAGCACTTGATGGGTTTCACATGCCGCTGAGCACTAGGCTGCCCAATGGGAAGAAGAGAGGGGACACACCATCCTCTCCATGTCCCAGCAGACACCAGACCCATGGTCTCCATCCTGCAGAAGATACTTGGGTGCAGACAACCCAGGTAGCTACTGAAAGCAAGGAAGGTGACCATGCTCCACAGCCCAAGCCCAAGGTCTCCTGTCGCAGAAATGGGAAAGCAGCTGCACCGGGGTGGGTGGCACCGGGGAAGCCAGTTTCTGTCCCCGCACAGGCCAGACAACCCATAACAGGCTCTCTCATCACCCTTTGCCTCCAGGCTGCAGTCCAGCCTTTTGGACAGAAGCAAGAGGAGCACAGAGCAACCAAGCAGATGAAACCCAGCCATGGCTTCCGAAAAGGACCTGCTGGGTGAGAGGAGCGGTGCCCAATCCAATTTTCCTCTGCCCCGCACACCAGCCCTTTTCCACCATCTCCCCGTGGAACCCGAGGCACAGAAACAGACCCCACACAGGAACAGCCCTGTGCCTTCCCCACTTCCAGAGCATCATTCAACCTGCCTAAAAGCAAGGCACCCTCTCCCACCAGAAAGCAGCCCCCCAAATCCCTGCAGAGCAGCCTAAAAACGAAGTACATGGTCCACCAGAAGCGAGCCTCCCAAATCCCTGCAGAGCAGCCTAAAAACGAAGTACATGGTCCCACCAGAAGCGAGCCTCCCAAATCCCTGCAGAGCAGCTGAGCCAGGGCCAGAGCCCCAAAGTACAAGACAGCAGACCCACTGGGTGGATTAGGCCAGCCCAGGTTGGTCTGACCAGCTGCCCATGGGCTGGATCCCAGCTCCATCCTGTTACAGCCCCTGTCTTGGCGAAGGCAGCAGCAGCCAGTAGAAAAAGTCCATTCTGGCCCACATCCAGCCACCTTCCTCTGCTTCAGCCCAGGCAGGAGGAGTGTCCCAGTTGGCCAGCCCAGGTCCCCAAATGGGCACTCAGCCCTGGCTGTGGAAGAAGAGGATGTGACTCTGCTCTTCATTAAGAGGGAACAGATAACTAACACAAGCCTCGTGGTCCCTCACCTCGGGGTTGAGGTCCATCCCCTCTAGATCCAGGCCTGCATGCTGGAGAGGTCATGCAGGAGCAGGATGCTTTTAGCCAGGTATAGGGGTGAGAGGCAGGCAGATCACAAGGACCTTGCTGTCCTTTGTCAAATGCCCTCCTCTGTTCTTTCTTTCCTTCATCTCCATTCGGCAATGACTTCATTTCTTCAATTATTAATCACCTCGCTGCAATAGTGGCTGAATTAAACCCATTAGACCTCCTCTGGGACCAGCCCCAAGGAAGGAGGCAGGTTTCCAGAAAGTACATTAGAGAGAAGGCAGACAGAGAGTCGAGACAAGCTGGGGTGGGAGGAGATGGCCTTGCTGTACAGTGTAGGCCATTTCCCATCAGCTGTGAATCTGATATCCAAGGCACAGAGACAGGGTAAGGTCTGTCACGCAAACAGACTGGGCAGCTACAGAAGGGTGCTTGTGTGGCAATTGTTTCAGCTGAAAAATAAGCCACAAAAGTGAGTTATGCAGGGAGAATTGCTTGCACAAGAACTCCTGACAACCCACATCCTAAACAGTTGTTCCCAGATTGCCCCATCACTCCTGGCAGCAGCAGACAGGATGGTCTTGCACAGCTCTTCCCCACTTGAAGCAAAGACACTGATTTTGCATGACCTGCTTTTAAGGATCCAGCTGGCATGACCCAGCACAGCCCCCTTTGCCATCATTGGGGATTAACGATGGGAGCAGTCTTAGAGAGTTTTCAAGTCTCTTTGCAAAAATACTCATTTGTCCAAATTTTGCAGAAATGTTCCAAGTTCTGGCAAAGGTCCCAGTGGGAAATTCTTCACCTCCAGAGTGGGGTGGGATTCCTGGTCAAAAAAACACAGGAGCCAGCCTCAGTCCAGCAATTCTCTGGGTTGAAACAGGGCAAAGATCAGGCCCCAGCATAAGTCTCTGATGGATGAAGGGACCAGAGACATAAGCCCTGATCAGGTTATGCAAAAGAGCACCTCAGCCATCAATCTGCGAGCTGTTCAGGGGAAGTGAAAACCTTCTCTCGCTTCTCTTTCCATGTTTTTCAGACATCTGTAACCATTTTTTGCCCCTCTGCCAGTGTTACCAGAGAAATGACCTATCCTCCTTGTTCTGCTCTGCCAGTTGTGCCCGCAGCTGCCTCCTGCCCGAGCGCACACCTCTCCAGAGCTCGCCATCCGCAGCTTGGATGACACAAAAGGCAAAGGCCCACACAACCTTCCTGCAGGCTGCCGGTCACCCTGTCTGCGCTGGCAGTCCAGGGATGCCTCCTCCCCACCTCCTCCCTGGCCCCAGGCAGGAGCGTGAAGCTCTGAAACCATCCCATATGCTAAGCAAAGCCTGACAAATGCTGCTCAGTGGGATACCGGGAGTGCAGCTCAGCTCCGCCACCACACACTGCTCAGCGGGGCTCACCTGAGCCAGTGACCGAGAGGAGCAGAGGGAGACGGCGCGCAGGAAACCCGCACGCCCGGGGCTCCCCAGAAGCCCTTCCCCGGGGAGCCGGCATGGCCGCAGGCCTGCATGCTCCCCCACGGCCTGTTTACATTTTGGGCCAAGCTGCGGGCGGCAGAGCAGACGTCGCATCCTGCCGTGGGGCTGGGCCAGGCCGGGAGCCCGGGGCAGGACTCAGCGCAGCAGCAGGAGCCGTGCAGGCCGCAAGCCCGGGCCCGTGGGACCCCTCCAGGCCTGCCCACCCGGGCCGGCTCCGGCCGCAGCTCAGAGCCCTTCGGCACCGGGTCGCCCGGGCCCCCGGGGTCTCGCTTGGCCGCGGGCCCGGGCCGGGCAACGCAGAGCCAGGCCTGCGGGCACACGGCCCAGCCCTGCCCGACCCCCTGCTCCGGCCCCCTGCTCCGGCCCCGGCCCTCAGCGGCCCCGCCCATCGCCGCCAGGGGGCGCCACGCCGCACACGGGCGAGGCGCAGGGAGGGGCAGCGGGGTGTGAGCGGCGGGCGCGGAGGCCAATGATCACAGGGCGATGATACGGAGGCGTGGCCGCAGGGCTGAAGTGGGCGGTGCTGAGAGGGCGGTCGCTGAAGGCGGGAGAGAGGGCGGAGCTCCCGCGGAGGGGCGGGAGCTACCGTTGAGCGGCGTCCGGCCGGACCAGAGAGCTTGGCGGCGGTCACGTGAGCCGGCCGCATGAGCCGGCTCGGGGCCACCCGTCCCGGGGAGGCTCCTCCCGAGTGGCAGTGGGGGCGGCCAATAAGAGGGATGGGGCGGGACGGCGGGCGGAGCCGGCGGGGTGGAGGCGGTGCCGGCGGGGCGTGTCCACGCGTGACTGACAGGTGGGCGGGCCAATGGCGCGGGGTCCGGCCAGCGGCGGCGCCGAGCGGAGCAGTGGCGAAGGCGCGGCGCGGCGAGGCCGGAGCGGCGGCGGGCGCGGCGGGGCCATGGACCGCGTGAGCAGCTCCATGAAGCAGGTGTCCAACCCGCTGCCCAAGGTGCTGAGCCGGCGGGCGGGCGGTGGCGGCCTGGAGGCGGAGCGGGAGAGCTTCGAGCGTGCCCAGGTACGGGGCGGGGCCGCAGGGAGGGGCCGGGCCGGTCCGGTCCGGCGGGTGATGCCGCCGGGGGGGGAGTGCCGCCCGAGGGGGCGGGGCCGGCAGGGGGCGGTGGGGACCGCCAGGTAGCTGGAGTTGTCTCAGCCGGGGGGGGCTGGCCCGCGTGGGCGGGGTTAATGCAGGTGGGCGGGGCTTATTCGAGTCGGCGGGGCAAGCCCAGGTGAGGAGCGGGGGCGGGGCTGTCCTGGGTGGGTGGGACTAGCTCGAGTTTTGTTGGCACAACTAGGCGGAGCTTGCGCGGGTGGGCGGGGCTTGACTGGGTGGGCGGGGCTGGCCTGAGTGGGTGGGGGCAGCCCAGGTGAGCTGGGTTGGCTCCAGTGGGCGGGGCTGCTCCAGGTAGGTGGAGGTGGCTTGAGTGGGCGGGGCTGTCCTGGGTGGGTGGAGCCAGCCGAGCCCCGCCCAGAAGGGCAGTGGGTCGCCATGTTGGGCCCGGGATGAGGTGCCCCTGGGGCGGCTCCCTGGCCTGCGGCTGAGCCTTTCCCCTGCGGGCAGCGTGCCTGGGGGCAGAGGAGTGCGGTGGCCCCCGGGCGGCCTGGGCCCGGCAGCAGGCTGCTCAGCCAGGTCCCCTCCTGCCAGTGGCTCTCCCAGCTGGGGCTGCTGGTGGGGGGGGGCTCACCTCTGGCCTTGGCCGTGTGGCGGGGGACAAACCCAGCTCTGGCCAAAGGGCACGTGGTGGCTGGCTTGGGTTGCTGTTGGGGTTTGGCTTCCAAGCCCATCTGGAGCCGGGTGTCGTGCCCAGACCAGTGCCCTCTCTATCCCTGGGCTCCATCTTGCATCCTCTCCTCAGAGGCGCCTTCAGGACACAACAGCCTCTGCCTCTGTCAGCTGGAGGGGATGTGGTGCGGCCCCGTGGTGAGTGGGGTCAGTCACCCCCTTGGGTGCTACCCCCAGAGACCTCCCATGGTGCTTGGGGACACCTGGCACAGGCAGGGGGGGAGCAGGGACTGCCCCGGCGGGCGCCTGTTGGGAAGAGGCACCAATGTGTTGAAAAACAGAAGTAGTGTGCTCCTTGGCAGCATCCAGAGAGCCTGGATGGGCCCTTTCTGCCCTTCACCTGTGTTTTAAGTGATGGCTTGATGTCCTGCACAGAGGGCAAGGTGGGGACAGAACTGGGCGGGCAGCAGGGGTGCTTTAGGGAAAAAACTGGCAATTTTGGGAAAGGACGTGCTTGGATTCAGTTGGGAAGATGCCTGGACAAGCCACGGGAAGGGTGTAGAGGGATGGATGGCAGTGGGAGGAGCTGGGGACAGCTCACCCCTGCTCTGTGTCCAGGGATGGAAAGTAAAGGCGAAACGGTGCTGTCCTGACCCACTGTGGGAGAGGAAGGGAAACTGAGGCAAGGAGGGGCAGAGGTGGCAGCCAGTGGGATTGGCTCCTCTGGGAGCAGTGCGGGGGGGGAGCAGGAGCTGGATGAGACCACAGTGGGAACAGCACATGGGTGATGGCTTAGTAATGAAAGTAAAGATCAAGGATCAGCTCTGAGGGTTGGGTTTTTCTCAGAAAGAAAAACATCAGGATTTAAGGTTGGATGCAAGATTATGCACAGGGAGTCTTTTTACCTTCCTTGTTCAAGTTCCTCAAAAATCAAGTATTTATAGCACTAAAGGTGAAACCAGGACTAGTTTGCACATGAAGTCGCCTGCCTGCTCCTTTGTGTCAGCAAACGACCCCATGGGATCCCCGGAGCTCCCACGTGCTCCCCGAGAGCTGCTGCTCCCCTGGGAAGGGCAGACCCAGAAAGGGTGGCAGGCTCGGCTGGAGGAGTGGCACATGCGGCACCCAACACCACGCTGGCAGCACTGTGAGCCCTCATGCCACCTGCCACATCCGTACTAGATGGATCTAATCTTCCTTGTCCAATTTGCAGACAAATTACACAGGTTGTGTTTTTAGGAGCTCAGTCCCTGCCTGGCTTTTTGATCTTCTGTGTGTTCAGCTCTGTGCAATTTCCTTTCTCAATCATTTTTTTTCCACTTTTTTTTTTTGCATAATTCTCTCTTTCTTTCCAGTTTAGGGAACTTGCCAGGCACCCCTCAGAGCTTCCACACTTTGGTCATCTAGTTTTTGTCAAACTTCTCCTTTCTGAGGTTTTTTTATAAAACCTTTGTGGGTTTGGGTTTTTTTGGGTTGGTTTGGGTTTTTTTGAAAGTGACTTTTCTTAAGAACAGTGTAATCCATTAAGTGGCTTTTAAAATTAAGATTTTACCTGCATTTCTGCATGTACAGGCTCGTTCCCTCCTTGCCTCCAAACCTGTCTGTCTCACGACAGCAGCGCAATCCCCAGGAAGACTATTCTGAGCTAAAAGCACCTGAACAGGCAGAAAGTATGTCAAAATGGGTCTTCGGTGAGCCTGAATAACACCTGCTTCAGTTTGGCACCGCCCAATTTATGTGGTCTGAGACTCAGTTTGGAAAAATGAGAGTACCCTATGAAGCTCTGGGGGTGGTGGGACATCCTAGTAGTAGGAAGGTCTGGTGTTGGGAAGCTCTCGTGGTGGTGGGACATTCAGGTGGGTGGATGCTCTTATGGTGGGGGACGTTCTGATGGTGGGACACTCACATGGGGGTGGGAAGCTCTGGTGGTGAGATGCTTTCACGGTGGTCATCATGTTGCACAACAGCTCTGCTCTGACAACATCCTTCATTTGGCTTGGGGATAAATGGGAGTAATTTTCCTGGTGGCCTCTTTTCTTTTCCCATGGTTGGTCAGGTGTCTTGTTTTTTCTGGTGATGCAAATGTGAGAAACTTGAGGACATGCTGAAACACTGTGTCCCTGCGATTGTACTGCTGCACATGTCCTTGCTGCCTGCTGGGCAAGAGCTGCTCAGTGAGAATCAGAGAGATCAGGCCATCTGGTTTGGACACACCCCCAAGGTCTCCCCTTTTCTTTTGACATCAACACTGATAGTTTTCATGGGAAGTTGAGCAGCAGGGACACCAAATCCTGCAGTTCTGCTGTCCTGCAGATGCACGACTGTGCAGGTGCTCACAAGGAGGGAGCACTGCTCATTGCCTCAACCTCGGTAGAGTAAGTCTTTGGACAGAGCAAAGACAAGCAATGGAGGAGAAAAACCACCAAAAGTGAAAATTTTGCTGTATGTTGAGATAAATATTTGTATTTCACATGATACCTGAGTCTGATGCTCGCATCCCCTGCAAGTTCTCCTGGTTGTATTGAGGAGCATGTTCTGGTGTCAGAGCTCTGCAGGGAAGGTCTGAAGACCTCCTCATTTAGGTTGATGCATTAGGATCTTCCCTCCTCGGGTCTTCTTCCCTGTCTCCTCACTGCAGTGGTCCTCAGTGAATGTCATTGTGCCATGATGGTGCCAAGGAGCACATCTTGTTCTGCACCAACTCGCTTGGCTGGTTTGGCAAAGACCAACAACAGATGGATAAGCCAACGTCTTGAGGGTGAAAACAGAGTCAGAAGGACACAGGATTTCTGTGCGGTGTGGAGGACACACACCAGGGTGAAATGCCAGGCTGTGCTGCTTCTTCACTTGTGTTTCAGACTGCCATGGGGAATTTCCCTTCATTCCCAGCAGGGACGTGGCCAGTGAGGCCAAGCGCTGCTCAGCATCAGTGCAGGTAGAATTGCAGACTCATGGAGGTGGTGCCAGCTGGTCCCTGGAAAGCTGAAGGTGTGGGAAGGTCGCCTTCCTGACCCAGCGTGATTCTGCTCAGCTGCTCCTGCACCAGCCCCTTCCCTCTTTTGGGAAACCAAACACTGGAGAAGGGCAAATGTGCTCAGAAAGCAAAGACGTGGGAAGTGTCCTTGGAGTCCCAGCAGGACATATGCTGAGCGCTGGTCCTTGTTCCTGCCCCCGTGGTTTCTGGGCAGAAGGAAAGCAGTATATTGTGATTGGGTGTTGTCTTCTGGGCTGCAAAGGCAACAATATAACTCTCCTATATTTCCCCCTGTCCTGATTGTTGCTCTGATGTCCCAGCCATGCTTCATTGTGAGCATGGGCTGCCTGGTCTGGAGGCGGTGCTGGGTCCCAGTGATGAGAACATCCATACAGTGCTGATGGAGACAGTGCCTGGGGTTGTGGAGGGGGGGCAGAAGTTTTTTGGTTGTCCCCCAGAGCTCGTGTCTGCTGGGGCTTTGTGCCAGGAGACGTGGTGCTGACTTGTACCAGGGTTATGTGCCCATTGGGGTCACTCTGCACTTGTCCACTGGGGACAATCCTAAGGGTGAACTGTCCTGATAGTGGTGAGTGTTGGGAGAAGACACTTGTTTAAAATTCCTCCAACTAAATCTAAAAAACTTGCACTTTATCTCTTTAAATGCAGGTTTTTTCTGAGAAAGTCACTGAGTAGCAAAGAGAAACATGGACCACTTGTGTTGCCCACGGCCACCACCTTCTCTTGCACATTTGCATGCTGGGTCCTTAGGACTGTGTGTTCCTGCTGGACCAGCAATAAAAACAATTTATGACACAGAAATTACCCTGGAAAGACATATTTGCAGCAGAAGGTGATTGCTGATCTGTCTGCATCACTGCTCCTATCATAAGAGGTCCCTGATGTGGTGCAGAGGGTTGTCAAACTCTGCAGCTCAGGGTGGGGAGAAGTAGCACACTGAACACAGCTGATGCCACATCTCAGAAAGGTTTTTAAGGTCCTGAACATCTGTGAGCCATCCCATCACCAGTTCACGGGGGCAGGAAAGCTGGTTTTTTTTTTCCTGCTCTGCTGCTGGAGGAGCCCTCTCAAAAACCATGCAGAAGAAGGAGAAAACATAGCGGGCACAAAGTGATGTCAAATGAAATTGGCTTTTTTTTAACTCCCCCAGTGTTAGTTAGTAAATCCTTTTGATGTGGGAACCAAAATTTTTCACAGCCAAATGCAGGCTGAAAGCAGCTTTGTGCCCATTCTGGTCCCTGCGATGGGCTGTGCCACCTTCGGGCACTGTTACAGCCTGACCACTGCTATTAATGCAATTAATCCATTTGCCCCATCATTTACATAATTGGGAACATGACACCATATGTCCCATTCATAGCGGGCCTGTTGGTTTCAGACCAGACCCAGCTCAGTACGACTCGCAGTTGTGGAGGAAATACCATTTTACTACTGAAAAAAACAATTTTTGTGGTTCGGATGCTGCAGCCGCCGTCAGCTTTGCCAAGAACTTCAGTTCTTACACAGGAAATGAGGCTCCTTTCAAAGCACCAGAGTGGGGCTATATATATAGCCTCTCTGAAAAGATATTTAAAGAAACATATTGACACTAGCAAGAACAGGAAAAAATAGCTCCTGGCTGCGGGGACCGAGGGCTGAAGGCAGCTGAGCCCATCCTGGGGGAGTAGGTGATACAGGGGATTAATTCATGGCTCTTTCATCTCCAGGAAAATGAGCTCCTGTGCTTTGTGCTGTGTGAACCCCCATGCTTTCGGTCTCCTGTCTTTTAATCAGAATTAGAGGTGCTTGGAATTGAATATAGCTTCAGCAGTGAAGAAATGAGTCATCTCATCTCTTTTCAGCAAGTCCCTCTTAGGAATTTATTTCCATCCCCAGGGAAAGAAAATAGTTTGTCTTTTACCAGATTAGGGGCTGCTTTTCTCTTCAGTGCAATCTGGGATGGAGGGGTTTGGGTTTTTTTGAAATATATGCAGAAATAACTGAGTTTTTTAATGTGGTGATGGACTCCAGAAGCAGCCGAGCCTCAGGGCGATAAATAGGTCTGGTGCTGAAAGTGGGGGGACTTCTGCCACCAAGTCCAGGGCACTGTTCCAGATGGGAATGTGATGGTTTTGGACCACCAAGTGACAAGGGGGGACCTTGCGCCAAATCATGCCGGAGGCTGAGCAGGAAGGCAGGGATGCTGGGGGATGTTACTGCCCCCAAAACCCTTTGCCCCTCACTCAGCACGTGCTGCCCTGATGGTGTCAAGAGGCTCTTTAAACTCTGATCTTTGAAATACAGATCAGCATGAATGATGTGAGCCAAGGTGGTTGTAATTCAGTGGCTCTGCAGTTAGGAGAGGGCTCCCAGCTGAGGGTGTCCTGCACTAAAGAGTGCAAGGGCTCTTGCCCTCTGAAATTCAGCCTGTTTAACTACATCCTCCTGCAAAGCTGGGGAGAAGGAGCCAGCTGGGCAGATTATTTTTACCAAATTCCCCGTCAGAGGACTCTGGACTGAGTGTGGTCCCCTCCACTGGCACTGACAGCGAACCTTGAGCCCAGGGAAAATGGTGGGGAAGGGCAGGTGGGATGTGGGTGCCTGTCACGAGGAGGGGGTGGCTCTTCCCAGCTTTGCTCTTCCAGGGGAAAAAACCTCTGGACAGACGAAAGTGAAGGGGCAGAAGCTGCAGAAGGGACAATTTTGGAAATTTTGGAAACCAAGGATGGTCAGAAGGTGCCTGTTGCAGATCCCAGCGCATTGTCCCATGGGTGCGACATGGGGCCAGGCTGAGTATCACCCGCTCTGGCACCATCTGGCAGCCAGGTGCTGAGGCATGAGCCCCGGCACCCGCATGCTGTGACCGTGCTCATCCCATCGCTGGCCTCCGACTGTGTAACTCATTCGCTGTTGTGGCTGGCAGACTAAAATGGCTGCCCCAGCCTTTGCACAGATCCAGAACTTGACAGACACCCAGGTCCTTGGACATGTGTGTTTCTGAGCTGGAAAACTGGATGTATTCGTAACTCAAAGCAAGCAAGAACAGGGGCAGTGGCTAGAGGCAGAGGTTGCTGCATCTTTGCAGGCATGTTCTTATGCAAACCTGATGCTTAAACTTTAAAAAAAAAATCTTTTTTATTAAAAATGTATTTTTTTAATGAAGAATATTGATACTTATGTTTCAAAAAACATAATCGGCACACAGCAAGCAACGGTGGGAGGGCTGGTGAGGACCACCCCAGGGACACCCTGGTGCAGGCAGGAGAAGAGGCTTTGCGGGCAGCCCTGTGACTCAGCCCTGGTGGGCCAGGTGCTGGTGTGGGCTGCGGAGAATCAACTTAAAACCCCTCTGTCCTAAAGGGATTCAGTCCTTCTCTGCTTTCCCCCACAGCTGACTCACACTGGGACAGTGGGGACACAGGGCTAGCAACTGGGGCGTCACACAGCAGCCCAAGGGCTGGAGGAAGGGCTGGATCCTGGCCCTAATTTCTGCCACCAGCTTGGCTGATTCATTTTGCACAGTCACCAAATAAGAAAACTTCCTGGGGACAAACTGTTCCCTGGGTGACAGCAGAAACCAGCAGCGCAGCCGGTATTTTAGCCCGGATGTGCGAGTCCCAGCCCACGGCTGGACTAATTATACATTGTGTGCTGTTCCGGACTAATCACAGTGGAAGGTAAATGATCCCTGGTCTACATGGAAAAGGTGAAGTTACTTGCTCAACAGCGTTTGCAGACATTTAATATTTTATCACAGGCTCACAGAGTGGTTTGGGTTGGAAGGGACCTTCAAAGATGATCCAGTCCAACCCCCCTGCCATGGGCAGGGACATCTCCTGGTAGATCAGGTTGCTCAAAGCCCCATCCAGCCTGACCTCAAACACTTCCAGGGATGGGGCAGCCACAGCTTCTCGGGGAAACCTCTGCCGGTGTCTCACCACCCTCATTGTACAACTTTTCGCCCCTATGTCCAAGCTAACCCTACCCTCGTTCAGATTAAAACTGTGTCTTAGTACATGGAGCTTCCTTTTGTAACCGCAGAATTTTGGTCCCTGCATTTTGGCAGCTTGACAAGTCTCCCGTCGATGGAGAGCATGTGATGTATGTTGGTTGTGGCCATGGTTGGTGTTATACCACAAGGACAGGCTTAGCCTTGTGGCTACTCTAGGTATGGCCCTGGCCAGGGCTTCCAACAACTTCAGTCCAGCACAGCAGTGCCCCCAGATGGTCCCTGTCCCCACCGCAGGCTTTGAGGTGGGTATGTCCATCAGCTGTGTCTTGGACCCTGTGCCCTCCCACGGGGCTTGGCGCACACTTGCTGATCCCTTCTTGCCCTGCCTTTAGCCAGCCATGCTGGTCTGGTGCTCAGACAGGCAGACACCATTGCATTCTCTGTTCCCACCAACACAAAAAGCATCAGTGTGGTGGCTGCAAAAGCTGTGTTACTGACAAATCAGGTAGCATCAGAGCTTGTTCAGCTTTATGGAGCTCATAGTGAGGCTACCAGGCTTTTTTTATGGCTTTGTCATGAAACTCAGGTTGTGAGGTTGACTTGAGTTGTCCAGATCTGCCATTCTTTGAGTCTTGAGGTGAAGATTCTTTGTTTCTTGGCTGTTGAGTAAACTAACAAAACTCTGCTAAGCATGATCACAGATGGGATTGCTGAATCTGTGTTTACTTCGTTCCAGGACTTTTGTAATTTTACGTGCTATTTTTACCTAGTCTGACTGGTAGCCAGCCTGATGTGATTGCAATAAATCCCAATTTAACAGCATCAGCCTGTGTCCTTCCTGGGTGGGTTTTTGGTCCTACTGCCCCAAATGCTCCATCAGAGGCTGTTGGCATCTGGGTTTCTGTTCCTTGGGGGTCTCCTGTGGTCTGGTGTTCACTGCCCAGCTTTCCACCACGTCCACCACTTTGCCAAGTGACCTGATCCCTGCATGGGATGGTGCAGCCCCTTGGTCAGCACCACTCTGCTGCCAGAGCTGGGGTGGCAGCTGAAGCGCTGCCACCGAGGAGGGCACATTAAATATTTACCATGCAGAAAAGAGTCAAGTTGCAGCAAACAAAGGGACCCTTTGGGAGAAGAGGCTTCTCTCTCCAGGGCCAGCCTGGAGACTTGCTATTTATTGTTACCATTTGTCTGGTTTAGTCCATGCAAGCAGCTCGGCACTCTCTAGAGAGTGCATGGCATCGCTTATTTTATTTAGTAGATGCCGGCTGGAAAATAGTGTTTTCCAGTCATTGTGTTCACACGGAAGCGAACAAGAATACAGGATTTCGTAAGCACCGGGACATAAGAGACACCCAGGAATTGTCCCTCCTCCTCCTCCTGAGAGCCCATAAAAGATGTGATGGCATGAGTGCTGAGACCTCAGCAGTAGACTTAACCAACCTAGTGATGCATGTCCTGAGATTACAGCTCCCACCAAGCAGTGCTCCCCCAGTATTGGGCATCTGGGTGCAGGAAGGCTCTGAGTACGGTTGCAAAGAGCAATTTGCATCTTCTACACAAGTGAGATGGGGCCCTCAGGTCCCCAACCGCTGGTGAAGGTCACTGTTCATCCAGGTGTGGACTAAATGCAAACTCTGCAATCCACTGAATCAAGGACTGATCGGCACTCCTGCATCTCAGTGGGCTTGGCAGCAGGTCACACTGGTGCTGGCCCTCGCCCTTGCTGGACCATCGGCACCATGGTTGTTGTCCCTTTCCTTCTGAGCCATGGTTACTGTGTGCACCAAGCGTGCCAGCTTCAGGTTGCTCCTTGTGGGCCACCCAGTCCAGCTCTACAACCCCTCAGAACTACTCACAAGGAAAGTCCCACACCACCAGTTAGTGGTGTGTGAAGATTTTCCAAGGTCTTAAGGCAATACTGAAGCAGAGGCAGTGGAAGACTTTGACTTCTTCTGTGTTGAAGAAGTCAATGTAAACTGGGAATGGCTCCCCCAGAAGAGATGATGACTTCTGCATTGAATAAGTCAATGAAGTCATTGAAGAAGTCATCTCTTCTGATGGAGCCATTCCCAGTCTGTGACCTGGTGGAGACCTTGTGTTTTCCCAGCCAGAAATGTTTTGCACACTTCACAAATGGGAAGGAAATGTTCCGACAGTGTCAGCAAGGTTTGACTGTGTCTGTGGCAGTAAATACTTGTCTGCAGAGGGCAAAGGTAGGTATTTCTGAATTTGCCAAATTTTATGGTCTCATTCTGTTACCTGGAACTTGGATGGTCCGTACTGTCCTGCTGGGATATGTGGAGTGGGTGTCAGGCAAGGTTTCTAACTGGGGAGCAGGGAGCTGCATTTTGGTGTGGCTCCTTCCTCCCCATGGTCCCAAGAAAGGCTTTGTGCCCTAACTCTTCTCACCGTGGTACCTGCCACAGTTGTCCATGGATGTACCTGTGCCTCCCCCCAAGCACAGAGCATCTCGTTTCAGCAGTAACCCAGGCTTATGTCAGGGTGAAGGGTGGGAGGGTCACACGCAGCATGGCATGAAGCTGGACCTTCACTGCTCCTTGTGCAGGCAGGGTGAGAGGTGGTGGGATGACCTGGGACATGACACGGCCAACATTTCAGTGGGTGGGATCCAGCCTGGAGTTTCTGCCATGCCCCACAGCCCTCCCTCCTTGTGAGCACCTTGAAAGGTGATGTTAGCGAGGAGTTGGGTTGAGCAAGACCATCTCCTGGCTTCACTTCTCTCCTGGTGTGATGCTCTTGGCCTCGATGGGAGGACACGCTGCCCTCTTGTTTGTCTTCCCAGCTATTGCAGTCCTGTTCCAGCTCTTTTTATAGCTCGGAAAGAAGTGCCTTGAGTTTCTGAGTTGTCTGAGAGGCCAAGCACACAGGGAGGAGTCGCAGCTAGAAATAGGGCTGCTCTCTGCTTATGCATTCCAGTTTTATTATTTTTTTAGCTGAGATATCCAAGTTTGAAGAGTCCCACTGCCGCAAGTGCTGAGCTGGGAACCATGTCCTGCATTTTTCCACTCAGACTGGGTCTTCTTTCTCCTATGCCTTATTCCCAGTGCTCTCACACCAGCCGTTGAGCCTCTGCAAGATGGCTTTCCCAGGGAATGAGGTCTTTCACCCCTGCCTGTATTTTCGATAACCCCCAGATTTCACGCCTCGGCACGGCTGGTTTGGCAGAATAGCTCCATGTGTGCTGGCGGTGTTGGCTGAAGCTGCAGAAATTAATAATGTCTGGGGGGTGGATAAATGATCAGGTATTTGCTAAAGCTGCTGGGTGGTGAGCGTAGAGCTCAGACAAAAGATTCAGCAATTTCTGCCCACTGGGAGGGAAGCGAAGCTTCGTCTGCTCCATGGCCACAAATAAATGGGAGCAAAAAGGAGAGGACAGTTTGACAAAACCTGTGGTTTTCAGCCCCTTAAAATTAGCTGGGATTTTGGCTGCAGTGCAAAGCCAGGGCAGGGGTGCGGGCAGAGCTGCCCTGCTGCTGCCTGAGGGCTGGCACAGGCTGCCCTGGGCATCCCAGCAGATCTGCTCCTCTCTCCCACCCAAGAGGGGTATAATTAACTATATAACCTCTAGACTTCTCTGTTAATCCCTTAATACTTAGATACCATTTATGGGCATGCCATGGCTGCAATCTCCCCCTGAGGGTTTTTATCATATGGGAACTGGTTTGGGTCCCTGCTGCCGGTTGTCTGCTGGCCCCCGCAGTTCTGTGTGTGTGCAAGCATCGTTCAGGCAGCAGGGCTGCGTCGGCCAGGATGCGCTGATGTGACACCAATGCCTGCTGGGAATGGGACATACCTGGGAAAAATTCATCTGAGATCTAATCTGAACCACTTCTTTCTTTTAATCAGCCTTCCTGTGGAAATGGCAATTAGCCAGACTGTCCCTGTTACATCTTTCATGATTTTAACCCTTTTTCCTGCCTTTCTGCCACATTCACTAGCTCTGGGAACAATTGCTCTCTAGTTTTCCAGCTTCTCTTCCCATCAACAGGAAAAAGAGATTTTGCACATTGTGGAAGTGCTAAGAACTGCAGATTCGTATGGGGGGGGGGGGGGGGGGGGATGATGAAGTCTGCCAGCTCCTTTCTTATGATGATGAGCAAATTTTAGGTATCTGATCCCAGCACCTGCAAGAGACTATTTCTCTCCAGCCTGCAACAAGAAGCGGTGTTTACTGCTTGGTGAAATAACCAACGTCCTGTGAACAGTGTGCTAGCCTTGGTGAGAGCTTCTTATTCTTACCCTAGGTATTTCCATCTTTTCCAGTCCTAGAGGGTAAGAAGGACCAGTGCTCAGCTCCTTCTACATGGCTGCCCCACATAACGACTGCGGCGCCGCAGCAGTGATGCCTGGGCGGTCCCAGCAACCTGGGTGCTCTTGTATGTAGATGTCTGCTTCTCACCTGCATTTTTCCTGGTGCTGGTGTTTAGCTGCAATATGCTTTTCTCACATGTAGCAGCATGGTGCAAATTCTCACCAATTCTCACCATGCGGGTTTCTGTTTCTCTGCCTCACCAGTAAGCACCTGTGTATGGCATGGGGGACTGGCCATGGCAGCTGGGCTGTGTTCAGGGCTCTCTGGGTTGTTTCTGATAATATCAAGTCAGTAGATTTCTAGCACATTCTTCTTTATTTATCAAAAAATGTAAAAAAAGTCCTGATTCCCCGAATGCTGTAGGAACACGGAGGTTCTTCTCCGCAGAAGTGCTGGGTGCAGCTCCTTCGGCTGGTGCCTTGCTCAGCCATCATCCACCTTCGCCCAGACAAGTCTGATCCCTGGGGCTTTTGTGTCCAAGAGGCTGGCTGTCACCCACGGGCTTTCATGGGAGCCCTCGCCCCCATGTCACGCCGGCCAGCCCTGTCACCTTCCAGCAGCAGGATGCCGTGGGGGCGGGTGAGGACCCAGTCCCCTGTGCTGGGCTGGCCTGGCAGTGTCTGACAACTGCTGAATTGCTGAAAAAGAATGAAATTGGGTGTGTTTAGTAGGGTGTTTGATTTTAAGTACTTGGAAAACTTCAGGGCTTTGCTGCACCAGTGGGACCCCTTGTTGCTGTCTCTGGGAGAGTGGGATTGAGTTGCTGTGTGTGGCTTGTGTGCTGACATGAGTCCTGTATCACAGATGGGGGTGGCTGATGGTTTGGGAAGCGGTGCCTGCTTGCACTTCAGTTCCAGCTCAGCTGTCAATACGTAGCCAGGAGCACACATTTGTCTGTCAAGCTGATACCTCATTATTCTGGTGTCCTGTATGCACCTCTGCCAGCGATGCATGCTCAGCGTCGAGCGGGCAGGAGGCGCTTGGCAGCAATAGCATTGCACATGCTCCAGATGCTGTGATTTGCTTTTGAGAGCAGAGATCTCCCTCTCAGATTATACCCTCTGATTTCCTGAAACAACATGGAGATACTGGGGCTGCCCTTCCCTCTGCCCTATTTAGCTCTGGCAGTGGCATCCTCGGGGTGCAGAGCCCTTCAGCTGCCCTGCCTCCCTGTCCTGCACTGGGCTGGGGCTGTGTTGCTGCCTGCAGCTGCAATGTGCAGGCAGGGCGGCGGTGTGCAGGTAGGGCTGTGTCCAGGACTCCCTGCCCCTATAGCCATGGGAACAAGCACTGCATCCCTTCTAACTCCATCCTACTGTAGAGAACGCATCATCCCTCTCCCGGGGCCGGAGAAGGCAGAGAGCGGGGTGGTGGGTGCAGCCCCCCCGAGCCCAGCCTGTGTCCCTGTGGAATCACATGTGGGTGAGCCATGGGGCACCTGTGGCTCCCAGCATGGGGGCATCTCCTCCTGCCGCTGGAGAGGCTCCTGATGGAGCTGCTTCTTGCAGTCTGCGCCCAGTCCAAGTGCCTCTCATCCATTTTCCCCATCCTGCCAGGAGGCACAGGCATGTTCTCCACACCCAGCACTGGGTTTTAATTCTCAGTTCCTCTCCAGCCGCAGTGCTGGGGCTGACAGGAGCAGGACAGTGCAACCCTTCCTTCTTGGGCGGGTAAGCTGAAGGGCATGCTGGCACGCACTCCAGCCAGCAGTGTTTGTTTTTGAACAAGGAAAATGAGTAAGAACTAATATCTAGATCTCAGGATGAGATTTTGCAGCCTTTTGCACAGAATTGTGCCTGCAATTCCCCCATAGGTAAGCATCAGGCAGCAGTAACGCATGAAACACAGTTTCCTTTATACATGGGGGTTTTTTCCACCTCGGGCTCCACCCTGTGTCCCAGCAGAGATCCCTGCTCAGGCTCCGCAGGCTCCCTAGGCGCTTTCCACACCCAGCAAGCAGGCAGCACGCCAGATGCTCGCAGCCCGGCAAAGTCACGGAGCTCCTTGTGGGGAGCATCACCTGCGGTGAGGAGCATCTGCAGACATAGGAGAGGTGTCGAACACAGGGAGTGTGTACCACCGGTACTCTTAAAAGACCACAAGAAAAGCTTGCACTCATGTACCAGAATGGAACTGGCTTATTTTCCAGTTACACATCCATCAGAGAACATCCCTCGTACCTCCTCTGTCCCATCCTGCTCCTCTGCACAAGGACTGGACACCCCATCGCTGGGCACTGAGCTCCGGTTACAGCCAGCAGCGTCACATACAGCGCACCAGCCTGGGCGCTGGGAAGGGCTGCTGGGGACTGGCACTTGGGGACCGCAGTCATAGTTTAATGCAGCTGGTTGCTCATTTCTGAACTCCTGGGAGATCCTAGGGGGATGCATGCAGAGTTCCGTCGTGCTCCAGTGCCCACAGCCCTCTGTCGCCTTTAGTTCAGGTCCTATGCATTTATTAAGTATATGGAGGCTTAGGTTGTATGTATTTATTAAACCAGTATTTATTAATTATAAAGGTCAAACCTTCCCAGCGGCAGAGATTTGGACGCTGGGAGTGAGCTATTTCCTTGCTGGGGGAGAGGGGAGCAGGTTCAGCCATGGGGTGAAATCCTGGCACTGGTCACCCACTGCATGTGAGGGGATGCTGAGCAGCGAATGTTGGTTTTATCTGTCATTTGGACATCAGTTCATTTGCTCCACCATTTTCTCCCTGAACTGAAATGGGCACCTTGATCCCACTGGGTCTGGTGGGAGGGAGATGAGCCCGCTGCCCCTTTGCAAGACCACAGGCTGCAAACCCACAGCTCTTCAGAGCCCATGGCATGCTGACACTTCTGGGAAGCGACTCTCTGGGAGACAGGAAGGCGGGCAGGGGTCTTGGCGGCTGAGTTGGGGGTTGAGAGAGCTGGAAAGTGACCTGTGACACCAAAGAAAGCAGAGAAACCTCCAGGAACACTCAGAGAAGGAGGTGGTGATGCTGTGAGCCAGCATCACCCGCTTTGCTCCGACCTCTCTCTGCAACCGCGTGGCACTTAAATATGAATATACTCAGAGCTGGAAACTTTCCCGGGGCTGTAAATATGTTGCCTATTTCCTATAAATACTTTTGCTGCTGCCCGTTAGCTAGAGGCAGGCTCAGTGTCTGCAGCCCTCTGTGTCCTTTCAGCACTGCTTTGCAGACTGCAGGCAGGGCCTGGCAGGGGTCTGGCAGCATCTGGCCCCATAGGGTGGGGTCCGGACGCAGGGAAAACATTTGCTGTGGAATTTCCCAATCTATTGCATCAGGTGGTTTCATTTCAGAGGAGTTTGTTCCTTGTTCGTTATGCGGGTGTGCTGAACCTGTTAACATTTAGGGCTTGTTGTAGGTGCTGAGGTGTGCGTACACATTGCAAAGCTGCCAGGAGCATCCGCTCAGCCCTGTTCTCCCCTGTCTTTTGGGTTCACGTGGAAGTAAAGCTCAGGAGAAGGTGTGAGAAGGTCCTGGGCGGTGGGTGCGCAAATCTTGGCTGGGCATTGAGCTGAAGCATCACGCGTGCGGCATTGCTACCAGGTCTGCAGGTCTCAATTCAAGGGACAAACAAAAGCAGATAATTAAAATGATTCCTCTCATGGGGCAATTTGAAGACCGCCTAAGGTAGACATTTGGAGACTACCAAAAGGATGGGCCTCCCTGCACTTTGGGAGAGGGAGGAAGGCACCCATGGGCAGATGCTGAAGGTATTTTGGCACGGCTTTGTCTCCAGCCCCACGGGCGCCAGCCATGCTCCGCGTGAACCTCCAGGTCCCCATACATGAAGCCTCCGGGCCAGAACTTAGGGGCTTCAAAAGGAAATGGGTGAGAGCTGTGTTTTATCGACCATCTTCTGAATCATTGACACTGATCCAGATATGGAGAGGCTGCAAAGTGGAGAAGTGCAGACAAAGTTGGGGGCCGTTGATGGGTGTAAATGGCCCCATTGATGGGGACAGGTGCTGGGAGCATTTATCCCCCTGTAGACCTCTGGGGCTTGCAAAGAGGTGGGTGACAGAGGAGCTCTGGGTGCTGGCAGCCCAAGAAGCAGCAAGGTGGCAAACATGGGAGTGGTGAGCACAGCACTGATGGTTTGGTAGTGCAGTTGTGACCTTTGCTAACCCTGTTTCCTTCTTCGGGGCATTTTGCTTATCTCAATGGTGTCAGCATTAGGCTCACAAGAAGGAAGCAACTAACTACAGCGGTGCATTGTGCATGTGTAAAGGAAGACCTCAGCTAGAGTCAAGAAGGGTTTCCAGATAACCTGCATGTACAGATGGGGCTGCAGCGGGGACAGAAGAGATCTGTGAGTGATGAGGAAGTGGTCACGTACACACTAGCTGAAGTTGTGTGCAGGTTTACATCCCATTGCCACGATTGTTATTGTAGCTGCTGAAGGCTGTCCTTTTGGATCGAAGACTTCAGGTGGTGCCTTCCCCGTCCATCACAGGATCATGGACTCACAGAGTGGTTTGGGTTGGAAGGGACCTTCAAAGATGATCCAGTCCAACCCCCCTGCCATGGGCAGGGACATCCCCCGGTAGATCAGGTTGCTCAAAGCCCCATCCAACCTGACCTCAAACAATTCCAGGGATGGGACAGCCACAGCTTCTTGGGGAAACCTCTGCCAGTGTCTCACCACCCTCATCGTACAACTTTCCTTCCCTGTGTCCAAGCTAACCCTACCCTCGTTCAGTTTAAAACCATTGCCCCTTGTCCTGTTGGTGCAAGCCCTGGTCAAAAGTCTCTCTCCCTCTTTCCTATAAGCCCCCTTTAAGCACTGAGCAGCCGCAGTAAGGTCTCCCCGGAGCCATCTCTTCTCCAGGCTGCACAGCCCCAACTCCCTCAGCTTTTCTCCATAGCAGAGGTGTCCCAGCCCTCAGACCATTTTGGTGGCCTCCTCTGGACCCGCTCTAGCAGGTCCATGTGTGTCTTGTGCTGGGGACCCCAGAGCTGGTTGCAGTGCTCCAGGGGGGTCTGAGGAGAGCGGAGCAGAGGGGGAGCATCCCCTCCCTCGACCTGCTGGCCACGCTGCTGGTGATGCAGCCCAGGAGCTGCTTGGCTTTCTGGGCTGCAAGCCCACATTGCCAGCTCGTGTCTCATTTTCCACCCACCAGTATCCCCCAATCCTTTTCCACAGGGTGCTTTCCATCCACCCATCCATCCATCTCCCAGTCTGTGGATTGCCCTGACCCAGGCGCAGGACCTTGCACGTGGCCTGGTTGAACTTCATGAGGTTTACATGGACCCACTCCTCCAGCCTGTCCAGGTCCCTCTGGATGCCACCCCTTCCCCCCAGCATATCGACTGCACCACTCAGCTGTGCGTCATCCTTTCTATGGCTTCCTAGACCTCCACGCCAGGTGGGGAACTGGAGTTTCTTCTGCTCCAGGTTTGGATGGGAGGATCTGCCTGGCTCCTTGCAATATCAGCAGGAGGATGAAGCAGCGAGTGGGGGTGATGCTGCTTTATCCCATGTCTCTCTTTCCTTCTTGCATTTTTAAGTCTGTTGGCTTTAAAGAGCTGCTCACTGAGCTCCTGCTAACCTTGGATTGGCCCCATCCACAGGCACTGTCTGAGCAGTGTTACATGAGGCTCATGCAGTTGCTGTAACACCAATGGCTATAGATTGAAAAAGGAGCTAAAAATAACAAACGATCAATAATGGCAGCATGAACCCTGGCTTTTTTTTTTTTTTTTAAGAAAGTCTGTATATTGACAACACAACAAAGCAGCTTCCTGTAAAGGCAGGAGGGATAATGGAGCCGGGCTCCCTGCCCACGCCCGGGCCTGGGGCTGACAGCGGTGCTGGCTTCGCCCATGCCGGTTGGTCCTGCAGGAATTGTGTGGTTCTCCACCCTGAGAGCCCTGCATTTATCTTCTGCTTGGGGTGATGTGGAAGGGCAGCGCTCCTCCCCAGCTCCCTGTGCTGGTCCAGCCCATGGTGCGGAGCTGTGGGAGCTCGGTACCCACTGAAATAACACCCTCGCCAGCAGCCCTGGCTGCCCGCTCCTGCCCATGCTGCCTGCTCGGTGCCAGCGCAACCCTTCAGTGCGGCCGTCAGCCCTGGACCCGTGCCCACTTCAGACTGATCTGCTTTTTCCTCTCGCTTTCACATGCCCAGGAAACTGCGGCATTACAAGGATTTCAAAATGGCCTTGAGCTTTTTAAGCACTGCTCTGGAGCGGATATTTTTCCTAAATCAAGATTTGCAAAGGTATTTGGGCATTAGTTGGCCAGGGGGATTTCCAGAAGTATCAGTGCACCCAAAGACCCTTTAAATCTGCCTCCTCTGTGAGTGCAGATTTCGTACTGAAAAGCAGCTAGTTCACCAAGACTGTGACGACTGGGGGATTTTTTTTTTTACATCAGCATTGTTAGTGTAAGGGGTTTCTGAAGATTGTTGGTTGCTGGTTCCCTTCTGAAAATCACAGTGGTGTGGGATCAGCCCAGAGGGCTTTGGCTATATTGTCGTGTCTGAGTCCAGAGAAATTCATCACACCTCCAGCTTCCACCAGCACAGCTGCTCCATTGCTGTATCCCACATAACCCATGGTGTGAGGCTGGCTGTGGGGAGGGTGCTGCTGCGCGAAGTGCCTGGGGCAGGTCTTGGCTCTGTCTCGGAAGGTCGTGGAACAGCGCAGTGGATCGGTCACTCTGCCAGTGTCTCACCACCCTCATCGTACAACTTTCCTTCCCTATGTCCAAGCTAACCCTACCCTCGTTCAGTTTAAAACCATTTCCCCTTGTCCTGTTGGTGCAAGCCCTGGTCAAAAGTCAGTGGGGAAAAAAAAAGCCATTGCCACAAACAGCAATGGTGAGGTGGGCTTTTCCTCTCGATCACACCATTACAAATACACCCCATTGCCCGGCATTCGCTCCCTTCTCATAAAAAGCAAAACTCGGTGCATAGCCAGCAATGCTTACCCAGCTCTGTGGACCAGAAATGAACCCCAGCTTAACAAGTCCTGGAAGGCGCATCCCCCAAGTGAGTGCTCCAGATCTGGAGAGATGCTGAAAAGAGCTGAAACCTGTAAGATAGGAAATAAATAGTTTTCCAAGTGCTCAGTGGTTTTCCCATGAACCTGCTACTCTGCTTTATACCTCGAGCTCTGAAATCCTGAGATGCTGGAGATCCCTTATCAGAAAGATGCTCCAGTAGCTTCTTGCATGGTTAAGCCTTGGGGCAGGACTGGTTTACTGTGAGCTAAGAGAGCTGCTCTGGGGAGGTGGATTTAAACTGCTCCTATACTGGAGCAGCTGGAAAAAAATGCTTTTCCCTGAGGAAAACGAATTTAAGAGACTATGAATCCAAGGGGTGGTTTGAGATCGAGGCTCCTGTTTGGTTCCTTCCCTCGGGGAAGACTTGGAAAACACAGAGAGATCAAGAAGGAGCAACAGATATTATTAGTCATCCAGGAGGGAGGCGGCTGCAGGGGAAGAGGGTTTAAAAGGCTTTGGAGTATTTTTAGACCCAGTAAAATGAACAGTAAGGGGGGGGGGGGGGCGGAGAAGGAGACCTTTGAGAGAGGTAAATGCTTCATGGAGCAGAGTGGCCTGGGCTTTCCACTCCATCCTGTCCCCCGTCCCAAGCATCAGCTCAGGCAGAGATTTTCTCAAACAGAAGTAGGGGGTGTAAAACCAATACAAGAAAATTCCTTCTAGATCATTACCCAATGAACCTCATCAAGCTGGCTGTAATGACAAAAGGCCACATTTGCCGAGACATTTTAGCCCTAATTCTCTTCATTTTAATGGGAGTCGGTTGCTGAAATTGAGTTTAAATGCGGCTTACGAAGCCTCCAGTGGGCTCGGGGAAGATGCTGAACATCTCTTCCTCCTTCATCCATCGCAGTATGAACCGCACGTACCATCCCGGCAGCTCACAGGAGAATAATGGAGCTGCAGGAGGATGGACGGTGTTTCCAGGGTGGTGTAAAGAATCTCAGAGCACAGCACTGAAGAAGGTTAAATAGAGCTGGGGGCAGAGGAGGGGGCTCTCTACCTCTCTGGATCAGCTGCATCATCAGGAGATTGATGAAAGCACTCAGGAGACTGGGTGAAGTGAGGGGCTGCCTCCCCCCAGTTCTCCAGGGAAGCAGCCCTTGCTTTGCCTTCCCTGTTCCCTGCTGGGAAAGGTCCCTTCCTACACCCTGAGCTGGAGGGGTTGGAGGAGGCAGCGCCCTTGATGCCCTGGGGTTTTTCAGCAGCACCTTCAGCTCATCCCCAGCATTCCCCCACCACGGCCTTCATTCGCAAGGTAATTCCCTTCATCCCAACTGGAGTGCATCTGCTCCAGAGAGGCTTGCTAGGGCTGGTCCTCCACAAGCTCATCCCAAATTGCTGGGATGGGATGCAGGACCCTGGGATGAAGTGTGTGGGTTTGCACACCCGACGGGGATGCTCAATATATCCCACCCCGCTCCTGCTGCAGTGGCACGGAGATTGAGAGCAAGTTCATTTCTTGCACAGCTTTTGGTGGATTTGCGCCAGTGAGTTAAGTATAATATGTATATATTTGTATCTATAGCAGTTGAAGGAAACTGGAAGCAGAGCTGATGCTCCTGCAGCTGCAGAGAGCAGCAGGTCAGCACCCTGGCATCTTTACAGGAGCCCCTGGGAATAACCCAGGAGCACCGTGTGGGGCAGGAGCAGCTCTCATGTGCCAGCACCAGCGTTTCTCCACGGCGGTGCCATGAACCACAGCAGGGAACTCCCCTGGACTCGGTAAAGCAAGAAGGAAATTCCTTTTGCTCCAATGCATCCCTGTAGCCGTGGGATTTGTCCCCACAGGTCACACTGGCCCCTCCTGAGCCCCAGCATGGTCGTGTGCACTGCCGTCCACGCTCCCTGCTCGGTACTTTCAGCTTGGGGAACACATCTTTGCTTGTCACTGGTTTCCCTTTGCTCCAGGGACCCTCCCGAAATCACCTTTAAATTAATTTTCAGGTTTTCTTCTGGAGCTGCCTTGGCTTTTAGTTTTGCCCTCTAGCTGATGACCCCCCCACCCTTGCTGTGAAGCCAGCTGGACTTGGAGCTCTCTCCCTTTTCCCCAAGGGCTTCCTGGTGGCCTCCAAAATCTGGGCTTTGCCAGCTGGAGTGGCTCAGCCATGAGGAACCACGCAGCAGCTGTGGTTGTGCCGGACACTTGCATGTCCCAGCTCTGCAGCATCCATAGGAGACCATCGGTAACAGCAATAACCATCTTCTCTCTGAACTGGCTTTAGCACCAGCTAAGATGTTTGGTTTAGGGGTGAGCTTGCGTGAAAGCTTGATTTTGAAAAATAAGGCTAATGATGATGAGCTGACTTAATTTATGGGATTAAGGACAGATGTTGGGAGCACAAAGCCTGTATGTAGGAGCTGGGCATCTTGGCCTGGCTGTGCACGAGTTTCAATGATATTACAGGGTGTTGCCAGTAAATATGGCTAAAGGATGGATCCTGCATATTATTTTACAAGCCATGGTGGCATCATAGGAAAAGTCGCATCCCTCCAATGCATGTGCTGAGGGGGATTCGTTTTTGCTCCTGAGGATACTCTTTGGTTTTGGCTGTGCCTTGCAGGGTGTGCTCTTTCCATACCTGCCTTAAGGTCTCTTCATGGAAATGAGGCATTAAAACCTGAGGGCCAAGTGCTAATTGCAGGGCTGCGGCCTCTGGAGGCTGTGGCTTCTTGGTGCCTCTGGAGACGGTGCTCTGGGAAGCGTGGACAGCATCTGCAGGACATCGAGGGACAGCAAGGCAGCAGCGGTTGCAACGTTGGGTTCAGAGCAATTCACCCAACTAAGGGTGAATTAATTAATTCCAGAATCCCGTTAAGCCAGGAAGAACACCAGGCTGGGGGCTGGGCTGCACAGCAAGGACCCAAGCTCCCACTTCCCATGCAGAGAGCACAGCTGGGAATTGCTCGCCAAGGGGCTTCACTGTGGGGAGGACACAAACCCCGTTGCCCCTTCCTGGCCACAGTGCTCAATTCTGGGTTTGTCCCCTCTGCTTTCAGGGCCTGGACACCCTGTCCCAGGGATGCCGGGGCTGGTGCCATACCTCTCATGGCCAGCATAGCAGAGACCATTCCTGCCACACACATGTGCTGTCATGCCTGTCATGATAGGGGCAGGTATCCGTGATGGGGGCAGGCACCTGCGACCGGGGCAGGTACCCACCCTCGGAGCGCTGCCTCCTGCTCACCCCCAGGCTCAGAGCAGGGACCAGACTCTGCTCCCAGAGGAATTTGGCTGCTGCTTGAAACCATCCCATCCAGGAAAACACATTTGGTCCAGCAAAAAAACAAGCTGTGTACCTGCAGTGCTGCCAAGCGGTGCATCCATCTGTCCGTCTGTCCCAGGAATCACAGCGGAGGCTTTAATGGCCACCTGAGGAAAACACGACCTGGGTCTTGACCCTAAAAGCTGCCCACCCCACCCCCCCCCTAGCCAGGGCTGGGATGAATTGGGTGGGGTGGGTGGGTGCAGAGCTGGGTGCTGGCAGGTCGCCGGGGTGGTGGTGCTCTGTCACCACAGGGGTGGGGGATCCCGTTATCTTATTAAGAGCGGCCAAGTCACCATCCCGCAGTAAGTGGCTGAGCCGTGACTAGACTGTAGTAATCCTGGGGGATTAGCGTGTTCGGCCAGGGCCAGCACCACAGGAGCATTTTTTTCTTAGGGCCGTGAAGTTTCTCCTCTGCCTTCAGCTGAGGGGCAGGTGCGATGCTTTTCCTCCTCACTCTTTGGGTTTGCTTTTAGGGGATCCCAGGAGAACAGAAGAATTGTTTGGGTTTCTTTCATGCCTGCCATTGGAAGATGCTAAAGTGCTTCTTGAGCGCTGGTAGGAGCTGGGGAAAAACCAAAATGCTCCTTCCCTCCGTGTTTGCCTGTCCCACGGTGGGATGGCAGTCCCCACTCAGAGTGCAGGCAACGCGGGCCGTCAGCGGGCCGTGCTTGCCCGAGAGTGGTGGGCTGAGGCCGGGCGGCTCGTTTAACCACGCCGGTTTAATTGCTTTTGTTGTTAGAACCGAGACTGCGGCAGCCGAGTGGGCTCCTGGGCCAGGGAAACCCTGTGCGGATCAGCGGCCAGACCCTCAGGTGTCGCTTCCCGCCCCCCCCCCCAGGCACAGAGATGGTGCAGGAGGGGGGGTCGGGCAGGCGATGGGGCAGAGGGGTGCAGGTGGGGCAGGGCATTCGGGCAGGGGGTCGGGCGGGCTGCCCCGGGGGGTGCGGCGCCCACCTCCCGCCCTGCCTCCGGGCATCATCCTCTCCGCCTCCGCCACGCCGCTGCCCCGAAAGCACCCGGCGGGCGGGCGGGCGGGCGCCGCGGCGGGGCGCTCCCGGGTGGGCGGTGGCGTGGCGTGGCGTGCCGGCCCCCCCCCCCCGCCTCCCCCCACGCGCGCGCCCACCCCCGCGCGCGCCTCCGCGGGGCTCCTTTGTTACTCCGGCGGAGCGCCGCGGCAGCCCCCCGCCCCCTCCCCCGCCCCTGGCGGGAGCGCGGCCGTGCGCGGGTGCGCGCGCCCCCCCCCCTACCCCGCTCCGCCGCCGCCGCCGCCGCCCGGCAGAACCTTCCAGCGCCGCCGCCCCGCGGGGCCGCCGCCATGGGCGCCGCCGCGCCGCGCTGAGTCCGCACCCAGCGCCCACGGGGGCCGGAGCCCCGGCCGCGGCCGCCCCTCCGCCATGGAGCTGGGCAAGGTGGTAAGTGCGCGGCCCCGGGGACCCCCGCACCGCCTCCCCCCCGCACCCCGGGGACCCCTCCTCCGGGAGACGCCCGCAGCCGTCCGTCCGTCCGTCCCCCCAGCACCTCGGCAGGGCACGGCATCCAGGTTTATTCCTGGAATCGGGGTTTGCATCCAGCGAAACTCCTTCCCGGGGAAGTTTGTTGATAGCCCTCAGGTATCGGTGTCTCCGGGTGTAAAACCCGGGGGAACCCGAGGGTGGGTTTGGGGTGGCAGCGGGAGCCGCGCTCCCCCTCCTTCGGTTATCAGGGGGCTCGTCCTCGCGGTTAAAGCTGACACCACCACCCCCACCACCACCCCCCCCGTGCTGCTGCAGCCTGGGCCGGGGGTCGCTGCCTCCCACACCTTTAACTTGCTTTCCCCCCGGTCCTCGACTCAGCTGGGTTCAGGTGGTGCCACGAGCACCCGCTCCCCATGTCCCTGCGTCCCCACACACGATGCTGCTGTCGCAGCCCCTTTGGTCCATGGGAGCAGCCCCTCACCTGGACGTTAGGGATGGAAACAAGTTTGGGGTGAAAAGTGGGGCTTTAGGGTCCGTTCCCGCAGAGAGGCATGGTCATCCCCTGCACTGCTCACCTGGGAAGAGGGATTTTGCTTTTCACGGTGCTCCAGCAGAGCTGGGTTAGGGACTGGGAAGGACCCTTGGGTGCAGCGGAGAGCCCACGTGGTGCTGGCTGTTCTCAGCTCCGTTGCAGGATCCAGACCTCCTGGAGGGATAACGGGCAAAGGACGCCCCGTCTGCTCGCCGGAGCTGCTGCTCGCTCGGCGGTAGGCGTTGCTTGGAAGGATTTCCACGAAAGCTACCTTGGCACCGTGGGGCTCCACATCCCTGGGGCTTCCCGGCTCCACAGAATTCGGGAGCATCCCGCTCGGGTGATACGCACCCCGGGTATTCCTGCCGGGGTAAAACTTCCCAAGGAAGGTCAGTCCTGGGATGGCAGCTGATCACTGAAATGCATGTCCAGAAATGAGCACCAGGTGTCTGCTCTCTGCATCCTCCAGCCTTGCTCCTTTATTTCCCCCTGTTCCAAAAAATGCCCAAATATTTGCATTTACTGGGAAGCAAAAGATTCCAGTCGGGACCACTGGGAATGTTTTAGGAATATTTGAAAGTGGTGGAGGACCGTCCTGAACCACCAACCCTGGAGAGCATGCCGCCCTCCCTCCCCAGATGGAAGTCACTGCTGCTGGAAGAGATTATCTTTGTGTAAAATCCCCACTTAAAATTAAAAGCCTGGCTAACAGGGCTCCGGGCCGTGACCGAGCCAGCTGGGCAATGGGGAGCATGAGTGATGGAGTGCCCATATCAGTAATGAAGCGAGAAGAGTAACAAGTGTTTTTCATGGGGAGCAGCTGCGGAGGGGTGCGGGGGTCCTGGGTAGCCTCCTGGTTTTCTACCTCTGCTCGGATCCAGCCACCCGTGATGGGGTCTGGTTGTGCTGTGGGGTCTCCGGCTGCGGTGGATCAGAAGTGCCTGGCAGCGGGAGCCAGGGCCTGTGCTGGAGGTGACCAAAGCACTCCCCAAGCTCTTCTGCAGCCTAGGTTGACTTCTCTTTTGACTGTTATTTCAGCTGGAGGCTTCAAAGGGATCTGAGTTTTACAGTGTCAACTTCCCCGATGGTTGTTGGTGAGGTTTGGCTTCTTCTGTAGCCTCGCTTTTTGCCAGCTGTTCTGCCCAAAATCAGTTTTCTCCCTGTCTTGGTTTTCTTCCAAAGGTTTATCTGTGTATTGGAAAAGTCTGTATTCCTTAAACTGCATTTAAAAAGCACATGTCCAAATAATTAATCTGCATAAATTGTTTATGGCACTGGAAAAATCCAGTGGCCCAACTCTTTGGGTGCTGGTCCCCTGATGGTGGGCAGTGATGTGTTCAACATAGCAAGCTCTCATCCCTGGCGTTGGTGGAACCAAACCCTTCCAGCCAGTGGCGATCAGCCCAGCTCTCCCTTCCTGGCATCGGAGGTCTCACTTGAGTCCTTGGGACCCACCACAAGTCAGCTGGGTGGTTGCCTTCGTTCTTACCCTTTGCTTGCCTCGAAGGTGGAGGAGTGATTGGATTGTGCTGTCTCATCCTGCCCCAGCTCTCGTGATGGTGTTGAACTTGTTATTTTTGCTGGAGGCTCTGGAAAGGCCAGGAGGAGCAGTGGGTTAGGTCCTTGCACATGCAGCTCATGGGTACATCACCCTGTGGATCCCAACCTCTGCCTTGATGCCAACTTGCTGCCCTTGGAAGGAGCTGGGAGCTACTGGGGTGGTCTGTTCAGATACGCTCAAAATGTGCATCCTTCAACTTATTTTCATTTTTCTACCATGACAATGGTACTACAGCTCACCAAGGAAAAGGCCTTGGTGGGAATCAGACAGCAGCTGCCATCCTCTTGGGTCTCCTTGTGGTGCAGAGACCTCTGAACATCACATCAGCCCTCCCTGGCCTGGCCCAGGTGGTTTCTCCCCTGGAAGCACCACCTGTGCTGGAAGAGTTTCCCCATAACACTCATATTGGGCTTTACTGTGCGCTGGAGAGTGGAGTGCTGATGGTGGGTAGACCAAGCGTGACATCCATCTGAAGTCATCATCCTCCCAACCTCGGGAGAGCGGACCTGGAGGTGGCGATGCCAGGGCAGGTCTCTGCCAAGAAAAGCCTCGTGGTAATGACATTGGCTTCCAACATGGCTCGCAGAGCCCGTGGCTGTCTTCCTGGTGACTCCAGTTTGGGGTGTCCCTTGTGCCATGGTGGGACAGCAGGGCAGGGTGCAGGGCAAGGTGTCCCCAAACACTCTCCTGAGGCCCCTATGGTGGTGTCTCTTGGGGTTCAGGGCTGCCTCTGGTACACCTTGGTCCTCCTTCTCCTGCTGACATCCGAGCTGGTGCCGTCAGCATCTCCTCCTAGAGAGGAACATCTTGAGCCACCACCACTGGGAGCAAACGCTGGCAGATGCAGTGAGGTTTTGGGGTCTCTAACATCAAAAGCCAACATTGCTTTGGGGAAGATGTGGTTGTTTTTATGGCCCAAGCAAAAGGAAATCTGAGACTTGTGTCATTTTGGGGATTATTTCTCAGCTGGTGGAAGCAGGAGGCAAGAAGGGCAGCAGCACCTTCAGGGAGATGCTCACACAGCCCTGGTCAAGGTGCGTCATCCCTGAAGTGGCTCTGGTGTGTAGCCAGCTGGGCAAGGAGCCCTTTTTTTTTTAAGTCATGGATCCAGCAATGGATGCAGCCAAATAGCCTGGATTAAATGCTGGGATGGTATGTCTGATGTCCCCTCTCACTCCCTGCTCAAAGGAATCACTTAGGACTGAGCAGGAAGACTGGTTTGTGCTGAGCATCCTCTTATCCTATATGTAGACATACATCCATGCATGTACAAGGACACGGCACCTGGCCCCACACGGCCGGCCAACCCTGCCAGCACTGCCTAACTGCCTTCCTTTGCCGCTGGCTGCCAGCGGCCACAAAGCCAGGCTTGTTCCCTGCTCCTGCCACTGCTGTCAAAGGCCATGGGCACCCGGTGGAGGGGGGACCACGGCCACACCAGTTCTCCCCAGGAGCTCTCTCCAGTCCCCGGTGGGGCATTGAGCATCCCCAGCATTATCCAGATGGCTTTCCTTTGGGATTTTTCCAGAGAAAAAACTTTCCTGAGCCCCGGCAAGGCTGTGATTTGCTTTTAGCTGCTGCTGGTGAGTGATATTTAAAGACAGATGTGTGCCCTCTGAAAAGCTTGCCCTCACACCCATGTCTTGCACACCTCCAGGGCCGGAGTGAAGCTTTGCTATGCTGGGATTTGCATTTTAATTAAGCTCATGGCTTTTTTTCCAGGCTCATTGTAGTCAGGCCTCCCTGCTTGCTCACTTCCCCTGGAGTCCCTGCATCTTCAGGGCTTGGTTGCGAGCAGTTTTGCGGAGGTATGCTCCGTCCCAGCTCTCCATTTATAGAAAGGCATTAAGGAGAAATGAGGGAGCATTACTAAGAGGATTTGCACTGCGACTTACTCGGTTTCTCCAAATAATTTGCAATAGCTCTGGATTCTTTAATCAACGCTCATTTCCTTTTGGAAATGAAAGGAGAAGCGGGAAGGCGCCTCCTGAGCAGAGCTTGGCTCTTTGCTGCTGAATGGGAGATTTGCAATTCAGAGGAGACGGAGTGTAATTTGGGGATATCTGACAGGGGAATGAGGGTGCGTGTGTGAAAGAGAGAAGTGTTTCTCAGTGCTCAGAAAGCCTCTGTCACTCTGTCCTGGGTCCCTCTGTGCAGTTCTGGGCTCCTCTGTCCCTGTCTGGAGCCTGCGGTTGCACGCCTGGAGAAGCGTTGTAGCTGACGTGAGCCACGGTCAGGAGGGGGAGGTCACCCTGGTGTGGAGCTGTCGGTTGCTGTGTTCTGCTGTGGCATCTCCTTGTGAGAGGAGCTGGGCTGAATCGGAGTCATGGGGGTCCCACAGAACGTGGTCCAGCTCGCCCCAAGGGCCAACAGCGGGATTCTTGGAGTTCCGTGGGAACAGCGCTAAATTCCGCCGGGGCAGGGCCGTGGTAGCGTATCAAGCCATGGGCAAGAGACCTTGCACGGGTTTCTGGGGACCTCCTGGGTGCTGCAGAGGGAGGAAAAGGTGCTTGGGCAGGTCCCACTGCTCCAGGGCAGGATAGTCCCTAGTCTGTATTACCCGACTCTGCTTCTCCCCGAAACGGCCTGAGCCTTTTGGTGCTCATGGCTGTGGGGTTTCCTTGCCCCACTTGAGAGGCGCTTGAAAGGCTCACGGTGCTTGCAGCATTCCCAGTGCTTGCAGCATTCCCAGTGCTTGCAGCGGTAACGGTGCTGCTCGCCCAGCCTCAGCAGAGCACCCATGGCCTAGCCCTACCCCGGGTGCTGCTCCGCTGCGGTCTGCCCCACACCCCAGCCCCGTGGCCCTGCCGGGGGGAGGCCAGATTGGTGGTGTCACCCCCTTGCAGCTCTGCTTGTGCAAACAGGGCCCCGCCGGCCTCTCCTCTGGCTTCCCTCCTGGCCCCGCTGCCTCTGCAGTGTTGCACAAGAGGAAACACTGGGGTTTCCTTTCCCGGCGGCAGCGTGGGGCTGGAGGAAGGGCCTGGCTGCCCCACACCCGCCCCAGTCCCCTGCCCCACTCCCAGCGCTGGCAGAGGGCAGCAGGGGGAGAGGAGCCCTTCTGGCACCTGCCTGGGTACAGGGACCGGGGGCTGACGTCCCTCCATTGGCAAGAAAGAAACCGGAGCTGGGCTGGTGGCGCTGCCAAGGACGCACTCATGGCCTGGCAGGTTAGAAACAGTCCTTGTGGTGTAGAAGCTCATAATTAAATTAAAATTAAAATGCCATCAGCTGTAGGTGCCAGATGGTGTTGGGAAGCAGCACCTGTGGGTCGGGGTGAAAGACCCTCTCTGCGGCAAAGTCGTCTGAGCTTTCTTTCAAGGCAGCCCCAAATTTCCCTCCTTCTTGACCCAGTTTTGCAGCCAAAACTTGTGGACAGGAGCGTATGCCGCTGCCACCCTCTCTGACCCCAACCGTGCCTCCCCACTCCGGGAGGAGTGGGGGGGTCACTGGGGGCCTCTTCCATTGGAAAAACATGTCCTTGCTTTACCAGGAAAAGCTGGCAGGAAACAGCACTTAAACTGGGAGCTCCATTTCCAGCTTTCCTGGGGATGCAGCAGCCCCCAGCACTACTTCCCTCCGGAGACCACCCCGTCCGGTCTTTCAAGGACAGGGGAGCGCACACGTGCCACAGTGAAACCACCGGCTTGGGGAGAGCGGTACCCCCATCTTGCCTCCGGCTACGAGCTTCCACTTGCCAGCTCTGGCTTTGTTATTTGTGATTCAGGACTCCCATTTCTAGGCAGGATGTGTTCTTAAACTCTGGTCCTGGTGCTCCTCACTGTGCCAGGTTGCTTGTTGTGACTGTCCTGTCTGCCTGCACCTACATGGCTGCAGACTGGGATTTTGGACACGGACAAGCTGCACCTGGAGCCGGATCCATGGTATGTGTCACCGATGGCTGTTGGGACAAGGGCATCACCCTCCAGGCTGCCACTGCTGGCAGAGAGGTGCCTTCCTGAGGATTTTGTTGGGATTTTTTTAATGCTGAATTTTATTTTATGTTATTCTTAAATGACAAGGGGCTGCGGCCACAGGGCTGGGCAGAACTGCAGAGGTGGCTCCCACCCTTGGTCCTCCTGTGTTGGAAACCTGCTCGCCTCCATCCAGCCCCTCAGGAAGGGATGTCTGATGGGGTCAGATTTCTCCACCCCCGGTGTTTCTTTCAGCTCTCCTTAAAACCAAGACGCAGGTTCTGGTCCGTGTCCAGCCTGCTGCTGGACCGGGATGCTCGTGCCTTGCAGCTGGCGATCTGGGTCCCCTGCCACCCCGAAATGAGCCTCCTGCATCTTACTGATGACCTCCATGGTCCTTACTGGTCACCTCCATGACCTCCGTGGTCACCAGTAAGCAGAGATGTGGTGGTGAGCGTGGTGAGCAGCTCGGTGCAGCTGGAGACGCACTGTGGTCCCTGGCAGAGCCAGTGCTGTAGAGATGGGACTGCAGACACCACAGAGCTGCATGGACTGGCCCTGCTCGAGAACAGCCAGCGCAGCTGGAGCAAGCAGCAACATCCCCACAGCAGAACTGGTTCATACTGGGACATCAGGACCCAGACCCCATGTTTCAGCTACAGTGGTGCTCGGCCCTGGGATGGGGGTACAGTTGGCAGCTGTGGGTGAGATCAGAAGCTGTCTCAGCCCTTCAAGACGTTGTGCCCTCACCAGCTGGTGGATGCTTTGGTGGCAGAGGGACTTTCTCGGGGGGTTGGGCTGTACCCAGCCATACGTGGGTGCCCATGGCTGCTGCCTGTGGGCCCCCCCAGCCCAGCTCAGCACATAGTTACCGGGGTCGGTTGTGATGAAGCCGTAGCAGTGCCGCCTCAAAGAGGGTGAGCAATCAGGGATGCAAGAGGGATTGCAGTGAGCAAGGCGCTGAGATTAATCCCGCTGCTTTAATTGGTTTGTATCAGTAATTAGCTACTTCTGGCAGTGCTGAGCCAGATGGTTTCTTACCTCGGCAGCGGGATCCTCACAGAGCAGGTGCCAGGCAAGCGCTCAGTGCCGCTGCCAGCACCACAGGAGCTTGGGGAGAGGGAGGTCCCGTGCCAGTACGTAGGATCAGCCGCAGCGTCCCCCCGCTGCCGGCACACCTCCCCGCAGGGCAGAAATGGGGTAGGTTTAAAAATCCTGCCCAGCAAATGCTTCCAGCGGCTGCCGCTGCCTCTCCAGAGGCTAAATGGAGCTCTGGCTCTGCCCAGGCTCCTCAGGATGGGCTTCCCGAGGTCCCTGACATCTTCATTGCAAGTCTCGCTTTTCCTGGCAGAGGGTAAAAGGGCAGCTTGTGGGCAGTGTTGTGCTAGGGAGAGGCTGCCTGCAGTGCTGCCTGCCCCAAGGGAGGCTTGTGCTGGCTCTTGACTGGGGAGTTCTGGGTGATGGGGACCAGTTGTGCCATGTCTGGATGCGCCTGTCGGCGATGGGATGAGGAGGTGGCAGTGGGTGCCAGCCATGGCAGCTGCCTGCGCTGTGGGCAGCAGGTCTGTCTCTTGCCCCTCAAATCCCACAGCCGGGGCCGTGTCCTTTGCTGCCAGACAGTGCTCCTGCTCCACTCTGCAGTGCGTGGAGATCTCACTCTCCTGCTGCCAGATTCCCCGTGCCCCCCAAAACACCCTCTCTACTCAGCCCCCACGCCCCCAAAGTGGAGTAGGAACCACAGGCAGCTGCCTGTGGTCCAAGGGCAGAGGAGGGATTTGCCTTCCCTCTGCGCCCCAAGGGCAGGAGAGGGTCCTTTGTGGTCGCTGCTTTAATTGCATCGTTATTTTGCTGAGTAAATGAGTCCTGGCAGCAGCTGAACCTGGTGGATGCCAACCACATCCCAGAAAGGCATCCGGCAACGGGCAGCATCCAGCTGGCACGAGCAGGGGCCGGAGACCTGGATGGGACCCAGCCACCGACAGGTGCTGGCAGCTGGGGGCGCATCAGCGGGTGAGGGAAGACTTGGCGGGGGGAGCCTGAACTCTTCCCATTTCACCCCCCTCCCACCCCGCTTCTCTTTTTCAGACTGTCAGCATCAATAAGGCTATTAATGCGCAGGAAGTGGCTGTCAAGGAGAAACACGCCAGAAATATCCTTCCCAAAGTTGGCCGTGGGACAAGCGAGCGTGGGAGCGGGGCCGGGGCCACTCGGAAAAGGGGCAGCAGCAAGGCGGCGCGTGGGGAGAGGTGCCGGTGCAGCCAGGCCAGTGCAGCAAGCTGGCTGCTGGGGTGCTGAGGGTGGCTGAATGGGACCCTGGGGGGCTCTCAATGATGGTTGGGGGTTTTCCGGCACAGCACGGGGTCCCTGCTCCTGCTGCTGCAGCCTTTGCTTGTCAGTGGGTGCCCAGCCTTGTGCTCCTGACGCTGCCAGCCCATGGGAGGGCAGGAGGGGCAGATGCCCACAGCAGGATGTCTGCCTGGGGCAATGATGCTTAATCCCAAAGGTGCTTGTGAGCATGCTGCCACTAAAAGTGGATCCCCAGCATCCTGGCAGGGCAGCTGGGAAGACTTGGCAGAGGCACAGCCCCAGCCTAGAGTGTGCCACGGTGCTCCTGGAGCGGTGGTGAGGGGCTGGAGGAGAGGGGATGGTGTGTGCCACCCTTGGAGACAGCGTGTGTCTGGGCTTGGCAACTTCTCAGTTCCCCGTGGTGGCCTGGCTCTCCTCGGCTCTGCGGGTAGCCGGCCTCAGGGTGGCTGCCCTCCATCACTTCTGAAGGGGAGAGAAGCGTTTCCTTGACCGGCCGCCACCATGCATCCTGGGCACGCATCACGAGAAGGGGGCACAGACCTTCTGGTCAGTGGTGAACCGGCTGCCACTGTCAGGCAACGCTGTGCTCTGCTGGAAGTTCTGCCATGTCTTCCACAAACTCCTCCGGGATGGCCACTCAAATGTGAGTGCCACAAGCTCGGCTCGGCAGCTGTCCTGAGGCCAAATCCTTTCCCCCACGGGGCTGCACGGGGCAGTGGGAGATGCTGGTGGGTTGGTGCCCTCCTGGGGTGTCAGTCCTGGGTGGGGACCAGTGCAGGGACCCCTCCCTGCTCGCTTTGCCAGAGCCTTCCTAGTGCTGCTGTGCCCACATCCCCCAGCGCTACAGACCCTGGTGCTGACCACAGTGACGGTGCTGGAGGAAACCACTTGGCATGGGGCATTGGCATCAGTGCAGGAGCCATCTGCAAGGATGCTCCTGCCCCATGTGCGGATGGGGAAACTGAGGCACCCTGGGGCTGGTGGTAGTGACACCACCGGCAAGCTGGAGGGTTGGAAACACATCAAGACCTCCCATTCTGTACCCCAGTTGCCAGCTCCAAGTATGGCATGCCTTGCCCTGGTGCTCTGCCTGCTGCCCGCACTGCCTGCTTATTTTCATCGTCATTCCTCCAGGTCCTGAAAGACTCCGTGAGATACAAGAACGAGCTGAGCGACATGAGTAGAATGTGGGTAAGTGGCCAATCCTGCCAGCTGCTGCAGTGGGGACACCCCGTGGGTCCCTCGGCAGGACCTGACTCCCCAGCCGGCCTAGGGGGTGGTGTTGGCTTGGATAGTGGTCTTGCCCAGGAGGAGCCAGGCTCTGAGGTCTGAGCAGATGCTCAGCCATGGCTGACCCACAGCTACATGACCTCACTGGCCTGGGTTTGCTGGTTGTGCTCGATATCCCCTTCTACCAAAATCAAATGCCTTCTTCCTGTTTTATGGCAAAACCCAGTAAAACTCAGTTCTGGTGGTGAAACAGAGCATTGAAACCTGCAGAGAAGGTGACAAGAAATCCTTTCAGCATGTTTGCTGCAAGACAGCCTGCAGCCCATGTGTTGGCGAGGAGGGTTTTGGCTGTGATTTTGGGGGAGATAAGGGAGGGGTCACTTGTACTGCAAGGGGAGAAGGCTTTTTCACAACCTGCCCCAGGTCTCAACAGCTTTTTGGTGTCCCCAGGGCCACCTGAGCGAGGGCTATGGACAGCTCTGCAGCATCTACCTCAAACTGCTGAGAACCAAGATGGAGTTTCACACCAAGGTAAGCATCGTCCCATCCCCATCCCCACAGCCATAGCAAGGGGTGGGTGATGGGGTGCTGGGGCGAAAGTGGTGGCAACACTACGGTGCAGGACAGGGGCTGGAAGAGCCATCCTGGTGATGTCACCCCTGAGGGTCCGCGCCTCTGTCATGGCTGTCCTGCTGCCTCCATGAAACACGTCCCAGGCCACCAGGGTCCATCCTTAGCTTGGATAAGAAGTGGCCCGAGGAGCAATGCCTCAGGGATAGACAGTTTCATGCTGGATCAGGGCTCCTTGGAGGCACCTGGGCTGGGAGTTGGGGGGCTACAAGAAACAGTAAGAGACCCCTGGTTTTGGAGTTCATGACCCCTCCCAGGTATCCCTGATGGGCAGAGGTGGAAGAGGCCATGGGATTCTGGAGTGGGGAGGGCTTGTGGGGGCTGGGCTGTGCCACACCATGCCATGCCACACTGTAGGAGCAGCTCCTAACCATCCCGAGCACTGCCCTGGCAAGGTCTGCAAGGGCTAAAGCAAGCCCAGGCAGCAAGAACAGGCAGGAGGCAGCACAGGCAGGGCAGGGGCCAGTGCCGAGGTGTAAATCCCCTGGAAAACCCTGTGACGGAGCTGGGCTTTTCTGCATCACCACAAATGCAGGGAAGGATGCTGGGGATTTGGGCTAGTGAGGTGTCCCTGTTGGTGCATGAAGGAGAATGAGCAGCAGCGCCTGCTCCAACTGGTGTGCGAGCATGGAGGATTATTTGTTACAGTCAGCAAAGGAGAAATTAAACAGATGTGTATAGAAACCTCCCTTTGCTTGGGACCAAAGTTTGCATGTAAGGTGCCCTAGTGTTTTCTAAAATAAGGTTTTTATATGGGCAGGAAACGTGGAGTGGGAGCAACAAGTCAGCCTGGAAATTCAAAAATGATTGGGAAATAATGATTAACTTAATCTGAGCACCACTGAGCATGCACAGCTTAGTTCTTCTCAGCAGAACTTCAACAGAGTCACCGGTTTAAGGTTTTTTTATGAGCACCCAGTTCATTGCAGACCATAAATCTCACCATAAATGTATCAGGAAAATGAGGAAATCAGGACAAGGTAGCACAGAACAAACCTCTCGGTCCCCAGCAGCCTTGGTGCTCCCACAGCTTCTGCCCTCCATTGCCTGCCCCACCTGGTAAACAGCACTATGCATGGGATGCTGCAGGATCAGTCCCGGCCAGAGTCAGCGTGATGTCCCATCCTGTCCCACCCAGTGCTGTCCTCAGCTTGAAATAATCGGTGCCAGTTACCAAAACCCATTTTTTCTCTCTCCCCTTTGGGCTTTTGGGCCATGGGTGTTCCTGGGCACAGAAGCATCCCGGGGGAATCCCAGGGGATCATCCCAGATGGTTTTTTTTCTCCATCATCAGGAGTTTGTTTCCAGCCTCTGAAGCAGCGCTGCTGGGCAGGTTCCTTCTTTGGGCTGGCCTTCAGAGAGGATACACCAGGTCCGGGTCTGCTCCACACGTGCCGTGCCGGCTGCCAGGGGTGATGGGGAACGTGTTTATAGTAAGGGATGCAGCATGTCCCATCACACCTCAGGAAGCCACGCTCATTGATGGACCTTATTATTTAGGCAGATGCTTTCTTATAGAATAAACTAGAATATGCTTGTGGTGTTAAAATAACAGCATGCTGCCAAGAGCAGGATGGAACGTCATGGTGGGCTTGTGCACAAAGCACATCCCTGTGTGGCTTCAAGCGCCCTCATCCTTACAGTAACCATCTGCGGTAGGTTTGGTACCCATGATGTTTCCTTCCTTTCTGAGCTCTGCTGGAAAGGGTTGTTTTCTGAAGCCAGGCTGTACCCATCCCCCCAGTTTGGTTTGGAGCTGTGATGTGACCTTCCCTGAAACACCTGGGCAGCATGAAGGAGCTTTTTGCCCCCCAGAGCAGATATTGGCTCCTTCCCCTCCAGCTCTTGGCGATGCTGTGCACAAGCTGGCAGTCCCATCTCCTCCATACTCAGTGGGTTTCTAAGCCCAGGGTGAACTAGTTTTTCTTGCTGGGGTGAATATGGGCACCATGGATTGAGGATGCTGCAGTCACCTGGGGTTCAGCAGACTTCCTGTCAGCCCCCTTTCACCCCTGCATCATTCCCTCAGAGCATCCAAAGAGCCGTCCCAGTCTCTTGCACTGAGGCTGCCAGCCGGGTTGGTGACCCTGGTGTTCCCAGAGCTGTGGCCAGAGCAGGAAATCCTCCAAAACCCTTTCCTGACTCCTCTTTCCCCATGCAGAATCCCCGCTTCCCCGGCAATCTCCAGATGTCTGACCGGCAGCTTGACGAGGCAGGGGAGAATGATGTCAATAATTTGTGAGTGTGGGGCAGGGGCAGGAAGCAAGGGAGGGGGGTGGATGCAGGCAAGGTGGCACAGCACTGCCCAGCCTCACCGGCAGCACAACCGAACCAGGGACTGGACCTTGCACCTTCTCCCCAGCCCTGCCACGGGTGCTGGGAGTGGGCAGAGCCCCTGGGCAAGGCTGGTGCATCCACACCGGAGCACCTGCTCGTCCCTGTGGGGTGGCATCTGGCAATGGGTTGAGGCCCATGGGTGGCTGCGGGGATGCTCCCCAACGATTCGCATCCTTTTTTCTTAGTTTTCAGCTGACGGTGGAGATGTTTGACTACCTGGAGTGTGAGCTGAACCTCTTCCAGACGGGTAAGCCCCTGTGCTGCCCTGCCAAAGGTTGGGGTGAGGGGTCTGGAGGGGCTGAGCTGCATTTGGGGGAGGCTCCGGGAAGGATGCTGTCTGAGAGCATCGCAGCTCATCTCTTTTCTGGGCACTTCACCCAAATTATTATTAGTTGAAGTCCCTGCATCCTGTGCTGCCTTGTGGCAGCCCTGCGGCAGTGCCATGGGGCTGGCTGCATCACCCCACCCCACTCCTCACCACATGCATCACTTCCACTGCCCACACTTTGGACTCTCCCACTCTGGCAGCCTACTTGGGCTGAATTTCTTCTTGTCTTATTCATGGGCTTGCGACAGGTTTTGGTTTTTATTAGTGGAGAACACAAGCTGCCGTGGGTGTTTGCGGCGGTGCTGGAGCTGGGGGAGGCGTGGGTGCACCCTGCCTTTCTCCTGCCCTCCCGCGCAAGCAAGCAGAGGGGTAAAAACAAGCCAGTCTCAACCCTCTAGGCTGTCATGCACCTCTGCACGCTCGTGCAGGAGCAGGTTTGGGGTAAATTAAAGCAATTGTGGGGCAAACCTTCATCTACTGCGTGCACCAGGCTGTGAGTGCTGGCAGGACAGGGCTGTGTTTCAATGGAACTGGAGCAGCACCCTTGTCTCCTGGCCGCACGCCGGCACAGTGGGCCAGTGCCAGGGCCCTCATATGTGCAGCGCAGCCCCATCCCCAGAGCACTCCCAGGAGTTCTTGCTGCTCTGCCCCTTGGAAGGGATTTGCTGGATGGAGGGAGATGAAGCTGCCACCTTCTCCAACCACCCTGCTAGCCTGCCTGCTGCACCAGCACGCTTTGAGGGCAGGTGTCCCACAACTTGTGGGAGACCCGCAAGGCTGGACCATGAAGATGGTCACTGGACACATTTCCAGCAGCCTGGCATCCCATGCCCCAGGCTGGTCCCAACCCTGCCAGAAATACCTTTGTGCCCTGGTGTTGGAGGATACATCCTGCAACCCTGGCACAAGATGCAGTTTGACGCAATGTGGACAGAGGATTGTGGACATGAGGTGCTGCCAGCTGCTCACAGGTGGTTTTGGAGAATCTCCTCACCGGCACGCGTGGCACACTCGAATGCCAGTGGGATGGCAGTGATGGGCAGAGCACAGGGGCTGCATGTCCTCGGGGGGCTGGGAGGTCTGCCTGGGGACCCGACTGCGGCTCAGAACTGGGCACCTCCAGCCCATGGTGCCAGGCTGAAGTGTTCCCAGGCCTGTGTGAGAGTCCTGGGTGGGAATTTCCACTCCTGCTGAGCTTGCAAACAGCTGCGGGGTGGTGGGCTGGGTTCCCAAGGGCCAGCAGGTGTCTTGCTGTGGGTGATGGTCTCTTGCTCCGGGTGATGTTTGTGGATGTGGCCAATGTGGTGTGGCACCTGCTGGAGCCTGATCCCGTGCTGCTTCCCCGCAGTGTTCAGTTCCCTGGACATGTCACGCTCAGTGTCAGTGACGGCCACAGGGCAGTGTCGCCTGGCCCCACTCATCCAGGTGATCCTGGACTGCAGCCACCTCTACGACTACACCGTCAAGCTGCTCTTCAAGCTCCACTCCTGTGAGTGTCCCCAGCAGCAGTGCCTTGGGCAGAGGGGGGACACAAAGGGCGACACCGGGGGTCACCACCCTGCTCAGGCTGGGCTGTTTGCCCCCTCATCTCCTTCCCAGCCTTTTTCAGAGGGTGAAGGGAATCACCAGGGCAGGGAACAAGGAGGTGCAAGTGCTAGGGGACCAAGCTGCCCCAGGAGCCTGCGCTGCTGGATGCCCGTCAGCCATGGGGACAGTGCCCACCAGGAGCTGTCCCAGGTTTGGGCAGGCACTGGTGCAAAATCCACATCCCCCAGGACCTTGAATTGTGGTGGCAGCTGCCTGAACACCAGCTTGCTGCCTTTCCCTGCCCTGGGGTTGTCTGGGGTGGGGGCATGATCCCCTCCTGCAGCAGGTTGCTGAACCCAGAGCATTCAGACCCTGGGAGGAGGGAGACCATCTCTGGGAAAGACCCATCCCCTTATGGCTGTGCTGATGGGTTGTCCCCTGATCCATGCTCCTTCCCAGCATGGGGATGCCCGGTGACATTTCTGCTTGCTGCTTCTTCCAGGTCTGCCAGCAGATACACTGCAGGGCCACCGGGATCGCTTCCTGGAGCAGTTCAGAAAGTAAGTACCCAGGCCCAGGGTGCTGGCTCTCCCTGCTGCCGGCGATGCTCCAGTGTGTTCCCAGGGCAGAGAGGTGCTGGAGCCCTTGTGCCAAGGCTCAGCAGATGAGCGATGGATATGGAGGAAGGACAGGAGTTGGTCTTGCTTTGGCATCTGAAATCCAGCCCGCTTTGACCTCTCGGCTTTCCCTGGAGCTTACTCCAGGACAACCGCTCCACTTGGCTAATCCACAGCTATTGAATTACCAGATAACAGCATTATTAATTCTAATGAGGTGTTCAGCTGCTGACGGCATGTCTGATGATTTAAAACCCTCAAACCCTTTAATTGCAGTTTTAAATGCAATTTGCAGTTGTCGTGCTGAGATGAAAGTCTGGGCTCGGGCTGAGAAGCCAAGCAGGGGGTGTTGCTGGTGAAGACACCCCAGGGATGCCTTGGGCTGGGTATTGGATGAGCAGGGTGCTCAGCACCCTTAGCAGCGTTTTCTGCTTGCGATGGGTCCATCGGCTCTGTCGGGAGAGGGATGCATTGGTAGGAGCCTTGGGGTAGGAGCATTTGAGCAGCATGTGGAGGCTGTTTGAGATGCTGCTGCAGAATGGTCTGCACAAGCCCTGGAGCGGGGGGGGGGGGGGGGGGGGGGGAAATTGCAGTCATGGTGCTGGGGGCATGGGACAAGGAAAAGAGATTTTTCCTCCAATTCTGTTGAGTTTCCAAAAAAATGCCAGTTGCACAACTCTGAGGGAGCTTGTTGAAAGGAGCAACCAAAAGATGAAACCTTTAGGTGTTGCAAAGCTGAGGAGGAATCCATGAAGAGACTTGCAGAGAGCCTGGGTGCCATGGATGCTGCTGGGTGCTGCAGTGGAGCTTTTGGGTGGGAAAAGCCATCCCTGCAGGGACACAGACAGAAAAAGAAAGGATAAAGCTCGTGGCACCTGTCAGAGAGATTTTAAAAGCAGTGGATAAAAGATGTAGGAGGAGAGAACCAGAACTAAGTTATGGTCACCCGATATGGTCACCAAGACCTAGGACATGAGGGTGGCTGTGGTGCTGCTAGAGTATTGCCCAGAGGCTGAGAAGTGTTATGGTGCTGGTTGATAAAAAGGGCTCCAGGGAAAGGGGAGGGAGGCAAGCAGAAGGGCTGACCCAGCACTTGGCACAGCAGGGGAACAAGGAGTGGGGGAGGGTCTTCATGAAAAAGACAGCATAGGATGGGGTGGGTGCTGCTGCGTGCAGGAGGTGGGTGTTGGGTTCGTGAGAGACCATGAGCTGCTGCAGGGTGATGTGCAGTGGGAGCGAACATATTTATTTCCAAAAGTTCTGGGAAAAAATGGAACAACCCTGAAAAATGCAGATGACACACAGCTGAGTGGTGCAGTCGATATGCTGGGGGGAAGGGGTGGCATCCAGAGGGACCTGGACAGGCTGGAGGAGTGGGTCCATGTAAACCTCATGAAGTTCAACCAGGCCACGTGCAAGGTCCTGCGCATGGGCCAGGGCAATCCCCAGGACCAGCACAGACTGGGGGATGGATGGATGGAAGGAAGGAAGGAAGGATGGAGAGCAGCCTTGCAGAGAAGGATTGGGGGATACTGGTGGGTGGAAAATGAGACACGAGCTGGCAATGTGGGCTTGCAGCCCAGAAAGCCAAGCAGCTCCTGGGCTGCATCACCAGCAGCGTGGCCAGCAGGTCGAGGGAGGGGATGCTCCCCCTCTGCTCCGCTCTCCTCAGACCCCCCTGGAGCACTGCAACCAGCTCTGGGGTCCCCAGCACAAGACACACATGGACCTGCTAGAGCAGGTCCAGAGGAGGCCACCAAAATGGTCTGAGGGCTGGGACACCTCTGCTATGGAGAAAAGCTGAGGGAGTTGGGGCTGTGCAGCCTGGAGAAGAGATGGCTCTGGGGAGACCTTACTGCGGCTGCTCAGTGCTTAAAGGGGGCTTACAGGAAAGAGGGAGAGAGACTTTTGACCAGGGCCTGCACCAACAGGACAAGGGGCAATGGTTTTAAACTGAACGAGGGTGGGGTTAGCTTGGACATAGGAAAGACGTGTTGTATGATGAGGGTGGTGAGACACTGGCAGAGAAGCTGTGGCTGTCCCATCCCTGGAATTGTTTGAGGTCAGGTTGGATGGGGCTTTGAGCAACCTGATCTACTGGGGGATGTCCTTGCCTATGACAGGAGGGTGGGACTGGATCATCTTTGAAGGTCCCTTCCAACCCAAACCACTCTGTGAGTCCACAATCCTATGAGATGTGAGGGCAGGTCCCCCCTGGACTAGTAACTGCACAAGGGAGAGGAGACAAATGGTCAGGTTTTATACCAGGAAGTGTCTCAGGGTGATCCCCAGTGGCAGTGCTGGAACCGGTCCTCTTGCTGTATTTTAAATGAGGTCGAAAAAGAGTGAGCAGTGAAGTGCCATGGCCTCTAGTATCTGATTATCTAGGGTAGTCAAAACAAAAACTGGCTGCTGAGAGCAGGGGGAGGATGTCATGGTGCTGAGGGACAGCTCGATTCAAGGTCACAAACTGCAAACCAGTGCCCATGGGAAAAACACCAGGCACGGACATCAGCAGATAGGGAAGCTGTCCATGGGCTCTGACCACGCAGGGCAGAGACCTGGGGTAGGGTATCAACAGTGCTGAGGTACTGACTGGGAAACTGGGGAGGCTGGAAGGGAAGGGAGCCATGAGTGGCACGGCTGGGCACTGCTGCTCCTCCCCAAAATTGGAAATCCTGCAGGGAGGTAGCCCTGCTCCTGGGGGAGATGCTCCTGCAGGGACCTGAATGTAATGGTGCAGACGTGGCCTCCAGGCAGGAAGCCCCCAACCTTTTCATGGCCGGGGACATAGTGGGAGCAATGATGATGTTTCTCAGTTGTCCCTTCAAGCTTTGGCTGTAGTGAGGACAGCACAGGGAGGTGGCTGTACCTCGGGGTGACCAGGTGCAATCATTCTGCTGCGGTTCATGGTTTTACAGACTCACAGAGTGGTTTGAGTTGGAAGGGACCTTCAAAGATCATCCAGTCCAGCCACCCTGCCATTGGCAGGGACATCTCCCAACTAGATTGGGTTGCTCGAGTTTCAGGTCCTTCTCTCTCAGGTCCTGGGTTAATGGGAGAAAGCCTTCAGCAGTCAGTTTTTTCCACAGGTGGGAGGCTGGTGATGGGGTCTTCCCAGGACCTGCTGTGGGTTTGGTGGCAGCACACACCACTGTCCCTTCCAGCACAGTGTGGTGGCCCGGTGACACCTTCCTGGAGCCAGGCGAGGGGTTGGAGCTACCCACATTTGGGGTGGGGAGTCTGGGTTGGGCAAGAGCCATCCCTAACAATTCTCTGCCCCTTGCAGGCTGAAGGAGCTCTTCTACCGCTCCAGCAACCTGCAGTACTTCAAGCGGCTGATTCAGATCCCGCAGCTGCCAGAGGTGAGACCCCGTGGTCCCAGGTCCCAACGCTCGCTGTCCCCATGGCCAGGAGCAGCAACGGGGCCAGTGGCACTGGGAGAGTTTCCGAAAAGGGTCACCTGGTGCCTTGCCTGGCTTCCCTGGGGCCAGTGGCAAGGTGGGGGTTGTGGGACCTGAGGCTCATCCTTGCATCCCTCCCTGGGTGGGATCCTGCGGGATGGAGCTGCCCCTCTGTCCGGGGGCTGGGATACCCTCTCTCACCAACCCTGAGCCCTTGCCAGGATCTGTCCCCATGGGTCCTGGCTCTGTTCCCATGGGTCCGGGCATGGGCAGCTCAGCACTGGGGCAAGATTTCAACCAACTGTGCCCAAAGCCCTGCGGCAGTGCCGGTTCTCCCCAACCCAGCCACACTCCTCTCCTTCCCCAGAACCCTCCCAATTTCCTGCGTGCCTCAGCGCTGTCAGAGCACATTAGCCCTGTGGTGGTCATCCCTGCCGAGGCATCCTCACCTGACAGTGAGCCCATCACAGACCTGGTGGAGATGGACACGGCCTCACAGGTGAGCCACTGCTGCTGCTGCACTGCCTGTGCCCCTTGAGCTGCGGAGAGGACAGTGGGTGTCCTTCAGCTCTGAGACCACGGTTATTTCTCCAAAACCATGCCATGGTTGGGGCTGAGACAGTGGGGATGGCCTCAAGCACTGGGGAGCATCACTGCAGGGGGCCGTGTGGGTGCTGCTAGGTCTGAGCCAGGCTGAGTTCATCTTGTGGTGCTTCTCTTAGAGGCTTGGTGCCCTCCAGTGATGGCTGGCTGGAGGTGTTTGGCTTCCCAGCATCGCTCCTCAGCTCTGTGTACTTGCATTAGGACTTCATGTCCCTCTCCACCAAGGGTTGTCCCCAGGTGCTGAGCGTTTTGGGAGGGGAAGGGGCTTGCAGTGACATGGCTTTGGGGATCTTCTCCCTCCCCAGGAGTCAGGTGGGGACAGACCAGAGATGGTCCGTGTTCAATGTGTTCAACACGTTCAACGCCCTGGGAGCAGCAGGGGGGATCCAGCCCTGGTGTACAGGCAGCACAAGCAGGCAGCAGGCCTGCCAGCTTGTGGGCTGGCTTGGTGGTGCCACCAGGAACATGGAGGGGACAAGGGTTCCAGAGTGGTGGTGGGTTTGCTCCAGGTCCGTGCTGCTCCTCTTCCCGCAGAGCCTGTTTGACAACAAGTTTGACGACATCTTCGGCAGCTCTTTCAGCAGCGACCCCTTCAACTTCAACAGCCAGAACGGGATGAACAAGGATGACAAGTGAGCAGTCCCAGTTATGCCATGGAGGTGGCCAGGATTGGACTGGGAGCTCCCTTCCCATCATGGCACTGCAACCGCCTGCCAGGCTGCTGCAACACAGCAGCTGCAGTGGCACAGGGGATGCCTCCCCTCCCAGGATGTGTCCCCATGGTACTGGTGCAGCTGGTGGCACTGAGGACATACCCGGTGTTTCTCCTTCCCAGGGACCGGTTAATTGAGCAGCTTTACAGGGAGATCGCAGCCCTGAAGGAGGAGCTGGAGAACTTCAAGGCTGAGGTGGGTGACAACCATCTGGTGGTGTCACATGGTGAGCACCTATGTGGCAGTCCTGTGGGAGGATGAGACCCGGCAGCTCCCACTGGGAATGGGGCTGGTGGGGTGGTGGCTGTGTCCCTGGGTGGGCAAGGCGGTGACCCTGTCTGTCTGTCCTGCCCTGTCCACAATGGCTTCTGCATCCTTGGCACAGCCTTCACTGCCCATATGGGGGGTCCCTAGGTGTGCTGGGAGGGACTGCATCCCTGCTGGGGGGGCCAGGCTCACCCCCACTGCCCAGCATCCTCAGTGCTTCACCCTGCTACCTTTGGGACTCTGTGGGATGCTACCCAGGGGGTGGCCACCGGATGGTACCGGTGGGCATCAGGCAGTGCTGGCAGCCACTGAATGGCGCTGGGAGCTGCCCACCTGCTGTCCCCGCAGAGCGCACGGGGTTCGGTGCAGCTGCGTGGTCGTGCCAGCGAGCTGGAGGCCGAGCTGGCCGAGCAGCAGCACCTGAAGCAGCAGGCACAGGACGAGAGCGAGTTCCTGCGTGCAGAGCTGGAGGAGCTGAAGAAGCAGCGGGAGGACACCGAGAAGGCACAGAGGAGCCTGACAGAGATCGAAAGTGAGTAGGGAGAGCCAGCACCCAGCTTGGGGTGGGGGTGAGCTGCAGGGTGGGGGTCCATGATGCTCACCTTGGCATCCCTGCATGTGTGGCAGGGCGGGCACAGGCCAATGAGCAGCGCTACAGCAAGCTGAAGGAGAAGTACAGCGAGCTGGTGCAGAACCACGCGGACCTGCTGCGGAAGGTGGGCTCCCCGAAACCCCTCCAGACATCCCCTTTCCCAGCCATGCCCCCCCAACACTGGGGATCACTGAGCTCCCTCTCTTCCATCACCAGAACGCAGAGGTGACCAAGCAGGTGACAGTGGCCAGGCAGGCCCAGGGGGACGTGGAGAGGGAGAAGAAGGAGCTGGAGGACTCCTTCCAGCGGGTGAGCGAGCAGGCTCAGAGGAAGGTGAGTGGGTACGAGGGTGTCAGGGGAACTCCCCCATGGGGCACCGGCACCAGCAATTTCTCTTCTTGCCTGCAGTCTCAGGAGCAGGCAGAGGTGCTGGACACGCTGAAGCGGGAGCTGGCAGCCAGCAGACAGGAGCTGCAGGTCCTCCAGGGCACCCTGGAGTCCAGCACACAGGTGAGAGCCCATGGGTGGCCCCTGCCACCCCAGGAGAGGCATTTCAGGTGAGGGGGAGGTCTGCCTGCTGTCGCGGTGCCTGGGTGAGATGTTACCCATCCAGGCATTACCCACTGTTGGCCTGATAACCAGCTCCCTGTCTTCTTCTTCCCCACATCTAGGGGGTTTCAGCAATTGTACCGGAGGTTTAACACTCCTGGGTGCAAGAGTGTGCCAAGTAATGGCCTTCAGCAGCAGGGATCATTGAACAAAATCCCTGCAAGAGCAGGGTCAGGCAGGGTGGCTCTGCCCACTGTAAAACCCAGGCAGGGAGCCTGCTGTCACATCGCAAGTGTTTGCATGGGCTTGCTGCATGCCAGAGGATATTTCATGCCTATGGAGCTGTGGAGGAAAGCAGGGGCTTTCCGGCTCATTGTAGAAGGCAGAAGCTGGCAGGAAAATTGAGCTGCCCATCTCCAGGGTGGGCAGACACTCTGCAGCAGGACGGGGATAGGGCAGAACCAGCTCCAGGGCTAGCAGCCAGCACCCTTCATCTGCTCCTCCATCAGGATGCCGACTAGTCATAATAAAAGTGAATTTTCACTGATAGAAGTGAAAGGGCTCCCCAGGGAGCCTCAGCTAGCCCCAGGTGAGGCCATCAGTGCTGCAAGGGTGCTGCCAGGCAGCAAGTGATGCAGGGATGATCGAGGTGGCCCAAGCCTGGACCATGAACAGGTCCCCAAACAGGAGGGTCACTCTCGGCACAGCCCTGACCACTGTTTCATGCCCACTCAGGCAGGAGCGGAGCAGAGCACCCGGATCGCCAGCCTGGAACAGGAGAGGGACAGCCTGAGCCGGGCAGCGGAGCAGCACGGGGAGGAGATGGCCGCCTTGCGGGCTGAGCTGCAGCAGCTGCGGGACACGCTCAGCCGCGAGCAGGAGAGCAGCAAGATGGAGCTGGAGACATTGCAGACCCAGCTGAGAGACAAGGTACCCCAGGGGCACTGCGGGCATGGGGCATCCCCCTCCGTGGCAAGCTGTGGGGGTTCAGCAGTGCTGGAGGCAGCAGTGGGGTGTGGGGGTGATTCCCAGCTGGTGCGGCAGGAGCCGTGACACCCACGCCGGCTCGGCAGGAGAGCAGGGAGCAGGCACTGCAGTGGCGCCTGGCCGAGGAGCAGTTTGCCCTGCTGCAGAGCACCGCGCGGGAGGCAGAGCGGATGGTGCAGGATGCCCTCGGTCGCCTGGAGGATCCTGCTCACATTGGCTGCACCGGCTCAGCAGGTGAGTTCCCTGGCACTCGCCAAACCCGGCGTTATCCTAAGCCAGAGCGCAAAGCCCCCCTCCTTGCTGTCCTCTGAGCCGTGCCAGCGGCAGAGAGCAGCCATGCTGCACACAGGGACACCCCGCATTTGAGCCCTGCCTGCTGTCTGCCTGCAGATTACCTCCTGTCCAGAACGCTGGCAGCCTCTGAGTGTGTGGACCGGCTGCAGGACGCACACAGCAAATACCTTTCCAATCACACAGGTGAGAGCCGGCAGCCCCGGGCAGGGGCTGGGCTGGGGGACAGGGGCAGCTCTGGCACTCATGGGCTGGGCGGGCAGTGCCCACTGGGGCTGAGGCGTGTGCCTGCTCTGCCACCGCAGCCGTGGGCTCCCTGCTGCCCTGCCTGGCCCTCTTCGCCCACCTCGTCAGCGACACCCTCCTGCAGGGCAGCGCTACCTCCCACGTGGCCCCCATGGAGCCCGCCGACCGTGAGTGCTGCGCGACCGACGGGGCCGGCAGGGGCTGGGGTGGGCGGGGTGCTGGGTTGGACACGGACTAGGGTGGGCAGGGGCCACAGCAGGCAGGGGACCAGGTGGGCAGGAAGCTGGGGCAAGTGGGATGCTGAGCTGGGCAGGATTCTGGGGCAGGCAGGGGCTGGGCGTCTCAGTTGCCACATGCGGTACCCTCAGCCTCTCGTGCTGCCCATGCAGGTCTTCTAGAGATGTGCAAACAGTGCGGCAGTGAGGCCGTGAGCTACCTCAGCGCCCTGCAAGACCCAGCGACAGTGGAGGGCGCCGACTGCAGCCTGGTGATGACTTGCCTGGGCCAGATCAGCGCCATTGGGGAGGTGGGTGCCCCAGGAGGGCTGGTGGGATGGGGTCAGGCTGTGGCAGGTACCGCCGCAGGGGCTGTGCCACCCCTGGATGGTCTCTTTTGTCCCATCACGTCCCTAGGAGCTGCGGCCCAGAGGGCTGGACGTTAAGCAGGAGGAGCTGGGTGACCTGGTGGACAAGGAGATGGCAGCAACAGCGGCGGCCATCGAAACGGCGGCTGCCCGCATAGAGGTGAGGGTTGCCACTTGCTGAGAGGCACCCATGGGCGCTGTGCCTGCCAGGACCACTGGCACAAGGCCAGGATGGCGCACGGCGTTCAGTGCTGCCTCTCCCCACTCTACCAGGAGATGCTGAGCAAGGCACGGGCTGGTGACACTGGGGTCAAGCTAGAAGTGAATGAGAGGTGAGTGGTGGCTGGGGTGCTGGAGAGAGATGGGCAGGCAGGATGGGGCTTGCTGCCGCAGGCAGAGCGGCTGCACCACGGCCCTGGGGTCTCCCTCCCCACAAGTGAGGCTCAGTGGGGTTTGTCTCACAGGATCCTGGGCTCCTGCACGGGCCTCATGCAGGCCATCCATGTCCTGGTCCTGGCCTCCAAGGACCTCCAGAGAGAGATCGTGGAGAGTGGACGGGTAAGCTGGGGACTGGGATGCAGGAAGGGGTGCGGGCAGGGCATGGGGCAGCAGGTGCTTGGCCAGCTAAGGGTCACCACGCACTTGCTGGGGACGTGCTGCTCCGAGCCTTGGCCTGCTGGGGGATCAACGCCAGCTGCCGGGAGCTCCTGCCCCAGTCCCAGCGTCTCACTCCGGCTGCAGTCCCCAGGGTGTCACAGAGGTCCCTGATCTTCCTTCCCACGTTGGGCACCCCTTACCCCCCAAGTTCGGTGTCTCCCCAGCTCCCACACACATCCTAAATGAAACCCTGACTTACTCAGTTCCCCCGAGAACCAGGGTTTGGGGGGGCCCAGGCCCTGCCACCCCCCTGTCCTCAACATGTGACCATGCCTTTCTCGACGGCAGGGTGCGGCGTCCCCCAAGGAGTTTTACGCTAAGAATTCCCGCTGGACCGAGGGTCTCATCTCTGCCTCCAAGGCTGTGGGCTGGGGTGCCACCGTCATGGTGTAAGTGCCACTGTCACTGGAGGGGGGAGAGGATGGCAGGGTGCTGCTGTCCCCACAGGGAGGGGACGGGGGTGGCGGGAGGATGCCCCAGCCCCTCTCTGCCCTCCCACAGCGACGCTGCTGACCTGGTGGTGCAAGGCAAGGGGACATTCGAGGAGCTGATGGTCTGTTCCCGGGAGATCGCGGCTAGCACTGCCCAGCTGGTAGCAGCCTCCAAGGTAGGAGCCCGGCATCTCGGGAGGCTCCTCTGCTGCTGCCTGCATCACCTGGCAGCTCCCCCTCCGCCGCCTGCACTTGGCTCTGGGAGAGATGCTCTGTCCCTGAGCAGGAAGCAGGAGGGCTGCTCCCCTGGCCATGGCTTGGGGTGACCCTGGGGCACCACATGGTCACCCCAAACCATAGGGGTGGTCTGCTTGCCCAGCAGGGCCTAAGCACACCCCTCCTCGCTGCCCCGGCAGGTGAAGGCAGACAAAGACAGTGCTAACCTTTGCAAGCTCCAACAAGCCTCCCGGAGCGTCAACCAGGCCACGGCTGGTGTGGTGGCCTCCACCAAGGCTGGGAAGTCACAGGTGGAGGAGAAAGGTAAGCATGGGGCTGCAGGAGCATAGACCTGCCCCGAAACCTCTGCTCTTCAGGCTCGCCGTCTTCAGTTGGCTGTGCCCCGGTGGTCTCTGCCTGTGGCTGCCCCTTGCTTGCTGTCTGCGTATCCCACAGTGGCAGACCCTGCCAGTGGCATGGGAGCTGCCAGGGGTTCTGAGCAGGGGAGTGGAGCTGGAGGGGGCCCGTTGGTGTCTTTCTCCACAGACAGCATGGACTTCTCCAGCATGACGCTCACCCAGATCAAGCGGCAGGAGATGGACTCACAGGTATGAGGTTCTTCCATGTTTTGGGAAACTCATCTGCTGCTGCCTTGCTTGGGCTAACAAGAGGCTGCCTGGGCTAGGGGAGAGGCAGGTGGGGGCACCCTGCCTGGCTGCCCGACCCCAGGCAGCACCAGCTCGTGGGGAAAGCCCAAGATATGAAGGCAACAGATGGGTTTCCCCAGGAGCCGCGTTGCAGTTGGTCCTCGAGCCTTCCCTGACACTGTGCCCATCACAGCACAACAGCCCATGACCTCCCCCTGCTCCTGCGTGCCTGCCGGGCTGCCCCGCAGCACCCACCTCCACCTGGCATGGGGCATCCCCGGGGAATTCCTCTTCCCTGGGTGTCCACTTGGGCTGTTCTTTCTTCACCTGCCTGCACAGGCAGCACCCACCTGAGCTCGATCCCCTCCACAGGATCACTTGCCATCAGAGCGCCTGTGGGATGTACCTCGGTGGTCTTTGAGCTCGATAGCGGGGAGATAGTGGGTTTGAGACAGCGGTGGCCAGCCCAGCATGGCTCTGTGCCAGCTGGAGAACCCAGGTGCTGAGCCAGGGCTCAGGGTGACCATGGCGTGCATGATGTCATTCAGGTGCGGGTGCTGGAGCTGGAAAACCAGCTGCAGAAGGAGCGGCAGAAGCTGGGGGAGCTGCGCAAGAAGCATTATGAGCTGGCAGGTGTGGCGGAGGGCTGGGAGGAAGATGGTGAGTGGATCCCAGTCCTGCTCCCAGTGGGAAGCTGCACCGGGAAGGAGTGGGGCAGGATGCCGAAACCCTGCCTGCAATCCAGGCAGTGAGCAGGCATGGGTTCTGCTCTGGCTGGCGTAAGTGGAACCCAGGGATAGTTGGCACATGTGGGCAAAGCCACAGGGCCCCTGATCTGTGCAGGAGCCTGTGGGACCCGCATCGCCCCTGGGCAGTGTGCTCGGGTGCTACTGGGGCACTGCCGCCCTGCAAAGCTCTGGGATCCCAAAGGGATGGGGCAGAGGGATGCTGAGGGGGCACCGTGTTGCTCCACACCTCCTTACCCTCTCTCCCTCCTCCAGCTGCAGATTAACACCCGTGGTGGAGGCAGCCCTCGGGGGACACCCCCAACGGCAGGCTGCGACCCAGCTCAGTGCGGCCTTTTGGGAAGATCCACAATAAACCGGTGCAAAAGCCACCCCGAAGCACACGTCCTCCGCGTCCCCTCTGCCAAGAGCCGCCTCCAGCGCCGGAGCACCAAGAGCCACCTGGCGAGACCCCGGGGCCAGGAGCAAGGGCTTGCCGGCCTGACGCCAGCTGCAAACCGCACGTGTATTTATTAGAGCTGCTTGGGGTTGGGGGGGGGGTGTCTCCAGGGGGGGGTCTTTAACCCTTTAGTTTTGTTTTTGCACAGATTTTTGGAACTCTTTGAGCCGGCTCTGGCTGAGCGAGAGCATTCAGGTTTCTTTCGCCTCTCGCTGCTTCTCCAGCCTTAACCCGGTCCCTGGCTCAGCGTGAACATCCCCCCCTGCAAAGGAGCCTGCTGTGGTGCCAGGGGCCCCAGGGGTGCTGCCGGGTTGGGAGCCAGCTTTTGGGGTGCTGCTGGGCTTGGTGCTAGGTGTGCTCCCCCCTCCGGCAGGGACACCGAGTGCCTTTGGCCACTGCAGGGTAGGGGGGAGCGTTCCCATGGGACAGCCCAGCTGGTGAGACCAGGGTGCCGGCAGCAGAACTGGGAGCAGCCGGCAGTGAGGAGGGAGTGGGGCGGACAGCGGGAGTCATCCTGCCTTTAGGTTCTGTCCCCCCATTCTGGGTCCCAAAAATGCCCCCCATCCCTGGAGCTGGGCTGCCCTGCCCCAACAGATCACTGTGTTCATGCCAGCAATAAACCCTCCGCAAGGTGCTGGGCACGGGTTTGGGCAACTGTGGTGCCACCACACAAGCCACCAGCTCCTGGGGATGGGGGGTGGCTCTAGGGCAGCAGCACAGAGTCTTTGGGGGGCAGTCAGGGTGCCCCAACACCAGAGCACGCTGAAGCCAGAGCAAGCAGCTCCCCATGCCCGCTCGCTCTGGGCTGGTGCCACCCCTCTGTCCTCGCCACCCTCTTTGGTGCATGGGGGATTGGTGCTGGCGGTGCCATGGGCAGGGGCAGCTGTGGGGCTGGCTCTGGCCGGGGAACCTTTGTGCCTTGGAGCAGGGGTCTGGGAGGGCAGGGGGGTGTCTGCCAGCTCCAGCCCCCCACCTCATCTCGCTGCAGCGGGGACAGTGGCATCAGCCTGCGCAGCAATGTCCCCGTCCCCCACGGCCACTCCCATGGTCCTGCTGGTGCCCCTTGCAGGGCCAGGGTGTCCTTGCCAGCCTGGCAGCATCGCTGCCTGCACCCTGCCTTCAGGCAGCTGCCGCTTCCTGGGGAGGGGGGGGACGGGGGGACACAGCCAGACCAGCCCCCTCAGGGTGCTGGGGTGCAGGATTTGGCCTTTCTCACTTTAGGAAGTGGTGGCATTTCCCAGAGTGGCTGGGCTGTCACTGCATGCTTTCCCAGTGATGTCCGTCAGCCCTTGGCTGGCAGTCGGAGCAGTGGGACCCTCCTGCACTCCTATGCCCAGCTAGGCCATCACCATGGCCTCAGGGCTGCCACCCGCTATGCGCAGGAGAGCGCAACCATTCACCATGCAGGGACCTGGTGGCCCCGCATCCCCCAGCCAGCCCTGCTGCCAACACACCCACTCTGTGCCCCCAGCCTGCTGGGGACCCCTTGGGGCTCCCCCTGACTCCCCACACGCTGCCGCGGCCGTACCCTGACCTGCACCGGCTCCCCTCTGGATGCAATACCAACCATCCTGTTCCTGCAGAACGCGAGGAGCCCCCAAACCCTCCCTGCTCTTTTGGGCAGGGGGGGGTCTCACCTGTGCGGGGTACCCCCAACTACCTCAGGCCTCTAGGCTGGGTCAGGGCCAGGGGCCGGCAAGGGGGTCATGGGGGCGGCAGGGGCTCGGGGACAGTGGCATCGCTCTCAGCCGAAGCCACTTCTCCTTTTTGTATCTCGGTTGGGTGCTGGCGGGGGACAAGTGTCCCCCACACGGTCCCCGGTGCTGGCGGCTGGCAATGGGGATGGCGGGGGTTCCCCTCCACTGCAGGTTGGGTTGGTTGTTGTTTTTTTTTTTCATTGTACGATAATAATTACTACATTGTGTGTTTTCGATTTTTCAATAAAGCCTTCAGCCCAGCCCTGCTGGCTCCCGGGTGGTTGGCAGCTGGGCTGTGTCACCATGGGGGTCCCACGGCTGTGCTCAGCCCCCTGCAAAAAATAACTTGGGGATGTGCTGTTGAGGTGACCCGGGTGATGTACTGGTGATTGTGTCCCCCTCCTGGCTCTGTCCCCAGGGCCACCCTGCACATCATCTGTTGTTCCTTGGGAGGGGACCGGGACCTGGTCCCTGCTCAGCCCTGAGGAGCAGGGGTGGCTTTAGCCTCCCCACCACCCCGGGTCCCTTTGGTGACACTGCAGTGGGGGGGGGGGGGGTGCAGAGCACCCTGCCCTTCCCAGCTGTGCTGCAGGGTCACCCTGGCAGGGCCGTCTCATGGGGGTCCTGCTGCTGGATGGCCCGTGGGGGCCACGGATGGGGAGATGCTCAGGGGAACGTCCCCTCTCAGGTGTGACACTGCAGCAGGACTCATGCTCCCGGGGTGCCCTCCCACCCTGGGCTGCAGGAGGCCCCACGAGAGCCTGTCCCCACAGCGTGGTCTGTCCCCGCAGCCGTGTTCTGCAGGGTCCCTGCCATGGTCCCCTGCTCTGCAGGACACAGCAGGGCTGCAGGCAGCTGGTAGGCAGCAGGGTGGGCAGCACTCCCCTGGAGAGCTGTGTCCCCTGGGGACCCGGTGGCGCAGCCTGCCAGAATGTCCTTGCCACGGACTCCGGCACGGCGTGGGGTGGCTCGTCCCCAGCCCTGCCTTGCAGAGCAGGCTGCTGGTGGTGGCACCCTTCAGCCGGGGCAGGGGAACAGGGGCTGGCCACGCAGGGAGCTGCCCCTGCACCCACTGGGGACCAGGGACAGGCAGGTGCCGGACTGAGGCCGCGGGCCCACGAGTGCCTGCGGCGTTGGGTCAGGGATGGGGACGTGCGGGGACACGCGGGTGACTGTAGGGGCTGGGACAGGGGGGACAGACACAGAGGCTGGAACGGTGCGGGGGGGGGGGGGGCCGTAGGGGACAAGACGGGGACATGGAGATGCGGAGAGGGGGGACGCGGGGATCGGGATGGCAACGAGGACGCTGGTTTTGGAGTGGGGATGGGGAAAGGGGACTCTGGGTGGGGGGGAGACACGGTCGTGAGGGTGGGACCGGGGGGGCTGTGGATACGAAGGACACCGCGGCCGGGGCGAGGAAGACCGGAGGGTCGGGGTGGGGGCGCGGCCACGCGGGCTGGGACGGGGCTATGGGGGCGGAGGTGGGGGACACAGCGGTCGGGCTGGGGGGATGGGAGGACACGGGGGTCCGGACGGGGTCACACGCGGGTCGGGAGCGGGAAGGGGGAGGGGCCACCGCGGCGGGGACGGAGACCTGGGGGCGGGGCGGGGCGCCGGCAGGGCCTGGCCCCGCCCGCCCCGGGCAAGCCCCGCCCCGGCGCCCCACCGTCCCCCCCCCCCGCCCGCCCCGCGCAGTGCATGCCGGGCGGCCGTGGCTGGCGGGCGGCTCAGTGCGGCGCGGCCCGGCTCGGCTCGGCGGCGATGGCGGGGGGCGGGCCGGGCGTCGGGCGCTGGGGGCGGCGGGGCGCGGCGGCGGCGCTGGCCCCGGCGCTGGCCCTGGCCCTGGCGCTGGCCCTGGCCCTAGCCTGCCTGCTGCTGCTGCGGGGCGCGCTGCTGGGCGCGGCGGCGCTGGGCGCGGCGGGGGCCTGGTGCGCGATGCGGCCCGGCCCGCCCGCGCCGCGCCCGCCCGGCAAAGCTGCCGCCAACGGGGGCCCGGCCGCCCCCTCGGGCCGTCCCGCGAGGGCCCCGCCGCGCCGCCTCGGGTAAGCGGGGCGCGGTGGGGCGTGGGGATGGGGGGCCGGCCGGGGGAAGCCCCGCGCCCCCGGCGGCGCTGACCCTTCTGTCCCCGCAGGGCCCCGCCGGCCGCCCCGCACTGCCCGCCGCAGGCTCCGCGCCGGCGGTACCCGCTGCCGCAGACCCGAAGCGCCGTGCCGGTCGGCCTGCCCGCCGCCCGCTGGGAGGGCTGCTCGCCCAGGAGCGCGCCCTGGGCTCGCCGGGCCGGCCCACTCCGCAGCCCCGTCACCGTGAGGATCGCCCGGCCGGACGCCGGCCTGACCCGCTCCCCAGCGTGAGTACGGGAGTGGGGACCGGGCCTCGCCTCACGGGCGGGCGGCACCCGAGGAACTAACCCTTGACCGGGCTGACCCGGGGGAAACGAGTTACCTGGCCCTCAGCCGGTCCTGCTGCCCAGAGCAGTCCCCTGGGGACAGCACACTGCTCCCGGCCTGGCGGTGACCGCTCCATCCCTGTCCCAGGCCTTGCTGCCCCGTGGGGAGGGTTGGGCGATCTGAACCTTCGGGAGAGGCTGTGCAGGGGAGCCCTCTCCCCGCTTCCGTGGAAGCAGCCAGGGCACCAGGTGTGGGGGGGATCCCACTCTGGGGATCCCAGCTTGCCTAACGCCTTGCCTTGCTTTGCCTCACAGCCTGGAGCAGCTGGTCTCACGCACGGCCTTCCCGGCCAACAGCAGCCTGGACCCATGTGCAAAAGAGACTGTGCTGAATGCCATCAAGGAGAGCAGGAAGAGGGCTGTGGAGCAGGAGGAGGAGGAGGACCAGGCTTTTGGGAACGACCAGGAGAGCAAGAGAAGGTAATAAGCCAGCAGTCCAGGTCACTGCCCACGTGTTGGGAAGGTCATAAGTGACACTGGTGCTTCAGTGGTGATAAATGGGATGTGTCCCAGAGCGCGCTGGGCCCGGTGTGACCAGGAGTCTGGGTTGGAAAAGTCCTGTGGGAATTGAACCGCAGAGAGGAAGCACACCCCATCACCCAGCCTTCTGGGCTGTGTTGGAAAGTCCTCCGACAGTTCTTTTTGTCCTTGAGATCAAAGGGATGTGGTTTAGGTTTTTGTCTGGGCAAGCTTGTGGGTCAAGCATGTTCCCCAGCATCGCTGGTGTTGGTAGAGGCTGGGGTGTGGATTGGGGAAGCCTGGCAGGGCTCCCTGGCAGGGAGGGCGGCCTCTGTCATCGCAGGGGTTTGCAGACCAGGGAAACTTGGTGTGAAATGCTGGTATCTACCATAGGCTTATCATCTCTATTTTTCAGTCAGCCCCAGGCTCCCAGGAGAGACAGGATCCCCAAGTCGTACAGCCCCAACTGGAAGCATCGCGCTTTAAAAGATCTGCATGCTTCCATTGTGCACTCTAGCTAGCAAAAGGAAGTAAAAACACGAGGGTAAATGAGAGACTATCTTCTGCTTTCGTTAGTCAAGGTCAGTGATTTCCAGCTCCAAGAAATGAGGGTGCGATGTCTTTGCCAGTGCTCTTGGAAGGACAAGGCATAAATCCTGGGTGCCAAAGTCTGCCAGAACCTTTCTAACTACCTGGGCATAGTACTGCCTCGCTGTTCTTCTTTCTCCTCCTCTTTTTCATCCTTCCACTTGTGTATGTGGAGGCCATTTGCCTCGTGCCCCTCTGCCCCTCGCATGCCTGGGCTGCCTGCCTGGGCTTAAGCAGGGGAGCTGAGAGACAACAGAAGAGTGGCTTGGGCAGTGCCCAGGCGCATTGTCCTGCGTGCTGTGCTGAGGCTGCTGCTAGAGTGGCTGCGAGAGCGCAGCGGGATGAGCGGCAGTTTGCAGGAAGCCACCAGCTGCCTTCCTGCTGCAGCAGGGCATGCCCTCCTCTCCTCCATTGCTGGATTTCCCTCTACCTTTCAACTTTTGCCTTAGCTTGGTGAGTCTGAGCCCCACTAGAGCTGAGCAGGATGACAACAGGATAGCTGCACAGGCAGGATCGGCTTGGTTTTTTTCTTAATTCTGTTTTTCTTAACATGCCAATACTCAGCTCTGCCATGAAAGCCAATTTTAAGGGTATTAAATCCTGGCAAGCATGAAGAATACTTGTAGGCAGAAAAATCACATGACCTTTGAGGGCAGAAAGGAGCCTGTGTCAGCTGGAGAGTGCTGGATCGCCTGTGCAACGGGGTCAGCATTCTTGAGCTCGAGGGAAGCGCTTGGGCTAAGTGACAGGGCTGATTGTACACCTCCAGCTCTGCTTCACAGCAGGGTTTGCTTTAAGACTTTTAGACTTCAGGTCTTCACCAAACCATTGTGGGAAGGGGTTTCTAACTCAAACAGTCTGGGGCACTGACTGGGAAGAAGTAGGAGATCTGAGTTTTGGAGCTCGGATCCATTCCAGAAACGACCTGCTGAGACTCTCTGAAACGTATTGGCTTAGAATAATGGATTTGAGCAAAGATTTCATTACATGAAAACTACTCTGCCCAGCAGGCATCTAGAGGAGATGCTTGTGCTTGGGAGGAGGCAGCTTGAGGTGAGGGTCAGTGAGAACAGGACCAGGTGGAGAGAAAATCTGCAGCAGGATAGGGAAAACCTCTGTCCTTAGGTGTTGGGTGACAAGAAAAAAGCAAGGTTTGTGCTTTCTCAGTGCTGAGCCTGCCTGGAAGGGGTCTTTTCCCAAAGCTGGGAGGGCAGCCCCGTCTGTTGCCTCCACACTACCTCAGGCTTCTGCCCTCTCTCCTGCAGGCGCCACGATAGCAGTGGAAGTGGGCAGTCGGCGTTTGAGCCGCTGGTAGCCAACGGTGCCCCTGCCTCTCTCATACCCAAGTAAGTGCCCATTGGGCCTAAAGCACCTGCTATGAGCTGGGGGGGGAGGGGGGGGACGGTCTGAAAGCCTGTGGGCTCTGGAAGAGGTGCTTGACTTTTGCTTCGCGGGAGAGCAAGAGAGGCTGTGGCTGTGCCTTCAGTCTGTCACCCTGAGCACAGGCCAGTGGCCATAAGGGCATTGCTGCTGTTGAGGCCTCTTTCCAAGCCCTGCACTGTGAGAGAACAGGGTTGCTTTCCTCCACCCACCCTGCATTTAAAGTACCTGTAGACAGAGTGGTGCAGAGCTCACAAAATCTTTAACCTCCTTTAGGCCTGGCTCTCTGAAGAGGGGCCTTGTCTCCTACTACCTGGATGACTGCTCAAACAAGAGGTCACGCACCTCTTCCATGAGTTCCCTCAACAATACATATGCTGGCGGGATCCCCAGCTCCATCCGCAATGCCATCGCCAGCTCCTACAGCTCCAGCCGGGGCCTCTCACAGGTAGGAAACAGCCTGCCGAAGGCAGGACCGGAGCCCAGTGCAGTGGCTCAACCCTCCTCTGGGATCGCCCCGTGTAACTCACACCCTGGGCTCATAAGAAGAGAGCAATGTCGCTGGGTGCCTGGCAGTGAGCACTGCAGGGAGTCTCCAGCGAAGCTCAGCCAGGCAGTTTCACCTCCTTGTGGGTTAGGCAGGCTGCCAGACTGGCAGCAGCAGGCAGCGATGTTACTTGTCCTTCAGTGCGCAAAACTGGGGGAGTCCCCAGGCTGAGCTGTCCTGCTTTAGTGCTTGTTCTGCATCGACTCAAGGAGGCTTTTTTTCCCCTCCTTACTCAGCCTTGGCCAGTCTGCTAGGGTAGAGAGATCCAGGTGAAAGGGGAAAAAAAAAAAGTCACTTTGCTGCCACCTTTTCAGCTGTACTCAGGATGTATTGGAGCTGTGCACTCCCACATTGACCCAGGTCCCCTCAGCAGCTGCTGACCTTTAATAAAACACTGCTTACATCCTGGGTCAGGCTTGCTGATGTGACGGTGGGCCGTAGCCATGCCTAACAGAACTCTGCGGTCTGCGTGGGGAAAGGTTTCCTGCAGGGTATATTGGTAGGGAAAGGTTTCATCCAGCTGGGGCTAGTCTAAAATCCTTGAGGTGGGATCCATCCACTCTGAGTTCCTGGTGAGGAGGTGGCCTGTATCTGCCAGAGCAGCCCCGCGCATGCAAGGGTGTTTGCGGCAGCCAGGCAGCCTCTGCCTGTGCCATACAAAGGTAAGAGCTGGCATCTGACCATCAGCGTCCTCCTTCCCCATCTTCTCACGGGACATGGAAGAAAGTTAAGCGGTGTTGAAGCAAAAGAGGTTCTGGACTTATTAGCCATGGCTCTGGGAGATGGGATTTAAGCTGTGGGCAAGCAGGAGGATTGGAGGCTGTGCTCCCTGCCAGCCCCCGTACTGAGTTACTGCTGCTCTCTCTCTGTGTTCCAGCTGTGGAAGAGAAGTGGTGTGAGCGTGTCCCCACTGTCCAGCCCAGCATCCTCCCGCTCCCAGACACCGGAGTGGCCTCTCAAGAAAGCCAGGTAACTAGCTGCTCGCTCAGCGAGCACCTGCTCATCGATGCCAGCCAGGAAGAGAGCAGTTGCTTCCACTGGAGCTGGGACAGTCCAGGCCCCTTTCTGAGACATGGCTGCTGGGTCACCCACCGGTGTGGAAACCCCCTCGTGTTAATTGTCATCCCTGCCGCCTTATTACACTGTGGTCCTGGCAGCAGCGCTGAGCTGCACCATCCCTCCTCTGCTCCCAGGCCAGGTTAGAGATTTAAGGGCTCAGGTTGCTGCAGAGGTGACGTTGCCTTGTGGCATTGGCATGGCCTGGGTTGCTGTTTGCCAAAATGTTGGGAAGAGACAGGCCCTGATTTTTGCCATCTCCTCAAAATCAATTAATGGGACCTGCAGTAGGGGTTGTATTTTAGCGCCTGCCTCGGAGCACAGGCCCTTGTTCTCCTCTCTCCTGGCTCAGAGAAGGACCTGAGCTTATGTCAGAACTAAAACCGACATAACCGCCTGCCCTGGCGATAGGGTGGGTCCAAGCCAGGGACCTGCAAGGCGCAGCAGCTTCCATCTGGGACCCCCAGCTGCCGCCCTGAGGCTGACTTGTCCTGTGGAGGGTGCGCAGGCTCAGCAGCCCAACCAAGCTGGGGTGCTGGAGAGGGGAGCAGCTCCTCTGCCTGGAGCTGCTTTCAGGCTGGTGTGGTGAGGGCAAGGCTGTTGTCCTGAGGTCTGTTGTTTGGCGGAGGCAAAGAAACACACCAGGGTTGCTGGTGGGAGTCCTTAGTGCCTTCAGTCTTGTCCTGCTCCCTGGGGACAGGGCCAAGCCTGGGGTTGACCCTAACTGGCTCTCTCCAACTTGTGCAGGGAAGAGGAGTTGCATCGCTCCAACACTTCCACTCCAGTGAAATCGGACAAGGAGCTGCAGACAGAGAAAGGTGAGCGTAGGTGGGCCCCAGCTCTGTGCCCGGGTTGGATGGGCCACCAGTGCGAGCAAGCAGCAGGACAGGAGCTAGCTGAGGTCTGCAGGTGGGATTGGCTTGAGCTGTCACCTGGAGACTAGGAATGTGCTGGTCCCAAGGCGGTGGCACTTCTGCTGGCCTCAGCAACTGCCTTAAAGGATTTCCAGGTGATAAGCAAGGGGTGCTGACGGTGTTGGTGTGCTAGCAGATGCCTGGGAGCTGGCTTGCAAGGGGGAACACCAGCCCCCAAGCCAGCATGGGTCCAGGTGTCAGCCTTGGGGCAAGATCTGCTGTGGTACAAGTAGCACCCTGATCAAATTCCAGGCTGAGCTTATGCCAATGCTTCCTCAGCTAAAACGGAGAGGAAATCCTTTGTGGCCATCTCAGATAGGGTCCTGTGGCTTAGTGCTAGATGTGGCTCATGCAATTTGCATGGTTTGTAGTTTGGGTAGGCAGTGTGCGGGGGACCATCTGTGGAGGTGGGAAGGGGCCACTGCCCCAGCGGGCCCCTGTAACAGACAGCCCTGGGATGTGTTGCGGCCAGCTGCTTTTCCAGGGCATCGCAGCCTTGTTCTCAGCTTGAAGCTGTGCCCCTGTCTCTGCCCCCTGAGATGGGTCATCCAGAGAGGAGTCAGAAGGGACAGCCCTGTTGGTACAAGCCAAATGCCTCCTCTGCCTGGAGCTGGTCCTGACTTGTCTCTTTCTGTAGTGGTGGAGACGCCGGTGCGGAAGAAGCAGAATTCCCTGAGCCCACCATCCATGTCGGGGAGCAGCGGGAAGCGCAAGCGAAAGATCCAGTTGCTGTCGTCTCGCCGGGGGGACCAGCTGGCGCTGGTACGTCGCTGTCTCGCAGCCCCTTTTGCCCTCCTCTGGCGATAGAATGTGCTCACTGCAATTTCTGCAGGGCTGGGGGGAGACTGACCTGCCTGCCCTCAGGAAGGAGGCCCCGTCCTTGGCCGAGTGGGAAGTGACGCTATCCCCAGCCCCAGTGTCTGGTGGGCTGTGCGTGATTGTGCTGCCTGCTGCCGGACCAGGTAATGGCCTGGGGAAGGCCTGCTGTGCCCTCAGCGCCAAGCCGGGGGCCAAAATGAATGGGGATCGGAGCTCCGCGGTAGCGTGCTGTGGCAGAACCACCTGCTTCACGGGTCTTGCGACGGCCAGCCTTCACCACACATTCAGAGAGGCTCTGCCGGCTTCCCTGAGAAGGAGCTAAGCTGCTGCTCTCTCTTGGCAGCCACCACCACCTCAGCTGGGCTACTCCATCACGTCGGAGGACCTGGATGCAGAGAAGGCGGCAGCGTTGCAGTGGTTCAACAAAGTCTTGGAGGATAAGGCTGGTAAGGACAGCCTGGGAACATGGAGGGGACAGCAAGGAGAAGAAGCCAGGGTCAGGGCTGGCAGGGCAGTGGGGTGTCTGCATAGCACAGCCTGGGGAAGCTCCTGGGCCAGTCCTGCCTGGTACTTGGGTCTGGGAATGCTCTTCGTGCCTTCAGACTCAGGAGAGCTCGTGCCCTAGAGTCCCCAGGGTGATGGGTGAGGTTCCCCAGGGCCAGAGCTGTGGGATGTTCATGCAGTTTCCTTACCCACTGGGGAAGCTCTGCTAAGGAGTAGTCCCCTACAGTGAGTTGTGGGTCCTGATTTCTTGCTTCTTCCCAGTAGATGCGGACTCCAGCACCACTGCAGAGACTACGCCTGTGTCCAGGCCACTGGCGTTCACCATGACGTCCCCGGGGCCTGTGCCTGCCTCAACAGCTTCTGCCCCGGCCAGCACCAACTCACTCCTGGACAGCCTGAAGAAGATGCAGAGCAGCCAGGCTGTGCCCGCGCCAGCAGGTGAGGAGGAGGGCCGGCAGAGTGGGACTTCGGCAGAGCAAGGCAGGCACGGAGGGAGTTCTGTGTTGCCTCTGTGGGAGGCAGGTGGCAAAACTCCCTGTTCAAATGCTCTGCTGGCAGCAGAGCTGGTAGGCATGTCTTGGGGTGGAAGGGGGTGGCAAGTTTGGGGATGCTGAGCCCGTGGTCCTGTTGGGAGCTGCAGTAAGTGTGGAGGGCTGGGTCTGTCTGGTATGGGCAGGTGCTGCTCCACAAGCCTTTGCAGCAGTGGGATGGGTGCCTGGCAGAAGGGCTGTCTGGCTGTAAGTGACCCCCTGTTGCTAAATAAGCACTCTGCCCCTTTCCAGACTCCACTGGAGCTGCGGTAGCATCCCAGCCACCTTCATCAGCTGCACAGCCGCCCGCTCCTGCTGTATCACTAGAGTCGAGTTCTCTGCCTGCCACCTCTGCTGACACCAAGCCTGTGCCTGTGTTGAGCACGCCTGCCCCTACTGCCCCTGCTGCCTTGGGGGTGCAGGCCTCCAGCAGTCTGGCACCTCCTGCATTGACAGAGCTGGGCCAGACCCCCAGCAAACCTCCCTCCTTCCCGAAGCCAAGCATCCTTTTTGGGATGCTGAACACCCCACCTGCCAGTCAAGCAGCAATGACTGCAGCTCCTGCTGTGCCCACCACGACCACTGCTGTGTCCACCACGACCCCTGTCTTCAAACCCATCTTTGGTGCTTTGCCGAAAAGCGAGAGCACAGCACCCTGTACGGCTGTCACCTCCACCACAGTCACCGTGTCTGTGAACTCAGGCCCTTCCTCAACATCCTCCACCACCACCATGTTCAAGCCTATCTTCGGCAGCGTCACCACAGCTTCATCGCCAGCGCAGGCCTCTCCCTTTGCCTTCAAACCAACGTCACAGCCGGCCTCAGCCGCAGATCTGCCAGCAGCCTCCACAACTACCCTGGCAGGATTCACAGGTCTCCCTAATGTCATCTTCACCACCGCAGCTACGACTGCCACTACACAGAGTTCCTCCACGGATGCCACTATTAAACCTGTCTTCAGCTTTGGACTTAACTCCCCCGCCTCCACTGGCCCCACTGCCAGCCTGACCGTCTCCGCTGCCACATCCACCAGCACGTCTCAGCCCTTCCTGTTCGGGGCCCCGGCCAGCTCAGCTCCCAGCACAGAAACCAGCTTTGCCACCCCAGGGCCTGTGTTCCAGTTCGGAAAGCCACCTCCAGCCACAGTCACTGCCACCACCAGTGTCCCAGGAGGCCCTGCCTTTGGCCAAGCACCTTCAAACTCAACAGCTCCTACCACCACTGTGGGCTTTAGCATATTTGGGGGCACCACGCTGACCTCTTCTACCCCAGCCACCACAAGTCAAGCAACGTTGACGTTCGGCTCGTCTGTTTCAGCTTTTGGCAGTTCCTTCAGCACAAATGCGAAGCCGCCACCACTGTATCCCAGTGCAGTGAGTCAACCCACCTTCAGTGCTGGTGCTGCAGAGAGCCAGCCGCCTGCCAGCAAGCCCGCTGCTGGCCCTGTCACCTTTGGCCCCCCGTTCAGTTTTGGAACCCCTGCGGCCCAGTCCACTGCTCAGCCGACATTCGGCAGTGGTGCTCAGCCAGCCTTTGGCACAACCAGTGCCCAGGGTTCCTTCGGCACCAGCAGCGCTCAGGTGGCGTTTGGAACCACCACGTCAGTCTTCTCTTTTGGGACAGCCACCTCTACCACCGCCAGCTTCGGTTCCACCACACAGACCACAAGCAGCAGCACCGGCACCACCGTCTTTGGCACCACCCCTTCCCCCTTCACCTTTGGGGCAACTGCCCAGCCAGGCCCCTCTGCCAGCGCCTTTGGGATCAGCACGCCCACCCTGAGCAGCGGCTCCCCCGCCGTGGGGTTCAGCTTTGGGGCTGGGCAGAGCGGGGCAGCCCCGGCAGCAACACCATTTGGCTCTTCCCTGACGCAGAGCGCACTGGGTGCGCAGAATCAGAGCACGCCCTTCGCCTTCACTGTGCCCAGCACACCTAACAACAAGCCTGTGTTCGGAGGTGAGTCGGGGGAGACGGGTTTTCTCCGGGGGTGAAGGGCAGGGCTAGATTTAGGCAGCAGCTTTCCTGCTTGGACCTTGCTGAGCTCCCCAGGCTCAGCAGCCGTAGAGGACCTGGTGCTCATGCTCTGCGGAGCCTTGCCATGTGAAGGGAAGGCACTTCTGTCACTCGTCCAGGTCCCCAGCCCTCGGTGATGGAGGGGAATCCTTAAATTCTGCTCCTCGTCCCCTCTGAATGCACCCTGGCTTCGCCTGAGTGCTGAGCCCATCCAGGTGCCTGGCAGAAGCCAAGGTCTCGCCAATGCTTAAAAACAATCTGGAGCTTCTTGGCAAGTAGAAACACTGCCAGCCAGTGATTGCAATCACTTTTTGCTTGCTCTCTGAGGTTTTCCCTACTGCTTTGCACCCTCGCTGGGCTGTCTCGCCTCCCACAGAGCTGAAACCCACAGGCTGAGCAACCACTTGATCTAGAAAGACAGAGGCCCTTGTTCCTCCCTGGCCTGCAAATCCTCCTGTGCTGCCCTGCTGGCAGGAGAGCCCAGGGATTAACATGAGAGCGCAACTTCTTGCATTAAAAGGGCTTCTCGGGTGAAGAGGCTGGTCCTGGGGAACTGTGGTGCTTCAGCACCTGGGGCGAGATCTGTGCCTACTGTGGGTGCCACCAGCTCCTAAAGGCCAGGCTCTTCCTCCTTTGCCAACCCCGGCTCACAGTGGCGTATTGCTTTCCAGGAACTCCTGCGCCCACCTTCGGGCAAAGTACGCCCATGCCAGGAGCAGTGGGGAGTGGAAGCAGTAGCCTTTCCTTTGGGACGCCAAGTGCTCCGGCCTCAGGCTTCGGAGGAGTCAGCGCTTCCTTTGGTAAGGAAGGAGTTGGTGCTTTGGCCTTGCAGAGCTGATGGTCATGTTGTCCCCTTGGACTGGGGATAGTGGAAGGGCCAGGCTGTGCTTTGGGAGACATCATGGGTGGTACCTGCTGGGCTTTGGGGGTTGCAAAACCTTCCATTCCCTCCGGGACAGGAATTATGATACACCCTGTGCGAGCTCTGAGTGAGGCTGCAGAGACCTGAGCAACCTTTCTGCTTCCAGGTTCATCCACCCCAGCCTTTTCCATCGGAGCAGGATCCAAGACAGGCGCTCGCCAGCGGCTGCAGGCACGGAGACAGCACACCCGCAAAAAGTAACTTCTGGTGCTGCTGGGCCCCCGCCACCGGCCTGCACGAGCAGCCCCTGCACTCACATGCGGGGCTCCGGTCTAGAGTGGTCCCGGTGGCGGGACCAGTGGTGATGGAGCCAGGCTCCCCGTCTCTGATGGCAGTGACTGGGGTGGGACAGGATAAACCAAACTCTTCTTACTTGAACAGTTTCACAGCCAAGGCTGGATGAACCTCTGTACATATCTGCAGCATTTTCTCCCTCACTTTATTTTGCCATGTTTCATAACGTGTAAATTTTTCCCCATTTGCTTCTTCTAGCTGTTCCCATGCTTTCCTCCCCAGCCCCCCCGACAGTCAGCCCCCTCCCCTGTGGCGTAGCAGCCAGCAGAGCTGCACGTCTCCGCTCGGAGCCTGGCTGGAGACATGCTGTGTTCCTGCTGACTGCCGTTCCGGACTGCTGAGGGATGCTGTCTTCACCAGGTCCTGAAATCTTTCCCCATTGTTTCATCCCATGGACTGGTGAATACACTCCCTCTGGCTTCATTGCCGTCCCTGCAGAACACGAGCCGGGGTTAGTGCCAGCCAGGCCTGGGCGTCTCAGTGCCATGGGCAACTGACCCGGCTGCAGCTGGGTGACGACCCCCTTGCTGTGACTTACATCTCCCATCAGACCTCCAGCCGAGGACACGCCATAGCCTGGGACCTCGGCTGGAGGCATGGGTTGGGGATGGGGGTCACTCCACCCGTCTCCCGGCTGCTGAGCAGCCCCGCCAGGCTGTGGACTCCCCCCACCCTGCTCGTGTAAAGCCCCCTCTGTTTTGCTTTATTCGTGCTCCTGTTTCAATGCGCTCATTGAATCGAGTTTGGAGGAAGAACTGAACCGTGTGTGTGGCGGCATGTTGGTTATGCCGGATTTGCTGTTTGGAGTTTCTTTTTTTTGTGGGGCACCTGTCCCTTTGCGGGGGACGCGCCCTAGCTAATTGGGTGTTGACAGTAGCATCACTGCGTGGCTGCTCGTGCTGGGGGAGTTGTCCCTTCGTTGTCGTGACTGAAAGGCAGGCAGCAGGGGTGGGGGGATGGGGCCTGGACCCCCAGGCATGGGGGCCCCAGCCCTGGCAGTCTCTCCCCTCCCTTCCCCTCTCTCTTGGTGCCCCTTCCCCACCTTGGGGTGCTCTGGAGCCGCTAATTGAAGGAGTCCAGAGCGGATGGGTTTCCACCTCCCTCCCCAAATCCAAACTGTTTTTCATTTTTAGCTCATACCCCTCCTTTTGGGTTTTACGAGCTCCTAGGAGCTACGGTGCTGCCTCCTTTGTTCCCATCAAGCCAGGAGCGGGGCCCTTCCCCTGCGTGGGAGCTCCTATGGGAAGAGACTGCCAGAGTCAGGGGTCACTCAAGAGCTGCCCCCCACTCTGTCCTGGGCGAGGGATGGGCACCCCTGCCCATGGGCTCCCCACCACTTCCAGGAGTGCTTTGCTGCCGGGTTTTTTACTCTCCGAGCCGTGTGAGTGTGTGTGTCTGCTGAAGTCTAAATTAAAAAAAGAAAAAAGAAAAAAAAAATTGCAAACAAATATTTAAACGTTTTTTAACAAAATAAAAATTTATTTTTATATTTAAGCTGAATTGCCTTTGAATTCCTTCAAGCTTGGTTCAGTGAGGTTGCCAGACCCCGCAGTGCTGTTGGTAGTGTTTAGCTGTGCTGTTGCAGCCTGGTGAGGAGCTGGCCTGTGCCCTGGCTCTGCCCACAGGAGCTAGCTGTGCTGGGGAAAGGCAGCTATATCCCGTGGGCTCTGCTGCTGCGTGCTCCTCCTGGTCTGTAACAACATCTCCTTAATTTTAAAATGTGATGTATGTGGATGTGACTAAACTTTTTTTTGTTGTTGTTATTTCTCTGAGGATGAGGAGCAGGAGCTCTTACGCCTTACGGTGACGCGTGGTTTTCTTGTCTGCCAGGAACAAGGTGTCTCTCCCAGCAGGTGGAAGGAGGGCAGGTGACTGGGTTCTGTGTGGTGCAGAGGGGACATGGCCCCTTAGTGAGTTGGGGCAGAGGCTGTGCCAGCAGGCACCTGCTGCTGGTGCTGTCAGGGCATTTCTAGCCTTCCCCTACCAGCACAGCTGAGGGGGTGCAGCAGGCTGTTAGAGCAGGGCAGACCTGTGCAGGAACCGGCCTGGGCAGTGTCCTTGGGGTTTGAGAAAAGGGTTGGAAAGGGATTAGTGCATGAGGGCTGCCCTTGGCGATTCCTCCCTCTGCCCCGGGCAGGGTGCTGAGCCAGGAGAGCGCTCACTCCCCAGCCATCAGGGCTGATAGTGGCCTGAGGCAGGACAGTAGTTCTGGGGTGAGGGAGCTGGGAGCCTGGGGCTGGGGTTTGCTCACATCAACTCCAGCAAGACCCGTGTGGCAGAGGGAGGTGGGGGATAAGCAGGGTACAAGGTGAGGGTACCCTGGGCAGCACTTGCTGTTGGTGCTGCCCCCCAAGTAGCTGCCCCATTTAGGTCCCAAGAGCCCAGCCACAAAAGGAGCCAGGCTGTGTCCCTTCCCCACTGCACAGACTCTGCTGGGAGAGACCCGCGTGACTGGGCTGCCGTATGTGACCAGGGGGAGGCTGGGTTTTAACTCAAACTGAAGACTTGGATCATTCCTGGTGTGGCTGATGAGGATTTTAGTGTGAATGTGCAATTTTTTTCCTTGCTTCTTATGTCCCTGGTTTAAAATAAAAAAGACTGTGTTCACATCTGCCTTGCCTGTGTTTGATTACTGGGCCTGAGCAGGGCCAGGCATTGCTTGTGATCATTACCATTTCACTTTTTTCCCCCCCACTTTGCCTCCAGTCTGAGCAGTGGCAATTTCAGGGCAAGACTGCACAAACATGCTGGGAAACACAATGAGGAGAGAGAAACTTTAATCTATTTCATCCCTACAATTAAAGGCTTTTCTGAAACCCTGCATCAGGCTGGGGTAAGTATTTTTAGGAGTGGGGAACATGGTAAACTAACACCCCAGCTGGAGCACTCCAGCCCTGCAGGGTGCAGAAATGGGAGTGTTGCTGGACACTGGTGCTGTCTGCAGACTTCCCAAGGCTGCCCCAGCCCTGGTCTGGCTTTGGGGGCAACCCTTCTGCTGGGGGCTGGTGCCAAGGACCAGATCCAGTTCCCCCTCCCTGGCAATAGGGTGGTCCTGGGGGCTTGGCACTCGGTCCCAGGGGAGCAGGGCCTTACAGAATGCCACCAGAGCTGCAGCTGACATAAAGCTTTACTTGTGTTCAGTGGCCCCGCTGTTGTTCAGGCAGCAGTGGCAGCATGTTCCCCGCCAGCCCCAGCTGGGCACTGTGCAGTCCTAAAAACGTTGTTTCACTCCTTCACCCGCTGCTTTTTCCTCTTCCTCTTCTTAGGAGCTGCTCTTGGCTCCATTCCCTCTCCATGCTGTGGGTTCTCCTCAGCTGCCGCAGGCAGGGAGCTGTGGACAAGAGCAAACAGCCTGAACCATGCACCCTAGGCCCTGCTCACCACAGTACCGTTACTCCTACCCTTGCCTCCCACACCTGCTACCGCCAGGCCCCTCCATCTTCTCTCCTCCTGAGCCATGGTTCCCCACCCCCCCCCCCGCCCCCCAGAAGCTGCTGGAGGCAGGCAGAGCCCCCCCCAGGCCCTCGTCTCACCTGGGGGCAGCAGTCCCTTTCCCATGCCGCTCCAGGACAGCCACAAAGAAGCCATGGGTGAGTGTATCTGCAGGAGAGGCGCGGAGGCAGCTCTCTGCCCCGGAGAAGGCAGCAAGTCCTCGGCAGGGCCAGGAAGGGAAGGCGTTCACCAGCCTGAAGCATGGGGCAAGGGTCAGGGCCGAGCCCTGCAGCGCCCTGCGCTGTGTCTCCCCCCACCAAGGCAGACGCACCTGAAGGCCGAGCCCCACTCCTGTAGCACCGCCTGCACCACATCCTCATTCTCCTCCCGGTGCAGCGAACAGGTGGAATAGACCAGGCGCTGGAGAGCCGGGAAGCTCAGGGCATGGCTCAAAACCTTGCGCTGGAAGCCAGCCAGTGCCTGGAGCCGCTCAGCACTTGGGGCAGCCTCCTCCCTCGGCACCCTGTTCACCATCCCTGTGGGGACAGCAACTGTCACCCATGGGTCCTCACACCCAGAGCCCAGCTCCAGGTGGGGCAGCTGGAGACCTGTATGTTACCTGAGCCACTGCAGGATGGGTCGAGGAGGATATAGGTCACCTTGCTGTACTTGGGGTCTCCGGGATCCACAGTCAGGAAGTCCTGCTGGGCCAGCTGGAAGCCAGTGACCCCAGCTCGCATCAGCATGGTGTTCATGGTAGCCAGGCGCTTGGTGTCCACGTCAAAGGCAAAGATCTGGCTGAAGGCAGAGCCCGGCACCCAAAAGAGGCATGAACATCCCACCCGGCCCCAGGAACGGCACTGACAGTGACAGGCTGCCCCAGCAGCCCCAAACACTGGCCATCAGCCGGGCAGGCAGAGCTCAGGAGCTGCTCCCCCAGGCAGAAGTACTGAGGAGGACCAGGGTCAGGCAGGGACTGGGAAATGAACCCCTCCATGACTTCACATCCCCTCAGGCCCTTCCAGTGGCCCAGCACTATCAGAGCCACCAGCCCACCTAGGGAGAAGTGGGCATCAGCCTGAGTTGGTGGAGCAGTCGGCCACCTGCACCCCTTCCCTCCCTGCCAGCACATAAACCTGCCCTCACCCCTTGTTCTTCAGGATGGCAGCCAGGTGGCTGGTCTTGTTCCCAGGAGCAGCGCAGGCATCGATGACATGGGAGCCAGCAGCAGGGCTGAGGAGGAAGGCAGGGAGGCAGCTGGCCTGCAAGAGGGCAAAGCCCCGTGAGGTACAGGCAGCAAGCACCCCTGGCCCCCTCCTCAGGGCATGGCTGACGCTGCAGGGTCGCGGACAGCCACATACAACACCGGGCCGAGTCCACCACTACCATCTGCTGCTGGAAAACTCTGCCCGGCTCCCAGGCCCGCACTCCTCCCAGGACCTGGTCCCCAGTTCCCTATGGGGCATTTTTACAGCCCAGTTCAGAGCAATTCATCCTGTACCTACAGGCTACAGAAGCAAAACCGCTGGGGAACCCCATAGCTACAGGCTGCATTCACAGTTTCCACTCAGACTTCAAGTGCTGCAGCAAAGCTGGCCCAAACCCAGCCCTTGGCTTGGAGGAAGGGGCCGACCCTCCACCCATGTCAGTGGTTTCCCCCCTGCCCACTGCAGCCTCCTGCTCTCCAGCTTCCCCACCTTGTCCTGCAGAATTATGCGTCCTGACGTGCAGCTTCCCCACCTTGTCCTGCAGAATTATGTGTCCTGACGTGTACAGGAGGTTGTCATGGAAGTCTGTCTCCGGAGGGAAAACCAGCAGCTCCGGGAGATGAAGATCCAACAAAAATTTCTTCCCGGAGAGGGCCCTCAGTTCCTCCACACTGTCCACAAGGCACAGGGAGGATGAACACACAGTCGTGCTTCACCATGCCCACGCTACAGCCCAGGCTGAGAACCCCCTTCGCGCCACACCTCCTCTCCACTTCGGCACCAGGTAGCACCCAGATGGGCAGACAGTAAGAGCGGGAAGTGACAGAGACCCCAAGCTGGACACCATGAGCACCAAGACCAGCAACCCTTCAGCCCACAGGACCTCGTCCCAAGCCCCTGCCACTCACTCACGTCCCAGATAAGGTGGGATGACAGAAAGAAACGCTCACCTGGCTGCCTTGCCCAGGTAAGAGTAGCCCTGGCGCTTGAAGAAGTCAATCGCATCGTCGACACAAGTCTTCAGGGTGTTGACTCGGACATAGCGTGGTACCTGGCAGGCTGGGGGAGCCATCCGGGTCAGACACAACCCACCACTGCCACCAGCACAGGCAGACCACCCTGCCCCAAGACCCACTCACCTCTGGGACATGCTGCCTGCACCGGGGCCAGGAGGTCCTCGTTGCGGCTCACCTTCTGCTGCACCTTCAGGCGGGCCAGCTCAGCCTCCAGCCGGGCGCGGTGCCGCCGGGCCAGCGCCTTCCAGCGGCCCCCGCACTTCAGGCCCTTGCCGAAGAGCAGGTCGTACACCAGCACCTGCGGGGACGTGGGTGAGCCGGGCCCTGCCAGCCCGGGCCCCTCCGCCAAGGGGCCGCCCCCCGGTCCCCCTTACCTTCGCCAGCGGCAGCGGCAGCTTCTTCTCGGCCCGCAGCAGCGCGGCGCCGGCCAGCAGCTTCTCCAGCACCGAGGAGTAGCGGAGTGTCTCGGACACCAGGGCGTACAGCTGCCGGACGTGCTGTGGGGCGGTCAGAGGCTGCCCGGGGACGGGGCCCGAGCCCGCCGCCGCCGCTCCCCCCCCCCCCCCCGGGCCTCCCCGCCTCCCCGCCTCGGGCCTAGACCCACCCCCACCCCCCGGGTCTAACCCCGCACCGGGCCTGACTCCCACCTCGGGCCTAAACCCCCCCTCCCGGGACTAACTCTCACCAAGCCTCCCCGCCTCGGGCCTAACCTCCCCCCGGGCCGCCCCCCGCCCCGCACCGGGAAGCGGCTGTTGTACACCAGGGTCTTAATCCCGCCGTCGCCGCGCTCCAGCCCCTCCAGGACTGCGGCGGCCGCGCTGTAGAGCGCCATGTCCCCGCCGGGCCGCGTGCGACCGCCGCCACTTCCGGCGGTGCGACCTCCCGGCCGGTAGGGGGCGAGCGGCGGAGCCGGGGCCTGGCGGGGCCCCTCGGCGGCCGCCGAGAAGGGGGCGGGCCCCGGCCCGGGTCCCGGTGCCCTGGGCCGCGCGGCCGGCGGGCGGCGGCAGCCGTGAGGGCGGCGCGGGTGGCGTGCTGTGGAGAGACGTGCCGTCCCACCGGTGGGTCTCTCTGGCGCACTGACGTCGTTAGGGCGTGTGGGCCGCGGTGAGGCCCTGCGGCGGGACGGGGTGCTGGAGTAAGGCACACGAAGGGACGGCCCGGCCCCGGAGAGAAGGACTGTGCTTCTGGGAAGGATAAAGGATAGCGGGGCGACCCCGGTAACGCCATGTCCCAGCCCCCCTGACAGGTCTTCGAAACCCTCCCAGCCTCGCCTGGCATCATAGACCAGTAACACGGGCAAGACTGACTCCAGGGACGCCCGGATCCACCGACCCGCAGCGAGAATGCTGCAAAACTGGAGTTGTGTTGCATAGTTGGGCTACGATTAGTATTCGGTGGCATGGGCGCTGGTGGGAGTCAAGTTGTCTCAGACCTGAAGGATTGAGGGGTACGAGAACCCCGTGTAAAGGCACGTTCGGGTGCCCCAGTTTGCTGGGGACACTTCATGCACGGGGATAAATATTTGCCCCAATAACGGTATATTCTGTGTCCTGGCCTCTCTCAGTAGGCATGGGCTGGTTGTGAATTTTGGTGACAAGCCTGAGGAATGGGTCCTGGGTGACTCTTTGCGGTTAGCCGGAACAACTTGCCAAGGAGCGGCTGGAGAGCTGCTGCCGGGCTGCATGCAGGGCGGCCGAGCTGGTCAGGCCAAGCTCCCAGCTGTGTCCGGACATCCAGCCCTGCTCTCCTCACCCTGTCTCAGCCCACGGCCCCAGACACAGTGTTGCACCGGGGCAGGCTCTGCGTGTGGTTCCCCATGCCAGCTCACATCCCAGAGGAGCTGGAAGAGGCACTGGCCCAGGCAGGCTGCCGTCCTCCCGCCGGGGACTGACCTCTGCTGCCTGGCAAAGGGCTCTCTGCAGCTGCTTCTTCAGCTCCTGTTTTCCCCTCCCAGCAGCCCCTCATGCCTCCGCAGAGCACTGCAGCTGCCCGCTCAGCTCCAGCTGCGGTTGGTTCCTCAGACACAGTACCAGTGTTAGCCAGCAACCAGCTCACCTAACACAAACTATTTATTCAGAAGAAGGACATGCCAACAAAGACCCCGGACGCTCACAGCTCACGCTTTTCAGGCAGGCGCTCCTTTCCGTAGAGAGATCTTCACAGGCCAGATGTGTTTTAGGCTTTTGGGTCAGCCTGCCAGACTGGGGATGGGGATTCAGAGATCAAAGCTGACATTTTATGCTCTTAAGAGGAGAGGGGAAGGACCCTGCTCTGCTGCTGAAGCTTACTCTGCAGTACCAGAGCTTCTGCCTCAGGACAACCTTGCAAGCAGCATGACTCCCCTCTGCTGCGGGCCATTGGGACTTGGCCACAGCCCTCCCTGGCCACAGCCTCATCCCGCTGGCCAGGCTATGGCTTCATGGGTTCCTCCGGGGCAGGATGGTTGTACGGTGCCCGGGAGTGCTGCCTCGCAGCAGGTGCAGGCAGGATGATGGGAGGGGAGTAGGGCCCTCGCTCCGGCCAGCACAGGTCCACAATGGGGTAGAGCTGGCCCTGGAACTCTGCCTGGAAGGTGTAGATGGGGCTGAGCTCATCAGGGTTGTCAGCATTGTAGAAGGTCAGCTCGCCCTTCTCATAGTGCAGGTAGATGCCAATGCGCTGGGGCCGGGTGGTCAGCGGCAGGGTGGCCCGCGGGGTGCTGAAGGCCTCGTAGACCTTCCCTTCCTTCAGGCCGATGAGCCACACGCCGTTCTCAGGAGACTTGCTGAGCTTTCCTTTGCGATTGACTGTGCCCTTGATGATGCCCACACGCCAGTGGTTCCTGGTGCCCACAATCACCTCCCAGTAGTGCTGGCCGCAGGAGAAGCCCTTGCAGGTGAGGATGCAGTTGCTGGAGTTGAAACGCTTGGGGTTGCTGTCCCGGCGCTGGTAGAGCCCACACTGCACTACCGTGTCACCCTTGAAGAGCTCCAGGAGGGGATGCGCTGTCACCGGGTCCAGTTTCAGCATCTCCGGAGCTAGAAGAAAAGCATGCATGCTCCAGGCACGCTAGCAGGCAGCGGTCTGGCAGACCCCAACTCAGCCCTGAGGGCTGGCACTGCTGAACTTCAAGCAGCTGGACTGTTATGCAAGAGCAGGCTGCTACCAGCACAAGACACAGCCAGCCACTGCTCCAGGAGCTCTCCTGGGGATGAGGAGCGCACAAGCAGAGAGCAAGACAGAAACTGGGGCAGTGTGATGCTGGCTGGGCAGCCTGTCCCACGCGCCAGTGAGCCAGGGCACCTGGCATGCTGCCAGCAGAGCAGGTCAATACCTGGCAGGACGCGGCGGTGCAGGCGCTTCCACACAGTCATCTTGATGTCATCTTGGTGGAAACATGGCTTGAAGGACACGGGGCTAAAGATGCCATCGCTGGGGTACAGGCTGGGGAGCTCTGACCTGGAAAGACGTGGGCAGCTGTGACGCAGCTGATGGGGACGGTGTGTCACCTGTTCTTACCTGGCTGCTGTGTACAATGGAGCCACTGGTGTCTCACCAGCTGCTCTTGCCCTCTCCTAGGGCTGCAAGCATGGCTCTGGCCATGGCTATCCATCACAACAGCAGTGTCCATGTGAGGCTGCACCAGTGATGCTGAGATGCCCACTGGCCTGGGACCTCTAGCCCTGGTGCGGAGGCACTGCCATCCCCATTGATGCTGTTTGCTGCTGGGTCACCACTCACCTGAACTGGGAGGAGCCATATTTCTGGAAAACACAAAAGAAAGAGAAAGTCAGTGGTGGGAGACTGATGGAACGGCAGCTCCTCTGCATGGTCACAGCTGTACACATCTATGCCCTGGGCTGGAGAGGCCAGGGCTCTCCTCTCCTGGGAGAGCTAAGGGCATTACCTCTCATGGAGGGCAGGTCTCTCCCAGCGGGCAAAGCCCTGGCTGGACAGAGGGCACCTACATCTCACTTCTCATGGTGTCCCAGCTATGCTTGGTGAGGTACCCACTGCCCAGGGCAGGGCTCAGGGCTATGAGCAGCGGGCTGAAGGCTGGAAAGCCTGCCTGACTGTCACTGCCTTCACTAGCGAGCATGCTCACCCGGATGAAATCAAGCTGGCTTTCATTGCTGAGCGCCTCCAGAGAGCTTTGCATCTCCTTAAGCCTCTGCAGGGCGTCTGACGTCTGCTTGACCTGGGACTCAATTGAAGTGATGAGCTGGGCTGCCTTCCCCTCAATGCTCTCCAGGAAGGTGGCCTTCTCCTCATCAATGTACCTGTGCAGCTCCTGGAACTCCTTCCGGATCACCCACTTGAAGACATCTGCCTCGTTCTGCAGGGAGACAGCAAGCAGCTCTGCAGGGCTGCCTTGCTCCATCCCTTTCACCTGCTTTTTTGTTTCAGAGATGCCAACAGCAATGTCAACGTGTCCCACCAAGCTGCCGTCCGCTGGCTTTCCAAATAAAGACCAGCTCTTCACAGCAGGCTAGATGTTGTTTCATCCTGCTGTTCTCAGCTGCTCACCACCATGGCACCCCTGCCTTATGCCTCTTCTCCCCCAGATTTTGGTTTCCTGATGTCACGAGCAGCTTTATCAGAGCCTTCAAGGCTCTTGGCTCCCTCTGCTCCCAGGGAACAACCTGTGTCTTGGGCTAAGGGGGAGAAGAGTACAGCTCCACTTTCATTTGGGTTGAGCCTTTCTGAGGAGCCCCACTGGGAAGCTTTAGCCTCAGAAGGAATGCCAGGAGGTCCCTTAGAGACATCTAGTTTGTGGGAAAAGGACACACAGCTAAACCAGGCATAAACCCAATGTGAAACCAATGGCATTGCTCTGACTAGGAAGCCTGCTCCAAGGGGGGGTCCTTTTCACCTATTATCTCCCCACCTCCAAGGACATTCGGTCAAGCCAGCTCTGACTGCTGATCCTGCCAGGACACTCGGTGTGTGTCACCCCTTCTGAAAACAGGGCTGTGCCACCAGAGAGGGCTACGTCACCCTTCCCAAAACCAGGTCTATGTTTAATCCGAGAGAACACGAACTTCAAGGAACAGGGTGGAAGATAAGCCCTGTCTGCTATCCCAGGGAAGGGAGAAGAGAAGGAGAGGAGTAGAGGAGGTGAGCTGTGGAGACCCAGGAGCAGAGGTTGCTCCAGGGGCTGCTTGGGACACAAAGGACTCAGGGACAGAGGCTCCCTTGGCACATGGCACTCACTGCGATGCGACTTTTGTTGTTGATGAGCTTGTTGAAATGTTCATCCAGGTTCCTCTTGTACTGGTGGACATCGGTCAGCAGTACAGACAGCTCCTCCTGAAAAGACAGCACCTCTGTGGGAGTGACCTCTCTGGCAGCCTCCTTGATCGCAGGCAGTGCTTGTCAGCCCCCTGAGGAACAAATGGCCCTCAGAAACCATGGTCTCCTAAGCTTTCTCTAAGCTTTCTGGGGCCCTGCACATCCTGCTGATCTTTACTCTCTTCATCTAGAGGATTTGGGGTTGCCAGAGGCAGGAGAGCACTCAGAGCATGGCCCTGATCTGGATGCTGCTGACCAAGTACACTTGCCAGGAGCATCAGGACTCTGCTCCCATTCCTGACCTCGATATCTCACACCCCGTGGTGGCTCTGCACCAGGCAAGCAGGTGGCAAGCAGGTGGCAACCAGCCACAAGCCAGCACCAGGCCAGTGGCACCCTCCTAGCACCAGTGCCGGGAGCCTCGCTGGGGCAGGAGCACTTCTGGTGCCTCCTGCTTTTTATCTCCCCGGTGCCAGGAGCGGAGGGGCCGGGTGGCCCTGTGCTTTTCCATTCCTGGGGCTTTCATGTGATGCTGGGCAGGGATGCCAGCTGTTTACTCTCCCTGGCTGGGGCTCCTGTTTCCCTGCCTCCCTGCTCTCTTGTGGCACCTCACCTCAGCCTTATCTCCAGACTCTTTTTGATGGTATTTGGAAACAGTCTTGAAAGGCCACGCCGACACTCCCTGACCCCCAGCTCTCCCCATTGTAGTGCAGCCAGCGAAACTGTGAGTCCTCTCAGCCAGGGACACACTCAGCCTGAGAAACAGCTGCCCCCCAGCTCCAGAGACCTTGCCCCACATCTGGCTGTGCCATGGGACTGTGCTTCCCACCCTGGCATCATTTTCAGCCTGTCCCTTGAAGGAAAGGGGACATTTGGCCAGCAAGCACTACAGGTAGCCTAACCCCCACCCCAGGAGCCCCGCCTGGCTCTGCCTGCCAACCTTCATCCGGCAGTATGTGGTAGAGATGGGGGTTATCTTGTGCTGGCGGTGGTTGCCGATGGTGCCGCACAGCCCGCAGATCACCTCTTGGTCAGCCTCACAGAAGAGGCTGAGGGGGTTGTGGTGCATTGGGCAGGACTCTGGGGTGGGCTCTGCCTCGCCCCGGCTCTGCAGTGCCTCAATGACACGAGCTAGTGTGACATTGGGTGGTGAGGCGCTGCAGTCCACGGTTTGGCGGCACACGGGGCACAGGAACTGCCCGTCCAGCTCTCCGGAGAGTGACACCACGCAGGACTTGCAGTACGAATGCCCACATTGCAGCATCAGGGGGTCCTTGAAGACCTCCAAGCAGATGGGACAGAGAAGCTGGTCCTCCAGCTCATCGATGCTCATCCTCCGAGCCATCCTGCCAGCTTCCCACACAGCAGCACAGACCTGGCCTGGGAAACACAGGTGGGAGATCAGTCCTGTTCCAAGAGCAAGATAGAGATGAGCGAAGATGGAGAGGGGGTGAAATGGAGAAATACCTCCACTCCCTGGCAGCAGTGCAGACAGTTGCAAACTCATCATTAGGCTCCATGCAAAATCTGAGATGCTTATTTTAACCAGCAGTGGGTTTGGGCTCTGGAGATGTGAGACCACACCTGGCCATGCCTGCTGGATCAGCCTAAGGTGTCAGAAGTGACCACCAAGCTGTTCCCATCTGTGGCCTTTGCCTGGCAGGGGTGTCAGACTGCAGCCCACCTCAGAGACCTGCCTGTGTGCCAGGGCTGGAGTCAGGGCCAAGAGGGATTTTCTGCTGAAAATTCCATTATTGACCCTGGCCTGTATGAATTCCTACAGATCTCTTTGGGCTTATTGTCTTAGTCATGGACATCCTCATAAAGATTGGCATTAGCTCAAGTGATGCATCTAAGCAAAAGCAGAAAGAAATCATAAAAAGCATGTTTATCTAAGAGACAGGGACAACCACCACACAGTAAACATCTGTGAGGCCGTATTTGACCAATAAGATGGTGGGGAAGCTGAGGCACAGCGTGCAGGGCTGCGACTGCAGCTCACCCCCTTGAAACACAACACAGTCTCTGGTCCCTGCAGCACTCCATGCTCTGGGTCAGCACGCCCAAGAGACACGAGCCCAAATCCCAGCCTCGCCCACCAGTCCTGGGGCTGCAGGTGGCCAGCCTATTTAACAGCTATAAGGTTCGTGCAGCATTGCCTCCCATGCTATTCCCAGCACTGGGGGATATAACCACCAAGATCCTGGGCAAGTCAAAGACATGACCTGAAGTTGAAGAAAATAAACCTGAGGTCAAACACTTGGTAATTTCCCCAGGGATAAGGGGAAGCTGTCATCTTGAGCTCAACTTTTATCATATGTTGCTATAGGAGCTTAGTGAATCAAGGAAAGCTCAACTGTCAGCCTGTGACCCATCAGACACCGCAGGACCCCATACAAGGGAACCAGCTTCAGCTGCTCCCTCTGCTCATACAGAAACACCTCCTGGGGACCCGAGTAACAGCCTCCTGCTTACCACAGCACTCACGCACCCTGCACAGCTTCCTCTCGGCCCCAGCTCAGGCTCCTCCGCTCGTCCCAGTGCACCGAGCCCGACGGACGTCACTTGGCTTCTCCCAATTGAACTGAAGATTTTGACCTGGTCAGAGGGGCAGACGAGGCAGGTGGTGGGACCGGCAGCCCCTCGGCGAGACAGGGAGCTGAGCCGCTCCCCTCCTGCAGCCTCAGCCCTGCCGGGGATGTCTCTGCTCTCCAGGGAGAGGCCAGGCAGCTTCTTGTCCCCCTCTCCTGCTCTGAGGACAGCGTCACACCCCCGTGAAGGGCTGCCCACCGCCCCACCACACAGGTACGGGCACACACATCATATGACTGCGTGGGCAGGAGCCTTGATAAGAGCCGGTGGTGTTTGCTTCCCTGAGCAGCCAGTCTCCCTGAGTCCTGCTGGGGTTTCACTCATCTGCACTGCTTGGGACATTGGAAACATTTTCACCAAAAGACTTCCTTACCAACTAAAGCTCTTTTTTTGGTTGAAACAGTATTTTTTTTGTTGTTTGAAAACCTTTCGTTCTTTTGGAAAAGACCAGAAGGAACCAAAAGCGTCACTCCTTCAGTGTGGGGTGAGGCACGTGTGGTTTTGCCTGACTATTCAAAAAATGGTTTCTTGTATAATTATCCTTGGTTCACGGACATGTTTGGCTTATGGCCACCCTGGTGGCTTCCCTCTCGGCATCACCCAGGGAAGCTGGGGATGAGGGAGGCTTCTCAGCCAGAGGGTCCAGCTCTGGGCAACCCTCCAGAGGCCATAGGGTGGGGGAAGCGGAAACAGAGGTTAAAGGATTAGCCTGGGGCTCCCACCTCAGCCTCATGCTGAAGGCATTCGGTCTTTGGGCACCCGTTCCCCGAGGGGGGCTGGCAGGTGAGGACAGGCCGTGGGGATGTCCCTCCCTCCCTCCCTCCCTCGAAGGGGCCTCTCCTGCAGCCACGGCAGCACCCAAGCCGAGGTACCCCAGTCCACAGGTTCAGGTCAGGGGAGCAGGCCCGGGGCCCGGGGCCTGTGGCTGCAGCACTGGGACTGCTGCGGGTGCCCCAGGGTGGGGGCAGACACGGCCCAGCGGGACCATCCGGGTCTCCCTGAGGGAAACAATGCTCGGAAGAGGCTGCTTTCCCCCGCAGGCCCGGTGGGAACAGCGTGGAGCCGGTGCAAGGCAGCTGCAGCGGCACCCGTGCCCGTGGGCACGGAACGAGGCGGCTGCGCAGGCCCAGGGCTCCGACGGGCGAGGGCGGACTACATCCCCCAGGGTGCACCGCGGCGCCCCGTGACGCCTCCCTCGCCCATTGGCCGATAGCTGTGCAGAGGCGTGCCCCTCCCCGAGAGCCGCCGGCGCGTGGTTCTTAAGCAGCGTGTCGGGACGAGATCGTTCCTCGGAGCGTGATTGGCTGAAGGCGCAGGGTGTGGTGGGCGGTGATTGGTGAAGAGGGCGAGGGGCGTAGGCGCTGCGGATGATGGTGGGCCGCGGCGGGGCTGCGGGCGAGGCGAGGCTCGGGCAGCAGGAGAGGCCGTGCCCGGCGGGGCAGGCCCCGGCTGCGTCCTCCTTCCGGGGCCTGGCGCGGACACGGGGCCTGCGGGACCTCAGCGGCGATGGAGGCGTGCTCAAGGAGGAGCTGCGCCCCGGCACTGGGCAGGCCGTCGTGCCCCCGGCCGCCTCTGTGGCAGGTACTGCCGGGGCTCCAGGGCCTGCGGTGCTGAGCAGGCCGAGGTGCCCGTGCTCCTCCCGTGGGCCACGGGAGGCCATGCGGCAGCGGCTGGGCACCCCCCTGTCACGGGGCCCAGCCTGGTTCTCGCGCCTTCTCCCAGGTTGCGTGTCCTCTGCTCCACGCCACCAGCCAGGCATCCTGCAAGGAGCGCTGCGTGAGCCGGCAGCCTGGCTCCCCAGAGGTTTTGGTGCACTCTGTGGTAACATTGTGCCCTCCTTCGTGGGTACAAACCTGCAGGGTCCGCTGACCATCTCTGGAGCAGCTTTCTTTGTAAATGGCAATTGTTAAATTTAATCTGTTATTAGCAGAACTAAGAAAACCAAAACTCCCTGGAAGTGTAGACTGAAGTCAGGGTCTTGTGCTCATCCGTGTCATTCATGTCTCGGTGCAAGGTCCTTGCTTTGATCTGTGTGGCTGGGCCTGAAGCATGTGCTGGAGGAAGTGGAGAAGGCAGAACCTGTTGTAAAAGATCCCCTGAGCCTCTAATGTTGAGGTGCTTGTGGGTGGCAGATCTGAGTGCTTTGGACTTTAGCATGAGATCAGAACAAGAACTTAAAGTGCTTATACAGTAGTATGTCTTTCTGTTTCAGAGACTGTCTGCTCTCCTTATCAGTATTTTAGCACTTGGAATACTCTGTTTAACTTCTTGTGGCTGACAGATTAAATGAAAGGGCATCTTGACCTTGAAAAAAGCAGGCTTTCCAGGTCCCACCTGTGCTCACAGTACGGAGAAGTTTGAAGCTGAAAGTGGTTCCTGAAGTGCAAGGGCCTGGTGCCGTGTCAAGGGAAGCCCATTATACTGCATTTTCTAACTAAGTGAGAACTGGAGTTATGCATACAGTGCCCACGAGAGTGGCAGAGCTTGGAATGATTCGTTTTCTTCTTTGTTTCTCCTTCTAGGGCTCCAGCTTTGGTTAGGAAAGGCTTTGTTACATATTTCTGCAGACAATTGGGGCATTTTAATTGCTACAGCTGAAGTTTCCAATTCTTAAAAACACAAAATCACATCCCTTAGTTAGATAGGGATCAGGACTGTCAAGCAGCTGCCTTTTCTGGTGATGATGTTAAAACACAGTCAACACCACTTGGCTCCTGGGATGTGATCGCGTTTTTGGTACAAAACACAGGGTGGTTTGTGCTGCCTCTGCTGTTTTATAGCAGAAGGAAAAAAAAGAAAAGCAGGATAACAGGGTGGCATTGCAAAACCAGTTCCCAGTGTGCTCCTGATGGTACTGTTACTAGATATGATATTAAACTCTTGCTTTTTTCTTCTGACTCCTTGCTTTGGGTCCCACAGTGAAGTACTCTGGATACCTGGAACACTGGGATGAGCCCTTCTGCACAAACTACTACAGCAAGTTTCCTGGGCTGATGAAACTTGGAAAAGGTAAGTTTGGGCCAAAAAGTTTGTCCTGGGACTCGGGGTTGTAAAGACCAGCCCATTAGGACATGTCAATTTAAATGCTGTTTAGTATCTTTAGGTTATTTGAAACCTTTAAAACTTGTTAATGGAGTCCAAAATCCTTTTGCTTCACACAGGGCATGGTCAGTCTGGAACTGATCACTCTCTGCCCCTCTTGACTGTTAGTGGCAGTGGGGGTGCTTGTCTTGGTGTTTTTAGATTACCGGAGAGGAGATGTTGCTGTTCACTGTGTGCTTGATCCCACAGCAGACTGCCTTGATAATCCGTAACAGGGGGCAGCTGACCATTGTAGCTGCTGAGATACGAGCTACCAAGGATTTTTTCCTCCAGGCTTTAGGACAGATTGTTGTTTGGTGTCTAAGGGGGTTTCCATGTGTGTGATTCTTATGACCTTCCAAATCTTGTGACAGACATTACGCTGGGGGGCCTGGAAATTGGCCTGCTGACAATGAAGAAGGGAGAGGTGGCAAGATTTGTCTTCACACCGGATTATGCCTATGGGCGTCAGGGCTGTCCTCCTCTCATTCCCCCAAATGCCACGGTCATGTTCGAAGTGGAGGTGCTGGACTTCCTAGACTCGGATGAATCTGACACATTCTTTCAGTTGACTGCTGTGAGTTGCCTTAATAAGGTTTGAGACCTAAATCTGGAGGCTAAACCTCTGTTGTCTTTCCTTCCAGTTGCTGTGGCTCATGCATTACCTATGTTTAGATTAATGCAGGTGCAGTTATCCAGACCCTGGGCTGCTAGCTCTGCTGTGATACAAACACATGCCCTTTAATGCTGCCCCTGCATGCCTTGCTCTGTTTGCAGTCCTGTGCAGAGGGAGAAGCTGGGAGCTGCCTTTGTTTGTTCCTGTGTGCTGAAGTCAGTGGAATGACTTCCATTTATTTTTAGCTTTATAAGAAACCTCATGGTTTCACTAGAGGGCACCAGCTTCCAGGAATTTTTCTGAAGGAACAGTAATGAGCTGTCTGTAAAAATGCTGTTCAGGCTGCAGTGTCCAAGTGCCCCCCCAGCCCCCACCCTTTGTCTCTGCTTCTTGGCTGCTCTCCCAAGTGCTCCTTCACTGTTGGCTTTCCTCCCTGGTGAGTTACAGTGTTATTGTTAATTCCCCCTTTTCATGTAAAGGGCTTTGGACTGTGGTTGTGGGTCAGTGAGTGGGGCACAGGCAGCAGCACTGCTAGGGGAGGCCCTCCTCATTCCCTCCTGCTGCTGCACAGGCCATTTTTTTCCCCACACGTAGCCCTGTGAGTGAACCACACTTGTTGCAAAAGCTTACTCCCCTTGCTAGTTGCCCACCCTTTCTGACTAACTGACCTCTCTCTGTGAGCTGGTTCAAACTAGCAAACCCAGGAGAAAACCTGTCCCTCGATTTTTAATTTTTTTTTAATATTGTTTTATTATTGTTGGGGTTTTTTGTTTTGCTGGTTGTTGTCTTGTGTGGGTGTCAGGCTGGTTCCAGAGCTGGCCTGAGGTAGCCATGCTGGGTGATACTGAGCCATTAGAGCAATGAAGCCTTTTGATCAGCTTCACCTTTTGTGCCAGCAGTAGCATTTGTGTTAACTGTCTGCTCTGTGCTAAGCAGATGAGAGAGTTGGGCAGGATTTAAGAACAAATTCCTGCTTTTTTTTCCCTCCCCTGGAGTCCTTTTGGTCCTGGTGAGCTTCCTAACCTGGTTGGTAGCACTCTTCACCAGGAGTTACCAGCACAAGAACAGTGGTATGTTTCAGCCTGGCAAAGGGAAATGCTGGGTGGTGGTGTCCTGGCTAGACGCTGCAGGGAGCTTGACAACGGCCTGGCTCCTGCTCTGTGAATAGAAGGGGACTGACTGTGCAGGACTCTCCTATCTGAGCTGTCTGCTTGTTTTCTTTTGAGCTGAAATTCAGGTATTTCTTTGTACAGGAACAGCAGGATACATTTCCGCTACAAAAGGTGTTGAAAGTGGCAGACACGGAGAGAGAGTTTGGCAACTACCTCTACCGTAAGCAGCACTTCGAGGGTGCCAAAGACAGATACAAAAGGGTATGACACCAGAAGAAAAATGTCTTCCATTGTGTAAAAGCTGTGAAAGCAGTGATTATTTAGCTCACTGTACCAAGTACAATTTAGAGATCAAATAACTTTATTATATTTTCCAGGCATAGTTTGTTATTTAAGAACAGATCTTTAGACACCTGCTTTTTGTGAGCAACAGTGGTAAAGGAAGAAGAGGGTTGGCAGAATAGGCAGAATGCTTTTCCTTCGGACTTGCTCTCTGTGGGCTCTAGCTGAGATAGAAGAGTACATCTCAGCAGCTGTGTGAGCCCTGAGCAGTTTGCATGGCTGACTGCTGAACCAGAGCCTTTCAGGTCAGTTTTTGCTGGGTGATGTTATAATACAGCATGGCCTTGTATTGCAACAGTGTGGTGATTAGTGCTTTGAGAAAGAATTTAGAATCCCTTTGGTCTGGAAACAGATATGACTGGCACACTGGGCACTCTAACATTTTTAGCCTTCCAGTTGGGAATCAGAGTAGTTGAGGTTGGTGGGAACCTCTGTAGGTTGTCTAGTCCAGCCCCCTGCTGCAGGAGGTTGCCCTGCACTGTGTCAATTCAGGTTTTGAACATCTCCGAGGATGGAGATTCCACAACCTCTCCAGGCAGGGAAATAGTTATTCCCAAACTGGAATGCATCTGCCTTTGTTCCAGAGATAGTGAGGTTTTATGATTTTTTTTCTTCCTTCCATTCAGTTGTTTTTTCTTGGTATTTTTGTAACAAAAATAATTTAAATTGCCTTTCTCCCTGTAAGATTTCTCTTCCATCTTTGTCCTTAAAGTCTGAGTCTTGTGTGTAATTTTTCTTATTCTGCCACTTTCAAGTTCTTTGATAGGTTCCTAAACCTGTAGTCTTATGGCTGAGCTGGCTAATTGTACTGATAATGCCATGAAGTATATTTAGAGTTTTGATTATTACTATTTTTTAACTGACATAAGTAAGCAGAAACATGGTTGTAGCTGTCTGATGAGATGGATTTCTCACTTGCTGTAACAGATTTGTTGTGCACTAGTTCTTTTTCCCCTGTCTCCTCAGGCGTTCTCCATCCTTGGTCGCAGCCCTTCCAGTGAGGCAGAGCAGTGTCAGATCAATGCTTCCAAGTTGCTGGTGCTCCTGAATCTCTCTCTCACTTACCTGAAACTGGAACGTCCTGCCCAAGCTTTGGCATATGGGGAGAAGGCCTTGGAGATTGACCAAAGAAATGCCAAAGCGCTGTTCAGGTGTGGCCAGGTGGGCAAAAATAAATTCCTCTGGTAGCTACATCAAGGAATACCCTGGCCTGACTGACCAAGAGAACCTTGAATGAACCAAGGAGAACCACTAAATTCTGGGCCAGGCCTCCTAAGCTGCTGCAGCAGTTGAGGTGGTTTGTCTGCGTCTGACATCTTAGAAAATCTGGCCCTGTAAATCTGTCGTGCAGATCTTTTCATGGGGGATTCCTGAGCTACCTGGATCTGTCTCAGAAATGTTTGTGGTTGCACATGTTTGAGTCCTGAATAATGGCAGTGAGTCTATATTTATCCTGCGATGCCTCTGTCTTCTTTCAATGGCAGGCTTGTCTCTGCATGACAGAATATGAAAAAGCCCGGGATTTCCTGGTCAGAGCTCAGCATATACAGCCGTTTAACCACGATATTAACAATGAGCTGAAAAAGTTGGCAAGGTGAGACATCTCCTTTCCATCCCTGTGGAAGAGAGAGTGCTTAGACAGGCTGGAACACCCACTCAAAAATATTTAAAATGTTTAAAAAAAACCAAAAGGCACAAAACTATTGGGTTAGGAAGTGACTTGGGAAAATGCAGAAGGTTTCTCTTAGTGTGGAGGCAGCTGATGCAAACATTTTGCAGACACAGTGGTTACAGGTAATGGGTAAGAAGCTGAGAGCACCCACTCTTTCTGTACAGTTTCTCTGGGGGGATGTGTGTTACGCTTCTTGTGAGTAGGTAGGTCAGGGTGATGACAGGGAGATGGGGGCTGCTGAGATGCCTCAAAACCAATGAAATGCAGTAGGCTAGTGCTCAAGCAGATACTGTTCTGGATTAGTAAGTATGATTTTCATCCCCTTTAAGATGTGTTGGTTAGTTACAGCAGCTCTTCTGCACTGCAAGTGCTTCAGTGTACAATGTTACAAATACTAATGTCTGTTGAAAGTTAATTTCTTGCTGTCTTGGAGGTAGTAAGTGAGCAATCCTGAAGAAAAACTTTGCCTTCGCCCACAGGCTGAGTACAGCACAATCCTGCCAGCTTTAGTCATGCCCTAGCCCCACCAAAACATGACTAACGCTAGTCTCTCCCCTCATTCTGTTCTTCCCTTTGAAACTGGCAAAAGCACTAGCTGGTTCCCAAAAGTGTGTGCTGTACTTCTGGCACTGTTCACAGATGCAGAAGGCGATGCAGTCCCCAGCTTCAGAGATCACAAAGCAGCCCTTGAATACGAACCCTCTTTTGTGTGTTGCTGCTAGGCATTTGCAAAAAGGTTTGTAGGCAGCAGTAACATCTTTTATTAGAGTGGTTGGTGCAGCTGAAAAAGCCAGTCTCGTGGGCTGAGTGCCTTCACCAGGTAATGTTTTGGTAGAGGGCTGTCCTTGGAGGTCAGTGTCCTATATGTCCACATAATCTTTAATAGTCTGTGATAACACCAAGTCTTCAAACTTGTTCTGTTACTTCTGAAGTACAAAGAACTTGAAGGTAGTATTAACTGCTGGTCTGGAAATCTGAAATAAACCACTTCTATTCATCCTGATCTGCTTCTGGGTATGTAGCTACCAAATTGCTAGGTGAGCGCAAGCAGCTATAAAATAGATCTGGATGGCTGGCTAGCTACTCTTGGAGGCTTGGTATGTGAGTAGTGTCAAAGACCTGTGGTACAGTGCTAGAAGTCCTGATTCTAGAAGCCTTATGTATTTCCTTGGATTTGTTCAAAATATGTTGGCAGGTAAAAGAGTAATCTTGCTAATAATGTTGAAGTTGTGCTGCCAGGAAGCAACAAGACATTCTCCCTTCAGGGAAGCAGCGGGCAAGCTTGTCGGCTCTGACTGGAGATAGCACGTACAACTAATGCATGTGTCAGTAAGCTGAGTACGCGTTAAACCACTCAGAGCTGTGTTGTCTGGGGAGTTTCTGCTTCAGTGCCAGCTAAAATTGGTGTATTTTTTGCTTCTACTATGACAAAGAGTGGAATTAGTATAAAATAGATGAAGACAATGTTATCGGGTGTTGTTAATTATGACATACCTCAGTCTAGATCCTGTAATGTTGCCAAACTGCCTTGCCTGAGAAAACTCATAATGTGATCTGGCAAATGCTTCAGAAATGGAATATGAATCAAAATCTTGTTCTTGGAGGCTTTTCACTTCCTTACCGAGTACATTTACACTTTGCAAAAAGGAATGTTGTGTGTTAATCAACAGCTACCTTTTGCTGTCTGAAACAAAACTTTGAAAAACATCTGTGTAACAGCTGAACCAGGTTCTTGGCAAAATTCACTGGAGAAAACCAGGGTGAGGGTTTTGTGGAATGTGTGACTGGTACCAGCTGCAGTGGTCTTGATGGTGCAAATTCTGCTGCTGGATTTGGCAGTTCTATTGGAAGCCTTGCATTGCATCAAATCCAGAACAAAATGGGGTTGTTCTGATACCTGCCATGAATCTGTGCCTCCAGATGAGGGGCTCTTTAATTTCCTGCTGTGGCAGGCGTGTGGGCATGCCGTCCACAGTCTATGTAGGCGTGCCGTCCACAGTCTATGTGGGCATCCCTCATCTACTCAGTGGGAGACTTGCTGTGCTGGGATTTCATTGAATGAAACACTTGGAGATTTTGGACAACAGGTGCTGATGGTAAGGGGGCTGAGAGAGCATTAGCCAATGTCACACTTGTGCTGTTGCTGGTGTGTTGCAACAAAAACCTTTGCTTTTGACCTTATATGGCAGCAGATGCAGGAAGGCTGACCATGTGGGCAGCCATTGATCCCTGGGATGGTGCCCAAACTGAGTCACCCTCTGGCTCAGGGATTCCTCACCAGTGAGACCTTGTTGCCAGAGAAGTGAGAGCACAGGGTACAGAAGACACTGTGCTTGGAGAAGCAGTGATTAGAATGGAGCAGTCTGGGAAGCTTTTGCCATGCTAATGTGGTGCTGGCAGGGAAGTGAGAATGGAGGAGGAAGCATCTGCCCTGTTGTCCACTTAGTCCGGACACAAATCCCTGCTGTCTCCTACGCATCCTCTGCCCAGATTCAGTGTCAATGGAAGATACCCCGGAGTAGGGTGCTTGGATGATGTCTCCTGCTAGGTGCTGAAGGAGCTCACACAAAGAATGGCACAAATGAGGAGACATGAAACTAGACCACAGGACACAGGTGGGGTTTCCTCTGCATTGTCATATGCTTGCCAAGCTGGTGTAGAAAGCATCTGGCCACCAAAAGTCAAATGATCTACTTAGCTAATAGTCACCAGCAAAGCAGAGACCCAAGGTCTGGGGATGTTTCCAGCTCTCCTTCCCTGGCATGGCAGAAAGAAGGGCTTGGAGGAGTTGCATCTGTGCTACCAGCACACTCTTATGTTAGGCTAATTTATTTATATAGAAAAAAAAAAAAAATATTTTCTGGTTGTGGCACTGACAGTTGGGTGGGCAGTCCACAGCCCATGATGCCATGCTGTGCTCTACTTTGCAGCTGCTACAAGGGCTACATGGAAAAGGAGAAAGAAATGTGCTGTCGAATGTTTGCCCCTCTCAAATCTTCTTCTGCCTGACCACAAATAAAGGTAATTAAGTTGTGAAAAAGGGTGGGGTCCCCCAAAACCTCTGTTGTGTCTGAACCATTTTCAGGTGGGGAACCTGCTTCTCTTCTGTATGGGAGGATTTTGGAGTCAAAATGTAAGGTAATGGGAGTGTGTGAAGGGGAGAGGGCAGGATGTTGAGGTGAAACACTGCTACATGTTCGGCTTGGGGCATCTCTCTTCTGAGGCAAGCTGGCGTGGGACAGGAACCTGAAACTAGCAGCACTTGAGTAAGTTTGGTTTTGTTGTTTCCTGTGCTGCTCATTCCAGCTATTCCTTGTCAGAGCCAGGGGGAGAAATAGCTGTGTAGTCTTGTTTCTCTGCCAATTAAAAGAAACAAAAAAAATTGTTCCTGTCAAACTTAAGAATTGGATTTCCTCCTCTTCTCCAGTGCTCCTGTCTGGAGCTGTTGGAATGCCTCACTTAAGAAAAATCTAAATATTTTATTTCTGTTTTTTTTAAATATTAAAAAACCTGTTTGTATAGAAAATTTCAGATAGATGTTTTGGGCTCTCTAAAGCCTTAAATCTTCTAGCAAAATTGACAGGTTTATAAATGCACAAAGGCTCTTTGATCATTCTTTTTTTTGTCAAAAACCTTTGGGGGGGTGCAAGGGGGAGCGGAAATCTTCACTGGTCTCTTGCCTCGGGGTAAACCCTAGGGAGAGAGTTGTGGAAAATGACAGCAGCCTTCTGTCAGAAAGCATCAGCAACTCAGGGCTGTCAGAGTTTGCTGCCATTCTCTCGTGCAATACAGGCAGTACCTCTTTTACTTGTAGCAAATGAGTATAGGCAGCCTTTCCATCAGTAGCAGTGCAAGTGCAGGTCTGGTATTTTAAGGTTGGCTCTTTTGTCTGTGCTTGTGAGGAAGCTTGGTATTTGAGGAAGAGGTTTGACTGAACATCTGCTTCCTAAAGCAGCACAACCCTCTTCTGGTTGTATGTCCCTCCCTACTGTAGTCTTCACACCTCCTGCCACGCCTGAGCCCAGGTCTGAGCTGGGCATGTTGCTAAACTGCCTCGGAGCACGAATTCTTCTGCCTTGGGTTCAGGATGAGACTGATAGCATGTTAGCAGGTACCTACACCCAGACAAGTAGCTGTGAAAGGGGATTTAAGGTTGACAAGTGGTCTTGCCAGCCTGTGCAGGACGTCTGTGGCTCTGGACTTGGCAAGGAGGCTCTGATTCTCCATGTGCTGAATTTCAGAGACTTGCAGTTTAGAAGCCTGTAGGACTTGGGTCTCGTATCTGATAGTAATATGAAGCAGTGCCTGACCTGGGAAGCTTCTTGTGTTGATCTGTGCATGAGCTGGCCCTGCTTCATGGTGGAAATTCTGAATGAATGTGGTGGTCTGCTGGGTCACCAGACAGGTCCTCCATGGGTAAGGTGGTGTGGCCTCTTGTTTCCCAGAAAGCAGCTTGCAAAGATACTGATTTCCACACAGTTGGTGTAATGGCACATTGCTATTGTTCTAAGTAAAACAGTGTCTTCAGTTAGTGGAGACTGAGAAGTGCAAAGGGGAAGGGAAAAAGAGAAACCTCTGCTGGAGGCAAGCTTAAGGATTGGGCTGAACTCTTCACCAGCCAGTTTCTCCACTGTCTCCTACTGATGCACATGTACAGCACTTTCCTGGAGTTCTCCTGCCTTACACAGCCAATGGACAGCTGTCAGATAAAAAGACTTCTAACCTTCTTTGAAGTTGATTTTTAGTTACAGTATTAAGAATATACTAAGTCTTCCAGACAAACATAAATGACTGAGACCTACACAAGAATCTACTGTTAATTCATTGCAAGAAAAATCCCTTGCTGGAGGAGGTTCTTGCAGGGCAGGGCCTTGTGCTAGCTGGAGGTTGGTTTGCTGCTGCATCTTGCTTAAACTTCATTACTTATTCAGAGAGGAGTAAAGCAGTTCCAACTGGAGCTCCTGCTCTCTATCAGAGGCACTGCTAATTAGTCAGACTTGAGGCAGAACATTCTTTGGTGTTTTCTGACAACTTTGTACAAGTTCAGTTTAGGGTACAAGCTGTACTCTGAGTCTGGCAGGCCTGCTTCATCCTTTCTGTCTTAGGCATTGAGTGAGTAGATGGCCTGTGAATGCTGCCTGTAGCTCATGTTTAATGATCCAGTGGAATCGTAACAATTATGGAAAACTTTCCTATATACCAGCTGGCAGGTGCTTGTTAAGCATTGACCTGACCCTTTGTCTAGCTTACCAGCTAAATGACTCAGAGCTGTAGTTGTGGCATTTTCTCCCTCCTGAAACAGTGCTACATCCATTCCTCTGCTTCAGAGCTCCTTCCCAGGTGGGTTTGCTATACCTTTTGGTGAGTTCTGCAGTGGTTGCCCTGTTACAGGGACAAATGCTTCACTTCTCTGTACTGAATAATCCAGGGCTGTGTTGTATGTCAAACCCAGACATACTTGAGTATCTTCATTCTGCCTGGTATTTCTGTATCTCTGACTGTAGAGTCCAGTTCCTTTAATTGCCACAAACATCTTGCTCAGAGCACATTTTCTGCCTTTTTAACAGTGTTTCAGGTCAGAATAAATCTTCTCTTTGGTGAAATGCAAGGCCACTTGTGATACTTCCTGAAGGAATTCAGAAATACTCAGAGGGAGAAATAGAAGCACACTTTCTTAAATCCATCCTGCTGCAGTTCCTTCCAAATGCAGCGGCTTGGGTCTCATGCTTGCCCCTCTTTGGGTTTGGGTTATTTTCCTGCCTCTGTACACTTTGTGTGGTGCAGACGTGTTGAGCCAGGTTACCTGGGATGTGTGTAGCTCAAAGTCATCCTCAGTGTCCCCTAAATTGCAGGATGGGTGGGATGAAGACTGCTGGCTTATTGGAGCTTTTTGTTCTTCCTTGTTTGAAAGACCCAGCAGGGAAAAAAGTGATTTCTTATTGTTGTATTGCTGTGATCTTTCATGATAGGTTAATCATCAGGTGTGGGGACAAATTGCCTAGAAATGTCTGGATTCTAGTAGAGGGACCTTGGTGATAGTTTCATCCCAGAAATATAAGTCTCTGAACTTTAAAAAAAATATAAAATTTAAATTTTTAAAATTTAAAAAAATATTATAGGTGGGCCAAAGTTGAAAGCTTGCCTCTAATGTGTATCTCAGCTCAGTACACAGGGGAAGTGGTCTCAGTAGTTGAGAGCACACGGGGAAGTATTCCAGCGAAAACAAACAATGCTGAAATTATGGCAGGAAACTATGACTCTGAGGTCAAACTTGAGATTGCTACAAATAGCAGAGTATAGCAATCCTGAAGCCATTAATTGGTGAGAATTGGCTGCAGAACTGGGGCTGTGTCACCCAGTGGTAGACTACCTGGTAGTCACCAGGTAGAAGTGACTATAATTGGGCTTAAAATAAGCAGCATTTGCCAGTTAAACTGACCTAATAAGCTGAAAGAGACTTGCAAATAAACTGAGAAGTATGTGCATAACAGTCAAAACTCCTGCCTTGGGAAGGCTCCAGACCTTGAGTAAGCAGCAGCTTGCTCCTTCCCCTCCTGCTCTCCCTTATGACTGAGCAGATCTAAAATGTGCCTCCTGCTGATACTGTCCCTACCCACTGTGTAAAGCTGAACAACAGAGAACTGGCAATTTCACTTCTTTAGAGTACGCAAATTACTGTACCACTGAGATGTCCTGCGCTGCGAAGGAAATTAGGTATCTGCTTTATGCTGAGCATTGCTGGAGCGAGTGGGAAGGCTTGAAGGATGACTTAATTAAGCAATCTCCTTGCTAAGCAGAGGAAGGAGAAAAGCTTTAATAAGGTTCTTGGGTTGGGTTTGTTTTGGGTTTGTTTTTCCCTCCAGCTCTCTCCCCTTCTAGCATCTTTGTCTTTTTCAGAGGAGTTGTACAGTTCATGCCTGCGGTAGTACCTGTAATAATACCTCCCTGGAAGATTGGTGGGCTCTGTCAGTGGCGAGATGACATGTGTACTTCCTGGTCAGGTGTACTGGACATGGCTCCCTGGTTTGAATGCTCTAGGGGTGGCTTTCCTCAGATTGGGAGATCTGGCCTGGGCTTAGAAGTGAAAAGATGATATGAATGGAAAGGAGGGAGACCCATGCAATATCTCGGTGCCTTACTGTGCCTGTACTCCAAGGCATTGGTGAAGTGATGGTTCTCCAGCCTCATCAGAGAACTGCCTTGGGGCCCAGCCCAGGGCCACCCTCTCTAAGACTTTGCAGGTGTCTAAAGCCCGGGGTTCCCCTTTGTGTGCTCAAACATAAAGCTCCCAGGTGAGGTAGGAGCAGGTTCCTGGCTGCGTTTCTTCTCAAGCTCCTGTCTGCCTGCCTGAGGCCACCCAGCACACTTGCCCTGGAAAGGACAGGCTAAGTCCCCAGTTAATAACCCTGTGCAGGCTTTTATTTCTCAGAGCTTTTGTCAGCAGCTGGAAGATAAAATATGCTGCTGTTACAAATCAGTGGAGAGTGAAAAAGATGCGGGGCTCTTTTTATTCCTGTGATAATGCTTAGTTTATCATGCAGGTAGAGTTTAAAGAGAATGGTCTATGTGTAAGATGTGAATTACTTTATGAAGAAAGTTTTAGGTTTGCAGAGCATTCAGTGTTACTGGCCTTCAGTTCCAGCAGCAAGGAGACTCATGGTTATTTTAAGGTTTTCTCTGAAGTATCACTTTTAAAGTCTCCTTTCTCCACCTCCTGTGTTTCAGTTGTGATAAGCTATATGAAGTATAAGTAAAAATATTTTGTTAACCTTGATGGGTAAAAAGGCAAATTGCATAAACCTACACTGAAGTAGGTAGTGACCAAACTGATTTTGGATGGGAGCCTGCTGCAGGTGCCTGTGACTCATAGGCTTGGGATGCAGCTACAGCTTAGTTGTGCTGGTAGCTGAGGCACAGAAGTCCCCAGTGCTGCTTTTGGTCCTTGTGGCATTGCAGACAGTGGTAAGCAGCTCTCCCCAGGCTCTTGCTAAACCAGGCAGAACTGGCATGCCTGACCACCAGTCCTGCTGAACTGGGGTGCTCCAGACTTTCTCTCTGAACTAGTAGAAGAAATGTCTTTATCCTATCTATTTCTCTTAGTCTTAAATCTGGGGATTTTAAAAGGTCATGCCTTACACAGCAAAACAAAGGGCCCTTTTCCATGCTTTACTGTTGTGTGCTTGTTCTAGTCCAGTTTACTGGAGGAGTGCTGAGTGTAGAGAGCTGTAACTGTGCCCGTATGAAGAATCATGTATCCTCTTGGACTTGGAGGTTGTTGCCACCTCTAAAGAGCAAAGGATGTTTTTCACTGCCTGATTATTTCAGTGACATCTCATCCTGAGCAGACATGCTCAATGATGTAAATTGCTTTACATGGACATGGGCCAGCTGTGGCCTGGCTGTGCCCATGTATCCTACCTGCACTGGGGTCAGTGTCGCTAAATGTGGGTGTCCCTGTGTCTCACTGCTTGGGCTTGGCACTGCACTGAGGACTCTGCTACTGAGACAAGGCATCAGAGCCTGTAGCAGCACTCAGAGCAGAGGGGAACTGGAGAACAGCAGAAGATATCTTCAGCACACAGTTGGGAAGAAAAAAAAACCTTGATGATGGTGGTGCAAACCATGCCCTGGTAGCTGATGTTTTGGGGGGCCTCCGATGGGTTTGGTGGGGGTTTGGGGGTTTGTTGGGGTTTTTTTGCTTATTCCACAGTCTCCACTTTGTTCAAATGAAACTGCAAACTTTTAATGACCTGATACCCTAGGCTTCAGGTGAGATGCTCTTCTTATGAGAGGGTGCTGGTCAGGGTCTTGTGAGGCCTGCCAGCTTTCTGTTCCAGCAGAGTGAGCAGTGAAACACTGACAGACTTTAGAATAGTTTAAAATACTCTTAACTGGGCATTGTAGTAGCTGTGATGATACAGAGACAGCTGAGGTTAACAAAGTAAGTGCTAAGTGCCCTCAAAAGTGTTCATTGTGGCTTTGGGAAATACTCCTCTGCTTGTGAGCTGTCAAGCATTGTTTACCAAGTGCAGCCCCATAATGGGGTGTCCTTTCCATCAGCAGCAACACAGAGTGGCTGAGGAGATCAGGGGCTACATCACTACCCGAACAGCACCAGGGCAGGGATTCCTGTGTCTGACACGGTGGCAACAGCACTTTGCAAAAAGGCAGTGTTTATGGTGGTTAGCACCAAGAGGCAGGAAATACTAACAAGGGCCTCAGATTTGGAGAATGCTGCTTTCAGAAGACCTTTTTGCTTAAGATGCAGGGGGTGTCCTGGCACTGCAGTGAGTTGGCTTGCAGAACTGCAGTTATTTCCAGTAAGGGTAGACATGACCTTCATGTGCCTCTCCCACTACCCACCCTGCTTTGTCAGGGACCTGTTGATTTGACAGAATGCTGAGTATTATGGACATGAAACTTATCTGAGCTCTTGAAGGACTGGGAGCTGTTATAAGGATCAGTTTCAGCCCAGACTTGCTGGATGAAGTCCTTTGTGAGTCAGAAGTGTGTGTTGAAGAGTTCATCCCTTCTTTCACCTTCCCATAATTGTCCCTCTTGTGAGACCTCTTGCTCTCTGAACAGTTGTTTTGTTGCTTTGTCTGGGTGCTGTTGTAAGGGGCTTTATTTAGAAATGGTTGGGAAAGAGCTCCGCTTTCTGTTTTTCCTTTTTGCTTTAGGTATCCTTGTCCTATCACAGATCTGAGCAGACTTGACAGATTCTTCTTCCATCATCTCAGGTTCAGGATGGTAGTGCATGTCATCAGCATTCAGGGTCTTTGGAGTTGAGACTTGTTAAAGATCTCTGGAGAATTCATCCTGCCACTGAGCTGTCTGTCTAGCATACAGGCAGTGCTTGAAACTGGCTGTGGATCCTTTGCAGAGCTGAGGATCATGACAGATTGACTTGCAAAAAAAAAAATCGTGCGAGAAAAGTGTATAGGCATGGATCTTCAGCTGGCAATGGAAGTTCACATAGCTTGGTTATATAAATGAGGAATAGTGCATCTGCTCCTTGCACCTTCATCTGTGAATTTGGACATTTGGTGCACCTGTGATGGGGTAGTCAGAGCCTGCTCAAGCCTTCAGATTTGGGGAGTCTCTGAGCATCTGCATGCTTGTGTGCTACCGCACTCTGAAGGTAGGCTTCACAGCCATCTTGGCCATAAAAGTGAGTCCACTTGAAGCACTAACAGCTGGACATCCCCAAACAACACATTAGAGAGAGAAACAAGGGTATGGCTGACTGCAGAATCACTTCTGTAGGTAGCAGATATGTGGTACCCTAATTAGGTAATTTTCTGAAGGCATGTTGCATGCTCAGAGACAGGCTCCCTGGGATGGCGATACGTCGTGTTCTCTCTAATAATTGTCCAGATAAAACCACAATAGCCTGGCGCTGTAAATTGCTATTTCTTCTCCTTGTATCAGGGTGGATTGCCCAGCACATCTTGTTATCGGCTAGCTGATAGCACCCTAGCTGTTGCTGGGCTTTCTTCTTGCCATTCAGGAGAGCTGCAGCCTGTCAGTAACCTCTCATGGGGTCCACGTGGTGCGTTTCAGGAGGAGCTTTTTCACATGCCGGTAGCAGTGGTTTTCTGTAGGCTGACATTCCAGAGTAGCAGTTTCTTTTGGGCTTGTTGGGGTTTGAGTGAAGAGCACTCCTTAAGCAATTGCTGTTCAAGAAGGTTTTAGCTCCTTTGCTAATCTGTGCTCCAAATGTGTGCACATTAACATCTGTTTTTCCAGCGTGCTCATGTGGAGCTGTGGTGTAAGATATACTGTATCCTTCTGACTACCAAGTCAAAACTTTCCTTCGTTTCTTCTCCATGGTCAGTGAGAATCCTATTTAGATTTGAATAGAAGTGTTGAAAAGAAGGCATTCTGAGAGGTGTTGAAAAGAAGGCATTGTCTCCCATAAGACACATGGAGGCTACATTTCTCTGAACATCAATTAAAGGCACTTCTTTGGATGTAAAAGCCAGGCCAGCCTTCCAGGCTGCCCTCTGGAAAGCTGATGACTTGATAACTTCTCTTGAGGAGCACTCTTCTCACTGAGGGTTATCTCAGTGCAGTGCTGTTGGGAGATGCTGCTTCAAAGCATGGGTGTAATGAGGGCTGAACTGGCAAGAGCTAAGGTTTAAGTGCATGCTTCTTACTTTCCAGTTTTGTCATGCTTTGATGAAAACTTTACCTGCTGTATTTCGTGCCTACATGATACTTTCCTGCAGCCCTGCTAGAGATGGAGGTAGGAAAGGCGGAGCTAGGGAAGAGGCAGGAACAGTTCTTTATGCAAGAAAGCAGCTTAAACATATTTTAAAGCCTTAGTTAAACATTAACTGTTAATTATGGCTTTAATGCAGAGTAAAGGTGACTGTGAATTATAAATGACCTGTGACCTGGTATGTTGCTTACTGTAAATTGATGATCGAGTGCCTTGTCTTTCTGAAGCATGAATTAAAATAGCTGGTACCAACAGACTTATATCTGAACTTCAAAGTGAGCATGTGCCTTGCTGGTTTTTGTGGCAGAGTTGCTGCCAACCTACTGTTATGTGAAGGAAACAAATATTGGAGCAGAGTCCTGGTTGGAGGCCACTGTTCTCCTACGTGCAGGAGCAGCAAATGCTTTGAATGCGATCCAACTCTCTGCATCTTCAGGGCTGTGCGTTTCCCCTCTACTTCTCTTTTGGTTGTGTAGCCATTAAGTAGAAATGAAAGAGACAAACTGATCAAACACTTCTTGAAATGGCTTTAGGGTTTCAGTTTGAATATTTTTTTTTAATTAGCTCAATGTAAAGACTTTAGTACTTCAAATAACAGCTATGAAACCAGAAGACTCACAGTTTGATCCTTTGTTTTTTATGGTGCACAAGAAGTCTCGGTAGCTGTCGGTTTTATACCCAGCTAGACACTCCAAACCACAACAGCCAGTGGAAACATCGAGTGATTATCTTTTAAGTATGCCTATCAGGGACATGTAAAATGAAGCACTGTGTGGAGATAGGATTAGACTGACAAGTAGCAGAGTACAAGTCAGTTGCAGTTTAGCAGGAGCAAAGATGCTTTTTCTCTAATAACATGCAGAACACTATAGCACATCAAGTATAATTTTTTTCCACTACAGAAACCTTTCTTTCATTGTCCTAGTTGCTAGAATTTTCTGCTGTCAACTGGAGAAATGATTTAAGCATTTTTATCTCTGATTCATTTTCAAAGATAACAGATCAGCTGAAGTGTTCTCCAGTAGTTTTCTTTCTTTAGAAACTTCTTCTCCCCCTTCTCCTGGTTGAGGGAGATACTAGAAAGCTCTGCCAGCCTGAAGCTGACTGAATATCTTGTGTTACAGTGAACCTTGTTGATGCCCGGTTTTGGAAGGTTTGACAATAGAAGGTGGCCTGTTAAATGAGACTGTAACATGGGATTTTGTGAGTCTGGGTGAACTGGGACAGGGACTCTGCACTGACTTGTTACTGTGAATCCTAGTTTGTGCTAGGACAGAATTCTTTACTCTTGTGTTTCTGGCAATCTTGAGTTGCTCAACTGTTTTGTGCTTTTCTTATCCCAAACTTGAAATGGGGGGCAGCCCTTGAGAGGCACATTGTCCTGTTTCAGACTTATAGTTTTCTGGCAGGGTGACATTTGAGTTATGGGTTTTGTGTGGCTCTGAGCACACAGACTGACTAAAACTCAGCTTCTTCAAGGTCATTGGAGGAAGATGAGTAATCTGGTTGACCTCATAGCTAACCCTGCTCTGAGCAGGGTGTTGGACTAGAGACCTACTGATGTTCCTGGCAGCCCTAATTATCCTGTGATCCTTTCAAGGCGCTATATATATATATATAATGAATGAGGTGTGGATTTTGAGCATCATGTGATCTTCATCTTCTCATCCTTTAGTCTGCAAAGCATCTGTTTTCCTCACAATTACTGCTTTTTTGCCTTCTGGTTAGCAGTCTGTAAGTTGATACCCTCCAAGGAGCAGGCTTCCCCATTTTGCTACTAGTAATTTGATTTACATTTGCAGAGATTGCCACTGCAGCTGAGCCAGCTAAGCAAGCCGTCATAGCTATGGCTGCTGAAGGAGTATGAAAAATTGGTTTGAGCTCCTGGTGTTCTTGAGCTGGGAGAAGGTAGGGCATCTTTTGAATGTACCTTCTTTGATCCTTAGAACTTCTATAGGAGACAGATAATGGGTTATCTTCTAGAAGGGTTTCCAAGGATTTTTCTATAATTTTTTTCCTTCTGCTATTCATCCTATGGATGACAGAAGGAGAAGGCTAGCTTCTCAGCAGTGTTTTGGTACCATCTGCACCATGACAAATCAGGGAAATATCCTCTCTATCAATATTCCTCTGTATCTCAGAGGTGCTACCTCTGAGCAGCAACACCATGAGCAACAGGATGTTGAAATACTTTAATAGGCACATCAGAAAGCAGTGTGAATATGAGTGTATTTTATCCCAGGTGCTTAATGGCTGTGGGGCCAAGAGGGAACTCTACATTGTGCTTGTGTGTACCATAGCTTCACCACAGATCTTGCAGTGTTAGACCAGCACTTGAAATCCAGCTCAAATGGCTTGCAAGGGTCAGGGAGGAGAAGGTGCTGGCTCTGTCTGCAGGTGGAGAGGCAGAGGGAAAGCATGGCTAGGAGAGGTGCTGAAGGAGCAGGTAAGTTTTTGGCAGCAAGGTCAGTGTAGCCATGTGGAAGGTGAGGCAGGTGGTCCAAGTCCTGATCAGTGACCCAAGAGGTTCCCCTTTGAAATAGAGGGGGGTTGGGAAATAATCACAGTTTAGAAACAGTTCTGGTTTATATCCAGACAAAACTGACCCTGTGCCTAGATACTGGTTTCCTTCTAGTGAAGCTCTCATGACCCTAAAGAGGGGGAGGGATGGGGGCTGCAGAGGGGAGAAAGAGGCTTTGGTGTCACCTTCTTGGTGTGTGCCAGGACTCCAAGAGGACCCAACCACAAGTGAGGGTGATGGGGCAGGAGGAGCTAAGAAAGAACAAAATGCTGGGGCTGGGAATACTTTGTGATCCTTTGCTGGTGCCACAGTGGTGCAGCCAGGCCTCTTGGTGATTGTGCCCTGCAAATGGGAAGGGGGTGTGGGAAATGGGAGAAGATGGGAGCAGGTAAATATGGTGAGAAGCAATAGAAATCTCAGATGAGGAGAATGGTGGATCTTCTAGGAGGCACAGGACTATCTGCCAAAGGCAAAGAGTAAGTATCCAGGCACTGGCTTTCCCAGAACAGGGTTGGAAAAACACAAGTGATGGGTAGCATGGATGACCCCATACAGGAAGGGAGGTGGTGTGTAGGGTGTTCTCAGGGTTTCTCTGAGGTGGACTTGCTAGTTTTGAGTTCTTGGAGGAAACTGAGTATTAAGTGACAAGTCCTATGTGAGGGGAATTGAATGAATTTTATGGGGATTTCACTGTGCCTGTTTCATTTGTGCTAATCCACAAATTCTGGGTGTTTCTTTCAGGGCCACTGCAGATGTGTGCTAGTAACAATTGACCATTTAATACTAAAATGGAATAAAATGTACAGATGATCCCTGTGGGACACTGACTGTGGTATTTTGTTATCCTAGGACCTCGCCAGCTGACAAAAAGAGCCGTTCCTTGGACAGGAAGGAGACCTGCCTCTGGGCACGTGGAGGTCTCAGCGTTGCATCTGTGTTTTGGGAAAAGGGGCAAGAGCACTGTCTTGTTTTGAGAGTGTGAAGTGGAGGTTCTGTGTTTATATACAACCTGATTTTCCTGAAGTTGGTTTTGTTTGCCATATTCCGAGGCTATTTCCAGAAGAACAAAATCCTGCTGTAGGAGAGAGAAAGGCGTTCCCTCTCTTTTCCTGCACAGTCTTTGAAGAAAAGTTGCCTGACATCCTACCTCTTGCAGGTTCTGGGCTGCTTTTAGGGAATCTGTAAATGGGAGTAGGATGCCATGAAGTTTTGTATTGTTTATACAGGTTGTTCTTTAAAAAATTGTTTGATATTTTTGTTCTGAGAAAATAAATCAACCTGAGAACTAATGCTGGCAGGACTTTTGCACAATAAACTGGCAAGAGTGATTAATGTCTCTTTCAGTGTAAGGAACTGGAATTTGGAAATAGGGTCTGGTTTGTTGCTGTATAGCTAGTTCCCTTCTTGGGCAACAGCATGTTATGCTCTTTGTTTTGGCTGAATGTTCCTGTGAATGTTGATACTAAATTTCAAATTACTTGAAAATACCAGCTTTATCCCCTACAAATATTGCTGACTCCTCTAGCTTTGATCAAGTCTGTTTCCTTTTGGAGCAAAATCCGCTGTGTACTCCCTGTGTCTCTCTGAACCTATGCCTTTGTGGTGTGGCTGAGATTTATTAAATGCAAAATCAAATGTTTTTATGGTGGCAGGTAAATGCAAAACTCGTAAGAAGCCATGGAGGAGGAGGAACCTGGTGACATGAAACAATTTTTTCATGGTATTTGTCCTGCCTGTGTTTGACTAGGTTGGATAATGTCTTCTAAACATGATTCAGTGCCTTGATGTTGACTTGCTGGGCAGGGAGGGTTGCCTGTGGTCACTGTGCGATCCAAGGTGGCCTCTTGCCAGGAGAGAAATGTCTGAAGTGTTCTTGTTCTGCCAGCATCTTTATGGCTTTTGGATTCCTTGCCACCATGCTCTGTTGGTGTCTTAAAATAAAATGCTCTCTTGGTAGGATGTTCCAAAGTGAGGGGGCAGCGGGGGGAAAGGTTAGGAAAGCTTTGGGTTGGCAGCACCTTGCAAGCACAGTTCTGGACCCTGCTGCTTGTCTACTTATTCTGGTCCTCTGTGCTTTTGGAGAAAGAATGGCTTGGTGTCTGAGAGGAGGTCAAATCCTGCTGTGCTGCTTAGTTCGAAGAAGAGCGACCTAAAGGGAGTGCAAGGTTTGGATTTTGTCATCTGTCCTGTAAAACCAATGCAGTGATTATTTTTTTTCCCAGATCTGCTTTTTTTCCCAGAGCTTTCCTGATGGTCAGAAAGGAAGAAATAGAGTTATATGATATGAATTCTCTTAATCATACACTGTGATGCTTTGTCCTGATGAATAGCATGCAGCAATAATACACACCTGAAAAGCAAGTGTTGTGTGGAAGGCTGTTGGTGAGACTTTTAACTGAGCTGGGCTGGCTGCTGAAATTGCTTGCTCTGATTAGAAGATCAGAAGCCTGGGCTCTCGCTTGTTAATGGCTGGCTTCTTGGGTTTGGGCTAACACAGCCATTGTGGCTAGGGCTTCTCAGCTGTCCTCCTGTCACAGGCAGCCTTGTCCTGTCTGCTTGGCGTTGCTCTTTTCTAGGAGCCATCAGTCCCCCTTGGGCTGGCAGTAAGGGGAGGTGGATGTCTTGCCGGGTCCTTTTTCCTGGGTCGACACTAGATGGCAGTGCCTCCCTTGTAATGCTTTGCCAAAGGCAAGTGGTTCAGGGGTTCGTTTCAGATGGCATTTAAATCTGGATATTGGTCTCCTTCTTTACAAATTGTTAAGATAACTTCCTTACAAGAAGCAGAGAACTTTGTGCTTCCTGACTGTTGGGATAAGATAGCTCTCAAGACATAAACGTGGCCAAATTTTCCAGCAAGAGACAGCTGTGCCTTTCATGGAGCTTCCTCAGCCTCTGCTCTGACGTGGGATGTGCTGGCATTTCTCTGACAGCCTCTGGGTGCTTGGGTTGAGTGAGCATGGGCAGCTGGGTCTGCAAATGGAAACTTGGCATGCCTGTGTCCATCAATGACCTTGCAAAGGCAGGATCTTCTGCCCTCCAAACCGTAGGGACAAAACTCATTGTGGAAGGCGTCACACCTGCTAAATCTGAAATGTAGAAATATGCAGGTAGGGTGGTTCACTGTGGCGCACGGTAAGGAGCTCTGCAAGTCTCTGGAAGGTCTGCTCCCCTTGTCAGCTGCCTGCTGCCAGTGGTGTGTGCTCCAGGAATGGCAACTGCCCTTCCCTGAGCTGTTGCCCAGCCCAGGCCAGGAACTTGTATTTGACCTAGAGTCTGGCTCCAGGTTGATGGCCATTTTACTACTGTATGAGAGGCTTCCCATGGTTAACTAGACTTTGCCAAAGTGCATATTTTTCAGTTTTTCTTTACCAAATAATGGCCAAAAATTACTTTTTTCTTTTTTTTTTTAATTAAAGGAAGGAATACAAACTTTCAGTCTCTGGGCAAAATCAAGGATGTGTTTGGATCTTGACTTGGCATTCAAACAAAACTACAAGTCTTTGAGCAAAACAGACAAAAAGCTCTACAGACAACCATACTTTCTGATCATTAACTAAAAAATAGGGGCTTTTGAGAAGTTTCCTACTAGATTTTTTTATTTTTGGCCAAAATGCTTCTCTCCACCCATTCAGTAGTTTGACAAACATCTTTAGCATGTTCCCTGAAGAAACTGTTCCAAAGGTTGGTTACAGCTGAAAAGTGGTCTTGTATTTCCAGTTTGGGTTTATCAACTGTCAAGTTGCAGCTCCTGAGCTTTGCTGAGTGTTTGCTCAATGAAAATATTATCTGGTATCATACGATGTTTTTCTGGTGTGGGTGTTTAACCAAAACCTGGGATGTTATGTACCTTCAACCCCTCAATTCAGCTCCTTGGTCTGCAAAACAAAGATAAAGCCAGTGTGAATCACAACCCCTGTGTGTCACTTGTGGGTCAGGTCTCCCACCTTGTTGTCCCCCCTTGCAGCCCTCTTCCATGCTGGCGAGCCCCCAAGGGACACGGCAAGGGCAATGAGACCCTACTTGGTGCCTGCCTCCTCTGGTGGCAGCTGATGCAGAAACCTTGGAGACCATTGATGTGTGATGATGTCCCCACCATGTTGTGGGCTGTGCTCTGCCAGGGGTGAGGGTAGGCTGAGATCACCAGCAGGTGACCAAAACACATGGGATGGCAGAGCGAAAGATGAGGTGAGACATCCAGGGCACATGGGACCCCCTCGGCGGGGATGGGGTTGCTGGAAGGTGCTCCAGGTTTTGGCATCTTCTGTTACAGTCTGAGCTCAGCCCTGTGGGCTGGTCACAGGTCTCCGCCAGCACAGGCTGTTAGGGTGGGAGGTGCAGCTTCCACCCCTCTGAACCTTCATGTGATGCATGGGGCAGCCAAACTGGGGCTGGTCCCATCAGCTCAGCCTGGGTGGGTGGCTCAGCATCTTCTACCATGGCCAGGAGCAATCCTGCTGGTCCCTTGGGCTGGGTGCTTGGGTGCTCCTGCCACCCACCATGTCCCCTCTGCTGGTGGCAATGCCCAGGTGCAGACCAGAGGAGAGGCAGAACTGGTTGCTGTAGGCAGGGACAGAGGACCCCCATGGTGCTGGAGCCCCTTGTCAGCACCAGGCACCTCATGACCCCACACAGGCATAGCCTGGGATGGGGACAAGGGACTTGCACCTTTTTATTTTGATGGCTGGCTGTGAAAGTTATTGGTGTAGAAACCCCTTGGTGCTGTCAGCCGTGGCTGAGCCCAACTGGGCACTGAACGCGCCAGGTCCGGCGTGCTGCATTCCCCTGCCCCCTCGTTTGTGTTGGCACAGGCCGGTGAATGTAGCCGGTTTAATTGGCAGTTGTGTTTGTGGCCAGGGTGTTATGAAAAGGTTTTCTGTCTCCCTCTGTAAGTTACCCTGAATATGTTTTCACTCTTAATATAATATTCACTTCATTATTAGCTGAAAGAGGCTCTTTTCAGAGAGGGTTCCCCCCCCCTTCTTCCAAAAATATATTAAACAGCCCCTTCATGCAGCGCTGCACTGAGGGCCGGGATTGTCTGCTGGAGGGAAGTGAGAAACCCAGCAGTAAATGGGATTTACACAGAAATTCCTTTCTTCCCCAGCGCCCCAGTGTGCTGGCGGCGCAGGCTGCGGCAGCCCGGCAGTGTCCGGTGCAAGCAGCTGCAGGTGACGGAGGAGGTGTCCATTGCTTATGGGGCAGCTGAGGGTATGCTCGCCTTCCCCCGCCTTTGCGGTATGGTCATTAAGGGGTTCCCCCCTCCTCCCCCCCCAGCAGAGTAGAGGCTCCCCAGGGGCTCCTGGCACGGGGCTAGTGTTTCCAGACTCAAACCTGTCCAGAGAACCCTGTGTATGCTGTGCTGGCTTCTCAGATCTGGTGGCAAAGGTGTTTCCAGAATCTGCAAGGTTCTGGGAGCTTGTTTGGTGGGTGGGTTTTGGGGCATCGGGTGCAGCTGGACCTCCATATCATCATCTCACTGTGCTGCTGGTCCTCTGGGCTTTGCAAAATCCATAAGGTTTTGTCTCCAGCTTTGGGAATAACTGTGAGCTGCAGGAGGAGAGAGCTGCTCCTGGGGATGGTATCACACGCAGAGCAGCCTGGTTCAGCCTTCGTGGTCCTGGGGAAATGGCTCTGCTTCCCTCTTGCCTGAGCTCCTCAAAGGGCAGCCACAGCCCAGGCAAGCTCTTTTTTTTTTCGGTTTGTTGGACACATTTGGGTGTGTTAGCATGGCCGCAGCCCCCAAGCCATGCAGGGGCGTGAGGCAGCAGCAAGCAGCCATGCAGCCCCCGGTGCCCTTGCTTGGATGTCCTCGGCCCAGCTGGGGAGATCCTGTGGCTGGGTCAGGCTGGTGCTGCTCTTGGGCTTGTGCTGTTCCTGCAGCCCTGGCTCAAGGAGCTGCTGGCTTTTGGGGTGGCCCAAAGGCAGCTGGTCACAGCTGGGGGGGCATGATGGGCTGGGGCAGAAGGGATCCCTGGGCTGGCACTTATGCTGCTGCTGAGGTGTACTGGGATCCCTCAGGACCCCCAGATCCCTGCTCCATTCCTTGAGGAGCTGCTGTGAAAGCCCAGAGGAGCCCAGAGCACGTTTTCCTTTTCCCTGAAAGCAGCGTAAATACAAATCCCTCCCTTGGCAGGGCAGGCGCCAGCAGTGGGACGCCTCCCCCGCACTCCACTGCCACCATTCCTCACCATCCTGCGAAATGCATTAGGGCTGGTGCCATGTGCTGATGAGTATTCAAGACCTGGCCCTAATTGGGAACAATTAGCAGTTGTTTTGGCAAATGTATGTCTGTTTGCTGTTCCTCCTGGGGCCGAGCACTGTCTGAAAACTGACACAAGCATCCCTATCCAGAGTGGGGACCACAGTCAAGGGAGGTCCCTATGGATGATGCAGCTCTCAGTTAAAGATGCTCTTAGGAGGAGTCCAGCTTGTGCAAGATGGAGCATTCCCAACCCCTCAACTAGCTTGGCTTGTCTCTCTCCAGCATGGTGGCCATCCCTGCTGCAGATGTGAGCAGGTCCCTGCTCCATGGCTTGCTCAGGTCAGGCTGTGGAGAGAGGCCATGGAAGTGTTGCTGGAGCTGGATCCGGCTGATGCTGTGCTGGACCCTTGGTGCCTCTCCTTCCACCCAAGTTCCCATTACGGCTCTGCCGTGTGGGAGTTTAAGCCATACAGGGTGCTCTGAGTCAACAAGATGCCGAGGACCAGTCCCTTAGTGGGGGGGCACAACGGTGGGAGAGAGCACTTTGGGCCATGAGGAGCTCGTACCCTGGTCATCGACCTGTGCCGCTGTCTGTGGGGCTGCCCCCCAGCCCGGCACCCCAAATGGCTGGGGGTCTGTTCCCCTACCACAGAGCGGGGCTGCCCTCACTGTCCCTGGCACCGGCAAGAAAATGGGAGCTCCCCAATGTTCTTGGACTTCTTTCCAGCTTTTGGGAAAAGGTAAATCAGACTTGAGCTGTTTTTCCAGAGTCTTGCTGGTCTGTCCCCCTGCTTCCCACACGTACCTTGTGTCCAGTGTACCCCAGTGTCTCCCCTGTCTCTCCCCCTGTAAGGAGCATCCTCTTGCATAGGTACCATGCCTGGCAGACTGGGGGGAGCATCTGGAGAAGGCAGTAGAGGTTATAGAGGGATGTGGGCAAAAAGAGATTCCAAATTTGCTTAAAAGTAGGACTGAAAGCTGAGGGTGGGATCCTGACCCAGCTGGGGAGTAAGTGCTGGGTGTGCTGCCCAGTGGCAGTGCAGTGTGGTGGGGAAAGGGCGATTCCCAGCTCTGCTCCCCGCAGCAAGGCCGAAGGGGAGAGGTGCTGCTGCTTCCCTGGCCTTGTGTGCACCAGGGATGCTGCATGCTGGCGGGGCTGGTCCTGACCATGGAGGTGATGAAGGCAGGAGCCCATGTATCTATTGGAGCAACCTGGGGAAGGGTGGATGGGGAAACCACAGGGGCTTCGCCAACAGTGCCGAGCCTTCGTTCCTGAGTGCTCTTGCCCTTGGAGCTCTGCTCCATGAAACCCTCAGTGAACCCCAAAACTGGCTGTCTGCAACTTGGGGGGCCCAGGGTCCTGCTGGGGGGGTGGTGAGCTGCAGCATGGGGGGAGCGGGCAGCCCGACTGGGGCGCTGGAGATGCTAGGAGCTGGGCAACCTGTGGTCTGTGAGGTGGAGGGGCTGAGGAGGAGGAAGGTGGCCCAGCTGCCGGGGACCAGCTTGGTTTTCCATGGCCTCACATTTTCCTGTGCTGGAGAGTTTGCAGTGAGGGTGGAAAATGCAGCAGCCAGGAGGGGAAAGAGGGCGGGAGGGGAGGCTAGCAGGGCTGGCAGGGAAGGGTTTCCTTTGCCAGGGTGTTTGGGACATCATGTGCCTGCCAGGGCAGAGTCCGTGCTCTGCCGGATGGTGGTGCGGGGCTGCGGACATAGTCTACACCAAACTCATGGTTTTGGGGAATGTTCCCTCCCTGGGTGGATCAGGGATGTGGATCTGGTGGGAGGCAGGGCAGCGTCACAGGCAGAGTGATCCCTGGGCTCACACGGGCTGGGGATGCTCAAAGGGTGCCGGAGGACCTGCCAGGCCAAGCAGCACAGGGCTGAGCTCAGGTTTGCTACTGTGCCCCAGCTCCCTGCCGCACACCTCAGCGAGGACAAGCCGGGGCAGCGGCCCTTTTGCCACCTGAGGCCATCCGTCTTGGCATGCAGACATCCAAAATCTTGCTTGGGCACCTCATTGCTGCTCCTGGGGGGTTTGCAGCAGAGCTGCCTTCACTAGGAGCCATGAGCTGGGTGCAGAGTGGCTTGAGCCCATCTGAGAGAGTACCTGGCTTCTGCCCTCAGCGCTGCTGGCATCACTTGCAGGCAGCCATGGCGGTGCAATGGGATGTGGCGTTTCCTCAGGCCAGTCCCTGCTGTGTTCCTGGAGGCATGTTTGTTTTCTAGTCCTGATTTTTGGAAGTATCAAGGGCTGACGGGGCCTGCTGGCTCTGCCTGCCATCACCAGCTCCCTGCCCTTGGTTCTTTGCCCATTGGACAGGACAAAAGGCTTAGGGGTGGAGAGGGGGGGAAAAGGTAGCTCAGGGGTGTCCTGGGATGAGGCAGAGGGCAGGAACACACAGGTTGAACATCAGGGGAAAAGACTCAGGTCAGTTTTTATCCTCCGCAAATACTTAGATGGACTCCTCTTGCCGCAGTCTTTCAGCAGCACGAGGGATTGCCCTGTCTTTAACCCTTTTGTTCTTTCTCCTTCTCTCCTGTCCTGTCCCTGCAGCCGTCTCCATCTCTTCCCTCCTGCGGACCTGTGATTCCGGCTGGGCAGCAGCTCTCCTGCCTTTACTGTGTCCGGCAGAAGCGAATTTCACACCAGCTTGGGGAGACCCACCAGCACCCAGGGAGCTGGGACCTGCGGTCTGGTACTGCTCTGGGATGTGATGTCATCTCTAGATGTTGATCTCCCCAATAACAGTGAGTGAGCCTTCGCCCTTCCCCATCTCCTCCAGCAACCCGGCATGTGGCCGAAGGGTTGGTGCCATTTGCAGGGACAGGAGAGGGACCACCTGGGGCTGGGAATGGGGACAGAGCCGAGCCATCTCACAGCCCACCCCCGCCACTGCTGGAGGAGCCCGGTGGGGTGGGTGACCCACCTCACAGTCTTGGTGACACATCAGAAAAGCACCTTTTCTTGGCTCTTGTCACGCCCAAATGACAGGGACAAGAGCCTTCACCAGGTCACCTGACTTTTAAAGAAGGGTGGTTGTAGAGATGGAGGGAGCAGAAATCCCTGAAGGATTATTTGTTTCTCATGAACTATATTTAGGCACCATCAGCAAAACCCAAAAGTGCTGAGTTCTGCTAAATAAATATGGGAGCTTTGTGTTTTTTTCCCCCGGAGGAGAACAGGATTAGTAAGTGAATGGTAAATAGTATTTTTGTTTGACATACCTGAGGGTTTCCATTCAAAGTTGCCGTCTTGAGCTCTTGATGCCGTGATGATGATGATGGACCTAAAGTGGCACTGCCCCATCTTGTGAAAATATTTTTTGGAAAAGGAGGCAGCTGGCTTACCCACCATGGCGCTGCTTTTTTTTTGTTAAACTTTGCATTCTTGAGTATTTTCATAAATGTTTGCATATTAGGATGTTTTTAAGCTAGAAGTAGGTCATGCTGGTGCCACTCCAGTAGCAAATTCCTTCCCCAGTGGGATGCAGACCCCTGGGCTCCCTGCCTGCCTGCCTATACCCACCAGTGCTGCCCTGGAGGAACAGGGTGTCCAGGCAGCCATGGGGGTTGGGATGGTCCTTGGCTGGTCCAAGCACGGCTGCAGCAGATGGCGAGGAGATCATCTCGCTTGTCTGGAACACACTTGGGTCATCCTGGGTTTAATTCTTCACTGTTTTGGATTCCCCATGCCTGAACCTCATCTCCCCCAGGGATCCCCACTGGGATCAGGTCCAGACTTCCCAGTGGAGTGTTTGTAGGTGGGGTGTGAGGCTGCAGGTGGGCACCAGGCAGGTGAGGGGCGTTTATGGGTCACTCAGGGGGGTAAGAGCCCACCTGAACAGCTTGGTGCTATGAGGAGCAGAGCGTCCGATCAGGAAACGCCTGTTTGGACGTGAAGTCCAAAGCCCACAGGCAGTGGGAGGCAGCGGGGCAGAAGGGCTCCGGGTTTACCTCGAGCAGAGCAGAAAATCTGTTGCCCCAAAGTCGTCAAAATCCAGCATTCCTCGAGCTGACTCTGCCAGGACGTCAGCATCTGTCCCTTGTAGAAATAAGGCACTGGGGTAGTTTGGGTCTTTATTGTAGCAGCTCGCCTGCAGTAGCTCTTCTCTAGAGAGGGCCAAGTGGAGGTTGCAATGGAAATTGACACACAACGGCAGCACCCTGGTAAGCAGATTAGAGACACAGCTGAAGAACTTCCTCCTGAAGCTGCTCCTCTGGCCAGGTTAGACATGATGGTCTCATAGGATGCTCCATGTGAAGAGGAGATGAGGGAAGTACTCAAGGAGGAACCAGGTCAGGGAGGAAGATGGTGGTACCAGACAGTTTGTCACGAGCAAGAGTGATCCAACCTTGGGTAGGAACCATCAGAAAGAGGACTGTGACCTGAGCATGGACTGATCTGGGGCCTGAGAGGAGAAGAAGAAATGCAACATGGTGTTAACCAGCGCTGATGAACTCTGTCCAGTAACAGGGAAGAGGACAGCGAGATCTCAGGTATGTGCAAATGCTCGACCAGAGGTTGCAAAGACGGGAGAGCTTCAGTCTGGGCTGCTCCAGCCTGCTCACTACTCTTGGTCCAAACCTTGCTCGAGGGGTTGAAACCAACCCAACCCAAAAGCACTCAAAGTGCCAAAATTCTCCCTGGACCACGCTGGTGAGTCCGTGCAGCTTAGAAGAAGGCATCTGCATCCAGGTACCATGGCTGTGCTGAAGCTTGCAGCGAGCACAAGGAGGACTTTGACCACAGCACTGACAGCTTTGCCAGCAAGTGGGGGCTGGCGAAAGGCCACGCATGGCTATGGGGCACCCAAGGGAGGTTGCAGGGTGACAGTGCCTTGAGGTTGCACTGGAGACCTTTGGTTTGACTCAGCAACCAAGTTGGCAGCTTGGCCCGTTCAATAGTACATTAAAACCATTTCCAGCAAGTTCCAGTCCTTGCAGCTGTCCCTGCTCCTGGGCCAGCACGGCATGGGCTTGGGCTTGGCTCTGCAGGGGTGCTCCAGCTTCCCAGGAGGTGCTTTGGCCATGTCCCTACTGAGGTCCAGCCTGCGAGCCCACACCAGCTTGAACCAGTGCAGATGTTCTTGGCCCATAGCACCATTCAGAGGTGGCAGAGCAACACAGGAGCCATGCACAAGAGCGGGCTGGGGAGGCAGGGGCTTTCTGCTGGGCCATGAGCATGTGCGGCGCTCGCCTTGGGGGTGGCAGGGCTCGAGGGCAATCCCATGCTTCCGAAATTGCCTGGGAGAAGGTTTCTCTTCCAGCCAAGTAGCGGTGCTGGTGGCCAGGGTCCGTGCCTGGTACAGCGAGCTCCTTACTGGGTGCTTGCAGTGGTCCCATGACTGTGGAGCTGCCTCCTGGATTGTGCTTGCTGGGATTTTGGCTGCTCCTTGGAGACACACGAGGGACTTGGTGCAGACCCAGGGAGCATGGACATCCCGGGGGGCACAGCTGCTGTGGGGCATCCTGTGACCCCCCCCTCCCCCATCCCAGGGTGCTCCCAGCCCAGGTGCCGCGGGGCTCAGCCCCAGCCCACGTCCTGCCTGGCTCCAGGCTGCCCCGTGGTTCTCTCCTTCATATTTATTTATTTATACGGTGAATGTAATAAAACTCCAGCAGGAAACGGAGGCGATTCCCTGCCATTCCCCGCAAGCCGGCCCTGGGCTGGGGCGAACAAGGAGGCGCATTGTGCAGCACAGACCTGCCTGCCAGTGCTGAGCTGTGCGCGGGGCCGAGGGGCGAAGAAAGGGCTGTGTGTGTCTGTGTCTGCACCAGGACCCAGTGCTAACACCCGCCTGTCAGCAGCGGGCAGCTTGGCGGCACTGCGGGATGGGGTGTCCTGGGGAAGAAGCTTCACTTCAGGGGGCAAGCAGGGCTGGGGATGAAAGGGCTCCTGTGCTGGCTTGGGATGTTGTCTGGGAGTACCACAGAGCCTGCTCCCAGCACAAGGTGCCTCCTCTGCCTGTTCTTGGGCTGCCAGGAAACAGGGGTGGGCACTGAAGGTCAGCTGGGGTGGGGGGGGGGGGGTAGACAGTCGCCCCATGGCCTGGTCTGGTGGCTGTACAACCTGCTCTTCCCAGGGCTGTGGCAGCTGGGAGCGAGCAGCAGCCCTTCACCTGCCTTCATCAGGCAGCTGCTGCAAGATGCTGCCATCAGTAGGGTTCAAGGTGAATACCTGGTGCCGAGGCTCACCTGGGTCCTGTCTTCCCTCCAGAGGGGTCTGTAGGGGTGAGCAAGGTGGCTGGGGGAAGGACATGGCTCAGCCTAGCTTCCTCTTTGATGGGGAGGGGATCCCCAGAGGAGGGATGTGCATCCCAGCCCCCCCCCAGAGGGCTGTAAGCAGCCTGCTGTGCTGCCAGCTGTGTTGCCAGCTGTGCTTACCAGCTAAAATACTGCAGGAGAGGTGGTGGGGGACTGCCCAGTGTCCCCTCTTGTCCCCTTGCTAGCCAGCTCCCCACCATGCTCCCACCCAGGGCTGCCCCGGGGCACCCTGCTGCCCTGTCCCCAGAGGCCCATGGCTACACGTGGTCCCCATCTGTGTGCTGGTCCCTCGGGCTCCCAGGGTTCCTGGGACAGTGGGGACATGCCCTGTGCTGTGTGTCTCCTGCCTGCTTCACATCAGCGCTGCGTTGCTGGGGGTGTTGCAGCACGGGGACCCTGTGGCCATGGCCAGGGAGGTGGGCTGGCTGGCAACAGTACTGTCCCTCCATGCCCACCCCTGGTTTGCAGTGGCTGCAGGGTGCCCACAGCTCCCCTGCCACGGAGTGACAGGGTGACCAGGTTGCAGTGAACATCCCTGGGGAATTTGTGTCACCCTGTGTCCCTAAGCCCTGGCCACAGTGTCGCCTCACGCAGGGGACCCAAGGCCAGGAGGTGACCGGGGAGCTCAGGGCATAGTGTTGCCCAGGGATGCTGGTGTCACCCAGCTGCCTGCCACTGCCCGGGGCTGGCGGCGGGACCCCACTGGGCAGGTGGAGGTCCCAGGGGGTGACGATGGGCTAGCAAGGGGGCTAGGGGTGTTGAGCATCACCAGTGCATCGCCTGCACTGCGGCCCCATCACCTCGCTCCCCATGCCTGCAGCACCTTCCGCTGCCCGTAGCCACACAGTTGCCTGTGCAGGCAGAGAAGGCAGACACAGGCAGCAGCTCTCGTGGCTCCTCAAGTTACAGAAACCGCACGCCCAGGGGAAAGGGGGTAAAAGACTCCTGGCTCCTGCAGGAAATGTCTCTGCAGCCCCCTCAGCGGTGGTGCAGAGGCATGGGCACTGCTGCCCATGAGTGGGCAGGTTGTGCCAGGGACAGCTGAGTGGGCAGAGATGTCATCCCACTTCTCTGAGGGGCACCTGCGTGATTGGGAAGAGGTTTCCTTTTCCAGGATGAGGGGATCAAGTCAGGCCCTGACCTCGATAGGAATACAGGGTGGGGGGTCCGCAGCCCCTCAGGGATCCTGCGGAACCTTTGGCATGGCTGGGGAGTGTGCCAGCCTGTGCTGTCCAGCAGGGACACTGGGAGCGCAGATGGAAGCAGGATGAGAGAAGGAGGGGACCGCCCTGTCCTTCAGGGGACACATGCCAGGGTCCAGGTGTCTCAGCAGCAAGTGTCAGAACCCCCCCAGGACGTGAGGCTGGGGTGCTTAGTGCTCCCTGCCTTGCCTGTTGCCACTGGTGCTGCTGTACCCACGGCGCCCATCCAGGAGTGGGTTGCCTGCCCGGTGGGAAGCCACCAAAATAGCTGCAGTTGGGTGTATGGCAAATGGGGCTGGTAATTCCCCCTCACCAGGGTTCTCAGTGCTATAGTTAATGCCAGAATCAGGGAAGAAATGTCTTTTCCTTTCTGTTGCCGCTGGCTGGGGCTGGGCAGGATCTGTGCCGCATGTTCACCCATCTCTTCCCACCAGTGTCAGGATCCTCCACCCATTTGTTTGGGGACTGTCCCCCAAAATCCCCATATTCCCACCCCGCTGCCGCCTGCCCATGTGGCGTGCACAGTCTGGAGCACACGTGTGTGCATCTGCATCACACAGGACCCTGCCCAGGGGTAGGAAGAGTTTGGGTTTGAGGATCGCTCCTGCTGGTGCACAGGAGGGTGTCCCCAGGGAGAGGGTGGCCAGGGCAGGGGGCAGCTGCCCCTCCAGCCGGGTGGGTGCCAGCCTGTGGCCCCACAGGGTGCCTGGCATGGGGTGCTGCCAGGATGGACCTCTCCACCTGCTCACCAGCCCATCCGGCCCCAGCACCGGCATCCCTTTGAAATCGAAGCCACTGGCCTTTTGCGCCAGCTATTCCTGTGAAATTCTTCAGGAAGGGAAAATTATCCCCCCCCGGATCCCTGTAGGGTTGTGCCATCGCCCTCCCTTCCCGGCTGGCAGGGAAAGCACAGGGTGCCACGGAGCCCAGGTCTGCCCCTGGGCGCGGCTGGTGGCCTGGCCTTGTTATTTGGGTTTTCCCTCTGTGCTCCAGCCCCTGCCTGCGAACCTGGAGCTGGGGGGAGATGGGACCACCGAGGGTACATGGGCTCAGCGGGGCAGACCCCGCTGGGAGGGGTAGGGGTGAGGCCAGCACAGCTGCCATGGGGCCCCTCACCACCCTGCAGCAAGTCCTGCCTGCCCTGGCCAAGGCTCGACAGGACAGCACCTACAGTTCCTTCCACAGCTCCATCACCCCATCCCCAAATCCATCACCCCCTGCCTGCCTCCGTTGCCCCATCCCCTGCCCTGTTGCCCCCTCCCCACCTCCATTGCCCTCTCCCCAGCTCCATAGCCCCTCCCCAGCTTCATCACCTCCTTCCTGGAGCCATCAGCCCCTGCCCAGCTCCATCAGCCCCTCCCTGGCTCCATTGCCTCCCTCCCCAGCTCCATCACCACCACCTCCTCTGCTAGATTGCTCCCTCCCCACCTCCATCGCCCCCTCCCCTGCTCCATCATTCTCTCCTCTGCTCCAGCACCCTCTCCCCAGCTCCATCGCCCCGTCTCTGGCTCCCACCAGGGCTGCCCCCATTGCTGGTGCCAAGGGGGGATCCCCCAAACCCTGCCACCCAGGGAGAACACATCCGTGGCTGGGGGAGAGGGGCATTGCTGCAGCCTCTCTTTCCCCCGAGGCAGCAGAATGGGATTTTTTCTCCACCCGTGGCCCTTCCTGCTCTCCTTCCCCCTCCCCTCGCTGAGGCTCCTGCACAGGTTTGCAAGCGCTGTTGACGGGAAGAAAGGAAATGGGGCAAAGCTGCTGCCAGGAACCACAGGCTCCCGGGCTCCTGCGATACAGCCCCACTCCGCCAGCCTGGACGCTTCCCGGGCAGGATTTCTGTGCAGTCTCTGTGAGCCCTTTCTTCCAGCTATTGATATTGGATTCCCAGCCCAGGGCCACTTCCAAGGCTGTAAATCTGCTGTGTTGCTCTACCTGGTGTTCTTGTTTTCACTGCGAGGCTTCCAGACCTGCTGGAGATCTCAGCTTCTGTGCATGGCCGTGATGTCCCCAGCCCAGTGGCAAGCATCGTGCTGTCCCCTCCCCAGCTGCCCTTGGCATACCCCAGGGGTGTGGGCAGGGTGGGCAGGTTGCTGGCACAGGCAGTGGTGCAATCAAAGGGCAACACTTGGCCAAGGGTTGGGATGCTGGTGGCACCTCCCTGCCCACTGCTGCGGGTGGGATGAAGCTCTGGGAAGGGCTCCCTGGGTCCTTTGCTGTCCCCACTGCAGGTCCCTGAGGCTTGGGTAGGGTTTGGGCATCCCATGGAGCACCCAAGGAGGGTGTCAGGGTGGGGGGAGGAGCACCCCAGGGTGCCACCCCAGGGTGCGGGGCAGAAATGAGGGGCGGCTGCTGCTCTCTATGTTAAAAGGAGCCCCTTGACTCCGAAAATCCACGTGTTGCTCTTGGCTGGGCTGCGGTGCCTCCTGCCAAGAGCAACAGTTTTACGTATTAAAGCAAAATTAAATTAAAAGGCATTTATTTGTGCGTTTGTAGTTGTGTCATCCCCCCGCCCCCCTCTTTAACCCTTCGCAGCCCAGGCAGCAGGGTTGGGAAGTATGAGGGCACCCATGGGGGTGAGCCGGGATGGTGGGGCTGGCACCCTGGGCTCCTATCCAGCCCCTGCCCATGGGCCCTGCCATGCCTGCTGCCTGCCCAGCGCCCTCGTTGGGCGGCCAGACCTGTGTTCTGAGACAGTTGGGTGTTTCCAGGTGATGTTTCCAAGCTTTCCTTAGCAAATCGTGCCCTAAAGGGAAGCCTTGGTGGCAGGAGCTGGGCTTCAGAGTGCCCCGGAGCAGTGGCAGTGCCACCCTTGCGTCCCTCACCCCACGCAGGACACGGACCATGGGGCTGGGAGGTGGATGGGATGAGGGACCCCAGGGGCAGGTCCCCGCATCCCACGGGTGCCACCTCCATCCCAGCCGCAGCAGACAGAGCTGCGGCTGCCAGCTCATCCATGGGTGACAGTTTGCCCCCAAACCTGCACCACAGCACAAAACACCCACAAACATCCATTTCTTAGAGTACACGAGGAGGATCGTGGCCTTAACTCAGGGCGCGAAGTCCCCTGAAGCTGGCCACTGCTCCATGTCACCTGGGCACATGAGACAGTGTTCTTCGGGACACCCCCCCACGCAGAGCTGATGGCCAAGGGGACAAAGGCCCCTCCAGCACCCCAAATAACCCTTTTCTCAGGGCCCTGGAGCTGGGTGAGCAGTCACCCCATGCTAGAGGGAAATTCCAGGGCGACAGCTTATCTCCTGCACCGTTAGAATAACCGATAAGTGGCTCCCATGGAATTTCCTTATAGCGCCGAATCGGGGATGTTTAAATAATGTATGGCTGGGGTGTCAGTATGCGGCTGGCAATTAGGAGCTGTGTTGACAGGTTGTTATGTTGTTACTGAAGTCGTCACAGGGCTGTGGGAATGCCTGGGAACGGCGCGGCGCCTGGACCCCCAGGCGCCAGCCAGTGCCCGCACCTGCTGCCAGCCCAGACAGGCACCGGGTGCCAGGTCTCCTGGCAGGACATCCCAGGGACCCTTCCCCGATTGCCCATGGGACCACCGAGCCACTGGTACCCCCTGTCAGAAATGGGTGCTGGGGATTGCATGGAGCACCCTGTGCCAGCACCCCAGAGCCAAATGTTGGATTGGCGTGGCATAGGCAGCAAAGCCTGTCACCAGGTTTGCTGCCACCCCCAGCATGTTTTTAATGCTGGCCTGGGCACTCTTGGCTCCTCCAGCCAGGCACCCTCTGCCTCCCCTTGCACCCGGCACAGGTCACATCTGTCACCCTGCGAGTGGGACAGTGGATTTCGGTGTCTGGCAGCCCCAGCTCAGCCATGCTGACTTGTGTCACCACCAAGGAGCTGCCCTGGCCTTGCACATCAGCCATCAGCATGTGCTGTTATTTGGGTTTTCCCATATATGCAGTGGGTGGCATTGCCATCCTCTGCCCATGGGCACGGGGCACCCTGCCCTGCCACCAGCCCTGGGTGACGCCCGGGGACGGATGGTGCTGGGCAGGGACACGGCTCTACCAGCCCATACTGTGGGTGCTGGGGCTGAGCCACCTCCCATGGTCCCCACTGTCCCGCCATGGCGCCCAAACCCCATGGGTGCAGGCACCCTCTCTACTCCATACGGGCCACGGGTGCACCGCGGCAATGATGTGAGTTTCCCAGTTCTCAGCAGCAGGACCAAAGTGGCACTTTCTGTCCCCAAGCTGAGGCACATCGCTCCGCCAGCCTGTGGGAAAGGGGATTCCCAAGGGTCTGCCCCGACCTGCCATGGCAGTGCCAGCCCAGCAGTTACCGTGTGTCAGTGAGCCCCGATGTGCGTGTGCACCCCGCAGCCGCCTGTGCCCTGTGCACCGTCCCCCGCGTGTGCACGGCCACTCGTCCCCGGAACGCCGCCATGCTGCGGGTGCCCCTGGGGGAGAGGGTTCAGGGCCCGGCAGCACCCCGGTGGGTTTGGGGCACCGGCGAGGCCACGCGTGTTCCTGTGCCCGGGTGTTGGGGGGGAGGCGGTGGGGGGTGGTGTGCACACACGTGTGCCAGTGCACACGGCTGGCCCCACGGGAGTGCAAGGCTACGGGATGTGCTGTGCCTGGCTGGGGGGTGTGCGTCTGCGTGTGTGTGTGCGCGTGTACGTGTGCACGCATGTGCACAGGGGAGCGTGTCTGTGTGTTTGCGTGTGCCCGCTGGGTGTGCGCCAGCAGGGCGGGGGCAGGGGGGGGAGTGCGGAGGGGTGCGGGGGTGTGCGGGTGTGTGCGGGGGGGTGTCGGGGCTGAGGGCGGGGGGGGTCGGGGTAGGTGTGGGCTGCGATGGGGGGTGTCTGTGCGTGTGCCCCACAGCCGTGGGGGCTGGGCGGGAGGTAACCCCGTGGGGGCTCTCTGTTGGGGTGTTCGCCCGTGGGTGCCCCGCGCCCGGGGGGGGAGGGGAGCCCCCCGCGGGGGGCGCGGGCCGGGTGACGCCGACGCGGCGGCCCCGCGGTGGCCGCGGTCCCGGTCGCAGTCCCGGTGCGGGTCCCGGATCGGGGTGCGGCTGCGGCTGCCGGTGCGGGTCTCCCCGCCGCTGCCGTGTCCCGCCGCCGCCGCCGCCGCCCCTCCCCTCCCTCCCTCCCTCCCTCCGGAGGGGCGTGTCTCCGTCCGGCCCCGCCCCAGGGGCGTGTCCCCGCGGGCGGGGCGGGGCGGGGCCGTCCCGGCCGGCGGGCGCTGCGCGGCGCGGCGCTGCCGGGGCTCGGCGGGCGCGGGGCGGCGCGGGGCGCTCGGCGGGGCCGCCGCCGCATGGCGCGCGGGGCGGCGCGGGCCGGGGCCGGGGCCGGGGCCGGGGCCGGGGCCGGGGTCGCGGGCGGGGGGAGCTGCCCCGGCGCGCCGCCGCCGCCGCCGCCGCCGCCGCCGCCGCAGCAGCAGCGACAGCAGCAGCCACAGGAGCGAGCGGCCGTCCCGGGGGCGCGGGGGCGGCGGGGCCGGGCGATGGCGGCGCTGTAGCCGCCGGGGCCGGGGCCGGGGCCGGGGCCGAGGCCGGGGCCGGGCGATGGCGGCGCTGCGGCTGCGGCTGGCCCTGTCGGTGCTGTGGCAGCTGGCGGCGGCCGGGCGCGGGCTGGAGCTGGGGGGGCTGGAGGGCCCGCGGGGGCGTGCGGCGCGGTGCCAGCCCGTCGACATCCCCATGTGCCGGGGCATCGGGTACAACCTGACCCGCATGCCCAACATGCTGGGCCACGAGAGCCAGCGCGAGGCCGCCCTGAAGCTGCACGAGTTCGCCCCGCTGGTGGAGTACGGCTGCCACGTCCACCTGCGCTTCTTCCTCTGCTCCCTCTACGCGCCCATGTGCACCGACCAGGTGAGCGCCAGCATCCCCGCCTGCCGCCCCATGTGCGAGCAGGCCCGCCACAAGTGCGTCCCCATCATGGAGCAGTTCAATTTCGGCTGGCCCGAGTCTCTCGACTGCGGCAAGCTGCCCACCAAGAACGACCCCAACGCCCTCTGCATGGAGGCCCCCGAGAACGCCTCAGCTGCTGAGCCCCACAAGGGCCAGGGCATGCTGCCCGTGGCCCCCCGGCCCTGGCCACCGGGCACCGCCGAGGGCCGGGGACCCAACGGCCTGGGGGCCTGCGACAACCCCGAGAAGTTCCAGTACGTGGAGAAGAGCCTCTCCTGCGCACCCAGGTGCTCCCCCGGGGTGGACGTGTACTGGTCCCGGGAGGACAAGGACTTTGCCTTCATCTGGATGGCTGTCTGGTCCACCCTCTGCTTCGTCTCCACCGCCTTCACCGTCCTCACCTTCCTGCTTGACCCCCACCGCTTCCAGTACCCCGAGAGGCCCATCATCTTCCTCTCCATGTGCTACAACGTCTACTCTGTGGCCTTCATCATCCGCTCGGTGGCAGGGGCCGAGAACATTGCCTGCGACCGGGAGAATGGCGAGCTCTACATCATCCAGGAGGGGCTGGAGAGCACGGGCTGCACCATCGTCTTCCTCATCCTCTACTATTTTGGCATGGCCAGCTCGCTCTGGTGGGTCATCCTCACCCTCACCTGGTTCCTGGCTGCTGGAAAGAAGTGGGGGCACGAGGCCATTGAGGCCCACAGCAGCTACTTCCACATGGCTGCCTGGGGCATCCCGGCCATGAAGACCATCGTCATCCTCACCATGCGGAAGGTGGCAGGGGATGAGCTCACGGGGCTGTGCTATGTGGGGAGCATGGATGTCAGTGCCCTGACCGGCTTCGTCCTCATCCCGCTCTCCTGCTACTTGGTCATCGGCACCTCCTTCATCCTCACGGGCTTCGTCGCCCTCTTCCACATCCGGAAGATCATGAAGACGGGCGGCACCAACACAGAGAAGCTGGAGAAGCTGATGGTGAAGATCGGGGTCTTCTCTATCCTCTACACCGTCCCGGCCACCTGTGTCATCGTCTGCTACTTCTACGAGCGGCTGAATGTGGATTACTGGAACCTCAGGGCCCTGGAGCGCGGCTGCCTGCACCTCCCGGGCCGGCGTGCTGCCAACTGCTCCTTGGAGGCCTCGGTGCCCACTGTGGCCATCTTTATGCTAAAGATTTTCATGTCGCTGGTGGTGGGCATCACCAGCGGGGTGTGGGTGTGGAGCTCCAAGACGCTGCAGACCTGGCAGAGCCTGTGCAACAGAAAGCTGAGCGTGAGGACGAGGGGCAAGCCCTGCAGCGGGGTGAGCTGTGGCGGGGTGCATTGCCACTACAAAGCCCCCACGGTCATGCTGCACATGACCAAGACAGACCCGTATCTGGACAACCCGACGCACGTCTAGAGTGGGGGCTGCCCCCTCCCTGGGGATGGCGCGCCGGGGGAAGCCGGCCTCACGGGTAAGGGGCGAGGGGATGCTGTTGGGGGCGAGGGCAGAGGCTGAGTGGCAGTGGGGACACACACTGGTTTGGGGTGGTGAGGCCCGTGGGACCCCCCCCGGCTCTGCTTGACCCTGACAAGTAGCTGCTTTTTCCTAGAGGTTGTTTTGTTGTTGTTGCCGTTGCCAAATCCAGTGACTCTTCTAACGCTTTCTTTGGGGGGTTGGCGGGGTCGGGGCAGGGAGGAGAATAATCCAGTCCGTGTTTATTTAATTCTGTAATTTATTTTAGAATTATTTTTTTTTTTTTAATCATTAGCTGCAAGGAATGGAAAAAACAATAAACCCTGGATGTGTTATTTCAACCAAGCCTGGTGCTATTTGGAGGAATTTGAGGGGGTTGAGAGCCGCCCCACGGAAGCCCCCCCCAGCTCAGCGGGTTGGGGCCATGGTCCCCATGGCGGATGCGTGCTGGGGCCAGGGGGCTATCTTGTTGGTGGAAAGAGGGGGAGAGCGCTGTGCCGGGGTGCTGCCGGCTGCAGCAGGAGTGTGGTACTGGGGGGTCCCTGCATCCAGCTCCCCCCGCGGCTTCCCCGGGGCCAGTGCTGGCGCCCGCTGCCTCCCAGCCGAGGAGGAGGGTTTTCTTGTGCTGTCACGCTAACGAATCATCTTTTCCACTCTGCGCTCTGTAGGTGATTTGCGTCAGTGCCATCGGCTGCTGGGGCCTCGGTGCCAGGCGAGGGGGCTCGGTGCTCTGGCACCCGGGGCACAGCAGGACGGGAGCTGGGGTGATGGGCTGGGGGCGCAGGACCTTGGGGCGGAGAGGGCTCAGCTTTGATGTCCCACGCAGAAGCCCGAGGTGCGGGTAATGGAAACTTCTGGGCAGCTTTATTTATCCCCCGCTCCAGTTACAATCCCAGCTTGCCTTCCCCATTGTCCGGAGGGAAATTCAAGCCTCAGCTGGTGTCGCCGGGGCTGGCAGGGGGAGCCTGGGCTGTCCTCGCTGCGGGCTGGCCGGGGCACGAGGCCAGCAGCGGTGGCAGCTGCCACCGTCCTCCTGGGCAGGGTGGCTCTGCCAGGAGCTCAGCAGTGGGGGCTGCTGCCCACCCTGCCCCGAGACACCTTGCGGGGGCGGGGGGGGGGGGGCAGCTCATCTTTGCAGAGGGTTCGTGAGGCTGGTTTGTCTGGCTTCTCCTGGGGATGTGCAGTGGGTTCCCAGTGCTGGGGGTTGGGGGGGAGTCATGGGCTCTGCCCTGGTGCCATGGTGGGCAAGGGGGCTGTGGGCAGGGACACAGGCAGCACGAGTCCTGTGGCAGGCAGGGGGCTGTAGCGGGGACACAGGCAGCCCTGGTGATGCTCAGCCTCGTCCATCATCTAATTGCTCATTAACTAGCCAGCACGCAGGCTGGGGCAGTGCCGGGCCTCAATGAGGGTCTCCGGGTCCCCCATCCCTCTTGCCCAGGAAGCAACAAGCCAGTTGAGGGACCCTCCTTTCAGCGCCCAAATGAGCACCCGCTGCCTGCCTGCACCAACACCCCTCAGCCCCCACTCCAGCAAAAGCCCTTGTAGCTCAGAGCCCCATGTCAGGGCTGCAGCCAAAGGAGAGGTGCAAGACCCCCCTGCCCTTTGCCGGAGGTGGCAGCAGGTGCTGGGTTCGGTGGCCTCTAACCCACTGCTGTGCTGTGCCAGGGCTTTGTGCTGCCGTGATCGAGGCGAAGTGCCTTTCATCCGGCCATCTCCCCCTCCCCGCCCCACCACCCCTGGGGGTGCCGGGATGGTGGTGGGATCAAGTGACTGATCTGAGAAAACCCTTTGCCTCCCCTGGAAGCCAGCGGGGCAGCTGAGGTGCGAAGGAGTTCCTACTGCCTGTGAGGTGCTGGCGGTCGGTGGGGGGGGGGGGGGGAACATACTGAGGGGCTCACGCCTGATTTGGGATGCTGGGAGGCAGGTGTGCCTTTGGCTGGGCTGGCGGGCACCCAGCCCCTTCCCTGGGGCTGGTGGTGGTGCCAGGACAGGGACCCCACCTGGTCCCCACTGCTGGGGGGGGGGGGGGCGTCACAGCCTCGTGGGCTCCCCTGGCTGCCACGGGAGGGTTTGTTTGGGCAGATAAAAGGGCCGTGACCTGGGGCAGGAGAGTCAATATTGGCTGCAGGACAGGCTCCAAAGTCCAGCCAGGGGAGCCGGGCACAGCTCAGGGCAGGGGCTGCCCAGGGAGGGGGGGCGCAGGACCGTGTCCCTGTGCCAGGCGTACAGCCTGTGTGCCGGACCCCCTCGCCCCGGGCTGCAGGCAGGCAGCCCTGTGGCACTGAGCCCTGAGCCAGCTCGGTGCACCTTTGGCTTGCACGCCCAGACACACGGCCCAGCGATGGTGCTGGGGCATGCACATGTCCCAGCACTTGCCAAGTAACTTGCTGCCTCTCGAGGCGCTCCCCAGATAACTGGTCCCGCTGGGCCTCAGCTATCGGGCAGCAGTGGGGCCACTGGCGCCCGACCACCACACGCTATCAGTCCCGGCAGCCCAGCCGGCTCCACCGGAGGAAGCCGGCGCTGAGGTGCTAGGCACAGCTGGCCCTGCTGGGGAGACAGCTTTTCCACAGAGCCTGCCCTGAATTGGAGCTGCCCCTTGGAAGGGCTCTGTGCTGGGGCCACCAGCTGTCCCCTTGCCCCAGCCGTTTTCAACCCTGCGCTGGGGGAGGGTGAGTGGTGGCTCAGCTTTCCTCCATATCCCCCCACCCCCAAGGTCATCCCTGCATCCCCACCATCCTACTTGGAGTAGCCCCAAAGGCAGCCAAACACCTGGCTCCAGCAGGGTTGGGGCTGCTGCAGAAGCGCCTCTACAAGAGGCAAGCAGGGCTCAGCACTGCCCCGTCCCTTGCAGGAGCAGCCCCCCCAGCTTGGGCACTGCTGCCATGGTTGCCCGTCCCCAGGAGGGAGGGAGGGCCGCCAAAGCTGAGCCGGGGCTGCCACTGGGTGAGAGCAGGCTCCAGACAGCCCAAGGTCGCAGTCCAGCTAAACATGGAGCAGTCGAACCTAGTGCCCCCCAGCACTCACTGAGCTGTGAAGATTATCCCCCCTCACAAGGCAGAACGCTCCCTCCAGGTTTTGAGTAGCAGAAGGAAAGGCACTGTGCTCTGGGAATGTGCGAAAAATCCCAAGTTACCCAGACTACTAATTGGTTAATATTAATGATGAAGACATGAGGAAGCCAAGGGGGGACCAAGCTGTGGCCCCCTCCTGAGGCCATGCTGGAACTCCAGCAAACACAGATGCCCCATCGGGGTTTGTCACAGACCAGCCCCGGTGAGATGGCAGGTGTTGCCAGGCTAGTGACCATCCCCCAGCTCACCATGCCAGTGGGCAGCAGGGCCACGGCTGCTCACCAGCCCTGCATGCTTGCCTGCCAGGGCACAGGGACAGCTATTTATAGCCCCTGCACAGGACACTAATGCCATGCAGGGGCTGCTATAAAAAGGAAGTCTCCGAAAAGGTCTCAGAGCAGATGCTGGCCTGAAGTCTCCACACTGAGGCCTGGAAACATCCCAGCTTGAGTCACACACTGATTCACCCAGGTCCTATTGCATGCCCAGCAAGCCAAACTACCTCTTGTGGAGAGGGGCTGAGGCTTCTCTGAGGAAGGCAGCATCTGTCCATCACCGAGGGCCTTCAAGCCCTCAAACCCATCAGGGGTTTCCTCTGCCCAGCAGAGACAAACCTGGCTGGAGCACTCCCAGCTCAGCTCCTAAGCAAGGACAAGGAAGACACCCAGGAAACCATCACCCTCCTGGCAGTGCAGCACTGGCAGAAACACAGGCAAAACTTTAGCCAACACATCTGTTTCACAGATAACAAATGGGTTGTACATCAGCACTAGTTCATCACCTCCCCAGCCTCTACTGCCTTTGAAGCTCACTATGCCCAGCGTGTTCCCATTAGGCTGCTAGGGATCAGTCCTGCTTTTAGAGACATAGTGGGAATGGTCCTTGCTGATCTCTGAGCTCCAGCCAACAAGGCTGGGGCTGCAAAACACACACAAATGAAACAAGGGAAGCAGTTTTGATGGCCATCCAGCCAGGCAATGCTGGGGTGAAAGAGCAGAGATGTTTCAGCTCCCCCTTCACCCCCTTGCATTCCCTGCAGGAAAGCTACCCAGTGCCACCCTGCATGCTGTGGCAGGAGGACAAGTGTCACGCTAGCAGCCTGCAGGAGACAAGGGACCGAAAGGACTGCTCCTGCATCTCTTGGTGACCTCCCCCTGTCCAGGGGTGGGAAGAGTACAGCCTCCCCTTGTCTCTGGGGATGATGATAAACAGGGCCAGCTCAGAACACACATGTCCACACTAGCACATTACCTTCTGCCCAGCACAGCTTGGAAAGAAGCGTGGTGTGTGACATCAGCTGGGCTGCAGAGGGCATGGCACAACCTGGCTGCGATACCAGGAACCCCAGCGCAGCTCAGGGTATGGTATAACCAAACCTGAGCAGGAGGACTAGAAGATGGTTTTTCAGAGTTGTAAGCTGACCTGACCCAGACTCGCTGTTCCCTTGATCCCTTGCTCCACAGCTCCATCCTCCCTCTGGCAGGCAGCGATATCATGCCTGATGGGACCTCTGGGGAAGGCAGAGGCGAAACATCCCAAACAGTCCCCCACAAACACAGGGCACCTGCAAAGGACTCGCGGCAAGCCAGTTTTACAAACACAAGTACATAATGTTTATTTTTAAGTTTCCAATTTATTACAAGTACAGCCCTTAGCAGAAACCCCCTCCCCCCAATGACATTTATTTTTAAAAAACGTACAGTTCCAAAGGTTTCACCGTGTAGGACCTGCAGAAAGTGTTCTCTATGAACAGGACAAAACAAAGCCTCTGAAGGGGACGTGCGAAATACAAATGTCAGTGCTATTCTGTGGGGCAGGGAGCTGAGGCTGGGCATAGGGGAAGAGGGAAGTGGCTGGAAACCTGCCTAGTCTCTGCAGCCATCGACAGTCCAGAACTGAAACGAATACCTGTTAAAAAAAAAAAACAAAACAAACAAACATAAAAAGTTCACAAAACTAGGCCACAATTTTTAATCAATGATTCTTTGTCAAATCATAGGAGCTGCAACAGCTGCTTTTGCTTTTCTATTATGAAACCAGTATAGAGCAGCCCTGTGGCTGGTTTGTTCAAAATTGAAGACTTACATAATAAAAAGTTCAAGCCCTGATTGTATGATCAAAACCTGTCATGATGGAGAAGGAGAGGTGATGCAAAACCACACCCTTTCCTTAGAGAAAACTCAGTGTCTCAGGCGGCAGGACCTGCTTGCTGGGGCTGCAGCAGAGTAGCCTCCCAGCAGGATCAGGCTGGTCAGCCAGTGTGGAACAGTCCTCACTGCACTGGGGGAGTCCGAGGGAGGCGAGCTAGGGAAGGTGTTACTATAAAACATGGTGAGAGCATGGCTAGAGGAGGACTGGGAGACCTCCCTGCCAACAAGTCCCTTGGTGTAACTCCAGCTACTGGTAGGAAAATGAGTTTTAAAGAGGGGGAAAATATAAAGCAAAAACCACAATTTCATATAAACTGTACATGTGCCAAAGCAAGACAACAGTATCTTACAGGTGTTCTTTGTACAAGATCACAGCTAGAAACAAGCCACTTTTAACTAGAAAATTAATTTAAAAAGTTATACAGAACATGTTTCTGCTGCTCCCCTTGCCCTGGAGCTCCCTACAGGGCATGCAGAAAACCATGCTCTCCAGTATGCTTCTGGCACTCGGTTCATCCAAAGGGCTACATGATTGTGTGCTGTTCAAGGTGAGCAGGGAAGCCAACTGCATCCTCTTTGCCATGTATGTGTGAAGAGCTGAGCTCAGAAGAATCCTTGTTGGAGCACAACCTCCAGAGATTGCTCCCCAAGAAGGGAGAGGGGAAAAGCAAGAGCACCTCAAAGCCAATTGTGTTAGGATGCTGGTGAAAGCCATATTTCCATAAATGTAAGTGCTTGCTCGCCCTATGCAGCCCTTCAATGGGGCCTCAAAATTAACACCATATAAATATATACATATGAGAACTAGCAGCCCATTGGCCTGATCGCACCCAGTCCTTCCATGAAGCAACATGATCCCTCCCTGCACCAGCTCAAGGCTGGTTTCACATCATGGGCAGCAGATGGCAGAGGTTCCACCACGCTCCAGCCCATGCTCCAGCCCTGGCTGCTCGTGGAGGGGAGGAAGCGGTTCATCCCAAGGAAGCTGACAGCGCCTGAGCTGGAGTAGGCTTCATGCTCCCCTGCCCAGCCAGGCTTTGGCCAGGCCTTCCCCTTGCCCTCCCACCTTCCCCTCCTAGCAGGAGATTTGTGGATTTTGCAGGAAGCAGCAAGTCATCTCTGCTCACTCAATGGATGACAAAATACTTGAGGAAATTGCAGAAAAATTAAAACTAGGATGGGCCAAAGGGAAGGCTGGATTCATAGAGAGGTGCCCGCTGCTTCCCAGCTCCCTCCAGACAACCCATCCTGCTGCCCAGCAGCACCAGAAGGCCTGCTCCAGCTCTGGCTCTCCCCCTTGTCTCCCCATCCCTCATTTCTTCCTTTTCCGCCCCCGGGAATGTTCAAGGGGCTCTGACTCACTGTCCCCTTCCTGCTCCTCCAGTCCCTGGCACCTGGCAGAGAGCTTCTTGCGTTTCCTGCGTGCATATGTGTGGCCAGGCAGGTGTTTGTGCACCATGTCAATCAAACACTGTTCCGTCTTCTCCAGGCAGGACAGTACGTGACTCCCGTTCTGGTTGTAGCGCTCAGCATTGGAGAACACCTGCTTGATATCAGAGAGGAACTCTTGCACTGAGCGGTAATTGCCACAAGAGCACTTGCTCTGCATAGTCTGGAAGTCCATAGGGTTGCTGATGACCTCAAAGTAATCTTCAGCTTCCTCCGTGGTCACTGGCTCCCTGCCAAACGAAGAGCCACAAAGAGAGGAGGAAAATGACAGCCCTGGCCACAGGCAGTGCAGAGCTGTAGAAGAGCGAGAATCACCCCCACCCACATTGCTCGAGCAGCAGCCCCGATCCGCACCCCCACAGCACTGTAACAAGCCCCAGCAGCACCTCGACAGCGCTACAGATGTCGGCCCCATGGCGGCCACAGCACAATGATGGGAAGGACAGCAGCTTGTCCTTCTGCCCAGAGAGCTGGTCCAGGCATGGGGACTGGCACATAGCAAGTATGGCTACCTTCTCTCAGTCACAGTGCCTACAGAGTGCCCTGCAAATCCTGGGGGCTGCAGAAAGCACCCACCCCAGCCTCCCCCCTTTAGCCCACAGCCTACCACCCTCTGTTACAGCACCTCAGAGGGGCTCCACATCTTCAGTCCAGTAGAGGACTGGAAGTGCGTGGTGGTTTCTTCTGGAGCAGCTTCACTCCCTTCCCATCTGTAACTTGCTTTTGAAACCCTGGTCTCACAGCCAGAAAGTGCATCTGGCAGGACTGCAGCATGGCCAGCCCACACCTACACACTGCCTGCGCACAGTCCTGTGCCCACGGAGGAGGCCACCTGCCCTCACCTGAAGGGCCAGCTAAAGCGGTACTTGATCAGCTTGCTGAGGATTTCCTCACACTTCTGCAACTCGAGGTTTTGGCGACGTGCTGTCTTCTTAGTTTGAAGGACCTGCCCACACAGAGGATGCTGTTAAAAGGAAGGAACCACTAGGGGCTTTAGTGTTCAGCAAACAGTTTTTAGGCCAAAGCAGCTGGTTCTTAGCAGAACTTTTCTTTTCAATCCTCTCACCTAACGAGCTAGTGTCCCAATGGTTGGGGATATGTAGTACTGTTGCAGAAACAAAGTTCAAGTCTTTCAAATGCAGCCATCTTCCACAATAATCAAGAGGCAAACTGCTCTGCTGCAGGACCCTTGATGGTAACAGCCAAGACATGCAGTGGCAGCTTGAGTTACAGAATGGGAGCCCCATCCAGAAGCTCTGGTGGCTGCTCACAAGCAGCCCGTCTTTTCTTCAGGGGCAGCAAGGTTTTTCAAGATAGGTTCAAAGACAACATGGTCAAAACAAGCAGCCAAAGAATAAGTGACACCAAATAGAGAGTGTAAATTCCCTCTCCTGCTTTCTCTGAGCCCCTGGCAGACAGCACGCAAGAGGGAGAGGGTGAAAGCACTTGTGCTGCTGTACTGACATTGCAGAGCTGACCATGCCATTTTAAATACCAAAGAACAGCTGATGCCTCGAGCACTGCTGTCCCGTACACAGGCTGAACACAAGGTCAGCCATTTGCCCAGGGATCCACAGCAGGTCAGCCACCAGCACAGGGACATCCCCTCAGCTCTGAGCGCACAGCTCACGAGGCATTGCTGTGTAGGGTATGTCAGATGATGGGAAAGCTCCATGACACGGGGTGCTATTCCTGAGCCAGCTTTGTTCCCAGGACAAACGGTAAGTGAAAGAGCCCTAGCAGAGTCCTTTTCCCCAAGTCAGTGTTTTGTCAGAGACCCTGACCCAGATGTTCCAGTTAGATTTTCCCCACTTAAACATCCCTCTAAGCTGGCTGTGGCAGCCCACGGTGGGCTTGCTGGTTTAGTTGCCCTCCAGTCTGTAACACAGAACAACTAAAAGGACACTGCAGATCCACTAGCCAGCCCACTCACACCTAGCATAAGAAGCAGTGACCCCTAAGACCACGACCAAGACCGCTCAAGAAGAGTGACAGGATACAGCAGCAGTACTAGTGCTGGTCAGTGAACAGACAGCAGGCAGATCTAGCACAGGCTTGTGACGTGGCCCATGTGGCTAGAGTATCCTCACGTATCCCCTATGGTGTGTCCCTCCCCAGGATAAACAGCACGGCACGCTGCAGCTCCACCCTGCCTAGTATGCATGCACACATAAGATTGCTCTGTTCAGGAGCATACGGTTTTATTCTTTAAATGTCAAGTGAAACCTAAACCAGCCAAATTATGTCCTGAAGGTTGGGGAGTGACCATACGGACAACAACTGTCAGAAAATGACCACGGCTGGGGAGCAAGGGTCCAACATTGCTAGCATTCTCTGACCATCCAGGACCCCCTCAGGCCCCCCACCTCTCTTCAGAGACATATGGATACTATTTAAAACCCTTTAACAAGCTGCAGGCTGCCTGCTACTCAAGGGGGACAATGTGTGAAAGAGGCTGGGGAAAGATGCCTGGCATATCTGTGCTCCGTTTGTACTGGGCCCTTAAGGATATGCCTCCTTTGTTAACCCGCCCCCAGCCCAGCCCAGGTTTCACAATATGATTCAGGGTATTTCTTTGGGAAGGGGAGGAAGCATGACACCTGTTTCGTTTATAACTCATGATGTGAGCAGCCTCCAGGGAGCAATTTGGCTCTTACCAGCTCATCAATGTCTGCGCCGTTGACAGGTGCAGCCCGCTGCCGGGGTCCCCTGGCAGGGTGCAGCGACTGCTTCTTCCTTTGGTGCCTTCCCTGCCTCGAGGAGTACATGGCTGTGCTCTGCTTGCCCCGAGCTGCCTTTCTGGGTCTCACTGAAACATATAAGCCATGGGCTTAGAGGAATGGGTTAACCTGGATGCAGAGATCACAAGCCTTTTGCCCAGCCATACACACCAGGCAGTGCCTCGCTCACAGCACAGAGGAGCTACTGAACCCACAGATGACTGGAACAAGCCAGCCTCTTGTCAGCCCATCCTCACTTGGCATATGCTCCTGTCAGCTGTGCTCTTGATACCCTCTCCAGATGAGATACACGGGTAATCACCTCCTGTCCAGAAAGAGGCCACTGCTGTCTGGCAACAGCCTTCTGCTAAAAGGGTGGTCACACACACCAGCCAACAACACTGGCAGACCGTTGAACTCCGAGGAAGACCTGGGAGATTCCAGCTCCTCTGCTACAGGTAAGGCTTGCCCACAGCTGCAACAGCAAGCCCCTCTGCCTGCAGAACCAAGTGCCAAAGCCCTGACGCATCCCAATGTGAGGGCGGGCAGGGGAAGTAAAGCAAGGACAGACAGTTGTCTCGAATATCACTGCAACATCCCTTCTGAAAGCACCAGGAGCAGAAACCTGAAGTTTCCCCAGTTTTCTGCTGCCCCCTTGCTCCTCACCGGTTTGGGGATGAGTGCTTTTCCAAGCGTTTACAAGTGGCCCACACAGTGGGATAAGCCAGTTGCTAAGCCCCCCTCAAAAGTGAACTGTGTGCAAAGGGAGTGTTGAGTTACTGCAGCTGGGAGCTGCTCCACGTGCTGCAAGTGGGAAACAATGGGATTTTATTCCCCAAGACCAGGGCTGCTGTATTATATCCCATAGAAAGGCACTTGCCTGTTTGTTAGTCTGCCTATCAGAGCTTCACACTGATGGAAATGCAAGCGTGCTGAGGCACTCCCTTGTCTTAAGTTTCTCCCATGACCCCTCTGTATCAGGAGAATGTGTTGGTCTTCTTCCCCAGCCAAGCTCCTTCCACCTGGTCACAAGTGCTTGAGCAAGCTGTATCCAGCACGCTGTAGCACTTCATCTGCGGCCTCTAATCCAGCCCTGTCTAATAAATCATCTTGCTGGGCCCCCCGCATGAGGAGCGTGTGTCGGGGCAGGGGGACGTCTGCCTGCTGTCACTCTGCTTGTGTGTCAAGCGTGTGGCACGTGTTAAATGTCTGACAATCCAACATTCTGGGTTATATCCCTCAGGATGAACGCCATGAGGATTAATGGGACTTCTCTATTAAAACAAAAGTTTTCCACAGTGACCTTTCCCTGTTAATGCTCTTTAAAACCAGGGGTTGCATTTAGCACTTTATTTTTAGTGACTGTAACCCTCTTTTGCTATTGTTTGGAAACCTTGGCTCAGCTCCTGACTTGGCCATGCAACATAGGCTGAACACACTCCAAGTGTGGACATAGATACATGCAGAACAACAAGCAGTGTACATAGCCAGGGTATCAGTGAATATCCCTGAAACCAGAATAAAGCAAGGGAATCAAGACTGATGGACCTGGATGGAAACCCTTGAAAGAGCATGGGATAATCCTTTGGGTGCCAGTCTTCAGATTCCACCACCTGCCCCAGTTAAAATACTCTGAAGTTAGTTTTATGTCAGTCAAGGGCAGTTTGACAGAAAGCAAATACTGGCAGCGTGCCATTCAAAGACTGATCTTTTTAGTGCATCAGGTTGCCCAAACGAGACTGAGTCAAATTCTCCTAAAAACAAAGTGCATACATATAATAAAAAGTGGTTAAGTGGAGAAGCAGTCATTGAGGAGTCTAGAAAACACTCTTTTATTCACTTAGCTGCCCAGGAATGAGCCAGTTATGCATCCCGAGTGGTCTCCGTATGCAACCAAAGGGTGCTGGCGGTCCAGGCCACACACCTCAAATACTGTGCCTTCCCACAGGAATGGGCAAAGGAAGTGCTAGTTCTACTATCTGAAAATGCATCTTGCCAAATCACTAGAAATCTTGCACTTAAGAGGTTATAAGCTGGTGGGAAGGGAAAAAGCAAGGAGAGGGGGGTGTGCTTAAAGCTCCATAAGCATCTATTAACCACATCCAGTTCACCAACAAACTCTGTTAAGCGCAGAGACTGCCAATACCAGTAACTGATAATGCTGCTGCCTCACCCTGCCCTGCTGCAGCCTCTGCTGACCACCTCACAGCACTCTTAATGGTCTCACCAGCATCCCCAGGGGAATGACTGGGTAGCAAGAGCTCACCACAGTTTCAATCTTTGCTAGCACTGACCCTATTGCAAAGGGACAAGAATTCACTCCAACGCCCCAGGTAATGTACAGCAAGACCACAGCCTTCCCCTATGACACCTCCCGCTGTTTCCAAGTAAGAACGTGTTTTGTGTGAGGAAGAGCACAAGTCCCAGATAGGATCAGTATTTTGGACACCGAAGACAGAGTCTTAGTATTTTCTGTTACTTTCCTGCATTGTCAGAGCCTTACATTTCAGTCCAGCAACTTCATAATCTTCTTCCTCCTCCTCTTCCTCCTCAGCATCTGGTTCATCAGAAGCTTCCTCACTTTCTTCACCTTCATCTTCAGCAGAATCCTCTGCATAGTTCCTAGAGTAAGGCAGGTAAACACATTTATTGTATGAGAGCCTGGGCATCAGAGGCCCTGGGCGCTCTGTACTGTTTGTTCACAGGCAGAGACTTGATGACCACCTCAATGTAAAATAAACACCCAGTCTCAGACTGAAGCACTCTACTGTATTTCAGAGAGTATCAAGTTGTAGCTACAGCTAAAAGGGCACTTCCCAGGCTGTCGTCTGAACATCTGTGCTGAAAATCCCCAACAGCTGAATGTGTATATTTTTTGCTGTTCTAGGCACCTTGACCATGTGATAGCAGATTTTAAGACTGTGATTGCTGTGCAATTACTGCTCTCCAAGAGGATGTGCTGCTGTTTTACCCAGGTCTGCAGACCTGGCCTAAGGAGTTTCAAAAAGGGAGGCTTTTTTGTTTCTGCTGGAATATTTTCCCATTATCTCCTTCCACTGTCATGCCACTTGCATGTGCACTACACAAAACAGACCTCATTTAGTATTATTCACAGCTAAGCTTGTATTTGTTAGTGAGCAAAGCATTAGCTTCTCATGGGCTGATGTCAGAAGCCACAGAGACTCCCTGCCCAGGACAGTTCTGACTTCTTGCATGTGTCTGTTAAAGCATTCCAAGCACTACAAAAACAGGAAAACAAAACAGCATGCAGAGGCAAAAGGGGACAAAGGCAGAGCTGTTGCAGGAGTCTCAATCCTCTGGAGAAAGAGGATCTTGAGCAGTAAAAGGAATAAGAATAAGCTCCCACAGTACAGTAGGGGAAAAAAAGTGCTCCCAGGCCAACATTTTTTTTCTGCTTTGCTAGGACGACAAGAGCAGAAAGAAGATAACAAGACAGGTGTTACCCCACCTGATGGCTCTCATCCAGGAGCCAAGCAGCTTGCAGGTGACTCTGCCACATCAAAGTAACTATGATCTCAGGCTAGAACAGCTGCACTGAAGCCCTGTCATTTTTGTACAAGCCTGATGAACTCTTAAATGGTGCCCAGGGAGAAAGTAATACTTTTTAGGCCATACAGCACCTGCACATTACAAGCTAGTACACCTTTTATTGTGCTGCCACTCTGGAAGGGAGGATCTGTTGACTGCTTATGCTTCAGATGCCATTTGATAGCCTCACCTCACTGACAAGCAGGTAGATGAAGCACAGAGTCAAAATCAGCAGAGAACATATATTGCAAACAGAAAAAATACATCTCACATACATTTAACTTCCAGCTTGCAATTCAAAAAACAATTCAATCCCTTGCTGTCAGGAGGCAACTACTAATTTCTGCTGCACAGAACAACTTTGATTTGTCCTCAGATCATGTTCCCTCTGTAGCCCTATAAGGACTCCTGCCTTGTTAAGGTTTATCAAGTCCAGAAAACCAGCAGAGTGGCATTTTGTAGCCTGATTTTTAGTAGCACAGTAGGGGTTGAGCTGCAGTCTGGAGTAATGTCTGCTCCAAGTTGACAAGAACACAACAGTAACTTAGTCCACTGGACTACAGACCTGCAGTGCTACCAACTACACTCCCATGAAAGAGCAACCCAACTAGGTGCTCAAAGAAAACAACAGCCCTTAGCACATCTGATTTTGGTTGATGCATGTTTTCACTGCCAAAGCCAAGTTATTTATTAAAACTCCTAAAGCTGTCATGGGTCAGTACAACACAGGTGTGGTAAAGTTACAGCCTGAAAAAATTGCTTTTCTATTGTTCCAGTGCCATTGAGTTAAGTAGGCTATTTCAAGCCTTTTAAAGGTGCTCTGTTTTAGGCTGGTTTGGTCATCTTGTGAAAGCAGGGTAGAACTGTGCATCAGTGGCAACACAAAGGATAGGAGGGTCACTCACCTGCCTCGTGAGCTGCGCCTGGCAGTAGAAGGCTGACACGCTGGGCACTGCCATTCACCATCTGGTATCTCATAGAGTGCCGGTCTCAGACAGAACAGGTGGAAGGCTTTGTTACACTCATCACACAGGATCAGCTTGTCATCCTCACCTAGGAAAGTGCAACTTACTTGTAATGAGTGCCACAGCCTTGCTCAACCCAAGAAGTAGAAGCTGCTGCAGCACTGGAGGTCAGTGCGAATCAAGAGAAAGATGCAAAGTACCCTCTGACAGCAGGGACCCTTCCTTCTTGGTTCCACCACTGCAGTGGAAACCAGCAGCATTTAAAAAAAGCCAAACAAAAGAATACAAAGTCCCTTGCCCAGCAAAGATTTCATTTGAGGCAAAGGTAGAAACCTGCCAAATAGGTTCCACTCAGGCTAAATCTCAAGCCAAATACAGGGAAGAGAAATTTGCTGCAAAGATGCCCGAGAGCCTAGCAAGAAGCTATAAATGCAGCTATTTTTATTTTAGCCTCAATCTGGTCAACCTGCACACCACCTTCTTTCTACTTAAAGTAGCAAGCCTACATAGAATATCAGCATGCAGCAGAACTAGTCTGTCTGTGCTTCTCACTGATACAGGGAAGTGGGGAGACAGTCCTGAGCCAGCTATTTCATTTGCTGAAGAGGAAAAAAGAAAGCACAGAGAGCTTGCCAGCATGTCTCTTTCTCTAACATTCCAGTTCTTAAATTCTGTGAAACTATGATCTGTTAGTCTCAGGTGAGCGCCCTCTTACATCTGCCTAGAATCCCCTTCTCAACAGCAGATCGGACAGTTTTTGCGTAAGGTTGGAATTTCCCTGAGGCTTCACAGTGAAGAATAATGTTGTACCAAATTCATCCCTTCTTTCTTTGAAGAGGTGGATGGCATAGCCTTTTGGTAAACGAAAGTGGCCCAGCATTCCCCCAGAGATCTGTCTGCCCTCACTTCCCACTAGTGTTTCAGCAAATAGAAAGTGAGACAAAAAGCACATGATGAGGCAGAATGTACTACCAAGCTCTTTCCTCCAGGCTTCCATCCAAAAGGAGAGGTTATGGCAGAACAAATACTAGCATTCCATCACTGGTGACACCCCTTCTACTTCCCCCTCCACCTGCAAGACTCTAAAGCCCTTCATCCTATAGTGGATACAGAGAAGGTAGCCCCTTGTAACCTATTTGGTTACTTCCCCAGCCTTACCAGCTGGTAAGGCTTCCAGCTCCTCAAGCAGTTCTACTCCCACTCTAGCCAAAAAGTAGCATCAACCCACCTTGCCCTCTCCCATTTGGCCACAAAGGGTAAAGAACCTTCCCAACCTATCCTTGCTTCTTCCTTCTGTAAAAGATGAGATTAACTGACAAGGCTTAGAGACCCAAAGACCATTCTGACTCAAAAATGAAGCCAGGGAATGGACAGTGGCACAAGTGTTCCCAGAAGGATTTGTAGATGACTTGTGTCCAAGTACCCTAAATATCCAGGGGATAGCAGCTCTGCAATGTTCTGCAAGACTGTATACTGGTTTCATAAGAATGGTTTACTGGAGTCAGGGTCAAATGCTTCTGTGATATCAATGCTTCTGACTGTAAATCCTGACATTCAAAACTGAAAATACAGCCAAAGAGAGCGACAGACTACAAGGGCATGTTGCCTAAGCAGGGCATGGAGAGGTGACAGCGTCCGACTGTTACGCAGGCATGGGGCAGGAACGCATACCTTTCTTGCGACACACTTTGCATCTGGCATTCTCTGCCGACATATCCCACTTGATACAGGCATCCAGCATCCCGAGCAGCACGTGCATACGGGAGAAGGTCTGGGCCTCACGGATTGCTGTCTTCCACTTTTCCATGGCTGAAGCAACCTGCAGACAGACCTAATAGCTTACAACGAAGCACACAGACACAGCTCACTACAGTCTGAAGATGTTTTTATATCCTTTAGCTGGGGCCCTTAATAACCAAAGCTCAACTCTGTATATCTTTCCTTCTATATAGCCTCAGCAATCCTATTTGTGGTTTATCCATAACCAGCCTCACTGGATCAGACAGTTTGTTCATAACAGTAGAGCCCTTTTGCATTTCATGGCCAGGCTGAAACAACCTATGTGAACTCCACTAAATTCTTGCTCTGGAAGTCTAACCCAAATAATCATCAGGCTAAGAAAATAAAAGGCAGAAATCTAGCACTGTAAAATGCGGGATGAAAGTTAGGAGGCAGCTGGCAACACCACTTGAGCATGGCAGATTGGAGCAGCCTGTGCTGCCCTCCAGTGGGTACTGCAAAGACACTTGAGACCGTCAGCAAGACCTGCCACACGCTTGGTCCTCCTGGTCCTCCAAGCCGCTCAGCTGGCAAAGGGGACTGTGACATCAGCTACAATCAGATTTGACAGGCAAAGCATTTGGAGCCCCAAATACGAAACCAGCTGCTTTCTGAGACAAGATGACTTCAGAGCATGTCAAATCCCAGAGTTAGCTGTAAGTGAGGATGAAAGCATTAAACCTGAGATTTGCACCAGGGCAACTGCTGGACTCTGCACATAGCAAGCCACATGCAAAATCTCAAACTCAGCCCTAGAGGTTTAGAAACAACGTTGCGGTAAATCGGAAGTGCACCAGAACAGAGAAGCAATCCAGAGCCACCGCATGTTCAACTCCAACATTAATCCTTTGCTTTACAACAATGAGGTGATGGCCTAGACATGACAGGGACATAATAGGACTCAAGTTAATGTTCTTCTACCCCAGGAGAATGAAAAAACAAACAGTAAAGTGTCAGATGGGAAAATCTAAACTCTGCAGCTGACAGCAATTTGGGAGCCAAACAAAACCCAGGATTTTTGCAGAGTTGCACATTCTCCTCTGACTGAATTTGAGGAAGCACAGCATATATTAGATGCTTGGAAAAACACACAAACTGTTCTAAAATGCCAACATCCTTACTGCCATTGCTAGTATGGAACCTGGAGCCTGAGACATTCAAGACAAACGGAAACCTGCACAGCCTACTGTGGCAGATTACACAGAGCTGTGCTATTTCTTTGCAGAACATTGTTGAGGTGCTTCACATACTGTGTAATTGATTTTCCAAGTAACTGTTCCATGGGTTTTGCTGTTAACGTACTGGGTAACTGCTGGGCCAAGATAAATCTGCAAAAGCTGTTGGCAAGTTTTGCTTAGATTTTTCTCCCCAAGCCTGTGGAATTTAACAGATTTTTAGCCTTGCTTCCCAAGCATCATGAGACCATGGCATTTTAGCAGAACCACTATCAAGGGAGTTCAGACCGCCAACTAGGCAAAACAGGAGACTGAAAGAAGTTACTTCAATACCGTTTTGACTGGAGAGAAGCAATCTAGCAGGAAAAACAAACAAACAAAAAAAACCAAACCCCACAAAAATACCAAAGGAGAAGTTCTCAGTCCCATTTCAACTTTAGAGTGACAGAAAACCCCTGCTTGGGTAAAGGTGGACAAACCTCCAGCTAGAAAGGCCCTTGTCTGGTATCCTAAGATGACAGAAATCCCTCTGAACAGCTGAAATGGTAATTGCTTGGTTGTGAAGCTGCTCTTTGAGGTTTTGCCTGCAGGTGAAGACTAACTCCCCCCTTGTGAAGACTAACTCCCCCCTCCCCCCCCCCAATGACTTTTTCCTTGCAAACACCACTGACAGCAAGTAGCTGGGGTAGATAACCTACCCATGCTCAGCCAGTTGTGCTGCAATTTCACACTACAAAGAGGTCACATATTCCTTGTCCTATTCTGGGATAGTCCAGAGTGCTGCTGCCACTGGAAATGGGAATGTTTGCACAAACAGAGGCACAAGACTGATTTTCAGAAACAGCCATAAGCCAGGTCTACACTGCAATCTTTTGCCACTCAGCAGTATGATCTCTAGCTATGTAGCTGAGCCAGCAGGAACCCTTAGTATAGACAATTATGTCAGCAAATGGGTGCCTATAAAGCCATAACTTGTTTCTCACAGGGAAAATGAGACATAACCATACCGCAAGACTGCAATTTCGCTCATATAGTCTGTAAGTACATTAAGTGTGTTTTTCCAGTAGGGCTATGCTGTATTTTACCTGCTACGTACTCTCAGTGCAGTTCTGGCTCTAAAAGACTTCATAATTCTTGGCCCATGCAGGAGATTTGTCTTTAAAAGCCTAACAGTCGGGTTTTTTCATCAGATAACTATATCTAAGATCTAGGCTGCTCTTTCAAGGTCATTTATAAAGGTTTTCTGCTTTGGCAAAAAGAAAGCTTGTTCTAGATAAACTGAGGCAAAAAACCCCCAAACAAAACCCAAACCCAAAAACTAAACAAACCAACAAACAAACCCAAAAAACCAACAAAAATGTTGAACATTACTTGTAGCTCTACAGATGTCTAGAAATCTCTGAGCCAGATAAAGAAAGCACTGTACTGCATAAATAAATGCTCCAGAGACATCAGCACAACACAAAAGCCAGTGCTCCAGAGGGAGACCCACACAACCACACACTCAGACTGGCAATACTTAAATCTTGACATGTTACAGCCTTGCTGTAACAAACAATGCTCCGTAACCATATCATTAAGTAAGAGAGCAGTGCTCTAAGGTAGAATGGACAAACTAACCAAACATTCACGATCAAAATGGCTCAATTTTCAGGCAAATAAAAGCTTAGGTTTGAAATCTGACACAGCTTTAGCAATAGCAGGCAAGTGACCAGGACTCAAACACAGAGCTTAAGCTGCTAAATTACTATCCATTTAGATATTGTAGTAAATCTGATGTTATCCTTTAAGTATGCCCTACAGGTATAGGTATAACCTTTATGGTCATAGCTGTAAGACACATTGGAGTAAGGCATGATATGGTGTTGCTGTAGATACAGGAACCATGATGATTCAGGCCCTTTCTGTCTCAGACATAACTGTTTTTTACAGATCTGTATTCTGCTGACAGCTTTTAGGATAAGGCAGCCTTCCATTCCCTTTGCACTAAGGACTGAAACACTCAAAGTTAGCAAAGTTTAAATACTTCAGAACAACTGAAGAATGTGAGAATTTCTACTGCCTATCCAAATATCCTGCTAACGTGGTAATGACACAGCATAGCAAAGACTTGATGTTCAGACAACAAGGGTTCAGCATACACTGACAGGAGCTTTAAAAACAAAAACAAAAAAAGCCACAAAAACTCCCACACCCCAGCACCAGTCAAGCATCTAATACTTCCTTTTTAAGCTGGGAATTTCAAATGCTTCTGTTGATCCAACTCTGATCTTGCTACTTCTGCTGAAGTCAGTGATCAATCAGGGCAGAGCACTTTGAAAGGGGCAGTGGGGTAAGTTTTGTCATGGGACACTAACGTCCCATTCAACTGAGTGCATAGAAACTACCCCTGAGCACTAATATCTTTCTTAGGATGAAACACTGGTACAGCTCAACTGCCTGCAGGACCCCACCAATCCTCTGCAGCTCTTCTCTATCCCTTCTAGCTCTAATTTAGAAGGCTATGTATTTAGCCCCACAAGACCACTTTTCTACTGCAGGCACATACGGCTTGTTTGTCCGGATGTCCAGACAAGCTGAGTGCAACCCACAGCTTGGCATCTTCTGTGCGTGTCTCCACACATACACCGACTTGTGTCTCTTCTTGCATAACGCTGGTATTTACCTGAACCTAATACTGGTATTTACCTGAACCTAACTCCCTTGCAGTCACCGAAACCTCAATGTGTCCCTCCTCCTCTTTATGGATCAAAGGCAATAAACCACCATCAGTCCTCTCTGACGGATACAACTCCTGTTAAGTTCTGTAAAAATGCTCCATAATATGCTTTTATTAGAGTACCCAACTTGTGTGAGGAACTGCACAAAGAAGTCAAATACTTGACTTGACCCATTTCCTGTTCACAGACAAAGTTAACTGTAATTCCTCAGTATGATTTTCATTTTGCCAATACCTTTACTCTTCAAAATAAACAGGGAACACCTGGCCCCATAAATGACAAACCCACTGCACTCCAAACTTGGAATGAGGAGAAGCTGCTTAGGATTTAGTACTTGATGAAATGTATTGTCCCTGCTCAAAGAGTTATATTACAAGACCGAAAGAGAGCCCTGACATGAACAATACCTTAGCTTCTTCTGCCATTTTCTTGTCTTCATCTATCTCCTCAGCCTTGGCAATGTAGTCCTCTCCTTGATGTTTTCTTCTCTTCTGCTTGGGGGCCATGAAACCTTGCAGAAACTTCTTAACAACACCAGCTTGGAGTGCAATCACACACTCTCCAAAATCCCTCAAGCTCTCTAGTGAGTATACCTGTTAGGGAGAGCATATGATCATGTAACAGTTGGACATTACTCTCTGTGCTGTTTTAGGTGGGTCTGTCCTGCAAATGGATACACGTGACACTTAATGCAGTATCGTTATCTACCATACTTGGTTATGGAATCAAATTATTGCTGCTGCTTCTGCTAGAATTCACACATAGCTGATGATCATGCATAGCACTGTTGAGAAAAAAGCATCATGCCTTAAAAAAACAAAAAAAAACCACCCCAAAACAACAAAACACCCACCTGACCCCTAAAACCAAACCACCCCCCCAACCCAAATCCACGATGACTAAGCACTAAGCCATTCTTCCACTCCTTTAGTGACTTCACTTTTCCCCTCCTCTTAACACTTACGGTCTCATCTACACAGAGAAGTCTCTGCAGTGACTCAGGATGCAGCTTAAACAGAGCTTTAATCATTCCAAGCCAGACAATGTCATCCTTTGGTAGGAGGAGCATGCACGAGTCACAGAAGTGTGTACTCTACCCACACCAGGCAGCCTTATCCCCTCCTAAAGACACTCAATGCACCAGTAATGCTCATGTGAGTTAGGCTGAACTAGCCACAGCACTAAAAAGTCATACTTCAGTTCACCGCACAGTAACTTCCTTGTGCTGACATATCCATGAACAAAACATCCTTTAGGACCTGGAACTGGGATGCAATCATTATTCCAAGCCTAAGTGGTCTGAATTTATGAAAAAAACCCAAACACCCCAAACAACAAAAACCCCAAACCTCCAAAATGGAAAACTGCTGTCTCAACAAGACATGCTGGCTTTGACGCTGAAGCTAAAAATCAGCTACCTGCAAAGAGTTCTGCTAATGCTCCATAAAAAAGTCTGCCACCAGATGAAGGAAATAGGACAATTTAACAGCTGTGCAGGACACCTAGCTCCAACATTATGACCTACCTACACCAAAAGTACCTCAAGCCAGCAGCTGTGTAATCTTGAAATGATAGTTTAGAAAGAGAGGACACATGAGAACACTGATTTTCCTGATCCTCTTGTCTGAGGATAACAAAAGACTCAAGACCTTCCACAGAAAGTATCAGCTCATGCTTGTCTTGCTCAGTGCTACTTTGCCTGTTCACTCACTCTTGCTTCATATTCTGGTGTCACATCAACATATCCCAAGCCTCCTTTTTGCAGCCGAGTTGCAACCTCAATTAGATCACTTCGGAGGTAGTTCAGTAGTTCCTGGTTGCCATCACAGGATTTGAGGCCCAAGTTCTGTTTCCGAGCCAAATGGATAGAATGCGTGATGTCCTGATACCTGGAAAATCAAAAACAACCTTTGAATACATGCAGACCACTGCCCTGTGTGCTGTGCAGGCACTGGGGCAACAATGGTGTCCATCATGATCTACATGCTCCACCAGTGCAGAACGTTCTTTGAAAGACACTTGAAAGCACAGTTCTGGCTCTGTGACTGAAACAGCACTGCCGTTGTTTCCAGTAGCAAGGAGCAATTTAAAGACTGACAGAAGCTCTTCACAGTTGAGAACATTACTTATCAAAAACTTGCAATTACTGCCCAAGAAAAACAGTCATTTCTTATCTTCAATATCCTCTGCTCTTCAGCACAGGCACAATCAAGGCAAAGCACAGAATACTGCCCCAGGAATGGAAAGGCTTGCTGTGATGAGCTTTGACTTTGAGAAGGCACACAGAGAAAAAAAAATAGCAGGCTCACCTTTTCTCCAAACGCTCCTTTAGCTGGCTCTCTCTTACTCCTTGTGGGTGCAGGCAATCCAGCAGCTCATCCAAATCCTTCTGACTGTCACAGAGAAACCTGAAAGATATAACATGCACCAACATCAGCTAACGTATCTCTGCGGCAAGGCAATTCCTTCTTCTAAATAATTCACAAGTATTAGGCAGGGATGACGAGTAACCTATATCCCAACCCTACAGAGCAAGGTGAAACACTTCAGTAATGCTGGCATAAGCATTCTGACTCAGACTGGCCTCATTTCAAGGTCCCCAAACGTAGCCAATTCCAGGGTAAGAAAAATAAAAACAAAATAAACACAGAGCTGATTTATAGATTTTTCCCTGTTCAGTTTATTAAAACATTGGCATTTGAATTTAGTCATCTACCCCAGGGATTACATTCACTAAGTTGCAGTCAGTTTAAGTAATCTGAATGTCATTTTAGATGCACTAGAAAACATTAACATGCTATACGCTGCATAGCATAGCAATTTAATCATTCTTTCTGCAGTGCCTTCAACATATTTCATTAACCCAAGAAGTTCCTAGATTAACAAAGGGTATGTCCTAGCTTATACCACAATTGCTGATGATGTAGATTTGTGACTGAAGGCTATGCCCTCTGCAAGTGCAGAAGTCCTTCTTTTTTAAGAAGCTCATCTTAACTTGAAAGCTCAAATGCAGTATGTGAAAACCATATTCATTAGCTTTAAACCTTTCTGCTCAGAAAGTCCTTCAGGACAGCAATGGTAATTGGCAGTCAGCTGAATCTAAAAAGGGAAAACTTTTGCAGAATTCTCTACACAAGAGAAAATTCTCTCTGCAAGTCCAGAGTACAATCAAGTTCTAATGCTGGGTTGTAGATTTAAACTAGCTTTAAGACAGCCTGAAATTCTGCTCTCTTGCCTCTTCCCCCCCGCTCCCCCCCCAACTCTATTCTAGGATGTCAGGGAGCCTCCTCACCTGATGGGTGTGGGGATTTAACCTGAGTTTCAGAGCTCATTTACAGAAAATAAGAGTAATTACAAATCTTCTACAAATCTTCTTACAAATCTAAAGAATTTCTCTTTAGAAGAGGGAAGTGAGGGAATAGCAAAATCAACCTGATATGGAAACAACTGCAAAGGACCACTATGTGATCCTTACCAGCCACAGAGAAGACTCCAGATCTAATTTTTCTTCTTGGGCACAAGCTCAGATGAGCCAAGCAAGAACTAGAGAAAGATGCTGTTCTGGCTCCTCTTGGAATAACAGTATCCGCAATGCTTATTTTTCTGGCAGAAATAATTACTAAATATCATATCTGAAAAGAAAATATTTCAGAGTTCTAGTATGCTCATGTTAGGGCAATGGCCTCACAATTTGCATTCAGTTAGTAAATTAATTACTCTAATAAAACATATGATTGTTTAAAAATGGAAGAAAAATAGTTTCTTGCCAGTCACCTGCTTCAGTATACTCCAATCCTGCAGAGCATCCTCACTTTGCACACTGAGGTAATATCTTTTGGGCACCACTATTCTCTGCACACCCTCCCAGCAAGAAACAGGACAGAGCAGTTCCAAATATCTTTCACCCACTAGAGCCTAGCACAGGCACTTCCAAAAGTAGCAGCGATTAAGGACTGGTCATAGGATCCAACAAGCATTCACACAAACCTCTAACAATATAACTTGTGTCTTTTTCTTATAGATGCCACTTATGGTGACTAGCATTCCTACAATCACTGGAAGGTCTACAGACAGACCACTGCAAGGACTAGCATTGTTAAGTCTACTGGACTTCTACTAAATAAAGAGAAATTTCTCTAGAATATTTGGTATCAAATTGCTTTCAAACCCTCAGGGCAAATCTTGGGATTGGTCCTAAGCAATATTTCAATATGAAGAATCTATCACAATATGGGAATGGCATAAATAAAGCTTCAAAACAGTTGCCCTGCAGATACCCAGCAGAGGACTATTTCTCAGGCACGCTGAGAAGGTTGCCTAGGTCATGATGAAACAACATCAGTCACTGCTGGTGATACACCACAGAACCCAGGTGGGAAAATATCTGGTAAGACCATGCCTGAGCTTTCTCAGCTTTCCCCCATGGCTGCAAATCTAATGGGGGAAACATCCTGAACAGTTTTATCTTACTGTAAAAATGAAAGGGCACTGAAAACAACATGGGGCATTTGGATTCACCAGTGTTACGTTGTTTGGGGAAAGACAATGCAAGTTGCTAGCCAGCGTGAGGATATCCTTTGATGAAAGCTAGTGTTAAGCCCTGGCACAACTTTGTTCCTGCTGAAAAAGAAATGGGACAGGGAAGGGAGAAGATCTGCAACAGGTACTGGAGTCTTCCCAATTCACCCTGAGAGTAAGAACTGGGATTTCTGGGAGAGGGAACTGTTCTACATTAGCTTGAACTCAAATGTGCATAATATAAACGTATCAAAGAAGTACCTGTGTTAATTTGATTGGTGACACCTTGCTGCCCTGTGCAGCCACAGTTCCTGGTTCTCAGCCTAGCTCCATATGCTCCCTGCTACCTGAAGGAACTGCCTGCACCTCCAGCTAGGGCTCAACCAGCATGAGGCTGGGAGCATGGATATGATAAGACAGGGCTGGCATTTTAAACAGGGGAGGCAATAAGGCTACGAGCTTGTGCGTCTTGGTAAGAGTGCGGGGAAGGCAACAGGTGCCCTTCACGTGGCCTGACACAGAGCTTAGTAACACAATCCAGAGTGATGGGAAAGATGCCTTTGGGAGAGTCAAGACCAGGTGGAGGTCTTCAAACTGATCTGAAACAGGGAAATCCTGACTGGGGTAAGGGCTTTCCACATCCCTAAATAACAGTCTAGATACTTTTCTTACATTTCTGGCAGCACAAGCCAGTAGACTGGTCAGCAATCAAAACAGAAGGGACAAATGGCACAAGCACCAAGTCAAAAGGAGCTCTCAGTATTCACTCAGGCTGAATATTCCTACCTGTTCTCAGGCTACATGCTGCAAGGGACAGAGGAAGGTATAAAACCTGGACTGCAGACTAGGGAATGAAGAAATCAAGAGGACAACATCTAGAGGAGCCCAGGATCAGTACCTGCTCTGGAGGGTTGGTGGAAACAGGGGAACTCCATCTGTAGAATATAGGCGTGAGAATGGAGTCTGTCAGCACCCACTCATGGTTAACTCAAATTGTCTGCTGAGGGGACCCGCCATATCATGGTGTATTCCTAATAGATGAAGAACAACGGGAGTTACTCTGCAGAGATGCCACTCTTTCCAAAATTCATCTGCTTTCTGACCAGGATGAGCAAGAAGTTTCCTGCATACTAATATACTGAAAAGGTTGTGATTAACCCATGGTTCTTGCAGGGAAGGCCAGTATGTACACAGCTCACAAAGCACTATGGTATGGACAAAAGACTTTTTCAGGGACCATGTGCCCAGAAGCTTTAAATGGGGAGATTTTTTTAATAAGCATCAATATCAGTCAAAGTGGTGCACAATGTTAGAAAGGGGACTGATCCATCTGTCTGGAGAAGACAGAAGTAACCAAGCGTTTATGATTCTGAATGAGAACAATGATTCAGCCTCTGTGCTTTTAGGACAGAACACTAGGCCCTCTTCTTTTTGGGGACAAAGTACTGAAAGCAGAAACCACTTCCATGAAATACTGTTTCTGGACTTCTTGGCAGAAGTATGGAATCTATGTCTCCCTTTATCAGTGTCCTACCAGTTCCCATCCTCAAGGAGAACAGGGGCAGGACCCTGAAATACAACCATTGATGGAGTTAATTTAGTGTTAATTTCAAAGTCTCATCAGTCTAGAGTACAAAAGGGTAAAGCTAAAGATGCTCTATGTGCACTGTGAGGCTACTCTCAATCCCACGTTAGATGTACTACTGGGAAAAAGAGAGAAGATGGCAGGGGTTAAAGCAGAACACAAAGAAATGCAACTTCCTATGCACCACATGCTAACATTATGAGTTATAGCTGAACAAGTCCTTGTATCCCAACAACAAGGGATGTAGATATCCAAGGATTTCATTGTGGTCTCAGGGCTTCTCAGGGTGTGCAAGGACAACGTGCAAAAGCAGCCAAGGAGGAGACTCTTCCATAACCATCTATGCTCATGAGAGTCCTTGAGATTGGAGAGATCAATGGCAATGGCCACAGAGGAAAATACAGTAATAGGAATACAAATTTCCTCAGAGGGAAGTTCTAGTTACTGGCTATCCCCTGAAATAGCATCTCTCAGGTTGTCACTTGTCTTTTTGTGGAAGCTTACCTGTAAATGGTGACAGCTGTCAGATAGGTACTTAGCAAACAGGCTCTTTCCAGTTCTAGAGCTTTAAAGAAAAGTCTCTCAGCTGAGGAAGCTTACTGCTTATCTGTGGAAATGGCTTTAGGTGGCCCTGTCAGTTAGGAGAAAGTCATGCAGACAGCACAGAAGAATGCTAAGTTAGAAGTAGTTACCTTTGCTTTGAAAACCTGCCATTGTGCCCTCTGATCACTTTAAGGGCATGAAGGCCTACACCTGGCTCAGATCTTCCATTTGCATTGCTTTACCTCAACATCCTGACACCGGCAACCTGCTTGGCAGGCAATGCACACAGGCCTGATATTCTCAGTAAAAATACCAGCAAGTGCTGTGATTGCTAGCAGTCTTTCCTAGCAGCTACCAAAAAGGACAGAAATCAAAGACACTGTGGCTTAACAGCCAGGCCAAAAAAAAATCCCAGCCAGCTCAACATCTTATTTCTGAGTGGCAAAAAGGCAGAGCAGACATGCAGTGACACTTCTTCACCCTGCCCCTACAGATTTTAGGATCTGCTGGTTTGAGGACTTCCTTGTGTGCCAGGACAAGAACCTTTGTGCTTAATACTCCTCAGTGAACTCCTTTCAGCAATTTGTCCAGCTGGTACTTTGAACAGGTAACAAATCTGAAGATCCACAGCAGCTGGTAGCAGTGAGTTGTATGCATCAGCTGTATGATCTGAAGTAGTACTTTCTTATTTCAAAATTGCCATTTGCTAATTTGATTTCCTGATCCCTTTTTTCTGCATCAAAAGAAAATCCTCTTTCGAGACTTCCCCATTCTCCTCTAGCATTACTCTCCATCTCCCTGCTGAAATACAAATTAGAGTATTTCTGTAACTTTTTTTGTATTTCTTAGCCAATTATTCACTCATGAGAAGAGCTTCCCTCTTATCCTAAGGCAGGCCCTGTAACAACAGATCTTGTGAAGCAAGATTGTTCCCCAAGGAAAAAAAAAAAAATTGTTTCTCCCTTAGTCTGTACTTTGGTTTATCATCCTTTTTTTATTTCCTTCATTTAGACTCAATCATGGCTTTTAAGTAGGTCTTCTTATTTTTAATAGCTTCCTTATCCTGATGTGAACCATACTGAGAATGTTTTGTTATTGTTGCTGCTGTTTTGTTCCCAAGTTTCCTCAAATCTTTTTTCAAAGGTAAGAGGCAGCACTTGCTTTGACCATCTAGTATGGAAACTTTAAGACAATCTCTTTGAAAGCATTTTAGGCTTTTGGCTGCCACTTTAAGCTTCCCCCCCTGCCCCAAACAAACTTCTTAATTCTTTTGTTGTTCTCTTTTTAGAAAAAGAGCAGAATACCACATATTATGGCCACTTCATACAAATCAGCTCTTAGTAACAGAATATAATTCAGTCCCAAGAGTGCACAGGACATGGTTCAAAGAGCTGCTTCTCCTGGGCTGTATGACTAGTTACTTCATAAAGCATTCCTACCTTTGTAACCACTCTGATCAGTCTCAGCATGTCACAGAGTTGCCAACCTGATAGAGCAATTCAACACTAACATCAAATACTATGCTTTTTCAAGTTCAGCCTGGAATTAGAAATTGCAGGGATTCTGTGTTACTTAACTCATCTGATTTGCCTCTCTGTTCCATCTTCAGCTTATAGCAATATATGCTATTAATTTAAGCTACTGTTTTCCTTACATAATTTGTTTTTTCTATTGGGAACACTTCTTGCCACCTCTGCTGAATGAAGATCAAGTATTAGAACAGACAGAAAGAGCAGAGAGGACTTCCCTATGGATCGTACTGTCCTCTGCAACCTCTTGTTTAGCACCCATTCCCTAGGAAAGCCCAATTGCTTGAGTTTTGGCCATGTGACAAGATGTGCAAAAGACTAGACTGAAAAAGGGGTGGAGATTTGACATGGCAATATTGGATGGAGTGAAGGCAAGCAGAAGAAACTCTGCTATCTCCTATGACCTGCTAGCAATGAAAGAGAAGGGGTAGAGCAATACAAAGAGTCAGCACTCAATGCTGGTGGTTTAGATGAATCAAGACGTCCACAAATTTCAGTCTCTCTGACAGTTCCTGGTGGGGGAGCAGGAACATCTTTAGTAAAGTAGTTCTAACTTGCAGCAGTGGAACTACGCTTTGGAGCTAAGCTCACAACTGGTGATATTTATCAAAAGACCAAGTAACTCCACTTTGTGTGTCAGCAGTGGAAAACTCTGGGGAAAAGCCACTGCTAATAAGGGACCTGCAGAAGCAAGTACTTTGTCACAGTTACTTCTCAGGCTTATCTTAAAAAAAAAAAAAAAAAAAAAAAAGCAGAGTCCTTCATAGGTAGTTTAGTTGGTAAAGCTGTAGCCAGTATTTTCTGACACAGGGACACTGCTGATTGCTCCTTACCACACAGGGCAACCATTGACATAGGAGATTTTCTTTAATGATAAAAGACATTGGTAGGGCCAAGTACTGGAGCAAGTCCCAATCAAACATGCCAAAAGGTAGTGTTCAAATCTGATTCACTTAGAAGACAGGCTGGTGGCTACTGCTTGGCATTGGGAAGCATTAAAGGGATAACAAGGGAAGAATAATTTTGCTAAGCTATAATTATCAGTAGCAACAAAAATCAACTCCATGATACGGTGCTATAGGAGAACAAATGGACACCACCATAGTCTGCTGTGAAGCCTAGGAAGAAGACATTGACAAGGAGCTGTGGGATGGCTCTGCATGTCTTACATAGTAAAAGAACATGCAGGAGATAGGCCTGTCTCCAAAGATCTCAATGCAGACTTTAATTTTGTGTGCTCAAGGACCTCACATGCCACAATTTAGGTCTGCTGAGATGAACCATGAAAGAATAGCTAGGTCACTGCTCCCCTCCTCCTCTTTTTTTTTTTGTTTTTGTTTACAGTCATGCTTACAAGTACTGAAAAAAGCACACAGCAATTCTTTTAAATTAACAATTCTTCTGAATATAAAATATTTTAAAAGCAATACATCGAAGTAGCATTTACCAGCTTAATTTATACTGGCTTGAAGACTGATGGATTAGGTTGATCATAATGGTTCCACTGGCTCTTGGACTGGCTGCCCTATTAGCCATTCACTACTAGTAATAGTATCAGTAACAGAGGCCTGGAGAGCTGCTAAGCTAATCCAACTGTTAAGTACTGAAAGAGTAATAGGTATATAGTAGGGTCCATCAAAAGAAATCTGTCTAGTTTCCTTGACCTCTATGCTTCAAGTACTTCGCAGCTATAAAAGCATGTGTTACCATAAGTTCTGTCCCTGCTTTGGTGCAGTGGTCTCTGTGGGAAGGTCGGCAGCATGCACAGACCGGTGAAGCTTGCTCACTCTGCCATCAGTGCCACTGGTCCTCCGCTTGTCTGTAAAAGAAAAGCACAAGCTCAAGTGTATTCTCCTTCATCTTCCTCAGTGAGCATTTTTATTTTGCAAAAACTAATCTATCTCCAGGTTAAGTGTTTATATGCAACATCTAGGCCAGCAGTACATTTGTCAGGGAAAACTAATCCAGCATTAGTTTGCTAAAGTTCACAGTATATGCATTTATAGAAATATGAAAACAGATAACAGATTTTTAAAGAAATTACTGCATCATAAAGCACATACATAAAATTAAAAAAATCATTCCTACTATTTCAAATACATAAAACTAGTTTCACTTTTTAGCTATATACTGAAAAAGTACTTTTAGAATTGAATGAGTTATAAATAAGATGTATTTGTATTTCTGAGCATCTCAGTCTGACATGAATTTAAACCTTTGCTTATTTAAGCCTTTGCTTCTTAAGTTTCAAAAGGAACGTGCTGAAATCTTGCACACTAGCTGGGCAAATATACAGGCAGCAGTTGAGAAATTAATGCAGCTGGAAGCAAGCTGGTGTACAGGAACATGGCTGGTCAATATTTGAAAGAGTTCACATAAGAAAATATATCCATCGAGGGCCACTAATGATACTGCCTGCAGCTCAACAAGACACCAAGACACAGATGGCTGGAAAGTTACATGCTGGATGAAGTATCTCATTGTAGGTTTGCCCTGTTTCATTCTTCTACAGGTGCCTACTCTGCCCATTGTCCAACACAAAATACCACCAAGTGAGGGCTCTCTGATTTAACTCAATACAGCCTCTCACATGCAGTATTTCTGTAGATGGACTAAATGCCAGCCTATGATGTTTCAAAGGCAAGAAATGATCAGGACTGAAACTGCAACTGGAGTCAGATTATAACACACTCTTCTGTACCAAGACCTATTTCCACATAGAAGTGTTAAGTTTCCCTCCCCACAGACTGGTTTTTGTGCATGTCCAAGTTCCGCCTGCAAGGCTCCTTGTCAGCCAGGCAAAATTACAGAGGAAGCACTAGAACTTCAGCTAGTCCTTGCACCTCACCTGCATGTTCAGTTAGAGGGCTGCTTGCCAAAATGGCCTCAATCAGCAGAGCTATAGGTATCTATAAGACTGTTCTGCTTGATACTATTTCATAGGTTAATCTGGGAGTCTTGCCATTGGTAGAATATTAGCATTGTTATGGATACTCTCACTCTCTGCAACACACAGCTGACTACTTGTCCAAGAAGTCTGGCACACTGCAACTCAGCATGTTCAGAGTAAACCAGAGGGATTAGTCCACAATTGACATCAACCTCACTGCTTTTAAGAGAGAGGTGATTGTGTCCCATGGTCCTTATGTGGCACATTGCAGGCAGTCTCAAGACCTGCAGCAGCAGGAAGATCATCATGAGCATCGGACTCTCCTGTGTGCAAGCTTCTGGAGTTTAAAGAAGGCTTAAATCAGAGTACCCCATGAAAACACTCAGACTAGACAGTTCTCCCTCACATTCACAAATCCATTCTAACAGTCAGACAGCAATAAAGGAAATACCCACAGAAAAGCAGGCTAATCATACCTCCTGAGCTGTAGTCCTTTTTAAAATCTTCTTTTTTCTGATGGGGAAGGATGAATCTGTAGTCTATACTGTCATGTACCCAGCCTTTCTCAATGAACAAGCCAGGAACCTCATCTGAAAACAGCCAATACCTGTAGAAAACATGTATGTTAACAGGTACCTGTCTCCTCTTTTGGCTAGTTACACACATCCACTTCTGTTTGCATAGAGGGAAGAAGCAGCTGTGTGCTTGACTCAATAAAAACTGAATGCATGTATATCTTTATATTGGCACAGCTGAGAAACATGAAAAGCTTTTATTAGAATCCATTCTAAGCTCATTCCTGTGCAACAAACATGGAAAAAAAAAAGCTGGTAATTAGGTTCTTGAGCACTGATGCAAGCACTTGAAGCTCTACAGGCTAGTGGATCCTGACCTCCACAAGGCAGCCTCAAAAAGCTGGCCATGTAAACCAGTGAAGGCCATTACACTCTATATACACAAAAAACTCACTTCTGCACTCCTCCACTGTTCAACTGACAGGAAGTCCTCTCAAAATCCTCCATATCAATCATTTCTTGGGGACCGCTATCTGATAAAGCTCGTCTCAAGAGGAAAGAGCCAGCAGCTCAGGCTCATTTCCTTTCCTACCTGTTATGATTACGATCGGTGCCAACTGGGGTCCTGCGCATCACCAGCTTTGCTTTGGCAATTCCATCCTGGAAAGTTTTCTCAGCTGCAGCCTTATGCTTTCGGATTCTTTCTTCCTCCGCTTCTTTCTCCATTCTCACTGTTGGAATTAGCAGAGAGAAGTATTAGATTTCATTTATTGTATCCCGGCATCAATATTCTCTTTTATTTTACTACATCATGGGGGTAAAAAAAAAGTATTAATCGGTAACTTTGGTTAATATTCTTTTAGAACAGCCACCCACCCTTCAACTTACTCTACACCCACCATTCTAGGAAAAAAAACTCAAGAATTAAGTCAAGGCATAAGGATGAACTGGGCTAAGGAAAGAGGAAAGTCTGGATAAAAATTGTCTGGAGGAATTAGTCCTCATTATTATTTCCCATTCTAGACCAACAAAGTGATATCCATTGCTGTGCAATCCCATATAACAACAGGGTCAAAGATCTTTAGCTACAGCACAGCATATGACAAGGACTTCTGCTCTGGCCAGCTCAAGTGTTGTCACAGCTGGACCGCTCCCACTACAGAGGTCAGCGTGGCTAATGGACACCTGCATTTCCACAACTGCAGCTGTGAGGAACACTCTCCCCACAACCTTACCTACCAAAAAAAACAGATCTGGCACAACAGAGACCTCTTCCAGGCACAACTGTCTCACAACAGTGACCAAGTCACATCTCGTAACACCTCATGCTTTCCCATATATGCTATGATGTGGAAAAGCATTAAAATAGAACCCTCGGGTATTGAAATTTCAGTAGCTCTCAATATCCATTGCTGTTGACAAAAAAATGAAGGGAAGAAAAATATGTAGTGGCCTAAATCCTGGCATCACAGGCTCCCTGGCAAAAGCCTTACAGAATAAAAGATGTCATTCCACATGTCTAGTTAAGGAGCAAGAAGGAAGGGAGCTTCTGCCACAAGACAAAACATTAAGGTCAACAGGATTTATGCTCCTCATGATGGTTCAAGAGTCTCTACACTTTTGCCCATCTCTGAAGAATAGGTGTACTTCCACCAAGAACTGTCTGAACAAAAAGGAACAAAACATGAAACTGAGTCACACTGGCTCTTCAGAGACTGATCTCAATCTAAGAAAAACATCACCCCTTCACAACTTTCACAAAAGGCTATGGGCAACATTCTTTTGTGTCTGGAGAAAACTTGAGGGAAAAAATAAAAAGGATGAAGAAATGAAGACTTATCTTTACATCACAAAGCAGGGTTTGAAGCAGATGTAATGAGACCATATGGAAGGGGTGAGGTGGACTGGGGCAGGTAAAAGTGAGCATATAGATAACATATGTTGGCTGCTGTCCTAGGGAGAAAGCTAACTTCTTGCTAGGACTCTTCCCAAGGCTACTAACCTATTCTTCATCTTGCAGCCATTTTCTGTATAAAGACAGGTTTGATAACAGTTGATTAGTAAATACCTGGTAAGTGTCTGAAGTCCTGCCAATGTAATCAATCCTGACTGATTAGAGGAGACATACTGAAAAACATACCTTTGCATTTGTTACACCAACTCAATATACCAGCTTCTATATAATAATATAGTAACAGCATAACAATTTACATTCATTGCAGCATGGCAAAATTGTCCTGTTAATCCATACCTGCCAGACACAAGCACCTGCACCCATATATCTGTAAATACCAACTCCTCCCTAAACCTTATGACCCCTCCCCTCCATCAAAGTATTGAAATCAGAACAACTAGCAATAGCCACTCTCACAGCACCAAATGCATCACATGACCTAAATCTGAGTCTTGCAAACCACATCAGGAGACCAATATTACAGGAAGTACTGTTCTCACCTTCCACTAGGAGACAGAGGTAATACGATTCCCCCAGAATTTTTCTCCGACACCTTCTCAAGACTTGCTGCTGTCACCTGATGCTAGCACAAGTCACACTTCACTCTCCTCAGTACCCTCGCCTCAAAAGCCAAGACTTCAACCAAAACAAGCCACAGTGCCAGCTGTGGCAATGCTTACGACATGGGATATTGTGGGCATTCATGAGACAGGTATTTTTTTCTGTGCAACTGTAAAGACCAGTTGCAGCAGGTACCATCAAGTGCCAGACTAAGGAAGAGGCAAGGCAAGAACAGAAATTTAGTCATATGCCGAAACTGTTCAAACAGAATGAGAACGAAGACACCATACTAAAGGGTTCCTCCTCCCATGTGATCTTCAATTGTGATGGCACGCTAGTCTCAGTTGGTATTTTCCTCTCTAGCAGGCTTTGTTAGCTGTATAAGCTTCCAGCTCTCCATTCTCCTCCAACAGACTATGTGGGAGCTATTGCTTCATGGAGTGATCAGGCAAAGAACAATTAGTAAGTGCTGCAGTAACACAGAAATGAAATGACTTGACTCTTACTATCAAGAAAATACAGATATCATGTTCTCTCAGTGGGGAGTTCTGTATTGACTTCTTTTGAAGTCAAGAAAGAACAGAAAAATACATTTATGCTTTCTTACACTGGGTTCTTTTTTGAGCTGAGACTAGCTTGGTTGCACTGGCTGCAATCTTGGTAGGTTTAATGTAAAAGAGGTTAGTGCTCCCAGTGTTACAGATGTTACCAGAGCAGCAAAAAAGAAACCACTGAGATCTTTATCTATATGTATGTAAAATAATAGTTGCTGACAAAACATCTATTGTGCAGTGGTTCATATATATGAATATCGAATCACTGTACAATAGGTGTTTTGTCAGCAACTACTCTTTTACTTCCCCCAGAGATACTAACATTATTAAAAGCACATGCAACTGAAGTGGTGTGAAAGCCAGTAGGCTGAAAAAGCCCCCAGAAGGCCTGTGTGATGGTAGGAGCACACTGATCAGTTCTCATTGGGGTCATCCAGAACTATTTTTCACATACTGAAACCATACCAGCCTCCAAGTCCTCCTCTGAAGTCCAGAACAGATTAGCTCCCAGCTGCTAACCCTAACTACTGCATCATCAACATTAACCAAGATCTTTGGTATGTTGAGGGTACCTTTTTGTCTGGTAGCAACTGCTTAACAGGTAAAAGAAGCCCTGGATGCCTGAAATGTTGGGGTTTGATATGTGGAAAGGAAGCAATATGAATTCAAACCTTACTGAAAGGCTTAATCCTTCCTTCCCTGCCAGAGACCTAGTTTTCCTTGTGAAGTCCAAAAGAATGAATCAAACTTCCTCAACATGCAAGCCAAATTACTCTTATCAATGTAATATTGCTCTTCTTCATATATAGCTAGTACAAACTATAAAGTGAGAACAACAAGAAGTATCCTAAGGAGTAGTGTCCAAACCGTATTTAAGTAAAATCTTATCATGAACGTGAACTTGCTGTCAAACAACTGGAATGCTACAAGAATTGGGGCTAAGAGGCCATTCAGCTACAGCATGTTAGATATTTGGTATTTTGTTTTTCTGAAGTAGGACAGCACTCCAGATCTTCAGCAGTTTATTGATACTTCTGAGACTCACAGTTGGTAACAGAAGATCTGAAAAGTCTATTTACTTTCAATGGGAGGCATGGTTGTACCCAGTCTACTTCCTTAGAAGCCTCAGGGTATTCCATGTTATTTACCTATTCTTGGTCTCCTAGAACACATAATCCCAGATTTCAGCTACGGCATATAAGCCAGGCTCCATGCAGGATGCTTGTCCCGTAACTGTTTCAGAAGTGAAATAACAACCTACATGAGCTATGCTGTCCACTTCCACCTGCACAGTACCCACATTTACAACCAAAAAAATCCCTGAAGTGCAATTCCAAAGTATTTTGCTCTTCATATTCCATACTCCTTCGCAAAATGCACTACTTACACAGAGGCATACAAAGTTTGTTACTGCAACTCGTGATTTATAAAGGTTTGAGCAGTTTATATTTATACAACTCCATAACTAATTCTTTAAAGTGAGAAACTCTAAACTGAAATTTATTGCCTAAGTCCTTATCTGGGAGAAGGGCTCCTAGCATCAACCTGACAATGCACATGGCAGCAAGGCCAGCAGCAGCTGTAGGAACTAGCTTTTAGGCAGGAAATATTTCCTCTGTACATAAGAGCCAGAAGATGTTTGAAGGCAGACAAGGTTTTTTGTTTGTTTTCTGTCCCCAAAACAGATTTTCTGTTTTCCAGCCTTCCCGGGCCTGACGGGATTAGAAAGGTACTGGACAAAAGATGCCCACAGATAAAAATCCAAAAGCATTTATTGCTTTTTCTTAATATTCCAGATTTTAAGCTGCCATAGGAACCATAGCAGCTGAATTACACTTCTCCAGTGAGTAAATCCCTTAAAACCAGGTAATGCTTTTGAAAACAGGCTGTCAATTTTGCCATTAACTTGTGTGTTGAGTAGAGGGGAATAAATGTTCTGCCCTTCTTGTATTTTTCTTACCTCTCATTTGTATTTCTTGTTGCTCCCTCTCTTTCTTGGCTTGGATGGCAAGAAGGCGCCTGCTCTTCACAGCACTTATCATATCATCAGCTTCTATTTCTACCCGGTGCTCTATTTTCATCATCTCGGGTTTTTTCTTTTCATTTCTTCCCATCATACTCTCATCTTTCCCATTCTCCTTGGTTTTGGCCACCATTTCTTTTCGCTTCTGTTTTTCTGCTCTTTTCTTGTCATTTTCTTCCTTCAAGATAGCTAGGCGCTCCTTCCACAGCTCAGCCGACGTCTGCTGCTTTGCCTCCACGTGGTCCTGCACCGAATAAGTCATTAGAATCCGGTGGCACAGTGCTCCAAGTATCCGTAATTTCTCTTCAGGAGTCAACTCAAAGAATTCCGATGTCTCCAGTTTCTCCAAGAACTCATCTTGTACTTCATTATCCTCAAAAGCTGCCAAATCCTTGCTTTCATCTACATTATCCGAGACCTCACTTTCCTCCTGCACATCTGACTTGCGTAGGCACAGGCGAACCAACTCAGAAGCAGAATGCAAAGTAAGTGGTATTTCAGAAAGCTTCATTCCTAGCTCAGCATAATCTTCAGCAATTTCATCTTGCAGCAGGGTCTGCAAGAGAATGACCAGTACTCGGTTCAAATAAAGGAAGCCTCCCTTTTCTGCGCAAAGTGCTTCCATCAGGGAAACTGCCGTAATTGGATATTGAGCATCTGGCATCAATAACCCTGAGTAACAGCTCAGGAACTCCACCACCATAGCGACGTCCCCAAAGAGCGTATTAGGAAGTCCTTCTGGAGTATCAACCAGTTTAAAAGTAGGCAAGGTTTTCCCTTTAAGATCTTGGTCCTCATATCTTTTCTGTTTTTCCAGTTTTTCCTTCATCTCCTTCTCCTTCCGCTCCTTTGCTCTCTCCTTCAGTTTCTCTTTCAGCTTCTCCCTTTTCTTCTTCATGTACTCCTTTCGCTGCTCCTCTGTCATGGTGGCCCATTTCTTCCTATGCTCTAGAAGCTCATAGCGTTTCTGTACTAACCCTCGCAAATCCTCAGGGAGACGGGCACGATCCTCATTTGAGAGCAACCTAGCTGTTTTGGAAATGATACAGGAAAGAGCACTTTTTTTGTCTTCCCGGTCTTTGTTTTCTTTGTAATAAGCAATGAGATGGAGTGCTGCAGGAGGCAGATGTTTCTGGGGTTTGCTGGAAGACCTAGGGGTGCCTCCAGAACTCCTGGGAGCCCTGGACACCTTAGTGGTACCTTTAGCCATGTCCAGTAGTGTCATTTGTTTCATTTTCATCTTGGGGGTCTTCAAGCCTTTCCTAGGAGACTTTGATTTTCCTGATGATTTCTGCCCATTCAGAACCCTTTTGCCTCTCTGCTTTTTGTCCAAGGATTTGTTGTTGCCCTTTCCCAGTCGGTTCCTCTTTGGAATGCGAAAGTTAGAACCGAGTTTAGCAGGTGACACGATTTTCATCACCTCTTCCAGCTCCTCTTTAGGACATTTTGAATTCTTAGAGTTTTTCATCTTCAGTGGAGAACCAATAATAGATTTCTCCAAATGCACATGGCACCACAGAGTAGGGCTCAGCGGCTGGCCCAGGGATGATCCATCAGCTTTGGATTTCTTAGAAGGCTTTCTGTCAGGTGATCGAGAGCTCTTCCTCTTGGTTGAGGGGTTGAGAGTCATATACTAAAATTAAAGAAAGAATGATTTTTATATTAATATTTAAAAATAAAGGTAATATAGATCCTTTCTGTCAATTCTTTTTGCCTATGTTTATTTTTAATATATTTTTCCAGTGAACAAGGAGTACTCAATATTTTAAGGGTGACAGGCTTCTACAACAGCTTTCAATATTCTGCACTGTAGTCACTATGTTGGTTATGAAGTCATTAGCTCATTCCAGAAAGTTCACATTTAACTTTATAAAATTAAACACTACGAAGAATTTTAAATGTTTCCTACTACATTACATAAAAACATTTTGCTTCTACTTAAAAGGTTGTGGGAAGGCAGTTTGCCTGCAAAATATTGACATTAATTTCAAAAACTATTCCTCTGCTCAGAGGTATCTTACTGAGTCATGTAGGGTTCAGTCCTGGACCCCACCCAGCACACCACCCAGAGGAAAACTGAAGGAGCACAGAAGTGATGGGTGACAGGAGTTTAGAGACTGGTTTCTGAATTGCCTCAAAGTATCTAGAATGAAGGCGAGACAGGATTCAATTCTGAAATAACATGATTGAATAGCTGACTGTTTTTAACCTGCTAAAATAACCTACCTGACAGCATACTTTAAGCACAGAACAGTTTAATCCAGAGCCAAACAGAGACTGATTTCAGGACTACGTCAGCATCTCAAATTCAGTTTCAGGATGCACCCAGAATACTAATATATTTCAAGAAGTGAAAAATAAAATACAAGGATATAACCTTTAGGTTATGGATAAAATTACCAGAAAACAGGGGCTGAAAATTTGAAATTCCTTAGCAATAAAAAATTCCACAGTGGTAAGCACAGCAAAAGGTGCAAGCATCTAAGAAGCATTTATTTAAGAACAGACATACACAAACACGATCAATTTAAGACTACTATAGGAATATTCAGATTTTCCAGCTCATGGATGTTCCCTCTTGAAGACTTTAGTTTAAAGAGCTCTCATTAGCTCATTAGGGAAATTTTTACTGAAGATTGCACAATCACCAAATCCAGTGCCTGCATAACTTCATTCTACAAAAATTGTGTTGAAATATTTGCTGAAGAGAATTACCTAAGCCAAAAGCATCCAGCAAAGATACGAATCATGATAATTAAATTCACAAATATTAGATCTACAACTTATACTGTATGTATAACTATCACTTATACAACACCTCCATCCATCAATGCTCTGAATAAAAGAGTTTGTACACCACCAGCAAATACTTTAATTTCTCTTAAGGCAGTGATCCCAAATACTACAGCAAGGGTAAACACAGCTCAAATATGAAGAACTTATTTTTCCTTTTAAGCAAATTTACAAGTGTTCAGAAGAGTCAATAGAAGCTTGCTAGAATGAGGTGTTGTCCTCCTACTGAGCAAAAAGGGATATAGCAAATATTTCTCTTCTAGTTTTAGAACAATGCTTGACAAAGACGAAGTCCATGAAAAAAAGCGAGTTTATTAAATGAACAAAATGGTGCTTTCTACATCCAAAGATGAATTTTAAACCAGCAGATTTCATGATACGACATTTACTCAGTTACCAGTATATTTGGCTGGTCATTACAAAGGGCTGGGAAAAAAAACATCCCTGCTACTCAGAGTATTCAGTACAGAATTTGTTTTATCTGCCATCACTCAATCAAGCACCATACAAGAACCAAGAATCATGAAGTCAAACACATCTGTGGTGGGTTGACCCTGGCTGGACACCAGGCGCCCACCAAAGCTGTTCTATCACTCCCCCTCCTCAGCTGGACAGGGGAGAGAAAAATATAACAAAGAGCTTATGGGTTGAGATAAGGACAGGAGAGATCACTCACCAATTAACTGTCATGGGCGAAACAGACTCAGCTTGGGGAAAATTAACTCAATTTATTACAAATCAACCAGAGTAGGGTAATGAGAAATAAAACCAAACCTCAGAACACCTTCCCTCCACCCCTCCCTTCTTCCCGGGCACAACTTCACTCCTGGATTCTTTACCAACCCCCCCTCAGCGGCACAGGGGGATGGGGAATGGGGTTTACGGTCAGTTCATCACACATTATTTTCTGCTGCTTCATCTTCCTCGGGGCAGGACTCATCACACTCTTCCCCTGCTCCAGCGTGGGGTCCCTCCCACGGGAGACAGTCCTCCACAAACTTCTCCAACGTGGGTCCTTCCCACGGGCTGCAGTTTTTCATTAACTGCTCCAGCATGGGTCCTTTCCACAGTGTGCAGTCCTTCAGGAGCACACTGCTCCAGCGTGGGTCCCCCATGAGGTCACAAGTCCTGCGAGAAAACCTGCTCTATGGGCTCCTCTCCACAGATCCACAGGTCCTGCCAGGAGCCTGCTCCAGCGCGGGCTTCCCATGGGGTCACAGCCTCCTTCAGGAACCCACCTGCTCCGGCGTGGGGTCCTCCACAGGCTGCAGGTGGATAACTGCTCCACCGTGGGCCTCCATGGACTGCAGGGGGACAGCCTGCCTTACCATGGTCTTCATCACGGGCTGCAGGGGAATCTCTGCTCCGGCACCTGGAGCATCTCCTCCTCCTCCTCCTTCTTCTTCACTGACCTTGGTGTCTACAGGGTTGTTTCTCTTACATGTTCTCACTCCTCTCTCCAGCTGCTGTTTCTGTCTGTCCCAACCTTTTTTCTTTCTTAAAAATGTTATCACAGAGGCATTACCACTATCGCTGATTGGCTCGGCCTTGGCCAGCAGCAGGTCCGTCTCAGAGCCAGGTGGTATTGGCTCTGTCGGACATAGGGAAAGCTTCCAGCAACTTCTTACAGAAGCCACCCCTGTAACCCCCCTGCTACCAAAACCTTGCCACACAAAGCCAATACAACATCCAACTCTTGCATTGTAACCATGAAAAAGGCCCAGTAACTGATGTTACCAGGCAAGGACTATAGCTCTTCCATTTGTCTTACACCAGAAAATCATGTCTCTAATTGTAGATAAGTAATGCAAACTATTGGAAAAAAATCAAGAAAAGGTAGTTACACCTCAAATTTTCAAAGTAGACCACTGTTTCAGACATTCAAGCTGTGTCACCTCTCAAAGGGTCAATCTTCAAAAGAGCGGGCCTTCCTGCTCTGCATCTAAGTTGATGTAAGCTTGGGAGCACCAAAATCCAACTGGCACACTGAAGTCTCTACCAAGACTGTTTAAGGGTGGGGAATGGGTGAGAAAGCAGAGGAGGTACTTTTAGGAATTCTTACCTTATGTGGGTCAAGCAAGAAGTCACTAAATTTACTGGGGAGAGAGTATTTCTTCACTAACTCATCCTCCACTACCCACGGGGCATTCTCACATGTGCCGGCCCGTAGCGCGTTGTGACGGATGAAGTACCTCAGGATCTCTTTGTTGGGAGGACGCTCTGTACGGACTAAGCTATCTGCTGGTACGTTGCTGATGATCTTGGAGATAACAAACAGACAAACTGTTAACATTTAACTTCTAACCACATTATAAGTACATACCATATGGCTAAAAGGAGCAAGGACAATTGTACTGCTTTATGTCCACAAACTCTTCACTCTTTCAAAGCTCTCTTGCAAAGACTCAAAACAAACCAAACAGAACATGCAGAACCAAGATGCACAACAGAGATTGGCAGGAGATTCAGTTAGCCAAAAAAGTAGAAAACGTTACTTTATGTTGCAGATTTCTTGCCAAAGCCCACTACTTCATCTCTGACCTTCCTCCAGCTTTTGCTTACTACTAACTTCAAAGCTTTTACATATTAATGTTTGTTTTGATTTTTTTCCTGAGACCAGAGGAGTAACTCTGCTAGTGGTACTCATTAAATTGAGGTCAGCACTGCCTCTCTCGGAAAATTAGCAAAGAGATGACAAAAAGCACACAGCAGTGCTGCAGCTACACAGAGCTTCTTAAAGCACAACTACGTACGACTGTCAGAGAAGTTCAGTTAGAACAAAAGCAGCAACTGCCGCTCATGATTTAACTAGTCTACCTCTGACCAAGTTTCATTAACTGCCTGACCAGAGATTAACCAGTTAACAGCAACCTCTCTAAAGCTACCATAGCACTGTGACTCAGCATGTGGTACTAGGGAATTGTCAGGTGTCTCCATGCACAAAACCCAATTACATAACAGCCAGGCTAGCCAGCCTCACAGACAACTACAGCCATCCTGATTCCAATACCATGACCCCGGCATCAAGTACTACATTGGGCTGTATAGACACACCAGTAGTGATTAATTAAACTTGCATATTCATGTTATAACAGAAAGGATTCAAATGGGCAACTCACCTTATCTTCATTTTTCAGCTTGACATCATATTTGTGTGGCAGGAATTTAGGTGGAACCCACTTCCTTTCTTCCTTCTTCAAAGAAGTGGGAAGCTTCCGAGGAGACCTACGTGCTCGATCATCTGATAAAACAAGGTAAGACATTAAGTGTCTTAGTATTAGAGTCCAAAAAAAAAAGTTAAAGAATCCAGATCATTGCTGGACTGGGCACCCCACCCCTTGCCATCTATACGGTGTTTGGTTAAACTACAACATCAGGATAAAATCCCAAATCAGGTTTTAGAAATATCCTGAAGATGCAGGTTGGGAACGGAGTGCCTAAATAGCTCTGAAGTAGGAGGTAACACCTAGCTTCAAGGAGTATAAAGGACCACTTGCAGTATTTAAACCCATTTCTCTACAGATGGTAAGCCACAACTACCTGTGTAAAGGGAGAAAATGCCTGTAAAATTCATGAAGGGGGACAGGTTTCATAACCTAGCCAGTAACCTTAGGGAGCTCCTGCCAAGAGCCCTAGCTGTCTCTGCCATGCCATATTTGAAATAATTCTACTGCAGGAATTACCGACTTTAATTTAAAGTAACTTTTAAGATCATTTAACTTTGGTGGCCATTAAGTATTTTATAGTTACAAGCCCTATGTCTATGGGCTAGTTTAGCTGGAGATTTTAAGCATACTTATACAATCAGTCTTTTTACTCTCAAAAGAGATGTAACTGAAAGAGTACAAAGGCATCACATCTTCTTGCCAGCTGGTGTTGAGTCTATTATTTCTATATTCAGGATGCAAATGTTAATCATTTAAGACAAAATCCAAGCTTACTGAAGAAAGCGATCCCCAAATGTTTTTATGTCTGTGGCTATGACTCAAAGAAAGCACTAAAGCAAGCATGATAGATGAGAATAATTATCTACTAAGTATATGCAGAATACAAGTAGATATTAGACCCAAGTCAGATTTTTAAATATAGATATCTATCACTGTCACATTGTAAGCCCTATAGCATTTAAGCTTCAGCAGCATTATACCTTACATGGCATAAAGCTAAGTTCTGCCCCCCTGCCTTCCAAATCAGTCACCTTGGTTAGGGAACAGATCACAGATGCTTCAAGCTCATTGCACCATATACATAAATGTGCAGCTACTTCCCACATTAGTGCTACATTTTAGATAATGCAATGTAGAATCCTCTGCTCCAAGCATCACTCATTATAGAAGTTTTCCTTAAAAATAAACCCCACTGAATTTCATAACAGCAGTAGTATGTGTGAAAGCAGACTAATCCTCTCACCACAAGTCAGGCTGAGACATAACTTTTGCCTGCTTTGGTTCAACATTTGTTTTAAAAAAATCTTGGTAAGTTCACAAATACTGAACTACCTTTTTCTGCTCAACAGCACAATGGAAGTCACATACAAGACACTTCAAGCTCTGTAAAAGGTCTGCTTTCAGAGATCAGTGTATTTTAAGTGGCTGAATGTTACCTTTGCTGGATGTGCGTAACACACAGAGTAAGTTTATATATAAGAAATAACAATGTGTTGCTTAGTCCTGGCTCTGACTTTGAAGGACTCTTGTAACGTTGCTGCTTCTGCAACAGGCCTGTAAGTGACCTCTCCTTTTGTGATTTACTTTCTAGATTCTAAAACCAGGGATGACTACATTGGATTTCATCTAACAGCACCTGGATGCTGGGGTTGGGAAGAAGAAATCACTGTACATTCCTGCCTAAAGTTATTTTACAAAAAGCATACTTCATTTGTTGTTGTATTGTACTGAAATAAAACTTACATTCACTACACTACTGGAACCTCTTAAAGGATCCATATGCTGTTGTCTCCTTGTATTCACCACTTATTTTGGTTTTTCGGAAGCATTATTAGGTCCAAGTACAGCTCAAGCTGCAGAACCTGCCTTCAGTAGTCCACCATCCATTTTCAGGAAAAACTAGCCTTTCCTCTCACTTCTGCAGATTTTCCAGAGTTCACTTCCTAAGCAACTAAAAATACAAAGCCACTTCAGACTGCATGTATGATGCAATAAAGCTGGTATAAAGCCTTATTTATAGCTTCTGAAGCACAGTAGACTCCTAAATAGAGACTGAAGCTCTCTTCCTCTGCCCCTTATTCTCTCCAACAAAATCAGCAAGTTTGACCTAAATATTAGTAAAAATGCTAAGGTTAACTCTGCCCCCTCGTGTGTGCACAGAAAGATACAGCTCTTACGTCACACAGTTATGCAGAGCCTGTTATTGCTTCTAAATGCCCACTCTTGTGTAGTGACCTCAACGCATCTTACTAGTGGTCAAGCATGCAAATTATTAGAATGAAGAAGTCATGTGGCTAGATACCTCCAGCTACTGTACACAGCCTCCTGCAGGTGCAATTCAGGGCCTGAACCCACTAAATGAAAGCAAGTCTTTACTACTTCTGTAGTATGTTGTATAAATGTAACAAATGGTACATAGTTCTTTTAATGGACTCTGGAATATAGATTCAGTAATGAGTTGACTGTGAACTCATGTTCTATTATAACGCAGATTATAAAATCATTAGCAATAAAATTTCCTTTCAATAAATGCATATGCACAAGGAGAAGAGTTAAAAAGAGTAAGTGCTTACTGCTTTTACCGATTACATTATGACTCTGTTAGCATCCTTGATTTGAAAATGTTGAAGTTCATCTTTTACAGAAAAGGTAGGACAGTCCCAGTTTATAGAGGCAACTAAACACAAGCCAGATAATCAGCAGAGTCAGACTGAAAAAGGCTCAGGAATCCCCATTCCTGCAGTATTCTTCCAATCTCTGAGCACTATACTGGCAGTGTCTCTAAGAGCACAGCTGAACACAGATGGTTAGAATACTGCACACCACTGAACAAAATATCATGGTAGACTAACACCCAAGCCCAAAAACGCTGCTGTAAATTTAGGCAACGAGCATTTTTAAAGTAAAAGCTACTTCCTATGCCTTTTACGAGGTAGCTTGAGAGAGCTACCACTCAAAAAAAAATTTTTTTACAAAAGCAGCCATTAGTACCTCTCCAAGCACTATCACTGTTTCAAAGGATGAGTATAAGGCCAGACTGTTTCTGCAAAACTTTTTTTTTTTCTTCCTGGTTATACAGAGCATTGCAATGAAATCAAAACAGCTCATAAGTTTTTCTGGTACCAATCAGAAACAGTTCACAATTATTATGCTTGGGACTACAGCTTGGTAGAACTTGTTTTCCACTCCTGACTTTGCTGTTAGTGGGCTGTTTTCTGAGTTTCCTCTTCTCCATATTAGAGGAGGTTATATACACCTTCCCCAGGTTTTGGAGTGGCTATTTACAAATGTGAATTTTATTACATTTATGTGCATTTAAAATTAAGCTATCGAGATTAGAGCTACGCTGTGGGGTTGTTTTGGTTTTGGTTGTTTTAAAACACTTTTTGAAATCTCTTTTTAAAGAATCTTATAATTCCATTTTTAAGAAGTTACACAGGACATGAAACTTTTTTTTCCTCTTTCAACAGTACCTTCTCAGAGTCAAGAAAAGCCTTGGACATCCACTGTTTAGCTCTGCAGCAAGGAGGAACAGATATGAAAGAGGGGAACAATGTTTCAAAGCATGCTTTATTTTGAACCCTTAGAAGAAAATTAATATGCATTTTTCTGCATGAATTTTGTCTCAGCATTTGAAAATTGGAAAGGGGATAAACCAAAATAAAAAAAAACGAACTAATTTTTAATGTCAGCTGGGGACATGAGAGAGAATGACTGCAGAACAGGCTTTAGAACTAGAGATGTTCGTTCTGAGGATGAACATCACAGCAGAACTTTATGATTCTGCATTAACCTTTTCTGTTCCCCTTCCCCCACCCCCCTTTTTTTTAAATACACTTGTTATACTTTTGAAGCTTATACATTTCATGTATAGCTTTCAGTATTACACCTTAGAATGACAGCACATTTTCTGCTTTAAAACAGGCAAGAACAGTTGAAAGCCAACAGCACTGATGTCACCAAAGCTGCACCACTAACAATAACAGTTTCAGGATTTTCATTACGTAACACTGTTTAAACATCACATATAACGTTCACAGCCCAGGCCCAAGATGTACATAAATTCAAATACTCACTTCCAGGTGCTACCTACTGGCATGCTGTCTTACTACTTACTCATACTTTCCCTCCTGCTGTCATCCTCCTTCAGGATAGCTTCCTTCTGGTTGTCCTGGGCTGCCTGGCTGGAGTTCTCCTTGTCACTGGATGGGGAATCACAGGCTCCGTCCGATTTCTTTTCTGAAGCCTCTTCATCAACCTTCTCCAGGGGATGTATTTTCACAACTTTCACAGGCAACATTTTCTCCTTACCAACCTGCACAGAAATATTGATGGAAACTGAATCTGAGCAAGACACGTGACCTAATGAGCTTTAACATTACAAGGAAGGAAAAAAAGCAGCTAAGATGACCTAAATTGGCAAACCATAATTTGGCAAAACACCTAACTGATATTGTCCTTGAGAGAAGCCCATGATCCCTCTCATGAAACAATTACAGGATTTAATTCTACTACTCCTACCTGGAAGTTCTGTACAAATTGCTAAGAGAGAACTGCCAACCCACAAGTTTTTCCAAGTGTTTAATAATCCTACTTTCTCAGCCTAAGGAAAGAGTGTGTGTACAAGGTGCAAGCATGTTCTTCTCAGCAGCCTCAGTTGAGAGAGTACCTCCTAAACAGGCTGCTAACAGAGAACATTTTATAACTTTCTGTTATTTTTAACAAGTTTGAGACTTTCCCATTATTCCCAGTTTTGCAGGGAATTTTCTAATCGTTAGAGCATCGTTAGAGATTGTAAGCAGTTGACTTCAAGCTACATTAGTTTAAGACTATTACTCCTTCTGGGAACCTGGTAGGTGAAAGGACTACAGCAGATTGTAATTTTTAACTTATTTTAATTAAGACATGTATTTTTACATATACTTAAATATATACACAGGCAATCATATATTTAAGCAGTATAACAAATATATCTGTATTCCCCCCTCCCTGATCAGTCATTTTTCTCTTGCCATCAGTATGGGTCATCCACATGCATCTGCTTATGGAACCATTTTGCATTCAAAAGCAGGTGTTGCCACTGGGATTCTACAGAGAAGAAATTCTGACCATCTTTCTGATAATGTAAGTGGCTAACATATTCTTCTCATCTCCTGCCTTTAGATATCCAAAATTAGCTCTGGGACAAAATGCAAACCAGATACTTACCTCAAAGTCACACTCTTCTCCCACTGCAAATTTGGTCATGATCTCCAGCCAAGCTGCATCCACCAACTTCTCCAAAGATACAGTGTTGTGGTGAACTATTTCCAGTACCAGTTTCTCATACCAGGTGGGGAACTCCTCCTTCAAGCTGAGCAAGCACATAAGAAGTTTTCATTATTCAGGGAATAAAAGCCAAAATGCAAAGTAGCCTCCCATTTCACAATTCCGGGAACACTGACAGCCAGGACAACGTTTGAGGTAGATGCCACATTAGCATGCAAACATCCAAGAGCTTTTTGGTGCTCTTCCCCCAGCACCCTCCCAAAGCATTAATTGGCATGACAATACAAATTGTACTTGTCCTTCCCAGAAGGAGCACCATAAAGCATTCTGGAAGAGCAGCACTGACGGTGAACCCTTTCTTGCTGGTTATTACTGCCTCTCTATTAGATGTTAAATATATACCAAGACCGTGTCATTATTCTGGGGCTTGTTACTTTTAAGTAACAATAGCACGATGCTGATGAACATTTAGCATTTCTTTCTTCCTAAACAGAATGCTAACACAGTGACAAAGATAGAAGCAGGCTTACATGATCAAATTATCTTTCCAGAGGAAAATACTTAATGTGTTCCACCACATCATGATCTTCAAACTTTCTCATTCAAAGAAGAGGAAGGACTGTTACAAATTTACTTGACTGATTTCCTTTCTAAAAAGATCAGGTCAGTTAGCTGATAGGAGTACTAAGCAATATATTGCATAAAGCTTTCTGGCTAAAAAGTAAAGTCTGTTTCAAGTTACTGTAAGGAGGAAGAAAATACTCCATTTTTCCAAAACCCTTTTAGCTTCGCAGACTCAGGGACCCATTGCTGACAATCTTCAGCCACGTTTACTGTTCTACAGCTGCCGTGAACAAATTTATCCCTTCAGCAAACTGCCTAAATGAACTTTGTTTTTATTCAGACTAGTGTCAGGTATTAAAGCAGCCAGCAAACCACCTGGGAAGCTTTTAATCCCGTTTCAAAGAGACAAGACCAAAATCTCATTTCACAGAGTCTTTTTTTCCCCACATTTAGAGAGACTATAGCTAAATTTGTTATTGAGAAAGCTTCTGTTTACATTTCACTTACATTTCTTAATGTTTTCAGAAGTGGCCAACCAATCCAACATTGTTAACCAAAAGTAAGCGACACTAGACCAGTGGTTTTTTGACTCAGGATTATAAATTTATCAAGCTGGCTCTGCATCCTCCTCTCAAAACAACACTAGGGAGGAAAGACTGAAGACAGCAGTACTTCAACCCTCGCAGAAATCCGGACTATAGCCAAATAGGTTTCTTATTTGTTGCCTTTAAGGATGTGATTAACCTCAAACGATGGTGAATTTCTCCTTAGGCTAAGGCTATTAACTCTTTTGCCAATGAATCAGAAATGTGCATTCTTCATGAAAGAGGGGCAGCAGAAAATTTCACCTCTTAGGTAGTACTGCTGACAATCTCCCCAGTTAACACAGGAAAAAAAAGTCAGAAGTCCAAGTCATCAATTCATGGAACAGAGAAACATGCCATTTGTTTGGCATAAATCCTACAATTTGGTAATCACAAAGTCAGTGATATGTGTTGGTTGAGCCAAGGACTTGCACCTTTACAGAAAATTCACTTCTAAGGCAAGCATCACGCTGAACCTCAACCAAGGATTCAGGGCCTGTGCTGTGTGCTAGAGGGGGAGTCAGGGACACAGCAGCCCAGAGGAACACTGGTGGTCTGAACAGAGTAATGACTCTTGCTGTTTTCCCTTTGTTCTTTATTGTTCCAAGCAGAGCAGATCCCTAAAATATCACTCCAAAGTAATTTTTTTTTATTTAGTACAACAACTGATTCCACTGCAGATCTGCAAAAAATAATTACAGCTGTGGACGTGGCTGATGTGAAACACTTCAATGACCTCTTTTACTGTACTTTTACTTTAGCTCCTCCAAGATTTATCCCCCTCCCCACCCCCCCCCGAAAAATTCCCATTACTCAAGGGGCTTTAAAATAAGCTAAGTATCGTATGCTGAACTATTTTGGTTCAAATAATACCAAGATACAGCACTAAATAAGTACATTACTCAACTGCATTAGTGATGGCATCAAATTTGGACTTAATTTTCTTTCAACTCCAGAATCCCCAGATCTACTTACAGCCAGTAAAAAGCTGGTTACCTCACCTCATAAACTAGCAACCACATATCACTCCCAAGTCCACTCTTCTGCCCCAATGCCTAAAGATAGACACATACCAATTTCTTCACTGGTACTTACAGCTCAGCAACTTCCTGCTCCTCCTCCCAAGCCTCTTTGTGCGTCAGCTGGCTGCTTCCTGTGCTTTTGCATGTCCATATTCGTTCGCTGTACCTCTCTAAACGCGCTTCATACTCTCTGTAGAAGTGGCAGCTCAGGAAAACAGGATTTATGCAGTGGAGAGCATAATCACAGTAGCACAAGACAATCAAATTCAATTAAATGCTTCCTATTGGAGCGCACAAAGGCTGAAGATCACTATAGTACAATTTGACCCTATGTCTACCACAGAGATGCTGCGTTAAATCCAATAGGTTTTCAGACCAGGATGCACTGGAGCTTTCTGCAGCTGAAATGCCCATCCTGTTTGGCACTGGCATACAGAAGGTGCCACACCACCATCAGTTCAGCTGAACTGTGCAAGGGGAATACATACAGCTGAGTTTCATGGCATTGCTAAGTTGTGGCATTGCTAAGTTGCTTTTCAGCTTTTCCGGTCTGATTCACTAGAAAACAGCACAAACAACATCACAGGCACGTGCCGGAGACATGGCACGGACCGCCACTAAATGCCTGACAGTAACTGTTGGGGAACTACTACTGCTAATGCCTTAGGGTGGTGTTACAAACTCTAGATGCAAATTACCAGTCTACCCAGTACCCCCAATCTTTTGGGGGAAAACCCCAAAAGCTTTGAAACCAAAAATCACTAGAAAGGTTGCCTTTCCTCTGGCTTCCAACAAAAGCAGCCCTCCTGCATCAGCACAACACGAGGATCTTCCTCACCACCACCATCACCTGCTTCCCGTATCAAAACCAGCCTCAAGGTTAAGTTATTCTGGCTGTTAGGATTAATGGGTGCACAGGCAAGTCACCGTGGTGCAGACAGCATTATGAATTACAGCATTAGCTACTCTGTTGTAAGCATCTGTGGCTGTGCTCTACCCATTCCACCTAAGTGGTAATTAACTGTCAGTGTAAACAGAGATAAGCTACTTCATACTTTCTATGGATAGAACGTGTACAGGCACAATTATCAGAAAAGCTAGCACAGTGTAAATCCACACCAATTTACCCTGTGGCAGCCTGCTTAAGTTGCCATATGCTTACCGATGGTAACTTAAGTGGAGAAATTATAAAAGAGGCAAGGAAAGCATCTTTCCCTTCTCCGGCAGTGTGCTCTCCAGCAGAAAAGCAAGCACAGAGTACAAAGCATACTTGTAACAACTACAGTGGCTCAGCCTGCTGCAGCGCAAGTGCTAATTATGAGAGTCTCTGTGGGAACAAGCAGATTGCTCCACACTCCTGTGACGGCAGAGCTACCAGCCACAGCAAATCGCTCATCATATCCTGCATACGCTTTGCTTTTCAAGAAAATTTTAGTGCAACTAACCTATTTGTGTTTTATTATTATTACTACTTTTTTTTTTTTTAAGATTCCTATTAGTAAGCCAAATTACAACTCCAACAAAGCCAATTTTCTTGGACATTTCTTCACAGCCCCAAGGTAAAGCACAAGGTACAGAAGCTGCACTGTGGACATTGATATAGAGGTATCTTGCAGCCACAGCAACTGGTGCTATGCAAGAATACAAGCCAGAAACAGAGCCACCTCCAGAGGAGGCTGCTACTGCTGACGGTATTCCTGCTGCCTGGAGCAGGTCTTAAAACCAAGGAGAAATCCTGCGGTTCCCCAGCTTTCCCTGCTTGTGGAGTCTCCTGCTCTTCAGTGGATGACCAGCGATCTGACAAGTCATCACCCCACTAAGTTTTGAGCCCTTTGGCCAATTCACACCCCTCCGTGAGGTTTCAAAGATGCTTAAGTTTCCATAGAAACAAGAGGTGCTACAGGGCAGGGGCAAGAAGGGTCATCCCTGCGGTGGGTCAGTGGCAAGAAGTAACCACAGCTTACAGAGGAACTCATCTGCACGGTACCACCAACCAGACCAGAAGTATGATTTTAACAAATTTTTGTAGCGATACTGAGCTAGGAGGAAAATAAAATAATTTTAAAAAAATCAAACAAGAAACCAGGAGTCCTCCTCGTATTTACAGCAATTAACCACTTTAATAATGACTAAACCGCAACTATACTAGTACTCCTTCCTATGTCTCTCTCACAAAAAGAAAAGTTAAAAGCAAATTCAATCCTTGCAGTAGACAGGAGCCTAAACACACAAGCAACAGCGGTCTTAGCTTCATTCAGCAACCCCATCTTCACTCTCCCCCTAGGCCTTCCTTCTGCACATCCATGGACACCACCTAGATATGAAGGACTCGCAGCTCCCATAACATGAGTGCTAAAGGAAAGACACACTTCTTAAGGATTCAGGACATTGCCTTAATAAACCTTCAGCAGTCTAACTATAAACAAATATTTGAGATATGGCTGGGAAATAAAATTATGGTCTACTCCCCTCCTACATTTATCAACTTTCTTCTCTCTAGACCTGTGAGAATATTCCTTTCCTTCCAGCAAGGATAGCAAATAAATGCTGATCTCCATTGAAAAATGATTTAAAGATATGGGTTTTTTTTTTCCTAACACCATTTCCCATATTAACAGGAAGATCCATGAGAATTTTCCCTAAGAATTTTCCCTTCCCTATAAACACCTATGAGAACAGGCTTAATCATACCATATCAGGACCCATATTTTTCAGATGAACACTGAATTTAAAACCAGCAGGTATAGCAATTTCCCTGTCCAGCTCAGCCTTGCCTCTCAAATGCAATTTAATTCCACCTACAGCTGGTCAGCTCATCTAACACTGACCCCTAGACACATTCCTTAACGAGCACTCAAGACTCATGCCCACACTGCCTTTGTGCTCTGCCATAAGCTCCCAAGCCAGGTTCTGCTTTGAAATCCTGGGGCCAGCACAAAGCCAAAAGGCAGGAGGATGTTTTTGCAGTTTATTATAGCTCAAACTTTCCACTACATGCAGGGTTTTCATCCTTTCCACTCAGATTGGAAACAAACCCAAGAAATTTCAGACTGTTCAGCAGGACTGATTTAGGACTACAAGTGAGGGCTTACTGGTATGTCATAACAAACCCACCTCTCTACACAGTTGGAGCTGTCATTCCCACAAATTCCCAACACAATAATAAATAAAAAACCCTGGACACCAGCTACTTGCAAACATTCCCCCAAAAGCCATGAATAACACACATGTTAAATTAAACAGCTGACTACCCACTGTGTAACAGTTAATACATCACATCTGTTTGCATCACACTGAAGATCACTTAACACTGAAAGACAGAAAACAAAGTCACAGTAAAAACAAGGGATGCTTTTAAAGAAAAATGTTTAAAGTAAACAAGCTAACCACTGCGCAAGGTGACTATTGAGCAGATACAAAGTCTACTTCTTCCTGGGTTATTGATGCTCTCCCAGAAATTACTATCAATTCCAAAACAGCTTTAGAGTATCTTAACTGTTTTTACTTGTATTAGCTAAGAAGGAAAATTTACCAGGAAGGTCGGTACATTTTTAAGACACTACTTCCTGGGTGGGTGGCAAAGTTCTCCTAGAACTGCAGAGCATGACACAACCCTGCTTTGGTGCTGCCATCTTTAACTGCTGCCAGTTTAACTGGCTCATGTCATATGTGAAGATGTGAACGACAGCCTTTAACTTGCATGCCAAACGCAGCCCGATTCCTCATGTTCGTATGAGAACTATGCTCTGCTTACCATACAAAAACACTAACTAAAGACAGAGAGCAAGCTTTTCTCTGGAGAGGAAAGCAACATAACTTCCCTAAACTGTACACTGATGGCTGAAGGAAAGCTTTGGCTGGAATAGTCCTCACCAGTCCAGGCTGGTTAGCTCTCTTAACCAAGCATCCTTCTTGAGCTGGCAGTGCGGTTTTCCAAACAGATGCCAGTATAGCAGAACACACACTGCAGCAGTCCCACACGCTAACGGAAGAGATGACCTGCTCACCAGGGAACAAATTTGGTGTTTGGCTCAGTACATGTGCCACAGACCAGGTGCACAGGTGACATAAACCAGAAGAAACCATACCACATGTGAAGCATTTGTCCGACACCCCATATATCTGAGAGCAGATCCTACAGAACTCCTGCAAAGACAAGTCTATCTCTGACTGCCCAGCCATCTCTCCCATCCCCACATCCACACAATTAGCAAGGCTCACTCCTGTGTTAGACACCAGAAGCCGAAGGCGTCGCCAGGAGCAATGGACTCTACACAGCATGGTTTCTCCTAAAAGGTTTTCATGGGATTTGGCAGCCAAAGGAAGCCACATAAAGTACAAAGAAGTATCAGACCCAAATAAACACCTGAGCTCTGATGACCACCCTGTCCATCCGCCCACTGGTGCTGGACACTTTCTTAACAAATGTCCACGAGCCAGACACCTCTCCTCATATGCAATACCCCAATCTCCACTTTTTGTTCAACCCAATCTACAGCTGCAAATCCTAACAAAAAAAGAAAAAAACAAAACACCAAAACAGAAGAGTCTTAAGAACTTTTTATGTCTTTCAAATACCTCATTTGTAGCTGTGCAGTACAAGAACCTGTACACCCTTTAGGGGAAGAGCTGATCAATAGTTTTTCAAGGTGGAAAAAGAAAAGTTCTGGAGACCATGTTCTGCCAGGCCTCAGCATAAATGACACCAAGCACTGCTCTGGGTGAGGACTCAGGTACTTCTTGACACAGCCCCTCTGCAGGCTGTTCCCATCCACAAGACAAGTGACCAAAAAAAACCCCCTCCAAGTCTTCCTTAGGTAACACCTCCCTTCAACTTACTGACTCATTTGCAATTTTCTGTTCCACTTTTTGCTTAGCTTATATTATACATGGTCAACAAAGCAAGATAGAAACCCAACATGACTTAGTTTCTCTTTTTAGCTTCATGACGTCTGTCTGCCACGATGAACTTTCTAGAACGTGCTAGGCTGACTCCCACGACACCCCATGAAATACTTTCTCCAAGAGAAGAGCATCTCTCTAGAACCTCAGTGCTTGCATTGGTTTCTTCTTTCCTTCTGACCCTTTCGCTAATGCCATCCCCTCTGAGGATGAGAAACCATCCCTTTTTTTCCTTAATGTTAATACCACCCAAGTGTCTGCAGAAACATGTCCTCCATCTACTCACAGATCCACAAGAGCCATACCGATAGATTAGTGCTCTCAGAAGGTGCCCCATAACTCCTCTGTGCTGTTCCTACAAGGCAGATGAACCTTAAAGCCACATCTTCTTTTACAAAAGTAGTAATTAGGCTTAGACTCTGTCTTTTCGATTACTGCTCGTTCCTCATAGGGAAAGAGAAAGAACAGGTCTCTGCCTGGTCAGATGGATGACTGAGCTACTTTCAGTTTGCACACATCACAATAGCAGGTTTTCAAGTCACAGACTGAACGGTTCAATTTAAAATACTGTTAAAAAGCAAGTATCTAACACTCTACCCAGTCTCATTTTATTGGGCTGAATGCATTAGCAATGCCTATCTGCACCCAGATATGCATTTCCTCTTCAAAAGCTACCTAATCCTTCCTAGGGGCTTTCACTGGCTGTTCTTCACACTGAAGTAACAAAACACTCTCCACTACACAGGTCTGTATAAGTTCTGGAGTCCCTTTGTCTTCTGCATTGCCAAGATTTCTGAGGTATGTTCCTGTATTCATGCATTTCTGTCTCACTTCCAGTCCTTCCTTCACTCCTCACTTCCTCAGATTTTGATCCTTATAACACAAACAACAAACCAGCCTCCTGAAGTAGCAGTTCGCAGGTTACAGTGCAGAAGACCTGCCCCCCCAGCCCTGCTGGGGACCTGAAGAGTAACTCTGCCTTCGTGCCTGCACATCGGCTGTGACAGTTTGCTGCCTTGCCCCTGCCCACTTCCAGCCGCTCAAGGACTGTCACACGCTGACTCACGCGGAATCATTTAAAAAAAAAAAAAAAAAAAAAAAATGTTTTTCACGCTAAAGCAGCCCAGAAGAAGATACTCACATTGAGCACGAAAAGCTGGGCTCTCCGCAGGTGAGCTGCTTCTGCCACTATTTTATCCTCCTTCCAGTGGGAGTCTCCAGTGTCAATGCCACCCCTCACGCCCGGGATACACACCTCGAATTTGTACCGCAACCCCCCTCGAGAACTGCCGCCGCGCTAATTACATTAATCAAACCCCATCCCCCGGCTCTGTTGGACACGCAGCCGGCTCCCTTTACCCGTTAGTTTCTCTCCACGGCCGCGCCGCCTCAGAGCGCCCCGGCCCCGCGGAGCTGCTGTCCCCGCTCCCCCCGCCTCGCCTTCCATCCGCCTGGAACTGCGTCAGACACCGGATCAGAAACTTGGCGGGGAGCGACCGCCCGCCGGCCGGGCCGGGCTCCCTTCACGGGCCGGGCCCTTCCCGCCAGGAACCGCCGCCGGAGGAGCCGGACGGCCCCGCTCCCCGCCCCGCTGCCGCTTTGTTCTGCCCCGCCGCCGCCCCGCGCCGGGCCCCGGCCACCCCCCGGGAGGGCCGGGGCCGCCGCCGAGGCCAGTTCCGCGCCCAGCAGCGGCGAGACCGCAAGGCCCGCGGGCGGCCGCGCCGCGGCAGGTGACAGCGGCGGCGGCGGAGCCCTCCCCGCCACCCCGTCCCCGTCCGCCCCCGCGCCCCCGGGCCGAGCGGATACTCGCGGGTGCGGAAGGCCTCCTGCGTGTGGGGGATGACGAACCGCTCCCCCGGCTCCCCCGGCGGCAGCGGCTTGGCCAGCGGGAAGGGCTTGCGGCCCAGCAGCGGCGCCATGGCGAGACGAGGCGGGGTCCCGGCCGGAGCCAGCGGATCCGCGCGGCGGCGGCAGCGGGACCCGGGCGGGACGATTGAAAAATGGCGGGAGATTCCCCTCCCCCTCCCGGGCGGGCGGCAGGCCGAGCCTCGCCGCGCGCACCCAAACCTGCCTCCCGCCCCTCAGGGCCCGCCCCCGCCGCCGCGGCCCCGGGAGCCTACTGGCGCGCCTCCGGCGCTGCCGGCTTCGGATTGGCCGCGCGGCCCGCCAATCGCGTCGCCTCGCCCCGCCTGCCGGCGCAGCAAGCTACCTTGCACCGCGCGCGAGGTGAGAGGTCGCGTTATGTAAGTGGCAGAGAGCGCGACTCCATTTTGTGTCCCCGTTATCCGCCCGCCCGCCCGCCCTCCTCTCCGCGCCGGCCAATCGGAGCGCGGTCCCGCCCCCCCATCCGGGTACTGCGGCGGTACCGCGCGCTGGGCTTTGTCCTCCGCGGTCGGCTCGTGCCGCCCACCACCTCTTAAAGGGACAGGGCAGCGTGGGGCATCATGGGACCGCCGGGGTCCTGCGCCTGTGTGGCGGTCGCGGCCCCTCGGGCCTGGCCGGGGCCTCACCGGAGCAGCCCCTTTAGCTTTGGGCTCCCCCGGCGGGCCGGGTCCCTCCGCTCCGCGGGCAGGCGAAGCGGCGGCTCGGCCCTGGGGTGGGTGAGGAGGGAGGCCGCGGCCTCAGGGCGGAGCGGCCGCTGTCGCCGCTCTCGCTCCGGTCCGTTTGTGCAGCCGGCGTTGCGTGGCCCCGGCACTCGGCGGCGCCGCGCCAGCTGGCTCGGCTCCGGGTCGCGGCCCCGCAGCGGCGGTGACGGGCCGGGGAAGGCCCCGGTGCTCCGAGGGACCGGCGTGGAGGCGGTTCGGGGCACCTCTCTCCGGGGCGGGGAGCCCGGGCCCCTCGTGGGTGCTGCTCCTGTGAAAGGAGGAAAGACAAAAGAGTTGAGAGTTGTGGTTTTCGGGGTTTTTTTTTTGTGGGGTTTTTTTTTGGTTGCAAGAAACGGGGTGTGTAGAGTTTTTCTATCATCATCAGTGTTTATGAGGGATCAGAGAGGCAGCAGCTCAAGCACTGCCTGCCAAAAGCAGTCACAGCAAAACTACAAGCCCAGCAGTGCTCTCTCTGCCCCCTTTCTGGGTGATTAGAAAAGCAGATTTGTGCATTAAAGATGTATATTCTAGTGATCCTGGATCGCTGCTGCTTCATGGCGCTGAGGAATAGGTCTGTTGTGTATAGCTGTGCTGCGGCTGCTTCAGGATGAAAAGCAGCAGTCTTGGCAAACTAGTTAGAGCTGCGTACAGCCTTTGTACAACCCAGAGTATAAACGTTATATCCTCCCGTTTCAAATTGCCACTGAAAAAGAATAACTGCATAAAACATCAACACAGGAGTTCCTGGTTTATCCCAAAGGCTTCATCCAGCACTGAAGAGAGCCTGTGACCCCAAAGGCAGCCATCCATGAAAGCACAGGGAGAGATGTACCTGCTCCCTGGAAATTCACTAGCAGCTGGAGCTTTACCAGGCCCTGAAGCATGGAACCTCTCCACCTCTGGCCAGTTGACAAGCCCCTTTCTCCTAAGCACATGGGAGGGACAGGGAAAATGCATCAAAAATGCGGTGAAGTGTGATGCTGCTTTGTTGAAAGTTAATCTGGCTGTTTTGAAAAGTTACTTGACTTTCAGAGCGGTATGTACAAATGATGAGGTAGGTAAGGGCTTCACTAAGTAGAAGATGACAGTTCAATGGAAGGGGAATCAGGTGGAGAAAGGTTCACAAGGAATTGGTTTTAGAGAACAACTTAATTCTCTTAATTTATCAGGCAGCATACAAGGTTGGGAGAGGCTGCAAGTACAGATAAGGGTCAGGTACAGGACAATCTGGGGAATTTCATTCAGAAGAAACAAAATGGTGCAGAGTACAAATTCCTGTAGTGAAGGATCTTCTAAGCTGAAAGTTCCCTGGCTGGAAATAACAGGAGGAAGAAAGTCTGGGTGCCTTTGTGGGATGACGGCACGGCTAGGGGTCATTAATGTGATGTGGCCATTAACAAGCCAAATACAAGCGTGAGTTGTGTTTCCATAAGACAGCACATGTGGTACTGCTGTTCCCATCTCGAGTCCTGTTCTTGCCACCAGGCCCACGAGCGATGAGGTCAGGCTGGGCTGGGTGCAGAGGGTGGTTCAGAGGAGCAAGGAGCCAACTTGACAGGAGGAAACTAAAACAGGGGAGCTGGAAGTTTGCCAAATGTTGCAGCATTTAGGTATGGTCAGAGAATATGAAAATCCCTCCGTAGGTGACCCTATCTATCCACGCTTAAATCCAGAGATTACACCATTGAACACCAATCATAGATAAGTTGTATAATTCAGCCAAAATAATTCAACGCCATCCTTCTGGGTCTCTGTGCGGTTCTTCTTGCTGCAGTCACCTGCCAAGTGCAGCAAGCCAGTGCCGCAGCCCTGGCTCGTGGCTATCGTCTCTGCCTCGTCCTGCTGTCAGCTGGCTTCCTTCCTGCTGCTGGAGCTGCTGCACCACGGCTGCCTCTGCCTCACCTACTCCCTCGGTGCACAAGAGGTGGTTTTGCCTCTGATGGGTGCTGTGTTTTCTCTCTATGACTCGCTCCTGGACTGTAGAGCAGGGGCTGACGAGTGTCCTGCCTGAGGACAGTTCTGTGCAGAGTGTGAGGTGTTACTGACCTTTGAGCTGATCTGGCAGAAGCCTGATAGCCCTCAGGGATTTCCCTGGAGACAAAGCACCTGCTTCTTAACACTGCCAATTGCTTTAAAAAAGCAGAAGCTGAGCAGAGAGAAAAATAAGTGAATCCCAAGACCTAAAAAGAGCTTGCTCTTTTCCATTTATCCTAAATGACCCAGGGACAGACTCCATATCCCTGTCTTTCAGACCAACAGAGGCATTCCCTTCTTGCATGATTTTCACTTCTGAAGTCTTCATTTCCCAGCAGGTTACTAGAAAGACGAGTTCTTTCCTCAGGAAGAGTGAGCAGATGTGACACACAGGGCAAATGCATGGCTCAGCTGTGAGCAGATGCTCTCTCTTCTGGTGTAAAGGGGGTCGGTCACTCAGCGACAGTCAGAGTCCTATGTCAGGTGTACACAGAGCATGGCCACACAAGAGCATGTCCGCTTGCCAGTGCATCCATGCTGCTGGAGGGTTGCAGTTAACACTGGTTTTAAAATGTCAGCACCCTTATCTCTTCAGTTTATGTAACATGGTGAGCCAGAGCTCCAATGTGATCTCACTCCAGCAGCACACAGGCTGAATGAATTTAGGAGGGTGCTTCTACACAGCGCCTGCTCTAAGACTGACTTTCGTTCTGGCTTTCCTGTTTTGTCTGGTAGTGACCCTGCAAGACTGCTGGGAGTGAGAGCGCTGGTGACTGATGCTCTCAGCCTGCAAAGCCTAGTTTCTGACTGGAAGCTGGTTTCCATTTCAGCCAGTTTTTCAGTAGATGAATGTTTATCTCCAACACTTCACGTTCCAGCTGGCAGAAAATACCTAATAAATATGCGTATCTATTCCAGACATTTCCCTCTGTAGACTTCTGCGCCCTGGCCCAGCCTGGGGCCTTGACTAACCCCACTGCAGACTTCTAGAGCACCTTCTGCTGGAGGCTGAGCTTCTTCCTCTGTGCTGAACAAATGACACTGTGCCCTGCAACTCACACTTTCAAGCAGAAAAGGAAATGCAGTGTGCTGAAGGGCTGTGCCCTGCAGATCGCTCTCTGCGCTCAGCCCCTCAGCTCAAGCAGTAAAGTTTGTTCTGGCCCCATTTCCTTTCTGTGAGCAATTGCAACTTTCATAAGGCTATCAGGCCAAATGTCCCCTCCTTTTCAAGCACACCACCACCTTGTACAGAACTGTACAATAGGCCTAACGTGGTGGATGGCATCTGTGCGGGGTTCAAGACACTGATATCCCCTCAAACAAGCTACAAAACCCTTGTGCTTGTAGATGTTACCACATGTCTAAGAGCCTGTGACATTTTTTGCAACCTTCTGGCTGCAAGAGTGCACTCAGCTGTCTTGCCACATTGCAAAGAGCCTTCCTTGGTTTCTGTAGCTGTAAGACAGTTGTGCTTCTCCTCATCCCCACAGTGCCAGCTCCCGGCTTCCTCAGCCAAAATGAAGATACACTGTTTCCTGTGTGTACTCTGCAGGGTATGCACAGCAGGTGTTTTAGCTCCTCACACACTCCCAAAAGCTTTGAAATTGCATTTTATTCCCATATGAAATCACACCGACAGCTATTCTGTATTGTTGCACTCTGCAAGGTGACCTTCCTCAACTTCTTCACATCCCTGAAGCCAAGGCACGAGCAGAGCTTGCTGTTGTTCTTTTTCCATATTTGAGTTACCTACTGAAACATCCATTTCTTTCAAAATTTTTCTTAGTAAAATGATTCTTAGTAATCAAGAATTTTCCTTTTCCATTTGAAGTCCTTTCACATGCCTAGCCGAAGCAGTTTCCAAGTATACAAAACTCAGACTGTCCTCTAGGATGATGTTTGGTATCTGTGACTCTTCTCTTGGGACAAAGACTCACTCCTGTTTTCACACCAGGGAGAATCAGGAGCCTGCTACCTGTCCACAACCTCAGCAATTCCACCGCTGCTTCTAAAATCAGCTGTAGTGGCAGCAAACCTTTCGGATAGCAGAGCCAGGAGCCTGGTGCTCTGGGGAAATCCTGCCATATCGACCCAGGGATACGGGAGCTGGTGCAGCTGCAAGTTCACACCCTACATGTTCCAGGTCCCCATGTAACAGCAGACTCTGCTGCTGTACCTTCCCCCCTGCCTTTGCAGACCCAAAATCTTCGGTGCAGCGCTGCTGCTCACGCTGCGGTACTGCTACAGACAGCAATTTGCAGTGTTAGTCAAATGGAGCCCTGAAGAGCAAGAGGATCTTTGCCAGCCCCCCTCACTCTAGCCTGGTAATGATGGAATCCAGGCAGCCCCTTCAAGGAAGGAGAACGACCCTATCACCTGAATCCTGTCCCTCCAAGGCAGCATCTCAAAGTGAGTCAGTAGCTCAGGGGCTTGGGACACCCGTTGCTATTTATGAACTTTTATAAGTGATGTTGTGTGCTTCCCAGCACAAAGAAAAGCCCATGATAGCCAAGAAACCATTCCTACTGGTTTAATAGCTGGCAAGGGAGGACAGAAACCATATCCAGCCCGGAGAATCCCTCAGCTGAAGGTATTCTGAGGCTCAAAAGTTCTCATGGAAATGATAACATCTCATTGCCCTGTTCTTGTGCTTCTCTAGAGACTCAGGGCAGCTATCACAGAGATGATGCTGGGCTAAATAGACCTTTGATCTGATTTAGTTCATCTGGTTTTATGTTTGAAGGGGCCAGGCAATGAGTTGAGAAGGAAAGTGGCCTTTATTAGTAATATAGATACACCCTCTGCCTTCAGGCTATGCAAAAGACCCAGAAATAGAGTAGTATTGGACTGGCTTCTCGTGCCCATCTTCCCTTCTCTTCCCCCAGTTACCCCCTCATGATTCCATACTCCACTGCACCCCCTAGATGCATTGGGGTCTTCCAACCCTTCCTATCCTCTCACCTGGATGCTTCTGCTTTAGCGCTTCCAATGCTTGCCAGACAGCTTTCACGATGGCCATTTTCCCCTGAGCCTGGCCAGGAGCAAAGATCTCCACCTCTCGATCCACCTTCCTCACACCTACCTTCTCTGGCAAGACCTGCTTGCTACTCTCTTTGCTCCTTTCCCAGGGCTGCTGAGAGAGGACACCCTGAAGCAGGCTCTGCACTAGCCTCCAGGCTTCTGCCTCTCTTCGGGGCTGCATGATTATGTCTTCCAGGGCAGCAGGGGCTTTGTGGCTGTACTTCTTTCAAGACCTCTCGTGGCTCAGCCTGCCTGTGCTGGCAAGAGGCTTGGCACAGGAAGAAGATGGGTTTGGAAATGAGAGTTGAGAAGATCCCATAGGCAAATGAAGGGCATGAAGTCTGAAGGTGAAGAAGAAGTCATCTTGTCCTCAGTGGAGCCCTGGGTGTCTGTGGCGGGAAGCAGCTATGCCTGGGGGCTTGAAACAGCATGGTCTGCTGAGGACTGGTACCATCAAAATGGCATTAGATTGCCATTCTTGGCCTGACAAAAGCCAAACGTTTTACTTTTTGGTCATGGGCAGGAGGGCCACGTGGGAAACAAAGCACTGTGGCAGGTTCATATTTCATGCAGAAGTGCCCCTAAACACCTGCAAAATCCAAGAGCAGATCATTATGCATGTAAAGACAGACCTACATCTCCAGTTACTGCTTCAGTTTTTGCACCATCTAACCTGGGAGGACTTCTCTGCCCGTCATGGCATTTTTACTTCACTTTTTGTTTGGTGTGCCCTAGGTTCTGTTAGAAAGAAGGGAAGGAAGATCTATCCAATATGTGTCCTTTGGCAGCAGGTAGGCCAGTGGGCCACTGGCAGTCCCAACAGTCCAGCTTCTGAGGAGGACAGGGAAGGGAATCCAGGATTTGGGACAATGATTGTGAGTTAAGACAGTTGAGCATTACATGTTGTGCACCAACACAGGATTTGTCATCTGAGGGTCACAAAGCCCATAGTGAAGGTATATCCTGAAAAGGCCCGTATTTTGGTGTGCTAAGAATCCGTGTGCCTTACTGTAGAAAGTGGTACCTACTGGGTGATGTGGGTTCTCCTCCCTTGGTCAGAGATAACTTTACACCAGCTCAGCTATGTCACCTGCAAGCTAGCAGGGAGAGGTAGCAGGGCTTGATATGCAGAAGCATATTTAGGGTTTTCAGTGACTTGCATTCTGGTTCTCCACTCCTGCGGACCCTGAGGAGGCTTGTTCTGCTGTCCTCCCTGAGTAACATCCCTGCATTGCTGGTTTTCTGCTGCCGGAGGCTCAGGGCTTTAGGAGGTGCTGACTGTTGCATGGCAGGAATTGCACTTTGCTACAACCCTGCTAAACCCAAGCTAAAGCTTGACTGTGCATGCGGAAAAAGGCAGGGTTTGTGCCGTTTGTACTATCACTTCCCAGGAGAGATGCCCTACAGCCCCCCCCAAGCTCACTGCATTTCCCTTCCTATTCCCAAACTCCATGGTGCAGCTCAGTGCTGGCTGGAAGTGGCCAGCACCCATCACACACTGGGCAGCTCAGGCTGCTGCTTTTTCTGAGCTCTGGCATTTTGTCATGGACGTGGTGAGGAGCTCCCCTGAAACATCACCAGGAGGGCAGGGGAATTTCTTACCCAGCTCTTCTTGCTCCCCGCCAGTCTTCAGCGTGGCAGGGCTGGCTTGTACTGCTGGTGCTCTGCAGTTTTGCAGCAAGCACCATTGATCTGCAGGTCTCCAAGCTCTTGACAGCTATTGAGTTAATTAAAGTTTGCACTCTCCCTTTGGACTGTATGAACTAAAACCCATTTCAGTTTGATGAAGATCTCTTCTGTGGTGCTCACTTATAGCCCTGTTCTCAGGAGCACAAAGGCCTTTTCCCATCACTTTAACACTATGAAAGCACCCTAGAGTGTATGCAACTCACTGCTAACTTCTGTGGGCGTAATGCAGAAGACAATTAATCAGACATACTACTGTTTTAAACTGCTGTGGGTACTCCCTCATTTAGTTTTCCGATCTCTTTTCTCATGCTGTGTCACCAGGCCTCAGCTATAACCCAAAATATCAGAAGATGTCAATTTTATGTTCCTACAAATATGTATAACACAGAAAACTTTATCACTCCTTAAATATAAATATGCAGCTTTTGTGTTTGACAAGTCTTCATGTCTCTCTGGAAAATATCTCTTGTTGAGAAACAGGAAGAGGACTTGGCTGATTTCAATATTTTCATGGCTTTTCCAGTCACTTTTGGTCCTCAGTGATCCCTTTTATGTATAAATTACATATAATTTAAATCCTGAAGCTGTCCCAAAATGTGGTTGAAGTTTATTAAGAAATATCATTTATTTCAATATAAGTTAGAATACCTCATAAGAGCTGTCCCAAGGCAAAGCTCAGGTTTCTGTCCTGTCTCCAGCTCTGGGAGCTACAATCCAGTCTGAAGTCCACTTCTTGCCCACGTCACTCTTCCAGCCCCTGTCCCTCTGCTCCTTGGTCTTTTCCACTTGCTGTCTGCAAGCCACACATACACTCGTGTTACCCACTTGCACTGGGTGCTGTTTGCCCTAGGGGGTTTGGCATGAGTGGACATATAAACTGGAACCTGCTCTGCTCCTGAACGACAGAGCCAATGGTGTCATGCATTTCTGTAGCAGACTTGAGAGTATCTGGATCTTGCATTTAATATTTACCAGATTGTAGATGTAATTACCAGATTATTATCATGTATTTACCAGATTTCTTTAATAGAAGAAGGATCACATAATTTCTGCTGGCAGAGCAATAAAAGCATTTAACTTCACAGGGCATTTATTTGTTTAAGGTGTTTGTAATCTTGGGAACAGAGAGGTTTGTGCTTCGAGTATCCCTGTAACACATCAGTTAATGCACAGAACAGTGTCTGCTGGCATACAGAAATCAACTGAATTTTCTACAGCATTTTAAATGATTGTTTAACAAGCAGGAGATAGTGGTAATACTGTAACATAAGGATAAAGTTAATTAACAGAATAAGAGTGCCTACCAATGGATGCAGCTACAAATGCACCCCTCTCTCCACATGATGCAATGTATGGATCCAACAGAATGCTTATAGAGAGGAGAAGATATTTTCTCAATAACAGAAATCAGAGAGAGAAGATATTTTCCTGACAACAGAAATCAGCTGCACCCTGGATGATTCCTCCAAGGTGCTGGAGAGAGCTGGGGTGTATGGATGACTGCCGGACCTCACTTCGCCATGGGTGCTGAGGAGCACAAAGCTCATCTCATGTTATTTTCCTGTGCAAGTGCCATGTTGTGCAGCAAGAAATGGCTTCACAGGGTCACTTAATAGGAGAAATGCAGTCACAGAGTGGGTATTTAACTGGCTTCTCTGACAGTCTGTATATGGCTGCTTTCTCTCTTTCCACTGCATTCCTACTTGATACCTTTAACCTGGCTTCTATGTTTGAACTAAATTTGGCCTTGCCCTTCCTACATGAAAAGGCACATCGGTGTTCTGCTGCGCTTGGCTTACTCTCAGCCTGGTCACCTCCAAGTTCATCCGCGTGATGAGAGCCTCCTTGTCTGCTCCTACAGTGCATGCTCTGCTTGGCTTTATTGCAACAAATGCCCTTCCTTGACACTCATTTCTCAGGCAGTTCCTATATCCTGCCATGGAGCTGCCAAACATGCCCATGCCCACTCTGCCTGGTGTGTGGGCAGGGGCAGGACCCACCAGGCTACCCGGCTTCCCGCTGCCGTCCTACCACACCAAGCAGACACGGGTGGTGGGGAGCACCTGGCTGTCTGCAGTGATTCTCTGGGAGCACTGCCAACGGCTCCATAGTTTTTCTATTCCAAGTAAGCATCTTCCTCTAATTTCTGCACACATATATAGACCATAAAATTAATGCTGAGGTATCTAAAGCTTTATTATGTCACACTTGTTCTTATTTACTGCTGCTACCAGAACAGTGATTTAATGCCATAAATCTAGTGGTGAGTTTAAGAATGGCTGTTGAGGATTCCCATTACTTCTGTAAGGTGCTATATGAGTTATTTTCAAAGCACAGGCAGCTCACAGCCAGTGAAAAAGGACTGCGTGGTGTTTCCCATAAAGCTTGGTTTCATTACATGTCATTTTGTCAGACCTTAAACTGCTTGTGCTGAAATTTCCCATAGCTTATGCCTGCCTCTCTGGGATGCAGGGGAAGGTGGGGAGGGGAGAGAAAACTGGAGTGTAATGAAAAGAGGAGGGATTTGGGATTTTGGGGGGCAGGCACGGATCTGGGGAGCAATATAGTCTGGGGAGGAGGTGCTTGGCCAAAAGGCAGCAGTGGGCGAGCACAGCCCCGCTGCAGGCTCAGACCCTGTGGGGTTGCATGAGGGGTCCAGCCCTGGGGAGTGACAGCATGCAGGCAGGGGGGGCCAGCAGGCATGAGGCCAGTGCTTGGGCAGAGAGCAGCCCCAGAGAAGCTGGAGGCAGTGCAGGGGCCGAGGGAGGCAGGACTCATGGGGAGGGATGGGAGGGTGAGCCTCCTGTCTCTCCTGTGTCCAGCGTGGGGCCATGTGCATGTTCCCCTGTGGCAAACCTTTGGGCTCCGAGGCACAGCAACCCTCTGGCATCGGTGCAGGACCATCTGGTGAAGGTCTGGTTTCGCCCATTTGTTTTTCAGGCTGGGAAAGGGTGTGCAAGAAACTGCACCAAAGGTGCTGTGAGATGGTGGAGGGTGTCTGTTCGGGCCCAGGTGGCTCTCCAGGGACTTCCAGTACACAATGGCCTGCTAAGTTTTGCATTAGAGCAAACCCGCATTACTCAGTGGTGGGAATTGTGCTCTCCTTAGTGCATGGGTTAAACACATGCTGGCCACAGAGCAGTTTGTTAATTGACCCTGGAGGTGGTACTCCAGCTGATTTTGAAGTACCCAAAGGTTGGGTTTAACTTCATTGGCAGTACCTGCCATTGCAGCGGCTTCTCAGCCACGTGGTTTCCGAGTTATTCTGGGATGTTTTTTTGGGGCTGTTGCACACCAAGTTTCCCAGCTGCCCAGGAGATGGCAGTCCTGCATTTGGACAATGTGTGCAACCGGTCCCCAGACAGCACCAGAGATTTCCTGAAGAGTCGTTTGAGGCTTGCAAGGAAACCTAAGTCATAGGCTGTACGTTTGGCTCTGTTGGGGAAGGAGAAGGCCACATTTGCAGGGACTGATGGTCTGTCCTATTCTGAGAGATACCAAAACTGGGGTGGTGAGCCATGAGCAACGAGGACAGTCTGTGCTCAGCAGGCAAGTGTTCCTGGGTACTTATTAATGGTGCAAACCTCAGCAATGGGATGGTGTCACTGTCAAGGGGTTATCACCACAGATGACCTGGAGATGCAGGGTCCGTTGCAGCTTCAGCTCTTCCAGGTTTGAAGGCTTTAATCACAGTCAGATGAAAGCATCCCTGCAAGGATTGAGCTCACTGTAATGGAGCCCGACCATTGGCTGCCTCTTCCCACATGGAGCCATGGCTGGTGCCTTTAGCATTCAAGCAGGGCATGTGTGATGGGAACCATCATCACTGCCAAGCCCTGCCCCTACCAGGAGCCCCATCTGTCCCCCTGCTCACCACTCACAGCCCTCAGCTGCTGTCATCCTTCCTCTTAGACCTCATCTTCCCTCACCTTCACCAGCATCTCCGAGTCACACTTGGACTGCCTGGGGCTCTCCAGCCCCTTTCCAGCCCAGCTCAAGGGCTGTGCCCTCTCTCCATCTCCTGTCGTGTACTTGTTCACCTTTCTTGCCCTTTTGTCTGTGAGAGGTGACATTCTCAGTGAGGCATTTTTCTGCTCAAAGGAGGAACAGCAGAGCTGAGCAACAGGCATGCTTGCTGGGAGGTGCTAGGAGCCATCATCGATGCATAGCCCTTCACAGAGGCTGCTGGAGATAACCAGCAACAACTTGGGATCTAATTCTGGGTTACTGCAAACTTGTCTTTGCCATTACAGATCAGGAGGCACTGAAAACTATTTTTACACTTGGGATGATGGCAAATGATCTATTTGCTAAGCAAAACGTTGAACCCGTCAAGGAAATCCATCACTGAACCCATCTCAGTTCTCTTTCAACAAGGGACAAACAACAAACACTTCAGTCAATGCCACCTCCTTGGGCACAACCTGATGTGCCTCACCTCCTAGGTGCCTGTCCTGGGCTGGAGCTTCAAAATTCTTCCTTTTATTGTTGTCCTAGAAAGACAGTCATCAGTGTTGGTGTTAGTGATGTGGTGCTGCACAGAGCACCTGCAAAGAGACTTCAGATCACAAATACACTGCAAATAGAGCTTCTAAATATGGAGGCAGCTGGGCCCAAGGACAGTCAACCAAAAGTGCATCTTCTCCAATGAGAAGGTTCCTGGCATGAGAAGCCAGCTAGAGAAAGGTCTGACCTTCAAAGCAAGAAAGGAAACTTCTTGGGGTTATTTTTAGCGTAGAAACAGAACTTTGTAGTGGAAAGTGCTGTCACAACGCTCTGCTCAGCACTCCAAAAAATGATGGTTCCAGTCATGTTGCAGAGCCATAAACTCCTTTGGGAAATGAAGCCTCTTCATCCCTTTTCTCTTTAAAATCACATAAGCAATTCTAAAAATCCCCCTATTGAAATTCTGTTCTTTAGTAGATGCTTTGTAGTCTTTATTCTTTAAACTTTGCAAATGTTTATGGTTATATAATACTGTACTGAAGTTTTCAGTTATTTCTCGGTCACTTTTCTACTTAAGGATGGGGAACTTTGTTGTTCTTCAAACTTTTGCAGCCCTAAGAGCTTCTTTTCAGATGTTTGTGAATGTAGAAGACTGGTGCCTTTAGATCATAGCTGCCAGATGCCATCTCAGTATGAACAGGGAAATAAATCCATGTACAAATGCACACTCAAAAACCTCCTCAGACTGGATGCTGTAGAAAACCCTTTCAGCATAAAATATTCACATTAGTTGGGGAATTAATTTGTTATCTCATGATTCTTTTGCAAACTTAGGACGAGAAGGCAGCCTGCTCTCCTGACCAGCCAGTTCTTCCTTTGATGGCTGTCTCAGGCTGAAGACTGTTTAAGAATCACTGGCACTTAAAAAGGCTGTTTAAAGATGTACGTATAGAAAATAAAAGTGTTTGGACTCTTTTGAAACAGCCTTCCACTCCTGTTAAACCCTGGTGGAACTAAGGGGATTTATCTGAGAAAATGAGTTGAATACAGGGAGAAGATAAAGCTGTGTCTCTGGGGATGTTCTCAGATTTTCTCTCTTCAGAGACAAAAGCAGAAGATTTACAAGTCTGGAACATGCGTGTTTGGAGAGTGAGTTTGAGGAGCTGGTGACCCAGAGGAGCAAGGAGCCGGTGAGCAGTGGGAGAGGTGACATGTGGGTCTCGCTGGGCTGGTCGTGCCGCTGGTCCGGCTCATGGCCAGGCAGCGCAGAGCAGGGACTCGCACCCTGGCTTGCCTGGCCTGAGGGTACCTGGGGAGATGCCACACCGGTGATGTTCCCAGCAGCTTCCAAACACATGCTTTGACTCGGAGACATTTGGCCAGGTGGTTTGCAAAGCCCTTCTTTGGGTCACTGACTCCCTCCCTTGATGGACCTTTAGTTACACTGGATCCCTGGACACAGTATCCTGCTGATCTATCGGCTCTTCTTGGGATCTGCGCTTGAAAACTATTTCCTCTTGTATTCCTACACCCTCAGCAATGATGTTCCTCAGTCAGCTTCCCCATCCCTCCCATGACCCTTCAGACCTCCCAGTTACCCCATCCTGCTCTTCTGGGCTGGTGGCAGCACCATGGCCCTCTGGCAGCAAGGCTGGTGCTCGCTCTGCTGCCATCACTTTTGTGGGTGACTGCAGCTTGGCCTGAGGACCCTGGCCCAGCTTGGAGCCCTCAATGCTTGCACCAAAAGCTGCAGGCTGCAGCAGAAACCCCTGCTGGACAGTGAGTCTTGGTCTTGCAAATGGGTGTTGCACCTTGCTGAAATGGGGGTTTGATGGAATGAGATGCAGGCCCAGGAGTAAGGGGGATCGCAAGGACCCCATCTGCTCTGCTGATGGAAAGTCCTGCAGCTGCTCTCAGAGCTTGTCTCTGTGCAGGGCTTTGCTTAACTGTGCACTGGTGTAAAAAGGGGCGTCTTTCTCTGGTTCATGCCTCGTCTACACAAAATTAGAGGACATTTGGGACCTTCTGGGGCCACTTGGCCTGTTACCCCAGCTGTGGGTTTCCTTCAGAAGGGCATTTCAGTGCTTTTCTGTGAGTCTTTTTTTTTCTCCTCCTTTCCCCTGCCTTCTGACTCTCTGCAAGGAAGACTTCTGGTTTTGGGGAGGATTCATGGACCAGCAGAAGTCAACCCTGCCCCAAGTGCTCCAAAGTCAGGATGAGCCTGAGTTATCATCCTAAATGGGACTTTGGTCACATGTGGTCACGATGTGCTTCTCCCCTGCACCCCAGGTAGCTGTCAGGAACCAAAATCAGGACTTGCCCTCCACCCCAGTGCCCACTGGACAACACAATGCCAGGCTCAGCACCTGCTCCCTGGGCATCGTGCAGGCAGGACCCACCATAAAGAAAGTAGAACCTGTGAGCAGGACACAGCCCCTGGGCAGGTGGCTGAGGCTGCCACTGTGCTGTCCCCACCAATGCTCCCTGGAGGGTAACATGGGCTCCCACCGTGCTTCACATTCAGAGCTGCAGGCAGCTGATGGCCTCATGTCTTTCAGATAAAAAGGAGAGAGCTGATTAATCCTGGAGCTAGAAGAGCCACAAAGAGGGGACTTCAGGGAGGATTTAGTTAGCAGTGGCCCAGATACATCAAACTGTCTCCTGCATAAAGCGATATCCCATTAGCGCTCCTCTTTGTGCAACACAGCTTATGTTACTTATCCTATAGATGACTGACGCTGCTTTGATATATTCCAAGGAGACTGTGCTAAACTTTCTGTCACAGTTTTCCCTGACTGATTTCAGTCAATCACTTCCAATGGAGACAGCCGCCTGCCTGGTGGTGAGGTGATGTCCGTGTCCCTGCCAGGCAGGCAGGATCCTGGTGGCGTGGGCAGAGCAGCACCTGATAAGCTCACAGGGGTCCAACTGTGGGAAAACCCCAACCCCATCATGTGCCACGTTTCACACAGGGCTGCCAGGGGATGTCCCCAAACAGCATCAGCATCACTGACCCTCTCCCAGTGCGGCAGTGAGCACTGCCTGGCTCCTGGCTCATAGCAGATCCCACGGAGACACATACAGATACTCTTTCTCTTTGCTGCTAGCGGCAAGGCATCCCCAAGGTGTGTCAGTGTCACCCCTCCATTTCTGGCTCCAGCCTGAAGTTACACCAGCTGGACTCCAGTTTCTTTCCAACATCAGCAAGATGTTGAACTGGACCAAAAACTCTGGCTTTACTCCATACCTGCGAGCCTGGAGCATGTTTTTGGGCTGGCGGTCTTGCTCACACAGAAGGGGCTATCAGCAGCCTTCCCTCTGAACAGGTGTGTGCTGGGGTAGCACTGTCCCTGGTACACCAAAGTGCCAGCCCTCAGGTACTGTTTTGAGGGACACTGCAGTAGATGGCCATCCCAGACACAAATATACATACTTAACATATTTTCAGTCGCTGTTTCACTATCAGAGCCAGTAATGCCATCCCCGTTATGAGACTTCAGTAGCTCCTGAGCCAAGGGCTCAGGGCTGGCACCACAGCACAGGCAGCCGCACCGCAGAAGTGTGCAACAGCCAAACCCTGCTCAACAGCTCAACCCCAGCCCTCCCAAATTCCTGGCCAGGAAATATCTGCTCACAGCTGGGTGTCACCAAGGGGAAATCCTGTCCTGGGGTCAGTCACAGCTGTGGGGCATCCCACAGGTGCTGGGGCCTCTTTTGTACTCATGTGGACAAGAAGTCTGGAGCTGTGGCCACCTCTGCTCCTGGAGGTGGCCTTTGCACCTGACCATAGCACCTTTCCTTTGGCACCCAAGGGTCTCTGAGATGAGGGTCCTCTCCCCTCTCTTTGCTGATCCCTACTTGGTAAGAAATTGCTCTGGCCTAAAAGAAGTATTTTTTATAGGCTGGGGAGTGGGCAGAGAAGCTCCTCCATATGCACTGTGTTTCCATGACCAGGGAATTGAGAGGAGCAAGGAGACACCCATCCTAGGGCCAAGTCACACAGCTGTCATTGTAGCACTCAGCATTGGCCAAGAGGAGACAATGTCAAGCTGGTGTTTAATCAGTTTTCCCTTTTGGGGAGGCTTGGTGACCCCAGATAATGGACACGGTGCCTCCTTCTGGCATGGTGTCCTGCCCACCCACCACCTCTCGCCACTGCAGGACTGTGGGGTTGGACCATGGTGCTGCTGAAACCATCCCGAGGCAGGGGCTGCCTTGGAGGGGACCTGCAGGCTCCTGACATGTGGGAACCAGGATAGGGCAGTAATTCCTGCAGTTGGGGCTTGGCTGAGCCCAGCCAAGCCTGTAGCCATAGCCAAATTATTAGGATAGGAGAGAAAGAAAACTTGCTTTGCTGCCTAACACCTGGGAAGGTATTTCATGAGACAAGTAGCCTTGACCTCAAAATATTTCCTATCCATGGGCAGGGGGAAGAGGATGCTGTAATTGAATAAAGCAAATGATGTTCTGCTGAACTGATAAAACCTGGCATCCACATAGCTGTGGGGCTACACATACTGTAAGTGCATATGAAAATTCACTGGCCTGAAAGTAAAAGGGTGTTAGAAGTGCCTCTTTGAAGGATGGCCCTGGGATGATATGAAGACATCTGTATCATCTTATTTCTTCCATCCTTGGGTTTGGAATACTAAGGATTCATCTGGAGAGCTGGATTTTACCAATAATGCTGGAAAACTCAAATGTCCTTGTGTTTTGTCCCTGTGAACCTGTCTCCCTGCAGTGACCTTGTGCATGCTGTGCCGAGGGGCAACGCTCACGAACCTGGCCAAGGGGATGGCTTGTCCCCGTGTGGGGAGAGCGCGGCTGATGTGCAGGTGTTGAACCAAGAAGGTTCCAAAGCTCAGCACAGCTGTTACGTATGGATATGAATAAGGGAGAAAAAGGGTTATAATTAGAGAATTTGACTAACATTTTAAATTTTAACTCCAATAAAATTCCCCCAAATAGCTCTTGTCACACTCAGTCCAGTGTGAATGCTACATTTCAAAAGCCATGTTCAAACCTGTCTGCTAAAGACTATCCATGATATCTGTGTCTACACACTGTGAACTCCTCGAGTCCAATTTCTCTGAGGACTTGCAGTACTTGCAGTGCACAAAGTGGTGATGAGATCAGCAATGACCTGCCCTACCTGCAAGGTGGCTCCTGACAATCCCAGCCATGCCTTCGGCTGAAACTTCATGGATGCAGAATCCACGTGACAGATCAGGGAATCTCCTTCCCCATCAGGGAAGATCAAGTGTTAAATCATCACAGTGGTTTAAATTATCAGTGCAGAGGTACCACCATAAAAGCACTTAATTTCATTCTTAGCTTGCTAATCAGTTCATCTGTGGCAATAAAGTCCAGGTTTTGGAAGATAAAGCGTAATGAGCAGCATACCCTGAACCCGCTGTGGCTGTTTGCAGAGCAGGCTCCCAGGTTTCAGCTTGCCAGTGGCTGGAGGCAGCAGATGGCATCGCTGTACAACACGTCTGCTGCTCGCCAGCAGCCATGAAGCCGTTCAGAGGATTATATTTCTTGGTCCACGCTTGCTAGCCATTAAATCCCTCCTTTCTAAGTAATTTCTTCCTCAATGACAAGTTTGCACACCGGTCCAGTGCTTATGCATATCTGTTTTCACTCCTGTGCCGGTCAATGGTCACATTATGTCTTGAGAGAATTTAGGATGAAATCAGGATGTTGCAGGTAGGTGGCATGTACTTATATTGTACCTGCTGTGTCTCACGTTGTCCTTTGGGCTCACAGGGAAGCAGAAGACATGCTCTGAAGGGGAGAGAGGAGCTACCCAGACACGGGAAGGTGCCACACTGGGTTCCCAGGGGAATGAGACAGCAGCCCTGGAGGTCCCCTGTCCATAGACAGCCATGGGGAAGGGGCTCTGCCTGCTGACAACCGTGAGATGTTTCTGTCTCATAGTTCAGAGCGGGACCACCTCACACAAAGTCTCTCTGCCCATTCCTGTCCCCAGCTGCCACCGGGGCTGCAGGGTGGGGTTTTCTGCCAGGTGGGTGTCAGCATTGGTCCCTGTGGCATACCCTGGTCACCTCTGGGCGCCTCTTCCCTCTCTGCAGAGCACCACAGTCACAGCCAGGAGGGGCGGGATGAGCTGCAGGAGCCTTGTTCACATAATGAGGCTTAAACCATCAATGAGATGGGAACGCAAGGCCCCTTTCCCCCAGTGAACATGGAGATAGAGTGTATCGGTTGTTAGAAGAATTTCTTTCTTGCCCATATTCGGACAATATAGAATCATAGAATCATTTGGGTTGGAAAAGACCTTCAAGATCATCGACTCTGACTGTTAACCTAACACTGCCAAGTCCACCACTAAGTCATGTCCCTAAGTAAGTGCCACACATCTTAAAAGATGTGTGCATGTCTTTCAAATACCTCCATGGATGGTGACTCAACCACTTCCCTGGGCAGCCTATTCCAACGCTTGACAACCTTTTTGGTGAAGAAATTTTTCTTAATATCCAGTCTAAACCTTCCCTGGCACAACTTGAGGCCGTTTCCTCTTGTCCTATCACTTGTTACTTGGGAGAAGAGACTGACCCCCACCTCACTACAACCTCCTTTCAGGTAGTTGTAGAGAGCGATAAGGTCTCCCCTCAGCCTCCTTTTCTCCAGACTGAACAACCCCAGTTCCCTCAGCCGCTCCTCATAAGACTTGTGCTCTAGACCCTTCACCAGCTTCGTTGCTCTTCTTTGGACATGCTCCTGCACCTCAATGTCTTTCTTGTAGTAAGAGGCCCAAACCTGAATACAGTATTTGAGGTGCAGCCTCACCAGTGCTGAGTACAGAGGGACCATCACTGCCCTAGTCCTTCTGGCCACACTATTTCTGATACAGGCCAGGATGCCACTGGCCTTCTTGGCCACTGTCCTGGTTTCAGCTGGGATAGAGTTAATTTTCTGTCTAGTAGCTGGTATAGTGTTATGTTTTGGATTCAGTATGAGAAGAATGTTGATAACACACTGATGTTTTCAGTTGTTGCTAATTAGTGTTTACACTAAGTCAAGGATTTTTCAGTTTCTCATGCCCAGCCAGCAAGAAGGCTGGAGGGGCACAAGGAGTTAAGAGGGGACACAGCCAGAACACCTGACCCAAACTGGCCAAAGGGGTATTCCCTGCCATGTGATATCACACCTAGTATATTAACTGGGGGGAGTGGGGCTGAGGGGAATTGCTACTTGAGAACTAACTGGGCATCGGTCAGCGAGTGGTGAGCAATTGCATTGTGCATCCCTTGTTTTGTATTTTCCAATTCTTCTTCTTCTTCTTCTTCTTCTTCTTCTTCTTCTTATGTTGTTATCATTATCATTATTAGTTTCTTCCTTTCTGTTCTTATCTCAGCCCACAAGTTTTACTTTTTTTTCCTGATTCTCTCCCCCATCCCACTGAGGGGGTGGAAGTGAGTCAGTGGTTGCATGGTGCTTAGTTGCTGGCTGGGCACACTTCTGGCTCATATTCAGCAGGCTGTTGACCAGCACCCCTAGGTCCTTTTCCACCAGGCAGCTTTCCAGCCACTCTTCCCCAAGCCTTTAGTGTTGCATAGGGTTTATGTGACCCAAGTTCAGGACCCAGCACTTGGCCTTGTTGAACCTCATACAACTGGCCTCAGCCCACCAATCCAGCCTGTCCAGATCTCTCTGTAGAGCCTTCCTACCCGCAAGCAGATCAACACTCCTGCCCAACTTGGTGTCATCTGCAAACTTACTGAGGGTGCGCTCGATCCCCTAGTCCAGATCATTAATAAAGATATTAAACAGAACTGGCCTCAATACTGAGCCCTGGGGAGCACCGCTTGTGACCCACCACCAACTGGATTTGACTCCATTCACCACAACTCTCTGGGCTTGGCCGTCCAGCCAGTTTTTTACCCAGTGAACAGTACACCTGTCCAAGCCATGAGCAGCCAGTTTCTCCAGGAGAATGCTGTGGGAGGTGGTGTCAAAGGCTTTACTAAAGTGCAGATAAACAACATCCACAGCCTTTCCCTCCTCCACATATTAGATCTTTGAGTTCAACCCTCCCAACACATTAATATTTGCTTTACACAAACTTAATTCTAGGTTATAATGATGGAAATAGGCACCGAAAGTAATACATTCATTGCAGTAAAATTTTATGTGTGTGCACAGGTACATGACAGCATAGATATTAGTGTTTTCTTTACTCAGGATGTGCTTTGAAATTTCTTCTGGGAAAAGAAAGCACCATTCATACCTCACAGCTGGGAGACAAACTTTTCTCATCTTGGAGATGCTCCAGAGACCAATAAGGAAAAAGTCAAGGAGGGGGAGGTAGAAATATCTGCTTAGTAACAAATGTCCATAAAACTGGTGGAGAACAGCTTGCTAGTAGCAGGCAGCGGCTGTTCAATAAGCCAATGTTGACATGAGGGCACCCCTGCAGTGGTGCGAGCTGCCTCTTGCCTGCTTGCTGCCCGAGGCTGCCCCTGCTCCAGGCCTGTGCCCTGGGAGGGTTGGGGGGGCTGTGGCTGCTGGGGGTGCTTTTTATCAGCATCAGGGCAGCTCTGCACTGCCACAACACTGCTTCAGCCTCATCTAGGTGGGCTATGCAGTCAGGAGGTGCAGGGGAGGTCTGCAATTGCAGGTCCACCCCAGCAGTGATTGACGGTCCTGGGTCCATGGTGTCTGTTGAGAGCTCTGAAAAAACATCACCTGCTTGGTGATACTCCACTTCACAGGTAGAAACTCCCGACTTCTCAGGCAGGACTCCTCTGAGCTTGGCATGGCTTTGTGGCCATCTCAATAGCCGCAGTTCTGGCTGACTTGTGGCATTTACATGGATCTGTCATGAAACAGAAATGCTGGGAATGGGGTCACATCCCATCCCTCCCAAGGTAATGGCCCAAGTGTCACATTTCTGCAGAAATGAGTTGTGAGGGAAAACGTTTTTGAAACATCATGTAACAGGCAGAGTACACCGGGAAAAAAATCTCCTACTTTCTTGATTCACTTACTCATTTTTTTTGGAAATCCTGTTTACCTTCCTGTTCGCTCTATTCCAATGGATAAGCTGCAAGTTAGTGCCCAAGGGTAACTCTGGAAGTATCTTGGGGTAACCTGGACTTCTCCATGCAAGCAATGCAACTTGTGTTTCACCTTCACAGTCATCCCAGCCTTGCTGGGGAAAGCTCTTTCTGTCCTGAAACTCTAGTTCTCTCAGTGGATGAGATTTTTGCAGCTGCTGATATTATTCAGTCATTTTTCAAATGTGAGACTTTGAAAAATGCTTTTCAGTGGTTTTTTGCAACCATAGCTCAAAGCTCACTTGGGAAAAAGGTGTCATTTGTCACCATAGGTTGTACTGTAGATAGCAGGGGCCTCGCACGGTGATGGCTGGCGGCACGTGTCTGCCCTGTGCAGAGGACATGCTGTGAACCACACAATTTCTGCACTTTCAGTTGGAAGAGGCAGCTTTTCCCAGCACCAGGTGCTCCCTGGAGTGATACCTGCTTTCATCTGAGATTCAGACAGAAATAGTCTCATGTTTCAACTGGTCCAGTCCCTTTAGCTCTGCTCCTGACATGAGCCCCAGACATGATAAGCTGGATGTTGCCACCATTCTGCTTTGCACCTATGACCGCTATTGATCCACACGGTCTGTTTGGTCCAGAAGAAAGCAGGGACATCCCTGGGGTATTCCACAGTGCTGGTTTGCTGCATCCAGCTCCTGTCCACCTTGGCAGGGATCCAGCAGGAGGGACACCAGATCCTGCTCAGCTGTGTGAGGAGCTCAGCAAATGTCTCCAAACACCGGTTGGTGGCATATCCAGGAAAAGCCCTGCTTGACAAATGGGAAGTGCACGAATGCCTTTTCCGCCCCTGGGCAGTATTTGCTCAGGTTCTGCTAAGGGCTTTTATCAGAGCAGATGAACATCCCTGGTGAGGGGGTAGGTTTACAGCCCTATTGCTGGCAGCTCATTAACACACCCCGGGACAAGAAGGGGATGGGACTAGCAGCAGCAGCAGTATCAGCCCCACTACTGCCCTGGCACGGTGCAGCTATAAATCTCGTGACTCAAAGCGTATCTACAGTAACTTTCTGGACTTGCAAGTGTCCCCATGGAGTCGGCATGGGTGAGTGTGAGCGTAGGGGAGCAGGGCAGGGTGGGTTCCCGGGCCCATGGACCTCCAGAAGCAGTGCTGGTGGAGGGGGGTGTTGAGAACCTCCTCCCTGGCAGAGCCGTCCATTTGCTTCCATGGATGGAGGACTTACTTACTGCAGAGACAGGAGATGACACAGGGCGCAAAGCAGGGCAGACTCAAGGTCCGTGCTGCTTCTCCCAGGGCAAGGAAGAAGGCTTGAGATGGTCGTGCGAGTCCCTGGGTCTGCCCTCAGCCCATCCCAGCAGCTCCCCTGGGCAGCGTCAGGGCAGAGGAGAGCTCAGGAGGGGTCAGCTGGGGGAAGAGGGAACCTTCGTGCTGCTCTGTCCCTGATAGCAGGGAGCAGAGGAGGGTCAGGCCAGCCCTGGGTCCTACTCAAGGGGTGCAAACCTGCTGGCTGTCCTGCAGACCCAGTCACTGCACCGCTCTGGATGGAGGGACAAGGGTTTTCCACAACTCGCATTGCTGCAAGCGCATCGGGAAGAGCTTCAGCGAGGCTCAGCATCCAGGCAGAGTGAGGGCAGGTCTCTGCAAACAGGGTCTACCCAGGCTGCTGAAATAAGAGCTGTGTTTAGGAGCAGGAGGGCAAAACTTATGAAGGGAAGGTCAGAGTGGCCTTTCCCCATGCAAATGGGTCAGTGGGGACAGAGAAGGTGTTGAGCAAATTAAAACATCACAGCAGCTCATCTCCTCGGAGCACCCCTCTGTCCTGGCAGAGCAGGGACAGGTTCAGAAGACAGGATGGGTTCATGTCTAGCAGATAGTGACCACGCTTTAGTTCTAGCCCAGCAGTCATAAAACTAAGTGTAAATGTGTTAAAAACATAAGATTGAATTTACTGATGTATGAAGAGCGTAGGCTTCCAACTGCTGTCAAGGGTCCATCATTGTGGGGCATCCAAAACAGAGGCACCATTGGAAAAGTTGTGTCTTTCCATATGTTTCCCAGTCTAACACTGCTGTAACCCCCAGAGGTGCAGCTGTGGTGCCATCTTTAAAAGAATGTTCAGATTTTAATCTCAGGATAACTATTATTATAACTGAGTAACATTATTATTTTTTAGTACAACTTGGGTATTTTATTTGGATTTTCCAGAGTGTAGCAGAAAGTGAAGAAATACCATCTAGCTGTTTAGTGAGCTGGAGGGGCAGAAAATATTCCACAAGGTTTCTGTTAAAATTTGTGCTTAAAGATAAACACTTTGGTCACGTTTCTTCTGATCTACAAAGAACTCTCTTGTGATTGCTTGATTTTGCTCCCCAAATTTCCTGGGCAGCTTGGGCTCTGGCATGAAGCTTGGGGACAAGAAGGAGCCCAGCTACAAAGTTCTGTCAGAAAGGCAACGCCGTGCCACCCTCGCAGGTTTGGGGTTACTTGCAGCTGTTTCACCTCTCTGCAGCTCGTTCCCCATTGCATGTTTTACTCTGACAGTGTGATGCTCTGTTTGACTCTCATCTTGTCCTTTCCTCCTCCAGCTGTCCAGGGCGCTCCCCTCCTGCTCCTTGCCTGTGTGTTGGCCCTGCCTGCCCCACATCTCACTAGGAGCATGTCCTGATTCCAGCTGGGATAGAGTTAACTGTCATCCTAGTAGCTGGTGCAGTGCTATGTTTTGAGTTCAGTATGAGAAGAATGTTGATAACACTGATGTTTTCAGTTGTTGCTCAGTAGTGTTTAGACTATAGTCAAGGATTTTTCAGCTTTTCATGCCCAGCCAGGGCTCAAGAAGTTGGCACAGGACACAACCAGGGCAGCTGACCCAAACTGGCCAACGGTGTATTCCATACCATGGGACGTCCCATCTAGTACAGGAACTGGGAAGTGGGGGGGCAGGGAATCCCCGCTCAGGGACTGGGTGGGTGTCGGTCGGCGGGTGGTGAGCAATTGCCCTGAGCATCATTTATACATTCCAATCCTTTTATTACTACTGTTGTCATTTTATTAGTGTTATCATTATCATTATTAGTTTCTTCTTTTCTGTTCTATTAAACCATTCTTATCTCAACCCAGGAGTTTTACTTTTTTTTTTTCCCAATTTTCTCCCCCATCCCACTGGATGGGGGGGAGTGAGTGAGCGGCTGCCTGGTGCTTAGTTGCTGGCTGGGGTTAAACCACGACAGAGCATCCAAAGCCTGCTCCTCTTCAATCAATCTGTCTCGAGTAACACTGTGTATGCTCTGAACACATCAGCGAATGGGAGGTACATGGAAGGTCTCCATCTGTGCCAGCAGGACACAGCTAGGACCACCCCAGAGCAGGCTGTCAGGCAGGGCATCTTCCAACCTGGTGCTCCCCCCAAGGTGTCAGCAGAGCCCCAGCATCCCTCAAGACAGATACATGCCCCAGCACAAGTCGCCTGCCCTTCCTCAAAAGTCAGATGGGTGCAGACACAGGACCTTGCGGTCACAGGCCTTTCTGCTCACATGTAGGTGTGGAGAAGTGCAGAGGGTTTGCTCTGATCCCCTCCTGAAGCCAAGGCTGTCCCTCCCCACACATCCCCTGCTGTGCTGGAGGATGGTAGGGACAGTCAGTGAGAAGGATGCAGAAGAAAGGAAGGGTTCTCCTGCCACCAGCATCTCCAGCTATTTCACTTGTCCCATGGCTAAGAACTAGAAGAGTGTTCTTCTCCTCTGAAATACCCTTGTCTGAGTGTACTTCACCAGACTGCACCATTCCCTGTCTCACCCTCAGCCTTGCTCCTGGGGTACTCACCGTCCCAGGAGGGTGAAACACAGCTCCTGCAGTGGTGGAAGAGGACAGCTGACGTCCACATGGCTGAGGGAACACATGGCAAACCTGTGCCCAGTCTCTGGGGCCACAACACACCAAAAATAGTTGGAAATGGAGATTTTAGAAGACAAAGGCTCCTTCCCTGGCCAGGAGCAGGATCAGAGGTGTAGAGGCCTTACATCTTACTGCCTGGACTCCACTTCTTGAGCCAGAAAGTACCTCCTGATCTGGGCTCCACCTTTCTTTGGTGTGGTCCCCCCATTTCCAGATCTCCTCTCTACTGTTGTTTTCCATGCTCCAGTTCAGCTCCGGCTAGTGAATGGCTCCAAAAAGTGCTCCGGATAGGTGGAGGTTTGGTACCGCAATGAGTGGGGAACGGTGTGTGATGACAGCTGGGACATGAGAGGTGCCTCTGTGGTGTGTAGGCAGCTCAGCTGCAGAGAGGCAGTATCAGCCCCAGGCAATGCTTATTTTGGGAGTGGATCTGGGACTATCTGGCCGGACAACGTTAACTGCAATGGGGAGGAGAAGCTCCTCACTGAGTGCTCACTGCAGGCTTGAGGAGAGCACAACTGCAGGCACAGTGAGGACGCAGGCGTTGTGTGCTCAGGTGAGGGTGACATTTGCATGATCTGTGCTCCTCAGGCAATCCAGGTCTCATTAATGTCTTGGTGTTGCAGAACCAGCTACGGGAGGACTATGGACTGCCCCTCTGTCTTGTTGCACAGGGTCTTGTTAAATCACCCTCTCTCCTGCCCCAGGTTGGCCCAAGGACTGCAGTGAGGTCTCTGCTGGAAGCCCCAGTGGCATCTACGTCATCCAGCCCACAGGACTGCACCCCATCGTGGTGTACTGTGAAATTAATGTGATGGACGGGGGCTTGACGGTCATCCAGAGGAACCGGCAGAGCACAGAGATCACCTGGGCTGAGTCCTGGAGCACCTACAAGTACGGCTTTGGGAACCTGCACACCGAGTACTGGCTGGGCACTGAGTACATCCATCAGATCTCCAGACAGAAGATCTACCAGGTCAGGTTTGTCATCTGGGATGGTCCAAACAACACCAAGTTTGCAGACTACAACCTCTTCAGCCTGGAAGATGAGTCCCATGGCTACTGGCTGAGGCTGGGAATGTACTCTGGGTTGGCAGGGGACGCCAGGACCACAAACAGTGCTTCCACTGTGCACGACAACATGAAGTTCTCCACTAAAGATCTGGATCAGGACACTTACAGTGGGAACTGTGCCTCCAGCTACGGTGGCGGTGGTGGTACTCAGCGTGTTATTCTGTATGGCTGAATGCCAAAGGGGCCATAACGTGGGGCAGCCTGTGCAATGGGAACTGCAAAGCTTCTGCCATCCTCATCAAACCAGCTTCCTCCTGCTAGTTGCATTTTCATTTCCTTTCTGTCCAACCTGAGGCTAACTCTGTCTCTGCAAAGAGATGGAAAAAGGCAAAATATGTCATGGCCAAACCCAGTGTCCTAGGGGGTCTTTTTTGAGGTTGGCCATATCCTACCTACTGAAGAAAATAAGGCATTTTCCACTTCTTCTCTCTCCTGTAGATTCCCTCTACTCCTCCACTGTGCCTTTATCCTTTTGTTCAGAGTCAGATAATTTTAATTATGTTAATAATCAGAACAGTCTCTTGCAAAATCTGGAGTTTCCAGATCTGTAGTGTGCTTCAAATAAAATGTGAAACAGCCAACCCAGTGGACATGTATGGCTTTGTAAGTTAATTTACATCCTTAACTTCAGGCAAACTACCTAATTTTCACTTGCTGAAGATCTTGCTCAAGATATTAATGTGCACAGTCAAATTCCCACTCTGTACCTTCTACATTTCAGGCTTAATAGTTATTAAATATTCAAATAAATCTGTATTCAAAAAACAGTATTAATTGTAACAGTCTATTTCAAACCTTTGAAGTGCTCACAGAGGTTAATGTGCTAGAAGGTTTCCACCACTGAAGCTCAGCTTTCCTGTAGGACAGGCATTTGGGACTGCAGGGCAAAAGCAATGCATAAATAAAACTTGAAACACTGCATGCGGACTTCTGCCTCACAATAGTTTTGTGCAAGCGTAGGAAATGTCAAAACCTTTTCACTTTTCTCAGCAACAGTGAGTTTTAGGTTTTGTTGTCCATGCAACTCACATCCCTAAGCGCCATGGGGAGTCCATCTCCTGAGCCAGGGCCACGATGACTTCCGAGAGATGACAGCATGGAGGGAAGGCATCATCCTGCTTTTGCTGTTTTGAAACTGAAAAGAGATTTCAAAGTGCCATAAAATTGCCTTGTGAAAAGACCTCCTGGCTCCTTCAGTCCATCCCTCTGGCATCCGCAGCACTGCTCCTCACAGGCAGGGGATTTTGCTGCCGTATCAGCCAGTGTCATGGTTTGCAGGCAGGCACTGCTGCACTCCCTTTGCTTACCACAGGGTCACTTCCACAGTCACGACCTGCAGAGACGAGAAGCAGGATGAGTCCATTGGTGCCCTAGTGTTCCCCTGGCAGGGGGATGTGACCTGGAAGCCCTCAAGCCCAAGGTGAGCAAGGGAAGCCAGCCTGCCCTCAAAAACGACTGCATGATCCCTTGTTCCTGTGCCGGGACTTTCTAACAGCACACCCAAAACACTGCCTGGTCTTTCCAAGAGCTGAAGCACACAAAAAGCTGCAGGGTTAACGCAGTCAGGCTTAACAAAGAAAAGCTGCAGGCTTAGCACAGTTTGTGTATAACTAACACATCCCAGGAAAGGTGATATATGTGAGATATTTTGCGTCTTTAGGGATTTTAAGATGGTGTGTGAGAGGTCTTGTTTGTGAAGGGTAGACTCAGATCTGAGCAAAGTGAGGGAGCATGGGAAGGGCTCAGAAGAACTCTGGTACAAGGTATCAGCAGATAAGTGAACAGACCAACATTTGCATTGATTTATGTCAGGACTCAACATTACAGCTCACCAAATGCAGAAGTCGTCAAGCAGGATCTATCATCTCTGCCAGTGTCAAGCCTATGGACACACCGATACCGTCATTGATCATTAGCCCACCAATGCAAAACAACATTTCCCACAAAAATCATGGCTTTACATTTTTCTTGAAAGGATCAATACGCTCCTTTCTTTGAGGGAAGTAGCACGTCAGCAGATGCCATCCATTTCAGCTTCCAGCCACTGTGGTACTAATGTACTAAAAATGCCTACAACGGCACGTGAATTTGAGAGTGTCTTTGGCTCAGTGAGATGAGAGCTGCCTTCCTCATAAATGGGCAAAGATAGGCTAGCAAATAAAAATTGGTGGAAACAAATCTTTTATTACCTTGTTATGCTTCTGTAAGATTTTTTTACACTATGGTTTTACTGGATCTGCATGTCTGCCTTTTATTTCTCTCCCTGCCTCCTACCACCTCCTGTTCAAGCCCCCTTTGCAGTGAGTCATGTGGTGCAAGACAGGCAAGAGGAGGCAGCTGCCAGCTCAGAACGAAGACTATACCCAATGTAGGAGATGATAATAACTTAAATAAAATCTTCTCAGCTGTCAAACTTGGGAATTTCTTGTTGCATTTAGAAATCTTTTTTTGGCTAACACTCTTGCCTTAAGAGAGGTTTGGAGACGTGTGATTAAAGTGCCCCTCTGCTAATGCCCTCCCCTCCAGGACCTGATGGATGTGTACCTGCTGTGCACCGCTGATATGGTGGAAGGTAGCAGAAAGGCAGCAACACCCACCTGCACTGTGTTCCCATCAGCAGGTTCCCCTTCCACAACGGGAAGGAGGATACCGCCGGGTATCCCATCCTCATGGTGAGTCTCCTTAGCTGGATGCAGAAAAGTCCTTTTTGTGCCATGTCCTCATGTTATCTCTAAACAGTGTGACTTTTGTCAAGTGATACCTTGCTTTTTCTACAAACTCTAGGTTGCTGTGTGCCCTAAGGTCTCTTCTGCTCTCTCTGGAGAGGCCCGGCCAGCTTGTGCCATAGTAACTGAGACATGGTGTGGCAAGCTAGCCCTCTTCAGCAGGGTCCTCTTTCTGGCCAAGCAAGATAGCACCAATCACCATCATGAAATGCACTTAAAATGCAAAGGCAACGTGAAAAGAAGTGATTTGAGAAAGGTGGGGTCTCATTGCTTGCATTTGTCCCGGTCTCCAGAGGGTGCTGTCACCCCAGGGTTTGCCAGGCAGCTTCCAGTGTGAAGGAGAGCCCAGAAATATTGCCCAAGGAGTCTAGCTGCAGGCTGCAATTTTCTCTTCCATGTTCATTGCTCTGTCCTACTGCTGCAAGGAGTGCTGGGAGCCCATCAGCACAGGCCATACACACAGGAGAGTGTGAGCAAGGCCATCTGAGGAAGAAAGCACCAAGAATCTCATTGCATGGATATATAGCAGAAAATTTCTTTCCAGGCAGAGGGAATACAGTCAGCTCTCTCTGAAGCAGGGTTTCCAAACCTTTTCCAAAGGATTTAATTATATGGGATGCCACCATCTCTTTTGGAGAAGAAACTGATATTCTACCTTCCCCCAAAAGCTTTTGCTACTTTCCCTTAGCCATTACGTTGTGACCTGACCCACTTCCACTTGGCACTTCCCCTCCCTGCGAGTGCACCCTTGGCCCTGGTTCCTCCCAAGGCCACATCAGGTGATGTCTGCGTGAAGACCGGCTCTTGGCACCCAGCCGAGCGGAGGGAGGCACAGCACGATGTGATGCAGATGTCTCATGCCATGTGTCCGCCTGCGTCTGCCATAGTGCTCTTGCACAGAAGGACCCCATCCCTGGGGTCTCCTCATCGTGGGCTTGTGGGAATACCCAGCCTCCTGCAGTGGCTGAAGTGGCTGCTCGGTTTTCTTTGCGCCTGCCTGCTGTGGAACAGAGAGCTGTTCCAGTTCCTAAATTTTACTTCTGTGGGTTGTCTTTCTCCTTCATTTCACAGCAGCCTGGTCAAATCCTGCCCAGATCGATAAATACAGCTCCATGGACACCTACACACTCAGGGCAAGCAAAGGCTGGCCCCATCTTATAGGCAGAGGAAGCAGAGAAGTGATGCACTGTAGGCATGATATGGCAGCACCACCACAAATGGGACTGTCACAGACTATGACAAGTGGCAGTCCTCCCCAGGTGGCCTTGCATGCAGAGGCGGGAGCACTTCCAGCAGCAGTTGGAGACAGAAACGGCCAGATCCCCATGGTGAGTCATGCATTTTCACATTTCAAGAGCAAAACCCACCAGTGATGCTGACAAAGCTGTTCTTTGCCTGCTAGTTCTCATTAAGGCCATATTTCACTTTCACTGCTCTTCATTACAAGCTCTATGTTTCTAGCAGGAATGCTGTGCTTTATCTGGACCCTAAAGCCATGTGTTTCCCAAGCTGTCCCTGGAGCCCTTTCTGGTGATGTGCAAAGATCGTGTGAGGTGACCTTCTCATGTGCCTGGTACTTGGCCACGCCAAAGGACAGCTTGCCTTGGCACCCGGATCCTTCAGTGACTTTGGAGTGTGTCATAAGATTAAAGCCTTAAATCTGACCCCTGTAACACAGCACCAACCAAGTGAACAGGCTGCAATCTGGGTGGCAAAACTGCACCAGTACCTCCTGCTTCAACCTCCTCCAACAGCCACTAATTGAGCTCTGAAAACCTTAGAAACAGGCAGCAACAGGTACACTGTGTCTGGTTCTGAGCTGTCTGGGGAGTGTGTGGTTTCTGCTGCAGCAGTCTGGAGATCCAGCCTTCCCAAACAAATGTTTTTGCAGCAAGACTGCATACCATCATGACACTGGAACTTTCCATCACTTAGGACTCCTCAGCCTCGGAGGTGCGGCTGCATCTCAACAACACCTTTGTTAGTATTTCTCTCCTGCCACCACCTGTGGCCTCACGCAGCAGCACTGAGGAGGGCTCGGGTGTCCCTAGAAATTAAGGGATGGTATCCCAGTTTCGGCTGGGATAGAGTTAATTTTCTTTCTAGTAGCTGGTAGAGTGATAAGTCTTGGATTTAGTATGAGAAGAATGTTGATAACACACTGATGTTTTCAGTTGTTGCTACGTAGCATTTACACTAAGTCAAGGATTTTTCAGCTTCTCATGCCCAGCCAGCAAAAGGCTGGAGGGAGAGGAACAAGGAGTTGGTGGGGACGCAGCCAGCACACCTGACCCAAACTGGCCAAAGGGGTATTCCATACCATGGGATGTCATGCCTAGTATATAAACTGGGGGGAGTGGGGCTGGGGGGAATTGCTGCTCGGGAACTAACTGGGCATCGGTCAGTGGGTGGTGAGCAATTGCATTGTGCATCACTTGTATATTCCTATCCTTGTATTATTATTATTAGTGGCATTTTAGTATTGTTATTATTATCATTATTAGTTTCTTCTTTTCTGTTCTATTAAACTGTTCTTATCTCAACCCACAAGTTCTACTTTTTTTTCCCGATTCTCTCCCCCATTCCCACTAGGTGGGGGGAAGTGAGTGAGCGGCTGCATGGTGCTTAGTTGCTGACTGGGGTTAAGCCATGACAGATGGCCATGCCAGCTCCTGGTGAAGAGCCTCTGTTCCAGACAGAAGTGGGTACCATGAGCCCATGACAAGAGATTTCAGTCTCTTCCTCCATTTTTCAACTGCCATGATAAAGAAGAGCCAGTGACCCCATGGGAAATCTGGCAAGACCACCAGCATGGCATCATCTCCTTCACCCACCCCTGCAAAGCAAGAAACACTGCAGGCACTGCTGGTTGGACTGCACCCATGTTTCATGTGCCACCATCCTGCAGTCCAATCCTTTAGCATCGATCCAGTCTTCTCTGTTGGCCACCATTTGGTGTCTGGGATGGAACCTACCTACAGGAATTTCATCTGCTTTCATCTCTTTTCTAACATGGGCAGTCCTGATCTATTCAGCCTTTTCCTGCAGGGATGCCATTCCCACCTCTGATCACCCAGTTTCCTCACCTCTGTGACTTTTCCAGTTCTTCTACATCTTTTCTGAGCCAGGCACCAAAACTGTACACAGCCATGAGCACCCTCTGGTTTCTACAGTGGCAAGTGATGTTTTCTGCTGAAAGCCCATTCCTTTCCTTGCCATTTCTAAAGCCTTTTTACTTTTTGATTGCTCCTGAACCTTTAGCTGATGTTTTCAATTGAATTGCCTACAATTACCCTCACATTGGCCTCTTGAACAGTAATAGCTAATTTAGAGTCCACCACTGCATACAGTTAGGGATGTACTTCACTTTATCCTTATCAACATTGAATTTCATTTGTCACTTTATCACCCACTCACTCTGCAGCCTGACATCTTTCTGCAGCTTTCTGCAGCCACCTTTAGATATGACTGTTCCGAACTATTTTCTCCACCAGAAAACGTCACCATGCTATTTACTGCCTTTTCTCCATCACTTATGAATATGCTGAAAAATCCGGCCTCAGTACAGATACTTGTAGCATCCAATAGGCGATTGTGAAAATTTACCAATTAGTCTTATCTTTGCTTCCCAGCTTTGCAAGCTATTGATCTGTTATAGCTCAGTGTCTTTGAAAACTCTATGATAGATCTTCTTATAAGGTTTTTTTGGATTACATTATATTGATCGGATCACTGTTGTCCACATCTCCTTCCAACAACTGCAACAGATTTCTGAGCCATGACTTTCCTCTAAAAAGCTATATTGAGTCTTTCTCAAGTTATTGTATTTATCCATGAGTTCCCATGAATTCCATGTTTATTACAATTTCTACCACTTTGCTAGGTGCAGAAACAAGACCTCTAAATCTGGGGATCCTTAGATGAGTGACTGAACCTTTAAAAAATGGACACCATCTGTGCCACCTCCATTGCCTTGGTAGGCAAGTAACAGGTCACAGCATGCTGTCAGCAGATCAGAAATATCCTGGTGGAGTTTGGCGAGGGCTCCCAGACGATGGTCTCTAGTCCTGGAGGTCTGGGACTATTCATCTGATGGATGATGAGGTCTGCGGCTTCTTTGTGCTGACTTCTCAATTTTAATTTCTGCCATCAACCCCACAAGGGCTTGGAGGTGGAAATGCTTTGCACCATTGCTCCCGTGGCATGGCAGCCTCAGCACAGCAGGCTCCCCACCACCACAGGGAACTCATGCAGTGCTCCTCCCTCTGCCCTCCTTGCCCTCAGCATCCCTGGTGCATCTTCTACAGAGCCTACAGATGCTCTGGCAGACTTTCCACTTCTGACAGCTGTGAATGAGTTTTTAATATTAGTTTTTGTCTTTCTCAAATTGCACAGTAAAATTACTTTTGGCCTGCCTTTTGTGGTTTTACATTCCACTTGTTGAAATTCATAATGCTTTCTATTTTTCTTGTTCTTTGAATGTGATTTCCACCTTCTGAATGGCAACCAAAAGTGTCATCTGCTCTGTTTGGTGTCCCTGCTGGCTCTTTTGACCCTCTCAATGTCTGCCTGCGGTTAAGTTGATTATATTTATTCCAAACCTTCACCACAGTGTCTGTAAATGCCTTCCCTGCATTTTACCCTTTTGCCTGCTCCTTTTGACCTCCTTTTAACACGTTCTAAGTGGACATTTCCCACTGTTTCTACCCATACAGTTTCTCTGGTCTCTCTGAACATGACATATTCAGGCCACCAACTTTGCTGCTTGGTTGATAATAAAGCTTTCACAACATATTTCTCCTCCCTACCTTATTCCTGGTAGGAATGCTAGCAGTTTCAGTTCTAGTCCTTTTTTTAAGGATTTTGAATTTTTAGGACTTGAAAGGATCCCTATCTTGAGGCACTAAGCTGGGAGCTGTGTGCTCCTCTGCATCTGTTGAATGCCCTTCAGGTTTGAGTCCAACCCATCCCCATCCATCACTATTGTGCATGCACACACTAGCATCCCAGCTCTGTCTGGGTCAAATGGAGATACCCATGCTTGTGCAGATCCCATCGACTCCCAGTTTCTTCAGCTACTAATAAATCTGACCTCTCTGTCCCAACTCTGTCCCAACTCTGTTCTCCTCCCAGACACAGGGGCTGTTTCCCTCTGCCTCTGTGCATGGTGCTGGGATCATTTTGGAGAATTGATCTCTAACCTCCCAAGTGACAGTGCATGTTTTGAGACACCTTTGGAACATCCACCTTGCATTGCACTCAGGACCAAAACTCCCTTGGTGCACTCTCTCCAAGACTGCGTTGCATCCATATGGCTGTAGCTGGCATCACGCACTTTAGGATCCAAACAGCCAGTTACAAAAACCCTCAGCACTGCAGCCTGCCTGTTCCTGTGTGGGACCCCTGCTCTGGTCCACTGTCTGCCGGGGAAGGTTCCTCTGTGGGATCTGTCACCACTTCCCCCAGGCTGGGTGCCCTTTGCCTATGAGACTTCCCTCCTCTGCAGCACAAGAGCTGCTGGACTGGAGATGAGGGAGTTATGATGTCCCTAAAAGCCTCACTGATGTATTTCTCTGCTTCCCTTAGACATATGTTGTCCCAGAGGACCAAAGTCTGCTTGCAGCTGGTGAACAGATGGCAAATGCTCCTGGGGAAAAACCTGGAAATTCCCTTTTGTGCAGCGTGGCCCTGCACAGAGGAGCACTCCCAGAAAGCCTGTGTTATCTCCAATATCTTTGTTTCTCTTGTGGCTTGCCTAATTCTTAGTTTCCCAGGACACCTACATTCCCATTATTGCTTTAAAATGTCTGCAGACAGTACTTTTAAAATTGCTTCTCTCTTCAGCATCTTGACAGGCAGCTTGGGACAGGCTGACATGGTTGTAATGAATCACAGAGGAGGAAAAGAGAGCCACAGAGCAATGTAAATGTGGCTGAAAAACGAAGAAATAGTTCCTAAGTGAGGTTTGCACCAATCAGTGTGAAAACTATGCAAAACAGCTATTTGTGCATATTCCTCCAGGTCTGAAAAATACCCTGGACTGCTGCTCACTCCTCCAGAACACCTGCAGGACCCACCTGTGTGCTTCAGAGGGTGCTCTGCTCCACCTGCAAACTGGATTAAAGTTCAGATGCCTGTGGCCATCTATGTTAGCTTTATGCCACTGATTATCCCATGTTTTCATCAGAGGTGCCTAAAAGCTTGCGCCTGGGTGCTCTCCAGGCATGTGTGCTTGTGCCAGGCTGTGGAGCTGGGGAAAAAAAGGCCAGAAACTAGAGAGAAAAAAAAGCGATTTAAGCCTGAAATTATATCCACTTTGTCCCTCTGTGGCTCTGGTTAGTGAGGAGATGCTTGTGACACAGGTCTGGCTGGCATGGCACATGCTAAGCCCTGGCAAGAGATGGGGAGGGGGCTGGTGCATCATCCCTGCCTGCCTGCATCTCTCAGGACACCTCAAAGGTGAATGTAATCCAGTTTCAGGACTGTGTGACTGCAAACTGTGTAAATCCCACCGTGCCTGAGCTCATCATTGTCCTGTCTTGCATTCAGCATTTGCATCGCCTCTGCTGCCGACTCTCACCTCGGAGCAGGCTTTTGCCTGGGCTGTTTCTCAGCTTGATGCATGGCTCAGTGACTCGGCGTGCTTTGTGCTGAGCTGGGTGCCCGTTGCTATAATTTTGCCTGTTTGTGTCCCTTAATCTGTATTTGTTTCCTTGGAAGTGCAGGGAGATACATTAGGCCAGAGGCACTAGGTAAATACCGCCGGCTCTTCTCCCTGCCAGCATGCTGGGAGCAGCGATTAACCCGGGGTAAACAGAGCCGACTGCCAGCAAACCCGTGGCCCCTGGTGAAGGGGGGGACAGGGGACCCGCAGCTGCTCCTCCCCGGGTTTGCAGGGGGAATAAAAGCTGGGGCTGTCAGGTGTGTTGCAAGAGCAGGACGGCGGCGTGGAGCTGAAGCTCCCGTGGCCGGTGGCGGGTGGCAGGGTGCTGTGGCCCGGCTGACGGTGCGCCATGGGCGGGATCAGCCACCACCAATATAAACAGGGCTGAGACCGAGCCGCCCCCGGCAAACTGAAAGCCGAACTTTGGAGCGTGGAGGAGACAGCGTGGTCCAGGGTGGGGCAAGCGGCGCCAAGGAGGAGGTGTGGTGTGGGTGTCCTGTGCCGGGGAGCCCAACAGCATGTGCTCGACGCTAACACAGCACCCATAGGGCTCTGGCACAACCAGGATGTGAACCACAGCGCTGGGGCAGGCTGATAAGGGCTCCCCAGCAGGCGCTGGGCGATGGCAGGAGCTCAGGGGGGGCTCCCAGGTCCCTTCCCAGAGCCCCCGGTTGGGCCATGCCCCGTCTCCGACTCCGACTCGGACTCCGAGGACACGGCTGTGGGTGGCACAGCACCCGGTGCTGGGGCGCAGAACCCCTCCCAGGTCATCCACAGTGGCCACTTCATGGTGTCGTCGCCGCACAGCGACTCACTCCCCCGCCGGCGCCACCACCGCACCGAGCCTGAGCTGGCTGATCCCCGGAGCATTGACCCGACCCTCACCCGGCTCTTCGAGTGCATGAGCCTGGAGTACAGGTGAGTCCCAGAGCCCTCTTGCTGGCACGCGTCTCGGACCCCCCCCCCCCCCCCCCCTCTTTGAAGGTATGAGGCTGTCTGAGCCCTACTGGCCATCCAGGAACTTGCTGCCAGCAGACATCCTCCTCTTCTCCATTGGGTTGTGATGGGCAATATGCTCAAAAAATGCCATCCTGGGAGGTTTCAGGGAGAAAGAACTGATGCTGGGTTGCTGGCCATAGAGTCAGATGGAAAGTTCCTCCTCTCTTCACAGGTATCTTAACCCTCCTCCATCTTCCCATGGGTTCTGGAGTGATTGCATCCAGCTGTAGCACCCTCATGGCCAGACCCTGCACAATCTGTAAAGCAGTAATAACCCTGTGGGCAGCCAGCACTCAGTTTTTGGCAATCCAGGCCAGAGCAGGAGTCCTGCTTTCCCGTTCTTGACTCTGTCCACATGTCCTGAGGTTATTCCAGGACATGCAGCACCACTAGGGGCTGGATGGCTGCACGGGGCTTTGTCCAGGGCCTCCTGAAAGGTTCCCTGCTTCCCTCCTGCAAATTCAGATGGGTAACTGCATCGTTCCCCCAGCCACACAAATCACCCAAGTCCAGGCCACTAGGGACCTGCTCATCCCACAGCTCCTTAGTGAGAACAGGAGAGCCTGCATGTCTCTTAGTGCCTTGGTCCACATTCTTGGAGGCAGCTCTCCTCTTTTGCCAAGGCCGCAGGGTTTTGAGTTCTCTCAAGCATGGTATCAGGGTGATTTGCTCTACTGGCATCAGTACAAAACTGCTTGCACAGCTTTCCCAAAGTGTCCTGGCGCAAACCTGGAATGACGATGTCCTACTGATGCCACATGAAAACAACACCTCAGCAAAACAGCCTTGAAGAATTGCCCATTGCCTTGTTCCATGCAGGGTCTCATTCAGTTGCTGGCCTCTCAGGTATGCCTTGAAGTCCTTGAGTGCTCAAGGTGATGGAATATGTGGTCACTGCCAGAGCACCCCCAGTGACGCCAGGCACTGGGACAGCACTCCAAGGGTACTAGTTGCCACATAGCTGTGTACATTTGGCCCATCGCCACATCCCAGATTGCATGGTTTGCTCACAGCTGATGCGGCACAGTTCTCCTCCAGGGTGCTGGTGAAGCTGGTACTCTGCAGGAGCACACTGAGCTTCAGCGTGGAGTGACCCAGCTGAGGGTCATGCTTCCTGGTCAGGCAAGTAAGTCACCTCTGAGTGCCATGCACAGGGGACACTGAGGCACTGATGGCCTCACTCTCTTTTGCTCTCCCAGCCCCATACTTGCCATACTCTGATCCTTGCAGCTTGGGGCTGGAGGAACAGACACTGCTCCACCCAGCGTGCTCAAGCTCTTGACTGTTGAAATGCACCACAGCCTCTGTGTGACTCTGAGCTCTGCTGCTCCCCAGGCAGTGGGGAAAGGGTGCAAGTGCTTTGGCAGTTGGAGCAGACCACAGCAGCTGTATGCCACCCAGGGTTGGGCATTACGCTAGAGACAGGGCTCTATCACTCCAGATCTCTCTACCCCTTGGACTCTTTCAGGGCCTTGTTTCCCTCCTGCACTGAGCATGATAATGCACACACGAGCCCCAAGCCCAGCACTATGGCAAACCATAACTGCAGTTGGACAGCAGCCCTCAGTGAGGAGGATCCACATCAAGCTACAAAGCATTAGTACCACTACTGATGGCCACCCTGGATGTCTCCTGGCTGCCTTGGTGCAAGACTAGGTCTTCCTCAGCACCCATAGGAGCAGTTCTTGGTCTGCTGTAGAGCCAGGGTAGCTGCAGGCCGTGGGCCCCAACCAGGAAAACGTTGACATTGGATGTTCTGCAAACTTCATGCTCGGTTCTTTTCTCTTGGAGTTCCTTTCATGCTTAGGTGCTCTCCCCCTCCACCCCTCAGCTGTCATGCTCTGCAGCTTGCCAGCACCCTACAAACAGGATGATAAGCATTGATCAGAGATTGGGTTCAGGTGAACCTGGACCTGTGATGCAGTGCTGGATATGACTCTCCGCAGGTGGGATTGGACTCTGGCTCTAGAGCTGACCACTCTGCTGGCTAGCTCTTGTTCAGGCATTTCTTTTCTCACTTTGGAAACCCATGGCAGCTTTGCTAATACATTTTTGACAGACTTGTAAGCAAAAGTTGGAGGAAGGTATTGGAGGGGAAAAATAGAATTTAAAGATACTTGGCACACCTCTACTCTTACTTTTATCTGACTTGATACTTCTCTGCATCATCTGCCATTTCACACCCTCCCTCCCAGCCAGGTTCCTCAGAAGGGGTGTTGGTGCAGCACAGCCTCAGCTGGAGTCGCCAGCCAAATGTCCTCCAGTCTTCAGGAGTGCATCCACAATTATGTTGTAGACTAACTCCCTAACAAAGCAGAAACTGCAGAAAGGTATCAGTTGGGAGGCACCTCTGGAGTTCATAGTCCAATCCCTGTGCAAGGCAGGGCTAACTCCAAAGCCAGATCATGTTGCTCAGGGCCATCACTCTGATGGATGGAGACCAAGGATGGTGAGCCAACCACCTATCCACCCTGTCCCAGGGCTGCACCACTCTCACAGGGAAGAGTTCTGTCCATGGCTTTAATTGGAGTTTTCTTTGTTCCAGCTTGTGTCCGTTGCCTCTTGTCCTTTCTCGGTGCATGTCTGAGAAGTGTCTGGTTCCATCTCCTCTATAGCCTCCTTTGGGTAGTTGAAGGCAATAAATAGATCCTCCCTTCACCTTCTCTTCTTCAGGCTGAACAAACCTATCACTCACCCTCCTCTTTTGTCATGTACATTAGTCCCTGACCACCTTAACGTCCTCCTCCAGGATCACTCCAGTTTGTGAAACTCCCTCTTTTATCAGGGGAACCAATCGGGACACAATATCCAGCCTTGGCCTTTGCAGTGCTGGGTAGAGGGGAACTATCACTTCTCCTGACCTGCTGGCTGAGCTGTGAGTGTTGCAGCCACCCATTCCTCCCTGTCCTGGCTTACACCATTTCAAAGGCACTAAACTCTCTCTAAACAGTGTCATTTTTCAATGGCGGTAGCTGAACAGTCATTTGAGTACTGTAATTCCTCCCCTCTCCAGCATTCCTCTGTGGCACTTTACAGGTGTTTATGGCAGTCCTGTCTCAGCTTGAGCAATCGCCTGGAGGATCAGACCTATTATCCCCCAATGGGCTGGACTGTGCATCAGTGCCTCGCTGGGAAAGAAGCGCTCTCTCCACATCAAGGCTTGCTGCTAGCAGTAACTTCTTTCTTCAGATCCCTCAAAGAGAGCCAACTCTGCCCACTGAGGTCCTCCTCCTGGTGCTGGGATGAAGCTGTTCCCAGGCCCTTTGTACCCATTTGCAAGGACACTTCCAGCAGCTCTCCTGCCAAAGACTTAATGATTGTCCTCCACTCCTTATTCTCCTGCAATGTGCTGCAATTATTGAATCCCTTCCTTAGACTGTTGTTTCTCCTGTAGGTGGACTTCCCTGCAGCACACTTGGCCCCTCCACGTTTCCCCCAAAAGCTGAGTGTGTGGAGCTGAGCTCCTTAAGGAACTGTTCACACTTTGGCCTTAGCACAATCTGCCCACCTGAGCAAGCTCTTTCTCCTCATCACTGCAGTGTGACTCCCCAGTGTCCTGCCTTGCAGGTCTCCTGGGCTCACACACCTTTCTGTGGCCCATTGCAGGGAATCATTGGGTGACTGACCTGAGGGACTGTCCTCTTGAAGGGAGAAAAACGGGGTGCAGATAGGAACTGCAAACTGCAACCACTTGTGATCTTAACCTTGTACAAGTCTATCGTGTGCTTCAGAAGAAGCCTCCTGTAGCTGTTCCCAGAGTGCGATGTAGATTAACCTCCTCTTCTCCCCTGCAAATACCAAGAGGGGAGATTTAGCAGGTAGGGACATCAGACTGGTAAGTGACGTGGAGTATTAACTCTGCCCCTCTTGTGATTTAAAAAAAGGTAGGCTTCAATTACATCCTTGCGCGCTGATTCCCTACTAATTCATCCTCCTGGAAAGCTGATAGCAGGCCCTGAGGCTTTCCCAGAAGAAGTGGAATTGCTGCTATATATTTGCCATACTCTCTGATTGATTCTCTAATTCACAGTGCCTTAAACACTCATGCACAGGGCAGAAAGCACCCAGGCAGAGACCCGAGTGATGCACAAGCTGAGCTGCCCTCTCCCTGTTTCCTCGTCTCAGGATTAGCCTGCACTTTCCTTTGCCCACCTGGTACATCACTCACCTCAGTTCACTACAGTTCACTACAGCATTTGCCCTCAGCCCTGTGCACTAGCTCAGGCTGGCTGGAAGCGGCTTGCACCAATGTGGCAACATCCTGCGATGGCTGGGTCCACCTCCACCATTTGATGAGGCTTTGGTCTCATCCAGACCTAAGGTGGTCTGGGCACTGCCTGTGCCCTGGCTGGAAGGAAGTGGGAGGTGAGGGAAGCAGAGCTCAGTGCCAAGAGCAGTCCTGGCTTGGCAGATCCCTCTGGGGCTTTGCGGCGGGCTGGGCAGCTTCTGCTACGAGTTATCTGCATGATGGGCAATAGCGGGTCTGGTGAGGGGAAAGGCTCGTGCTTGGGCTAAACCCATCCACATTGTAGTGTGGTTGTGCTGTCATTAGTGGCAGGGAGCTGCATGCCTTTTCTCTGTCATTTCCCAAGGATTTGGGGCTGATCCTGTCCAAGCAGTGTGCAGAGGAGTTGGGCTGGTGTGCAAGCCTGTTCCCACACTCATGCACAGTGGGATAGTACCTCCAGAGATCCCCAACATAACTGGTTGTGGACATGTACCTAGCTTGGCTTGCAGCTATCCAGCTTCTCAGACAACTATTTGCAAGAGGATGTAAATGATTTCCTTTCTCATCTGGGGCACTTCATGCTTCCTTTGCACAGAGGAAAATGGCTGCCCAAGAGGCAGAGCTGTAAGGGCAGAGGCACTCCTACCTGCAAGTAAACACACAGAGGAGGTCCCAATCTAATCACCGGTACAGTCTATTAACAACACAGCCCTCGAATTACCCCAGATGCACCCATGCAGGCTGCAGCACTGTCCCGGGCAGAGCTCGCTCCCTCAGGAGGCAGCACGGTGAGCGGCCAAGCTGGCACAGCAGCCTTTTCATCAGTGCAACCCGGTAAAGAAAAAAGCTCATTTAGATAGTAGAGATTTGAAGTCGGATTTGAACACAGTCATTTTTTGCTTGGGGGCACTTTGCAGGAAAATTGTGGTTAGATATTTAACTTCCTTTGTCAGACTCTAGATTTTGAAACAAAAACTCAAGAAAAAACATGACTTTGCTACCAAAATTTATAAGAAATCGGACATGAGCTTTTAGGACTCCCAGGAAAGGCTGTCCTCTTTCAGCCAGCCCAGGGCCAAGCTGTGTCCCAGCAGCCCGGGGAGCAAGGGGGGCTCTGACAGCCCCACGGGGGATCCTGCTCCTGCTGCACTTGGAAACGCCGAGCAGGCTTGTACCTGCCAGAGGACCCTCAGCTTAGCTGTTCCCCTCCTGCTGCTGCCTGCTTCTCTTTGTGCAGCCCTGCATCTCACCAGATCATTCCTCCCTCCTCTTGCTGTTGATGGAGAGCAAAACATTCATTATGCCATGAAAGCAGGGACCACAAGACCTTAAACTTCTGGATGGACTAAATGAATCACAGAGCAAACAAGGTGCAACTGGCTGAAACAGAGTTGGTGCTGACCCACGCTGGGTTTGGTCTCAGGCTGAGCCCTGCTACCAGCTCACCCCATCCCACAGAAACCCCTTAGGCAGTTCTGGGGTCTGTGTCACCATTTGTCCAGCAGCATGGGGCAGCAGGACCTCAAGTTTGGGGCATCCCAAACCTTTATTGAGGCTCAGCATGGGATTTGCATCCATCTCCCTGGGGGAGATAATTTCAGGGAAGGGTGGGGTCATTTTCAAGGCAAACAAGGGAACAAAGATCAGCCTGATAAGCCCCGAAACTGAAAGGTTTGTTAATGGGGAAAAAAGATGGTTAATGGCAAAGCCCAAAGGCATCTCCCCTCTGCCTTCCAGGCCACGGCCCCACCAGCCTCGTGCATGGCTGAGGTGCCCATCTGGGGCTGCGGGGCTGTGGCCCTCAGGCTCAGGCTGCTCGTTTAAGCTGGCTGTCAGGGTGGGGGGCACTGGTGAGGACTGTGGCTGGGTAGCCTTGACCAGCAGGATCTGGCCATGTGCCCAGGAAACCCGTCCCTTCCATTGGCTCCTCTGGTTGGCACCACTGCGCTGTTTGCCTTGTGCCACTGGGGAAAGTTCAATCCTGGTGATAGCAGAGTGGCCAGTGCGTAGCCAAGTCCTTAACTCTCTGTGGGCTGGAGCCATGGGGACACGGGTCCTTCCCCAGTCCCTAGGGCAGTGGGTCGGGCTGGGACTCCCTGGGGAGACCGTCCCTGTCCACCCCTGCAGGTGGGAGCACCCGCTCCCAGACACATCCCTGCATCACCCTCTGGAGTTGGAGGGGTCCCTGATCCTTGTCCCCCACAGTGAGATGGGCCAGCAGCACTCTTCTCTCCCCTCTGCCCCGGCACGCTCTCTCTGGCCGCAGAGCCTTGCAGGACCAGCACTGTGGTCTCTCTGCCTTGCACTGCTGACTGGTTGGGCTGCCTGGCTCTAACATCGAGGACAGCACCCTGTCTGCAACAAGCCACCTGCCTGCTGGGTTGCACGGAGCTCCAAGCCAAACTCTGAGCTGAGCCAGCACAGGCACTGAGGGAAGGAGCCCCACTTGCCATGCTGTGCCATGCTGTGCAGCGGGGGGCAGATTTCAAGGCAGGTTAATGCAGAATTGGCCAGAGGCTTTGTCTAAGGGTTTCACAAGCTTGAATGAACAAGTGTGTGGCTTCTTAAAGTATTAGCTGGGCACTGCTCTCATCCCCAGCACCTCCTCAGGGACATGGCCTGATGGCACCTTGGGGTGTGCCTGAGGAGATGCTGGCAACGAGGGGATACAGCATCCCTACACCCAGCCCAGCCACTACCTTTCCTCCTCCCTGCATTTGCCGAGGATAAATGGGACCCAAAGCAGCACCAAGACCTTTAAGGGACAAACTCTTGGCTGGAGAGGGCCAAGGGCTTCCCAGAGAGGGATGCCATGCGGCCTCCAGCCTGCTCTCAAAGGGCCCCTCCGTGCAGCCGGCATTGCCCCAAAGCCATGCCCTGGTGGATGGGAGAGCCAGGGCAGCTGCTGCACTCACAGGGAGAAGTGAAAAGGACCCCAAAGTAAGGCAGAGGCACTCCAGCCTCCCCCATGGAGCTCCTGGGGCAGCAGGACCCTCAGGACCTTCTCAGTGGGTGCATGCAAGGGGGTCATGTCCCTTGGCTGGAAGGAAACAAGACAATTGGTGAAATGTGGCTGCCTGCACTGCAGGCCCCATTAGGGCCATCACCACCACCACCACCACATGCTGTAGAACAAACGTGGTTGCTGCTGGGAGCTGGGAAACAGCAAGGAGGGAGCCCAGCTCGGGCTGGGGGCCGGGGTGTAGGGTACAGGTATACAGGGATGCATGCGGAGAAGAGCCCAGGGCAGTGCTGGGCTGAGGGCAGGGCTGGTCCCACTCTCTGCCTGTCTTGGGGCACAGGCAAGCGTCCCTTAATGTCTTTAATGTCCTCCAGCTTGTTGTCCTGCCTCCCCAGACCCACATAGATGGCTGCCCCTGCCTGCCCCACTGCCTGTGTCTGGCCCCAGCTGAAGGTAGTGTTTCCAAGCCTTGCCTGGAGTTAAAAGGAGGGTCAGAAATAGCTGCCCAAATGCTGCGATGAGGCAAGAGCCACAGCAACACATGTCTCTGGGTGTCTCGCCTGGGTGGGAGACTTCCCTTCCCGTCCCCCAGGGCAGGATGCAGCTGTCCTGGTCGGGGGCAGCGGGGTCCCACCTCGGAACTGGGGTTCAAGCCTCAATGAATCAATTCCTCCATGTGCTGTGCTTTAATCGCAGGGGCTTAAGAAGCCTCATGTGGGTCTGTGAAGCTCACATTTTAGGTCTGTGCTGCTCTCAGGGTGAACAGGAGCTCAGTGTGCTCCTATGGGTGTTCCCATGGGTGCTTGGCAAGCAGCCTGCAGTAGAGCCACACAGCTATGCCTGCTCTAGACTTGCCACCAGGCTGGTGGCCCCAGGCATCTCTCGAGAGATGGCCCCTTGGGAGACCCTGAACTGGGAGGGCTCTGGGATGGTGCCCCTCAGCCTCTCCTTTGCTTGGTGTTTTAGTGGGAAGCTGGTGTCTCCAAAGTGGAAGAATTTCAAGGGGCTGCGGCTGCTTTGCCGGGACAAAATTCGTCTCAACAACGCTATCTGGAGAGCATGGTACATCCAGTGTGAGTATGGGGCCAGAACCCGCTCTGTCTGCTGAGTGCTAGGTGATGCTGGGTGGGACAGGGCTGGCACTGGGACAGTGATGTACGGGTGCACAGGCACCCTCCCCAGCACAGGGATGGACCCATGGGTAAAGCCATCTGTATTTTCCCTGTGCAGATGTGGAGCGGAGGAAGAACCCTGTGTGTGGCTTCATCACCCCGCTGGAGGGGTCAGAGGCTGATGACCACCGAAAACCAGAGGTAGGGCATGGTCCCTTCCAGCTCTCTCAGCCAGGAGCAGGTCTGGGTGGCAGAGGTGGGAGCTAGGGACATGCAGAGGGCAGAGCTTGTTGTATTTCATAGCCGGGAAAGGTATTTTTGATGTGGCACAAGGAAACCGGCCCTGGCTGGGGGGTGCTGGGGCTGGGGGGCTCAGCCATGACCCCCTGCCCTGCCCCCCTCCAGGCTGTCGTGCTGGAGGGCAACTACTGGAAACGCCGCATCGAGGTGGTGATGAGGGAGTACCACAAGTGGAGGATCTACTACAAGAAGCGGGTAAGTGGCTCGGCCCATGCTGTTCCCTGTACTGTAGTGGTGCCAGCAGTGGGACAGGACATCAGCATGCCCAACATGGAGCTGTGGCTCACTGTGAGCGGGACATGGCAGGCTCTTGCCAGCATGGGAGGGGGATGCTGGCTGCTGCCATGGTGCTGGTGCAGGGGAGCTCAGTGGGGACCCCATCGCCAGTTGCCTGTGGTGCTGCGGTGTGCTCCGGCAGCCCAAGCTGGGCTGACTGTGCCCTGCCTGGTGCATGATCCAGGACTGGGTTTGGCAACATACCCACAACACATGTGTTGGGATGGGTCAAGTAGAGCCATGGCTCACCCACAGTGCTCCAGCTGGGCTGGAATTTGCCGGCCGTGTCTCACTCCAGCACCACGTGCTGCCAGGCAGGCCGGGTGGCTCTGGGTCGCTCTGGGTGCCCACTCTCAGGCATGCTGGCACCACGACCTTGGCTGCCCACCACACAGGGGGAGCGTGGTCCAGCCTTCTCCCCAGGCCATTTGCCTGGGACTGATAAAGGCCAGGGTTGACACAGGCAGGCTGAGTGCTGGCAGCCTCGCACTGCCACACACCACTGGTCCCAGTGCTATGGCAGCTGCTCAGCCCCAGACACTGTAAAGGCAGATGTGAACTCATGGCAGCCACACTGAGCCCCCCAGGGACCCCCTCCTGAGCACTGCCCCCCTCTGCCCTGCCCCTGGCTCTGCCCTGCACCGTGCCCGCCCTGGCTGAGGGGTGACACAGGCTGTCTTCTTCCAGCTCCGAAAGTCCACTCGGGAGGGAGAGCTCTCCAGTCCAAAGCAGGTGAGTCCACTGGGGAAGGGTGGGGAGGGGGGAAAAGGGGGATGCAGTGTGGACCCCTGTGCTGGGCAGCTTGGGAGAAAGGCGGATGAAAGCCCCAGGGTGTGATGAGCCCAATGGGATGGGATGCCAAGCACTTGGGATGCCGGATTCACCCTTCTGGAAGCACCAATGTGCCAGGTGTGAAGCTTTGGAGTGATAAACACTGTGGAGATCATGGGAACTGCCAGGGAGAGCAGCTGGGGAGCCAGGCATGGACCCTACCCCAAGAGAGGTGCCCCGCTGGCTCCTTTGTTCCATCTCACACAGGATGAGGATGTCTGGAGGCCAACAGAGAAATGGTGCAACCAGCTCTTCTGCAACGTGGTGCCCATGCTGCTTGGGGATGAGGAAGAGGAGCCAGGGAGTAGGCAGCACTTCGACTTGGACACCTTCCTCTCGGATATTTCTGACACCCTCTTCACCATGACACAGACACCCAGCACCCACCAGGCACTTCCCGAGGATGGTAGGTGTCATCCTCAGACCATGCTCTAGCAGGATGTAGAGGAGGAGGTCCAGGTGGGCAGCGCGCACTGTAGCATCTTGCTGCCTCTTGGCTTAGCCCCTGAGAGCTGCTGCCTGTGTCCTTTGGGCTGACAGGGTCCCCTGGCATCCATCCTGCCGGGGCACAAGGAGAGGATGCTCCTGCCCTGCCCAAACAGATCAGGGAGCCACTGGAGGAGGCGATGCTCCCTCCCTGCCCAAACAGTGAGTATGCCTCACTCCATTTGGGCAGGCTGGGAGCAACCCCTCCTCTGGTGGCTCCCTACAGACCCGCCCGGGCTGCCCCAGGTGGGATGGGCTGAGCTGCCCAGGGAGCACTAACCCTGTGAAGGACCTTGCACCAGACCCCAGGGCAGGGCTGCCAGTCCTGGGTAAGCAGTGGGCAGGTCCTGCCTTCCATGGCCACTCTTTGCTGTCCCTGCCTGGCCAGGTCCCTGGAGCTCTTGCAGCACCAGGCAAGTCCTGTGCCAAGGATCAGCATTTCCCTGGGGTTCTTGGGCACTGGATGAGGTCCCAGAGGTGCTGGCGGGCAGGGTGGTGGGACAGGATGGCCCTTGGTCTCCACAGAGTGGGCACCCATTTTGCTGCCCATGCACGGCTGCAGGGCAGGGTGCAGTGACGCAGTGTGCAGCAATGCAGGGTGCCATGGAGGGGTGGCAGCCAGGCAGGTGTGAGGGCAGTGGTGGGAGGAAGCCTCATGGGAAGGTCTTGGGGTTGGAGTGGCTGGGGCCTGATGTTGCAGCTCTGCCCTCTTCCAGCATATGTTGGGAATGCTGACATGATACAGCCAGACTTGGCACCCCTGCAGCCCAGCCTGGATGATATGGAGATCTCAGGTAAGAGCCAGCTGAGATGTGGTACCACATCCCACACAGCCCAGCATGGTCTGCACCCCATGGCAGCCCAAAATGGGTGGTTCAGAGGGCTGGCCAGGCAGCACCAGAAACTGCTGGGACAGCCAGAAAGCACCAGACATTGACTGGCATGGAAAAAGCAGTATGCATGGACCAGGGTGTTGTGGCAGTCTGCAGGGCAGGGGCTTGGTATGCCTGCCTGTACCCAGGGCAGAGCCACAGCAGGTGAGGAAGGGCCTGGCCAGGAGCTGTGGGAGGGGATTTCTACAAACATAGGGTCTTTCCAGGAGTGCCAAACCACCTCGGTTTGGATGCAGACAGAGGAAGGACAATTGTCCCCCACAAGAAAGAGGAAACCTCCAGAGAGCAGGTTCTCTGCTGCTGCATCCTCCTCCTCACCCCACTGCCTGGCCAGCCCCAGGGTGAGTAGCCCATGGAGACCCTGGAGCTGAGACCCCGTGCTGGGCTGTGCTACATCCCCTGGGGACAAGTCACTGTCCCTTCCAGGCTGGCCCAGAGACAAATGTGGCACTGGCGTCCAGCTGGGGCAAGGGGGCGGCTGAGGGGAACGCTGGGAAGTGGGCAATGGCAGCCTCCTCCCATAGGGCTGCCACCAGCACTGCCATGCAGGATCTGAGCCATGAGTGTCCATGAGCGCCATGGAGTCAGCTGGGACATGTGCTGATCCCAGCTGTGCAGTGTAGTGTCCCCATATTCCAGGGCAAGGCACCGCTGGTGCATGCTGCACCGGGGACCAGCTCTGCCCTTGAACATGCCAGAGCCAGTGGCCTGGGCACACTTTGCAGGGTGGGAGCTGGTGTGTGTTGGTGGCTGCAGCCCTCCTGGTAGCTGGTGGCCTTGGGCAGCACCAGCATCTCTAGACTCCTCTGCGCTTCTGTGAGCACCCTGTGAGCTCCACAGCTGGTCTCCACTTCCTTCAGCAGGAGGAAACAAGGGTGCTTGCACCATATGGCTGCAGGGTGATGCAAGACCAGATGCTGGTGGGGAGCGGGCTGGGGCACTCCGATGTGCCAGGGCAGGTGGTGGCATGCCCCAGGGATGGATGGGGTGGGAAGTCTCTTGCCATCCCTTCTTGGCTCATTCCCTCCAGAGTTCCCATCAGGGTGAGACTTCCTGGGAAGAGGGTCTGTCCTCACTAGCAGTGAGGCCCTTTGCCTCCTGTCCCCAGGTGCCCCATGTGGGCATCAGGCGCTGGGAGGTGGAATGGCATCGAGTGGGTCAAATTTGAGACTTGACAAGTGTCCCTTCCCCCAAGAGGTCCCACATGGTGCTGGAAAGCTGCACCAACCCCTTTCAAGGAGCACCTCTCCACAATGGTGTCACAGCAGCAGCCTGAGCACCTCTCTTTGTGGGCTTAGCTGCTGTTCATGCCATGGCCTCGTGCTGAGCAGGATGTGGCAAAGGGCACGACAGTGCCCATCTGTACCAATATATTTCTATGGGCAGCCAAGTTGTCTTTTTTTTCCTGGGGAAAAGGCCTGCATTTGGTCCAGGGTGCTGCCTGGGAATGGGATGGGTCTTACTGCAAGCCGCTACATCGCAGGAAAGCATTCCTTCCTGTTCTGCCCATTCCCAGCAGCTCTGCATGGGGGGACTGCTGGGCCTGGGGAGGGTCCCAAGCCCAGCTGGGGTCAGGGATGGCATCCCAGCTGTGGCTCATTGTCTGCCCAGGTTTGGGCTGCTGAGCATGGCTGGAGAGAGGCTTGTGAGCCTGGGAGCAGGGCAGCACCTGCAGGGTGCTCAGAGACTTGGGGGTGGGAGTTTTGTCCCAGATGTGGCATTTCCTGGGATGCTGTGCAGAGCATCTAGCCCTAATGACGAGAGGTGACAGTCCTACAACAGCCGAGCACTGTGTGTGAGCGATGTGTATGCTGGTGGGATGCAGGTGCGCGCTAGGCGGTGAGGGTGTGTGGGGCACAGGTGTAGGAGCAGCAGAGAGGTGTGCACACACCATGCGATGGGCAGTGCTGGGGGTGTGTGCCCATGGGGCCGTGGGAGGACTGGGGAGTAGAGATGGGGAGAGAACGCTGGGTGCTGGGTGCCAGAGCTGTGGGTGCCAGCCAACCTAATTGTGTCCCCAAGGCTACTTTTCTAGCAGGGCATGCGATGGCTTTTCACGGCTCGGCAGCAGGGATCCCCCCAGGAGCCTCGTGCAGAGCACTGCAGTGCAAGTGTGCGGGGTGGGCACCACAGTGGTTGGCGCAGGGCTCCCACAGGGTCACAGGGCTGTCACCGTGTCTGGTGGCTGCGGCAGAGCTCAGCGCCTGTCAGTCATTGTGTGAAAACCAATCCCCAAATGAGGAAGCACCTCATGTCTGCGGCGGGTGCCAGAGCGTGGTGTGGGGTGGATGGAGAAGTCCTGATGGCAGAGGCGAGGGAGCAGCCTGGCCCCATGCCCTGCTGGCACCGTGCTCCAGGTAGGACCTGTGCCGGGCACCGGGGCACTGGGGGCTGGGCTGGCTGTCCCATGGGGTGGCATCGCCCTGCCGTGCTGCAGGGCTCTCGCAGAGCCTGGGGCCAATGCTGTAGGGTCCTTGGTTTGGGAATGGGCTCTGTAGCTCTGATCCCATTGGAGAGCAGCCCCAGGTTTGAATGGGATGCCAAAGGTGCGGTGTGCTAACTGCATGGGGTCTTCTTCCTTGGGCAGCGACATGCCCTGGCCACACTGCACTGCCTGGGAGCAGGTCAGAGTGATGCGATGATGGAGAGAAGCATTGGCAAAAGCTGTGGGGTGGGGAAGGAGCGGGAGAAAGGGAGTACACGGCTCCCAGAAGCAGCCAGCCACCTTCCATCCCTGCCGCACAGCAAGAGGCACAAGAGGAATTGAATCTGCAGAGCTGGGCACTAGAAATGCCTATAAATACCCACAGAGCTTCAGTGTGGTGGCAGGGCACAGCCTAGTGTGGGCACAGCGGAGGGCTGGGGGCAGCGTGGAGCTGGGTGCTATGCCCCGGGGAGGCTGAGACCCTGCCTGGCAGCATTGTGACCCACACTGAGTGCTGGCCCATGGAGGGGCAGGGGTGGCTCTGCCATGCTCCCAGGCATTCACTGTGTCCTTGGTAGGGGGAAGGGGCAGTCTGAGGGCTGAGTGGGGCAGCTCAGCAGTGGCGCTGCCCCATCTTGCACCAGTGTTACCCTCAGCTGGCAGCACATGGCACTGCTGGAATTGTCACCATGATCAGCCCCATGGCATCCCGCTCTGCTGGCATGTTTGCTCCTCTGGTGTAGATTCAGAAGTGTCTCAGGCCTTTGCAGGTTCTAGCCAGGGCGCCCCAGGTGCTGGAGCCTGTGCCACAGCCTGGAGGAAGAGCAGTCATTGCAGCCCTGACAGTGCCTGGGGCATGGCTGAACACGCTGGGCAGGCAGACACAGCATGTGGACTCACCCAGGCCAGGCTCTGCTGGCGGCAGCATGGGGCCTGGAGGCAGTGATGCTCATGAGCCAAGGAGTTAGGAGCATGGCTGGGTGCTCCCCGGAGGGGACCGGTGTCCTGGGCTGGCTGCTTGGGCACAGAGCCTGTGCCAGGGGCTGTCAGTCAGCTGCCTGCAAACCTAGCCAGCGCTCCTGCTCCATCCTACAGGGGAGCATCCAGCAGCCCCCTCCCCACCCCACAATCATCCTCTCCAGGGAAAACCCTCCCAGTGGTGATGCCCAAGCCAGCACAGGCACAGGCAGCGGCAGCACCAGCACCGAGCGGAGGCGTATGTGGGGCTGATGTGCCAAGGGAGCTCGTTTCACTGGGGAGGTGGCTGCCCAAAGTGTCAGGCCAGCCCTTTACGCCATGGTGTCTGGGCCTGTGGAAGGAGCAGGGCTGCGGGAAGGGGAGAGGAAGCGAGAGGGAGTCGTGGCAGGGTCACGGGGCTCGGCTTCGGGAAGGCCATGGGATGTGGTTAGCCGCAGGCTGCGCGCACGGCAGCGCCGGGGTGGGGAGGCAACCACTCGCCACAACTCCAAGGGACCGTCCCCCACGACTTGGGGATGCTGTGACACGCTCCTCCGAGCCCCGCCACTGTGGCTGGCCCACAGCCTGGGTGTTGTGGTTCCTGCCCCAGCCTGGGGCTGGTTCAGGAGGAGCAGTACAGTCACGCACACCCCTGGGAGCAGCCCTGGCGCTGGAGCACGTGGCACCCAGCTGGGTGTGGGGGATGGGGTCCCCACCCTCGGGTGGCACCCCAGGCAGGTTTTCCTGTCCCCATGCATGTGGTAAGGCTGGCCCCGGGCACGTGGGCTGCCTCTTCCCTCCATACTCCAGTGTTTAATAACCCAGGGGCCAAATCAGAGCCCGGAGCTGCCCCAGCCCAAGATGAAGGTGGGACTGGCAAGTCCCCAGCAGTGCCAGTAACAGAGTACGGCTCCACCCGGTGTGCCTGGGGGCTTGCCACCCCCTCTCTGAGAAGGTCCCCTTATGTCCATCATTCTGTCTCCGCTTGGCCCTGCAGATATCTTCACCAGCCACCGGCCACTGCCATCACAGACGCAACCGGGCTACCAGGAGCCGCCCTGCTTTGTGCCCATGGCTGAGCCCCTGTTCAGTGGTGGGGGGTCCCTGATGGGTGCCCGGGGGCTGCCTGCAAGCCCTGAGGCCCCGCTCCTGCCCAGCACCCTCCTCCAGGTGAGCAGGATCCTGGCCCGTGGCCTGCGGCTGCCGGTACCCCAGGCATCCCCCTTGACCCTCCTGTGTCTCCTGCAGCCTGGTGGTGCCTCCCAGCTTGGCCTCCAAGGTGCCTTCCTGGGCCCCGAGCTCCCCTCAGCCCCCCTGCCTCCTGAGCCACCCACCGCAGCGCCCGGCAGCCTCAGCCCCCAGCTCCAACACAAGCCCCTGCTGCAGTATGGCCTCCCTGGCAAGTGCCTTGGCCTGGAGCCACCAGGACCCCACTACGCCCCCCCCGTCCCATCCCCTGGGGCACCGCTGCTGGGCCCGGACCCCCCATTCTCCTCCACCTCAGCCCCCCGCTCCAAGTTCCCCTACGCCAGCTCTACTGGCCCCTCGCTCCTGGCCCACCCTGCCTCCCCACTCTCGGCACCCTGCTTCGCCGCCCATGCTCCGGGGCTGGGTTATGCAGCAGGCATGGTGCCCCTGGGGTACCCCGGCCCGGCCACCCCCCAGATCCTGCCCCCTGCCCTGCTGGGCGACCCCAGGTTTGTCCCCCCCAAGGGGCTGCCCCAGGGCAGGGGTGGGCGGCTGAAGGCGAAGCCCGGTGGCACGAAGGCAAAGAAGATGCCGGGACCCCCCGCGCCGCCCCACCTGGCTGTGCCCAGCGCCTGCCTGAGCCAGCTGCTGACCACAGGTAATGGGGCTGAGAGGTGGCGGGGGGGGATGCAGGGGCAAGCTGGACTTAGGGGGGATGCTGTGGGGGGGATCAGAAGGGGAATCCTGCTTTCTTCCCAGAGTTGGGATGCTGGGGATGCTGAGCAGGGCGCCTGGCTGTCCCCATGGTGGGGCAGCACCAAACCCAGGGGTGAAGCCATGCCCGGGGAGCTCCCCCCGGCTCCAACAGCTTGGGAGGGAGATGGGGCCCAGCTAGCCCCAGGGCTTGGCCACGGGCACCGCTGCATACTCCCTGTGTCCTCAGCCCGGTCTCCATGGCCCTGTTGGCACGGATGGGCTGAGGGGTCACCGGTGCCCTGCCTGACCTGCTGCCAGTGCCTATGATGGGACAGGTCCCACTGAGGCTGTCATGTCCAGCCCTGTGCTTGTCTGGGGAGGGGCTGGGTGTCTCTGCCTGCACTAAGGCTCCCCAGGACACCCCTGCTGCGGAGAGCAAAGGTACCTTTCTCCAGGAGCTGCTTCACCCTCCTGCAGGGAGGGAAGCGGCTGCACCAACGCCGCTGCTTGGGGCTAGCTGTCCCGTGGGGCAGGAAAGGTCACCTGAGCCCCAACACCCTCATGCAGCAGTGCCCTTCTGCTCCCTGCCCTCTTGCAGCCAAGCAGGAGCTGGCCCTGGATGCCCCATGCCCGATGGGTGCAGGATTCATGCCCACATCTCCTGTCTCTCTGGTAAGCACTCACCTACTCCCCAGGTTGGGGATTGCCCTCTCCTTGTTGCTGGGGCAGGGGTAGAGATGGGGCAGGTGGGGAGATGGGGCTCTGTGGGGTCACCCTTTGCAATATGGGGCTGGATAGGCACAGGGAGGAGGGGGCATGTGGCCGGGGTGCTGGGGAGGCAGGAGTCACCTGAGTGTTTTCTCCTGTGAAAGAAACAGGGCAGATGCGGGTAACATCCCACCTACAGGGCCCCTTTCCTGGCGATGCTGCCCTGGGGAAATGGGGCTGGGGCTGCCCCTGCAGATGGTGGGATGGGGCTGCACATCACCCCCTCTGGTCCCCTTGCGGGTGTTTGGCTCTCAGTGCCTGGGCACTGACTGACTAAAGGGGAAGAAGGCCTGGTCCCTGGTGTGCATGGGGGGCTGGCCCCCCAACCTTCCACTTCCCTCTGCCTTCTCCCAGCAGCAGAGCGCTGCCCCCGAAGTCCCTGCTACCTTCCTCTCCAGAATGGCCCAAGCGAGCCCAGGACTGGCTCCTGGCTCCAGCCCTTCCCAAGCGGTGCCAGTGCCGGTGCCACTGGCGGGCACCCAGCCGGGCCCACTGCTAGTCCCCAAGGTGGAGCAGCTGTCCCCCACGTCGGCTTGCGGTGAGTCTGGGGCACCCCAAGGAGCTCCACAGGACACCACATTTCCTGCAGGTAGCTTGGACCAAACATTGTGGGAATGTTTCATTTTGACTTCAATCCCAGCTATTTACATATACCCAACTGAGCATGGGTTATTTCCTTCTGCGGGGGAGGGCACAGCCCCTTCACCTGCCTCCTTCTACAGGGGCAAAAGTAGAAACAGGAAAAGACAAAAAGGAGCAAAATGTCGAACTGTGGTTTTGAAAACCTGGAGCTTGGTTTTCGAGTGGGAAGCACCTTGCTTTCACCCACAGAAACCAAAGTGGCAGCTGGAAACCAGGCTCTGATGTCGTTCCCAGTTTCACTTTGGTGCTGCAGACCGCAGCCTCACTACCCTTGGGACTCTCTCCTGGCGATTTCCACCCCAAGAAACGCCGGGAATTTAAAATGTCATGTCCCATATGCTCCCATTTCTGAGCAGATGTAAAATGAGTGGGATTTGGGATAAGACAAAGCAGTAAGATGTGGTTGGATGCTGGACCGGAGCATCCCTGTCACTGAGCAGGTTGGCTGCCCTGGGGCTGAGGTAGTGCTGCAGGCTGCTCCTCTCTGCTTGTCCCAGCGTGGGACCTTGGTGTCAGCCCGTCATGAGGGGCTGCTGCTGCTGCTGCCCCGCTCCCCAGAGCATCACTTTTCCTTTTCCAGGCAGTGACTGGCCCAAGCCTGGCCAGGCTTCCCCAGGATCCACTGTAGGGCTGGGCACTGGCATCTCCTTGCACCACCGTGTGTCCTGTCGGGGCAGGCCTGAGACCAGCAAGGTACAGCAGGAGCAAGCACTGCCTTTGCTATGGAGGGCACTACTATCTCCATATGCACCCCTCTTTCCTGCTGCCCTCCGCCTAGCTGCAACCTTTGGGCAAGCCCATCCTGATGGGGCTGGTGGCGAAGGGCTGTTCCCGCTGCCAGGATGTGCCTGACAGCACTTACCCACAGATGGAGAGCCGCCGCATCACGCACATCTCTGCCGAGCAGAAGAGACGCTTCAACATCAAGCTGGGCTTCAACACGCTGCACAGCCTGGTGAGCACGCTGAGCGCCCAGCCCAGCATCAAGGTGAGTGCCCAGGGCTGTGCAGACTGGGCAGCCACAGGCACACAGGGACATGGTGTGTCACCTGGGGACGCTACGTCCCTGGTCTACCCCAGTGCACAGGGCTCCTGCCCTGCACCCCAGTCTATGGGGCATGAGGCTGCGAGCCCACACCAGGCACATGGAGACCCATGCAGCGCAGTTGTCCCAGGGTGGTCTGGGCTCTGGAGCCTGTGGCAGAAGCTGCCAAGGCTCGGCAGTGGGGAACATGGCACCTCGTGCTGCCAGCCCCATTGCACAAAGTGCCGGGTGCCCCACGCCCTGCCCACCCCAGGGGCTCCCTTCACCGTCTCATCCTGTGGCCCCATAGGTCAGCAAGGCCACCACCTTGCAGAAGACAGCTGAGTACATTTGCAAGCTGCAGCAGGAGCGGGCAGCCCTGCAGGACGAGGCACAGCGTCTGCGGGAGCAGATCGAGGAACTGAACAGCTCCATCAAGTAAGGGGGGCATGGCTGGCTGGGGGAGGCAGGAGGGAGCCACTGCCTGCATCAGGGTAGCCAGGCAGGGCAAGCGGCAGCGCTGGGGAGGCAGCAGGACACAACAGGTCTCCTGAGCACCTCCCAGGACCTGCATCTGACTCTGTCCCCTCTCAAATCCTGTCTGGGGGAGGGATGATGTTCAAAAGGCAATGCTGTGTGGGACCAGAGCATGGGGCCATGCCTCACAGCTGCCCTGGGAGGGGGACACTGCCTGCCCACCCTTGCTGAGAGCTGAGGCCCTGCCAGAGCCTCTCCCCATGGGGTGGCCCCTGTGGCTCCCAGCCTCCTGAACACAGACCTACAGCACTGCTTGTGCCCCACAGCCTCTGCCAGGAGCAGCTGCCAGCCACAGGGGTGCCCATCACACGCCAGCGCTTCGATCAGATGCGCAGCATGTTCAACGAGTATGTCCACTCCTCCACACTGCAAAACTGGAAGTTCTGGATCGTATCCTTTGGGGCCAGTGCCTGCTGCTTGCTCTGACCCCTCCACCAAACACTGGGTCCTCTGGTTAACCCTCTGCTCCTGGGTCTGTGGGGTCCCTCCAGCTTGAGAGGCTCTGGGGACCATGGGGAGATGTTTCCCAGCCAAGGGCACATGGTGAGAACATGCCAAGATGCTGTGGTTAGGAGAAGCTTCTGTTACAAGGAAGCAAACAGCGTAGGAGTAAACGGTTGGTCTTTGGGTAGAAGTTGTCACTGGTGGAGCTGAGCTCATGCGGGGACAAGCTCCTGGTGACATGGGAACTGGCTCTTGAGAGGCAGCAGCCATCAAATAGGGATTAGGAAAGGTCCAGACACAAAGCTGGTGACATGATGGCTTGGTCTTGGTGGCCGCATGGCACAACCTGGAAACCCAGGTGTGCCCATGCCTGAGACACAAGTCTGGGCTCCACATGGTGGAAAGGATGGAGGGGACCAAGGGCCAGGGAACAGGTGGTCAAAGGGCTGGACCTGCTTCTCTGTGAGCAGGGATTAAACACACTGGGACCATTAAGCTTGCAGAGACTGTGAGGTCTACAAAATCCCAAGTGGCAGAGGGATGGGCAGGCATTGCTGCCCACAGTCCGATCCAGTGCAGGCTGTCCAGGCAAGGCAAAGGTGGCTCCTGATGCAGAGTTGGGGAGTGCTGTGGAGCTCCTTCCACAGGACACTGGGTATACTAAAGCTGACATGGGCTCCAGGACATGCTCGTGGTGGAGGTACCTGCGGTGGATTACTATATGCACAAAATCACCAGTCACCGGCAGTGGTCTCTGCAGGCTGGGAGCATCAGGGGAGCACACTGGACACATTGGTTTTGTGCCCTGCTCCTGGGCACTTCAGAGGACGCTTCACTAGCTGGCTCCCTGATCTGCTCTGGAACAGTTGTCCGGTGTATAATCAACCATTTCTGGCAGCCCAGTTGTGACGGGGGTTATGCAGCTCTCCCACTGCCTGCCCTGGGTGACACTCAGGTCCCCATCACCCCAGCAGTACGGGCTGGTGCCCAGGGTGGTGCTGTGCTGAGGAAGGCACCCAGCAGGTTTGCTCCACAGCCAGGCAGGGAGGTTTGTCCTGCTGCCTGTAGGAGGGTGCTGTCCACACCTGGCAGGTGGGAAACCATGGTCTTGGCAAGGCTGGTCCTTAACTCCTCCGCTCCCATCAGTTCAGTATCATCATCCGGCCCCTGTTCGAGTCTTTCAACGGCATGGTCTCCACAGCCAGCATGGAGAGCCTCACCCAGACATCTCTTGCATGGCTGGACCAGCACTGCTCCCTCCCAGCGCTTCGGCCAAGTAGGTGACACTGCTCCTGTCTGTGGCACCTTAAAGAAGCCAGGCTGGCCCACTGGCATGGACTGATGGAAAAGCAGAGGGGAAAGGGACGGAGGCGTCCTGGGGGGCAGTGGGGCTGGTGCTGCACCATGCTTCTGCCACGCAGGAGGGAAGCACCCATGGGATGTCCTGGGGCTGCATGCCTGGTGCTTTGCCACACTCCTTTCACACCCACGCTCCAGCTGAGCTGGCTGCTGCTGTGCTAAACCGAGAGCCCGTGCCCTGGCTGGGCAGGGCTTGACCCTCCTCAGACCCCCCAAGGTGGGCTTCCCTTTGCCCTTTTGCTGGGGGCTGTGGCAGGGAGCTGTCGTGCTCTTCCAGGGGCTGGAGCAGGGAAGCGAAGAGCCATCTTCCCCAGGATGGGTTAACCCAGGCCCCTTCCAGCCGCCAAGGCACAGGGGGCAGCTGACATGTCCCACGTCTCCCCGCAGCCGTCCTGAGCTCCCTCCGCCAGCTGAGCATTTCGACCTCCATCCTCAGCGACCCGGCCTGCGTCCCCGAGCAGGCGACACGGGCAGTGGCAGAGATGGGCCGTGGCGGTGGCTCCTCCTAGCTGCCCCCGGAGGGGCTTTCCCAGCCCTGCCAAGACCCTTGCTGCTGCCGGACAAGCGCCCGCCAATGCCAGCGAGGAGGCCCCAGCAGGGCCACCACGGCCAGGCTGCACAAGCAAGGGGCAGTGCTGGTCGGTGGCGGCCCAGGGCCACGGGGGTCCCACTTCCACGGGCATCAACTTGGGGAGTCCCTGCCTGTGCAGAGGCGGGGGCTGCTGCCGTCCCCCTGGTGCTGTGCCCCAGGACCCGCCAGACCCCGCAGTGGCTGGCACAGCACCGGGCCCCGTCCGCCCTCAGCCGGGAGGCCTGGGCTGGGGGAGCTGCTGGGCAGCGGGGCTCGGCCCCCCTGCCTGATAAAGGACTCACTCTGCCTACAGGCCACAGCGTGGTTCTTTCTGCCGCGGGTCTCTCTGGGGCAGGGCTGGGGGAGGCAGGAGGCCGCAGGGTGAGGGCAGGGGCGGGCAGGGTGAGGGAGAGGGTGAGAGTGAGGGAGAGGGTGAGGGAGAGGGCAGGCCCGCAGCGGGGCAGTGCCACCCCCCGCCGCCAGCGGCCGCCCTGCAGGGGGAGCAGCGTGGAGCTGTGCGTGCCCCCACTGGCGCGCATGCGCGCCGGGTCGCGCCGGGTCCCGCCGGGCGGAGCGGGAGGGGGGCTGGTCGGCGCCGCCCCGCTGAGGTGGCGGCGGGAAGATGGAGGCGGTGGCGCTCGGCGGGTCGGTGCTGCCGGGCGCCCTCGCCCTCCTCCTCATCCTGCTGCTGCTGGCGGCCGCGCTGCGCCGCGCCGCCCCGCGGGGCCTGCCCGCCGCCCCGCCGGACGGTGAGTACCGCGGGTACGGCGGGGGTGGGGGGACCGGGGCCGGGCGGCGCGCAGCTGAGCCGAGCCGAGCCTCCGCTCCCCGCAGGCCCCAGGACGAACGGCGACGCCGCCGCCAGGCCGGAGGAGCACCGCAAGGCGAAGCTGCCGGCACGAGCCCGGCGGGACAAACCGCAGCAGCATAGCTTCGGCCACCGGCTGCTGGTCGCCGCCCTCAAGGTACCGTGTGTGCCCCGGTGCCGGTAATCCCGCCGGGCTCGGCGCCTCCTGCCCCGCCAGGGCCCCCCCCCCCCCGCTCCCCGCCTTCTCCTATTCCGCCTCCTCGTCCCTGCTGTGACCGCGCTCTCTCCACAGGGCCACAGCGGCTCCGTCTCCTGCCTGGACTTCAGCAGCAACGGCAAGTACCTGGCGTCGTGCGCTGACGACCGCACGATCCGACTGTGGAGCACCCGGGACTTCACGGCGCGCGAGCACCGCTGCCTGCGCGCCAACGTGGGGCTGGACCACGCCGAGCTTGTCCGCCTCAGCCCTGACTCACGGTAGGGCCAGGCCTCACCACGCCTCACCCACTCCCAGCCCAGGGACCGGTTGGGGCGTATAGGCACCAGGACGTCCTGTGGACAGAGCTGCCGGTCACACAGCGCAAGCCTCGGCCGGGGTCAGTGATGTGTCCTCTGGGCTGCACGGAGGCGACATCCTTCACGGGGTCTTAATGGTACCACAGATTCATGGCCTCTCATGAAAACAGCTGGCATTTTAACGTGGTTCTCAGGGTAAATATCCCAGTGCCCAGCTTGCTGTGCCTGTGGAGGGTGCTTGTTAAGGTCTTTGTCAGCAGGCCCTGCAGCAGGGTTGAGTTGCTGAGCCACTCTGGGGACTGGGGAGAGAGCTCTTGCTGGCAAGGAACGTTGGTGGAAAAGCATGCCTTGGCACTTTGTGAAGTGGCCTCTTTTAAGAGAGAGGAAGGGATCTCGTTTACAGACATGGAGTAATAAATTCTGTTCTTTTCCATTCAGCATTGCAGTTGAGCTAACACAGGGAGAGAACCTAGTGCCGTTGTAAAGCATACAGCTGTTGATCTGCCAGTGTATCCCTTTCCCCAGGTGCCACTGAATGACCTATTAGTTTACCTGTTGTCGCTAGGCTGAGCTGAGGTAGGCTGTTTCTTAACAGTTCAGAGTGTCTGTCCTTCCACAGGGCATTCATCGTTTGGCTGGCGAATGGCGAGACTATTCGTGTCTATAAAATGACTAAGAAGGATGATGGCAGCTTCACCTTCACTGCAACTTCAGGGGACTTCCCAAAGAAGCACAAGGCTCCTGTCATTAACATAGGAATTGCAGAGACAGGTATGGAAATGAGCTGCTCACTTGTTGAAGCTCAAGATCGGCTTTGATTTTCTTGAAAAGCAAGAGCTGCTGGGTTGAAAGTGTTGGAGGTTTGGGCATTCTCGAGGCCCATTTCTGCACCAGTACCTGATTCTCTGTAGTCTCTTAGGTGTCACTTTTTAGCCTTTGTTTACTGCTGAGTGAAGTGAAAGATGTCGTTTTCAGACAGATTATATTCTTGTAAGCTCAGAACTAGCTCCCCAATATGCACAGTCTCTCAATTTACATTTTCAGGGACGCTGTTGCAAAGAGGTCTGGTCTCAATATTGAGAGGATCGCTGTTCTCTGGCCCACTCGTCTCTCTTTAACCAGTCAAAAATCTCTCTAGTGAGTTAATGTGGTCTATCTTGGACTTCTGGGGTCTTCTACAACAGAGGCTGGGGGGGATGTGTTAGTGGTGAGGGCTTGATGGATTAATGCTGCAGGTATGTGACAGTGGGCAGTTGGAAGTGGGTGGATGTGAGTTCACCTCTGTAACAGGAGAGCAGAGAAAATGTTAACTGAGACCTTTGTTCAGCTGTGAAAGTGAAAACTGAAACCTGTAACAAGTAGCTGAGAGGTAAACAGGCAACTCCCTGTCCGGGCTGACATGGAAAAGGGGAAAGCATTGCAAGTGGAAACACGCAGGAGTCCAAAATGCTGACACCAGTAATCATGGTTAATAGTAGTGTGACTTGTAGTCAGCTACCTGTCACCATCTGAGACTTGAAAGCTACAGATATCTCGAGTTGTGCTTTAATCATCTGGGGAAGACCGAAACTGCTGCGTTACTCCTGTGGTGCCAGCTTAGTCCTGAGCTCTGCAAGTGGGGTCTGAAGGGTGCTGGGGTGAGAAGCATGCCTGGTCTATGAGTGCCCATTGATGGTTGCTGAAGCCAAGGGTGCATTAAGGCATAACCAGGACCCAAGTCTTCTGATACTGCTCTTTGCTTTGTCCCAGGAGATTGACACTCCTTGGATTTTGGTGCTGCATTTGGTTTTCTTTGCTGTCTGGGTTCAGGGAGAGGTTGCCCTGCTTGGGGACTGTCCTAGGCCTTTGATAAGTCTGTGGCAGCATTAGGCCTGGGACGTCTCCTGATCTTTGTCTTTTTCCTCCAGGAAAGTTTATCATGACAGCTTCCAGTGACACTACCATCCTCATATGGAGCCCAAAGGGTGAAGTCCTGGCCAGCATTAACACTAACCAGATGAACAATGCCTACGCCATGGTGTCGCCCTGCGGGAGGTGAGAGGTGTGAGGTATTCCAGGCTGCTCCTGCTGCAGAGTGGGAAGCCACAGGAGCCAACAGGAACCTTGCTCCTTCCCAGAGGATGTCATCAGTTCTGACCATCAGCAGTTAACTGTTATTTTAATGCAATTTTGGAGGGTTCCACATTTTAAAAAGGGATTCCGGCCTCCAAGAGCAGTTCCTCCAGGAGCACTGACTCTCACCTCTGTAGTCTCAGACAGTTGGTGGGTTGCCGCTGTGCCTCAGCACTGCTGTTCCTATTAATCATCTCCTGAAGAGCTGAGGAGAACAGCGTTGGCCTCAGATAACAGAGGTGGGACAACACAAGCGGTGTATGAAAAGCAAACAGCATTTCTAACTTGTTTGTTACCTTTTAAAGATTAATTATAAAATTAAAATCTTTGTTACTGGGTTTATCAGGAAAATCTTGTTCCCCACCCTGTCTCTAACTTGTGGCTGCAGGAAGACTTGCCATGCTCCAAGCTCAGTGGGTTTGGGGATCAAAAGCATTTAGGTTTTTTGCTTTGGCCTATGAGTTTCTCATTCCTAAGTTGTTCTGGTCCTTGGTGGCCTTCCTTAGCGTTCCCTTTACCAGCCTGGCTTCAGTGAAAAGTGGAAACTTCATCAGCTGACCAAAGTAAAGATTCAAACGTAGGAGTCTAGATGGCTTTGCCTTCACAGAGCCCTGTCTTAGGCGCCCCTCTGCCTGGGAGGGCTGCCCCTGGCCCCTGCCTTGCTCGGGTGGCCAGAGGAGAGCTCTGTAGGGCTGGCCCCACGGCCTGGACGGAGTAGGTGCTCTGTAACAGATGCCCTGTGTCTCTGCTTGTTTGTTCACCCAGGTTTGTGGCATCCTGTGGCTTTACCCCTGATGTGAAGGTGTGGGAGGTGTGTTTTGGCAAGAATGGAGACTTCCGGGAGGTGGCCAGGGCTTTTGAGTTGAAAGGCCACACCGCTGGCATACATTCCTTCTCCTTCTCTAATGACTCAAGGAGGTAAGTGTGTGTTACCCGCTGCCTGAAGCAGTACACCCTGGCTCGCCCTCAGGCCACATGAACTCACCCCTTCCAGTGTATGCCAGAAGCCTGCACAGGGGGGCTGCACCCCTGTGCAGTGTGGGGAACACTGCCATGCGTGCTCTCCTGGGAGCCCAGGGCGGCAAACCCCCGACTGGCTTGTGCCATCTGTGTATTCCCTCTGGATTTCCTCCTGGGGGTGACTGCCATCCGTGCTCTGCGAAAAGGACGAGGACTGTATGTGTGTACAGATCCGTACTTCCCAAAAGAGCTCTCTGTCCACAAAGGATTCCTCGTTCGCAGGTGTGGCAGGGGAAGAGGTGCTGCCCAATTTCCTTGCACTCGCCTGTGCTCTGTCTCCTGGCTGCAGGATGGCGACTGTTTCGAAGGATGGGACGTGGAAGTTCTGGGACACAGATGTGGAATATAAGAAGCAACAGGATCCATACCTGCTTCTGACGGGGAAGTGTGAGGTGGTGGAGCCTTGTCGAATCGCCCTGTCCCCTGACGCTCGTGTCGTTGCCATCTCTAGCGGCACAGACATTGTTGTGTACAACACGAGAAGAGGGGAGGAGGAGGAGCGCTTTCTCGCCGTGCACGGACAGTGTATAACAGACTTGGCTTTTGACACTAACAGCCGCTACCTGGTGTCGTGTGGGGACCGGGCCATCCGCGTCTTCCACAACACTGCTGGTCATCGGGCAGTGGTGGAGGAGATGGAGACCATGCTGAAAAAAACTGGGAACAAAGCTACCCGAGAGAGGCTGGAGCAGCAGATCTCCAGTGCCCGCAAAGCGCTGGCCGCAATCTATGGCAAGAAGCACTAATCCTTCCCCCACTGTGGCACGTCCCGGCTCTCTATGGTCACAGACAGCCGTGCTCTGCCTTTGGGGATTATTTTTTTTAATAACACTGAACAACTGGTAATAAAAGAGCATGCAGACTGCGTGCCCAGGGCCTTCTTTGCGTGCTTTCTGACTGGCGACAGAGAGCTAGGCGCTGCGTCTGCTTGGGGAAGGTGGGGGGCAGTGGAGGGGTGACGCTGTTGCGTCTTTCTCTTCCAAGGGCTTGTCCCCACCTGCTGTCTCACTGCTATCCTGTGGGAGCGATTGCTCATATGGGACCAGTGTGCTTTTCTGGGCTTAGAAAAGGGGGTTTTGGTGTGTGGTTTGTTTGGGTTTTTTTTGCAGAGGAGCTGCCCCAGCTCAATCTGCGATGCTAAACGGTTTGCTTTCTGGTGCACGGAAGCAGGCAGCGCTTTAATGCTCCTGCCTGCGGGGCTCCTTCCATCCGGGTGGGGCAGTTCAGGTCACGTACGACCGCCATGAGCACGACGCGGACTAGAGGCCCCCGGGTCGTGCTCAGCGCTGGGCGGGACTTGACCCAACATAAGATGGCGGCGCCGGCGCCGCACCACGTCCTTGTCTGCAGGAGGGCGGGGCGAGCGGCGCAGGCGCAGTACGCGCCGTCGCTCTCCGTCACCCCCCCCCTTGCGTCCTTCCTCCGGGCGTGGCGAGCGCGGTGACGCAGGACGTGCAGGGCGGGGGCGGGGCGCGCGCATGCGCGGAGAGAGGCGGCGGGTGCTGCGGAGCCGGGGCTGCCGGGGCTGCGGGCGCCATGTCGGGCCGCTCGGTGCGCGCCGAGACCCGCAGCCGCGCCAAGGATGACATCAAAAAAGTGATGGCGGCCATCGAGCGCGTCCGCAGATGGTGAGAGGCGGGGCTGCGGGGGGGTGGGGCCTGCCCGGCGTGCAGCCAATCACCGCACCACACGGGTGCCGGTGGAGGTGCTCCGGTAGCGAATATCCAATCGGCGTGCTGTGTCGGGTAGTGGGCGGGGATAGCGAGGCAGCAGCCAACTAGCTCGCTCCGTCTGCTCGGGGGTGCGGAGGGGACCGGAAGCGCCGGTGATCGGCGGGCAGCCCGACCAATCACGACGAGGATGGCGGGGTGAAGAGGCGGGCTGCAGCGGTGCTTTGGATTGGCGTTACCCCGCGCCAATCGGAGCCTTGCGGGCGGGGCTTGTTGCCAGGGTAGCCCCGGGCCCGGCTTCTCCCGGCTTCGGCTCCTGGGGGGGGGAGGGGTTCGGCGCCGTTAACGGCTGTGTCCGCGCAGGGAGAAGAAGTGGGTGACGGTAGGCGACACTTCCCTGCGGATATTCAAGTGGGTGCCGGTGGCGGACAGCAAGGAGGTGGGTACCGCGCGGGGCCGGGCCCTTCTCCTCAGGGCCGCCCCGGGCCCGGCCCGCTCCGCGACGGGGGGGGCCGGAACCGAGCCGGGAGCTGCCGCCCCCAGCCCCGGATGAGCAGCTCGTCTCAGTCGTTCTGCAGGGGAGAGGCCTGGGGCTCCCTGCTGCTTCTTCCCCTGGCCTCTGTAGCGGGGTCGGGCCTCTGCCCGGGGGTCGTGCCTCAGTGCAGCCTGGACTGTAACGTCTCCTACTGACCTCCATCTGCTGTTGCCCTGCAGCAATGCAGCCGTGCTGGTGGATCCGTACCGTTTTTCTCCCTTGCACCTGACCTCACACACTCTTGGATGATCCCCTCTCACTGCCTGTGATCCTTTTTGCCTTAATCCCTGGAGAACTTGTTTTTATTTGGTGGTACTCCTAGATAGGGGTCAATTTCCCCTTTTACTCCTCATTCTGAGGCCTTCACAGCTGAAGTTTTGCCTCTCAGTTAGAAAAGTGCCCAAAAAGGAAAGGGAAAAGGCCTGCATGAGCACACCCCTCTGGGCTGCTGGGAGAGAGAAAGGGGAGTGGCTTCTCTGGAGCAGTTTGTGTACCTCTGCAGTCTCTTGCCAGTGGTGGGCTCCTCTAACCGTGTATTTCTGCTTTTCCTTTTCTCCTCAAGAAAGAGAAATCCAAATCAAGTAGCAGCACTGCCCGAGAACCCAATGGCTTCCCAGCCGACACCTCTGCCAACTCCTCTCTTCTCCTGGAGTTCCAAGGTGAGTCTGGCTGAGCCTCCTTCAAGCTGGGGAAAGACTTCAAGGCCTTATAGAAGCTGGGATGTTGCTGGCTTATGTATGCTGCGTGTATTGGGAAGAGCAGTGTGTGTCTTCAGTGCGGGGTTGTGCTGATCCAATTCTGGACTGTCCCTGCTGAAACTGTCCATTTTTGCTGTCAGAAAGAATTTTAATTGTCTGTTTCTGGGATCTTCCTGTAGGAAGCTTCATGGGGAACTGGAGGAGTGAGGGTTCCTTTCCCACTTTGTGGTCCCTGCTGGGGAGAGGCCAGTAGCTGCCTGCAGCTGAGCCTGCTGCTTCCAGCAGTGATTTGTATGGACCTTAGGATGAAAGGGCAGAGGATCTCCTTGACCTTGCTCTTGGTACCGGAGCACCGCAGCTAGCCACAGGCCAGCCGGGCTCTGTGGTGGAGTCAAGCAAGGCTCAGGCAGTGCATGGGCTCACTGCTGGAGCAGAGCGTATGCCTGTCCCCAGTCTCTCCGCTCAGCAATTTGTGCAGCCAAGGAAAATTGGGGACTGTGTTGGCACTTCCAGTAGATGCGGTGAGAAGGTTAGCATTGCAGGTCTGCAGTTTGGGACCACTTTACCTGGAAAAGATGTGTGTCGAGATTGCCTCCCTGTCCAGAGGCAGGTGCTGAGCGTTGGTGCTGCTGTCAGATTGCAGCCCCACAAACGGAAGGGGTACAAAAGCCTGGTACACAGGCAAGAGGTCTCCTGCCCTTGAATGTCCGGGGCCCTCGCAAGCTGCAGACATACAATTTGTCGGCACAGCGCTTTGTATTACCCCTGTGCCTTCTGGTCATTCTTTCTTAATAGCCCAGGGTCACTCTCTGTCTGCTCAGACTCATTCCTGGGGCAGAAGCACCCCCTCTCCTGTGGCATGTATCTGATGCCAGCTGTGTCCCAGCGGGGAGTCCTATGCCTGGCAGCACTTAAGTTGATCAGTGATGGTGAATCCGCTGTACTTGGACTGCCTCTGACTGTGCTCTTCCTTCTCCCTAAGACCCTGGCTCTCAGTGCTGCCCTTGGCTGCCTGTGCCCCTGGGTCAAGGTGCTCTTCTTCACTAGGTGCTGTTTCTGCAGATGAGAACAGCAACCAGAGCTCCCTGTCGGATGTCTACCAGCTCAAGGTGGACAGCAGCCCCAACTCCAGCCCCAGTCCCCAGCAGAGCGAGTCCATGAGTCCTGCCCACACGTCTGACTTCCGCACAGATGACTCACAGCCACCCACCCTGGGGCAGGAGACACTGGAAGGTGGGTGCTGGGGTGCTGGGCTGGGAAGGGAGGAGGTGGATGGCTGGGCCTGGGGAATGTCCTGCCAGAGCCATTGCTTGTTTGATGGGTGACTGAAGTACTGCTGAAAGTGGACAGGGCAGCAGAGACTTGTCTTCTGGAGGTCTCTTCTTCTGGCTCAGCACTGAGCTGGGTACCCTGGTGCTCCTGGGTGGGCAGTTTCGTTAACCCTTTTGTTCTCCCCAGAGCCCTCCCTGCCTTCCTCAGAAGTTGCAGACGAGCCTCCCACTCTCACAAAGGAAGAGCCAGTGCCCCTTGAGACTCAGGTAAGGGAAGGGGCATTGAAACCATGACTAAATGCATATGGAGCCAGCTTGGCCCTTTCACCCTCGTTGCTGCCCCTTGTAGCAGAAACATCTGGAGAGATGGACTTGCTCTGCAGTCCCAAAGTGCCTTCCAGGAGCTCCTCAAACCTTCTGGCTTCCTGAGCTGTCCCCTGGTTCAGTTCAGGTGTTAAAAGTGTGAAGAAAGGATGTGGAGGTGGAGTAAAGCAGCAGTTCTAGTCAACTCCAGGGCTGAAGTGGATTCTCACTCCTGGTGCCCTGGGGCTTCCTCACAGATGGAAAGCCTGGGGTGTCCCCACAGTGTGACACGGCCTTGTCTAGGTCCACGTGGCTTGGTGGGCACACTGAGCTCCTGTCACTGCCCATGACTTCTACCTCTGGCTCTTGCAGGTAACTGAAGAGGAGGAGGACTCTGGTGCGCCGCCTCTGAAGAGATTTTGTGCCGATCAGAACTCTGTGTGCCACACGGCCTCGGAGAGCTAGCCTGCCCATCCCTGGGGAAAGCGCCTTCGCCAGCCCCTCGCAGAGCCGCCCGCCCTCCCCTGGGGGACGGGGAGCTTCCCTCCAGCCCGCCCCTTCCCCAGGGACGGGTGCTCCCACCACTCGCCATCCAACTGCCCTGCCCTGCTCTCCGGGGCAGGAGCCTCCCGCCAGCCCTGGCCGAGACAGCCTGCGCTCCCCGGGGCGGATGGGGCTGCCACCAGAACCTGCAAATTTTGCCTCTATTTATTGGCTCCCTCTCTCCCTGCTGACCTGTTCTGTAGCATGGGGGTCTCTGGCGGGCGGGCCGGCCGTCTGCCTGCGCGGGGGGAGTTGTCTGCGGGACTCCCTGCTCTCCCTGGTGCCCGGGGCACTGGCAGAAGCCGTTTGCCTGCTTCGGGCCTGCCTGCCCGCCCTCCCGGGAGAGCCGCCTTCCACCTGCGAAGTGATCTGTCCGCTCCCTCCCTTGAGAGCGCCGGCAGGAGGTGGGAGGCGGGAAGAGGCCGAGTCCTGCCCAGCCGCGGCAGGGATCCGCTGGGACGCTGTGCAATAAGCTGCTAGTTCAAGCCATTGGTGTTGGGAGAGCCGGGAGCGCCCTCCCCGTGGAGGGCAGGTGCCACCGGCCTGCCCCTGCTCTGCCGCCGGGTGCTGGCGAAGCCCCCCCGGGGCAGACCCCCATCCCGGCAGGGTCTGCAGCCTGCTCCCCTCGCGGCTGCCCTGGCCCCCCGAGAGCCGCGGGAACTCCTGCGCCCGGCCGAGGTACCCCCCAGTCCCCGGGATGGGGAAGGATGCGGCAGGGTGCCGGCTTCCCCCCCCCCCCCCCCCCCCGTTCCCCCTCCCAGGCAGACACCCCCCCCCGCGCCCCCAGCCCCGTGCTCCTGCCGCCAGCCCCCGGCCTCCCCCGTCGCCACTGCATGTCCCGCCGAGTCTGTGATCGAGCCTGGCGAAGCCGAAGGCGCGGCCGCGCGCGGAAGTGGAAAGTTATTTTAGCACTGAATAGAATATTTTTAAAATTAAAACTATTTGAAATACAGCGCCCGGTGTCTGCGGGGCGGGGCCGGGCCGCTGGCGGGAGGTTCGCGGCGGGCGGGAGCGGCGGGAAGAGCCGCGCGGCGCCGGGACCCCCCGCTCCCCCGGCCCTGCGCCCGCGTCCCCCCTGGGAAGGCAGGGCCGGGCCCGGGCCCGTTCTCCACAACCGGGCCCGCCGTCCCCTCGGCCGGTGCCCAGCGCTGTCCGGGAACGGGCGCGGGGGGGGAGGCGGAGCGCGGCACCGAGCCCCGGGCGCAGCCGAGCCGGCGGCGGGGCCGCTGCCGGGGCCGGTTGCCGGCGGCGGGACCAGCCCGGCGCGGGTAGAGGAGCCTGGGACAGCCCCGCCGCCATTTGCGACGGCCCTGTCGAGCGGGGCACCCCCCGGCCCGGCCGCGCAGTTCTCGGGCGGGCGCCTGCTCCGCTCTGCAGCCCTGCGGGGGGGGTCGGGCAGCCGGTCCCCGCCCGCCCCGGGGGGGGCTCTGCCTGCGGCGCGGCGTCTCGCCGGGCTCCTCGGCTCTGCCGGCCGCGGGCGGGGGGGCCCAGGGCGGCGGCGTCCCCGCGATGGGGAGTCGGTCGGAACTGCTCCCGCAAACGGCCCGCGGCTGCCTGCCCGAGATATCTGGGGTATGGCTTGTACGTAGCTTCAGGGTAGCTGTTAGAGCCCGATATGCAAAAGAGCCCAATAAATCAGCTTACTTAACATGACGTCTGTGGGTGTCTTTGCAATAGCCTGTCTTTGATTTGCTTGTGTGTTGCAAGTAATGATTTTTATTTTCCAGTTTATTAAATCTAGCGTGTAAGCCTAAGCCAAAGGCCTATGGTTTCTTTTGTCACGCTGCTGTGTATAATCAATCGTGAGGTGTTTTTAATAATTTATCATTTCAGGAGCAGGATGGCCAGGCAAGAAGGGCAGCTGCTGGTTAACTTGAAAACGAACGATGTGGCGGTAGATATTGGGAAAATAGTTTTAGGAGAGAGATCCAGAAAGAAGACCTCTCACAATCAGAAAAGGCAACAAAAGCTTTCTATAGCCAAATGTCACTTTGCACACCTGCTGTGGCTTTGTCGTTGTTAAAGGCTGTTCTAAAGGAGCAGGGGTGCAAGGCTTTGCTTGTTTTAAGGCACGTTGTCCCGCTTCATTGTGAAATCCTTCCCCTAAAAAAGCTATGTCCTGCATTTTGTTCCATCACCCCACAAGACATGTCAGAGAGAGTCCTAAAGAGTTTATTCTCACCACAGATTTGAATAAGAGTTTTTCACTCTTAAGGTGAAACTAACCCTCCTTTCCTACAGGTTCCCTGTAACACAGATTTCCCTTGAGTGTGTATCCATGGCAGTGACCACATGAGCAAGGCATATACTAGTCGAAGGGGACCTCCTGGACCAGCGGAACCCCAGCATGCCAGGCGGCTCTGGCCTTGTGTGAAACCTCTCCTGTGGCCCTGGTCTGCACTTAGAGCTGGAATGTCTGGTCTCTTCAAAGGACACAGTCACACAAACGACAGAGAGGCTGATGTTGATAGGAGGGGAACTTTATTTTGATGTTGATAGGAGGGGAACAACAGCAAGGGCTTTTGGAGATGTGCATCTACTGAAGTGACTCATGGTACACGTAGGTGGTTCCTGTAGCATGCTGGTGTGCTGAACTGGCATGTCAGGTGTCTTTCACCTGTGCACCAGGGTCCCAACAAACTCATCCCACATGGGGTGTAGATCTAGCCTTTGAACTGTAAAGCCATCTATGCTATGAGCCCTCCCTCTTCTATAGCAAATCAAGATCCTGTTGGTTTGACAGAATACTGCCATTCTTAACTATGTAGGCAGCATTTTCTTGAGTAGGATTGAGAGGGGACGTTTTAAATTGATCATTTTACTTACTTTTTAGTGCTGGGTTTTAAAAGTTCATATGGAAGGATTTTGATGGTTATAACATACTTCTTTCTTCCCCCAAGATCTTTCAGATCTGGCTGATAAATTTGAGAATGAGCTCAGCTTGGCAAATGGTCCTCCTCTTATCAAGCCAGTTTATTCAAAAGCTGGTCTCCAGTGTGCATCTGAACTCCAAGAATGCCTCTACCCAGGTAAGCCATTTTTTTCTGGATATTTTTTTGAATTTAAGATTGTATTTGACAGAACTTCTAGGAAGGTAACGTGATATAAATACAATATTTTAGGCAAACAACTGTTAGGATATTTAAAAGATGCAGTTGCTCCAAGAATGTTGATTTCTCTGATTTTTCGGGTGTTTTGATCTCTTCTCCTGTTTTTGTCACCATGTATAATCCCTAATGCACACAACTGCTGAGAATATACCTAGTGTCCCAGGGGTTTGAGCACTGTCTTCCCTCTGTTATGCTCAAAAGTCTTGTTATGGACAAAAAAGAGAGACAATAATTTATTTCTAGCATAACTGAAATCTAAGTAGTCTAATCAAAGAATTATCATTAGTCAAGGTCTAGTTATTACAGATAAAGAAACAAAAGGACAATAAATGAATACCACTGTGAAAAAAGTAATAATAATAATAATAATAAAGTTACCTGCACATTTCCTAGTATCCATCACTGTTCCTGGCATTACACTCAGCCTTCCACCGTCACTCAGGATCCTGCTGTTGATGGCTCCAGTCTACTAGGAGTTGTTAGGGTGAGTTGTCAGCATCCTCAGTTCTTTCATCAAGAATACGTAGTTGATGCTGATGATTTCTGTCTCCTGCTTCTGGATCCACTTGGGTCACATGCTGTTGGTTTGCTAATGCAGTTTTATACCTTGTTCTTCACTGGTCTGCAAGTTCACTGCTTCATTGGAGTTTAGTGAACATGGCGTGTTTCGCAGAAGTTAGATGCTTGTTCTCTTAAAACCAGTTTTGCTCAGCTCTGGAGCTGCATTTCTTTATCTGACCATCTGAGAGCTGTTTCTGGCCTTGGGATCTCCTGTGCTCTGTCTCACTGCCCCACACCTGAATTCAGCCCTGCATCCTGTATCCCACATCTCAAGACCTCAGCTGTCCTACCAGACCAGTATTTCTGCACTCTGCATCATCTTGTTATAGGCAGAAGGATTTCATCCTGTGCAGAAGAGCTGTATAAATTGATGGTTGTTATCCACAGCCACCTGGTTATCAGAAAAAATGCTATTACAGGCAAACAAGTAAAAACAAAGCTCCAAACAGGTCAACAAAAATTCAGACAAAGCAACCAGACAAGCCTGAGGCCTTGCAAACTCAGTACACTCCCTATGGCTTGGTACTAGCAGTGCTGTATTGCTGGTCTGCAGGCTAAGCGCCAAGTATTTGGGTGTCAGGTGTCTGATCAGCTTAGACATTTATCTCACCCAATAAGTTAATTCTGCTGCCCTACTCACTGCTACAGGGGAACTTCAGGCTGGGACACACAAGGGAAAGTAAATCTTAGCCCTTACCATGCAGGGGTGGAGAACTTTGTTGTGCTTTTATTTTTTAGGTGAAGACTGATTATTTCAGAAACACTTCAGCTATAAAAGCAGCAGTGGTTGCTGAGCAACAGATACTCCCACATACCAAGCCCTGAAAGACAAGGGAATAGAAGTAGCCCAGGGCAATGTAAATCCTATAATGTTCCTGCAGAGCAAGGTTGTGGGTTTAGGTCAAGCTCTGAGACACATGGGAGAGACGTGGCGTTCCAGGTTCTTGTGCAGTGTCAGAACCACTCCAATCAGTAGCAAACAGATACTTTCTCATTAAACATAGTCCGTGGATTTTTTTTTTTTTTCAAATTCTGACCTATGGATGTATGTATTAATTGCTAATTTTTCTAATTAATTTTTGTAATTTTGCTATCTTTTCACATCTGTTTTCAGGATTACTCTCAGCTGATTGATTTCCTCACTGGTTAATAGTGTTTTGGTACAAGGATATTCATTTGTTTCTTGATGAGAATGTGTTTTTTAAATGGAAGGCTGTGACACAGTCAGTGTAAATGTATGCTTGCCCTTGAGGTTTGTCTGTGTGTTATCAATGTGCATAGCTGTAATTTTAACCTGTAAAGTTAAGAGATGATTTGTGTTAGTATTTTTTAAAATCACTGTTACTTGTTATTTTGGAGGAGCACCAGGTTTAGCGTTGGGATGAGAAGTATCTTCATGTATTCCCCTCTGTTTAATAGGAATGTGTATCTATACATCAGGAGACTGATGATGCTCCTAGGTGCCTTTTTCCTTGTTATATGCATTGTGTTTAACCAGTCAGGAGCGTAGGAGATGCTGCAAGTGGGCTGCTTCATCTGGTTCCAGCACTGGTCTCTCACTGTGGCAGCAATATCAGAGGTCAGAGGAATACCTACCTAAATAATGAGAAGGGAGATAGAAAGGAGGCAGATCCCTCCAAAGAGACTTTTTCTTATTCCATTTAGAAGTCAGGCATGCCTGAAGCATGGAGTTTATATCTCTTTTATTCATTTAAAAAATCCTTACAGATTTACCACCAGGTATGGGAATTCCCACATGGGAATGCTGAAGTTTTTACTCACACTAAATCATTTACTTTGATGACCTCATGGTATAATATATTCCTCCAGTAACTGGACTGCTGAGTAAATTATTTGCTGTATTTTGTTTTTCTCATTTTTTCTTTTTTCTAGTGGATTCTAGTGAAATCAAATGGAAGCCAGAAACCATCTGCACCAACCTATTCTCAGAGTATCCTGGATTAGAGGATTTACTGAAAAAACAATCCATCCACTTAACAAGGGGGTACTGATATTTTCAGGGAGTTGGGCTGTTGACATTGGATTGCAGAGAAAACAGGATGTTGTGTGTGATGCTCTCTTAGTAGCTGAAAATGTGTAGCCAGTATTGTATACTGTAGTCAAGGACGCCCCTTCTGCTGAGTCTGAAAACTCAAGAGAAACTGCTTATGCATTAAAGCAGAAACTAGTCAATGATGGGGGCTATGCTTCAAAAGTATGTGTGATTCCCCAAATACTGCACCTGAATGGCACAGAGAACCAGATGGAAGTTGCAGAGGATGACATTTTCCAGCAAGAGAACCAAAAAAACCCCATGTGGTTATGGCAGCTTGTACCCAGAGAATTACACCCTCACCTCCAGGGACATCCCCTCATTCCTGCGTGCACTTGTGATTGTTGTGCTGTGCTTTAAGTTCTACTTAAGTGACCATCTTGGCTGTGAGTTTTTCAACCTTCTCACTCTCAAGCAGTATGAGCTGCTCTCCAAGAACCTGCACAAAGCCAAGGACCAATGTGTCCTTGGTGTTCCTGGAACAGGGAAAACAATCGTGGCTTTGAAGATCATTGAGAGAATAAGAAACATTTTTCACCGTTCCACAAAAGAGATACTCTACATTTGTGAAAATCAAGCCTTGAAGAAGTTTGTGGGGTAAGCAGTAATGTGTATTTCCTCTTTTTTCTTTCATTCCATCTTCTGTACATACAGCACAAGCCCTGCTGATTTTATATCTGTTTGCCAAATATATAACTTTGGCTGACACAAACACACAATAATCATCCCAATAAAGCTGTTAATATTGAAAGTATTATTGAGCCGAGCTCTGGCCCAGATCCAGCGTTCACTGACTGCAGGGAGAATCCCATGTTCAGTGATTGCTGGATGGTGTTAGACCTTCAAAAGACGATGGCCTTAGTTTCACAGGCTATCACAGCTGATGCTGACACCAAAACTACTCACCTGCCTTTCTCTGTCTCCACACTGACTGTGCTGGGCCTGATGCAAGCTCTTGTGCAGCTGTGTTAGGAGCTGGCTCCTGGACCTGGGCCATCTAGGCAAGGAGAACAGAAACTGCTCCCCTTTTGGTAGAGGATTTCAGGCAGAGCAGTTCCCCAGTCCTGTTCTCGCTGTGTTTCCACTTGTGTCAGCACGGAGAGGTCAGCAAGGCCACCACACTGGACAAGGCACCTTGCATCAGGGAGTCGCAGCCCAGCTCAGGCCCAGCAGTGCCCAAACACCAGGTCCTGACCTTGGCAGGCAGAAGTGCTGCCAGTCACTGCTCATCCTGTGGACAAAAGGGTACCCATCCTTCCCACGGGAGCTTGGGCACCACGCTGCCTTCCCTGGGCTGGGGAGAGCAAGGCAGAGGGACGCCCATGGGGAGCCTTGCCATGGGGTCCCCGTGGAGGAAGGGTGGGCCTGAGCCTCCTCCTAGGGTAGAGCCAAGGCCAGCGCACAGCCAATCCACTTGAATAAATGTTTCCACCAGGAAAATGGTAGAGCATGCTGCAGCTGAGATAGGAAGCTTTGCATTTTTAGACAGCGAGCAGCAATAGCCCTCTAAGCAAGAACTCACTGAGAAATGGAGGCAGTCAATATGGATTTGTCTGCTTGCACCTTCTTTTTGTTTACCATATGGTTTTGGGGGGTTTTGGTTTCTTTTTTTTTTTTTTTTTAGAAATGACATCTGCCAGTCTGTGACACATGTTGCCATCTTAAATGGTGACTTCCCAGAAGTGAAACACATTGTAGTTGATGAAGCTCAGAATTTTCGTCCTGAAGAAAACTGGCACCAATGTGCCCAGGAGCTAGTCAAGAAAAAAAGTGGCATTTTCTGGGTCTTCCTGGATTTCTTCCAGTCTACTCACCCATACAGTTGTGGTCTTAAGTTTTCAGAACTATGTCCTCAGGAATGGTTGACCAAAGTGGTCTGTAATGCCAAGCAAATATACAATGTCATGTTTAATCTCATGGAGGAAATCCTCCAAGAACGTAACACAAATATGCCCTATGAGGTGCTGGAAGAGTTGTTTAAACAGGCTGAATGTGCCCATTCTTTGTCAGGTGACTACATAATTAAAAATAATATGGGAACATTTGAAATGGCAGAGTACGTGACCAGGCAGTGCAACAGCTACATCCAGCAAGGCTATCCCATCAAAGAATCCGCAATCCTGTGCAGTACACAGCATGCAGCCTGGGTGTTCAGTCAGATACTGGAACCTGAGCTAAAAAGACAAATAAGGAAATGCAGGGTGAGGTTGGTCTTGGGGCTAGCGGAGAATGTTTTAGAAGATATTGTTCTTGACAGCATCTGACACTTCTCAGGCCTAGAAAGGAGAATTGTGTTTGGCATCCACCCTGTCTGTGCACAAAAGGAGATATCTCTCAATCTTTTGCTCTGTGTGGCATCCAGAACCCGCACCAAACTCCATTTGCTGCATCACAGAGAAAAGACCTTCTTAAGAGAGACATCTTTAGATGATGGTTTACTCTTGCCTGGGCCTGTGGACACTAGAATGCTTTGCTCATTTTTTGTTCAGTGATATTATAGGGCAGCCTTAAGATTTTTTTTTAATGCCCTTTCTGTAGTCTATGCCAAAAAAAAAAAAAAGTAGGCAGTTTCATATATATATATTTCATCATGTGTACACCTGTAGGATGTCATAAAATTGATTTTAATTAAAGGAAATCACCACCTGGAGAGAACAAATTGCTGAAAATGGCAATTGCAGAAGGAAGTCAACAATTACAAACTACTTGGATAAATCATAGAACAGTTTGGACACTTGTACTTTCAATTCCTCTGCTCTTTAAGCTGATGGCATATTCTGAGTTGTTTCAGCACTACCAGAGTGGAACCACTGGTAGGAAACACAACAGGGGCCATTCTTGTTTACATCCCTGCTGGTGCTGGTGCAAATGGTCAAAACACTGATTTTTTTCAATGGTGGGGAGATTTTTGTGAATTTTCAAACAAATTGTCTTTTTTCTCATCCAAAAAGGTAGAGCCACAGCTTGCTTTTGGGAGTGGTGGTGACTGTCTTCACCTCTGCTGTATATGGGGCTGTGGTTTTGTGGACACATTGAATCATCTTCAGTGCAGGTTTCTGCCCATGGAGGCAGTTCTGTCCCCAGGAGTACAGTCCGAAACCTCTCGTAAGCAAGCTCAGGTGTGCAACAGTGTAGTGAGTTGGAAACTTGGGGTTTTTTTGGCAAATTAGTCTTTAGCTTAGTTAAGCTCCACCTTGACATGCAGCCGCCAAAGTGCAAGTGCTGGCATGAGGGGTAGCAAGAATGTGCTCCTGGAGAAGGAGGCAGCACAGGATCACAGTAAGCTTGAGGTTGGAATTGACCTCTGGAGGTTATGTCATCCAACCCCCTGCTCGAGCAGGGACACCTAGGCTGCCCAGGACCATGTCCAGATGGCTTTTGAATATCTCCATGGATGGAGACTCCACAACCTCCCTGAGCAGCCTCTGCCAGCACTCTGTCACCTTCACAGTAAAAAACTGCTTTCTGATGCTTTGAGGGAAACTACTGTGTTTCAGATTGTGCCCATTGCCTCTGGTCCTGCACTGGGAACCACTGGAAAGAGCCTGTCTCCATCCTCTTTGCACCCTCCCTTTGGGTATTGATACACATTGATGAGGTGCCGCCTGAGCCTCTCCTTCTCCAGGCTGAGCAGTCCCAGCTCTCTCAGCCTTTCCTCATGGGAGAGATGCTCCAGTCCCTTAATCATCCTCATGGCTGTCTGTTGTACTCTCTCCAGTATGTCCATGTCTCTCTTGTGCTGGGGAGCCCAGAACTAGGCACAGTGCTCCAGGTGTGGCCTCATCAATACTGAGCAGAGGGGAAGGATCACCTCCCTCAACCCGCTGGCGACACTCCTAATGTGGCCCAGGACATCAGTAGTCCTTTTTGCGGCAAGGGCACATTGCTAGGTCAAGTTCAACTTGTTGTCCACCAGCATCCTCAGCAGCCTTCTCTGCAGAGCTGCTTCCCAGTCAGTCAGCCCCCAGCATATACTGGTGCCTGGGGTTGTTCCTCCCCAGGGGCAGGACTTTGCAATTTTCCTTGTTGAACTTCATCATGTTCCTGGCGGCCCATTTCTCTGGCCTGTTGAGGTCCCTCACTTGAGGGTTCCCCCTTGTGCTCCTGTCTTTTGGTAGCTGCTCACATTTGTACCCACTCAAGCTGTTTAGAAACTGCAGTGGGTCACCAAGATTCCCTCATTCTAACTGGGACTATTGAAGTACTGAAGTCAACAAGCTGCTGCAATATAGTGTGCATGTTGACAGCCCAATTCTTACTGTCATGTCAAATTTGACATAAGCAGTATGGTTCTTCAGACTCTGATTGTGCAAAAACCTGTTGAGAATCTACCACATAATCACATCTTTTCTTTCTGTCACAGATGCCAACTGTTGCCAGGGCTTTGCCAATGTTTGTCTAATAACGTAGTTCCTATTACTGCTTACTCTAATACTAACAGGAGTATGGGAGAGATAAAGCACCTTTGGGATTCAGCATGCGAAGTTGTTGCCAGCCCCAAAAGAAAGATCCCAGAAGAGGCCAACAGCATAGCCAAGCCTCTGTGCCTTATGTACCTGCTGAGCAGCAGCCTGGGGGGGGCTGGGCTCTGCTGAGGGGAGCTGCAGTGAGGACAGGGCAGCCACAGTAGCTCAGAGGTGACGTCCCAAAAGTACCCTGGGCTGCACAGAGACCATCCCAACCATGCGACCAGTGTTCCCTTCACAATGGATGTCCTGCCCGGGCTCAAACCTCTTTGGCCATGGCCTTCCTGGGTCTTCTTGCTTTCCTGGACATCAGCAGAGCTCCTGGTCATGTCCAGGGGAGTCCAGTTCAAGGGGCAGGCCCAAACTCCTGACTTCTCTGGGTGGTTTGTTCTTATTTGCTGGGGGCACGGAGCCAACTAAACCCTAAGCTGTTAGACAGAAACACTGGTCACCAGAAAGCCAAGCTTCAACAAAAGCAAGACGGTGACCATTGCCTGTAGCTGCTGCAGGTGTTGCTGGGTGCATCAGCACAGCAGCAGGCAGGCACCAGCAGGGGAAAGGGGTACTCCGGGAGTGGTGGGGAGCAGAAGCATCAGCCTGATGTCTTCTGCTTCTGCAAGGAAGATGCTTTGCATCTTGAGAGACAAACATAATCCCAGAGGTTTGGGCTTTCCTGAGGTCAGCTGTCCAGCAGGAGCGTGGGCCCTGCAGGCAGAGCAGCGTACCATCAGCAGGAATGAGGGCTACAGCCTGGCTTACCCTCACTGGCGCTTCCAGTGTAACTCTTGCGCCCAGCTCCTGTGCCCTCAGCTTGGGGTTAACATGACCCATCTCTGAGGGAGAGCACATTCACTAAGTCCCGAGCCATTGGGAAGAAAATGTCACCAAAAGATAGCTCCAGGGCTGCGCAAGCTTTCTGCCGACTTCACCTCCTTGTGACTGTTACATCTGGTGCAGCTGCTGCAGTACAACAGAGGGTGCATGTGTACCGTGGGCTAGGCCTGGGCCCAACTGGGCGCAGAGCATGGCAAAGGCTCTAACATTTCCAAGTGTACCTAGCTGGTAAAGAGGGAGCTGGTCTCTTCGGGAGAAATAGGAGGAGCGGTTTGAGCAGGGTTTCCCCTTTGTGAACATGGCTGCAGGCCCGCCTACACACACACAGCCTGCTTCGTGAGGGTGGTGCAACACAGGACCGCTGCTGGGCAGATGCCCCTTTTCCACACGTAGCAACTGGAAGGACTTTTGTGTCCCTTAAGAGAGGAAAAAAGAAAGAAAAGGCAAAGAAGACGCCTCTCTCACAGGAGAGAGGAAGCTGTAACTTCTGCAGTCGCAATCCTGCCCCATGAAGCTTTGTCCTGTCTCTGTGACTCCCCACCTGGAGCAGAAGTATTTAGTCAGCCCTGCCTGTCCCAAGGACTTGTAGCAGTGGTGTGATGCTGTTTCTCTGCAGTTTGCAGAAGGCGACAGAGCTCTGGCTGGGCACTGCCCTCAAGTAAGCCGTGCCGTAGGAGTGAACCTGTGGTTTCAGTGTGGCAGGTGGTGGGATGCTCCAGATGCAGATGAAAGGCAGCTCCATAGCTGGTGGAGAGGTACATGCACTGCTGGGGGCAGCTCCTAGGCAGTGCAGGCCGAGTTGCTCAACCTTGCTTTTTTAAAGTAATGCCTTTAATTTACTTGCCACAGGACCCTGTGGGTGGTGGGAGGGGGTGGCAAAGCCCCTGGGCCTGTGGGGTTACACCTCACCAGTGTCATCCACACACAAAGGCCCTGACCTGGTGCCGCTGGGCCTAACCAGTGGGGCTGTGACCTGAGGCTCACCTCAGCCCATCACTGAGATCATCACTTGGTCTCCTGCTCCAGGCTCTCTCCTGGCGAACCGGAGGGCTGGCTCCTGGCTGTGCCGCAGCTTCCTTCATCTCGGGGAGCCCCACGGTTGGTGCTGAGGCTGTGCAGCCGGTATAGGCATTCAGCCCTGCACTGGGGCATTGGACGTGGCGAGGGGCACAGCCCAGCAGGGCTTGGCCTCTCACCCAGCCTTTCTTTGTACTTGCAGCCCAGCTACCCTCTCCCCAGACCTGCTGGTGCATCAGTGGGGGGACGACCAGGGGAAAGAGCTTTTCTGGCCATGGCAATGGGAGAGGTGGGTGCAGAGATGCTTTCTAGGTTGGTGCTGGGAGCCCCCAGGCAGGAATCAGCATGGCCAAAGGTGCCTGATCCTCCCCTGCCCATCGGGAGACCGTGCTGCTCCTCAGGGGTGGCAGTGCCCTAGGAGAGGCCATTGGCTGCCTGCTGCCAGCCCTGGGAGACCCTAGGATGCACAGAAAGGCACAGGGAGGTCCCTGGGTGCCATGAGAAAGGCACAGCAATCCCGCAGTGTGAAAAGGAAATGGTGTATTTCTATGTCAGCAAGGTCAGGTCCCCACAAATTCAGGGCTTTTCAGGAAAAAATAGCCCGCAGAGGATTAACAGACTGACCCAACCTCATGTAGCGCTGTTAAGCCTGCCTGGGCTCTGGAAGCGTCGCTGCCACAGCCTGCATGGAGTCCCCTTGGAGCCCACGCAGGGTGTGGGTGCCCAACAGCCAGCAGTTTCGGGCTTCCTTCTCTCCTCCTGCACAGCCCGCTTTCGGGCCCCCTATTGAATGCATTATGCCCACCCAGGTGTCTGGAGAGAAGTTTTCGAAGGTGTCCCCATCTCACCTCAGCTCCACCTAGCCAGGAGGTGTCAAACAAAAGACTTGGGAGCCCAAGCAGATCTTTGGCAGAGTCAAGCTACCCAGCTGAAAAGCTGCCCCCTGTAGCTTCCCTCTCCGTGGCTGCACAGCTCTGGGTACCCCTGACAGCGCTGGCCTGGGCGCCCAGCAGCGCCCAGGCTGTGCGAGCCCCTGGATGCTTCCCCCTGCAGCTCTGCTCCCCTGAGTGCCCAGCACTGCTCCTCCTCCTCCTCCCTCCTCTCCACCCATGGAAAATCCCCTCCTCAGCAGAGATGTACAGCTACAGCAGGGCACACTGACAGAGACCAGGAGATGCAAGGGCCACGAAGAGCGGGGCTACAGCCAAGCTGGTACAGCAAAGCCTTGGGAGAGGGCTGCCCTTGGAGCAGGACTGAAGCTCCAGCCCCGCTTCCTGCAATGGCCTTTCCCTGCCCCACCAAAGCTCACCCACTGCTGAGTGCAGATTTCACAGATACCGAGGAAAGACCCACAGCATCAGACCCAGTGGTTTGCAGATAGGGCTTTACTGAACAGACAAAAGCTTTGGTGTTAACAGCCTGGCTGGCCAGCACTGGCGGTCGTCATGCTGGAGGAGGCTCTTGCTGGACATGTCTCTTGGGAGTCTTTGTGCCAGAGAGGCTCTCCTGGCACTTGCCAATCTGGACCAGATCTGCTCCGCAGGGCTGAGGAGTTGAATACAAAGCTCTGTAGTCTTGTATGCACAGTGAGGTGCAGAGCACCACTGCAAGTCTAGTCAGGACACATGTGGTGGGATCTGCTTCTGTCTGGAGAGAGCAGGCCCATCGTCCATGCAATGGACCATGGTCATGCTGCTCTCCGCGCCATGAGGACTGTCGGGAAAAGACCCTCTTTGCCCAGGGGCTGTGGGGACTCAAAGGAAGGAAGGGCGCTGCCGGGCAGGAGCAAACACGAGGCATGTTTGGAGATCCTTACCTGAGGATCCTTATCCTCCTCACCACCACAGTAGTGGGCTTTTCCCTCTACCTTGTCGAGGAGGCGGGTCGCTGCTCTTCACAAAGCCCACTGGGTAATGGGGAAAGGCTGCTACCGCAGCAAGGACGAAGTCTCACATCTCGACAAAGACCCTCCTGCCTCTCCCCTCTCCCAGTCGCCCCCACTGCCATGGTCCCATTCAACCCCACAGGCCCTCAGTGCCAGCTGTGCTTGGGGCTGCAGAGAGGCACCTGGCATCGGGGACTGACCCGTGCCATTCCCACGGTATGAGAAAGAACAGGATGCTGTCCATGTCCAGCCCTGTGGCTCTGGGATTTGCTTCCCCCACCCACAGCTGGGTCACCAGCCCCCAGCTGGCCCAGGTCTGGCCTGAAGCTGGCCCACACTCACCTTTTCAGAGGTGAGGACTCCAAACAGCAAAGACTCAGCTTGTCCTCTGGGCTCTCCTTATCCTCCACGGATGGCCCTTTTCTGCCCTCTCCCCACTCTGGAGTGCCACGAATGCAGGAGCCCTGCACAGAGAGAGAGGGGTGAGCACAGGAAGTGTCACTGGGCAGCAGGGAACTGGTACAGCCCCACACAGGACAGTCAGCCCCCACACTCTTAGGGCTTAGGGACCTTCCCACCTTGGGTCCCCGCAGGACAGGAATACTCTTTTCCTCATTGTTTTTCACTGCCTGCAGCACCTGGGCTTCCCATTGCTGTCACTCTTCTTTCCAAGCCTTTGGGGGTGCTACTTTTGCCCTTGACTTCTGCTGGCACTTCTTGCACAAGGAGTCCTAGAGCTTGCGTCCTTCCTCCTCTGTGCACGCATGGGCCATGGCAATGCAGCAGCAGGCAGTGTTAGTCTCCCCGGTGGAGGGCTGAGGGGATTTTAGCTCCCTCTCTCCTGCCCCTTCTTCTCAGCCTTTCTGTCAGACCTGGTTTGCTCACAGTCCTCGCAGGCCCAACTGCAGAGCCTTTCTGCAATGACCCCTGAGCCAAGGGGCCATGGGGCTGAAAGCAACCCAGCTGCCTGCTATCCCAGACAAGCCTGGCAGTGCTGTCACCATTGCAAACGCCACCAGATCAATTCTTCGGGTGTTTCTGGAGATGACAGAAGTGAAGGCCGTCTTCTAAATGGACAGAACAACCTGCTGCCTCTCGAGAAAGCCTTGGGAGAAGTGCTTTGGCCTTCAGCTAAGCACAGCATATGGGGTCTTGTAAGACATGACATCCGTATCACTATGCTTCTCTACAGGTGGATACGACACATTCCCTCCAGGAGCCCACGCCACGTACCGGTCCTGCCCTCCTCTTCCCTGCCCTAGCAGGGGGTGCAGGTTGGGGTCCAGCTTCCCGCAGCTGTGGGCTGCTGCATGCCTCTTGCCGCAACCGACGCCACTGCAGCACTGCCAGCTCGCTGTGGACACACAGTGGGAGGAGGTGGTGTGAGCACAAGGAGACTGCTCTCCAGCCGGGGCTCCCAACTTGGGTGCATGCCGCACCTGCAGAAGGCAGCTCTGCCGAGAGGCCAGTGCCAGGAAAAGCGCCCTGTCTCCACTGGTGCTGCGGGAAGCGGGAGAAAGGGCAGCATGGGAGAGGAGACACTGCCCGTGTCTGGAGAGATTTACCACTTGAGCTTGTCCTGCAGATCCCTCTGGCCCTCTGATCCCTCTGCCCCCTGCGCTTGCGGGTGACCTGCCCCAGGATGCACGCTGCCACCTGCCGCAGGCCCTGGCGTGTCCGTGGGGAAAGGCTCCTGCAACAGCAAGGACAAAGTCTCTCTGACCCTTCAGCTGCGACCCTCCTGCCTCTTCCTGCTCCCAGCCCCACACCTACGTGGCCCCATTCGGCCCCACAACCCCTTCAAGGCAGGAGCAGTTTCAAGCACCTGCTTTGGCCCCTGCCATCGGGCTCTAACCCAGCTCATTCCCATGGCTGAAGAAATCCCCGGGCGCTCTGTGAGGCCTCATGGCTCAGGGGTTGGCTTCCCTGACCCCCCACCAGTGGCTCACCACCACCCCAGTGCCCCAGGCCTCGGCTGGAGCTGGTGCACTCTTACCGCTTAGGGGGGACAGTGTCATCCTCGCAGACTGTGGGTAGCTCTTCTCCGGCCTCTTCCCACTCCATCATCGTCTCCAGGAGGTCGGGGCTGGAGTCCCCCATCTCTGTGCTAGTCGAGGGGCTGACTGATGCTTGCTCAGAGGAACTGGATTACTGCACAGGAAGAGACTCTCATACAACAGCCCCGCACCTGGAGGGTGCTGCTTCCCAGCATGCAGACCCCCAGGCCACTTCTGGCAGGGACCCCAGCGGGATGGGGAAAACCAGGAGAAGGACCTCAGCATACCCTTGGGGTGATGCCTGAGTGTCACCAGGGTTTCACTACAACTGCCTGTCACCCCTCTTGCTCAGGAAAGGCAGCAGTCACCTGCCCAGCTCCGCTGCAGCAATGCTGCTGGGACAGCTGGGGTGCTAGAGGTATCTTGCAGTCTCAGCCCCCCAGAAGATAAAGTGCTCTTTTCTGCAGGAATTCAAAGTACCTGGCTCCTCTGTGTCTCCCTTTCTCTCCTTTTCTCTCTTAGCCTTCTCTTTGGTCACTGGCGGGGTTTGCAGTTTACTTTTTTTCTGCTCTGCCAGCTCTGTTTTCTCCTTTTCCTCTTCATCCAAGTATTTCTGGATGTGTTCTGGGAGCTTCTCCTTCCTCTTCAAGTGTTTATTCTGGAGGGGGACGAAAACACAACAGCAGGCAGCATTAGTCTGCCCTGCAGAGGGCTGGGCTGTTTTCACTCCTACCCTCCCTTCTGCCCCTTCTCTTCTGCCTTTCTGCCCACACTGGTTGCTCCCAGGTTCCTGCAGGCTCCACCAAAGAGCCTGTCTGTAATGACTAGGAAGATAAGCGACAACCAGGCTAAAAGCCACCTGGCAGCTGGCTATTCCAGACAAGACTTGCAGTCACGTTGCTGACAGAAACATTCACAAGTAAGGTCTTTGGGTGTGTGTCATGAGCCTAATGGAAGTGAAGAATATATTCTCAGATGGCAGAGTCACCCGCCTCTCTTCAAGTAAGCGCCAAAGCAACTAGTCAGTGGTCCTGTGCACACACAGTGAAGAATCTTGTGACAATCGGCATGTGTGGAGTGACGCTTCTCTACAGTCCAGTATGACACGCTCGCTGCAGCAGCCCGTGTCAGGTACCTTTTCTCTCCTCTCAATAGCTCTGGCAATGAAGTCTACTGTTCGGGGTTCGCCCAGAAGAATTAGTTTCTTTCTCTTTCTCCTCTTTTTCCTCCAAGGAGCTCCCATGGATGGCCAGTAGCTGCCTGCAAAGACACAACAGGGTGTGTTGGCAGGAGTGCAGGAGGAGCTGGTTCTGCATCTCATGCTTCCAAGTGGTACACCTGCTTCTGCAGCAGAATGCGCTCTACTTGCTTCCTTGTGATCAAGTCCACAGAGACAGAGAAGACCCCAAGCTGTCAGACTCAGATGTGCCCAACAGCCCCACTAAAACTCAGGATGCCAAGGTCTAAGCCCTCTCTTGCTGGAGCAGTGAGAGGAACAGGGTCCTATGACGGAGATACTGCTAAACGCTTCGGGTCAGTGCACCGAAATCTGACTGTCCAAAATAAAAGAGTGCACACAGGTTGGATGAGCAGGTTGAGCACTGTGGACATGGTGTCAAAAGGAGGAGGACACAACCCCATGAGAATAGGATAAGTTGTATCAAATGTGTAAAGTGTCGGACTGCACAGAATCACTAGAAAAGGGTCAACTAGCGGACAAGTGAGGAAGACTATCTAAGACCACCAGAGGACCCCTGAAGACCACCAAAGATCTCGAGTGCACCTGCGCCAAGGACATTTACATATATTAATGAGCTCCCGGAATTCAGATGAATATGTTAATTATTTCCAGTGAAAACCACGCATATGTATATCCATTTGGTATATAATCTCATCTGCTGAAAGAATCGGTATGCACGATAGGCAGAACGATCCCCCGTGCATCCAGCGCTGCAATAAAGAATGCCTGCTTTCTAAAACTCCAAACCTGAGTCTCAGAGTTTCTGAAGTGCCGACTTACGGTAACACCCCCTCACGGGGAGGCTGGGGACCTCCGTGCTGCGGCAGCCGCCCTGCCGCGCCCCGCCGGTGCTGCCGCAGCGGGGACCGGAGGCAAAGGGCCGAGCCGGAGGCCTTGCCGCGGCCTCGGGCGCCCGGCGGGGGGCAGCTGCCCCGGCCGCCGCCCGGGCTGGCAGCGGGGCGCGGCCGCGGGGGGGGCGCTGTGCCTGCCGCGCCGCCCCGTCTCCGTGGTGAGGCGGCGGCGCGGCCCGCCGCGGCGAGCGGGCGGCGCCGTGCACCGCTCCCGCGATCCCGTCCGTAACCTGCACCTTCGGTTAGCGGCCGCCCTCGCCTCCCCCTCCTCCCCGCCTCCCGGCCCGCCGTGACGCTGCCTCTCTCCTTCCCCGCAGGGTCCGCGTCCAGCGGGTCACCTCGGCCGGGCTCCTCCAGCCGGAGGCCCCGCCGCCGCTCGCCAGCCTGCGCGGCCCCGAGCTCCTGGGCCTGGGCGTCCGCTCCGCGACCGGTACGTGGGGCGCCCGGGGAGGGGGGGGGGAGCGCCGCCGGAGGTGGCCGGGCCCTCTCCCGCAGCTGCCCGGCGGCCCCCGGACGAGGAGGAAGAGGCCGAGGTGGGGTGGCAGGAGAAGCTCTTCAGCCAGGTGGGTCTGCGGCGGTGGGCCGCGGGGGAGCGGAGGAGGGCCGGGGGGCTTGCGGGAGCTCCTCCTCGTTGTGCCGCCCGACGGCCCCCCTTGCCCCGCTTCCCTGTAGGGTCTGTCTCCTGCTTCGGGGTGAGCTGCTGTGCCCCAGCCCCTGCGGGTGGGCATCAGTGGGTGCTGTCGGCCGCCGCACGCCTGAGCGGGGTCAAAGGGGCTCCAGAGCTTGGGTTTGAGGGGATTCCCAAAGGATCTTGTCTCTCTCGGTGGCGGCTTTGGAAATCTCATTTGAAAAGCGTTTGTGACTGACAAGGCTGGGGAAAGGCAGCTTTTGCGCTTTACCTGTGGTGCTCTCAGTTTCAGGTGAATCTGTACCAAAATGAGTCAGCCTGCCAGACTCCCCTGGACCGGCAGTACTATGAGGAGATCTTGAAACTGGAGAAGGCCAGGACTGGAGGTCGGAAGAGCTATCGCATCTTCACCTACGTGGATCATGACCAATTCACCAACCTAGAAGAGGTACCAGCTCTTAGTTACACATAAGCTATACAGCAGCAACTGTCAAAACCACCAGGCCTACTTGCAGAGGGAACATTTGTTGGTTCTTGGCCATGCAGAAGCAAGCCAGGTATCCTGTATGCAGGAGAATGCACTGCTTCTGTAAAGCAGCTTCACCTGGTGCCCCAGGCCTGGGATGAGATCTTATTTCAGAACAATGGTCAGGGGCAGCTTGGAGGCACTTGGCTTTGTAGCATTGCTCTGTAGGTAACTTGCTGGGTGGAGTTCCGCTGTACTTTGCCACAAGAGCAGCAAATGAGTTCTACAGTCTTTTAGCAGTTTGTCCTTTCGTGTGGGTTTGTACATACCTGTTCTCTTCCAAGAGTGGAGCTGTGTTTGGGAAAGATGTCCTGTTATAATTAAGCTAGTTCCTGTCTGTTTCTCTCTTCCAGCACTGCCAGAAGGTAACTGACTCAGATCATGAGGTACCATCGTATCTGGCAGACAGGATGGCCAATGTGCGAAGGAGAAGACAAGACTATAGGCCAGTGTGAGTGCAAACTGGGGCTCGGAGCTTGCTAATGCAGGTTTCCTAGTGCTGGTGCCCCAGCTGCGGAGCAGCCTGGTCCATGGAAGTTGGTGGCTTGAGCTGTGTTGCACTTGGAATCTGGCAGTTTGACTCCTCATTGTAGGGGTGTCATGGTTTAACCCCAGCCAGCAGCTAAGCACCATGCAGCCGCTCACTCACTGCCCCCCACCCGGTGGGATGGGGGAGAGAATTGGAAGGCTAAAAAGTAAAACTCGTGGGTTGAGATAAGAACAGTCTAGTAGAACAGAAAAGAAGAAAGTACTAATGATGATAATAATAACAATAATAAAACGACAATCCTAGTAAAAGGATTGGAATATACAAAATAAGTGATGCACAGTGCAATTGCTCACCACTTGCCGACCGATGCCCAGTTAGTTCCCGAGCAGCGATCCACCCCAGGCCAACTCCCTCCAGTTTATATACTAGACATGATGTCCCATGGTATGGAATACTCCTTTGGCTAGTTTGGGTCAGGTGTTCTGGTTGTGTCCCCTCCCAACTTCTCGTGTCCCTCCAGCCTTCTTGCTGGCTGGGCATGAGAAGCTGAAAAATCCTTGACTTAGTATAAACACTGCTTAGCAACAACTGAAAACATCAGTTATCAACATTCTTCTCATACTGAATCCAAAACATAAAACAATACCAGGTAGTAGACAGAAAATTAACTCTATCCCAGACAAAACATGGACAAGGGGGTTCAGTGCTGCCTGTGCTGGGCTGCTGAGGTGAGCTGTGACTTGTGCTGCTCTATTGTTGACAGAGAAGCAAGTTCTCTGAAGTTGAAAATCATCACCTGGGAACCCTCAGAAGAATTTATAAAGAACAATCATGTGATTAACGCTCCTGTCCAGACTATGTACATCATGGGGGACTTCGGACCTTATGGGAAGTAAGTAAAGTCCTGAAGTGGTCTTAATTTCCTAGAAGGAAACCCATCTTCCCTCCTTACTCAAATCTCCTGTTTCTTTCATTAGTTAAGGGGAGAGAATTCTAAGAGCTCAGTAACTTGGGCTGTATTTTTTTCTGCCTCTTTCCTCCGTTGGGAGGTAACTGAATGTATCCCTCCAAAAGGCTTCTTAAACTAATGTAGGAAAGTATGGGTGTATTTGTTCCCTTCTGTACCTCCATGTGCCTTTACCAGCTCTGCTGTTCCAGAGCAAGAGTGTCCGTGTTCTCTATTTAGACTGTGCTTCTTGATGTCTTCCATTAGGCCTGGTCACAGGAGTATGAACATGTTCTTTGCACAATCAAGGTGGATGGCAATGGGGTGATCACAGTGAAGCCTGATTTTACTGGCACCAAAGGAGCCTACCAGTGAGTGCAACAGGGCTGGTACCTGTTGTGGAACTGATACAGAGGGCTGAAATGGCTGTTTCCTGGTCATCCTTCAGGCAGTAGATCAGCACTTAAATCAAGGGATATTTTTTAGTTTTATTCCAGAGATTCCTAAGACAAGATTATGATGTACTTGTGTGTGGTGTCACTCTGTGTGTGATGTGTGGGGCTTTGGTGCCAGTCCCTAGGGCTACAGGTTATGCATACGCTGGACACAAGCAAGTCTTTCTTTTTGAGTCCTTGATGCTGGCAGGCACTTGGGAGTGAGGAGAAGGCTGTTAACACCCTTGTGTTACTGCACAGGCCTGGTGGAGGGGGGACTGCTGTGTCAGGGTGGCACAGTTGATGCTGTTGCTGCCTGTGCCTATTCTCTGCGTAACGGGGGAGTTTTGCCCATGTGTTTTGGGGCTCTGCAGGATCAAGCTGGATGGAGAGAAGCGAGAGGTGTGGAAATACACCATTGAGAATGCGTCTGTCCAAGTGCAGCCAGAGGAGGAGGAACGTGAGCAGCACATGTTCAGAGACGTAAGGACTGGCCTCCACTGATGATATTGACTAGTTCTCCTGATTTGACAGAGAGAGCTCAGACCCTCATGTAGATGTAATTGTTAGTGCTGTAGACACCTAAAGTTGACAAAATTAATGTCACTGGCAGTGAGTCTCATCATGCCCAGCAATTTGAGAACTCCAACAAATACTCGCTGACTGCTTCATTCCTTACTCTAGGTAGAGACCTTGTCCATTATTATGTGTGTTGGCCTCTGACTGCAGTGATCTACGTAGTGAGAACTCATGCAAGAAACCACCTAAATTCATGCCTTTCTAGTGTCACCTGCCAATGGTTTTCCTTCCCTTTTGAGCAGTGGCAAACCTTTTCCTTGGTCTTCCTCTTGCTGCCTGTTATACTTATTGAATGATTTCTTGTTACCTGTAATGTCCCAGGATATTTGGATCTCATTTTATGTCTTGATCTTTCTAAATTGCCTTTTTGGCTGTGGCAGTTTACAAAGGTGTTTAACGTTTTAGCTTTTCATTTGTACGTTTCCTTACTGGTTTTGTGGTCAATAAGGAAATCATGATTCCACTACACTTCTGTTGATTTCATTGGAATAGTTTGTGCCTGAGGTTTTAACATGTCATTTGAGATCCGATTCTTCAAAGCTGCTTTTTCCCTTAGATTGGCTTTTGACAAGGTCTTCTCTGACGCTGAAGTTCCATGCAGTGTTAGCAGTTATGCATCTTTCTTCTATTAGATTCTTGTATTCATGTGGTGGGTTGACCCTGACTGGATGCTAGATGCCCACCAAAGCCTCTCTGTCACTCCCCCTCCTCAGCTGGATGGGGGGGTGGGAAGAAAATAAGATGGAAGGCTCATGGATTGAGATAAGGACAGGGAGATCATTCACCAGTTACTGTCACGGGCAAAACGGACTCGACTTGGCGAAAAACTAATTTGGTTTATTACCAATCAAATCGGAGTAGGATAATGAGAAATAAAAACTAAATCCTAAAACCTTCCCACCACCCCTCCCTTATTCCTGGGCTTAACTTTGCTCCCGAGTTCTCTACCTCCTCCCCTGCAGTGGCACAGGGGGACAGGGAATGGGGGTTGTGGTCAGTTCATCACACATTGTCTCTGACACTCCTTCCTTCTCGGGGGAGGACTCCACTCTTCCACTGCTCCAGCATGGGGTCCCTCCCACAGGAGACAGTCTTCCACGAACTTCTCCAATGCAGCATGGGTCCCTTCCACAGGCTGCAGTCCTTCAGGCACAGACTGCTCCAGCATGGGTCCCCCACGGGGTCACAAGTCCTGCCAGAAAACCTGCTCCAGCGTGGGCTTCTCTCTCCACAGGGCTACAGGTCCTGCCAGGAGCCTGCTCCAGCGTGGGCTTCCCATGGGGTCACAGCCTCTTTTGGGCGTCCACCTGCTCCAGTGTGGGGTCCTCCCTGGGCTGCAGGTGGATATCTGCTCCACCGTGGACCTCCCTGGGCTGCAGGGACACAGCCTGTGTCACCATGGTCTTCATCACGGGCTGCAGGGGAATCTCTGCTCCAGTGCCTGGAGCATCTTCTCCCCCTCCTTCTTCACTGACCTTGGTGTCTGCAGAGTTGTTTCTCTCACATATTCTTACTCCTCTTTCCAACTGCAGTTGCTGTAGAGCAGCAACTTTATCCCCTTTTTAAATATGTTATCCCAGAGGCACTACCACCGTCACTGATGGGCTTGGCCTTGGTCAGTAGCGGGTCCATCTTGGAGCCAGCTGGCATTGGCTCTGTCGGACATAGCAGAAGCTTCTGGCAGCTTCTCACAGAAGCAACCCCTGTAGCCCCACCACTACCAAAACCTTGCCATGCAAACCCAGTACAATTCTCTCTATCTGCTATAACAATTAAAAAAACTTGGTACACTAAGCCTGTCAACAATTTAAACTGGTTTTAAGTTATGCCCATTACAATTTTTGCAATAAGTAAAGACATAATCAAAAAGACACTTTTTCTAATCTGCCTGTTCTGTGTTTCCAGCTGTACAGTCAGCACAAGGAATATCTCAGCGGTCTTGTGGGCTCAGAATTTGAAATGGTGAGTGTTAAAGGATTTTCAGTCATGGATTTCTCTAGGTTTGCTTTATTAACAACTCAGAGTTGGACCACCACTGCAGGGAGTGGCAAACCTGCAAAAATTTCTCAGTCTGATACACCTGTTACCACCCATTATCCCAGTCCAAAGTCTTTGTAATTTTCCAGTTGATCTCCATCCCCATGTCGTTGTCATTCATCAATTTATCTCGTCAATTCTCGTGTCCTGGTTCTTCTGAAGTTAGTGGTCGTAGGCAGAAGGTCTTGGGTCACCACAATCACTTATCTTCTTACACAGCAAAGATCACCTTTGAATTTCTGAAAATCACTCAGGCTATTCTATTAATTTATCTTGTTCCAAAGTTATCTCTTACTTCCATGTCTTAGGTCTAAGATGTATGATCCTTCTTCTGTTGATTCAGCTTGACTGGGTTTTTAGCCAGCCATGGTGGGGACTACACATAGGACAAATAAGCAGCTTATGCGTATTGTTTTATAAGCACCTGCATTCTATTAATCACATCTAAAGCAATCTCTAATCATTAGTTATATGTCTGATATGAATAGTCTTAGAAACAATGAGGCTTAAGGCCTAGTTCCCTTTACAATTCCCTCCTTTTGTTTTTCATCGCACTCCTCCGATCCTATTGATAACTTCACATCTCTCTTTCTATCTTCTGTGTTATCCTAGAGCTACAACTTATACAGCATTGAAACAAAACAATCACACATACTACTGTGATTATAACAACTAAGACTATTACAATTAGTTCTTCCACCCAAGTAGTCAAATTCGGAAACCAAGACGTTAATCAAGAGAATGTATCAGAAAATCCCCAGGATGTGTCATCTCTTTGAATTTGTTGCATTGTAGCACTAACCTCGCAAATTTTCTGGACATCTGTTATTAATTCCGCCGATCGATCAGTATACATACAGCAACTGGTATTTAGGACAGTACAAACTCCTCTTTGTGAAGCCAGAATCACGTCTAAAGCCATTTGGTTTTGGATAGTAATTTTTGAAAGTTCAGTTACCTCTTTCTGGAGAGTGAAAAGTCCGTAAGCAGTTGAATTTGCTAATTTTTCAATTTCTCCAGAGACATTTAAGACTGCTTTTTCCAATTCACTTACTCCTAAAGCCAGAATTAACCACCTAACAAATGAATGGAATCCTGTTGGTCTTTTAGTCAAGGTATTTAGAGTTCTTTGGGTTCGAATTAAGAAGGTTCTATGCCATGTTGCACTTGAGACAGCTTTTGGGTGAATTCCCAAATCTGTAGACATTACTCCTAGGGTACAAATACCTCCCCAATCTGGAGGCAAAGCTTTATAAGCTTTGCTCCCACATAACCAGAAAATACCTAAGTCCTCAGGTGCTCGCCAACTTAAACACAATCCTGAGTTGATAGAAGTTGTGTTTTGGCATTGAGTCCAGTTTCCTACAAATGAACAATTTTTGCATAAATGTTGATTATCACCACTTGGGGGATAATGTCTTTGTACACAGTGGACTTCTGAATAGTCTCCTGAATTTGGTAGTCTAATTTCCCAAAGTTGTTCTTCATAAGATTCGGAAAAAGTAGTATTAAACCAGTATTTTTTCCAATTTGCACTTTTAGGAATCAGTATTCCTACTAACTGAAATCCTTGATTCACTGACTTTGGTAGAGCAACACAAATCCAACATTCACTTAAATTTAGATTATTAGTAAAAGATTTCATCAATGACACATGCATATTAGTGGTCCAGGCATTTTCTACTTCGTGAACATCCCTAGGTTTCCATACAAATTGTTTTAACACATTCAGAGATGATTTTATAATATGAATGAGGATAAACCATGTGACAGTGCCAAAAATTCCACTCAACATTAGGTCCCCATTTGATTATTACAATCCTAAATTTGAAAGTAAAACGATTGCTCAATAGATAGAATCGATGACAGCACCAGTCTCCCTTACCATAAATTCCCCACATTTGATGGTCAAAGCACCATGTTCCAATTCCCCATGTTGGTTCTTGAAGGTGAATATGATATGCAGGATAAGTTCTTGGAATGCCATATCCCCACCACTGTTCAAGAAAAGCCATGACTGTTGGACCAAGTGTCCCACGAATCGTCAAGACTGCTTCTAACATTGGCACAGAATTCCAGAGAATTAAGAAGTGGATAAATAGGGTCTCTCTGTCTGGTCTTCGGATAACTAGCCGAAAAAATGACCTGTCCAGACTTTGCCTGTAGGCTTGTAATTTGGCCCGAAAGTTGAAAAGAACAATCACTATATGTAATAACAGTTCTATTGGTACGGGCATCTCAGTAGCGCAATGCAAATTTTGTCCACAAGGTGTCACTCCAGGGTAAAATACAAACAAGTACAAAAAGGAATACTACTTCACAATTTTCATTATTCCTCAGATTCTTTGCGGGCATGCGAATGGTGGATCCAAGTTTCTTTCCCAGATACCTTCATGGCATAAAAAGAAGTTAGTAGAACGGTATAAGGTCCTTCCCATTTTGGTTCAAATCTGGTTTTTCTTTTGAAATTCTTTATATAAACTTTGTCCCCTGGCTGTATATCATGAACTTGGATTTCAGGGCTTATTCCCTGATACCAGTAGGCATGGTTATGCATTTGGAAAAAAGAATTTTGCAGATACAAAAGGTATTGTGTTACCTGTTCATCTCCATCCAAGAGACTAGTCTTTGCTGGCAGATATGTACCTGGAACAGCAAGTATTCTCCCAAAAAGGATCTCAGCCAGAGAAACTCCAATTGGTTGCCTTGGAGTATCCCTAATGTCCCACAAAGCTAAATTTAAATTTAGTTTTTAAATTTAAATGGCCTCAGGCCATTTCAAACCAGTCTGTTTACAAACTTTTAGTAACTTCTCCTTTAACGTCCTATTCATTTGTTCTACCTGTCCAGATGATTTGGGACAATGTGGAGTATGAAATTTATTAAAAATCCCCAAAGAATTATAAATCTGAATCAGGATAGCAGCTGTGAAATGACTCTCTTGATCTGAGTCAGTTACTTCAGGAACCCCATACCTTGGAATGATTTCTTTCAATAAGGCTTTTACTACTGCCTTAGAATCATTTTTCCTAGCCGGGAAAGCTTCCACCCATCCTCATAGCTGATCAACAATCACTAACATGTGAGAGTACCCAATTGGTTTTGGCACGTCTGCATAATCAATTTGGAGTTTTTGAAAAGGAAAAGTGGCTAGCGGTCTTTTCCCACCGGGAGGTTTAATTTGCACTGAAGCATATTGTCTCCAAAGCTTATATCCTTCAAAAATTCTTTTTGCTGCTGCATAAATTCCGGGGGCTGCCCAGAGTCTCTGTATTTGGAGCGCTAGGTTCTCTGGTCTCCCATGGGTCCTCTCATGGTGCCACCACATTATCGGTAATAAATACCTTTTTGGAAGGAGAGGTTTGTTATTCAGAATCCACTGCCCTTCTCGACGGTGGGCTCCTGTCCACCGTCCATTGTTGTTTTTATTCTTCAGGGAGGTCTTCATACAGCTGATTCATGTCTGGGAGCTCAAAAGTTATTTCATGTTGTAACAGAGACATAACGGACACGACCTGTCGTGCTGCTGCTCTAGCAGCTTGGTTGGCTAGAGAATTTCCCTTTGCGATCATGTCTTGTCTCTGAGTGTGTGCATTTATATAGATCACAGATATTTCAGAGAGCAATTGGATTGCTTCTAAGAGGTCTTGATCTGTTGTCCATGGGCAACAGTTTTTCCCGCCGAAGTCAGAAAACCCCTTTCCTTCCATAAGTCCCTGCAGCATGACATACACAAAAGGCAAGGCATATTTAGAGTCTGTATAAATTTTAACTCTTATTCCAATTGCATATTTAGCAGCTTCAGTTAGAGCAATTATTTCTGCTCCTTGTGCACCTAAGGGTGCAGTCAAGGGTCTAGCTAACAGTACCTGTGTTTCTGTGGTGACTGCAAAACCGGTACATTTTCAACCTTCTTCATAGTAAGATGAGGCCATCCGTGAAGATGTTCAAATCAGGGTTATCTAAAGATTGATCTCACAGGTCATCTCATGGCTTGGTGGTTTCACTTATGAGATAAACACAGTTGTGGTTATCTTTTTCTCCGTCAGAGGGTAAAGGCATTAAAGTTGCAGGGTTTAAAGTATTGCACCTTTCCAGTTTCAAATTTTCAATCAATAAAAGAATTATTTCATGTCTATGTGCCCATTGTGGAGAAAAAGCTTTCTCCGCATATTGCTTTAATAAAATTTCTACCTCATGGGGTACACAACCAGTTAGTGGATGATCTAAAACAATTGTTCTGGTTTTCTCAACCATTTCAGCTGCAGCTGCTATTGCTCTGATACAAAAAGGAGTTCCTTTAGTCACTGGATCCAATGTAGAAGAAAAATAAGCAACAGGTCTCTCATGTGGTCCTAAAGTTTGTACTAACACTCCCTTCGCAACCCCTTTTGTCTCATCACAATGTAATTTAAAAGGTTTTGAATAATCAGGAAGCCCTAACTCTGGGGCAGATAAGAGTGCAGCCTTTAAAGTATGAAAGGCTTTCTCCCTCTCAGTGCCCCAAGCGATTGGTTCCATTTCCTCATTTTGAGTTGCTTCATGCAGGGGTTTAGCTATTTCACTGAATCCCGGGATCCAAGGATGGCAAAATCCTACCTGTCCTAAAAATCCTCTCAACTGTTTTTTTTGTCACTGGTCCAGGTGTTTCTTGAATTCCTTGAACTCTTTCAGGGTCTACTTCTCGCCTTCCAGACTTTAATATAAATCCCAAATATTTTACTTGCTGTTTGCAAAACTGCAATTTAGATGGAGATGCATGGTGTCCCTTTTTAACAAGTTGGATACACAGATATTCAGTATCTTGAATACAATCATTCTCAGTTTTACTTGCCAGTAATAAATCATCAACATATTGCACCAAGATCGATTTATTTGGAAAAACTGAATCCTGTAAATCATTCTTCAAAATCTGAGAAAAAATCGTTGGTGGGCTGGTAAAACCTTGTGGTAGCCTGGTCCAAGTAAGTTGTTTCCCTTGCCAAGTAAAGGCAAAAATTGATTGGCTTTCTTCAGCAATTGGAATACTAAAGAAAGCTCGGTAAGGTCAAGCACTGTGAAATACTGCACCCAGACTGGAATCTGGGTTAAAATCAGACTAGGATCTGGCACCACAGGGTGTGGAGCAATTAACATCCTCATTCACTGCTCATAAATCTTGAACAAATCTATATTCAGGCTCTCCATCCTTATCTGTCCTACGTTTACTCACTGGCAAAATTGGGGTATTATAGGGACTATGGCATTCTCTCAAAATCCCCTTTTCTAAAAAATGCACAATTTGTTTTCCAATGCTAGGAATGGCTTCATTTATAATTGGATATTGCTGAATTGAAGGAGGAGTCCCTCCTTTTGTTTTTACCACAACTGGTTCAGCAGATTTTAATAATCCTACTTCATCTCCTGAGGTACTCCAAAGTTCTCTGGGAACTCCAGCTAATTTGGGTGGTATTTTTGAATCACTATGTTTTTGTTCTTTGAGTTGGATTACTTCAGAATCCATTACAATTAATCAGATCCCTGTAGGCGCCAAAGAGATAAATGTACCAAATTCCTGCAAGAGGTCTCATCCCAGAAGGGAAACAGGAGAGTCTGGAGAAATTACAAATCTTCCCCAGACTAATTTTCCATTCAAGACTACTGGTAGAGGAGTAGACAAATATTTTATCTCTTCCGCCACCACCCCCCATATTATCACAGCTTCATTTGGCATCTGGGGGATTTCAAAATTTAACAAAGACAATGTCGCTCCTGTGTCTACTGGGAAAGTAACAAAAGTACCGTTTACCTTTGCAGAAATCTGACTGCGCTCATCTTGATTCCGACAGGTTCCATTGCTCTTTTAGTTTCCATTGCTCTTTTAGAGAAGAAGAGTACCATTCTTTACTGCAAATGAGGTTGTGGTGGTCGGGCAGGTGGAAGTCCTTCTTGGGGTGCAACAGGTGTCAGTGGACACTCTCTTTACATATGTCCTAAATTTCCACAATAAATACACTTTAAAGAGTTAGCATGTTGGGAAACGGGGGGAACTCTGTTTTGCCCCCCTCTTCCCCTAAATCTCCCCTGAGAAAATCCTTGACCTTTCATTTGCAGGTTAAAATTCTGAGTAATTGCTGCAGCTAACAGCCCAATTTCTCTCTCCTTCTCTTTCCGCTCTCACTTTCTTTCAATTTTTAATTTCTCTTCTTCCTGTTTTTGCCTTTCTTCAGCTCTTCCCTCAAAAAGAAAGGCAGCAATACTTAGAATGTTAGCTAATGTCTCACCCTGCCAACCTGGCATATGTTTCTTGAAGTATTTACTTATGTCTGGAGCAGATTGATCTACAAAAACTCTGATAGCTAAAGGCTCCTGGAAATTGTCATGGATCATGCCCCCACATTTCAATAAAGTTGCCTTTAATCGTCCCCAGTAGTCACTTGGATGTTCATCAGGTCTCTGCCTACATTCTAAAACCTTTGTCAAATTACTTACTTTCTCACCAGCTTGGCAAACTGCTTCTATTAATTGTTGAATGGCAGCTCAGTGAGCCCTAGTTCCTTCTGTGGTTGTGAGATTTCATTCTGGATCTTGTTCAGGCCATGGGTTTAACCCCTGACCTTTCTGAGCAATTTCTCTATCCTTTTGAAAAATCTTTTCTCTTTCCTCTGCCTGAAATAATTCTCGCAGCAGAGTCCTCATATCATTCCAACTATGGGTATAATCAGTGACAATTCTCAATAACAATTGAGCACATTTTTCAGCATCATCACGCAGCTGAGGCATCTTCAACTGCCAAGCTACTAAATCACCTTGCTTCCAAGGTTCATGCCTCATTACTGCAGTTACTGCAGAAACTTCAGCAGGTGCACCCAGTCCTGCTGTTGGGTTTGGGATGTAGTCCAAACGCATTGGGTACATGCCAACACCCTTAGAGAAAAGCTCAGTTTCCTCAGCCTCAGGGGCCGAGGGAAGTAAACTTTTCCTCATTTTCAACAAGGGAATTCTCCTCCTTTGTTGTGCCCAATTATACCAAATACACCAGTAATCAATATCTTGACTTCTGGAGTCTTCCAAAATCATTCTCAAAAACTTCTGCTTACAGGGTTTAAATGTTCCCTTAGGAGGCCACTCACCCATTGGCCCTCCTCCTCTATTTCTCATCAGGAATGGCCATTCCTCTTGGCACAATATTATCAATTTCCTTTTTTGCAATGCCTGTGCCAAGGCAATTTTCCAATTTTCTAAAACCTCAGCAAGGAGCGTCCTCCTTTCAACGCTGGATGCTGACCCCATCTTTCTTGATTTTTTTTTTGCAAGTTTAAACACAAGAGTTTCCCAGGATAATTTTATCTGGAATTACCCATGTCCAAGTCTCTTAGGTGAACTCACCCTGAGCGTTGGTAACAGATTTGTCCAGAGAAATATGCAGTTGCTTTCTTTCCCTCTTGTGTCCTAGAGTCCCATCTGGGGTGCCAGTTCTGTTAAAGGATTTTCAGTCATGGATTTCTCTAGGTTTGCTTTATTAACAACTCAGAGTTGGACCACCACTGCAGGGAGTGGCAAACCTGCAAAAATTTCTCAGTCTGATACACCTGTTACCACCCATTATCCCAGTCCAAAATCTTTGTAATTTTCCAGTTGATCTCCATCCCCATGTTGTTGTCATTCATCAATTTATCTCGTCAATTCTCGTGTCCCGGTTCTTCTGAAGTTAGTGGTCGTAGGCAGAAGGTCTTGGGTCACCACAATCACTTATCTTCTTACACAGCAAAGATCACCTTTGAATTTCTGAAAATCACTCAGGCTATTCTATTAATTTATCTTGTTCCAAAGTTATCTCTTACTTCCATGTCTTAGGTCTAAGATGTATGATCCTTCTTCTGTTGATTCAGCTTGACTGGGTTTTTAGCCAGCCATGGTGGGGACTACACATAGGACAAATAAGCAGCTTATGCGTATTGTTTTATAAGCACCTGCATTCTATTAATCACATCTAAAGCAATCTCTAATCATTAGTTATATGTCTGATATGAATAGTCTTAGAAACAATGAGGCTTAAGGCCTAGTTCCCTTTACAGTGAGTACCCACAGCACTCAGCAGGGACCTGGAGCCCTGCTGCCTTTGGAGGCTGTTGACCTGGTTAGCACCACTGCCGTTTGTACCACAGCGTCCAAAGACTGTTTCATTCTGGGTGTGTGTTGGCAACTTTTACCTTGTGGCTTCCAACAGAAAATTGGTTTCAAAAGGGACAGGTTGCGATGGATATGGGGCCTGCAGAGATCCATCCTGCATCTGTTGGACCAGCAGCAGAGTGTGCTGAATGCTGCAGTCTCTGTGAGACTGCATGCATTGTCTCAAGGCCTTTGACTATAATATTTTAAGATGAAAGGAAGGTTTATATCTTTTGGGATAGTTCAACTTCTTGAACGTCAAACACATCTATGTGCCACTTTGTTAAGAGTAAACAGCCCCTCCCACCTCCAGACTCATGCACAATTTCCCTTCTCACTGAATTACCCAGACTGCACTCTTTTTTGCTCAAATCTTGTTTGGCAAAGTGTGAAAGTTGTACTTTCTTGTACTTTGATAGACTGTCTCAGCTCGTCTTATGCTTCCCCCCGGTCTCCCCACCTCGGGCAAGTGCAGGAACACTACAGAAGAAACAGGACTATGATTTCTGCAAGTGACTTCTCATTACATTTTATAACCATCTTGAAGTCTGTAAGAGACTGAGTTACAGAACAGTAAACTCCTGCGGTCTAGGAATTTGGTTTCTCTAGAGACCTTGTCTCCAGAGGCACTGTTCACTTCTGGAAGGTGATATGAGAAGTCATGACTCCTACCTGGCCAGCAGAGTGAGTCATTCATGTACAAACGTCCTTGAAATATCCATGTGAGACCTTGTTGGGAGGGGATGTATGAGGTTCCACCAGTGGTCATTGAGCTCTTTATTTTGTTTATCGGCTTGTTCTTACAGACTCTTCCTGGTACACTGAAGCTTTTTTGTGAATGGAGAAATAGGTGAGTCCTCATTATAAACAGTGACTATAGGGGCAAATCTGATTCTGTTGGGATGGCTCAGGCTATGAAGGGTCCAAGGATTCTTGGATGACAGGCCAGTCCAGAGTAGGTGATTCTCTCTCTAGAATCCTTTACTTCCTCCTTCTCCTCACGTGTTTTTGTGGATGTCATGGTTTAACTCCAGCCAGCAACTAAGCACCACGCAGCCGCTTACTCATTCCCCCCCCCCCCGCCCCCAGTAGGATGGGGGAGTGAATTGGAAAAAAAAATATTAAAACTCATGGGTTGAGATAATAGTTTAATAGAACAGAAAAGAAGAAACTAATAATTATAATGGTAACACTAATAAAATGACAATAGTAATAATAAAAGGATTGGAATATACAAGTGATGCATAATGCTGTTGCTCACAACCCACCGACTGATGCCCAGTTAGTCCCCAAGCAGCAATCCCCCACCCCCACTTTCCCCAGTTTATATACTAGATGTGACGTTCCATGGTATGGAATACCCCTTTGGCCACTTTGGGTCAGCTGTCCTGGCTCTGTCCCCTCCCAACGTCTTGTGCCCGTCCAGCTTTCTTGCTGGCTGGGCATAAGAAGCTGAAAAATCCTTGACTTTAGACTAAACATGACTTAGCAACAACTGAAAACATCAGTGTGTTATCAACATTCTTCTCATACCAAAATTAAAAACATAGCACTATACCAGCTACTAGGAAGACAATTAACTCTATCCCAGCTGAAACCAGGACAGTGGACTAACCCCTTGAGTGGCATTTACAGATTGGAGGTTACAAATACTGCAGCTGTTCCAGGAAGACATAGAGATCTGAAAAAATGAGAGCCGATTGGGAAGTTAATAGAGATTATAGCAAAGAAAGAAATTAAATATGTGACCTCCCTAATCTGGTTAGTGTTACAGTGACAGGGCTAGTCTAGAGAAGGAATCTTCTCTGAGGGTCATATTCTGTCGCTTTGAAGACCCTGGCTTTTCCCAGCTTCCAGAAGTAAATGGTTGTCCTTGAGGTTACTGATGCTGGCTCTTCCAAAAGTCTACAGTGGCTACTGGAGGAGTTTGTGTGGAAGCGAGCAGCTGAAGTTCATTCTCTCTTCTCAGTTTCAGCTCAAGGCTATGAGTATGACAACCTCTATGTTCATATCTTCCTGGAGTTACCTAACCGTAAGTGTTCACGTTTCCAGCCATATCACAGAAGTTTAAGGAATGAAGCATGGTCCATCAGATCAGCTCTGCTGAAAGTCAGTAAAAGTTAATGTCGGGGCTGGGATCTAGTCAGAGGTCTTCAGAGCTAAAATTGTAGAACTCAGTTGCTTGAACTAATCTCAGATCTGGGAGAAAGTGGTATCTTCCCCTCTTGTCTCTTCCAACTCAGGCTGGGACATGTCCATTGGCTTCTCAACCAGTGGTGATGGTGTCCAGCAGTCTACCCCAAGTTCATTCCTTATACTGTGGAGAATAGCCTTCCTGTCTTCTCCATCTCAGCAGTGACCCTGTCTGATTTCAGTGCTCACCATCACGTTCTCATGTTTTGTGCTGACACTAGCATTTTAAATTTTGACTGATAAATAAGGTTCCCAGCACTAACATGCACATCCTGCTGCAGATTTAATTCCCCTGCAGCTATGGCTCTGGCTCTCCTCTCTGGTTATATCCTGATGTTTGTCTGAAGAGGTACCACTTGTGCTACTCAGTACATTTAGATAAGATTCTACTTTTGTTGCTGCTTTTCATCAACAGTTCAGGGTGTTCTGGGGAGCAGCCATTGCCTGGAACAAGTCAGGGTGAGACACACCTAGGGAAATTCATTGTGGGTGATGTTATCTGTTATCCCAATCATCTGGGACTGACTCTGAGCTGCTCTGGCTCATGAGTCCTCCCTCGTACCCAAAGCATTCACCACTGTGTTCATGTTCTCCTCTTCTCCCAGAGTGGTCAAGCCCTGCATTCCAGCAGCTATCAGGAGTGACACAGACCTGTGCCACCAAGACAGTGGGCTGGGTAAGGATGCTTTTGGACCTGCAGAGCAGTTTGAACAGGCATTCTCTGAAATGGAACTTGTGTAACAAGCTACAGATATATTCAGCAAAGGTCCTGACTTGAGAGCTTGTGGTGGGTTGACCCTGGCTGGACGCCAGGTGCCCACCAAAGCCGTTCTATCACTCCCCCCTCCTCAGCTGGACAGGGGAGAGAAAATATGTGACAAAAGGGCTTGTGGGTCGAGATAAGGACAGGAGAGATCACTCACCAATTACCGTCACGGGCGAAACAGACTCAGCTTGGGGAAAATTAACTCAATTTATTACCAATCAATCAGAGTAGGTAATGAGAAATAAAACCAAATCTCAAAACACCTTCCCTCCACCCCTCCCTTCTTCCCGGGCACAACTTCACTCCTGGATTCTCTACCACCCCCCACCCCCCAGTGGCACAGGGGGATGGGGAATGGGGTTTACGGTCAGTTCATCACACGTTATTTTCTGCTGCTTCATCATCCTCAGGGGAAGGACTCATCACACTCTTCCCCTGCTCCAGCGTGGGGTCCCTCCCACGGGAGACAGTCCTCCACGAACTTCTCCAACGTGGGTCCTTCCCACGGGCTGCAGTTCTTCATGAACTGCTCCAGCATGGTTCCCTTCCACAGCATGCAGTCCTTCAGGAGCACACTGCTCCAGTGTGGGTCCCCCACGGGGTCACTAGTCCTGCCAGAAAACCTGCTCCATGGGCTCCTCTCTCCACAGATCTGCAGGTTCTGCCAGGAGCCTGCTCCAGCGTGGGCTTCCCACGGGGTCACAGCCTCCTTTGGGCACCCACCTGCTCCAGTGTGGGGTCCTCCCTGGGCTGCAGGTGGAGATCTGCTCCACCGTGGACCTCCCTGGGCTGCAGGGGGACAGCCTGCCTTACCATGGTCTTCATCACGGGCTGCAGGGGAATCTCTGCTCCAGTGCCTGGAACATCTCCTCCCCCTCCTTCTTCACTGACCTTGATGTCTACAGGGTTGTTTCTCTTACATGTTCTTACTCCTCTCTCTGGCTGCTGTTTCTGTCTGTCCCAGCAACTTTTTTTTCCTTCTTAAAAATCTTATCACAGAGGCGTTACCACTATCGCTGATTGGCTCGGCCTTGGCAGGCAGCGAGTCCATCTTAGAGCCGGCTGGTATGGGCTCTCTTGGACACAGGGGAAGCTTCCAGCAGCTTCTTACAGAGGCCACCCCTGTAACCCCCCCCCCCCCCCCTACTGAAACCTTGCCACTCAAAGCCAATACAGAGCTCCTTTCAAGGGCAGAGCCTGTTTAGGATTCTCCTCATTCTAGTTATACTTGCCATTTTTCAGGGTGCCACTGTGTCCAAATAAAACTAGGCAAACCAAAACTGCTTCAAAGCAGTTTCTGGAACCTCACTTTTTTCTTCCTTCTGGCTGATTGATTGCCTTTGGAGCTTTGATTTTTGTATTCTCAAATGCTCAGAGTTAATGAAGCATTGTTCTCACTTGCCTGGGGCAGGAATGCACACAGTCTCTAAATTGATTTCTCAAAATTAACCCCTCCTCCTATCTGGGAGGTTGGGTCCATTGCTGTCTCCAACTCCTCTCTTACAAAATCTGAATTTTATCAAATTTTTAATGTCTTTTGTGTGAGCTAGTTTGCATATTACAAAAATAATTATCATAAAACATTGCAGTAATAACATTGTATGAGGTATTTTGCTTGGCTCCTGTAAAGATTGTGGTGGTGTAGTAGCTACACAACTGGCTGAATTGTCATTTGAGGTGTGTTACTCTTTCACCTTTTTCATTCTTTTTAACAGCCTGTTCCATCAACATGGCACTTGGGAGCATATGCAGGTCCATCATGCAGTCAGGTGTTTGTTAGTGTGATGTACTTGATCTTGTTTGGGTATCATTACATCTTTTCCACCATTAGTTCTTTTTTCCCTGCTCTCTGTGCCCCCTGCAATGCTACTGGGTGAATTCTCTTGTCCAGGAATCTGGTCTCTCTCCTGTTCCCTTTCTAGGATAACGTGGCATACTTCTACTACCCCTTCACTTTGGAGATGTTTTTCACCCAAGGAGACGAATCAGAAGGTGTGTTCCCTTGTTCCTCTGAAATGTGAAACTCTGAAATCTTTTGATCACAGTGTAGGCATCATGCTGTCTGGCATGTTGTTGGCCCCTCACCAAGATGAAAGGACAGACTTAAACAAAGGGAAAAGTTGCTCGTTCAGCAAATGTTCACCCTGTCACCACACAACATCTGGACACATACTGTATTTGCCCTGCCCAGCAGTGCAATAGCATTTGTATGGACTCATTGATGTTGCCCTGCTTCCAGGCTGTAGCCAGCTTTATCCAATTGCAAAACTACTTGGATCTTAGCTTGTCTGTCTCAAAATCCCTGGCATGCTGGTCTGTGTTGCCATGCATGGTGTACTGCATAGAGCCCTGGGACACTGCAGCAAAAGAAACTGGCAGCTTTTTTTGTACACAACTAAAACTCTCTGCTGAGTCTTACTTTTGTAGACACACTCAATGACCTGTATACTCTTTGTATAGTTCATGTCACTTTGAATCTTCCAGCTCTATTTTAAGCTGGGCTTCTTTGCTGCCTGTTCCTGCTGCTTTACTATGCTACTGCTGCTTCCTCACCGACCCCATTGCTCTTTGGATTGCAATTGCTAGGGACAGCTTTGCAGCATGCCTTGCCATTTGAATCCAATGTATGCATTGGATTTGAGTATTCAACCAACACTAATGGATTTTCAGCCTAGAATAAACACGATGAGTTTGTTTCACCATGGAAAAAAAAAAATGCTTGGAGACCTGTAGGAGAATCCAAGTTAATAATCCTCCAGTAATGGTGGGAAAGGTCAGAGATAAAAAGGTTCCCCTGTTTGGCAGCAGATCATTCACAAAAGATTGTCTTGTCTGCTCAAAGATAATTGAGGAACCAGTTTGGACTTGCTCTCAAAACAAAGAGTTTTCCCAAATTTTTAACATCTTTTCAATAATTCTCAAATCTGAGGGTTCAGCTTTTACAGGGGAAAATAATCACCCATACATCTAGGTTAGTCATTGTAGAAGAAATACAGAAAGGACTTACTACTAGTGGAACTGGGCATTTAGTTTGTTTTTTTTCTCTGTGAGAGTCTCCCTCACGAAGCTGTGATCTGCTGCTCTTCCTTGCAGACAGTCTCCCTCAGTGGCCTGTTCTCTACTTTGAGGTCGTCTCCCTGGATTTCTGGCAGAGGTATCGCATTGAAGGATATGGTTCCTTGGTGCTGCCAGCATCTCCAGGTAAAACATACTTGGGGCATTATGTTAGTTGTCTGGGAGAATGAGTTGATTCTCTTGGGAATGGATTCAGCTGGTCCTGGGGAGGCTTTGCCTTTGCATAATGGAGGGGATAGTTAGCTGTCAGTGGGTGTTTTAGGGTGGTTTTGAGAATTTCCGAGAAGGTAAACACACACACACTGACTATAAGGGAAAAAGCAAGCATTTTCATAACTACACACATGCGTTATGCTAAGGGTATCTTACAAAGCAAAAAAACCCCTATTAACATACCGACCCAAGGGCTGTGAAGAAGATGAACCATCCATACGTTCCGTACATTCTTGTGCCGTCTTGCGCCGCGAGCTCAGCCCAGCAGTTGGTAGGTGCCAGCTTTACGTGGGCGTCCCCACGGAGGCAATGGTGACCTTGCTGTTCACTGGCCCACTGCTTTTTGGAAAACCCCAGTATTTTATACATTTGTGGACGAACAGGTGTCGACACTTGTGGCCAGTGAGTGCTGAAACATGCCTTGATTGCAACATGGGGAGCCTATGGCACATGTGCCCGCTGGCCAGGTGCGCTGCACGTGCCATAGCCATCCCTTCTATTGGTTCATGGGCTCTGTACACGCAGCATATTACCATAATCCATCAGTCATGTCCACTATGCTCTAACCAATAGCAGGACTTCTGCAAGGTAAGCAAAATTATGTGTGGTGCCTTGTATTCCTCCATTATTGCACGTACTACCTCCCCTAACATTGTTCAACCTCCTTATCCCCATGATCAGCATTTCAAACAATAGACAATAAACTATCTGTTCCCTGTGCTGACTGCGGTTCTTAATTATCTACTTCTTACTCAGTGTTCATCCATGGACCAAAATTCCATCTTTTAACCCTTCCATACACAGTGGGGCAGCAAAGAAGGATTTGATGCATCCTGCACCATTCTGCCTTGTTGTTGAGCCACATCATGTGTTGCTGACCTTGCTCCTTCAGTGGTTCCGTCACAAGATCTCGTGTGATAAAGCTCTGGGATGATGCTCTATATCCATGTTTACAACAGCAGTAGCCCTCTCTGTCCCACGTGGAATCTGAAGGTCACAACTATTCTGACACTCCCATGTAGTAAGGAGATGCTCCTCATGGGCACTTTCAACGCTGGCTTTGGGACTGTATGGGGCTGACTCATTGGGAAAATGTTACAGAGATACCATGCAGTGTTTCCATTTCCAGCCTACTGCAGTTTGGGTCAGCAGGTATCCATCTACCATGCTGTCCTTTGAGACTCTGAATAGATTGTTAGTCATAGCTGCTAAGCTGTCTTATTGTCCTCGGTCAGTTCTCCACATGCTCACCATCCCTATCTGGCGCCCTGTGGAGCTGGGGACACTCACTGAGCTGAGGAGATTTTTCACTGGTGGATCTCCTGAGCTGGAGGACATAACCTACATCAGGATACCAGCAACCTTCAAGGTGGGCTTAGCTGCAGGGCGTTGCTCTTGCTAGGAGATGGTAGATTATGCTCTTGGCTTCAGGTGTCTGTGGACAGCCTGGACCAGATTTGAACAAGGATGAGCTGGTGGCCCTGTCCCTCTGACTAAAGAATGTCTCCTTTGTGAGACTTGTGATCATGAACAGAGGAAGGGAAAAATGCTGAGGCAGAGCTCTCTGCCTTCTGAGATGTGTGCAGCTTAGAGAAGTGGGTGAACGTGGAGCAAAGCCTTGACTTACCATTGCCTGTGCTGGCCCTGTCCAGGAAGTGTCTGTCAGGTCAGCATTTGTTACTAGCTATAGATTTCTTCTTGTGTTTTTGTAAGGAATCTGGGCTGTACTGTGGCTGGAACAGTTTCCCGAAGCCCGAAGCCAATAGGTATGAGGCAGGCAGAACTTTCATGTTCTTAAGAAAGCTGCAGAGGTGCTTGCTGATGTAATGAGCAAGTTGATCTTAGTAGCAGCTTTGTGTGGGAATGCCTTGGTGCAGTTGTTGAAACCTTCCTCCAGGACTGCACTATCAGCTTGCTAGTGTTTAGGTCCTGCCCCCAGCACAGCCTGGAACCATCTGCCCCTTCCTTCTGATCTCGTGTTCTGTGTGCAGCGGGAAAGGGAGAGACTGTGCTCACAGGAGTGCATGCTCATGGTGGGGCATGCTCATTTCCGCTAGGGTCAGCTTGCTGCAGCAGGTTGCAGGCTGTGGTGACTCTGACTTGTGCCGTCTTTGCAGGGAGAGCGTCTGAGCTGCTGTGGTTTTTGCACAGAGACAACAGGGAGTGTCACGTTCCGGCTTTACTGCCTGCAGTAGTCTAAGCAAGTGCGGCAAAGTGAGTACAAGCACCATCTTGTGTGCTGTGCTTTAGCAGGCCTGACCTCCTATTGTACTTCTGTGCAGAGCCTTTCTGGAAACCAGTGCCCTGAGGCAGTGTGTGCAGAGTGTACTGGAATGGCTTGGAGGCTTTAGCCAGCACAGTTCTGTCTATAACGTTTTGGGTAGGGCTTTCAATGTCATTGTCCTTGACTAGCCTTTGGCTCACTTTTGCCCCCTTTTTACAGAGTGGACAGGATATTTCAAGAGGATCCATTACTGTGGGGATAACTGGTCCCCTGTGAACCCTCTGAGTGCATAGCAGAGGTTAAATGTTCAGATCTGAGCTGGAAACTTCAGGAGGCACCAGCCCTCAGCAGGCAGGCAGGAGGGATAACCATGCTGTGAGGGCAAAGCCTAGGTTGGGCTGCCCAGTCTTGCCTGGCACTAAGCATAGCTTGTGGCACTGATGCACAGGCTCTGTCTCCGATTCCATTATGCACAGAGCAAAGACAGTGCTAGAAATAAGTGAAGAGAGCAGCAAGGACCAAGTGCTTTGTTGGTGGAACTTAGTAATAGGCAGTGAGACTCCTGCTCCAGGAGAGCTGATGTTCAGTGGACAGACTCATCCCTTCCCTGAGGCTGTCTGATGCATTCTGTCACCTGCTGTGTTGTAGAGGCTTTCCAGAGGGCACAGCGCTGGATGCAGGAAGCACGCGAGAGCCTTCCCCAAGACCTCATCAGCACCTCTGCCTCCACTGTGCACCAGTCGCAGGAACCATGATTGACCACCTCCACTGCCTGGGAGCATTTAACATCTTCTCTTTGACACAAGCTCCCGTTGTTCAGTAGAAGTCACAGTGCTGGGGCCTGGAAGTTTTCAAAGCCCTTCCTTTGTCGTTTTCCTTGGGTGGAGGAAGGAGTCTGTAACACATCCAGACCCAGAATCTTTGCATTTCCATGGGAACCTGTGGAAGGAGCACCATTTCTTCAAGGCATTTTGTTAACCAGGCCTTAACAATGCAACCAATTGTCCACATTTTTGCTGAGCAGACTAAAATACTGACAAGGGACCTGTGACACCTTTAACACCTTTTCAGGAATTGAATAGTAAATTATTAGAAAAATTTCAAGAAAAGGGTTACATTCTGTATTGCCTTGTGTGTGCTCATGACATTTCTGGCTCTGCAGTGATGAGCAGAAGGATTCTTTGTTCAAGAATACAACTGAAAACTCACATTCCCCTTAGTTCATAGGAGAACTTTGGCTGCGGCTGGACAGTTTGCAGACAACAGGAGCAGATTATAACATTTGCACATCAGCTGAACTTCGAACTGTTCAAGCTGTTCGTTTGAGCTACGGTTCATTGTTCCATCTCTGATTGCAGTACACTGGATTGCTTCCTGGGGAAGCATGTGTGTACCTAGTTTTTCCCAGTTTCTTCTGTTCTTTTCTCAGACTTTTTTTCCCCCTGTTTTTGTTCCTGTCTTAAGTTCACACAAGCGAGGCTACCTGCAGACTGACAGTGCTGTGTTGATTTGTGCATGAGTGACATTTCCATGTGTTCTCCTCTGCTCCTAACACAAGGCATAGGAAGAAAAGTCTCGGGCTGAGATCATGCAGGTCTGAATGTGTCTGTAAAGTTAGAATTCACAGGCAGAATATGAAATAGGAATCGGCCTTCCTCCTTTTGCTCTGCACGTTCCTCCTTCACAGGGAACATGAGACTGATGGCTGCAGCAATGTGTGTGATTGTTAGAACATCCCCCTCTTCCCTACTGCTCCGTTGTCTTCCTCACTTCCTTCTTGCCATTTTGATCCTGTCCCAGCCTTCACTGGGAAAACCAAACTCCTAGCTTTGTACCTCCTTTACCTTTGTTGTAATTCCTAGATCTGTTTGGCAGCTCGAATGTGTCTGGCAGTTTCAATTATGAAAGGATTTTTGCTCACCTTCCTCGCCTGCTACCCCTCCTTTTTGATGGAAGAGTGTGTATTAGATAGCATGGCCTGTTAAGCAGAGCACAGCGTCCTTGGCCTCGAGCTAGATGTTGTGTCTTGTGCATGAGTCAGTTCTCCACTTAGGCTTTTGATGTGATGGCTGTGAAGGCACAAGCCCAGTTCTGGAGGAGCAGATTTGGGGTGTGCGCGCTATCATGGTCTTTACTGATCTAGTCACCTTTCACAGAGATTGACCCACTCAGTGCCCAGGATGAAAAGCGTTCAGTGAGTATGTAGCGCTTGCTATCTCTTTTTTTAATCATAATTCACATCATGGCCCTGTGTGTTTATTGCATGCTATCTAAGCAATACTTAATTTCCTTGTGGGTGTTTCTGTTGTGCTTGTCGCTGATAGCTGAATTGCATGTCTCTGAAACCCTTTTCAGGATTGAGTTACAAGGTCAAGAGAATATTCTTTTTATCAATAAAGTAACAAAACACCTTTCTGATTGAGATGATACCAAAGGCAGATCATGTTAGAGAGTGGACTCTTCTGATTATAAGATCAGGTTCCCAACTCGTGCTTGTTGCTCAGCACATTTTTATGGCAGGATTTGGTGTATTGAGTGTTGAGATTACACAGAGGCACAGTAAGGTTTACATAATGATACTAGTTTTGCTAGTTAAAACTCTGAATAGTGTAAAATCTTACAGGAACTCAAGAGAGCAAAATTTGAAAATAGAAAATTATTATAACCAAAGAAGTAATCCTTCCGAAGTAAGATATTGTTAGCAGTTTTTCACCTTCATACTTGCAGCCTCCTTCGCCTGACAGAACAAAATGGTGCTCATGAAAGGTGTTTTGGAGAAAGCCTTCAGCAAGTGTTCTTTGAATATGCCCTTTTATAAATGAAACTAGCAAATTTCCATATACATGTACATGTATGAAAATGTCACTGATCTTTTAATAAAAACTGGCATTTGGTGCAGGGCTTGTTCTCTGAGCTTGCTGAGGAGCCTGGCCAGCTGGAATGGGGGTCATGCATCCATCAGGTATGCACAGATGAAATAGGAGGTGGCCCATGGGGACAGGCAGAAAGGGAGGCCAGTGATCTCCTGGGAGCTGTGAGGATTTCCCCTGTGTAAAAGCGTCCCTACACTTTGCACCAGAGGGGTGCCTTTGCAGTGAAGCTCAACAGGAGAAGGGAGAGGAAGGGGCAATTGTAGGTACAAAAGAGCTTGGGACGGGAGGGCTCTAGTTAATAGGACAGGGGAGCCTGGCAGACTAGGCAATGCCGTGAACTGAAGATGGAGGGGGGCTGGAGGGCAGGAGGAGCCTGCAGCAGGCGCAGACTAGGCAGTGCTTCAGACTCTTGGGGGGACCAGAGTGGGCCTAGCAGTGAGAGTCGGAGGTTGGTGCTGTCCCTGGTGCATGGCCAGCAGCTCTGACTATATCAGCTGCAGCTTTTTCAGGGCAGACTGGAGCTTGCGATGGTTTTTTGAGTGCCAGCTGAACCTCCAGCTGAACGGGCTGGAATCCTGCAACCTTACCAGTGATGTGGTCTGCATGGGGGCAGGAGCCAGCTGAAAGTCCCTAGGGGCCTTCTGGGCATCTCATTAAATAAACTATGCAAACAAAGGGTAATTGCAGAAATGTTGGCTTGGTGGATGAAAAGGCTGTGGGCAGTTGGCAGGGCTTGCATGACGCAAATCAGCAGCCATTAGAAATTCCAGTGTAAATGTATCAGAAAAACTAGAAATGAGTCATTCACGTGACTGGGGGAGCAGCTTTCCACCAGAGAAGTCAGACCCCAGGAATGGGTTTTGCTCTCAACTGAGGAAGATTTGGGCTGTGATGATAACTTCAAACTAGAGCCTTGCCAGCAAACCTCAAACACCTCTTTGGCTTGGTCCCATCCCAGTACTTGTGATGAACTGGGGACACAGTGTTATTCTCCTGATGTGACTCCAGGGGACATTCTGGCCTGGGAGGGTGGGCTGTGCTGCCTGTCTTCCACACTGCCGTCCCAGCAGCCAGAGGTTGTGCAGCCAAGAGGTGTGTTTGGGAACGATGTTGGGCTGCGTGCAAAGCAGAGCTGCAGGCTCTGGAGGAGAAGGAGCTGCAGCAGGCACGTGTCCTACAGAGATTTGTCTTGCCGCTGTATGGTGCGTGGGGAGGGAGAGGTGTGTTTTATCTACACTGTGGGGTTTAAGTGGTCATTATTAAACAACTACCAGAGGCTGCTTGTTGGCTCAATATATTTTAATTTTAGCTGCTGGGTTGGAGTATCAGAGGAAAGCTCCCTGCAGGCCCTCTCCTAGCAGTGAAGTGAAAGAGTGGGCTGCTTTGCCTTTCAGACCCAGCTACCTTTTTATTATGCTTATTGTCTACTCAAGGTGCAGCCTGTGTTCTCTAAAGCTCATGTCAGTATTTCAGTGCAAGGCAGAGTACAACTGACCCGAGCAAAATCACACTTCATTGGATCAGTCAAAAAATAAGTGTCTGTATGCCCCTTTTCCTGCATTGAAATGATTGCTTTGGCTTGATTTAATTTCTCTCGCTGCTTTGGTTCGAGCAGGTTTTTAAAGTGAACCATAGTGCTGTGTAGACAAGGCACTTCCCTTTCTCTAGCATCTGTCAAGATCTTTTTCTAGAGTAACACAAAAAATCAGAAAGGACTGACAGAATCAGACTTTTCTATAATTTATTCACAAGTCCTTACATTTAAAAAAAATATCTGACTTTCAAAACAGTTGGAAGGATTTCTGCAATGTATGAAAGAGCAACTTGTCTTGGAGGCATGCAATTCCAGGTTGTTTCAAGCTTTCCAGATCTCAGAAAGAGGATTGGCCCTTTAGGTGGGTGGGAAAGGTGGATTTCCTGTGACTTAATCTGTCCTTGGAAAGCCAGAAAGGTCAAGCTGGCTATCAAGATCTAGTCCACTGCTTTCCTTCAGGCAACATCACCTTAGTCAAAGCCTGAGAGATGTTTATTCAACCTATTCTTTACATGAAGATGGAGACTAACGATCATCCCTTCCAGATGGTTTTGGGGTTTTTTTTCTGTAGCAAATTTTCTTGTACAGAGCAATTGATGGTGGCAGCTTGTGCCTGAGCTGAGCAAAGCCTGTTGTCAGGCTGCTGTTGGAGGCGTGAGGAGGAGGGAGCGTGTGATTCCTGCCAGGTGGTTATTGTTTCTCTGGGGGGTTCCCATCCCACGCTGCCAGCGCCTGTGATATCTTGTTCTCTGCAGCTGGTCTCCTTGTGAGTGCTGTGATGCTCTCTTATGGCTCTGGAGATGGCATCGGGAGTCTGAGAGATCAGACAAGCTGTAGACCCAAGTGAACAGCCCCTTTTCCTGCTATGGCTGGAAACACTGAGCCCAGCTTGCTTCTCAACGCTTTGCTTGCAATGTCCAATGTTTTCCACCGCAGTCGTACTTGCAAGGGCTGGATTCCCTCTCTCTTCCCCTTGGTCACCTCACCTTCTCCATCCTTTCCCCTCTTCTGTCCCATTTTGACTTTTTCTTCTTTGTGTGCATGTCACACACAGACCTCTGTATGCATTTAGATCTGTGTGTTTAATCCTAGGTGTAGTTTAATCCTGGAGTAGTTTTGGCCCTGCTTTCTCTTTGCACCCAGCTATGCCCCTTGTCCCTCACTATTAGCACACAAGCCACTCCACTCCTTTTGTGCACCCTTGCAGCCCTTCACCCCATGAGAGCAGAGCTGAGCTTTGATACTGTGACACCAGCCTGTGCCCTCCCTACCTTCCTGGGGCTCCTGGCCTCGCCAGGCACCCTGCATTGAGCAGAAACACCCTGAGATGGTGCAAAGTGTGCAGAACAGCTGCGTGGTGTGGATGCAGCATGCCCTGCAAACCCAGGCTGACCAAAACTGTAGCCTGGGGAGAGACCCTTCGTGCACAGGGCACATCTCTTGCCTTTTTTCCACAACTGTCAGATGCCTTCTGGGTGCCCTGCCTCAACCTCTGTGAGTCACAGCACAGTTTCCCTTCCCTCCTAACGTCATCTCCCTTCTTCACTGACGTCATCCCTTCCTACAGGGCTTGGCTGGACTCTTGCCCCACAGGCACTGTGGAGACAGGAGTCCTGTCCTCAGAAAAGCAATGGCAAAGCATCCTCTTGTCGCTTGGGCACGTGAGATTGTAGGTTATATTAGCTTTTCAAAAGCAACTTTTTAATAACTGTTGGCATAGAGACAAGTGTTTGGAGTAGTTGCTGTTGGCATCTTCTCTGCTCCCCTAGCACGGGGAGAGGGAACCTACAGCTTGTCAGCTGGATCCGCTTGTGACTGGTCATGTGTGCCTTTCCCTGCACCACTCCTCCTCTCCCCAGCATGTCCTTGTTGGCATGGGCACGCACAGGCAGCAGGGTGCTGGGCTGAGGCTCCCCATGCCGGGAGGTGGTGTGGAGTGGCCCATCTTAATTAGCTAATCCCTGCCTTGCCTCTGAGGTCCTGTCTCTCCCATGCCACAAGACTTGGCCTGTGTTCTTGGCACCAAGTAATACTCCCTGGCTCCGTCAGCACTGCTGTGCTCAGCGGCTCAGGTCTTTGCCCTCCCTGAACAGCTTTCCTGTCTATTCCTCGACATATTACTTCTGGCAGCTGCTCCAGGAGCTCTGTCCCATGCCTCCAAAGGGAATAGTGTCCCTGAAGTGGCAGCAGTGGCTGCAAAATGAATGAATGGCTTCAGGTGGTTTCTGAGCTGCAGCCAAGCTGCAAGTCTTGCAGTCCCCATTCCCGTGTCATGTGGAGCCAGGCTGAGGTCTGGATTTTGCTCATGTCCGCACTATCAGCCTCACTCAGGGCCAAGGGCTTGCTTTACTCTGCATTTCTGGTGAGCATTAATTCTGCACCTCCTTGTTGTGCATGTCTGAGCTCTTCCTTCATCGGCAGTCATGGTCTGGTCTCTCCCAATGGAGGCAAGTCCTCAGAAACCTCAGGATGGATCCTAGATCAGCCGCAGATTTTACTAGTCATCCTCCTGCAACCTCCATTCAAAATACCTTTGTAATTTTTCATGTGTAAGTGGAGTGTGTGTGACTCTGGGTTTTTGTGCTGCATTTTCTATTTCTGTCAGCTGCCTGACTCACCTGAAAGCTCGTAAATACAGCAAGTGCTGCAGACACAGGCACTGTTAAAGTGAAGTGTGTCTCTGACTTTTTTTTTTGCAGTCCCTGTTGCTTGCAGCATGAATGAAGAACTGTCTGAGCCTCCTCCACTTAGTTGCTGCATCTCCAGGGCTTTTGGGGAGCCTGTCTGCCTGCAGCTGCATCTCAGTTCTTGGGGTCAGAGGTTGCTCTGTTGTCTCAGCTCTTGCCACACAAGAAAGCTCCTGCAGCCCTCTCTAGTGCCCTGTATAAGATGGGTGGTGGCACCCAGCACTGGAGGGAGGGTGGGTGGACAGGGGCTGGCTGGAAGGGAGAGAGGACCTACAGTCCTCACTGGAGGTGAGAAGCTGTTGGGACTGGAAATGGGAAAGGCTGTCGTGCAGCAGCAGGGAGGTTTGCAAAGTGGGCATGCTGGCTTCCATGGTACTCTGTGGAGCTTAGGAGAGGAGGAAAATATTTATCTGGGAGTCTCTTGATGGGACCTAGCTAGAAAGGGCACTTCAGATGAAGGCAGGGTGGTCCTGCTCAATGTCTGGGATGGAGGAAGGTGCTGACCTCTCTTGCTAGCAGGGGGCGCTGCTCTAGAAGCCTGATGTTAGTACTGGAGATCTACCTGGCATGCTGAGTAGCAGCATTGTGGAGAGAGCCAAGCCATGGGGCCACAGCAGTGCCACAAGGGGACAGGCAGGATGAGCTGTTCAGCGTTAGCTCTAGCAGGGGAGGGGATGCTCCAGTGTGACAATAGACAAAAGCATGGTCAGACCCATCCACAGTCACAGCTGGGACAGCCAGAGCATAGTGTCCTGGCTCTGGTGAGAGGTGAGAATGGTGAGCTGGGTCTGGAGGGCCTCATTCTTCTCACCTGCCTTGGGGAAGGGTGAGCATGGAGAGCACGGGGCACATGGAGCCATCCAAGGAATGGCCTCTTCCCTCGGCAGGAGGCAGAGGTGTTTGGGGAGGTGGAGGCAGAGGCAGGGAGGTGAAACCTCATGGTGGGCAGTGGAGAGCTGAGCTGCCACGATGTGGGAGGACACCAGACATGGGCTTTTCCTTGCTGTATTACGGCGGCTTTGTATGTCCCTCCATGGGTGAGACCATCCTTGGCATTAGACCACTTTGCAGCAACAAGGTCTTCTGTGCCTCCCGCATGGGAGTGTGGGTGAAGTGAGCCCTTGCCCTAACAAGCTGCAGTAAGTGCGTCCAGCACAAACAAGAGAAACGCTACAACAGCTGGCTGGGTCCAGGTAACCCATACAGCTGTGCCCAACACTTAAGCTCCGCCAGCGAGACCTCTCCATGCAGTGAAGACCCTGCTTCTGCACTCCCAGCTGAGGTGCCCACGGTTGTCCCTTGATATTGGAGCCCTTAAAATGCACCTGGGTGGTGGTGGCCCAAAGACAGACCCAGATGCCTGTTCCACTTCGTACTGTGCAAGAAGCTGGTTTTCGAGCTAATACGCCTATGTGATGGGAGCAGGAGCTTCAAATCCTCTGGGAGGAAAGCTGGTCCCTTCCCCTGCAGGAACCCTTGACCCACATGGTCCCAGCTCTCCACAGAAGCCAGTGGGCAGCAGCATGCTGGAGGACACCAGTCCTGTCTCAAGAGTGATCCGGGCCCATGTCTGTGTGGGGCAGGTGAGCAGAGATGCCTGCGGAGGGTAGGAGGTTGTTCCTGGAGGCATCGGGCTCGGAGAGGTGTGAGAAACCATCAGCAGCATGTGGCAGGGGCATGGCAGTGTGGGCCGTGCCGAGAGCCATCCATGGGGATCCCAAGGGTGGCTACAGAGGGTGCTGAGGCTTGAGCACTGACATGCTGGCTCCAGGTGTAATTTCAGCTGGTCTGCACCCACTGCTGTGGCTCCATGTAGACAGGAGGGTGGCTTGGGTGTGCAGGCGTGGGCTTGGGGGCTGAATGAGCACTGCTCTTCAGGGGGAGCTGATGGCAGGAGAGACATCTCCTTGACGTGCCTGCCTAGCCTCCCCAGGAGGAGGAGGAGACAGAGGAGAAGACAACAGAACAGGGAGAAGGTGGGCACCCAGCCTGGGCCATGGGGAGGGCTCATGGGGATGATGGCAGAGGGGGGCGACATCTCTTTTGGAAGTGCACGCTGCTTCTTGTCACTTGAGTAAACTCAGCCCTGTTCCTGGTGACTGGAACTCTTCCCACCAGTTCGATGTGCAATAAAGCGCCTCTGCCCACCTGCAAAGGAGCGTGGGGAGACACTGGTGGGATGGGGAGCCCAGATAACCACCGGCTGGGTCCCTCCCAGGAGCCACCAGCCCACGGAGTCCCACCTGTACAAGCCAGGAGGAGCCCAGAGGCACAAGGGCAGGTGGGAACCCAAGTGAGGGACTCGGAGGAAGGGACGCCCTGCCCGGGCCCCTCCTGACAGACCCTCAGCCCCAGGGCCCGCGGGGGCTGTGGGACACGTTTTGGGGTGCGGGGGCGTTGCACAGAACTTATTACGGGATGTTCAAGAGAGGAAGCGAAGGTGGGGAAAGGGAGGGATCTGGGCGATTCAAGAACAAGCACGGGAAAATACGGGAACGTGCGCGGCTCCCGGGAGCCACAGGGCGAGGGCGGCCCTGGCGTTGACCCGGGGGTGCTGCCCCGGGGGGCTGCGCTCGGCCATGGTGATCGCTCTCCCAGTGGAGCAGAAAAAGTGCCCTCCCCCCCGCACTCTCTGCGGTGGGTGCCAGGGTGTCCCGCCGCGGGGGGGGGGGGCGGGGGGCGGTGGGTCCCGCCCCCGCAGGTCCCCGCGGCGGCCGCCAGGGGGCGCCGCCCCCCCCACCGCGCTGCTGGGCGGGGCGGGGCGGGCCTTGGGCGGGGCCGCGTGCCGAGGGCGGCCCTTCCCCAGCCCCTCGGCGGGGCGAGGCCTAGCGGCCTGCTGCGGGCCGGCCGGCTGCGCTCCTCCGAAAACCCGCGGGGACGGGCACGGCAGCGCCGGCCGTCGGGCACCGCCGCCGGCAGAGGACGAAGAAGCGGCGTCTCGTTCCCTGAAGCGCTGCCAGCCGCAGGCGGGGGCGTCTGCCCGTCCCGGCCTGTGGCGTTCAGGAGGACGAGTCGCCTGCGAAGGGGGGGTGAAGGATGCAGCTTGAGAGCAGCAGCAGCAGCTCCCAGCCCGGGCGTCCTCCCCGCCACAGCTCTGGGTTGCTCCTGTGGCGCGGGGGGGACCTTCGCACCCCCAGCACCAAGCCCCGCCGCCGGCGTGTTGGGATGGAGCATACGGAGGGGTCGGGGCCCTCGGAAGCCGCGTCCCCGTCCTAGAGCCGAGGGCAGCGGGGAGTGAAGGGCCAGGAGGAGTGAGGGCTACAGGGAAGAACTGCTAAAACTCACCAACGCCAAATTTATCTGTGCTGGAGGTGGTGCAGCACTGTGAGGGGAGCCCCACTGTGCCCCCAAAACCCAGGCTTTCGTCCTGCAGCTGCGTCCCTGCCAGGCGCATCGGGAGCCCCAGGCTAAGGCTGTGTCTGAGGCGCTCCCGAGAAATCTCTGAGCACCTCCTCTGACACGGGCACACTGCATCTCCCGGTTGGCTGGTACTCCTTCATTTCATATCCCACAGCAGTTTGCTTGGCAAACGGCATCTTGCCATCTTCATTCTCTAAAATCAGTCACGGTCCCATCAATGTTTAATCCAGGCATCTTAATTTTTCTATGGAAACATTTAAACCTGAGCAGGGTTGGCTCAGGCCATTTCTTATCGAGGTGTAGGTCTAGTTCCAGGGATTATCTGCTCAGTGGGTGAACCTGGAGGACTGTGGGGAAGAGGTCTTTGTCAGGACACTGAGTTTTGGTGGCCGGATGTTTTGCAGGGAACAGGAGCGGGGTTTTGCTGTGACATTTCTGCTTGACTCCCACCTGGCTGGTTTAATACACTGAAAGCTGTTCCCATGCAGAGCCACCCCCTGCACTGGTGGCTCTGGAGCTTCTCCCTGGCACAGGAGCTCTGGGAGGAGACCTGAGCCTCTGCACCAGGTGCACCCCAGGGATGCTGGACATGTCCAGGGCTGCCGGAGCTGTGGCCGGCAGCCCTAAGGCTGGCCCAGCTGGCCCCAGGGCAGCCCCAGAACATGCAGGAAACGGCAGGCACAGGCTGTGGGAGGTCCTGTTCCTGCTCTGTCCCTGGGAAGGGTGGGCATAGGGGTGTCTCCCCGACACCATCAGTTCCCCCTAAAGCAGCGAACTGGCACTGCCTGTTTGAGCCCTGTTGGCACCTCACTGCTCCCTGTGAGCCCGGGGTTGGGGTCCTCCAGGGTGGACACCCCCCCTCCACCACCCCTGCCAGTCCCTGGGCTGGGAAGCCCCTCCTGCTGGTGTCCCCAAACTGTGGTGTCTGCTGGATACCCGGCCCCGGTGCTGCTGCTGCCCCGGTGACCCCCAGGTGTGACCCTGCAGTCAGGGCTGCCCTGCTGTGTGCCCCCCCAGGAGAGCACCCTGATGTGATGTCCTGCAGGTGTGACCCCCCCAGGTGAGAGACCCCAGCTGAGCCCCGAGTGTGAGCCCCAAGTGTGATCTTCCCCGGTGTTATCCCCAGGTGTGTCCTCTTCGTGTTCCCCCCCCAGATGTGATGCCCCCGAGGTGTGACCCCCCGGTGACTCCCCCCACTCTGATCCCCCGTAGCTGTGCCCCCTCTTCGTTGTTCCCACCCCCGCTCCAGGTTGCCTCCCCCCCCCCCCCCAGTGCGACCCCAAGGTGTGTCCGCCCGGTGCCCCTCCCGGCATCGCCCTCCCCCGTCGCGCCCCTCGGCCGCCGGCGCCGGCCCTGCTCCCGCTCCGCTCCGCCCGGCTGCGCGCATGTGCCGCGCCCGCCCCTCCCCCGCGCGGAGGCCGGACCCAGCGGCGGCGGCGGCAGCGGCCGGGCAGGATGAAGGACCGGACCGGGGAGCTGCGCGCTGTGAGTGGGGGGCGCCGGCCACGGGGAGGGGGGAGGAGGTGCGGGCAGCGCGGGCACCACCTCTGCCCCTGCTCGGGGACCGCCCGGCGTCACCTCGCTGCTTCCCCCTACCCCGGCCCGGGGGCCGCCGTGTCCCGAGCGGCGGCGCAGGGGGGAGGCTGGGGGGGCGGCCGGGGCTGAATCCCCCCCGGTCCTCGTGGGGGGGGCGGGAACGGGGTTCCCCGGGCTGCGCCGCACCCCCCCCCTCCCCCCGCTCCCCGTGGGCCTCTCTGGTTCCCCCCGGCGCCGGGCGGCTGCGCCTCCCGGGCGGGCGGTGCGAGCCGCGGGCGCTGGCCCCGGGGACCCCCATCTCCCCGGGCACCGGATGACTGGCTGCCAGGGAAGCCGAGCCGGCTGCAAGCGATCCCAGCTGGAGGGGGGGGGGGGGGGGGAAGGAAAATGATTATTTTTACCCGGAGCAGGGAGGGCAGCGCCCGGCGGGGATGCTGCGGGCAGGGGTGCCCCGCGGGCAGCAGAGCCCTGGCCCTGCCGTGCCTGTGCCCAGCCGCCGCCGTCCCTCGCCTCGGCCGCCCCGCTCTGCACCCATTTTGCTTCTTCATTCTCCTGGCTCTGCTGATGTCATCTGGCCTGGGAAGAGCCCGGGGCCGCGCAGCCCTTCGGGTGCTGCTGCCTCGCCGGGAGGGACGCCAGCCGGTGCCCGCGGGCCCCAGCCCAGCGGTGCCCAGTGCCCCCCGCAGCCCGGGCCCGGCACCTACGCTGCCGCTGCAAAACGGCCGCCTGGCGCCCGGTGCCGTGGCCCGGGGGTCCCGCCGAGGCCGCAGGGGTGAGCGGGGGGGGGGGGGGGGGGCGCGTCTGGCGCCGTCGTCCGCGGCCGCAGCCAGCCCGGGGGGAGCGCCCGGGGCCGGCGGCACCCGCCCTCCGCCCCGCCGGTGGGGCGCTCGGAGACCGCCCCCCCATCTCGGGTCACGGGGGGCTTGGCTGGCGGAGCGCAAGCAGCGGCTTCGATGCGTGTCACGGCAGGGACCCTCACAGCCCCTTTGCTGCCTGTCCCTGCCTGCCAGACACTGCGGCGGCGGCGGCACCGCCCGGGGGGGGCACCGGGACCCCGGACACCCCCCGCTCACCCCGGGGCGAGGGGTGCTGCCGCCCCCGGCGTGGGGCCGAGCTCTGCAGCATGCGGGGGCAGTGGGGATGCCCGGGGTTGGACAAGAGCCTGAAATCCCAGGGCACTGCTCCAGCATCCAGCCTCCCGCCTCGTGCGGTCACACCAGCGCTTGCTTTGCTGGTTTTTCTTGGTGGGTTGGTTGTTTGTTGTTTTGTTTTACTTCACGATTGGGCCTGTCGACTTGCCTGGGAGGGGAGTGAGGGTCTGGCCATGCTGTCCGTGCTCCATCCCGGGGGGGTGACCCAGATGTGGAGTGAGGGGTAGCAGGGATGACTGTGGGTGCCCAGGCTGGCCAGTCCCCTCAGAGACCCCACCAGAATCGCTTCAGCCGGGAGTTTGGCTCGGGCTGGAAAACACCGGGAGGATGGAGCTGGGGTGATGCCAACAAGGGGCTGATGGGGTGGTCGTCAATGCCAAGGGGGTGGCTGTCGACGCTGGAGGAGGAAGGGGCTATATAAAGAACAACTGCACCCCCCACCCCCCCCCCCCCCCCGCTCAGCCCGAGAGCCTGGAAAGCACCCAGACAGGAGGGGGCTCTTTCTCCAACAGCAGTGCAGGCTGTGAAATAGCGTCAGAAAATAGGCTCTTTAATAATAATAGTAAAAAGCAGCCCTGTGAATGTCCTCTTGGCAGCCAATGCTGGCTGAGAAGTGATGCAGTAGAGTATTTTAAAATATCTCAATTCCTTTAAATATGTCTTAAGAAAAAATGCCTTTTCGCCTCACTCCTGCTGATGATCCTTATTCATCAGCCTAATGCCAAAGGGTGCAGCATCCTCCCCGGGACTCCCTGCTGCATCCAGGGGGATGGAGGTCCAGCTTGGAGCATCCGGATGCCCTGGAGCTGAGCGGGTGCCCACGCTGGGGCAGAGCCTGGCAGGGCTGGGAGGAGCGGGGCAGCACGTGTGGAAAATGTGGATTTACAGCCTTGGTGGTGGCAGTCACCTGGGAGGAGCAAGGTGCTGCAGTGGATGGAGTATAGGGAGTGCCTGGCCTTTTTTCTCCTGTGCTGCCAGTAGCCAGCCTCATTAATAGCCTTGGCCAGTTTCTTGCTGGTTTAATACAGTGTTTAAATTCTGCCAGGGATGATAAGAAGGAATTGAAAAATAAAGAGCTGGCATTATTGGAGCTGAGGAGGGGATGCAGGGCTTTCACTGCTGTGCAGAACAAGAGCTTCATGTCTTAATGGGATTTTTATAATGGTACTTGAAATTCAAAATGCTAATCCTGTAATCTTGACCTCTGATTGTGTTCAGACTCACTCAAGTTTATCTAGTGCCCTGGGGCTGGTAGTGCCCCCAGGCCTGCTCTGAACCAGGGACAGGAAATTTAGCTTATGGCTGAAAAATGTCCTCTTGTTGTGGCGGAAGAGCAGCTGACTGGCTGTGAAGGATGTCAGGAATGAGACCAGCAGAGCTTTGCTGTCAGCTGCTCCAGGGTAGGTGCCACAGCTCTGGCCCTGGATTGTGTTTCCTGCCTCTCTGGAGTGGGGCTGGAGCTGGTCCCCTTCCCGGAAACCCCCAAAAGCAGTCCCTCCTGCTGTGGTTGTCCCTCTGCAGTGTTGGTGACAGGGAAGGGATGAGACAAAAATAATGCAAAAAATAATTTATTTTGTTTTTGGGACAGTCTCCAAGCCACTTCTCCTTGTGTTCCAGACACCTAAAATGTCTTTATTTAGGCTCTGCTTGCGTTGTGTCCTCCAAAGCTTGAGGAGGGCAGGTGCTGAGGGTGCTGCATTATAAACAGCCATCAGCTGCTGCAGATGGAGAAAGAGCCTGAAGCTCTGCTCAACGTGCGAGGGCTCTGCTGTCCTGGCTCAGCAAGGCTCCATGGCCAGGATGCTGCAGAGCCAGGCCGAAATGGTGTGTGCATGCAGGACGGTGAGGGTCCCATGCTGCTTCATCCTGCCTGGGAGGTGGTGACTCAGTTTGGGTGAGATGTCAGGATTTCCAGGGTGTGAGACAGGTCCAAATGGTAAAATAATTCTGAATTATGTTTTGAGAGAAAGCGGGAGGAGATGAGGGAGTTGTGCAAGTATCATAGGATGACAGAGTGATTTGGTTTGAAAGGGACCTTCAAAGATGATCCAGTCCAACACCCTGGCAGGGGCAGGGACATCTCCCACTAGATCAGGTTGCTCAAAGCCCCGTCCAACCTGACCTCAAACACTTGCAGGGATGGGGCAGCCACAGCTTCACTGGGTAACCTCTGCCAGTGTCTCACCACCCTCATCGTACAACATGTCTTCCCTATGTCCCAGCTAACCCTACCCTCGTTCAGTTTAAAACCATTGCCCCTTGTCCTGTTGGTGCAGGCCCTGGTCAAAAGTCTCTCTTCCTCTTTCCTATAAGCCCCCTTTAAGCACTGAGCAGCCGCAGTAAGGTCTCCCCGGAGCCATCTCTTCTCCAGGCTGCACAGCCCCAACTCCCTCAGCTTTCCTCCATAGCAGAGGTGTCCCAGCCCTCAGACCATTTTGGTGGCCTCCTCTGGACCTGCTCTAGCAGGTCCATGTGTATCTTGTGCTGGGGACCCCAGAGCTGGTTGCAGTGCTCTGGGGGGATCTGAGGAGAGCGGAGCAGAGGGGGAGCATCCCCTCCCTCGACCTGCTTGCCACGCTGCTGGTGATGCAGCCCAGGAGCCACTTGGCATTGCTGGTTAATGTCTGATTTTCCACTCACCAGTATCCCCCAGTCTTTCTCTGCAGGGCTGCTCTCCTTCCCTCTCTCCCTTCCTTTGTGTGCTCCACCATTGTCATACATACTGCAAGTGGTTGCATTGGTCAGAGTTGAAAAAAATTCTAGAAAATTAGGAAAGAGTTGAGTCAGTGCCTTGCAAACCAAGCGTCTATTTTTTTTCTTCTTGTTTTATTTAGCTTGAATAAATTAGTTGCAATGTCAGACTCTGAGCTCTGTTTCCAAGAAGTAACATCAGCCTTAGAACTGAAGGACTGCTTAGAGGTCATTGATATCCCAGATCTCTTTTGGCAGATGGGACTTCAGCTGGAAAGTCCTTCTCTGCAGGGCTGCCCTCCATCCATCCATCCATGCCCCAGTCTGTGTTGGTCCTGGGGATTGCCCTGGCCCAGGTGCAGGACCTTGCCCTTGGCCTGGTTGAAGTTCTTGAGGTTCACATGGGCCCACTCCTCCAGCTTGTCCAGGTCCCTCTGGATGCCACCCCTTCCCTCCAGCATATTGAGTGCACCACTCAGCTTGGTGTCACCTGCGAACTTGCTGAGTACACTCGATCCCGCTGTCTGTGTCGATCAAGATGTTGAGCAAGCCGTGGAAGTGGCATGTGGCAGTTCCTGGTCCCAGAGTGCCCTGTTTCCAGCAAGACTCAATTCCCTACACTTGCTCCGGGTTGCTGAAGCAGTGAGACGATGCCAAGGCACTGCAGGCTGCTGTGAGATGCCAGCCTGGGCCAGGACAGGAGGTTTCGAGGGGACATGGCGGTCTGGAGGGGCGTGGGGGGTTGGTGGCTGGGTGGACCCGGATGGTTCGGGTCAGGGTTGCTGTCTCTGGAGGAACTCAACATGCTTGGTGTTACTGGCTGTTAAGAAAGATATGGCTGGGTGATTTTGGGAGGATGGGATTCTGTTGTCAACATTTCATACAGCCAGTTAGCAGAATTTCCAATAGTTATTGATTTTTGGTGACTGTAGCCGTTGCTGGGCTCTAACTGGGCTGGGAAAGACCATTTATCTGTTGAGAGATCCTCTCCCCATTCCCTACCAGGCAGTGCTCACCTGATGTTTTATTTTGCAATTACATGGTGGAAGTGTTCCTTGAGATGCTAGGGTGGACACTGCCCAAATCGTGGGTTCAGGCGCTGTGGGGAGAGGTTTGGCAAGGCTACTGTGCTTGCAGGATGGTGTACAGGCCTGGGAGGTTTCAGTGCTGGCAGAAGCAACCCCAGCATGAGAGAGACCTTCTCTGGACTGGTGACAGGAGAAGGCGGCTAGTTTGGACCTGGAGGGTCTCCCTTTGCCCCCCAGCACAGACCTTGTGTGGTGGGACCAGTCGTCTTCTTAAGTCTGAGTGGCTGCAGAGGTGTTTGTAGGACCAAAGCCTTGACTGTTACTTGCTTGCAATAAAGCAAGGGTACAAAGTGATGGTCACATTTCTGGTGACCTTCCTGTTGGATCTAAAGGCTTGCCTTGCTCAAATGAGTGTTAATTGAGAATAATCCCTCCAGGGTTTGAACAATTGCTCTTTATTTCATGTCTACCTTTTGTTTCTTATCATACCTCATTTTTGAGCAAGGAGCTGTTTCCTAACCCATGCCAATGGGAGAGGCACAGGTGCAGAACCAAGACCCACTTTGGCTTGTCTCCAGCTTGCAGAAATGCTCAAATGGTTTTGCTGGGCCCTTTCCTTCCATGCCCATTGCTCCTCTCTGGCAGCCATTTTCAGGTGCTTTTCTCCAGCAATGTCTGTGCGTTTGTGCCATGCCATCATCCTCCCCAGCTGGCTGAAACCCCCCGCTCCTGCCTGCCTGTCTGCCACATCTCTGTTTGGAGCACTACCTCCTGCCTGTGGGAGTTGCGGGGAGGTGTGTGTTAAAAATAAAAGGAGAGAGAATGCAAGGTCGGCTCCAGGTCCAGCTCTGTGGATCCACCCTCTTCCCTCCTGCAGCAGCTGAAATCTGCAGCGTGGCCCCCCAGGACTTGCAGCCAGACCTTGCTCCATCCCCTCTGGTTAATAATCCTGTGCTGCTCCTGCTAACAGTTTCTTTCTCGGGGGCACAAATGTGAAGTCAACCAAAGTTTGCAGCAGGAGTTGGGTCTCATTGATCTCCGTCTGGGCAGCAGGGCTTTTCTGGAGCCACCCGCCAATGCAAAAGTCCCTGCTGACTCTGGAGATAGATATATTTGCTTATTTAAATGCTGTCTTCCTTTCCTTTTTTAACCCTCTTGGTTCCCCGGTGCACTTTCAAGCCCTTCTGTTCAACCAAAAGGGTCACGTAAATAATTCAGCTTTGCTTCTTCCCTCATGCGTCGGGGAGCCAGGGCTGTCACATGGCAGGTGACAGCCAGCAGCTCCGTATTGTGTATGTGCAGCCCACGCAGCCGCCGGGTCTGGCTGTAGTCAGTGGGATGGGTAGGGATGCCGAAAAGCTGATTTTCTGGGGGTGGAAGGAGCAAAGCTGCTGGGGAAGGCTGTGCACCATGGCTGCCCTTGGACCACGCCTGGCCCTACCATCTCCCCACCGTGAGTGTGTGTCTCCAGGACAGGGGAAGCTGCTTTGCCTGCTCCCTCATGGTCCTGGGGAGCAGGAGGGGGTAAGACACGCGTGAGTCCTTGCTCCCTGGGGTCTGCCAGGCCTGTCAGCTGGGTATGGCAGAAGGTAACAGAGGTGATGTCGAGTGAGTCTGCAACGCCTGCCTTGCACGCTCTCTGTCTGAGATGTTCTTCTGCTCCCCAGCAGTTGTGGGGTCCTGGGTGTCCCTGTGCTGCAGGGATGCTGTTAGCAGCAGTGGGCATGCACCCAAGTAGGGCAAGCCAAAGAAAACTTAAAATTGGGAAGACCCTTTGATGTGCTTTAAACACAGCAGCATGCAAAGCCCAGCCTGTAGATCAGCTCTGGATGGTGTTTCATTTCCCCACCCCAGGAGCAGGCTGGGGCCTGCAGTGGGGGTCTGCACCCTGGGGGGGGGAAGTGGGGCAATGGACGGGGGTTTGAAGGACAAGCGGGCTCAGCCCCCACCGGCACCAGCCTCGGAGGGGGATGCTGAGCCCCAGTGTCCCTTGGTGTCTGCTGGGGAGCTCAACGTCTGGTGCAGTGGGGGCTTGGTGGTCCCACTGAAGTCAACCTGAATGGAGAAATACTCTTTGCCTCCTGAAACCTGGTACCATGCTGTGGATGCCGAGGAGTAATAAGACGTGTTAGCAAGCCGCGTACATTGGCCGTGCGCTGGATGTCTAAAAGGGCTCGAGCCAAAGGGGTTTAGGCTAGTTCCCATTTTTTTTGATTGCAAGTGTGTTTGCCTTTGTGTGAGCTGCTCAGAAGCTATACAAATGTTTGTTTTCCTATGTATGTACCCATTAACAAGATTTCTCAGGAAATATGCAAAATTATCACTACAGGCAGAACATGTACAGTAAGGCTCATTAAGCTAAGTACTGTGATAAATTGCTACTTCCAGAAAATTACGTATATTAGCAAAAAGGGGGAGAGTGAGCTCAGTGGAAGACCCAGGAAGACAGAGTGTGCAGTAACGTCCTGGCTTCAGGCAGCTGCAGGGTGACCTGAGCAAACCTGCGGCAGGGGATGGCTGAATGTCCTTGAACCACGGCATCTGTGGGATTATCCTTAGAGGAGATGCACGGGGAGGGGAAGGCAAGCGGAGAAGGACAGCATGGGAAACAGAAACAGTGCTGTGTCAGGACCAGACCAGGCATAAAGCCAACGGGACCGTCTTTACTTAGAAAAAAAATATAAAACAAGGCAACTCTGGAAGCCTGGGGAGTAGAAAGTTTTGCTGAGCTGGAAGGCAGGGGGAGAGGACAGAGGGAATGTGCCACAGGCTGCCTGCATCTCTGCCTTTGGTGACCAGTGGCAGGGCTGGTGTCTGAAACGAAGGTGCTGCCTTGCCCCCTAAACAGGGAAGCAGGCTGATGGCTGGAAGCAGAGGACAGGCTCCAGCATATGGTGTGTCATGGGCTCATAGAGCGGTTTGGGTTGGAAGGGACCTTCAGAGATGATCCAGTCCAACCCCCCTGCCATGGGCAGGGACATCTCCCACTGGATCAGGTTGCTCAAAGCCCTGTCCAGCCTGACCTCAAACACTTCCAGGGATGGGGCAGCCACAGCTTCTCTGGGCAACCTCTGCCAGTGTCTCACCACCCTCATCGTACAATATTTCTTCTCTATGTCCAACCTCACCCTACCCTTGTTCAGTTTAAAACCGTTGTCTTGTGCTGGGGACCCCAGAGCTGGATGCAGTCCTCCAGGGGGGTCTGAGGACAGTGAAGCAGAGGAGGAGCATCCCCTCCCTCACCCTGCTGGCCACGCTGCTGGTGATGCAGCCCCATATGTCTTTTTATGTGATGCTGGCACAGGATGCAGTGATATTTGGGAGGTGGTGGTGTGAACCCAGAGGCACCCCACTGCCATTCCTGCAGAAGGTCATAGACATGGCCCTTCCTCTACTGCACTTCTCCATTACCTGCTCCACACTACTGTGTTTGGAAGCCAGCAAGTCACGTCAGGAAGAAAGTTTCTTGAAGACCTCAAATCTGCAGGACTGATGCTGACCCTGTGCAAGCAGCTCCAGGTGACTGGCTTAACCAGACATTCTTGAATATGGGCTGTGGTAAGAAACCCACTGTGAATCCACTGTAATTTTGATGCTCACCATTTCTTGAGCTGCCTCTGTGTGTTGTCTAGTTCAAGTTTTGTAAATAGATGTTTTACCTGCTTTTCTTTAACCTGCCTTGAATACAAGCAGATCCTTGTATACAAGTGCTCAGGTCCCGTATCAGAGATGTCCTGAAACAACTTGCAACCTCCTTCAGTGTGATACACTGAGTATTTCCAGTGGAGGTGCAAGAGATAGCCCTGTACAGTCACTCTCCTCTGGCAGGACGGTCTCTTCCTCCATCACCTTTGCAGGAGCCATGGAAGTAGTGAGTGGAGCCCAGGACATCTGCTGACTGCTGGCCAAAAACTGTCCTTGAGGGCATCCAGAGGAGAATAGGAAGTCCTCCTGCTGCAGCAGCAGTGGAGAGGTCAGGCTAAGGAAAAGCTTCCCCTCAGTCTCCAAGGGTACCAGCGCTGCTCATGGGGAGAGGTCATCCAGGTCCCTTTGAGGTTGAGGCCAATGCTGTGTGTGCTCATCTGCATTGGAGACCTTGCTGTTGCACAAGGCCTCCTTGGCCTGTTTTGCAGCCTTGTCGAGACCTGTTGTAGAGAAGTGGCTTGTCCCTGCTGCTGTTGGACAGCTGTTGCAGGACCACAGTCATCAAATTGTTGAATGTTTGCATTGGAAAGGACCTTCAAAGATCACCTAGTCCAACCCCATTGCCATGGGCAGGGACATCTTCCACTAGATTGGGTCCTGTCTGGGTTGTAAAATTCCAGATCTCCTGCGTAAATTATTTGTTTGCGTTTGTTCTTAGGCTCGTGTTCTCCTTCCACTGGAGAAGGTTCCTCCTCCCTGTTCCCTGCTCCTCTGGTGTCCACTAGCACCTCGGTGTTCATCACCAGGTGCAGGGGACAAACCTGGGCTGCATAGCGTCAAAATCTGCTTCAAGATGGGACTGAACTTTCTGTTAATAGTATGATATTTAAGTTTCTAGTGAATACTTACAGACCTGGGTTTCTTTTCGTGGGAACTAACTAAAAAATAATTAAAGATAAAATCTTCTACTCATGTTGACCTGTGAGTTTTCAGAAGCTCACTGCCAGCCATGGCCACTTCTCATCATGCAGTACTTCTGCTGTGATGTCTACTGCAGATTTTCTAGTATTAAGTCCTTTTAATCTGCCATTGCTTCCAGATCCTCCATCAAGGACGTGTGGTGTATGAAATGATTGTTCGTTTTGTTTTTTCCAGAAGACATTTGCCTCCTGGGAGGGTCGGTGTCTCACCTGGATGGTACTAGGATTCCTTTATGTGGTCTAGGCAAGAGCACCAAAGAAATGTCATTCCCATGTTTGAGCATTCATGATCATTTGAGCAACTTGGTCTAGTGAAAGATGTCCCTGCCCATGGCAGGGGAGTTGGACCAGAGGGTCTTTGAAGGTCCCTTCCAAACCAACATATTCCATGAGTGTCTGTAGGCAGTGTAGTCTGATTTGAAGGATAACCGTTTTATGGACTGCCTTGATTTTCATGTGTTGATCCTCTCCTGGTGACACAGGCCGTGGGAGCTGTGGTGCCGCCTGCCTTGCCCCCTCTGCCTGAGGCTTTCCTTCTCTTTTTGCTGGCAGCTTCCTGGTACAGACCTCGAGGTCACTGGTGGGCATCACCAGATCTTGGTGTTAGTTGTAGAACACTTGGTAGACACCAAAGCATGGTGGTGATCCTGGCAGAAACCTCTCTTGAGTGCTGACCTTGGCAAATATGCAATGGGGTGGAGAAAGGAGATGAGTGCCATGGCTGCAGGTGCTTCTGCTGCCTGTGCAAAGTTCTGGTCTGCACAGAAGCTGTAACAACGATGATGCCACCATCAGAAGGATGTTAAGAAATTAATTTCAGATGAATTAAGTCTGTCTGCTGTTTTTCACCCAAATTATTCTTTAGCCATGATTGCAAATTTGTAAAGTGTTGACTGTAAAGTATCAATGCTTTTCCAGATCATAGTACTGTCCATGTTCTAGAGCTACAGGAGGAGGTCAGTGAGCTAAACTACTTGCCCTGTGCAGGACTGCTGGCACCTCTGTCACCTCTGACATTTGTTCTTAATAGTTAAGTGGAATTTTACATGCCTGCTTCTAAAACTGAGTTTAAGAGTTAACCACAGCTCTGATAACAGGGTTGGGCTTCATACCAAAGGCTGGTAATGTAATTCTGCAGCACTGAAAGCCAACACCTAAGGACAAAACTCTTTGAAATCTTGTTCTCCTTTGCACTACTAGTGTTGGAAATTGGAAATGCCTACTGACTCATGCAGATGTTGCTGAATGCTAAAGTCATTTGTGCCTTGAACTTTTATTCATCAAAAAGTTGGTAGTGGGAAGTATGGGCTGGTTTTGGTGAATGTTAGAATTGCACATAGCTGAATTGAGGCTATAAAATACGCAGTTTATTATGCTGCATAGCTGTTTTATATATATATATAGTCTGCAAAAAATGCTAAGACTGAGGCTGTAGGTAATTTAAGCCATGGTCTCAGGTGGTTCAGCTCTCCAGGGTGCTCTCCCGGGAGCAGACCCTCCATCTGTCCTCATCCTCAGCCTTGACACCACCTTCCTGAAAACCCTCTGGAGCAGGACTTCTGCCTCTGGACTCCTGAGGAAAGACTTGGTTTGGCTGCTGCAAAACGCTAAAGCAAACCCTAAGGTGAGAAGGGTCAACGCAGCCTCCCAGGGTGAGCGTGGTAGTTGGTGGGTAGGAAATCCATGGGTGCTTTGGACCTTGTTCACGTGAAGCTTCAGCAGCAGAGCTGCAGTGAGCTGCTTTTCTGCTGCTGAGCATCGCAGAGCTGGGCTGGGATGTTTCCAGGGATCTGGGCATCCGTACGCTGTAGTACACGTCCTGTAGGCTTTTTAAGATGGCCAAGAAGAGATCATCCTTCTTAGTGATGTGCGCAGCCACACGCCAGAGCCATGGGGAGTGAGCTGCCGCAGGAGTTCTCGGATGCTGACAGCAATGTCCTGGCCTCGTGGACTTGGACGCAGGGAACAAGATGACTGATGTTGGACCCCCATATGCTGCTCCAGGCGGGGATGCAGTCCTGGCCATGACCCAGTGCTGCTCAGAGAGCATCCCCGCACTGAGCAGCCTTGTGTTGTGCATCCCAACGGGACGCTTTTCTTTTAGTACAGAAAGGGCAGTTCATTTTGCAAAGAAAGTCAAGCCCGGATGGCTGAAATTTCTCAGGCTGGGCAGATCAGCGTGGAGGTGTCCAGTAAATATAAAAACCCAGATTCGGTGTGGAAGCAAAGCCAGTGAGGAGCATCCTGCATCTCTTGGGGATGAGGCCTTTTTTTGCTTAACTTAATGGTCCCTAAAGGGGGGTAGTAGCTGATGTGGTTTTTTCCTTTCCTTGTGCTTTTGCGAAGCTTGCCTTGTCTCTGGTGAGGATGGGATGCAGCGCATGGCGTTGGACTCTGCAGCCCCGCGTGATGGCTGGAGGCAGGGCCAGGGCTCGCTGCCTGCTGCCTGTTTGTGTGTGCAGGCCTTTCCTAGGAAAGGGTCTGCTGGCACGGCTGTGAGTGCAGCTGGCACAGCTTGGCGGAGGGATGAGCTGGGGGTCAGCATGGTCCCCTGGGATGCAGAGGTGCCCAGTGGCGGCTGAGCCCGTTGCTCCTCTGCCTTGGCGCAGTTCTGCTGCCTGTACTGGCTCTGCAGATGCATCTGGACACGGTCAAATTCATCTGCAATGCTAACAGAAGAGGGCAGGAGCTAAAGCCTGCATGTAGCCACTGCTGAGATAATAGAGACCTCGTTACACCCTGCCACAGCTCACCCTGCCTGCCACCTCTTGCTTTTTGGAGGGGAACAGGCTTTGAGTCTTTTCGGTTGGTTTGTGCTCCTCTGCTGTCTTCCAGAAAGCGCCTGCAGACGGGGCTGGTTCGAACCAGAGGGATGTAAACTGCTTGATAATGAATTTATCAGTGGTGTGCTTGTTGCAAAACCCACAGAGCCGGAATGCTCTGGAGCTCTGGACCGTCTTCCCATCCACTGCTCCACTTTGCTGGAAGGGAGGGTATTGAAGCTCAGCTCTGCCTCCTCTTGGGATTTCGGCCCTTGTGGAGGGGCATCTTTAACCCTGCGAGGCCCTGAAAGATGCCGGAGGGGCTCTGGCTGACCTGTCCTCCCCGTCCCGCTCCCCTCGCTCAGCAGCACCAGAGGCAGCAGGGAGGCAATGGCTCCCAGAGCCATCCCCGCTGCCAGCATGCTGCCCGCTGTGTTGCTCGCCGCTTGGCCTCGGGTGGGCTGGAAAAAACAAAAAACCCTGTGAAAGAAGGTTTTCTTCGCCTACCATGTGTGGGGTGTGAAAGCCCAGAGACCGTGGGTCCCCGGTGCTGCCTGAAAGTGCCCGAGGCAGGAGGGAGGTTGATCAAACCCCTCCTGCTCTTCTGCTCTGGATGTGCCGGTGGCAGAGCACACGCTCCCCGTGCCAGTGACACAGGCAGGGGTCAGCACTGCCATGCGGTACCTATATACATAAAGTGGGCAATGCCAGTGACCCACCAAGGCTGCAGGGCAAGCAGAGCTGCCTGCTGGCTGGTTGTGTTAATTAACTTGGGCTCATCACCTGCTGTAAGCTGTTTTTAGAGCTAGTCTCATCGAAGACACTTAGACTTGCAGCACTTTGCTGTGGGTCTGTTTCCTCTCTCCCTGTAAGGAGTCTTGGGGCAGCCTTTGCTGCCTGAGGTTGCAACACGTCAGGCGTGCCCAGAGGATGCAGAGTTGGATGGATGGCTGTTTTGACAGCTGAGAAGCACCGGGAGGATGGCGTGCACAGTGTGCCTGTGTGGTGTTGGGAGTGCATGCTCCTTATGTGTCGCTGGCAAGCAAGCCCAGGCTTTTGAAGGCTGTGAATTGTTTTCTGCTTGTGTTGAGCAGCACTGGTGGGCAGCTTTGACCTAGACAGGAGCTTTCCATGTGGCTCTGAAAACCTGGGATGCTCACAGCTGGGATGCGTGAAGCCAAAATGCTGTCAGCTGGGTGGACACTTTATGTTTCCTTAGGAAGCGTGTTTTGGTTTTGTTTCTACTTTGGCAGCAGTGTATGGGAATACACTTCAAGCCAGGGGTGACAGTGCCTGTGAGGGCCAGCAGCATGCCTGGACTGGCCCCTGGGATGGAGGGAGATGCTGGGAGCTGATGATCCTTCAGTGCCCTGCATCCCAGCTGTGCCTGCCCAGTGGTATCTCCTCCCACTCGAGTCCTTGTTAGCCCCGCAGCTAACGCCACTGCTGCCTCCCTCATGCGGGGGTGTCGGGTCAGGGATGGTGGGGCCGAGTGATCAGCCTGACGCCTTGTGTCGGGGGCGGTGTGGCATGGAGGGTATTTCCAGTGACGTGGGTTGGACAGATGGTGCCCTTCTCCAGCCTGGAGTGGCATGTGCCCTCCCGACCAGCAGGCTCCATCCTTGTAATTTCCTCTTCGCAGGGCTCCCGGCTGGGCTTTTGTGACGCAGTCCCCACACACAGCAGGGCAGTGCTGTGTTCAGTGCCTGTCCTAAATAACCATCGCCCTGCCTGTGCATCAGCGCTCTGCTGTGCCTGGGGGGTGAGCTGCCTTGAAAATAAAAGTGTCTCCAACAAGGCTGCATGTGGCTTTGGCAGAAACCCTCCCTCTGTGCAGTGCATTGCCTTCCTCCGGGATTTCTGGGACTAACAAATGACAGAGTCCAGTGAGCAGCAGGAATGGGACCAAGCAGTGATGTGGCATCCTGCGGGCAATGAGCCAGGACCTTTTTGGATGTGGAAGGGATGGGCAGGAGGTGACAAGGAGATGGGCATCTTCGTGGGCAGTACACTGCTCTTTCAGAGGCAGCCTTTCCTCTGCCGCCAGTATTCTCTGGCCTGTGTGGTCATGGTACAAGCCTGTGTTTAAGATTAATGATGGGGAATGCTTTCCTCACAGGCTTCGGAAAGGGGCTCAAAATTCCTGCAAATTAAGATCCTGTCAGAATGAAAGCAAGAGAAACTGGCTAGGATTGGGGGAAGTTGTGACAGCGGTGCTTTTTCCTGTGCAGGACTGAAGAAGCTTGCTGGTGCTTCCCATCCTGCTCGTCCCGGGAGCGGGCTTTCATTGGATCACAGAGTGATTCAGGTTGGACGGGACTTTCAGAGATCATCCCGTCCAACGTGACCTCAAACAATTCCAGGGATGGGGCAGCCACAGCTTCAATGGGTGACCTCTGCCAGTGTCTCACCACCCTCATCGTACAACATTTCCTCCCTATGTCCAAGCTAACCCCACCCTCGTTCAGTTTAAAACCATTGCCCCTTGTCCCGTCAGTGCAGGCCCTGGTCAAAAGTCTCTTTCCCTCTTTCCTATAAGCCCCCTTTAAGTCCTGAGCAGCCACAGTAGGGTCTCCCCAGAGCCGTCTCCTCTCCAGGCTGCACAGCCCCAACTCTCTCAGCCTTTCTCTGTAGCAGAGGCGTCCCAACCCTCAGACCATTTTGGTGGCCTCCTCTGCATCCGCTCTAGCAGGTCCATGTGTGTCTTGTGCTGGGGACCCCAGAGCTGGTTGCAGTGCTCTGCGGGGATCTGAGGAGAGTGGAGCAGAGGGGGAGCATCCCCTCCCTTGACCTGCTGGCCACGCTGCTGGTGATGCACCCCAGGAGCTGCTTGGCTTTCTGGGCTGCAAGCCCACATTGCTGGCTGATGTTCCATTTTTTGCCCACTAGTATCCCCCAGTCCTCCTCTGCAGGGCTGGTCTTAGCCCCCTTTCCTTTGACCCCTTCCTGTGGATGGCTGTCCTGTTGGGCACATGGTGAGGTGGCACGGGGCTGCAGGTAGGACACGTGTCCCCTGGCAGAGCTGCTCTGCAGGCAGAGCCCTACAGATGGTCTGCCCCCAGCCTGGGCTGCAGTGCCGGCCCTCACCCCCTGCACAGCCCCTGGGCTGTGGGGTAAACCTCCAGGCAGGATGGTCTGCTTGCCTGTGTGCCCTGAGGTGCAGGGATGAGCCAGTCTGTCTGTGGTGGGTGCTGGGGATGGGTTGGGGGTGGGCTGCTGCCTGAGAAAAGCTTCATGGTACGGAGCTGGAGTCAGGAGAGCTGGAAGGAGCGCAGAAGAGGAGTGGTACAGCGGATGCAGGGGCAATAGCAGCACCATTTCCTCTGAGAAATCTCTATGAAATGCAGCCCACCATCCAGCAGCCAAAGCTAATAAAGCTAATGCACTGAGCTAATAAAGAAGGCACCCCACAGCTAAAATCCCACGTGTGGAGGCTGCTGGCTGCAGGGGCTGTCGGGGATGTCTTTGTCACTGACATGGAGAGGCCGATCAGGATGTTGAGAAGGAGGATGCCGTGACCTGGAGGCGCGTGAGTCCAGGGCGGCATTTGCGTTGGCGACTGCATCTTCCATCACTTGCAATGTGTGTCCCCAGGATCTGTTGGCATTATGTATTTCTCACATCCTCGGAGGGGGTGTAGGTGGGAGTTTGTGACCGCTTTTGCTGTTTGGGATAACACCGGCACAAGTCCAGTAGAAACCATGCCTGTTTGTGTGTGCTGGCAAAATGTCCCTCAGTCCATCCAGGAGTTAAGGGAGTTATAACTGCCCATCTGACGGGCTCTGGGTACCACCTGTCTTAATTGAAGGCAGTTGATGCTTAAAGTCAAGCACAGCACGAACCAAGCGGGATTTCCGGTGGCGTGTAAACTGAAATGCAAACATGGATGGTAGCTACATCCACATAGCAAGCATCCATCCATGCAGACATCCTTCCTAGCTTTAGGAGATGACGCTTCCTAACTTCCTCAATGGTGAGTCCTCCTGCTCACATGCTGTGGGTGCCAGGGAAGTGCCTGCGCCACTCTGGGAGCAATGGAGCGGGTGTAGGCATTGCTCTTGGTTCATTTGGAGACCCGAGCAGACCTTTGCTTACAGCCAGCAGTGGCTGTGCTGGTGCAGCCAGGCTTGCTCACAGGCTGAACAAATGATGCAGTCAGCAGTGGAGCTGGGACTTGAGGGTGACAGCCCTTATTTTGCTAAGACGGGTTTGAGCGAGGCCGAAGCAGCCATGGCAGGGGACGGGGGGAGGAGAGGGCGGGGGTCCCTCCAGCCTGGCTGCCTGGTGGCGTTGGGGTGCAGGAGGGGTGTAACAGAGCCCGCGGCCAAATCCTGCCCCTGGCCCCAGGGCTGGGTGGGTGGTGTTGGATGTGGCTGTGCATCCAGCTCTATGCTAAGCCTGAGTCATGCTCTGGCTCTTGATGCTGGGCTGGGACTGCTGGCGGGGTGCGGGAGAGGCTTGTGTGGACCTGCTGCAAGAGCAAACTGCCACATTTTGAGAGCAAAAAGCTTTAGGGAAGAAGCTGTGTCCTGCCTGATGCAAAGAGCATTGCCTTCTGCAGGGAGCATGCAGACCTCTCTGCAAGTCCTGACAGGTACAGGCATGCCTGTGCAGGCAGCGGGCCACTGACCCCGCTCCCGGTCTGTACTCCCAGCACAAGGGTGTATTTTTAGCAAGGCAGGGAAGAGATCTAAGTCAAAGCAAGAGAAAGCTCTTGGTGCTCATCCTCAGGTCGGTCTTGCCCAGTTCCATCAATTAAATGCACTGACCCGTTGGCAGGCTGGTAGCTTCTGCCATGCCCCAGTCTTGCTGTGCAGGCAGCTCCTGCCTGCTGAGCCCTGGCAGGGGGGCCTAGTTGTGGCCAAAATGACAAATTCTTAATTCCCAGCTTCAGGGAACATTTATTCTTTGTGCCCACAGAGTGGTGTGGTAAGGGCAGCAATGTGTCTGCTTTTTCTTGTCAGGGTGAGATTTTCACTTGAGTCGTGGTAGCTCTCCCATCTCGAGGTCTTTGGATAAGCGTTTCACAAAGTGGTTACCAAGGCAAAGAGTGCCATGAGCGGTGGCAAGGCTGGAAGCTGAGGTCTTCTCTGGGTGACTCCACTCAAATGAGTCACCCTAGGTTGAAAAGACCATTTTAGAGGGAAGGATAGGTATTTCATCTGACTTATTTCGAAGTGAGAGGCATCCTTCTGGAGACTGTGTTGGCTAGCTCTCTGCAAAGTATGGAGGGGCCATGGGGTGATGTGTAACCATCTGCAGAATGTGGGACAATTATGAGATGAGCAGAGATAGTCCTCTCTCTTAAATCTTCTCCATTCCACTGACTCCTCTCTAGTGAAGACAGAGTAAGAAAAAACTTTTTCATTCCATTAATTTTCCATTTCCATCCACCGTGTATCTGCTTTGGATAATAATCTTTTAAATGTCTCCTTATACAGAGGACTGTAATTTTTCTTTCCCCTGCAAGCTCGCGTCCTCTACCTTGCTGGGACAGCAGGTGTTTTCATCTCTGATGACAATGGCACACATGCTTCTGCACGCAAGGACAACCCCTCATTTGTCTGCTGAGGCTTTACTAGTTCTCTTGTATTTTCTGTTCTCCCAACCTTTCCTGTACTCTGCAGCATCCCTTGTGTTTTCCCATCGCAGCACCCCTCGTGCTTTCCCATCATAGCATCTCTTGTGTTTCCCATCACTGCTGTTTGCAGAGCTGTTGTGCTCATACATAGCTGAGGATAGCTCATAAAGTTCCTGACTCCAGCTCTCTGTAAATGCATAGGTGTCATTAGTCTCGTTATGCACTTGCCACAGGAGGCCACTCAGTGTAGCAACTGGCTGCAGTGGTGTTTTGTGTCATGCCTTTATTGCTGGAGCTGGCCGTCCTCTGCTCTGTTGGTGTCTGTAGTGCTCTGGTGCGGCAGTGCCCGGGGCATCCCATGTGCTGGCTGGTTTTTGCCCCGGCTCCTGGGAGCAAGTGAGCAAAGAAGGGGAAGATGCCCCTGAAATGGAGCCGCAAACTTTGCAGGAAGCACTTGTTGATGCCTCTCTCTCCATGTCATTGCAGGCGAAAGACAGTGACGACGATGATGAAGTCACCGTCAGTGTGGACCGGGACCGCTTCATGGATGAGTTCTTTGAGCAGGTGAGAGATTTGTTTCTGCAGTGCAGCTTTAAACCTAGCTCAGAGCTTTCTGTTAGCTCTGGAGCAGGCTGCAGGGCTGTGGTACAGGCTCCCACCGCAGGCTGGGAGCAGTGGTCGAGGTGGGGATGGGGGTCCTGCCCTGGCTGATGCTGCTCAGCTGATGCTCCGGGTCCTTGGGGGTTACGCTTAGCATGCTGATTAACAGGAACCAGGCTTCCATGCAGACCTGGGGCTGTCATGGGCTTACCTGGCCCTATGGATGCTTTGCTGTCCCACCTCCTCCTCCAGAAACCAGTGGGGCAGCTGGGCCAGGTGACCAGTCGGTGGGAGCGGGTGAGCCTTGCAGCCTGCCTGCCTCCAGCCTGCTGCTAGAGTGGACCGGCTCTCCTGACAGCACCTCTGCGGAGTAGCAGTTTCTTCATGGGATTGATTTACTTTTGTGCCTCTCGTTACCAAACAAGAGGTTGTCTTCTGGCATGTAGGTGGCTGTAAGATCTGCATGTGGATTTTTAGCACACCCTTAGCATGGCATGTGTGTAGGGGGTGTTAAAATGTATCTGTGCAGGCAATGGAGTGGGGAATGAAAAAAATCTGATGTGCAGATGGAGGAAGATAAGCAAAGTGGTGGTGTGAGTCGAAGGAGAAGACAGAGCTAGGGGGTGGGCAGGCTGGCAGGCAGAGGGCACAAGTAGAGGCATGTCTCCTTGTAGTACAGAAGTGTGGGGAAGATGCCAGCATGGAATTGCTGGCAAATGTGCCCTCCCTGGTCTGTGGGGTGAGGGTCCAACTGGGCTTCTCAGCCCCTGGAGCAAAGAGCTGTGGGGGACTGAGCCAGGACAGAGCCTGGCTTGTGCAACCTCAGCAATGTTCTCCATGCTGGAGGTGCAGAATCTGGGAATCCATAGATCTGATGCTAATTTAAGTAAACCCCAAATGTTTCTCAGTGCATTGCAAAGGATACAGGACATAGAGTCTGCATTACATTGCTGTGACTGCAAAGCTGGCTGCTGTGATGTGGAAGGTCTAATTTCACGGTGGTCCTACAGTTTGAGGATCCAGATGGAAAATATTTGTCCAGGAGGATGTTTGCTGTGGTTCAGATTTGTCATGGATGCTTTGCGATAGGGTTTATTAATCCCTCCCCTTTCCAAAAGTCCAGGTACTCTCACAGGAGACCTGTCGTCTTGTCCATCTCCACAGGTGGAAGAAATTCGAGGGTTCATCGATAAAATTTCGGAGAACGTGGAGGAAGTGAAGAGGAAGCACAGCGCCATTCTTGCATCGCCCAACCCCGATGAGAGTGAGTGAGCTGTGATCTCCTTGAGTCCCTGTGGGCACGTGGCTGTGCCGTTCTGGGCCAGTTGTGGGGTGGCTGGAGTCAGGCAGAAGTCCTCTTGTCTGCAGGTGACCATGGTTGGAAAGCCACAAGCTGCTGAGGTGGTTGATGGCTGGGGTGAGGGAGGGCTGGGACCTTCGTGGGAAGGAGGTGGAGGCATGACTAATGGCTTTCTGACCTTGAAAGGTGGTGAGGGTCCAGCGAGGCTGCTGGAGGGGAATTCCTGAAGGGTGGGGCAACGTGGAGGCTGAAAAGAGCAAATGGCTGTTTTTATGCTGGTTGGCTATTGTCTTGCCCCAGGCTGCCTGGGGAGGGTACATGGATGAGGCAGCACTTGTAGAACAGGCTGAGCATTGCCTGCTTAGCCCAGAAATGGCACAGCTCTTCTTTAGGCCTGTGGTGTGCATTTGTGACCCTGCCCTTCCTGTCCTGAAGGACATTTTGTTGCTGGCTGGCCAAAGAGTCTGTCCTTCCAGACCTTACTGATGTATCGCTGTTTCTTCCTCTGTCTTGTGTTCCTGAGGAGGTTTGTTGCCAGGAACAGAAGTTAAGGAGCACAGCACCCAGGAAGGGGCAACATTTGGGAGTCTGTGGGATCTGGCAGAGTTAGAGCTGTGGGTGATGACCTTCCCTGTCCCCACGTGCAAGCAGTGCATCTCCTGGGGGAGCCAGTGGAGCCAGCACTGGCAGAGCACCTGGGGCTGGTGGGGTCAACCGGGCTTCCTTAGTGCAGAGGCTTTCCAACTTTGGTGTCTGCAAAGCCTTCCCGCCTTGTGCAAAGCCCAAAGGAGCAGGTGGGACCGCGGTGCTGAGCTGTGCAAGGGAGAGCAGGGGTGACCACAGCTGAGCGGAGCTGCTTATCAGTGGGGCTGGACCCTGGAAAGGCTCACCCACTGAGGGACATAATTTGAACGTCTCTGCTGCCCCAGCCTTCAGTCTTGCCATGAGCCCTTGTGGGCTCTCCTTCACCAACATCCCTCATGGTGCTGGTGGTCACAGGGCTGATGGTTGCTGTAGAGCTGACACACGGGATGGCTCTGAGCTGCCAGCAGCCCTTGTCATCGGCAAAGGTGTTGCTTTCATGGGCCAGTGGGTGACTGCTGAACACTTCTCATACCCTCCAGGCTGCAGTGTCCCTGGTGCAAAAGTGCGTTTAGGGGGCTGGGAAGCTGAGACCAAGTCTCTGTCTTGTCATCGACACCCATCCCATCCACTTCTCTTCATTTGCCCAGTGCAATTCCATGTCTGCTCATATCCAACTGTGAATTGTTTCTAGAGGTCCCAGGAGGTTGTCTGTACACACATTTTCTTATGTCCAGCCCTATGTCAAATCAATGGATATTGCTAATTGCTTGGAAGAACCTGGCTCTCTGGAAATAGTCTCCTGCTCATGCTCATCTCTCCTGGCACCTGCTCCTCAGCTAAAATTTACTTGGCGAAGCCTGGAAGCAAGGGTTTTTGTCAAGGGAATTCATGTGTCTCAGACTGTTGCTCAGTCATCCTCCAGGCTCTTTTATTCTGTGCTTGCACTGTAAGATTTTGCAGTGTTTCTGTCTGGGTGTTTCCTGGGAAGAGCTGTCATTGCTTTGCTTCTGGCTGCTGGGCTCATACAGCATGCATCGACACAGTGTCTGCTCGGGGCTGAGCCAGAGCTCCGGCTGCAAAGGGCATTTGTGGCCTAAAAGCATAATAATCTATCTAAAAGTCTGAGATCTGCAGTGAACAAGATATGGTGACATTGACGTGACTTCCAGAAGCATCCAGGACATGGAGAGTGCTCCTGGTTTTGTTTTACAGTGTTACCTTGCCTTGGTATTGTAGAAAATTCAGTTTATAATGCCAAAAACTGTTTGGGCAGCGAAAGAAGATCCCACACCTTGTTTAGAAATTATTGTTTTGTATTTTTGTGGTGTGTCCAGGAGATGCGGTGGGGCTGATCAGGTGCTCAATGGTAGATAGGCTCACAGACTCAGAGTGGTTTGGGTTGGAAGGGACCTTCAAAGATGATCCAGTCCAACCCCCCTGGCAGGGGCAGGGACATCTCCCACTGGATCAGGTTGCTCAAAGCCCCATCCAACCTGACCTCAAACACTTGCAGGGATGGGGCAGCCACAGCTTCAGTGGGCAACCTCTGCCAGTGTCTCGCCACCCTCGTCGCACAACATTTCTTCCCTATGTCCAAGCTAACCCCACCCTCGTTCAGTTTAAAACCATTGCCCCTTGTCCTGTTGGTGCAGGCCCTGGTCAAAAGTCTCTCTCCCTCTTTCCTTTAAGCCCCCTTCACGTACTGAGTGGCCGCAGTAAGGTCTCCCCGGAGTCGTCTCTTCTGCAGGCTGCACAGCCCCAACTCCCTCAGCCTTTCTCTGTAGCAGAGGTGTCCCAACCCTCACACCATTTTGGTGGCCTCCTCTGGACCTGCTCTAGCAGGTCCATGTGTGTCTTGTGCTGGGGACCCCAGAGCTGGTTGCAGTGCTCTGGGGGGGTCTGAGGAGAGCGGAGCAGAGGGGGAGCATCCCCTCCCTCGACCTGCTGGCCACGCTGCTGGTGATGCACCCCAGGAGCTGCTTGGCTTTCTGGGTTGCCAGTGTACGTTGCCAGCTGATATCCCGTTTGCCACCTATCAGTATACCCCAGTCTTCCACAGGGCTGCTCTCCATCATTCCTTCCTTCCCTCCATCCATGCATCTATCCATCCCCCAGTCTGTGCTGGTACTGGCGATTGCCCCGACCCAGGTGCAGGACCTGGCTGAACTTTGTGAAGTTTGCATGGGCCCACTCCTCACAGATGCATCACCACAAATCAGCAAGAGCTGCTCCGCTTTGACTGACCTTTCCTAGCTGGGTGGACGCCTGGTGTTGTCTCAGACCAGCCTCCAGATCCCTGAGGCTGCTGTGTGCCAGGGCTGCCGGTGCTGTGGTGTCAACTGAGCCGTGTTCCCAGGGCAGCACCTGTGTGCCAGCATCGCTCCATGCCACTGGGGGTGAGGTGTTGGAAATAGTCCTCAGTGTCCTCAGGACAGGACACAAACTTGGACATAGCTGCAAGGGTCTCAGTAGATGATCTAGAGAGGCATTAAACTCATCTGGCCTTGTAAGGGCAGGCTATGTGCTGTCTTGTGGGACTGCTCTTGGGATATCTCATGGTTGGATTAGGTGATCTTTAAAGGTCCCTTCCCAAACCATTCTGTGATAACTGATGATGTACCACTTGTAGCTTTTCCATTTCCCTCCGACTCAGCCAGACCGAGGGCAGCATTGCTCCATGTCCATCTGCTCCTTCACCTGCTGGTGACATGCACAAAGCTCAGCAGAAGTTCAACCAGAGACAGGATTAACCTCCTTGTTAACCTTGGCTGGAGGTCACTCCTGTGCTTCGGTGAGATGAAGGCAGTGCAGTGGGGAATGGTGGGTACCAGCGCGGTGTCTGCCAGCCTTACCGCCACCTTCCTGTACTTCTGAGCTCACAGAGAACTTGGTAATTAATGCAAAGGCTTGTTGTAATGCAGGGAAGTGAATTTATTGAGATTAATTTGGAAATTTAGAAGCAAGTTTTCCATGAGCCATGGGAGAGGGAAGCAGCCAAAGGGCACTAAAATGTAGGCAGTGAAAGACTGGTCTTGGTGTGCATGGTTTGCTTTTTAACATGGCAAGTGAATTACACCTGTGATGATAATCGAGGCAAGACATTGCTCTCTGTAGGGGCCAAGCTTTTGCGGGATTTGGGGTGCTGCTCGTCCCCTCTGGAACAGCACCGTAGTTATTTCTTAGTGATTTCTAAGACTTCAGCATCATGTGAAACCTTCACTGCAAGGTGATGGGAAGTCATCCTCCAGGGTATCAGAAGAAAGACACAGACTTCTCGTTCTTGACTGGAGGCAAATGTGCTGTGCATGATGCAGCTCAGTTTGGTGTGTGTTGTTGCTTCTCCATCAAGAGACACAAACTCCTTAAATGCCACTGGCAAGTCCCTCCTAGAGCTGGAGGACCTTGGAGTGGGGCTTCAGAAGATGAGGACAAAGCTGGGCTGGTAATTTGGGAAGCAGATGAACAGTAGTTGGGAGTTGCTGTTGGAGCACTGAGTGGAGGGAGGGAGGGAGGGATGGATGTATGTACACTGTCTGCTGGCTGAATTGGTTGCTGCTTTTTCAGGGTCACTAATAGAGAAGAAAGACTTCATAGATACAAACCTACTGGGACCTGTTTCTTAAATGACTGTGTGCTTAGGCGTATACAAGCCCTTGGTGCTCTCCTGCACGTGCTCTGCTGTTGCAGAAGAAGGGGAGGTCCAGGTGTCTGTGTAAGACCTGGATTTACCCACCTGCCCGGCGCAGGACGGAGGTGCTGGGCTGGATCCATGTCGCACAGAAGGGCTCATCCCTCCCCTCCCTTCCTGCTGATCCCTCTTCTGGCTGTACAGACTGTTCTTGGATCCATGTTGCTGCTGCTGCCTGGGCTTATTTTGGCACCCTGTGGGTGGGCAGCTGGCTGGCTTTGCCATCGTCCCGGCGAGGTGGCAGCCCTCTGCCTGCCTGCCTGCCTGCGCCTTGCAGCTTCAGTGGGCTCGCGCCCAGTTGCGGCGCTACGGGAAGGGTCTCCCCGCTGAGCAGCTCTGCGCTGCGAGTCGGGCAGCATCATGTCAGGGCTTGGGTGGGCTCGGAGCGGCTGAGGGGCTGTACTCCTCCTTGCGTTGGGGCCATTGCTACTGCTACTCCTGATTTCAGTCACAGCTCCTGGTAAACCTGTTCCTAAAATCCTTCCCAGTGAGCTGCTGCATCTGTTGTCGCTCCTGGCACCTGAAGCAGGCTGTTTGTCCTCAGTCCTTGGTCTGGGCTGCTTCCCAGAGAAGGTGGCTTTGAGTGGCAAGTTGCCAGTCAGAGTGGAATGAAGTGACGTTGGGTTTTTTTTCTGGAGCGGTTGGGAAGGGCTTCTCTGCCATTCGTCTTTGTGCATCGCATCCCTCCCCGCAGCGACGCTCTGCGACTCCTCGTTGCTCTGTTATATAACGGATGCTGTTTGCTGAATGAATTGCCTCTGGGAACGTAAATCTTCAAATCTGAAGTTGTGTTCTTTCAGCCTGTCCTCTCAGTCCATCTCCACAGGCTTCAGAAGACCCAATAAATATTTCAGACCTGGAAGTAGGTCCATGACAGCTCTGCACCAGGATGGAAGGGGAGGTTCAGTTGCATGTACACTTGACCTCCAGTTTCATAATTTAAGCTGTGCAGACTCGAGGTGGTGGCTTTGGACACCAGGGCGCAGGTGACTGGCCTGGCTGACTTTGTTCAGGCTCTCCATCTGCTGGAGGAGATTTAAGTTATTTGGAGAATGGCCTTTGTAATTCCTAGCAGACCATCTCCTGGCAGGGAGATGTGCCAGGTGGTCAAGGAGACAAATCGTAGCTGCTCACCTCTGTCTAATGCATTGAGGCAACACTGACTGGTGCCAAAAAGGTAATTTGGAGTTGTCTTGGTACCTAGGCTCCTGCCAGATGCCTTTGAGCAGGCTCTGTGCCCTCGTGTAAGTATAACCTTGCTACTCACCAGGTTCTTTTGGTAGGTGTCACAGCTGGAAGCCCACTTTGCTCAGAGGAGATGCTACTTGGGCACTGTTGGGAGGAAGGGAGGCTACAGCTGGTTCTTGCTGGAGCAGCTCTCCTTGGGCATGGCTTTCCATGACCTCTTAGCTCTGTTTCCTGCCATGCAATGGTTTTTCTGGGGGTGTATTCCCCCTGGTGCCTGGTCCCACCAGGGCAGAGAGGAGGTTTCCTTGAAGAATAGGAGTTGCAGTCATGCTGCATTGCAGACTTCAGACTCAGGCTCGTGTGCTGCTCCTTCAGGAGGAGAAGTATGAGAGGACAAACAAGGATTTTGGTGAAAAGCCTGACTTTGTTCTCTTGGCCTCTCTTTGCTCCTCCACCCTCTGTGCTGCTCCTCGTGGCTTCCCTGGGATGGGAAATCAGAGCCAACACAGACTTCAGCACACCTTGGAGATGGAGGTGAGAGGAGCTGGAGCTGCAGTGAAGCAAGCGTGGCCCCAGCAGAGCAAGGGACCTGGTGAAGGGTGTCCGAGCACATCCTGGACATGCAAAGCAAAGCAGTGTGTCCCCCCATTCACCGTGCTGCTCTCACCCCTGATCTGCAGCCTCATCGGTGCCACCCTTGCCCCAGTCATGTCCTGCTCAGGTCTGGCCAGGTGAGGTTTTTGATGCAGGCAGGGCTGTGGGGTTTGTCCTCGGTGCAGTATGGGGGCATGGCAAAGGCAGATCCAGCTCCTCAGCCTGAAGCAGGAATAGACTCACAGAGTGGTTTGGGTTGGAAGGGACATTCAAAGATGATCCAGTCCAACCCCCCTGGCAGGGGCAGGGACATCTCCCACTAGATCAGGTAGCTCAAAGCCCCATCCAACCTGACCTCAAACACTTCTAGGGATGGGGCAGCCACAGCTTCAATGGGTGACCTCTGCCAGTGTCTCGCCACCCTTGTACAACATTTCTTCCCTATGTCCAAGCTAACCCCACCCTCGTTCAGTTTAAAACCATTGCCCCTTGTCCTGTCAGTGCAGGCCCTGGTCAAAAGTCTCTCTCCCTCTTTCCTATAAGCCCCCTTCACGTACTGAGTGGCCGCAGTAAGGTCTCCCCGGAGTCGTCTCTTCTGCAGGCTGCACAGCCCCAACTCTCTCAGCCTTTCTCCATAGCAGAGGTGTCCCAGCCCTCAGACCATTTTGGTGGCCTCCTCTGGACCTGCTCTAGCAGGTCCATGTGTATCTTGCGCTGGGAGCCCCAGAGCTGGTTGCAGTGCTCTGCGGGGATCTGAGGAGAGCGGAGCAGAGGGGGAGCATCCCCTCCCTCGACCTGCTGGCCATGCTGATGGTGATGCACCCCAGGAGATGTTTGGCTTTCTGGGCTGCAAGCCCACATTGCTGGTTAATGTCCCATTTTCTGCCCACTAGTATCTCCCAGTCCTCCTTCGCAGGCCTGCTCTCCATCCCTCCCTCCCTCCCTACATCCCCCAGTCTGTGCTGGTACTGGGGATTGCCTGACCTAGGTGCAGGACCTTGCACTTGGCCTGGTTGGATGGCAAGGTATGGTGTGGATTTGATGGACATAAAATCATGAGTGGCCCAGGGAGTTTGGGCAGGGTTTGGTTGCTCACCACACCTTCCAGAGCAGGGCTGGAGATGGCGAGGACACCAATGCAGCTGGTAGAAGGCAGGGACCCCACCAACAGAGGTTGTCCTTCAGCCTTGTTGGGGTTGGCAGGGTTTGGCATGGCAGCAGAGCTACCTGCTTGCTGGAGGACTCAGGGAGCATGTGCTTTGCTGGACTCTGTTTGGGGAGGGGGAGCAGGAAGCCCCATCTTCCTCCCCTGTAACTGCCCCTGCTGCCTCCAGTGCTGGGAGCAGCGGTCCTGCTGCCTGCCTGCTTCCTCCTGCCACGTCTTTGAGGTCGGTGAGCTCACACCAAAACGAGAAGCTGCACTGTGGCAAAGGTGCACTTTGTTGTGCTGGCAGCGGCATGTGTGGAAGGGTGTGGGTGCTCGTCGGGCTGGTGGGGAGGAGATGCCATCTGCTACCCTGGGTCTCAGCATCCTACCTTCCTGCGTCCTGCTCATCTTCCTCCTCAGGCTAGGTCCCTAAGGGGAAGGTCTTCTCAGGCTGTCTTTGCACCCCGTGCGTGGTGCAGCTGTGGCAGGGGATGGCCCCATTGCTCTGCTGACGCTGCCCAGTATAGCAAACCTGGTGTGAGATGGAGACATGGAGGGGTGCTTTGTGCAGGGACGGGGGTTCCTCTGCCCACCGAGGAGGTTCAGGAGCTCCTGCAGAGCAGCTTCAACACCTCGCTTGGCTTGGGCATCCCGAGCAGAGCTCCACTAACGATGCCCGTGGTCATTATGGCAATGGCATGCTGTGCTTGGGGGCTGCCTTCAGTGGCTGCATCCTGTCTCTGTGTTACACAGAGATGCTTTTCATCACCCTTTTTTTCTGCAGCTCCTTCTTGAACAAGTTTTGTTTCTTCTCCCAGTAATTCTTGTTGAAGGGCCACTCTGGGACTTAACCTCCAGTGGTCAGGAGCCATCTTCTTATTTCCAGCCTGAGTCTTTTTATGATCAATTTACATACCAACGTCATCCCAAGAACAAATATATTTAGCTTAAATAGCTGTTTGCCCTTCTGGCTTCAACCACGCAGCAGCTTGGTTGTTTTGCAAGGGCTTTGCGCAATCCCTGCTTTCCCTGTCACCTGCCTCAGCTCTGGTTTTGAAGGACTGGGGTACCCCGGGGCATGAGGTCTCCAGGATTTTTGGGGGGCCCTGGCTGCTGGTCAGAATTTCTTGAGCTTTTCAGGCTGGGTTTGCCCTTCTCTTACCTTGTCATGTTGCTACCCCTGTGAAAGTTGGGGTCTGTCTGTGTGGGACAGGCCAGGGCTTCCCATGCCCGGGTGGTGGGTGCTGGGCCTGGGCACCCACAGGTGATGAGTGTTTGAAGGAGATGGATAGAGTGAGGGTTGGTGTGTCGTGGTGGCACATGTGCATGTGAGCAAGAGGCTCAGCTGTGTCAGGGAGCAAACTGTCCAGCCCTCCCCGATGTCTCCGGGGGATCCTTAAGGGAGTTTGGGATCAAGATGGCAAAACACCTCCCTTCAGCGCTAAACCAGCCCAGCACCTCCCAGAACCGATTTGGTGGGCGTCATGGGGTGCAGGCACAGCAGGGGCAAGCTTGGGTGCAGGGATGCTCATGCTGGTCCTCACCTTCCCTGGCCACTGCTGCCGCTCAGCAGCATGGACTTGTGTGAGGCTCCTGCAGCCACGTCACCCCCAGCATGGTGGCAACCACTGCCAGCCCTCAGGTGCTGCCCACAGGAATAGGATGCATAGACTTTCTGTGCATCATTCCAACGCCGCAGTGAGGGTGTCTGGGACATCTCTGCCTCTCTCTCTTGTGCCTGTGTGGCTTTTCCTTTCATGTCCCCTTGATGTGCCATATGTTATGCCAGGTGAGATTCCCTTTTACCATACAGCAGCTGTGCACCCCCCTGCATGCCCAAGCGTTGTGATCGCCAGCACCTATTGTCTGCTCCGTCAACCTGAACAACGCTGGGTGATCCGCGACACCAAGCGAATGCAGAGTAAATATCAATTAACTGTAGTCTGAATCATGGCAACATAAAAAGAATAAAAATCAGCTGCTCTGTAATTGTTTTGGGCTTAATTTAGACCAAACAATTAGTGGCACTCCTGGAAGACATGTTATTGCTGCCACAGGTGCAGCTTTTGCTGAAAAACTTTATCTCTGTTGGGCTGTGCATCCCGTTGCACTCCAGAGCCTCTTGCATGATGGGCAACGAGGAGGTGACTTTTGGAGCAGAAGCCCATCCTTGCTGCTGGAGGTATTGCTGCTCCTGTTGTAGTGCAGGAGAGCTCCTGTGGCTCCTAGGCTTTGTGCATCTTGCAGCAGCAGAGCCCCGGGATGGTACCGCAGCCCCTGTTCTTGGTGTGTCCCGGGTGGTTTGGGACAGAGTGACTGGCAGGAGGTGGGCAGCCCTGGGGGTGAGGGGATATGGGGCCAACACTGCCCTGAACCCCACTGCCTGTTGCACTCTCAGGTCTTTCTCCACTGGCTCCTCCTGTCTGCGTGTGAATTCGGCTCTGCTCCCCACCGTGCGCCTCCTGCCCTTGAACTTACAAGCCTTGGCTGGTCCTTGAGCTGTGACTGGGCCAGGGCCGTGGTGTGCCGCACTGGTGGTCCCAGCTGCATGGTGAGGCTGCCTGCCCTCTCCTGCAGCCTGAGTTGTTTGACCTGGGGAGGTTGGAAAGAGGGAAGAAAAAGGGAAAGGAGCAAAAATGAGAGGGGATATGGCAGCTGTGCCCCTTGCAGTGCTGGCTGGAAGAGTTTCGCTCTTCCTGCCCAGCAGGTTGGCCATGTTGGGACTCTTCCAGCAAGCAATGGGTTCAGCAGGCTGGGTTGCTGCCTGAGGCACGCAGCCGTGTGGCTCTCCTTGGGCTCTCTTCACCTTTCCCTGCTGGATTCATAGTGGTTGGGACTGGCTGGGCCCTGGATGTTGGGGGGAAAAGAGGAGCCGGAGGCCCCTCTGCAGCAGCCGGGAACCCCTGCTCCAGCAGGCAGCAAGCTGGGGTGCGGTGCTGGCCCCAGCAGGCAGGATGCTGGGTAGCATGGGGACATGTGTTGCAGTGGCACTGTTCCCGAGTGTTGCTTGCTTTTGACTCTGGCCTGTGGTTGAGTTTCTCTCATCTGCTTACAGTAGCCAGGATCCCCTCCCCATCCCCTTCTGTACTCCGTGTGGCATGAAAATTTCTGTGATTTCTAATACTTTTAGTTGTCAGGCTTGGCATTGGCGGGGGAGGCAGGTGAGGGGGGTTGAAGGCCAAAGGGTGAAAGAGCAGAAACATGGGGCTGCTTCAGGAAGCGCTGGGAAACGGAAACAACGAGACCGGGGGTTGCCTGCGTGCACGTGGCTTTTGCAGTACTGACGCTCTTCAGAGCCACATCCCCCCTCTATGAGCTGCCGTGTCGCCCAGCAGTGCGGCTTGGTGCACAACAGCGTGCCCTCGCCTCAGGGCTGGCGCACCACGGGGTACTGGGGGTGCTGCCTGTGCAGGCTGGAGTGGGGCGGAGGGGTGGGGTAGGATGCTCTCTAGCAGATCGCATCCAAACCCAGCAGTGTACGCTTTGCAGCTAGATCTCAGATTTCTCTTGCTAAATCTCCATTGTCTCAGTGTTAACACTGGGAGATAATCCGTTATTTGCAGAAGTAGGTTTAGGAGGGCTGAGATGAGCAAGCCATAAATCCTGTTCCTGTGCTTTCCCAGGATTACTTTGGCACTGCTGCACACTGCGGCATGAGGAAGGCTTTGTGCTTTCTAGGCATGCTGAGAGCAGGGGGGCAGCCTGATCTGGCCGGCAGAGCAGGGCAGGGGCGCAAGCAGGAGGAGGGTGGCCAGAGGTCCTGTGATCTGGGTCCCCAGCATCCCCCATGCCTGGGGATCACACTGCAGGCACTGCTGCTGCTGCATCACCCATGCCCAGGGGCTTCTGCTACAGGGGAGTTCCAAGAACTGGCTTTACAAAGCTATAACTAAGTTATTGAGAGATGAAGAAGTCAGTGACGGTGAATTGGAAACTGCTGGAAACAGCTTGAGGAGGTATTACTGGTAAAAACCCATCAGGTTTGGGGCAGCTGGGAAAATGGCAGTTGTGTGTGTGTCTTTGGGTAACCTTTACCCACGTGCGGCAGGGCGGCGTGCGTGGTTGTTTCAGGTGGAAGGAGAGAGAGGAGGAGTTGATTAAAGAGGAGATTTTAGGCAGGTGGTGGGAGGAAGCAGGCAGACGGAGCAGGAAATCCGAGTGCTGAAGGACTCTCAGAGCTTTTACAGTGTGGAGAAACAGAAGCACAGCAAGGAGTGCACATGGGCTGGGTCTGGAGGAGGAGGTGGGACAGGTCCCTGGCACAGGCTTGCGGGTGCCGTTTGGCTGGGCCGGTTGAGTAGGTGGTCACACGCTGAGGAGAGGAGACTGTGGCTGCAGCATGGGAGACTTTATGCTAGACAGGGCTAGTGTTTGCCAGAAGTGGCTTCTCCAACCCGTTGGATCGTGTTGTGTCCAGACTGCGGCAGTCAGAAATGGGGAGTTCCTGCGTCTGCTGTGTTGTCCTCTGGCGCGAACAGACGCGAGTGCTGCAGCCAGTTTGGCTGTCCACAGTTTGAGAACAGTGTGCATCAACTGAAAAAGCTGTTGAGGAGAAACCGGGAGAGCGACCGAAGGGCTGACAGCTGAGGTACCCAGTGGGAAACTTGGCGGTCTGCTGGGAGAGCAGGTTGGATGGTGATGGGACCACTCCTGCAGGGAGCACCCAGCTAGACAAGCCCAGCTGGGGAATGGGTTTGATATCAGGGTGGGTGGCTCACCACTGGGAAGGGTTGCCTGTCCCATCCCTGACAATTATCAGTGGAGAGCAGAGGTCCTCATAAAACCAGTTCAGGAAAGACCAACCAGTGTCTGAGTGGGTCAGGCTGGGAAATGGCAGGAACTGGTGAAATGAGCTGCTCTGCCTTGGCCAGCGGCAAACCCGGCGGGCGGGCACATCTGCCCTGCGTGGGCAGGACCTGCCGAGCTGCCCACCACCCTTCCCTGCAGGTCTGGGGTGAGTGCTTACTGCTGAGCTTACTTCACTCTTTCAAGAACAAGACTGGAGTTGTTCAGAGTTCAGGCAACGCTGATAGTGCTGCTGGAAGTATTCATGAGATACCTATGACCTTTTTACTGCTGAATAATGACAAAATAAAGAGACCTAGAATAGGATTGTAGGATAGTCCAGTCCAGTTGTGCTGGCCCGTTGCATGGCAGCAGGGCTGTGCAGCATGTGGATCCACACCTAGAGGGGCAGAAACCACCATGCTCAAAAAAGGGGAAATAAAGGAGAATACTGAAAATAGAGAAAATCTACACTCCTGGCTGGAGACCCAAATCAATATTTTACCCAGTGCTCAGAAATAGCATACAGAAGTATGGCCTAATATTACAATGTGGTAAGGCCAAAAAAAATTATTCTTAGGGGAAGGTTTGGAATATAATCCTGTTCCTTTTTTAAAAGTTAGTTAACACACTGCTGCTGTATATTGGATTGAATTACTGCATTAATCAAGTGTTTGAATGTCATTTCAAATCTTTCCAGTGCTTGTTTTAGGAGAAAATATTCACACAGAAAATAGCTATTTCCCCCTAAACACCCCCTCAAATCCCTGTATTTTATTGCCTCGCGACACCGCCCACCTTCAGCATGTAGCTCCTGCCTACTCTCCCAACACGTTGCGCCAGCCCCCTCTCTCTTGGGTCTCTGCCTGCCGCACTCCTACTGCACCCGCGTTTTTGATCTCGGGGGCTGCTGCCTGCTTGCTGCCTGTTCCTCGGCACTGCCAGGCTGTGCATCCCGCGTTGGCGTGTGGGTGCATCAGCAGCTGCACGGGGGTAGTTGGAAATAACGATTTCCCTGTAACCCAGGAAGATGATTAATTGCCGCAGAGGGTATTGCTGCCCATTTGCCGTTAATTGGGAGCCCTGCAGAGAGCTGGGTGGTGGGGGTCTGCCTCCTGGCAAATGCCTGGGAGCTGCCAATTTGGAGCGGTTGCTGCTCCGGCAGCTGCCAGCTCCAGCCCTTGCAGGCAGAGCCCCGCTGCCTGCACAGAGCTGACTGCCTGCCCAGCGTGGACTCATCATCTCTGTTGGCAGAGGTGGCTGGATGTTTAACGAGGGCATCAGAGGTGCTGGCAGGAGCACCCGCAGGTAGATCCAGGCTGTTCCTCGTGCCTTTGGGAGCTGCTGCTCAACAGCCCTGCTCCCGCCTGTGCAGACATCTGCACGGGTGTTCATCAGCCCTCCTGTGGGGTGTACGTGGACATCCACATGGATGTTCACCAGTCCTGCCACCCACTCAGCAGGCACACAGCTCGGGCATCTGTGGAACATTACTGGGTATGAGTGACCGCCGATTTCCCAAGCTGGGCGTTGTTTGTAGCTGGGAGCTGCCCAAAAGCTTGGTTAGGACCTGGGGTTTATTTTTGTTTCCCCTTGTCAGGCTCCTTTGCCATGTCCCCAGGTTGCCCACACTGGCTGGCTTGTGACCACCTCCCTTCTGCCCAGCTTTAGGTATTTGCGCAGGGGATGCAGGAGTGGGAGGAAGCCTTATGGGCCTGGCATGGAGGGATTGGCTTCATGCATGTTCCAAAGCCCGGACCAGTGTGTCCCCTGGCTTCTTCCTCCACCATGGAGGTGGGCTCTCTCCAGCTTATCTCAGGTCGTGGTGAGGCTGAGGCTGTTTGCTCAGGGAATTTGGGGTGAATAGCAGGGAGTGTGGCTGCTTTGGAAGTCTGGGGATGACAAGGTGCTGGGGAGCTTGTGGGTGGGAGATGGGTTGTGGTGTCAGGACGACAGTTACAGCTTCAGTCTGAAGATGGGAGAAAACCTGCTCCAGCACAGGCTCTCCGTGGGGTCACAGCTTCCTTCACACACATCCAGCTGCTCTGATGTGGGGTCCTCCGTGGGCTGCAGGGGGACAACCTGCATCACCATTGTTTTCTCCAGCAGATGCACAGGAATCTCTGCTCCAACATCTGGAGCACCTCCTCCCCCTCCTTCTTCACTGACCTTGGTGTCTGCAGAGTTGTTTCTCTCACATATTCTCTCTCCTCTCTCACAGCTGCTGTTGCAAACTGTTTTTTACCCTGTCTTAAATACTTTATCAAAAAGGTACCATCACTGTCCACTGACGGGCTCAGCTTTCGCAGAGTGACATGTCTGTCTTGGAGCAGGCTGGCAGCAGCTGTGCCCACCAAGGGGGCAGCTCCTGGTGTCTTCTCACAAAGGCCACTCCTGCCACCCCTCTGCTGCCAACACCAGCAGCCCCTGTACTGCTGGTTGTGAAAGTTCATAAAATCACAGACTCACAGAGTGGTTTGGGTTGGAAGGGACCTTCAAAGATGATCCAGTCCAACCCCCCTGGCAGGGGCAGGGACATCTCCCACTGGATCAGGTTGCTCAAAGCCCCGTCCAACCTGACCTCAAACACTTCCAGGGATGGGACAGCCACAGCTTCAATGGGTGACCTCTGCCAGAGTCTCACCCTCCTCATCGTACATTTCTTCCCTATATCCAAGCTAACCCCACCCTCGTTCAGTTTAAAACCATTGCCCCTTGTCCTGTCAGTGCAGGCCTTGGTCAAAAGTCTCTCTCCCTCTTTCCTATAAGCCCCCTTTAAGTACTGAGTGGCCGCAGTAAGGTCTCCCTGGAGCTATCTCTTCTCCAGGCTGCACAGCCCCAACTCTCTCAGCCTTTCTCCATAGCAGAGGTGTCCCAGCCCTTGGACCATTTTGGTGGCCTCCTCTGGACCTGCTCTAGCAGGTCCATGTGTGTCTTGCGCTGGGAGCCCCAGAGCTGGTTGCAGTGCTCTGCGGGGATCTGAGGAGAGCGGAGCAGAGGGGGAACATCCCCTCCCTCAACCTGCTGGCCATGCTGCTGGTGATGCAGCCCAGGAGATGCACATTGCTGGCTGTTGTTCATTTGTCACCCACCAGTATCCCCCAGTCTTTCTCTGCAGGGCTGCTGTCCCTCCTTCCCTCCTTTCTTCCCTCTCTCCCTTCCTTTGTGTGCTCCCCCACTGTCATACATGCTACAAATGGTTGCATTGGTCAGAGTTGAAAAAAATTCTAGAAAATTAGGAAAGGGTTGAGTCAGTGCCTTGCAAACCAAGCATCTAATTTTTTTCTTCTTGTTTTACTTAGCTTGAATAAATAAGTTGCAATGTCAGACTCTGAGCTCTGTTTCCAAGAAGTAACATCAGCCTTAGGGAACTGAAGGACTGCTTAGAGGTCATTGATATCCCAGATCTCTTTTGGCAAATGGGACTTCAGCTGGAAAGTCCTCTGCCGGGCTGCCCTCCATCCATCCATCCATCCATCCATCCATCCATCCATGCCACAGTCTGTGTTGGTCCTGGGGATTGCCCTGACCCAGGTGCAGGACCTTGCCCTTGGCCTGGTTGAAGTTCTTGAGGTTCACATGGGCCCACTCCTCCAGCTTGTCCAGGTCCCTCTGGATGCCACCCCTTCCCTCCAGCATATTGAGTGCACCACTCAGCTTGGTGTCACCTGTGAACTTGCTGAGGGTGCACTCGATCCCACTGCCTGTGTCATTGATGAAGATATGAAATAGTATCGGTCCCAATCTGGACACCATTCATTACAGGTTTCCACTTGCACATTGAGCCATTGACTGCAACTTTTTGGACACAGCCATCCAGCCAATTCCCTGTCCAACTATAGTCCATCCATCAAACCCATATATTTTCAATTCTAGTTTCTCCGAGTTCCCCCAGCTTTTCCTCTGGGGAGAACTCTGCTTCAGTGCCAGCTCACTTCAGCTGTGATTCAGCAGTCGTGCTGGAAGCCGTCCTGCCTACAACAGCATCTCTCTCGTTTCTGTACTGGTTTGAACCTCCAAGGTCATGGCCAAGCCCGTGTTTTCCAGCAGCGGTGGCTGCAAGGAAGTGTGCTGCAGCCATCAAGGCTAGTGTGATTTCTGGAGCACTATGGCCAAGTGCTGGCTCACCTGCCATGCCAGGAGGAGAGGGATGGCACCGGAGTCGTGCACTGTGCGTGCGGTCTGGCAGAGTGCATGCAGCCAGCTTCCAGCAAGCAGTGAGGTGAAACACCTGCAGAGAAGCAGCACAGGAGAGAAGCCATTCCCACTGCCGGCTGCTGGGACACTAGAGTGCCTCCCAGCTGTCCCGCTGAAGATTTAACCTAATCAACCTCTGCAGAGGAGGTCCCAGCAGAAACCCACAGGCTGCATGGCTAGGTTGTCGGTCCTGCATCCCTGCATGCTCTGAGGTCTGCAGGGGCTGTGCACACATCAGGTCTTCTGCATTGCTGCCCCTCCCCTCCCTGAAACCCTGCCCGAAAACACCAAACCCCAGTGGTGTTTCTGCTGACCCAGCTTTGCAGGCTGTGCAGTTTGCTGCTTAATTATCAGGGCTTGGATCCCCTGCCTGTAATAAGTGGGTGCTCACTGGTGCGCTCTGCAGATGCTCTGCAGCTTTGTGTGCCCACAGTGGGATGGAGATGGGAGTGTGCACCCCAGTCGTGTCTACACCCTGGACACCCTCTCACTCATTTGGTGCACCCAGCCTGCCGGGGCTGTCCCCGATAGTGATGTCCTGGCCTATGGCTGGGGATGGTTTAATGGGATGTGGCGCTGCTGAATAATTTGTCTCACGCCTGAGACTTTCTGCATAACGTGGCTGGCTCGTAGATGCAATTAATGCAATCAGTAGATTGCTGGGCTGTTCTTTCAGGGACTTGTCGTGTCGTTAGCACGCTCCAGTTCCTTTCCTGTTGGCAATGGTGTGCTGTGTTTGGACCAGTCTCCTCCGGAGGCGTTGACATGAGGACATGTGGGCTGGGGAGCTGTTACCATAAATCCTGGCTTGTGACTGAGAGATTAGAAATGGGGTTTGGCTTCATATTCCAGACTCAGCAGCCTGAATATGTAATGTTTGCTGATGCTGGCTGATAGGGACAAGGAAATTAGTTGTTAATTTGTCACCCCAATAGCAATGCCTGCACCATGTCAGTGACAGTGATGGTCACTGGGTGTCTGGTCATCCCTGGTAAGCCAGAGATAAGCAGAACCTTGCATGGCCCTTTGCTCTGCCCAGTCTCCCAGCCTCGGAGGGTTTTCTTTTTTTAGGGGCTTTCATTCAGTTTTATCTATTTTTTCCCTGCTGGTGAAGGCTTTGGTCCAGGTCTCAGCTGGCAGATCCTTCCCTCTTGGCTCTTCTCTGCCAATGGGCACCTGAGTTCGATGTCCCACATTACTGCTGGTGGCCACAGCGATGAGTAACCCTCTCCTGGAACTGATTTCTTTTTCCAGTGAGTTGTTCTTGATGATTTCTTGAAGGCCAGGCTTTCGCCTCTCCTCTCCATGCTTCCTCCACCTCTGGGAGCAGCCCTTGACGTGGTGCATCAAGGGTTATTACCAAAGCCATAAGGAGAGTCTGGAGCTATGTGAGCTGAGGTTGCTCTCTGTGAATTCACTGCTGCCCTTGCGTTGCCTCCACGTAGTCCCCTGCCAGCGCCTGGTCTTAACAGTGTTTTTCAGGCAAAGGCTGCATTTGAGTTCATGATGTCTTGGACCGTGGGCTGCTGTGTCCTGTTATGACGTGGAAAGTGTTGATATCCCACGTGGGTGGGTGTTAGGACAGTGCCAGCCCCTGGGAAGAAGAGCGGTTTGGTAGGGTGGGCGCTGTCTGGACCTTGGGTGGTTTGTGAGCTGTATTTTGGAAAGTTGCTTTTCTTCCTCCCCGCTTTTTAATTTTTGGGGCAAAAACCTTACAGTAATCAAGTAGACCTTAAAAGATACGTTCTTTTCCCCTGAGGGGGGATGCTCTGGTGGAGCTGGGGGTGAGTATCTGCTGGTGGTCACTGACTCAGGGGACTTGTATTTATTGTTTGCGAAGTGGAGGTATTTCTGAAAACAAGTCATTTTTGCTGAGTAGGTGCCTGCACCAGGGCAGGGATGAGCAGCAAAGAAGTGTCTTCCCAGCAGCTGGATGGTGCTGATTCTCTCTGGCTCTGGTGATGGAGGGAAGAGGCGTTGGATACAGTAAAGGCATTAGCTCATGTTTAAAAAAGATTTTTATAAGAAATAGTTGCTCACTTTGGGAGGTCGGCACTGCAGGAACACAGTCTTGTTGAAGGGCTTTAAACAAAACCACGGGAGGTCAGGAAGCGCCCCTGATATCACTTTGAAAGTCTGGATTAGTGAAGACTGACCCTCAGTAGAAGGAGGATCGGGTTTGGGAACATTTCAGAATGGTGTACACAGATCTGAAGTCCTTGATGGAGTGCACCCATGGTGCTGGGGGAGCTGGCTGGCGTCATTGTGAGGCCACTTGCAATTATCATTGAAAGCCGATGGTGATCAGGGAGGTGCCTGAGGACTGGAGGAAAGCAAATGTCCCTCCAGTCTTCAGGAAGGGCGAGGAGGAGGATCAGGGGAGCTCCAGGCTGGTCATCCTCCCTGTGACACCTGGGAAGGAGCAACTAATCCTGGAAACTGTTTCCAGGCACATGAAGGACAAGAAGGTGATCTGGAGCACAGGTTTACAAAAGGAAAATAGCACCTGACCAACCTGATAGTTTCTATGATGGCTGGCTCGGTGGGTGCAGGGAGAGCAGCAGGTGTTGTTTGTCTTGGTTTTAAGCAAGACTTTGACACTGTCTCCCATAATATTACCATTGACAAAGTAGGGAATAGATAAGTGGACAGTGAGGTGGATTGCAGACTGGCTGAGGTGCTGAGTTCGTGGTGGTGATCAGCATGAACACCTGGTGGAGGGGTGTGAAGAAGACAGAGCCAGACTTGACCACATGGTTGAAAAAGCAGCTGTTCTGTGGATGCAAGCCCTTTTGATACCTGATGTGGAAACAGCCAGCTTCAACATGAAAAGCAAACTGAGAGCAGTTGTCCCTGAGCTACACTGAGTACAGCTCAGCTGAGCCATCTGCGGGGAAGAGGGAACTGGTGCCTGTGGAGCAGGGGGTGGGCACAGCACGGCGGAGGGATGAGCTGGGTCCTCCCTGCAGAAAGGGAGAAGAGCAGTTTGTGGCTGTGGGATGCAGGGGAGGGAGTGGGGAGGAGAGGTGATACCATGCTGAGCTCAGTGTCATGGCCAGGATGTTATCCCAATACTTGAGGGAGAGATGGGAGCAGCCTGGTTGCTTTGGAAGAAATGTCCTCTGCCCCTCATGCTAGTAACTGGGTGCTTTTGCCCTTTTCTGGGCTCTGCCTGCGGGTGCAGTGGAGCTGAGTGGTCACCTCCTTTGGCTTGCACAACTGCCACCCGGTGCAGGCTGTAGCATCTTGGGTTTCCCCGCAGAATCATGGACTCACAGAGTGGTTTGGGTTGGAATGGACCTTCAAAGATCATCCAGTCCAAGCCCTCTGCCATGGGGGCAGATTGCTCAAAGCCCCGTGCAACCTGACATTGAACACTTCCAATGGTGGGGATCCAGTGAGAGGCAGCCAGATATGTGTGACCAGCAGAGGCTTCAGTTTGGTGTTGAAATCATCCCCTTTGTGGTCCTGGGTGTTGAAATCTTGGTTCTCACAGGGGTCCCCATCAGAGTCTGGGGGATGCTGGAGGTCTTGGCTTGACACCCCACTTCTTGAGCAGGCTCGTGGTGCTTGTTATTCGATGAGGACTTTGAGTACATTGTGAGATCTCATCGCTGCTGCCAGTTGTGCCACCAGGAGAGGGGTGCCACATGGAAGTGCTCCAGGAGAGCAGGGGTGATGGCAGCCACATTTAGGATGGAAATGAGGTGATCCACAGTTGTGCCCATGTGAGAAAAGCTGTTGTGTGTGTCCCAGGTATCACCCTGCATAGGGCTTGGCTGGGGGCTTGCTTGGAGGTTTCTCTTCAAGCAGCTGCAGAACTGCCAGGCATGTGATGGAACTGCTGTGGTGGAGGGGTGACATCCCCGTTTCTTTTGGATCTATTTCTTAAAATCCCAGTGTTAGGAGTTTGGACCATGAGTTCCCCCAGCACTGAGCCTGCAGAGTTGGAGATGAACAGGTGACCGGCTCCTGCCTCCTGCTGCTCAGAGGACTCTGAAACAAATGTTTTGGGCTCTGGACAGGCAGGTGACATTACTGGGGGGACTGGGACTGAGACTGAGCCCCATGTGGCAGCTGTGTCACACCACAGTGCAGGCAGGCAAGGACCTCAAATCAGGGACTTGTCAGCCATGTGTATGACACCAAATCCCCTTAAAAATCTCAGTCTGAAGTTTAATGAGCAGATTGAGGTGAGTGGTGTGTGGGAAAGACCCTGGGTGTTGGAGTGGGGTGCAAGGGTGTCTGAAGTCATGTGCAGAATAAGTAGCAGAACATGAGCATCGAAGGGGCTGGAGGATCTTGCTGTAGGGTTATGGGGGGACTTCTCACAACATTTCTGCCATCCAGGAGATCTGCTGAATTATAGCCTCCAATTAAGCTATAAAGAAAAGTTCTCTGACAGAAGAAACTGCGAGTATCAATAGAGTTAAATAGCAGTGGGGAACCTGTGCATTGCTGGCAGATGCTGATGCAGATGCTTCACATGGGAAACAAAGTGGTGATGAGTTATGGCATTGCAGCGGAAACACCCTAGACCTGAGACCTTTGGGGTTTGGGAGGCCTTTAGTTTGCATTTGGTTGGGGAAATGGGAAAAATTATTGCTGTTTCAGGCAGGAAGGCTGCAGAGGCTCTGATGGGGCAGCACTAGGTTTGAAGGCTCTCAGAGGAGAGCACGGCTTGTACGTGGCCCTGATGCTTCCCTCATGGTGGCATTTCTCCCCCGCACTGATCCTGCCTCAGTTTCTGCAGGTCTGCTGGAGAGAAATGTTTTCTGAGGACAGGCAGCATAAATCTTGAGCTTCCATTTAATGCCAGCAGAGCCTGCTTAATAGGTTTAAGCTTCTTGCCGTTTCCTAGCACTGTTAATGAGTTTCCAGGCCCCACAGAGGTGGAGCAGAACTGTATTATTTTCCTAATCAAGTTATCAGATTATTAGCAAAAATGCAAATAAAAGAGCTGCTTTGGCTGTGAGTAAAAAAAGAAGCACTGTCTGGAGAAGCACTCTGTTGTGGGCACCACGTGGCAGATAATGGAGGGCATTATAATCAGGCAGGGCCAAATAATTGTCAGGGAAAGAAGATAAAATGCAGCTGGGATGTGGCCTCCTCTGATTTCTGGCCTGGGGCTCTCCCATGGAAGATTTTTCTTCTTAATTGTATGAAGCTGTAGATGTTAGAAGCATTTATTGAGTCACTTCATGAGTGTACCCTACTGGTAGAAGAGCTCACGAAGAGTTAATGGATGATTAATTAGCTTAGAGGTAAATAATTAATCAACTGGTGTAGAATCCAACAGGTCAGAACTTGGCTTCTGATCTGTAAATACTCATGTGCGCACAGCTGAAGACGATCTTGTGCAGATATTATTTATTACAAGCCTCCAGCCCTTTGCGAACCACTTCTTTGTACGCTTCTAATAAGAAGAGTGATCCATCATTCATTGCTCAGATAACTGCCAGAGGTTGTCACGGCTGGTAGTGGCGCTTAGGTAGTAGCATTTTGACCTGTAAATCTAAAATAACTCTGCATGGGAAAGGAAGTACAGCTCCTGTCCCATTTAAAAGCATGGCACTGAGGAACAGGGGAGATAAAGACCTCCCTGGTGTCCCCGCTCTGGTGGCACTGCCCGGAGGCAGGCTGTGGAAATGGGAGCAAGATGTCTGCAGTACTGATGACTGCACAACTTGGTCATCAGCCAGAGGAGAAGTCATGCAGCACAGAGGTGAGATGTGAAACAGTGCTGAGACATTGTACCTTGTGTTGGAAAGGGCTTCACCTGAGGAAAGCATCTCTGCTCTTGTGTTTTGAGCTTTCTTGTGCTCCCGTTATTGGTGGCCGAGGAGGGTTGCCTGGTACCCTGGGTACTGAGTCCAGCTATGTTATGTCGATAAGGATGAGAAGCTCTTATCCAGGACAAGGTGAAACCTTTTATCTTGGACAAGGTGAAAGCTGCAAGGAGGAGCACAGGATGAGTGAGAATTCTGGTTATTTGTTAACTAGCATTATTCCACTTTTTCTTTATAGCAAGGGATCTCCATACGGGATTCACTCTCTGCTTTAGAGAAAAGCACTGGTGTTCTGTCCCTGTGATAAAACACAGGTGTTCCCTATTTTGGGCAGGTGCACATGCAGCCTTCTTGTGGAAGGCTTTGTATGTGCCCAGCTGTACTTGGAGCCTTTCTGTTTTCTCCATGTGTCCCCCAGTCAGAGCTGGAGGCCATCAAGAGGTGCATTGACCTGATAATTTCCTATAGCAGTTGCTTCCTGGACCTGGCTGTTGTACTGTCTCCTTCCCACCACCCCGCATGCTGGTGAGTCAGCAAGCTAGAAGGTTGTCCCATGCTGGATCCCATGTGGCAGAGTTTTGCCACTGCCCCAAGCAGAGGACCCGCCCTGTGGGCACCCTACCCATTTACTGACCCCATCTGAGACAGGTCAGATCAGAGATGTTAATTTAAATGCCTGTGATATTGCTTTAGTCTGTTTTGGTGGAAACTATCTCCAAAGCAGCTGTTGAGTGTGCCTGTGTGCGTGCGAGGGTGTGTGTGCCTTTTCCTACAACCCAACAGCTTCTTTGTTGGTGTTCTCTTAGCTGTTACCTTCTTGGCCCCGGTCTGAGCCTGCTGGAAGCCTTTCCCTCTTGGGTCTGGTCAAAAGTGGTGGGTACAAGTGTTGAAACTTCTTATTTTGTCCCTGTAACCACAGCTACAAAGGGAACAGCTCCTGGGGAAAGTTTTGGTGGAAAATAATCAAATCCTGATGTGCCTATGTGCAGGCTTGAGTCTGTGTCAGTTCCAGCCTTTCTCTAGTGCCGTGATGTGAAACCATCACTCGTTCCATGCCTGTGGTTGATGCTTTGAATATTGCTTGGCTTTTTACTGCAACATAAAAAGGTTTAGAGTTATATTAATATTTCAAAAATGTAATAAACAGTTGGGCTATTACAACTGGACAGGTTGTGTTGAAGGGTTTCAGGTTCACTGGTTTTATCTTCAGGTCTTAATTTCCACTTCAAACAATTATTGGTCTTTAATCTTTTAAAGATGTAATTGTAAAAAGGCTCAGCAGAAAGAGGCCCTCAACCTCAGATAAAGAACACCTGGGTTCAAGAAGGAGCTGACTCCTTGAGGAGTCTCTGGAGCCCTGAGAGTAGTTGGGGAAGCTCAATGTTCATTAGTGTTTATCTAGAGCAAAGAAGTATAGATGGTTTGTTTCTGTGGTTACTTCAATTAATCACTGGACAGAAACCCCCAAATTTCTCCCAAAATGTTTCTGGGTCAAAAGCAGAGCAGGGGCAGACATGCCGGAAGGTTTTTTTCTATGCTCCCTTTGCCTTTGGCTTGTTGGAGCAACCTGTGATGCTGCCCTGCTCTTCCCGGCTGCAGTGTGACGCTGTTTGCAGATAGGCAGGTGTTCTCTTTGAAGCTTTTCCATTGAAGAAACGAGGCTGAAGTTATGAAGTTCTCTTAGTCGGCCAAAGCTGCTGGTGAGAAACCGTAGCCAATGCGACCTCCACCGGTCCTTTCCTTTCTTGTTCTTTTTTAGCATAGTGAGAACATTTTGAAGAAGAGGTGGCAATGTCGACACTTGAAAGGCAGCCTCTTTCTATAGGAGGAATGGCAGAAAGAGCCAGATGCCAAATCTGCTCTCCAAATGCAGACAGTAAAGCCCTGTCATTGTGGGTGGAGAACTCTTCCCTGTTGTACCTCAGCTTGGAAGAAGCACTGGTGTCTCTGCATTGCTTCTTGTCACCCCACCTGCTGTTGTTTGATGAAAGACAATTCAAACCTCATGCTGATTCCCAGGTTTTTGGGGCCAAGGTCCTTCTGAGCACAGAGTCACCTGTAAAGGCATCAGCCTGTGGTGATGGTAGAAGATGACACTATGTATGTGTCATCCTAAGCTGAGGAGTGCTCTTTGCGAAGTGTTTGGAAATGATGTGTGTAGTAACATTTTTTCCATTGAGAGCTTAAAGGTTTTGAATCATGAATCAAAAACTAGCATGTCCATGCCTTTATAATGCCCATTTTGCTAAGCAGGTTGGGTATGTGAGAGAGAAGCTGGGATTTTTCTGTACAGGTATAGGCTTTGAGAATAATGCAGCTGAGTGACTCATGTGTGTTCAGCCCAAGTCAGAAATTAGGACACTTTTATGCAAGGCATGTTAACGTCTCTTAAAAATGCTACAGCTATAAGAAGTGCCTTATTCTTGGCATCCATCTGGGTTCTTGCAGAGACAGTGCTTAGAGTGGGTAATGGCACCATGTGTGGATTATACATCTCGCCGTGACCAAGATGAATCTGGAGCTCCCAATCTGGAAGATAATTCTGTGCCTTCAGTGTACTGCAAGGGCTTTTAATAGCTTATGGTGCTACAGGAAAGCAGCCTGGTGGGAAAGCAATTTGAAAAACGTAAGCAGAATATCACCCACCTCATTTTCCTCTGAGTTTTAAGAAGATCCTGCTTAGCAGTTCTACTTCTGCAGTGGTGGAGCCATGTCAAATGGAACTGCTGTCAAGATTTAGCTGTGGGTAGGATGTGTAATTTTTGCTTTTAATTGCAAATAAAATAAAGCAATATCTAAACCCTCATTTGTATTCTTTTTTGTTTGTCCTGTTGTTCAGTTTTATGTGAAAAAATGCTATCTAAAAGGAGACATCAGTGTATGGCATCGTAGCTCCATTTCCACGGTGGACCCGTTTCTGTACCAGCTCTGAGCAGGGTGTTGCTCGCAGCATCCAAACCCTGGGGAGCTCCTGCTCTCTCACTAGAGAAGCTCTGAGCTGATTTTTTCAGCAGCCTGGAGCGAAGAATCTAGTAGTTAACTTTGCTGCTGAAAGGCTTCCTATTGGGACCAGCCTCTGTCCTTGTCTGAACGCACTGCTGGTGGGGAAGGTGGTGACTAATATGGATGGAGCTTGCTGGTTGTGAGCGACAGAAGGAATGTAAAGAAATCCATATTTTTGTGATTGAAGTAATTTGTTACGTGAAAAATCCAGATTCTTGTGATGGAAGGAGGCTTTTGTGAGCCTGCGGTAGTGCCTTCTTGCAGACAGCTGCTTCGGTGTCCCTGGCAGTGGGGAGCACTGGTGCTGAGGCATGAGCCCGCCTAGCTCTGTTTCTAGCAGGAGGACCATGATGCTTGGCTGTTGGGGTTGGTGTTCAGGCAGTAACCTCCTCCTATTTCCAAACTTTGAATTCAGTAAAAGACCAAATTAAGTTACATGAAGGCACTAACTTGTGAACTGTCCAAGGTTGTCTAAAGTGTGACCTGGAGTTTTAGGCAGCAGTTCTGGCTTGGTGGGACCCGGGGCTTGGAAACCTCTCCTTCATTACATGTGGCTGGGACTCATAATTAACATCACTGAATGAATGCAAATGTAAAATCCATCCTGCTTTGCGTCCAGGCAAAACCATGCCCAGACAGGGTGGAGTGCATCAGGGTGGTGCTGACTGCCAACCCTGAGCTGTTGCCCCCAGGTTCCATTCCTGGTAGTGAGATGCGCTCTCTACCCTCATCCTCTAAAGGCAGATGCTGTGCAGGCTCCTTGGCTTTCTGCTGAACTGCTCCTGCTCTGGTGCAGGCTCACCCTTTGCCCCCCACACTGGGATGTGCAGGGTGCTGCTGCTGCCGGGGGCAGTAGGAAGGGAGTTGGCGGGGTTGGTTTTGATGCATGGGGTGATTCCATGTCCTCCTTCACGACAGCGCTGTGGGGGTTTCCAATTCCCCAGCTTGGGGCAGGCTGTAAGCGAATCTGCCCTCATCTCGAGGAGCCTGTGCAGCCAGGGACACCGTGCAGGTGGGCCACGGGATGAGCCTGCTGGCAGCGATGCTCATCTGCACCATCTGCTGCCGCCAGGAGCATCTGTCTGGGGGCTTCAACTCCTGCATCCTCCCTCGCCTCCTCCTTCCTCTCGCTGCCTGTGTAGCAGCCCTGCCCTCAGCAGAGACCACACAGCGGTGGACAAAAATAGCTCCTGCAGAAGCTATTGAAATGTCAAGAGCGAGCAGGCAAAGCCCAGTCACGGTGTTGACAAACCACCGCTGTGTGCGTGGTCAGGGCGAGTGCCCTTCCCTGTCACGCAGGGATGCAGTACCTGCTGAGGGCTCGTTAAAATGTCATTAGAGCATGGCTTGGAGCAAGCACTGGGAAAGCGCTAGATAAAAGCTGTTGCAAAGCTCTTCATCCTTGCTGGTGGAGGAAGGGCCTCTGCTGTGAGCTGTGTCCTCCCCTCCTGTGCTGCCCAGCCTCACACTTGTGTCTGTTTGGGGAAAGCATTGGCAGTGGGGAAGGGTCCTGGCCCCCATCTCTCCATGCTGTTGGGGTGCAGGAGTGCCCGTCCAGAGGGCTGGGGGCTTCATCTGCTGCACAGTGTCTTCTGCAGTGTGGGAGCAGAAGGTTGCTAGGAACTAGGAAGAGCTTTGGAATTGGCTATTAAAACTTTGCAGGCTCCTAATGTGTAATAATTAATGATAAGAGGAAATGGGCTTGGCCCAGATGAGATAGTGTGTGTGCCAGAAGGGGAGCAGCTGTGCTTGCTAGTGTTTGCCTGTGTAACTGATACTGAAAGGCAGCACCAACCTTAACTGTTACTGCTCTGGATGGTGTTTTCACTGTGAAACTTCTGGATTTTTTTGCCAAAAAACATTACGTAGATTCACCCCTTCAGAGCCATCTGGCCACAGAGTGCTGCAGGATGAGCAGCACTGCTCCAGCCGTTGGACTTCGCATCCTTGTTGAGTGTGTTGCTGCTGCATATTGCTGGTTATTTCTTACTCCTGTGGTGTGCAGGCTGTCCAGGGAAGAAGATGAAGAGCATCATGTGTTGCAGGACATGGTCAGTAACAACATACAGTGAAAAAACCAGCCGATTAGTTTAGTCAGGCTTGGATGGGGGGGTTGTCCGAGTTTTCTAAACAAATGGTGCAGGGTTGGTCAGGACTGCGGTGCTGCCTGGGCACCCGTATGCTTTGAGCCGTGGTGTTTGTCCTGGTTCTTCCTCCACTGAACTCGGTAACTTGAGTTTGACAAAGGAGGTGGTCCAGAAGATCAAGGTCTTGATATATAAGGACATGGCAAAGACTAACCAGCTCTTCGGTTTTCAGCACTTCCTCCTTGTAAGGTGATAGCAGATTGTAACAAAGACAGTCTTCTTTTGGGCTCTGGAATCTCTTTCTGTAAGGCATTTACTCTCGTTCTTGAACAATTTCTGTTAATGACACCTCCTTGCTTTATTGGGTCTCCTCCCATCTGCTTCAGATAGTCTCCAGATGAGGAGGTACCCCTTTGCATGTATCCAGCAAGGTGCAGGCTGTCCCCCTTACCTCCCCTTACCCCGCAGCCCAGGGACCAGCATCAGTGGTGCTGCATGGGGACAGGTGATGTTCTGCAGCCATGACATCCTGTGAAATGGCTACTTTTCACAGATTTCATGAAACACAAAGCACAGCAGCTTCTCTTGTCTGGCCTGATACATCACAGGGCACTACAGCTCCTTATTTTCACAGAATTACAGATTGGCTGAGGTGGGAAGGGACCTCTGGAGGTCACCTGGTCCAACATCCCTGCTCAAGCTGGGTCACCCAGAGCAGGTTGTCCAGGACCATGACCAGACGGTATTTGAATATTTCCAAGGATGGAGACTCCACAGCATCTCTGGGTGACCTGTGATCAGTCACCAGTAAAAAAACCCTTTCCTTACAGAACCACAGGCTGGTTGATATTGGCATGGACCTCTGCTCCACCTCTGGAGACTGTGGTAGGTCAAAAGCAGGAAAGACTGAAATACTGCCATGCCAAAGAAGTTGGGTGGGTGATGTGTCCTCCATGAAAGAGGTGGGGCCCCAGTCAGTGGAGGTTCCTGACGACGCAAGTGCAGATTTGGTGCTTAGTTTGGTCCAGAGCATGCGAGCTTGGATCAGAGAAGACTTCTTGAGGACACAGATCTTCATTATCAAGTGGACCATGTCTGGTGATGGCTAGTGTCTGGTCTTCAGAAGTTCAGAGACCATTATTAGTTACCGAGATGGAAACAATAAGAACCTGTCCCTTCCTGACCATTGCACACAGGAGTCGTATCTTCTGCAACACAGCATTTGAGTGCAGTCCCTGTCCCAGCACCAGTCTGGCAAGTCCTGTGGCCTGGCTAAGGCTGGTATGGGAAATCCTGATCATTCCTTGACCCCAGAAGGAGGGGACTGAACAGGGGATTAACTACCCACAGACTGCAAGAAGCAGGCAAGCCAAGCATTAGTGGACACCAAGTACTTCCGGAAAATTGGATTAACCAGATCTTTTGCTGAGATTAGGTAGTATTCAGTATTCAGGTAGCTGCTCTGTGTGTGAGCAGCTTTTGCAAGGGCCAGTGCCCACGTGCTGTGATCAGGTGGCATCTTCAGACCTCTCATGGGTGAAATCCTGCTTTCTGGCCTCTGTTGCACTTGATTTTCTCCTGGTACATCCTCATCTGGGAAATGTGGAAGTGCTGTTTGGATACAGTGTCAATGTTGTGTTTGGAGGTGGGATCACAGCCCCCTTCTGTCTGCACTGCCCATCCTCTGAGCTGCTTTGAGCTCGGAGAGGCAGTTGTCTACCTGAGTCCTGCTCAGATTTGTTGTTTCCCAAGAAAAAAATGTCTTCGATCCCTGCATGAATCATCCTGCCACTGGCTGCTTCCTTCCTTGCTGGCTCTCATGTAACCTTCTCCCAGTGTATGAGAGGATACAAGGTCCTGGAGTTGTATTTGACCATTAGGTTATTGCTGTCCATGGGAACCAGCTGAGATTTATCCTTTTTCAGTATCTCTGTAATTGATTTTTAGCCTGGTTTTGTCATTAATCAAGGGTGTCTTTAAATCAGATAGGTGAAGAAAGCACAGCTCTTCTGTGTCACCTCTGTGAGCCGGTGAGTGGATTTTCCTCCAGCCTGCAAGCTCTTAATGAAAATACTGAATTGAACTTGACCCAGGAGTGACCCCCACCATGGGAGTCATTCATCATTTTTCCCCAGTCTGACTCTGAATCTTTAATCATCTGGTCCCTGTGTCCAGCCTGGTGGCACAAGTGTGATACACCTGTACATCCCTGCCTAGCCCCTGGCTGCTACATACTGCAGGAAAACCAAAGATACACTCTCCTTGCCACTTTTCCTTCCTTACACATTTTGCTTTGATTAAAACCTTCACCTGTCCTGAAGCTAATTTTGCTTCTGAGCTGAGTTAGATCCACCCCACTGAAGTGTGCTCAGCAGCAGTGCCTTTTTCACATCTGCAACAGCTGGAGGTTTCTGCTGTCTTTCCTGAGCATCACCTGTGTGTATGAAGGCTGTCATTCACTGAGAGTTATAGTTGAGTTTTGCAGTCTTGGAGGAAAACAGTGCTGTCCCTACAAGAGCTGCTGTAGAACTGCGTGCACGTCTTGATGCAAAGTGTGGGCAATGGCCGTGTGTTTTCTGTATGGAGCACAGCCCCACACCTGCATATGAGTGCTTTGGGTTTGGATCAAGGGGCCAGAGATGTGGGGAAGGATAACTTGGAAGAAGGCAGTTGATGGGGAAAAGCCTCTGTCTATTAGGGTTTGGTGGGAAAGACCAGGATACACCATGACTGTAGTGCACAGGGTGGGGGACACAGCCCTGTCTTGTGACCCAGGATGCTCTGGGCATGGCCACAGACATCTAGAAGGCACCCCAGTATGAGATTTCCCCAAGGACTGCCCCCAGGGAATACAAAACCTGCTGTTTAAAAGGTAAAAATACCACCCTGCAGGGAGAGGGATGTCCCTTCCTGGGCAGAAGGGCTCTCCTGGCCATGTTGGGGTTGCTAAGGTCCTGGGGAGAGTAAGTTTTGGGCAATGCTCTTGCATGAGGACCTTCTGCGAGATGTGTGGGATTGCCCAGCTGCATGGCAGCAGGGGCTGTGAGTGCTTGCAGACGGCTTCACTTGCATAGTAGTTAAATTTTAAAGAGATAGTTTAAGTCTGCAAATGATTAGACAGGTAGCGGTGGTTGGCCAGCCAGCTGCCACCAGCAGATGCTTAGGGCAAAGCTGGCAGGGCAGAACCTGCTGTTGTGCTAGGTAATTAGCTAAGAGTGAGCAGCGCTGCAAATGGGGAAGGCAAATCCCAGCAAAGAAAGGAATCTGGAGAGTGATGTGGCAGGGGAAGGTGAATTCCAGCGCGCAGAGAGGGAACAGGCTTGGGAAGCTGTAATTAAGGGAGATGGATGGCGGGAGCAAGACAAGTCCAATGTAGCAGCAGGAGGAGGGCTTTGGAGGAGGCTGCTGAGATGTGGGGCCAGGAGGGAACGAGTGAGTTGGTGCCAAGGAGGAAGCGTGGGGGCCACCATGAGACAGTATACAAAAATTTTTCCTATGCATGAGCTGAGGAGGGAAAATGAGTACTTGGCAGTTGGTCTGTGCAATCCCAGACCTGCATCCATCCTTTTTTCCCCTTCCTTTCTGTACAGTCCAAACACATCCTTGCGTTGTTTTGCAGTAATTTTGTAGGATCTCTGTTATCTTCTGTTCATTCAAACTGTGTTGTTTCATCTTCCTTGTTAAAGACAGGTTGGTTTTCCTCCCTTCCTACCACCATTCCTAGTTTCTCCATTTTTATTTTGAGCAGTCAAAGGTAACGTGGCCTTCTCTGAGGGGCACTGAGCAAGGACAATGCTGGAAGTTTGGAGCGGTGAAGCAGGGAGCGAGCAAGGTTTGCTGGCCACAGTGGTCCCCTTGCTTTTGGGATTCCCTGTTCCATCCTCCCTTGGAGGGGAGAGTTCCCCTCTGATGAGTTAATGAGTGCTGTGGAAAAGGCAGCTGGTGACACGCTGGTGACGCTGGCGGCTGACGCCATGCTGGGGAGGAGTGGGAGGCTGGAGCGAGCATGCTGAAGAGCACGTCGGCCCTGCCTGCCGCGGCACGGCACACAGCTCCTGGCACTGCCTGCAGCCGCCAGCTGCCAGGTTCCTGCTGGCTCGGGCAGCAAGGGTGGGGGGAAGCTGGGAAGAGCTCACAAGCAGCAGCGTCTCAGGAGTTGCAGGGACTGGTTGCTGGGGAGGTGCTGGGGAGAACTGGGCAATGGTGGCAGGGAGGACTGGTCAGGGGCTGCTGATGTGCTTGCCCTGCATGGGGAGGGAAGTCTCCAGCCAGCGGTGGGTGCAATCTCGTGCTCCTGAGATGGATCAGGGGAAGTTCCTCATCAGGAACAACTTGCTTCTGATTTCTGTAAATTTACAAACAAACAACAGAGCAAGGCAGCCTTGTCACAGGGATCGTGGAAGAGGGCTCAGCCCCAGCACGCGTCTCACGTGAAGGCACGGAACTGGCTTGCTTTTATGTTTAGAGACATGGGTGCGGGAGAGGATGGGTGGACCAAACCTTGCCTTACCACTGCAGTCACCTGCTCGCCCTGACCATGGCCCTGGGTGACGCCAGCCTCAGTGAATGAAGCCAGTTCCCGAAGTCAGGGAGAGCTGGCTTTTCCCTGGAGGGTCGCAGCAGGGGCTTGGCAGGGCAGCCAGCTGCTGGGGCTTGGTAGCCTGGGCCAGCACTGTCCCTACCAGTGGCCTAGCAAAAAGGTTTAGGTTGGACATAGGGAAGAAATGTTGTACGATGAAGGTGGTGAGGCACTGACAGAGGTTGCCCAGAGAAGCTGTGGTTTCCCCATCCCTGGAAGCGTTCAAGGCCGGGTTGGATGGGGCTTTGAGCAACCTGCTCTAGAGGGAGATGTCCCTGCCCATGGCAGGGGGGTTGGACTGAATCATCCTTGAAGGTCCTTTCCAACCCACACCATTCTGTTGAGTCCATGACTCTATGAAAGAGATACTTGAGCAAGTGCCCAGCCCTGTGAGGTGGATTTTTTTCCCTTTTTGAGATTCCCCATCCCTTTCCTATTGCCTCTTTAGCAACACTCAGTGACCTGGGCTGCTGCTAAAGCTTTCTGATCACCAAAGTCTATTTCCCTTTGTTGATTAAATGCATTACGATGATCGTTCATGGGTTGCTTTTTATGGGGATGCAGCGGGCTGCCATGCAGTGGGTGGCTCTTAGGGACCTTCCTGGCCTCCCTGTGCCCAAAGCCATCTGCTCTGACATCTGACAGAGTTGCAGATTGCAATGACTGGTTGGCCTGGACAGGGTGTTGCCCTTGCAAACCTTCTGGTGGAAGCTCCAGCTGAGGTTGGGAGCTATCAGATGGCCACTGCCCTGCTCAGGGCCCAGGGTGGGGAGAATGGGGAGAGTCAGAGGTGAGGGAGACTGGGACCCACAACAGCAGAACTACCAGCCAGCCTGCTTGGGAACAGGTCACGAGCAACGCAGTTTGTCATGGGACATTTGGATCTCTCAAAATCACAGGACAATAATGTACTCTGTAAATTAAAGTTTATTTTATGAGCTCATTCGGAAAGAAAGCAAACAAGACAAACAAAGCTCAATACCCTTTGCCCAGAGTAGACTAATGTGAATTCACTAATCCATCACTTAACTCATGGGGTTTCTAACTCAGAAGTTCTCTCATTCATAACTTGCAACTCATAACTTGCAACTTGTAACTCATGCATCCATGGGCAAAACAGTTACCTAGCAGAGGGTGAGAGTGCTCATCCTTCCTCCTCCATCATGGTGCAGGCATCACACTGGGAAGCACGAAAGCCTCAGGAGTTCGACTGCTGTTGGATCCAGTTAAAAAACTTTTGGAGTAAGCTGACATAGTTATTCCTTCCAGCTTGGAAATTTAGTCTATACTATTTCCATGAGTTAGTGGATTCTGAAGAAACCACCAGACAACCAATAAACTAGGGTGATAGCTGCAGGAGACAGCCAGCTGCGGGCAACAGCGGCTGTGGAATGACTTCTAGCCCTTTCTGGCCACTGTGTCCTGCCTGCATGTTTTCTTCCCTTGGACCTAATGGTGCTGCTCCCAGCATGTTAGCCAAAATCCAAGCAGGAGTTGAGTGAACAGTCACACAGTTCCCTGCACTTCAGTCCGTGTTTAAAAATATAAATCAGGCCTTTTTTTTTTTTTTTTTTTTTAAGAAAAAAAATCTGGATTGGGCAGCAGAGATGTCTGAACTCTTTGGTGGGTGCTTTATGGGGCTTTTAGTTTGCACATGCTGCTTTGGGTATGAATAACAGCGTCTTGAAGAGCATTCTCTCGCAGCTGAAGCTCCAGGTGGTAGGACTTCTTTGGGTCATTTTTTCCACCAGTGCTAGAAAAACGTTTCTTTCCAGCTAGAGGTAATACTTGCTCTTTATCATGGAAATGTGCAACTCTAAAAATAACCTTTCCACAATTCCCTGTCTGGCTGCCTTTCTGCACGAAGCCCTGTTTCTCTTTGTCCAAATGGGGTCACTGTATGTGATCTGCATCACCTTGTCCATGGGTTGAAGGACTTCCCTCCTTCTGTGGACCCAGTCCCTCGATCAGGCCCTGCTGCTCCACCACCCTTCGCTCTGCTCAGTGGCCAGGGCCCCTCGTTGGTGTAGACTCTTTAGCTTGGACTTGCTCTCTCATCCTGAACAATTTAAATATGGCATTCAGGGTACCTCTGCTTTTGGGAAGAGCCATTGTGTGTCTTGGGTCAGACAACTGCTGCGCCCATGGTGGGTCGTGCAGAAGTGGGCTGCATTGGTGGACCTGTGGGACCTTCCACTTGGGAGTCCTCTGCTTCCAGCAGAGCTGTTCCTGCCCCTGCCCAAGGGAACTGGTCCACCAGACAGGCCAGGGGAGGTGTCTGATGTAGGTCCTGAGGTAGGCTTGTGGCATGTATGATTGTGCAGTCCTGCAGAGCAGCACGTGATGTGGCCTGGGATGGTCAGTGGCCCTCCAGAGCTCTGCCTCCTGTGCTGGGCTCTGGGGTTTGAAGAGGTCCAAAACTATTTTATTTTTTTTTTAATAATGATTTTCTTTTTTAACTCAGTCTGATTCAGCTGGGGTTGCATTCAGTGACAGCCTTCTAGAAAAGGGTCAGATAAATGAGTGCTATTTCTGGCCTGGGGAGAAAGCAGCATGGGCTGGAGTGCTGAGGGGTGGTGGAGAGCGCAGCTGGGTCACCACACTCATCACAGGATGAGCGCTTGCCTGAGGGTGGATCAGAGCCATCCTCCTGAAGGAGGCCAGGATAAAAAGGGAAGGATGGGTCAATGTGCTTTAGAATACAGCCAGAGTGCTAGCAAGGCATGTGAAACTCAAAGTTCAAACAGGCCAAGTGCAAGGTCCTGCATGTGGGTCGAGGCAATCCCCAGTAACAGCACAGACTGGAGGAGGGAGGGGAGAAGGGAGAACACCCTGTAGAGAAGGACTGGGGGATACTGGTGGGTGCAAAATGGGACATGAGCTGGCAATGTGGGCTTGCAGCCCAGAAAGCCAGGTGGCTCCTGGGCTGCATCACCAGCAGCGTGGCCAGCAGGTCGAGGGAGGGGATGCTCCCCCTCTGCTCCGCTCTCCTCAGATCCCCCCGGAGCACTGCAACCAGCTCTGGGGTCCCCAGCACAAGATACACATGGACCTGCTAGAGCAGGTCCAGAGGAGGCCACCAAAATGGTCTGAGGGTTGGGACACCTCTGCTACAGAGAAAGGCTGAGGGAGTTGGGGCTGTGCAGCCTGCAGAAAAGTTGACTCCGGGGAGACCTTACTGCGGCTGCTCAGTGCTTAAAGGGGGCTTATAGGAAAGAGGGAGAGAGACTTTTGACCAGGGCCTGCACCAACAGGACAAGGGGCAATGGTTTTAAACTGAATGAGGGTGGGGTTAGCTTGGACATAGGGAAGAAATGTTGTGCGACGAGGGTGGTGAGACTCTGGCAGAGGTCACCCATTGAAGCTGTGGCTGTCCCATCCCTAGAAGTGTTTGAGGTCAGGTTGGACGGGGCTTTGAGCAACCTGATCTAGTGGGAGATGTCCCTGCCCCTGGCAGGGGGGGTTGGACTGGATCATCTTTGAAGGTCCCTTCCAACGCAAACCACTCTGTGAGTCTGTGATCCTATGGTTGAAGCACGGGACAAAAAAGAATTATTTAATTGCCCCAGGCATCTCTGTTATAAAACCAATTAATAAACCAGAGAATTGCAATTGCTCTTTTGTGATCCCAAATTCAGCCTAGTTCATGTTGCTCAGACCTGGAAGAAAGATTTGCATCACTGACGTGTTAAATATCCTCACCACAGCCTGGGCGGGGGAGGACCCCCTGTGCAGCAGCACTGCTCATGTTCAGGTCTCAGTGCTGGGGCTGGCTGGGCGTCAGCGCAACGGCCTTGAGGTTGGTAGAAACGAGAAGCAAATCGTCCCGTCATGAAAATATGGTGTACCTGTGCCGAAGGGGCTCAATCCCCTTTCTGTCTCAGGAGATAAAGGGGAACTGAGTAAAAGATTAAAAGCAAGAAGCTTTGGTGCGGATGGTCATGACTTGCTCCTTTATATCATGTACGCACAGAATAAATTTAAAGCACTATATTCTCACTGCATCCTTTTGAGGTTCTTTCCACTTTCTTGTGACTCCTACTTTTGGAGTTTTACTTGTCATTGATTTACATTCGTCTGTTTTCCCGTATGTAGTGGGGAGGAGGAGAGTATTTTCCCACTCTCTCTCTCCCAGTGGCACAGAAACTGGAGCTAGGAGTTTCACAGAGCTGGAAAACCCAGCAAGCACCAGCCCAAAGGACGGTCTGAATTCTTTGTGACATGTTTAAAGAAGAGCAGAAACCTCTCAGCTAGTTTGGTGCGTTAATAATGGTAAATGGGGGAATAATGCAGAAAGGACAGAAACATTTGGGAAATGCTTTTTTAGAGTGTTTGAGAAAACACATGATGTAACTTATGATGATTATATTCTTATGTTCCAACAGTAATTTGGATTGTTGCTGAACAGTTGGTACCAAAAATAGACACTGCTGGATTGTGTCTACCTGAAGTTATTGATCAGGAAGTTTTCCAAGAGCTGAGTAAGATGGTGCTTCTGCCATTAGTGTTGATTTCCAATAAGTCTCCACATACCTGGTGGGCATCAGGAGCTTGGGAGGTAGCACAGTGTCCCTTTTTTAAAGAAAGAGAGAGGGAATGAGCTGGGTAATTATTGACTGATTAATCCAACCTTGCTTCTGGGCAAAATAATGGAGTATTTGTAGTGGAATTCTATCAAGGGAATTAAAGGAGGGTAAGACAATTAATGCGGTTTGGTGTTGTAAAAATAAATCTGAGCAGCTTTACTTGGTACCTCTGCCTGCTGAGTGCCTGCGGAAGGGCTGGGCTAGCTTTGCCCGCCATGAGCCCCAGCACCGCCGTCCCACTGCACCCTGCATCCATCCTGGAGCTCCCCGGGGTTTGCGTGTGGCCCTGAGCAGGATGGGAGCAGGCGGCAAAGGGACAGGGTGCTCGCGGAGCGCAGCTCGTGATGGCATTTAGTGCTACCCTGGAGCTAATGGGGGGTGGACTGAGAGGCTCAGAGGGGAGCCATGGGGAAGACGGGGTGCTGGGAAGGAAACAGGAGGAGGCCATGGTAAGGGAAGGAGTGATTTGCTCATCAGCCAGCTAATTGCTCCTGGAGTGGTGGGCACCCCAAAACCTTGTGGGTGATACTGTAAAACAGCCAGGGCTGGAGATCTCTGACAAATGGTTACATTTGCAGCTGGTGGGAGCAGCCATCCAAAGCCGTTCATTCACATAAATTTTGCTATCTTAATTGGGTGCCCTTTGTGGAGGCAGCTCTGTCATGGGCCAGGATGAGTTCCCAGGGCTGCTGGCTGCAGCCGCCTGCCCTCGCCCGTGCGGTGCCCACTGGATCGGTCCTGTGCAAAACTACTGTGTTTTCATTGGGCCGTTTGCCTGCTTTGAGCCACATATTAGCAGGACCTCATAGCTGTGCAAACAGAGCTACACTCTCCAGCTTTTATCGTAACTCAGGGTCTGTAATTATTGCTGAAAAATTAATTAAAAGATCTCCTAAACTCCCCCTGCTTTGAGCAGTTGCTCTTTCCCATCATCTCAGCGACCTCCTGCTTTCGAAACAGCAGCTCCAGTGGAGCTGTAAGCTGGAGTACCAGTGTGGGACATGACAGGCTGGGGATGCCGGAGGCAAGCTGCAAGTCCCACTGGGTTTGCTGCTGAATGCAAACTGTTACTTCCATGGCCGTGATCGCAGGTGGCTCCATGAGCCCGCTGCAGGCAGAACAGGTAGCAGATCTTGGGAGCCATGTTGTCGCACAAGTTGGATTTGAGCTCATGTGAATATCCAGGCAGGGTTATGGCATTTACATGGCTCCTCTTCATGCCTAGCTCTTCATCACCATCTGCAAACTGTTGTTTTAGTGTGAGTAATTGGAAAAAAATGAAATCTCAACACTTTCTCCGAAAAAAGAGAAACTGGAATGAGGCACTGCGCTGCACCGTCTCTGTACCCTCCACCTTTTGCACAGGTTCATCCCCAAACCAAAATGCTTTGTTGCGAGCAAACTTTGATCCCATCATTTGTGCTGCTGGATTATAAGCAACCAACAAGTGTGGCTTGGATGAGAAACAGTTAATGCATAGCATGGCTCTCCTTTCATCCTGAGATTTGCCTCCCAGCTCTGAGGCCAGCCCAGATCAGCAAGAGCAGTCAGAGGAGGACAACCAGGATGAGAACACCCTAGTGGGTAGCTCAGCCATCGGCCAGCTCATCAACAGGCTGTGAAAGGGCTTTGCATGCTGCACTCCTGGGTGCAAGGCTGCTCATGGCCACTCCACCATTGCAAGCCCAGTTCTTGGTGCAAAACTCCCAGTGTCTAGCCAGTGGACTTGGACTCTGCACTTCTCAGTGACTGCAGCTCAGCGCCTTTGCCTGGCTGGACCAGCAGCCTGCGAGGACCATGCTGGGTTTCCAGGATGTGTGAAACAGGATCCATCATTGCTAATATAAAAGGGCATTTTATAAGCGCAGTCCCACTGGTGTTACTGATAACCAGCTTTTAATTTCCTAAAAATATGTAATAGAAACATCAGTAAAACATCTCACCTGCTTCCTTTTTTAGTGTCTTAAAAAGTCAAAAGCTACAGTTTTAATCCATTGCGGATGACCTCCAAACACAGCCAGATGGTACAGACAAGGCATTTCGGGGAGCGCCCTTAGTCCCAGGGGATCTGTAAGAGCTTTTCAGACACTTCTGTGCATCATCTCTGTTCTGCTCCTGTGAAAAAGCCTTGTGACATTTTGCACTGACATTGAACCCTGGCAGCATCTCTCCTTGCAGGATTTGTCCCTCCTGGCATGCTGGAAGTTAAAAGTCCCAGGGCTGCTGGCCTCTCACGATGGTACCGGATGCCTCCCGTGCTCTCACTCCTGGTGAAGGCAGATGGACAGCATCGCTGTGTCCTATTTCTGCAGCTCAGCAAGCAGCTGGAGCTCCTTGTGTTGGTTCTGCATGGAAGGGACAATCCTGGCTCTGCTTGGGGCAGCAGTCATGCAGCTCTCTCCTGCTGACCCTTCTGTGTGCTCCCCCATTCTGTCGTACATGCTGCAAATGGTTGTATTGGTCAGAGTTGAAAAAAATTCTAGAAAATTAGGAAAGGGTTGAGTCAGTGCCTTGCAAACCAAGCATCTAATTTTTTTCTTCTTGTTTTACTTAGCTTGAATAAATAAGTTGCAATGTCAGACTCTGAGCTCTGTTTCCAAGAAGTAACATCAGCCTTAGGGAACTGAAGGACTGCTTAGAGGTCATTGATATCCCAGATCTCTTTTGGGAAATGGGACTTCAGCTGGAAAGTCCTTCTCTGCAGGGCTGCCCTCCATCCATCCATCCATCCATCCATGCCCCAGTCTGTGTTGGTCCTGGGGATTGCCCTGGCCCAGGTGCAGGACCTTGCCCTTGGCCTGGTTGAAGTTCTTGAGGTTCACATGGGCCCACTCCTCCAGCTTGTCCAGGTCCCTCTGGATGCCACCCCTTCCCAGGTAGATGACATTTGTAGTTCTTCTGTTGTCCACTGATGCAGTCACTCCATTGTAGAAGACCACCAGCTTAGTCAGGCACAATTTGCCCTTAGTGAAGCCATGTTGGCTGTCTCTCATCACCTCCCTGTCATACATATGTTTTGACACATCTTCCAGGAGGATCTGCCCCGTGACCTTACCAGGTGTGGAGGTGGGGCTGAGTGGTCAGTAGTTCCTAGCTTGGGGCTGGAACAGTCTTTCTAGACAATCTCCTCCTTGGTGGTTTTTAAAACAGGTTTCATTTTTATTACTTTAAGGCCATGAAACACTATGGAAAATGTTTCAACCAATTCCATAGATCCCTAGGAAGGATTCCTTATGGTTTGCTCCCAGAGATCAGGTAGCTTGTGGACCTGCCAAGCCTGTGCTTCCTCTTTGCATTTGCCTTTAAAAAATACCCTACATTTTGTGAATTTAAGCGTCAAGATAAACAGGCACATCAATGGTAATCTGCGAGAGACAGAAGAAAATTTTTAAGGCAAGAAAGGTGTAAAATTTCCTTGGAGGAACTGTGGTCAGGATCTTCTTTAATTTTTTATTGAAAGAGCTAACTCTTTGCCAAAAAGATCCTTCTTCACAGCTTTGTCAGGTAACTCAGTTATGAATTAGTTTGAAATTGTACTTTTCTCTATTACATTGGTTGGTTGGTGTCAGTAAAGAATTGCAGGTCTCAAAGAGGTGAAGGTTTATTAATCTGAACAACAAGTGAGTGAGGAAGCTTCGACGGCTGAGAACTGTAGTGTGTGCAAAGTCACCGTCACGGTGGTGCTCAGGTGTGCTGCGGTGGGCGGGTGTCAGTCACCTGCAGTTAACTGTGAAGGGTGGAGGTCTGGTGCCTGCCTGCCTGCCTGCTGCTGTCCTCCTGCTCGCTGCTGGCCGGTTTGGAGACTTTTCCCCTTCTCCTTTATTGACAATGGTGAACGGCAATGCTGAGTGTTTGGCTGCAGACAGGAGTGCCCCCCCCCCCCCCCCCCAGCCCTGAGGAGCATCTTACGTGGCAGCTCTGGGCACCGGTTCCTTGTGTTTGCCCCCTTCCCTGTTGCATGGGGGATGCTTTTGAGACCTCAGAGAGCTGCGGTGAAGGGAAGCACGAGGGAATCGGTTTTTCCTCTTTCCCAAGCAGCTGAAGCTGTGCTGGAGCTGAGTGGTGTTACCAGCCTCGGCTGGGCATTTGCCAAGGTGCCCCGTCTGCTGTTGGCAGAGGGAGGAGAAAGAGCTCCCACTGCTTCCTGCACCCCTGCCTGCACCCCTGCCTCCCCTGTGCTGCCTGGGCTCCCCTCCGGGGCAGGTCACAGCAGACATGGGTCTTCTCAGGGGTGTAAGGCTTGACCCCAGACCAAAGCCCCCTCCCCCCTCCCAGGGGGGACTGGGGACACAGCCCCACACATGTGCTGGTGGCCATGGGGGCATCCCTGCTCCCCTGCTGTGCTCAGTGCCATCAGGAGCAGAGCAGACATCCCAGGTTGGCTGTAGGATGTGGGGAGCCTGGCCCGTCCTCTTAAACGTCACATCTTGCCCTTTAGCGCTGCTCTGCTCGCTGGGGTGACTCCAGCTGTAGCGGCGGTGATGTTGTGGTACTTCAGCTTCCTGTTGCTGAATGTTACTCGCCATGAACAGTTAAATAGATTTGAGTGAGTTACTTAAACAGATGCCATGGATGTGAAAATAATTGTCTGGGAAGACTGTGCCTGCCAGGTCGCCAAGTAATCCTCACACGTCCTGTGACTCAAAGCCAGCCAGAAGGAGTGTTTTCTCCCTGCTGCTCAGTTGGAAATATTTTAAGGGAAGGCACCATAGCTGCTGATGTCCTGTGTCCCTCCATCCATCCATGTGGTCCTGTCCCCTTCCTGAGTGGCCAGCTCGGGGCAATGCTCACCCATGCTCACCGCTCGCCATGTGTGTCCCCAGTGATATCATCGCTGCAGCATATCCCTCAGCCTGAATTGACAGGGAGAAGGGAAAGTACATAGCAGCAAGTTATGTGAAATTGTTTTATAAGATCAAAGGTGGATATGGGTGGGAAAGGACCTTGGAGGTCCCTGGTCCAGTACTCTCCAGCAGCTCCATTAGATCAGGTTGCTCAGGCCTTCACCCAGCCACATGCTGAATATCCTTAAGGATGGACTTCCCACAACCTCTCTCGCTCCAGTGTTTGGCTGCCTTCATGATGACAATTTTTTTTCCTAATACCTAATTTGAATTTTGTGTGTCCCAGCTTGGTCCATCACTGCTTGTCCTGTCCCTGTGCACATCCAAGCTTCAGCAAGCAGCTGAAGGTCACCTCCAAGGACCAGCAGGAGGTCTGGCTCCAGCTTCTCTCCACCCTCCTGCTGGGGAGTCATAGGCAGCAGTAGGAACCCCCTTTGTTTTTCCTTTCCCAGGTGAACAAGCCCAGCTCTCGGACTGTCCCCATCTTCGTGGCAGCCTGTTGTCTCCCACCCTCCTGGGTTTTTGTCTGCTTTCCTGTCAGCTTGCCCCAGCCCGTCCAGGTGCAGGGAGTTACTCAGCCCAGGCTGGTTTGTTTCTTTATTAAATACAAGGTCTTTCAAGAATGGGAAAAAAAAATAATTAGTCACTTAAATGAGAACTGCAACTGAAAATGTCCTCTTCCTTTCTCTGCATTTGTGCTTCTTTTCTAGCAAATACATAATTGTACCGCTTCCCCCTGGTGAGGCTGCTGTCTTGGCTTGCCTGGGGTGGATGTATGCGCAGACATGTTCATTTTCTCCTTTTCCCAATAGTACTGAAGATCTTAGCTCTGAGTCAGAAATGTGTACAACCGTCGACAGAATATGACCTTCCCGCAGCACATTCCCATCATCATGATTTTCTAATTATGCCTGTGACTGGCAGCTGAGAGCATACAGCATCAGAGCTACCACCGCCATTGAAATGACTCAGTTAATGTGTGTAGAGTCTATTAAACAAAGTTTTATTTAATTAAGTAAGTCTTGATCTCATCAAAATCAAGAGGGAGCATTAGGGTGGCAGCATTTCTGAGAAATCGTATTTGAATGGGAGGTGGTTAGTATTTCTTTAGTATCTGGATTTTGAGATACTGCAACGTGGTGGTGTTACTGCTGAGTTTTGGGCTTGGCCGGTCCCACAGCTGGGGCATGGTTATGTCCTTGGCAAGCCAGCTGGGCTGCCGCAAGCCCATGGGTGAACACAAGGAGTTTCGTACCACCTAGCCTTTTGGCAGGTGCACAGCATGAAGGGCTGCACAGGCAGAGCACAGATGGGTACCTGCGTGCTGGGCACACGTGCTGTGCCCCCCATTCCAGCCCTACTGCTGTGCTCAGGGGGTCTGGCAGTTTCTGAAGCACAGGGTGGCAAGGGGCACACCTGCACATCTCAGGTCCTTCGAGGACACTCTGGTTTCTGGGATAGGAACCTGGCTGAGATCACAGACTCACAGAGTGGTTTGGGTTGGACGGGACCTTCAGAGATCATCTAGTCCAACCCCCCTGCCAGGGGCAGGGACATCTCCCAACTAGATTGGGTTGCTCAAAGCCCCGTCCAACCTGACCTCAAACACTTCTAGGGATGGGGCAGCCACAGCTTCAATGGGCAACCTCTGCCAGTGTCTCACCACCCTCATCGTACAACATTTCTTCCCTGTGTCCAAGCTAACCCTACCCTCGTTCAGTTTAAAACCGTTGCCCCTTGTCCTGTTGGTGCAGGCCCTGGTCAAAAGTCTCTCTTCCTCTTTCCTATAAGCCCCCTTTAAGCACTGAGCAGCTGCAGTAAGGTCTCCCCGGAGCCAACTTTTCTGCAGGCTGCACAGCCCCAACTCTCTCAGCCTTTCTCCATAGCAGAGGTGTCCCAGCCCTCGGACCATTTTGGTGGCCTCCTCTGCATCCACTCTAGCAGGTCCATGTGTGTCTTGTGCTGGGGACCCCAGAGCTGGTTGCAGTGCTCCAGGGGGGTCTGAGGAGAGCGGAGCAGAGGGGGAGCATCCCCTCCCTTGACCTGCTGGCCACACTGCTGGTGATGCAGCCCAGGAGCTGCTTGGCTTTCTGGGCTGCAAGCCCACATTGCCGGCTGATGTCCCAGTTGTCACCCACCAATATCCCTCACCAATATCAGCCCTCTGCAGGGCTGATAAAGGAGCTTCATTCCGATCTAGGCTGGCAGAGCACAGCTTGGGTCTTGGAGATACTGCTGTAATGCAGAGAAGAGTCTTACAAGACATGAGTGCCCAGAGATGTTACAATGGTTGTGCTGTCAGTGGTGGTGATCTCAGCTGATTCCTGGTGTTTGCACATGGGAGTGAGGGCAGATAGCCCCCATGCCAGATCCCATCATTCAGGCAGGAATCGGAACTACCCCACCTGATTTACATCATCTCGAGGAACCTACATCTCTGTAGGTTCCTCCTCTCTCTAGCCGAGTCAATAGTCCTTACATCCTGGGAAACTCTTGTGAAAGACCTCTCCAAGACCTCACAGTCTTGGAGAGGTGACTCTGGGAGATGCTGAGACTCACCGACAGGCTCTGTGCTCGGCAGGGCTCTTCTCCTGGTGGGAGCAACGTGCAGGTCACACAGGCATGCATGGGATGCCTGAGGGGCCAGGGAGGAAGGGACTTGCTTATTCTTGTTTTTATTTGCACCTCCTCTGCCCCTGCCCATTGAAATACAAGAATAGCCTTACACCCTCCCGCCACTGCTGGGCTGCTCAGAGTCATTCCTGAGATGTGGGCTGTGTCACTGAGGGGGTTTCTGGCCACTTCAGCCCCTACTTTTCTGCCCAAAGCAGCAAATTCAGGCTAGGGTGTGAACACACACACACACACGCTGGCTGTTAGTCAGGGGATGCTGGTGGAAGGCATGACCTTTCGTTAATGCCCTAGGGAGGTCTGGCTGTCGTGGCAGGGGCTTGAGAGATCAGCCCTTGGTGAGCAGAAGGTTTTTGGTGTCCAGCAGTGGTTTTCTCTCCACTACAGGAACCAGCACTGTGCATTGTGTATCCCTTCCTTTGCACTTTCTGCAGAGTGCTGCATATAGGGCAGGTTAGGGTAGGGGGTCCTGCAGAACGGCTCCCCGGCTCCCTGCTTGCCTGACTAGCAGCAGGGTTATTCCCCAGCTCAGGACTGTGAGGAAAATCCAATGCGGTACATGGGGTAGAAGTGCTCCCTGTCTGGAGGTGGGAGTGCTTGCAGCTCTGGTCTCCACATGCTGTGGGGATGGGCAGCAGATTTTAGCCATGTCTCTAAGGTCTGTGTTTGTTTGCTCTTTTCTTTCTCCCCAGAAACGAAGGAAGAGCTGGAAGAGCTGATGTCTGACATAAAGAAGACGGCGAACAAAGTGCGCTCCAAGCTAAAGAGTGAGTATTTGCTAGCGATGCTGCTGTGGGGCTCTGCCTGCTGTGCTCCTGCCCTGCAGCCCCAGGTGGTGGGTACCACAGCTCCCATGCTGGGCTGGGAATGCAGCAGGCAGGCAGCATTGCTGGCCCGGGTCCTGCTCCATTCCCCCAGTGCTCAGCACTTCCCACTAGTCCCCCATGACCAGAAATGCTGTGGGGCCCTGGCCGTCATCTCAACCCTGTGCTGGCAGCAGGTGGTGTTTGACTCGGGTCAAGACAGTTTTGGGGTGGTTTGCTCTAGGTAGGAAAGGGCAGGTTACAGAAGCATAGCCCAAGCCCGTCTTTGTGTTCACTGGCAACCTGAGCTGGTACTGGGAGGGGTCTCCGAGCTGGGGGAAGGAACAGCTAGAATTGGCATCTGCCGTTGCTTTGCAGATCACCCGGGGATGGCCGTCACCTTCCCTCCCCCTAGCATCCTCTAGCTGCTTTTATTTGCCCTCTGTGAATTTGCCCACTTGTGCCCTGTTCCCAGGACAGAGGTGAGGGAATGGGCCCCTGAGCACCTGGTGGGCTGTGAGCAAGTCCCATGCTGCCAGCATTGGCAGGTGTTGTCTCCCATCAAGCCCTGGCTCTGAGCAAACCCACAGCATGGCTAAAGGTTGGGTTGCCAGGGCTGGGTGGTTGAAGAGGTGCTGCTGTGGGACTTGCAAGCCTCCAAGAAGAGCTGGCTCTTCCCAAGTGAGCCAGGTTGGCACAGGCAGCCTAGGCAGGTGCAGCACCAAGGGGTCCCATCTGGAAAGCCATGGTCCCTCTTCCCTGTGTGGCTCTGACTGGGCTGGGTGGTGCTGCTGACTTTCTGGCAGTGTGTTGGCATGGGGCATGCTGCCCTGGGGCTTGTGCTTCTTGCTGCCCCCATCCAGCTCTCGCTGGGCTGGTCTTACCTTTACATCCCCAGTGCAGGCTGGATTGCTGGTGGTGCTGCCCCAGGCAGCAATGCCTCCTGCCCGTCCAGGCTACACTGCTAGTGTAGTGCAGGAGGCACTGCTGTCTCCAGGCATGGGCTCTATGGGGCAGGTGGTAGGGAAGAAAGCGGCCGTTGGGCTTGGGGAAGGTTATCCTGTCTCGTCAGCACTCCCTGTTGTCTTGGCATGCCTCCACCTTGGGCAGTGCAGGGACAGAGTGCGGCCAACGTGACCATTAGTTTCCACCATTGGAAGAGTCAGTCAATCTCTTTGACAAGCAGGGAGTGACAACAACATGACTGTCAGCCCACTGATGGCTGGGGTTGTGCTGGAGCACTTGGATGAGTCCAGAAGCCCAAGATTGGACCCCAGGGGATTCAGGGTGTCAGTAAGCATGGCAGCATCTTGAGGCAGGAGACTGGTCACCCTGGCGTGGCTCAGATTTGCCTGCAGTGGTCTTCGACATCGGCATGGGATTTGGTTGAGATTGTTGCAGGGACCTGGCCATGTCTGAAAGGTGGGAGAGGAGCTGGTGCTTCCCCCATGGCAGCAACATTCTCCCTAATCCCAGGGTTTTGTGGGAGCCCTGCAGTCGTGGAGGACTTAGATACAGCTGGGGCTGTTTTTCGTCACTACTGGCATGACTTGTACCTCCATTGTCCCCTTGCTGCCCTCTGTCCTCCTGACGTATGATCCCAGCTAGACCCCAGAGGGAGAGCTAGGGGCCAGCTTACCCATTTCATTGACCAGGGGATCCCTTCCCATGGACCAGAGCCCTCCCCACCTATACTGGGATCTCTGGTGTCCAGGTGGGGACAGGGGTTTTAGCCTGTGCAAAACAAAAATCTTTTTCCATATGTATTTTGTTCTGTGTTTTTGAAGGGGCTTTGAGAGCCTGAAGGATTACAGGACGGGCTCTGATTCCTGTTTCCTTCTTCCAGAAAAGACTCACTGGTATCGTATTTACCTGGAGCAACAGATGATTAGTCCTTGTGCTTTGTCCCATATCACCTCATGGCCAGCATGATCAATGAAAGAAAACAGTTAAGACTGATCAAAAACACCATCTGCTGACAACAAATTGACTTCTTTAGGACAGGCATTGCTCATGCAGTGGCTAATTCTAATTACCAGCTTCTTGGGAAAATGTGATTTCATTAATTATCATAAATGTACAATGTTTGCCAATACTGTTCCTTGGGAACAGGGAACAATTTATAACAAGTGTGGAGGAAGACCAATTGCTGATGAAATATGCTGGGCAGGCAGCAGCCAGTGTGCTTGCAAGCAGGGGGGGTGCACAGGAGAAGTGCCATGGCCGTCTGGCTGTGTGGGACGGGAACTTTCAGATAAGCTCTAGATACAGACGCTCATTCCAGGAGAGAATAGGACAGAGTGCAGAGTTTGTGCCAACGTTCTCCAGCACTTCCCCGGAGCATGCTGTGCTGTTGGACACCCTCTGCCAGCACTGCAAAGGGTTCCCCAGGCCCACAGTCTTCCTTACAGTGCTGCTGCTCTCTGCAAGTTGGTACTGTGGGTCACCAGTGCTAACCAGCATGCAGCAGAAACACAGATGCCTACCATGGTGGTGGTGTCCTGCGCTCTGCTCTGCTGTACTTGATGGTGATGGGAAGCCACTGGGCAGCTCCAGGGAATGGGAAGCCCCTGGTGCAGGAGGAACCTGTCCCATGCTGGGCTCGTGGGACCTACTCCAACATGGAAGGTGCTGGGGACAGCCAGGGTCAGAGAGCTGTGGAACATCTGCATTGGAAATGGGGTCTTCAGCCAAATTCAAGGGATGCCACCAGCTCACACCTGGTGGTCTACATGGAGACATGTATCTCTGCACACTGGGCCAGCCTGCTGTTGGGAGCTTTCTTCCAGGCTTTTTATGTCCCTGAATTTAAGTTTTTGAATTAGCATGTCCCGACCTGGTGTTGAGGAACAGATTTGCATTGCCTTGCTCTGTGCCAGACCTCCTGAACTGTAACCCCATGCCCTCTCCCTGTCCAGACCACAGTGGGACACTGAGCAGGGCAGTGCTCCTCCCTGCTGTGATTTATGATCTTTGGGCAAGTGAGGAATTCATCCCACTTAGTTGCACTACTAGGTATAATTAAAAGGGCAAATCTCTGCTTTGCTGCAGAGGACTGTTCAGCAAGACGAAGCGTGTTCTCGCCAGCCTAGTGGGTCCTCCCTGGGCAGGGCTGGGCAGCTGGCAGACCTGCTATTTTTAGGGTCCCTGGAGAAGTCTTGAGCTTTGGTATTTTGCAGAGACATTTTAGCTCTGGGTTTCCTCCTCCTGCCTAGCAGGGGAGAACAGCACTCCATTTTGTTTGAATACTGGAAAGTGTGGAGATCAGACCTGAGCATTACATCAATTTTGTATTGAAATCCTCACTCACCAGCCTGGGGGTGATGGGTACTCCCCTCAACAGCACCAAGTCTTGGCCAGTGGCCAGGCACTGAGTGCTTTGCAGTAATGAAACAGGGCTTTGCTGCCAGTCCAGGCTAAATTGCAGGCTAGAGTCAGGAGCTCAGGCCTGCTCAGTGCCAGACGCTCCTCGATTCACAGGCTTCAGTCTTTTACAGTCCCTTTGCCAAACAATCCCTTTTCCTTCTCTAATCTGTGTCCTTCTTCCCCAACCAGGTATTGAGCAGAGTATTGAACAAGAGGAAGGACTGAACAGGTCATCTGCTGACCTGCGGATAAGGAAAACTCAGGTGAGTCTCTGCCCTGTGGCACTGGGGAGGGGAGGATGAGAAGCAGCTGGAGGCAGTTGTGGGGTCCCGGGAGGTGATGGGAGAGGAGGGCTTGCTTGGCTTTAGAGCAGTCAAGCTCTGGTGTGCAAATACTGGGCAAAGTAAAGTAATGCAGCACATTTCCGAACAGATCAGTGAAAAAGCCAGCCTGAAAGACCTGTGACATAAGTAGGTGCAGAGGAAGCTGTGTAGGGGAGGGCAGTGTGCATCAGCTTCATCCTTGTGTGCAAGTTTGGGCGTCTGCATGGACGAACAGGCGGGTGGGTTTGTGCACATCCATGTTGAGCATCTCACTAAAGGTGATTTTGACTGGAGCAAAAATACCCTCTGAAGTGCCAGCTTTGGGGGGAGAACATTTGCCTGCAATGTGTTCAGAAACCTGAAGTCTGTGTTTCTGCAATGCCTGGAAGGATGCTTGAGCTGCTCGTAAATGAGACCAAGGCTTACTGATGCAGCTGGGTAACTCACCTAAAATTTCACTTAATCTAAGAAGACGGGTGGTCTTTCAGCGAGTACTGTGCAGGCCTGCAGCCTGCTGGAAATGTTCTTCCCTGTTGGGGCTGTGGTTGCCCCTCCACCGGGCATCGATCCAGCTTTGCAGTCCAGGAAATGTTAGACCCTTGAAGGGCTGTCACAACTCTTCCTCTTGTTCCCATGAAACAACCTATAACTAGCACCTTCTTTTGATGGGCTTCTTAGCAGAGTTATCCAGGGGTAGAGGTAGAGATGGGGTGCACCTCCCTCTCCTTGGCCCAGGTGGTCCTCAGGCTGTGTTATGCTCAGCTGTGATGAATAGTCATGCTGTTCACACTTCAGTCTGCAGCCAAGGTGGGGCAGAACATGTTGGCTCTACAAGAGATGGAGATTGAGGGACGTGGGGCTTGTCTGTGGGTCCAACAGCACTCACTAGAAACTAGAAGTCACTGACCCTGCTTTGAGCTGGAGGTTGGGCTGCATGACCTCCTGAAGTCCCTTCCAGCCTGAATTATCCTACAATTCTAACTCCCCTCCCACCCCCCCAAAGTCAAGAAATAGCTTAGAAATATTTGATGAAGGAAGTTTTGGAGTGTCTTGTAGTGAGGCTTTTCTCTCTCAGGAGCAGCTGATTACAGTGGGAACTCTGCTGCAGATGTCTCTGCTGGGCACTGCTTGGGTCCTGGCCTGAGGCAGCTGGAAAGCGAGGACAGGTCACAAACATCTCTCTGATGTCCACGGTGGGTGGGTAGTGGGAAGACTTTGAGAACACCAGCTGTCAGTGGGGTTGTGGCAAGGCCAATGACTTGGCAGAAAGTGCCAAAAGAAAATTTCCTTGGGGGGGCAGCAGGCAGGCACGACCTGGGAAGGCAGTGCAAAGCACCAGGGGAGTGCCGAGGGAAGGGATGCTGAGGGGGAGCTGGAGACAGGGGAGGTAACTTAGCTTCATACACCCCTCATACAGCCTGCAAAATCTTCACAGGTCTTAGGTTAACTCAGAAGCATTTGACCGCTGATGACCCGAGGTCTCATAAGATGAGGTTACCCGTGGTCTCCAGCTGCTTTTGAAACTAGGGCTTCAGTTCCTAAAGAATCTGTACTTAGTGAAAATAGGACATGGGGTTTTTTAGTCATTTTCTGAAGTCAGAGCTATGTCTTGGACATCCCAGGATTACAGAGTATGTCAGGATGGAGACAGGAGAGACCAAGGCCATGGCTCTAGTGGCCTCGGTTGGATCAGCCAGCAGTGCAAATTTATCCAGATCAGGCATAGGCACGCCGTGGCACCTTGGCCCCAGCATATGTGCAAGACTTCGTGCTGACTTGGAGAGGGAGAGTAGGTGGCGCCCGACATTGTACCCACAAACACTTCATTAACTCCAGGTCATAGAGGAAAGTGGATCCAAAAAAAGTGAATTTGTGCTGGGCTGGCATCTTGTGTTGTGTGACCATGGCATTTTTTTATTGAGTCTGTCCATTGTCAGCTATGGCCTGAGCTCTAAAAGCTGAATTGGTTTAGCTTGATGAAAAGGCACTAGACAGAGGAGATTACTCATCTCCAGAAAGTGTACAAAGCAAAGAAGTGTTTCATTTAGAGGTGGTATAACTTGGCCATACTACTCAGTAGTGGGCTGAAAATGTGCATTAATTGTCATGGGGAAGTGATTGTTAAAGAACATGATGTTTTATGGCTTTGGATCCTCCATCTGCCAGAAGGAAAATCAGAGGCTTGATTGCATGAACTGTTTGATGACAGCTTTTCCCATCATCTGCGTATCACCCTCGATGGAGCAGCTCCCTCCAAGGCTTTTCTAGAGAGGTGTTGTGTTGGCTTTGTGGTGTTGCCCCAGGCCATGGGTGCAGTGGGGAAGCACATCCATAGAGGCCTTCTCAAGTGTGGGGTTTGACCTGGCTTCTCCCTCCAGTACTGCTGCCTTTGGGGGCACCAGGGTGTTGCTCCAGCAGACCTGAGCTGAGGATCGGTGAACCTGTCCCTGCTGTACAATGGTGATTAGGTCCTGATGGCAGGATCAGCCCATCCACTGACAGTTGTGTGCCTAAGCCATGGCTGACTCCTGGGTGCTGCTGCACCCTGCCATGGGATCTGACTTTAGCACTGTCCCCTCTATAGCTGCCTGGACTAAAGCCACTGGCTCATGTATAGGCTGAAAGAGTCACTTCTGTCCTGCAAAATACCATGCATCAGGCTGTCGTGGGGGTCTCGCTGGGGTGACCCCAGGTGCCTGCTCAGACCACAGGTCCCCTCGTCTCCAACTTCCCACACATGGTTCGTGGTTTTCTGGACTGTTCTCTGTGCTCTGCAGTGTTCATTTGCTTGGTCCTTGCTACAGAGGTCTTGTTGAAATGTTTATGGCTTGGGAAATGGCACAAGCATTTCTTTGTCCTCTCACTTTGTGCTTCAAAAGCGTTGAGTCTGGGGACTGCTGCTCATGGGTGTGTGTCTCCTGTAGGGAGAGGTGAGAAACAGTTAGATAAATTGAATGGGAAGTGTACACATGGAAGCACCAGAGGGAATGACAGAAGAAGGGATACAAGACTGGCATGGGTTGATGGCACCTAACCCAAAAAGTCACTGAGATGCCAGCATGGATAAATGCAGCTTCTAAGAAGGCTTAGGGTGGAAAACCATTTGGCAGCTTACTCCAGGACAGGAGTTAGAGGACCTCTGAAGGTCCCATGCAATTTAAATCATTCCATAATTGTAAATCAGCTGTGCTGCCTAATGACCCTGAGGCAGGAAAGGTCAGTGGGGTGGAAGATCAGGGTAGCTGGTAGCTCCTGGTGAGCACAGAAGGTGCATCCCAAACACCTCTGTGGCCACCAGTGACAAAGAGCCCAGGAGATGAGGGGGACCTGTAGGACGTGTCACACACAAGCACTGCTGGCCATGTGTCTTGTGGTGCATGTGAGTTTGGGGCACAAGAAAATGAGTGAATCCAGAAGGGAGTGAAACCAGCTTTATTTTTAAATTTTTTTTTTTATTGAATAAATTGCCTTCCTGTTCAGTGCAGTCTCATGCTAAGCTTTGCTAGCTCAGTTGCAGCACTCTAGTGCTGAGCTTCTTTGGTTCATGTGTGTGTTTTAAGCAGCCTTGCCTGTCCCGGTTCAGCCATGGGCTTGTGCGGTGAGAGGTCAGCCAGGCTGGAGACATTTCCCCAGGGGCGAGGCACACTGTGGTGGCCAGGCAGACCATCTGCATTGCCAGAGACTGTGTTGAGGGCATGCATGTTGGGTCCAGGGCACCTGCAGGATGGCTGCATGGTTGGTGCAGGGCTATGAGCAATTTTCTTGTTATCGTAGCTTCTTAAAATGAGCCTTCTCTGGGCTGAAGCTTTGTCAGTGCAGTGTTGCTGTGTAGTTTTTACTGCACGTTGGCCAACCTTCTGGTGGTCCTTTGGTGAGAGAGCACCTAGCAAGATGCAGTCATTGCTCCAGCAGTGGAATCTGCATCTGCATAGCTGCAGGGCAAGCTCCAGTGCCTTGTCCTCACTGGTTGTACTGGAGGATGTGGAGGAAAACGAGATGTCTCAGAGCAGAGAAGCAAGGCCTTGTTCTGCAGCAATGGTTGTGTTTTAGCAAACAATTAAACTGATAAAGGCAACGGGAGCTGCCAGCATTGCTCTTCAGCACCCAGGGCTGGGGATCCAGGCATGGATCTGTTGCTTTCACAGGAGGTCTACACACAAGTACAGCTCAGTAAAAATCCTACTTTCTCTAAGTGCTCTGCAGTGAAGCCAGAGGAATTTGGGTGTTTATAGTTTATCTCCTTTTCAGTCTGGGAAGCCACTCAAGTAGTCTGCTCTCCCATGCCGCAGTCAGTGCTGAATCAATACACAGGTGACATTAACTGATCACCTCTGCAGAGGCAGCTTCCAGCTCAGAGCCCAGTGTTCTCCCGGCCCTGCACAAGTGGTGAGAGGCTGTCACGGCTGAGCCTGAGGCAGCGGGGAAACAGTCCTCTGCAAAACCGGGGCAAGAGAAAGGTTTGTCTCTAGAGCAAGTGGAAAGGAGAATTGCTGGGACATGGCAAAGCCAAAGCAAAGGAAGGTGCAACAGCAAAGCAGGACAGCAGCAAGTCCCTCTGCAGGCTAGCTCTCCTCGTCCCTCCCCAGAAGGATCCTGGCACAGGCAGAGCTCTGCTCTAGCTGGGCAGTGTCAGGGAGAGTCAGAAGATCTCTTCCCAGAAAAAAACCTCTCCTTTACCACTCCAGAGACATTGCTGTGTGCTGACAGCAGTGCTGTGAAACCCCCACCGGGCTTTCCACTCTGCTGTGCTCTGCTCTGTGCTCTTCAGGAGCTGTTTGCCATCTCAAATGCATGTGCTGGGTGGCAGTGGCAGGGAGGGGGAGAGCAGGGAGGTGGCAATCCAAGGTGGCTGTCCTTGGTGTTGGCTGTGGTGTGCCCATGTTTCCCAGGCAAAGGCATTACTTCTGCAGTCTCCGAGGAAACTACAGGTGCCCACAAATTGGTGCTGTGTAGCCCAGGGCCATGAATTTCAGCATGGTTTAGATTTGCACCATGTTTGAAGGTCTGTGGTTCAGACATCATCCTGGCACATGGGAGAGTGAGGCTCAGGGCTCTGCTCCACCATAGTCATGGAATAGTTTGGGTTAGAAGGGACCTTCAAAGATTATTTAGTCCAACCCCCCTACCTGATCTTCCACTAGATCGGGTTGCTCAAAACCCTGTCCAACCTGACTTTGAACACTTCCAGGGATGGGACAGCCACAGCTTCAATGGGCAACCTCTGCCAGTGTCTCACTACCCTCATCGTACAACATATCTTCCCTATGTCCAAGCTAATCCCACCCTCCTTCAGTTTAAAACCATTGCCCCTTGTCCTGTCAGTGCAGGCCCTGGTCAAAAGTCTTCCTCCATCTTTCCTACAAGCTGCCTTTATATATTGAACAGCTGCAGTAAGGTATCCCCAGAGCCTTCTCTTCTCCAGGCTGCACAACCCCAACTCTCTCGGCCATGGACCACTCAGTCAAGGAAGTGGGAGTTTTTTCTCATAATTTGGGCATTTCTTAACATTTCTCTAGGCTCTGCAGGAAATCAGGGGAGAGGAGCTACTCGAAGCTGCAGCTTGGAACCCCTGCATTGGGAGGCTGAGATGGGCGATGTAGCACACTGCTCCGCTTTTGGGGCTTTCATTTCTGACCTGGGTGGTCTCTGACTCTGGGCTCCTGCAGCTGTTCATCTTCGCAGGGATGCCAACCCCATGCTGGGACCCCATGCCCAGCATGCATGCTTGTGTGTGCGGGACGGACTGAAGGCTGGGAGGTGAGCTGGGCACAGACCAGTGTCGTCCCAAGGGTTGCATTGTTGGCTTCGCTTGTCACGGCGCACTTTGGGTAAGAGGAGCTGACAGCTCTGTCAGGGCTGGCAAGCAGTGCTGCCAGGCTGTGTGTGCCTGATGGGTGAACTGTACCGATGCGACTGTTGTCACTGTCACATGGGGAACAGTGTGGGGTGACCTTGTGTTAAGGCAGTTTTCTGTCTGGAACATACCGTTAGTGTGAAAACATCCCTGGCCGTCGCTTGTGTTGCTTTTGTCCCGGTACCCAGTGTGCTGCTGGTGTGATTTTGATTTTTTGGTGCCATGGGATGGATCCTCAGTGGGGCCACTGCATTGCAATGGAGCTATTGCAGCTGGCGTTGACTGTGTTTGTAGCACAGATGTCCCCCTTGGACTCCCGGCCATCCAGGGACAAGCAACGGCCCAGATAGAAATCTGGTACTCAGGTTTGTTCCTTGTCGTAGGATCACAGCACATTGGTGAAATGGGAGCTCAGGAGATCCCAGCTCCTGCCACAGAGCAGTGCCAGTTGCATCAGGTTGCTCATAGCCTGTCCAGCTGCATTCTCGGTATCTAGAAGGATGGAGATGCCATAGGCATCAGTCCATGGGTCCTCTGGGCCACGGTCCAGTGTTTGACTGCCCTTATGATGATGTTTTCCCCTTTAATATTTAACTGGAATTCCCTGTGTCCCAGCTTGGTCCATTGTCTCTTGTCCTGCCCCTGTGCACCTTCAAGAAGAGTCTGGCTCCACCTTTTCTTCATTCTCCCACTGGGTCATTGTAGGCAGCAATAAAATCCCCCTGACAGCTTTGTCACCTTCAGCTGACGAAACCCTGCTTCTCTCAGCCTGTTCTCATTTGTCCTGTGCTCCAGCCCAGAACACCTTGGTGACCTCAACTGGCTTCACTCCCACACGATGTGTTTTGGGGAGCCCCAAGCAGAACATGGCACTTTTTAGTTGTGGTCCCACAAGTGCTAGGTGGAAGTGAACAATCCCTGTCGCCAGCCCACTGGCTGTCCTGCTTACCCAGGCCACGATGAATTTTACCTTCACTGCTGACTCCTGGCCAGCCTGACATCCATGAGGACTCCAGGAGCTCTAGATGCTTTCTGGCCAGCTGGCACCCAGCCTGTCCTGTGATGTGCATCCTGTCCCCAGCGGAGGACACTGCATTTGCCTTTGAGCTTCATGAGAGCCCCCCTTTCTCCAGACTGTTGAGGTCCCTCTGAATAACAGCCCTGTCTTCTATCGCTTTCCCCAGTTTGGTGTCTTCTGCAAACCTGCTGAAAGTGCACTCCACTCCACCATCATGGGTTACTGGTGAAGATGTTTAATGGTATTTTCAGACCCACCATCACTCACTGAGTGGTTACCATTAGGAACTGGCCACTACTTGGACTTGTATCGCTGATCACAACCTGACAGGCCAGTCAATTTTCCACTAACCTTATCCAACCTGTGTCCTATCAAAATTGGCTATAAGGATACAGTGGGAGTCTGTGTCAAAGGCCTTAAACTCAGGGTGTGCATCATTCGCTGCTCTCCTTTTACCTGCATAGCTAGTTATCTCCTCACAGAAGGCCATCAGGATGGCATAGTGTGATTTGCCCCCAGTAAATCCATGCTGGCTGTTTCCAATTATCTTCTTGTCCTTCTGGGAGGATTTACTCAGTGACCTTCCCAGTGACTGAGGGGAGGGTGACGGATTCCCCAGATCCTCCTCCCAGAAGATGTGTGGTGTTTCCCTTTTATTGCCAGTTCTCTGGAACCACTCATGATCACTGCCATCTTTGGCCCTTTGCAGTGACGTTGGCCAGCTCCATCAGCATGCTTGGATACTTCCCACCTGGTTCCATGGACCTGTGTATTTCCAGTTGACTTAAGCATGCCCAAAGTCTACATCCCTTTCCGTGGGTAGTGTTTCACACCACTGGTCTCTGCTCAGAGGGCACCAGAAGGCCAAGGACAAACATTACCAGTGATCACCAAGACAAAAGAAGAAATGGAAACTTTAGCCTTTGCAGTGTCCCATGTCACTAGAGCTCCTGCCTCATTGAGCAGTGGGACCACAGCTTCCTTAGCCTTCCTTAGGCTCTTTGGTACTTAGGGCAGCCCATCCTACTGCCCTGCACACCCCTCACACCGCTGCAGTCGAGCTCTGCCTCTCCCAGCTCCTCCCCAAGTGCTTGGGCAATGCGTCTGTGTTCCCCCAGAGCCTGGCCCCGCTCCCACCTCCCTTCCTAGTTTTGTGTGTGGGATTTGGGATGAGTTGAACTGCAGGGCTGATTTAGATATGTCTGTTACTTTAAGCATGGTCCTTGTGTAGTATTTCTGCAACAAGGGCTTTGCTAGTTTGTATGGACTTTGCTGTGAGCAAATCACTGAGTAAAAGGAGGAACGAGGAGCCGATTCTGCCCTTGTTAACATGTTGTAAATTTGGAGTGACTGAGCATTAAGATTATGGGCTTTTATTCTGTCTTTGCTGTTGTCATCTCCAGCCAGAAGAGCCTCATCAGACCTGGAGCTTTCATAGGAACGGCTTTGTCTTACCCCAGGCCAGCTGGCTGGGCTGTGTTGGAGCCAACAAGGCAGGGAGGCTCATATGAGCATGTGCCCCAGCACATCAGGCAGGACTGGTCCTGCAGCCACGGTCCTGGGACAGCTGATGGTGCTGGTCTCCTCCATGGGAGCACTAGTCTGTCCCTCAGTGGCTGTCCCAAACTCCACAAGCCCCTGGCAAAGTGGTCCCAGGGCAGCCTTGCTCCTGCGCTTTTTCTGCAATGGGGAAAAGTTGCTGTTATGTTCTAAATCCATTACATTAAAACCACTCTGTCCCCATTTCACAGCAGCAGTTTGAATAAAGCACCCTGCCTCAGTCAGCTCACCAGCAGCAGAAAGATACAGGGGCTTTGGAGACACAGCTCCCAAGGGCATCCCCAGCTCAGAAACATTGCCAGTGATGCAGGATCCCAGATGTCTCGACAGTATTTTCCATGCTTCTATACGTATCAAATTTTGAGCTCATAACAGAGCAAAAGCTGCTATTTACATTCTTCCAAATGCCAGTACTTTCGGTCCTTGTTATTCAGAATAGCTTTTGCTCTAGTGGCTTTCAGGCTTGGTTTACCTAGCCTGTGCGGTGGAAATACTCACCTTGCTTGGACTAGTTCAAACACTGAAACAAACCTATCTGGTGGGAACTCAGGAGTGGGATCTCTGCTCCCCCTGTAACCCAGACAGGCTCAGGAGGAAGGCTGGCATTCCCCACAGGTTCCCCCATGGGGTGAACACTTCAGAAATGTCTTTCTTGTAATTAAAAACTTTGAAAGCCAAGGTCCCAGATTTCAGTGGCTGCCTGTGGGGGTTTCAAAGCCCCCATTGGGTACCCAGAGCTGTATGAGCTCTTTGGAAATCCAGCTTGGTGGTTCAGCAAATTGGGCTGCTTTCCCCACATTTGGGGAGTGAAGAGTTGCAGGCCCCAGGTAAAACAACCCAATTTCCTAACTTTAGTCAATATTTTCTGTTTAATGAGTTTCTTTCAAATGCAAGGTACATTTTGATATGCTTTTTATTTACTCTGAATATTCAGATAGTTTTATTTAATGACTGAAAGCCATTTAAAATGCTTTTTCCAGCCCATATTGCATGAAACTCCATGTTCCTTCAAGAATCAAATGCATTTTGTAGACATGTGGGATGCCTGTGGGAACATAAAATAACAATCTGACAAAATAAACAGTAAGTTAAATAACTTTTTAAGTAAAAAAGGTATGGTGTGTTATACTGATTAGCAAAAAAGGGTGTCATTCAACACCCAGGCTATATTTGGCTGCAGATCAACATATGTTGATACTTTTCAGCTGAATAAGAATAAACTGGATTTTAGGAAAACAATTTTGAAAAGGCAGGAGAGCCGCTTGGATGGCACATCACATCTTTGCCGAATTTCAAGCTATGATGCTCAGGAGCTGTTTTGACCTTGCTTTGGGCCGTGCAGCTCTTGAGCAGAGGCTGCCTGCTGAAGCTTAAGTTGCTGGGGGGCTTTTGTGTGAGGTTTGCCAGCAGAGGAGGAGTAAGATCGGCTGATTCTGAGGCTCTGTCATAAATACCGAGCTGCTGCTTGCTCAGAATAGCTGCAAAGCAAATGCAAGTGTATCTTCAAGATGTCTCCAGTGTGGTCTCCTGGAGGTAGGGGTGTGTTGGCTAGGGTGCTCCAGTGTGCACCAGGTATGTCTGACCCTGCAGAGGTGCTGCATTACACCGGTCCCCCACTGCATAGAGGCTTTGAGAGCTGCTCCAGCTCAGCAGGGCTGGGTACTGCCCTTCGGTTCAGTTCTTGTGGGCTGTAACTCTCTTAAGTGTGAGCTCAGGCCATGCAGGTGGCCCTGAAAGTCCCAGAGCGATCGCTCATAGGCAGTTTCTTCATCATGTCAGTCTCTCTGTATCTTCTTTCTGATCCTTTCTGAATGTCCTCTTTTCCTATCCCTTTTCCATTGCCTTCTCTCCTTTCGCCATCCACCATTTCTCCCTATTCCTGTTGCTCTGTGCTCCCCAGATTGGGCTGCATGAGCAGTCTATGGAGTGAGGTTGAGATAAGACAAACTTCTTCCCCCTGCACCAGGACCATTGGCTAGTCCCAGCTTGCAGGTGCCTGCTGCATACAAGAGTGATGCTGAGTGCCCAGGATGGGTGTGTTAGATGTGGCCCATCAGTCATGTGCTGTTGCTTCTGCTGCACGGTTGAAGAAGTGCACCAGTGTTTCTTGCCTGACACAGTATTGGATTTGGCTTCGCTTGAAACTCATGCACCAGATTTGCCTTCTCTGGAAAGGGAGGCTTTCAGCCCTGTGGAGAAGGACTGGTGGGTGGAAAATCAGACATGAACCAGCAATGTGGGCTTGCAGCCCAGAAAGCCAAGCAGCTCCTTGGCTTTCCCGGCATAAGATACATGTGGACCCTGCTAGAGTGGGTCCAGAGGAGGCCACCAAAATGGTCCGAGGGCTGGGACACCTCTGCTATGGAGAAAGGCTGAGAGAGTTGGGGCTGTGCAGCCTGGAGAAGAGATGGCTCCGGGGAGACCTTACTGCGGCTGCTCAGGACTTAAAGGGGGCTTATAGGAAAGAGGGAGAGAGACTTTTGACCAGGGTCTGCACTGACGGGACAAGGGGCAACGGTTTTAAACTGAACGAGGGTAGGGTTAGCTTGGACATAGGGAAGACATGTTGTATGACGAGGGTGGTGAGACACTGGCAGAGGTTGCCCATTGAAGCGGTGGCTGCCCCATCCCTGGAAGTGTTTGACCTGAGGCTGGATGGAGCTTTGAGCAACCTGATCTAGTGAGAGATGTCCCTGCCCTTGCCGGGGGGGTGGAGCGGATGATCTTTGAATGTCCCTTCCAACCCAAACTATCCTGTGAGTCCATGATATTCTGTCACAAGAGTCCCTGCAACGTGCTGAGAAGCTGCTGCTTTGGAGCAAGAGAACAATCTGACCCCTCTCCGTAGCCCCCGTGAGCCCAGTGCAGCCTGCTCATAGCTGCAGGTGAGGGCTGAGCTCTTCTATCTGTATGCTTACAGGTCTAAGGAGCTGCATAATGCCCATGTCCCCTTGGGTTGATCACCCTCCCCAGCTCCAGGACAGGTCCACAGCCCGTTTCCAACCACCGTTACATGTTTTAGGGTGACAGAGCTTCAGTCCCAGCAAGGGCGACCCGCAACAGCCCCTTGCCAGCCCTTTGCACCTAGTTCATCAGAGAGGATGGGAGCGTGTGGTGGGGAACACCTGCTGCCATGGTGGGCGAGAAGCTTGGAGTGGTGCAAAGGCAGCCAGCACCAGCAGAGGGGCTGCTCCAGCCCCACTCAGTGGGCACAGCCAAGTCCCATGTCCCACTGCTGGCAGTTCTTCACGCTGTGCAAGTGCCATCGGTCAGAGTGAAGCTCTCAGCTGCAGGGTGGGTTTTTCTGTGCCTTTATATACAACCCAACCATTCCCAGGAACAAAGGAAAGGAAATGCATCCCTTTTTTTTTATTGCAAGTAAAACTACCTCCAAACAAAGCCTTCCACAACCCTGAAGAGAAGTGCAAAGGCTTTTATGATCTGGCAACCTGATCTAGTGGAAGATGCCCCTGCCCAAGGCGGGGGGGAATTGGACTGGATGATCTTTGAAGGTCCGTTCCAACCCAGACCGTTCTGTGAGTCCATGTTCCTGTGAAACTTGATTTCTAGCACATTGCAGGAAGGGCTCATTCAAGAGATACAAGCGTTTGGATGGAGGATGCACATGATGCTCTGTCCTGACCTTCCTGGAACATCTTCAGGGCTGTTTGCTGTGCTCAGCCAGACAGCTGGATCAGACAGCAAGTCAGACCCCAGGGTGGGTGCTCACATGGGGATGAGCTTCCCCCATGGGGGCAGCAGCCAGCACCAAGAGGGTCAGTGTGTTCAGCTGGACCCTGCTCAGGTGTAATTCCAAGGTTTTCTGGCACTTTTCCTGGAGAATGGAAAGCAGCCTAGTAAGATGAGGGTGCTGTGCGTGCAGGGGGCTGACAGCTCTGCCACACCATCCGCCCTGGGCTGGCAGCGATGCAGGCAGCTGCTCAGTTTGGAGCAGGCCATTGTCACCTGCATCCTCATGGGGCTGGTGCTCAGGGGAGCCCTCCAGCGTGGGGAAGAAAAGTGGGACCTTGCTTCTGGAGCAGGGACAATTACTCCGGACATCTCCCATCCCCCTGACCCAGCCTGTGTGCCCTGGCCCCTCGACTCTCCCTGCCAGCTATGCCATGGTGCTGCCAGCCAGGGTGGAGGTTTGATGACTGAGGGCATAGGGTCCCCGCAGGGCCTTCCTGCCCAGCTCCAGCCCTGCAAAGTGACCACTGTGGGTCCATCCTGCGCCTGTGCAGGTCTGGCACATCCCAGCAGTGTGACGGAGGCAGGCAGCGCTCGACGCAGGGCACTGTTGTGGCCTCGGCTCCAGGCTGCTTTGGCACAACCTGTCGTGTGGTGCAAGGAGGGTGCTGCCAGCCATGACCACCTGGGGTGTCCTCTGGGGGCTGAAGGCTATGCTTGGCTTGGGCTTGGGTGAAGGGTGCGTCCAGTTCACTCCCCGCCAGGGCCATGTCACCTTGCTGCCACCTGCCCCCCTTGTGCTTTGTCACACTCCTCAGAGCAGCTTTTGGGCCAGAAATGCTTTTTGGGCTGCTAGAGGTGTGGGGGGTGCTCGGGGCTGAGCCTTCCCCTGGCTCGGGGGTGGCAGGTCTCTCCCTCCCATGGCACCCTCACCCCCACTCTCTCTTCCTCTCCCCTCTGCAGCACTCGACGCTGTCGCGCAAGTTCGTGGAGGTGATGTCCGAGTACAACACCACGCAGACAGACTACCGGGAGCGCTGCAAGGGCAGGATTCAGAGGCAGCTGGAGATCAGTGAGTAAACCTGGAGGGGGAGGGCAGCCGGGCTGCGTGTACCGTGGGGCCACATCCTGCACTGGCTCTCGCCAGGTCAGAGCTGCTCCCGCAACTGTGCAGAGCTCCCCCGTGAAAACCCAGGGGTGCACAGGGCTGTGTGTGCACCTGTGGGAGCAACTGGGACACGGGTCCTGCTGGGAGATAGGCACGTGGTGGTACCTTGCATTTTGGTGCCAAAGTGCATCCAGCAAAGCTCATCCAGCAAAGTGCCAAAAGTCATCTCAGATTTTCTTAAGTGCTGCATAGAGAGTGCAGAGAGCACAGGGAGAGAAATTTCTTCCTTGTTTGCAGCTAATCTCGAATTCAAACAAGCTAGCAAGAATTCCTGACTCCCATGTGTTGCCTTGCCTTTCCTCTTGGTGCTTTTCATCGTGGGTGAACTGAACTAAATATAAAACCAGAGAGGTGAGCTCTTGAGATGGGGGCACTCGCTGCTCCAGCAGTTTCCCTTGTTGCAGGAGGAGCACAAGCTTCGGTGCCTGCCCCAGGCAGCTGCTTGGTTTGGGGTGGGCTGTCATGCCCTGTGTCCTCATGGGGCTGGTGCTCAGGGGAGCCTTCCAGCATGGGGAGGAAAAGTGGGACCTTGCTTCTGGAGTGGGGACAATTACCCCAGCATCTCCCTGGACCCAGGACCATGATGGCTTTTAGCAGCAGTAGTGGTGTATTCTGGCCAAAAGTGGTCCCCAGGTAACACGTCTGAGGCTGTCACCACCGTGGCACTAAGATCTCGCTGCATCATTCAGAGCCCATTGCTCTAAGAGAAGTCCAGTCCTTCCTGTCCACAAAACTTGCTCTCCTGGTGGTTCTTCTGGGCAATCGGTGATACCTGGTTAGTTTTAGAGAAATGTGGTCAACTCCCAGCAAAGAAGAATCATACCACCACTGTAACTAGGGGAATAAGCAAACAAAGGAGAAGTCAGGAAATCAGGGCATGCAGAGCTTAAAAGAGATTTTTGCAAATAATCTCATTGTCAGAGAGGTGTTGGTTTTCTGTGCTCAAAATGCAAGTCTGAAGCCTAGTCCAAGTTCTTTTTTTCTCACAAACAAATGGGTGTTTTTATCCCCTTTCACAACTCAACATGAATAATATGGTAGGAGATCTTTGAGTCAGAATGGTGTCCTTGAAGGTCACCTATGGGAATGTCCTTCATGAACTGCAGATGCCTGGGAATCTGGGTGCCAGTGGGGTATGGTAGTTTCTGTGGAGGGCCAGAAGGAGACTCAGCTGTGCAAGCCTTCCCTCTGTTAAGATTAGTCTTTATAATGTATAATAATAATAGAAATGTTTCACACTGGCTGAATGGAAAGGTTGACTGACAGGAGGCTCAACAAGAGCTTGACGTTTAATGTAAAGCAGGATGGTGAGTGTGTCACTGCTCCAGCTGACTCATTCATCAGCTGATGTTGTTCTGTAAGTGATACCCAGCCATAGGGGTGGCTTGTAATGTAAATTGGAATTTAAGGTATCCCTATGCCTTCCTTCTAAGACAGGAGAAAATTTGAAAGGACTTAGCCAGGTCCTTAATTGTCTGCAGACTTGAAAGAAACCTTAATCTTGTTTTTCTACTACCAGATTTTGGAAAGACCCTGCCATTTTGCTTAAATTATGCAGATATGTTAAAATATACTTGTCTTCACTCTGTCCATCCTGCTGGGCTGTCAGTGCCTGACAGAGCATTGACAGGGCACAAGGAAAAGGCTGCTCAGGACTCACCGTGGTGCAGTGGCTGGGTGCAGAGAGGGTGTCCTAGTTAGTGACGGTGAGGAACCTGCTTTCCCTTCAGGGTGGAGGTGTAGAGCAGATGCAGATGCAGGATGGGGTCTGTGCTAGGAAGGTACACAGTCCTGTGCACAGTCCTTTCCAAAAGCTGTCTCTGTCAGGACAGTGGAAAATCTCTTCTGGCAAAAAGTCTTATCAAAAGTAACAAGCTTATTGAAGTTTTATCAGGAGTGCTTCTGGGGCAGAGAGCTCTGCTTGTCCTGCAGTGTCCCAGCCAGCATCTTCAGTCCCTGCTGCTCTGGGGGCTCTTGAACAGGCTTTTTTGAATGGAGCTCAGCTGGGATGTGGCGACTGCACAAAGCTCTACAAAATCCTCAGCTCTCGTTTTCAGCTGATCAATCCAAAGATAGAAAGTGCCGGGAGCTCTGACAGCAAAGCCAGTAAATCACTCGGGTTTTGAAAGTATGAGAGCAGGGACTTCTCAGCTGCTCTGAGGAGGCTCCCCAGCACCTGGCGAGCTTGTCCCTTCTAACTGCATCTGCTTCTTGCTCTGGAAGTAGGACAGTTGCAGAAGAAATGGTGATGTAGAGTCACTGCCCCAGGCCACAGTCACCCTCTGGGGCTCTCCACAGCCCTCTCAGGATCTGCCCCTTCTCTTTGTGCAGGCACCACCATATCTGTGTGTGCCAGAGGTTGTGCCTCAGTGACCCTCGCCATCATTCCTGCCCAGCCAGCACATGCTGAGCCTGGGAGCCTGTCTGATGTGATGAAGTGCATGTCCTGTCCTTTCCCACTGCTTCTGCCCCAGCCTTAATTGTTGCCCTCACCACCCCCTTACTCACTCACTCTGCTCCCAGAAACACCGAGATTGCAGATGCTGTGGAGGGATTGCAGGATCCTGTGTCCTGGGGTTGGTGACAGATGCTGGGTGGCTGTCCTCTGGCTGGACCATGCCCCCACCAGCGGTGTCCCTGCGTCTGCTGCTGGGAGCTGCACTCCCCAGGCACGAGCCTCCCCGTGCCTATGGTGGGAGGTGTCAGTCCTTCGTTTTTTTCCTCTCCATTTTGTCCGTTATGAGAAATGACATCTTCAATCTAATTAGGTTTTGCTCCCAGAGAAATTGGATTTGAAGCTTGGACGAGCTTTCTGTGGTGAGTGTGCAGCTTTGAAACCATGGAGGTGCTGCACAGACGCTGCTTGTTTTTATGAACAGTTTTGTCATGTGCGAGACCAAGGAGCCAAAAATAAAGCATCTGCCATCTCCAAAGGCACTGCGAGAATTAATCAGCCCCTGCCCCAGTGTGTGACACCAGGTTAATTGACGTGCAGAAAGGCAAGTTGTGGGTGCATCCCAAGCTGTTCTTGAGCCAGGAGAGTCTGGGGGCTCAGATCTGTGTTCAAGATAGCTTGTCTCCAGCCCTGTCTCCTGGGACTTTGGATCTTTTTTGTAGTCATGTCATAGGATCGTGGACTTGCGGAGTGGTTTGGTTGGAAGGGACCTTCAAAGATGATCCAGTCCAGCCCCCCTGCCATGGGCAGGGACATCTCCCACTAGATCAAGTTGCTCAAAGCCCCGTCCAACCTGACCTCAAACACTTGCAGGGATGGGGCAGCCACAGCTTCTCTGGGTGACCTGTTCCAGTGTCCCCAGTCCTTTTCTGGCCATGTTTCCTGGAAGGACCCTGGCCCTGCATTGTAGCTTTGTCTCCAGCCCCATTTCCTATAGCTCCTGATGGGGCTCTTTAGAGCTACCCCAGAGCTGATTTCACAACTTGTGTTGTCTGGCCCTGCTGCTGGACACCGTTCTCAGCACCCTGCTCACGTGCTGTGGGATGGGTGCCAGCTTGATGAGGGCCCTGCATGTGCTAGGACCACACTGGCTCCTGGCTCAGCCCTCCCAGAGCATCCTCACTCCTGTTCTGCAAAGGATGGCTTCTGCTGTGAGGCAGGCGTCCCTGTCATCTGCCTCCTGCTGCTTCTCTTCGGGGCTGCAGACCAAGCATGGAGGAGGAGATTGCGGCTCCTATCCTCTGGTTCTTGATGCTAGCATCTCACACATGGATCATCTCTCTGCTGTGTTGGGCAAGTCCCTTTTCTTCCTTCTTATAAGCTTTATTACATTTTTAAAACATGTTCTTAAGTTCTGTTCTGTTCATTATTTGGTCTCCTTGCAGTACACAGCTGGGTTTAAAGATGTGTACTCCGTTTGCAGAGGAGAAGCAATGAGCTGTGGGTTGGGCTCCCCGCTGAGCCACTAGGCTGAGTCCCTCCCTCCAGCCCCCAGTACCATGGGAGGGGAGCAGGCTTCATTTGAGGCTCCTCGTGTCTGTCGAAGGCAACTTGCTTGTCCCCCAAGAGTTACAGCAGTAGAAGCTGCTGCTGGGAGAGCCCAAGGCCAGGACACTTGATGGCACCGCCCTGGTCCTCTCCCCACACTGTCTGGGCCACCATTCTCTACGTTTCTTTGCTCTCCCTGTTGAGTGTGTGGTCCAGTTTCCACACAGCACCACAGCTTGCCGTGACCTGGACTGGTGGCCCAGGAGCTGTCCTATTACTTTGAAAGCTCAGTGTCCAGGCTGAGCAGGACTGAACTCATCCCATTTTGCTCTCTTCCCATGTATCCCGGGCTGCCTGTCCCAAGCTCCTGCCAGACAGCCCTGGGTGTGCTAGAAGAGTGCTGGCTCCTGTAGGGTCTGTGCCCTGGATCCCAGCTGGGCCATGCAGTATCACTGAGGCGTTTCTATCAGTTTTAAAATAAAAATCCCATTACCTTTTTAGATTATGAGATATTAGTCATATAAATAATAGAGGAATTCCTTCCTGGCTGTGGACAGTTAAATTGCAGAGAAAGTATTTCATTTCAAGAAGACCAATAAAAGAAAAATTTTGTTTTAAGGAATTTCCATTTTTCCCTCCTGACCACTGTTTTTTCTCTTGTTCTTTTCTTATTTTCTATTTCTCTTCCAACTGTAATTTTTTTGGACACCCCAGCAAATGTCTCCTTCTTTTGTGCCACCTGTCCATCACAGTTCCATGTTGCTTTTAGAAACCCCATGAGCTCCAGCCTGCAGCTCTCAGCTCCTGCTCTCTCCTGCCATGTCCCATATGTGCTGGTTGCTGTGGATGACCTGTTGCAGGTGCTGCGGGAGCTGCTGCACTGGATGCAGCCCTGCCCAATGGAGCTGGGATGACACAGACTTCAGATGTCACCCCTCAGGTGCCAGACCCCTTCAGAACCCTGCATGTAGGGTCTGTCCCCTGTGCTAAGGGCACTGTCACAGCCCTCTAGCTAGTCCTGCTCCTTGGAGGCTTTCGAGAGAGCTGCTCCCATCCTTTCAGCCCTCTCCTTGCTTCCTTGCCTGTGTTCCCTGGAGGAGAAACAAATTTGATGCAGGCAGCAAGGAACCATGCAACACTCTCACTGCTGGGCAAGGAAGTGCAGGCACAAGACAGATGAGGGGAACGATCCCAGCTGCCTCCTACAAGTCTTGGAGTGTGCTCTCCGGCCTCCCAGAGCCCCAGGTCCCTGGTGGTGTTTGCAAGGGACCACAGCAGGTTTCTGCACCCTGCCACCCTTCCTGGTCTTGGTGCTCTGTTTATCACATGGCCCAGAAAGCATCCAGAAAGCTTTGTTACATGCTTTTGATGAGGAGGCTGCACATTACTGGCCCAGCCATGGATGTAAACCCTGTTGGTCTGTGGGAAATCAGAGCTAATGAGCATTACCAGATAATGAAGTCCTTGTATTGGAGTCTTCTGCGTGTGTGTGGTTGGATTTACTCCCTCTCCCTTCCTGCAACCTCCTGGTGCCAGGAGACAGCAAACAACCTCCATGTGGCACTGGTAACACTGCCGAGAGCCTGCAGGCTCTCACGTGTTCTTGGCTGCTATCACCACCAGTATCTGCTGATATGGGATTGTTTTCCTGAGGCAAAGCCAGAAATGTGCTTTCCTGTCATGAACACTCAGAGCGCCCATGCATGTGGGGCCCCAGCAAGGAGCAGAGCACAGGAGGCCCGGGTGCTCTTCTTGTTTCTGCATCTCAGGGCAAGAGAATCATGGACTCATAGAGTGGTTTGTGTTGGAAGAGACCTTCAAAGATCATCCAGTCCAGCCCCCCTGCCATGGGCAGGGACATCTCCCACTAGAGCAGGTTGCTCAAAGCCCCGTCCAACCTGACCTCAAACACTTCCAGGGATGGGGTAGCCACAGCTTTAATGGGCAACCTCTGCCAGTGTCTCACCACCCTCATTGTACAACATTTCTTCCCTAAGTCCAACCTAACCCCACCTTCATTCAGTTTAAAACCATTGTCTTGTGCTGGGAACCCCAGAGCTGGCTGCAGTGCTGAGGGGGTCTGAGGACAGCAAAGCAGAGGGGGAGCATCCCCTCCCTCGACCTGCTGGTGATGCAGCCCAGGAGACACATGGCTTTCTGGGCTGCAAGTGCATATTGCCAGCTCATGTCCTATTTGTCACCCACCAGAATCTCTCAGTCCTTCTGGCCTTCTTCAAAGGGCTGCTCTCCCTCCCTCCCCCAGTCTGTGCTAGTCCTGGGGATTGCCCTGACCCAGGTGCAGGACCTCACAAGGAAAGAGATGCGTCATGAAGCATGGAGGTGTCCTTGTTGGAGGAACTCCCCAGGCAGGGTGTCAGCATGCACCATGCCTGTGGGGTGGTCGCCAGACATGGCTGGGTGGCCAGGGTCCCCTGCAGTGCTCCCTGGGGCACTGACACACTTGTGGTAAAGGTCTGGACTGGGTTCAAGGTTTTGGGCACCTCCCTGGTCTGAGCCTGGTGTGGCACTGCTGGAAGCAGGGAGCACTGTCCTATGGTCTGTCCCCGTGCTCTGCCATGTCTCCTCCATGCCCCTGTTCAGAGGTGCCCTGGACTCATCCTGGAGGATGTTATTGTCCCTTTGTGGGAGGAGGGGCAGACAAGCTGTCCTGGGTGAGCTGGGCCAAGCTGGCAGCTGGACCCCCTCAAAAAGAGGGGTTGCAGGGCTTGCACAGAGCCGGGCTGTGGGATGGCAGCCCCTCGAACTGCCTGGTGCACTCTCAGGGCTGGAAGCTTTGCTCCACTCCACTCTCAGGAGATGCCATGGAGACAGCAGAGCCCTGTGGTAGGGCTGTGGGACCCGTGGCTGGAACAGGGGGCTCATGGCTGACCCGTATTGTGTCACTTGCAGCTGGCAGGACCACCACCAGCGAGGAACTGGAGGACATGCTGGAGAGCGGCAACCCAGCCATCTTCTCCTCCGGGGTAAGCACCGGCACGGGCTAAAGCTGAGCCAGCCCCCCTCATCCTGGGTGGGTTCGCTGGTGGATGTGCTGCCACAGTGGCCCCAGTACAGGAGGGATGAGCACAGCCCATCCAGGAGGTGGGATCTGTGTGCTCAGGTCTGGCTGGAGGATGCTGCCTGAGCAGGGGCTGCATCCTTGCCAGAGGGTGGGGTCCAGGTTTGCTGCGAACTGCCTGGCTGGAGGGGCTCCGGGGCTCCTGCCTTCCCTCTTTTGGTGCCCCTAATCCCAGCATCTGAGGGGCTGAGCACGGTGCTCAGTGGCCCTGTCTTCTTGCAGATCATTATGGATTCAAACATCACCAAGCAGGCACTGAACGAGATTGAGACACGGCACAGCGAGATCATCAAATTGGAGAACAGCATCCGAGAGCTGCATGACATGTTCATGGACATGGCCATGCTGGTGGAGAGCCAGGTAGGGAGATGCTGTGGCCCAGTGGCTAGCTCACCTGGGGATGTTGGAGGGTGATGGGGCTGCCAGCAGTGCCCTGCCTGGGTGGGTGCTGAGGGGAAAAACTGCATCTGGGACCAATGCAGCTCCCACTGGGGCTAAGCTGGGCTCCCTGGGGCCAGAGCCACCCACCCTGCACCCCAGAGCTGGGGGCTGCTGTGTGCCCAGGGCGGGAGGTTTGGTGATGGGCTCTGGAGGAGGGCAGCAGGTGGCTGCCATGCAGGTAGAGATTTCTCTGTCTCCCTTGGAGCGCTGGGCCCTGCTGGGTGAGCTCAGGGTGCCACCAGCCTCAGTGGTCCTGCCAGGCTGCCTCTGGCTGTGCCACCAGCCCGTGGCACCTGGTCCTTCAGCTGAGCACATGCTCTGGTGTCTCTGCTCACCCCCCTTCTTGCCCACCATGCTGCCACGGCCCGAGGAGACATCAGTGGCAGGTAAAGCCCGCCAAGCCCCCGCCGGTGCTGCATGCTCTGCTCTGCATGGCTGTGCCCTGCATGTCTGTGGCTCTCGTGTGGCTCTAGGGTCTGCCTGTGGCAGGCAGGCAAGGGTGGCTGTGGCACGGCAGTGTTGGTGCCCCGTCCTGTCTGCCTCGGAGGACAGACATGGGGGATTCGCAGTTCCCTGTCCCGCTCTAAGGGCTAGACCATGCCAGCACCCTGCATTGCCCTGTGGGTTAGGAGGCTCCAAGCTGCTGGCACCAGGAGCAGAGGGATGCTGGGATGGCAGCGGTGCTGGGCTGGCAGCAGTGCTGGCAGCTGCCTGCTCTGCCCCTGGCATGGCACAGGTGGGAAGGAGAAGCAGGAGCTTCAAGCAAGGCAAGGAGCAAGCAGCAGGGAGCCTGGGGGGGGGGAGTTGTCAGTGCTCTGGGAGGGGGTAACACCAGAGCACTCCTGGGCTTGCAAGGCTCGTCCTCCCCCTGCTCTCCAGCATGAGGCTGAGAAATGAGTATTGGAGAGCTGCTGGCTATGACCCCCCTGGCTCTGCAGCCCCAGTTCCTTCCATGCCATGCAAGAGGGTGCTGGGCTTCGAGCCACCCAGCCCTGCCAACCCTGTCAGTCACATGAACTGTCAGACTCTCTCTGCAGCTGCTGCAGGACCTGGCTGCTTCCCTGTGCAGTCAGGATGGGGACAAAGGAGGTAGACAGGAGCTCACCCCAGTCCATGTCCCCATGTCTGCAGGAGTCCACATCCCCAGCCCATCCCTGCAGCCAGGGTGGCAGAGGAGGGCAGGAGGCACTGCAGGGCCCTGCAGTCCAGCCTTGCCAGCCTCATTCCAGGGCCCTCTGCTCTCGGCAGGGCACTTGTGTGGATCAGAGTGGTCACCTCTGCATGTGCGTGGTTTTGTGAGCATCCCACATGGCTCTGCTGGTGCAGCCCTTGCTCCCTCAGTTTCAGCAGCGTGTGGTCTGGTGTCAGTATAGGTCCTGTTGCGGCCTTGATGTCACCTGAGATATTAGACAGGGTGGCCATCAGGCCAGGACTGGACTGGGGAATCCCATTGCTTGCGTCCCTGCTGGGATGTGCACAGAGATCCCAGCCCTCTGGGACAGAGCCCACAGTCTGGAGCTCCCACCCCAGGGCACCCTGGGGCACCCACTATCTGCAGGCGACTGACGGTCCTTCTCTCTCCTGTGCAGGGCTGCTGGGCAGGGTGACATCCACATAGTGCCGGGGAGCAGCAGAGCAGGAAGGAGCTCACGTCTGTGTGCGCGGGTGCGTGGGCTCTGTCTCCACTCTGCAGGGCGAGATGATTGACCGCATAGAGTACAATGTGGAGCACTCGGTGGACTACGTGGAGCGGGCTGTGTCTGACACGAAAAAAGCGGTGAAGTACCAGAGCAAAGCCAGACGGGTGAGTCACGGCACTGGCTGGGGCCCGTTTTCCCCTGCCTACACTGCTGACGCCTCTGTCCTGGGGGCAGGCCTCTGCCTGGCACTCCTGCCTGCCCCACTGCCTGCACAGAGGAGCAGGTACCATGGTGCAGCCTTACAGGTGCCTGGGCACTGCTTTACCCCACACCACTGGGTGCAGCACAGGTTCTGCTGGTGGCACCAGTTGAGGCAGAGCTCCCCGGCACAGGCTGCGTCAGCGCTGATGATGAGCTGTGGGGCAGGGGTGCTGCTTGGAGGGGAGGAAAAAGGACAGGGTGGATCCCATGGGCCAGGCCTGCTGTGAAAGCCATGTCCCTTGCAAAAAAAAACCCCCAAACCTAGAGAAAAGGCATGGTCCAGCTCTGACCCTGAGTGCAGTGCCAGCTGCCTGTCCCAGTCCCCACACCTGGTCCCTTATCAGCTCAGCAGCTTGGGGACCCTGGGGCCACCAGCTCAGCTCTGCCAGGCCAGGGCTGAAGGGGGAGCTGGGGTGTCCATCCCTGCCCCAGGGCTGCCGGAGCCCCTCTGGCTCCCAAGGTGCTGCTCAGAGCCCACCATGGGCAAACAGGAACAGGGCAGATTGCAGCCCCCAGCTCTTGGGGCCAGCCTGCCCCAACACTCACAGTCCCCTCTGCCCTCTCTCCCTGCTGGTGCTGGGATGCCTGAGCAGAAGAAGATCATGATCATAATCTGCTGCGTGATCCTGGGTATCGTCATTGCCTCCACCTTCGGCGGCATTTTCGGCTAGACTCACCCCACGGGACTGTTTGTGTGCAATGGACGGAGCCACGCGTGCCATGGGGCCGCAGCCACGCCAGAGCGAACCACGCAGCCCCGGAGCCTCCCAGCAGCATTTCAGTTTCTAATGCATGGTTGTTTGTGATGCTGTGTGTGCGGTGCGTCTGTGTGGAGGGAGCGCCGGCCCCGGGGCGCAGGCAGGGTGCAGGGGATGGTGATGGGTGCAAGGGGGACCCTGAGGGGGAACCCAAGCTCTCATCACTTCTCCAGCCTGGGTGGCTGGCTGGGACCAGGGCGGGACAGAGGTGCCCTTGGGCGCTGCTACTCCTCCTGTGCTGGGCAGTCTGTGTTACTGACAGTCAAGGATGAGGAGGGACTGATGAAGGGTGTTAGGCGTCCTCAGGAGCACAATGCCCAGTCAACCTCCCCCAGCTTCTCCATGACTTCCAGCCAGAGCTCTTATGTCTGTCAGCCACGCCTGTGCTTGCAAACACCTTTCCTTGGGCTGCTTCTCTCACAGGGCCCATCCCCAGGGGTGTGCTCTGCCAGGCTCTGCCTCCCCCGTCCCTGCCCATCCCGTGGCTGTGCCTGGCTGCAGGGCTCCATCCCTACTGTTCTGCTGATGGTGGGGCTGCCCCCTTCCTAGGCAAGCCCTCCCCCGAGGTGGGTGCCAGGGGCTGGATGTGCTGTTGCTGGTGGTGGGTACCTGATGGAACAGTGTGGGATGAGGAGCTGCTGCCTGGGGCCATCACTTGCTGCTTGGGGATGGGGACAGGCCACATGGGGACCTGTGCTGCACCCTGGTGCTGGCCCTGGCACAGGTACTTTAAGGCCAGCACATTTCACTGGCCACTTGCCCTGCACCAAAGCCTCATTGTTCTGTTCTCAGCCCCGGCACACGGTGGCCCTGGCTCCTGCTGCCCACAGGCCTGGGCTCTTGCTGTCAGGGTTTGGGGCTGGCTCTGATGCCTGCAGACCCTGGCAGTGCTTGCCTGGGAGCAGGGCTGCTTCCAGCCTCACTCCTCCACATAGGAACCCATGGCTGGGGGTTGGACGCAGTTGGGCTTTCTCCTGTCATGGTCCCAGGAGCAGCCCTTGTTGCATCCACCCCTCTGCAAGTTAGGAGCAACAGCCTCCCTCCTTCTCTATCCTACCAGCTCCTGAGCTGGGCAGTGCCTGACTGCCCCTTCCATCTCTTCACCACCTCTTGGCATCTGCCCACCCCTGTCACCTCCTCCTGGCACAGTGCCCTTCTGCCTGCTCACCCCCTGGGCCATCCAGTGAGGCACCCGCACTCACTGGGGTGCTCTGGGAGCACCTGGGTGCCCTGTGCCCTCCGCTGTGCTCACTACATGGATGCAGCCACTGTGGGGTGGCCTGAGCCTGCTGGCAGCTCAGAGGGGCCCTGTGTTGCTACTGTCCATTTTCCTCAGGCTGGGGGCAGGGCTTTGGCCTCACATTCCTCTGGAGACTCCAGGGCTCCAGCTGGCACATGCACATGCCAAAGCACCACAGAGAAGCCCAGAGCAGGGTAGGCACCTGGGGCCAAGCTCACAGCCACACAATGGGATAGGGGCTGGACATGAGCCCAGATGCTGGTAGCAGAGAAAGGGCACTTGATGGCAGCAAATACTCCAGCTGCGGGCAGCGTATCGCCTCCCTGCTCCAGTCAGGGTGAGGGCAGGGCTGCTCCAACGGTGTGCTCCTCCACCCTGGCTGGGTGCTCTAGCACAGGTGCTGGCCCTGTGTGTGGTGCCCACAGGTATGGGGTGAAAGGCAGCAGGCTGCAGCCAAGACACAGTGCTGCCTTCCCCAGGTGCAGCCCTGCCCAGCAGCAACCCAGACACAGCTCTTTCCCTGCCACTGTTACCCAAGGTCTCAAAATACAACCCCTGGTAGCATTTAGCCACCCTTGGGAAGCGTGTCCAGCCTGGTCCCCTGCCCTGTCCAGCCCAAGCCCCCCACATGAGAACATCCAAGACCAGAGCCCCCTTTTTTCACTGTCCTGCAACAACTGATGTGAGCTACTACACTGCAGCCTGTGTGCACAAAGGGCTTGGGGCACCGGGACCCCTGCAAGCTGGAGCAGGCTGGCTCTGGAACACCCTCCAGGGCAGGAGGCAGGCATGGGCAGGGTCCTTGCTGCAGGGATGCATCTGGCTACAGGAAAGGGAGCTGGAGGTGATGCACGAGTCCCTGCTGCTCCTGCCCCTGTGCAGCTCCCTGCCACCAGAGTCTGTGCTCTGCTCTGCTGAGCCAGCAAAAGTGCAAGGCCCCCTCCTCTGGGAAGCAATAACACTGCTGGCAGGGCTGCTCCTGGGCAGGCAGGCAAAAAAGCTCCTCTCAGGCTCTCGCCCTGCAGCGATGCCCACCGCTAGCACAAGGCGACTTTTTTTTTCTTCCAAGCAGCAGCTTTTGTGGCACAAGCTCACATGACATCAGGGCTGTGGCCCACCCCATCAAGGCACAAGGCCAAGAACAGCACTGGGGGGATTCTGGCACTTGCTCCTTCCTTGTTGGTACCACCACTGCCAGCAGCCCCCCAGCAGCAGGAGCTGGACAGGGCCACAGTAGGCGATTCTGCCACTGGCACTTTGCTGGGATCCTGCAGGCAGTGGTGGTGCCAGGCTCTTACGTTAGGGAAGCAGAGGAGCAGGCTGCCATTGCTGCCCCACAGGCAGGCTCACACTGTCCTTGCTGTGAGGGGAGGGTGTTTCGGTGCAATAATTACCCCTGCACTACGGGAAGCCCCGTTCAGTTCCTTTTTACCTACCTGTCGTTGCATGTACAGACCAAAACACCAACAGTGTGGTTGTGCTTTGGGAAGACATTTCATTTTTCTTTCCAGCCCCCAACCTCAGACCGCTTGTCCTTTGGGTTACACCACCTCTGTTCCAAGTGCCACCTGCCCTCCCAGCGCCAGGAGTGTGTCGATGCAGTATTCCACGAGCAGTGTGGGGCACGCACAGCTTGCACTTGAACTGGGGATTGTTTTTTTTGTAATTAATGTACTTGAAGGCTTTCCGAGCCCCCCCCCCCCCCCCCCCCCCGTGGAGTTGTACTGTTGCTGTACTGTGAGCTAAGTGTCCTTGTTTTCTATGTGGATCTTGACCCTGGCTTGCTCTGTCTTACTGGGCTGGATGACACTGTATGTTGCCTCTTTTCTCTTTCACCCTTCCCTCCCTGCTAGCCTCCCTTTCTTCTCCCAAAGCTTTGGGTGCAAAACAGCTTCCCGTTTTGTGGAATTTTTATGTAGAATAAACATTTGTAACTGTAAAGCTCTGGCTGGCTCCTCTTTGTTTCAGGGGAAGGGAGGAGGGGATGGGGAGCATGGGCTGGGGTGTGGACAAGCCCAGCACCCTGGGAGCACTAAAGCGTACAGGGAGCACCTGATGTGAAGCACCCACAGGAGCAATCGACACAGGAATAACACTTCTTCCAAGAGGAATATTTGCCCTCATGGGACACACACCCTTATACTGCCCAAGTCCTGGTTGGTGAGCAGAGGGGAAGCTGGCAGGGAACTACGTGCTATATTCCCACCTCAGTACTCCCCTGCACAGGAGACCAGCAACACTTCTGATTCATTGACTGTTTAGTGAGGAGGCTGAATTTAATGTTCTGGCTCACCTGGAGCTCCAGATGGCTCACTGCACTCTCAGGAAGATAAGCAATGGCATTGCAGACACCAAGTGGCCAGAGCACTGTCTGCCACTCTACCTTCACCAGGAAAACAGGGCTGGAAGCTTTGCAGTTGGCTGTTGGGCAGCACCTGAGCCAGTTTACAGCTTCAAGAGCCACAATGACCTGTCCCAGCAAGTCCCAGGCCTGGGGTGCCCATCTATACCATCCATGGGAGGCTCGCTGGAGGGACCAACACACCATCTTCCACACCAGCAGCATCCAAAGCAATTCAGAAGCGAGGGCGGCGCTTTCGACCCGTGTATTTTGTGTCTGCTCGCACTTCCCTGTGGAGAAAAGCAGCTAAGCACAATCCACAGGTCATTCTGAGAGGGGAGGGGAAGGGCAGTGAGCTCATGGCAGGAGTTTGAACAAGTGACAGGAGGCCAGACCAGCACAGTCAGCCTCAGCTGAGGCAGGACCCAGCTGAACTTACTTGCCCTGTCGTCGTCTACGCTCCTTCTTCTCAAGGATCCAGTCCCGGCTTTTCTTCACAGACTTGCCTTTAGCATTTCTGAACCGTGTCCTAAAGACAAAGCAGACAGTGGCTGGAGAGGAACTGAGGTGCAGGGGTACAGTTTTCTGCCCTGGAGGATTGCCACACAGAAATGAGCATACCCTCTGCTTCATAAAACCACCAAATGCCCCTCCCACAACCCCACCCCGGATGTAAGAGGCTCAGCCAGCACTGGGGCTGGTAGCCAAACAGTTTAACTCCAGACACACTGGGGGAAAAGGCTGCTTCCAGCCCCAGCTCTGAGCCAAGGGATACCTACCCTCCACAGGCTGCAGCAGGCCAGCACTCCTCTGTGCCGTATCTGACACACCACCAGCACACTGGGCTGTGGGATCTTGGGGGAATACAGGCTGAAGCACAACCACTTTCCCCTTGTCTGCTCTACTAAGAACAAAGCAGACAAAGTCTCTGGCTTCCCAACAAGTTTCTAGTTCTGCTATTGCCCTCCAAGATCAGGTACCCTCTGGACTAAGTGAGCAGAGACATCAGTGTAAGAGGCAGGAAAACATGGCAGCCACAAGCTCCTGGCAGCCACGACGACTTTCCTCTGATTTTTGTTCTCTGTCTCTCCCACTGGCTGCAAGAGGGGCTCCTCCCTGCATCACTATCATGGGAGGAGACCTGGCCAGCAGGAGAAACCTCCTAGGCCACAGCTACGCAGAGCTAAGCAAAGAATTTGACAGCAGAATAAAGGGAACACCAGGCTTCAGGCACAGCAGCCTGCCTCCCCAACAAAAAAAAGCCATGCTTGGCATCACCAGCACTGTAAACATTCCCCCTCCCATCACCACTGACTTATGCTACAGCGCTGAGCTGGAGAGCCAAGTGCCGGACAGAAAGCGCACCTCAAACTGAATGCTCAGCTGCAGCTCTAGGCTAAGCATCAACAGCCCCACGATGCCACAGCAAAGCCCTCCAAACTAACCCATTCCATTCCTTGTGTCTGGGGCCCTTCGATAAGATAAAGCAGTGCCCATCTGGGCTGCCAAGGGTCCTCCCAGTCCCTTCTGTCACTTCTCACATGGTAGTGCTGTGGTCCTCAGTCAGCAAAACCCACCCCTTATACCCTCCATGCTCCTTGCCTGGGGAGAACTTGCAGATTCAGCCCCTACATGGTACCTTTCATTGGTGAACTTTGCCTGGCGTATCACTTCTCCATCAGCACACTCAGTACCAAGGCCCTGAAAAGCAAAATTATGAAGTCTCACTCTCCTCTGGAGCAGACAGAGCTAATAGTCATGCCATCTAAATTAAGGGGAACCCAGGCCTCTGCAAGAGGATGGACTAGAGCAGGAACAAACTGGTCTTCCAGAAATTGTGGCAAAGAAACCAGATTTCAGGGAGAGCAGGGGTTGGTGATACTGACAGCAAATGTATAAATGATGTCACATCTGCATGCGCAGAGCTGCCTGGCTCCCACTCTCACCCACAGCTTGTCCACATCACCCAGCAGCCAGGAGGGCAACTGTGCTGCCTCACATTGCTCCTCACCTTTGGTAATGTGCCAGATGCCCCAACAAAAAGACAAAGGAAGAACCTGAAAGAATAATAAGGAGCATGAAGCTGGGATTCAACACACGATTCCCAGTCCCCAGGCAAGACTAAGATTGTTTAGAACAGAGTCAGATCTAAGCTATAACCTCTGTCCAGGACTGTATCATGGGAGAGAACAGCTTGGGAAAAAAACAACAAACCACTGCTAAACCGAGGCGTCACCCCAAACACACACATACACGGAGACACAGGACTCACTTCTTGGCTTTGGCACTGTTGGGGTAATCTACCACCATTCCCCCAGTAAAGCCAGCTCTCATGGCTTGGGCTGTGATGAGCTCCAGCTGGAAAAAACAGCATGTGCAAAAGTTATTTAGCAGTCATCCACCAGCAATGCCCAAGAGACCTCTGGGCTCAACCACAGCTAACTGCACATGCCAAAGAAGGGTCATTCCTGCTCCTGCTAATTCGCTCCTTAGTCTAGCCTGGGTTAACTGGTACAGCAGACTGTCCAGGAAAGGGATACTGGGCTGGATTTTCCAGCCCTGGGGAGTTACACTACAGTGCTGATGACCATCTTCAAACCCAGCCACACAGGAAAATCCAGGACAGCAGATGCAGATCATGTCCTGCCAATTTCTTTCATTTTAAGGCTCAGCCCAAGACAACCTGTGAAGCAATAGAAACTGCATAGGGCATTCTCCTTACAGGGTTTTTTGGGGGCTCTTGAAGAGCTTTACAGATGGTGGGAAGGACAGAGACACACACCAGATGTGGAGAAACACGATGCATTTAGAGCCCCAAAGAGCACATGACTTCTCGGCCTGGCTCTGCCTGTTCCTCTTCCCCACTGACTGATGTACTGTACCTGTTCTGAGTTCTCGGGGTACAGCTGCAGGACAGCTCGGGATCCTCGGGCCTACAGGAAATAAAGTCGGTCACAAACCTGTCTCAGTGCAGGCAACCCCTCTAGTCAGCCAATTCGTAGCCCAGACACTAGCACCCACCTCCCCAAAGCCTCCTAGAGAACTCTCCCAGAAGAGCTGCTCAGACTACAGAGCTAGCTCCTCCACAGCACAGCAAGGCACAGGAGCAACAGCAGGGATCAGAGAAGCGTGAGACACCATGCAGGCAGGCAAGGAGATAGGAAATGGGTACTCCTGCCAGTCCTCCATTTCAGAGCAGCATTTACTAGAATACCTGACTTAAAATATCTTGCTAAAATGCACCAGCAAGGATGTAAAAGTAGGCAGAGGCCTGACTGGGAGAGCATGACACTTACCAAGGCAGTATAAAGAGTTGAGAAAAATTGATAAAGGCGTTTTGGAGGGCTGTGTGATTTCTTATCAGCATTACAAAGCCACTGCACTGCAGAAATACTGAAAGAAAACAAGACATCTGGGACACTGAGCCATTGATTCTTTCGCAGAGCCTGTCACCTCCCTTTGAGTTTACTTCCAGCACTAAGCATGTGCCAGACTTCAGGGAAACGATTTAATTTTCTCCACGTGGCTTTGCCTTCTGTTTTGCAGTTACACAAACACCTCTAGAGACTCACTATGCCAAAACCCAGCAAGCCACAGTAGTTATTCAAGCACAAAAGAATCACCAGGCATCCTCATTAGGCCAGGTGCTCAAGTAATTCAAGTGCTTAGCTGTGGCCCTTGCGTGGCCATGCAGGTTTTGCAAAATAAGCAATCCCAAAGTGAGCATTCGGGTGAGCAAAAGATAGTCCCTGCTCCTTCCCAGCAGAAGGGAATACCCAGAGTTCTGAGGTATTCTCTAAGCAGAAAAGTGTTTCTGTCTCCTTCACCTAGCCCTTCATCCCAAAACCAACCATCAAACCTTTGATCCAGGGACTGACCTTGCAGCTGAGCAATAGTACAGACATACTTTCTGTCTTCCTCATTGGAGCAGGTCTCAACCCTCCTGACAATATCCCCAATTTGATTTTATTTACTTCAGTAAGCTTCCTCACTCACCAGCACACAAAAAAAGACAAACATCACTTGGGAAACAGCTGTCAGAAGCTGCTTCTACCATCCAGAATCTCAGCAGCTTGTCCCAGAGAGGTGGACTCATGTTGCATGGAGCAAAAAGAGTGACGCTCGTCTATTATGCAGCACACACAGACCATGTGTACTGCACAGACAATGCAGTTATGTGGAGTATCAAGAGAGCTCGTTGATAAACACAAACTCACCTGATACAGCCGTCAAACATACCAGGCCTGAAAGGAATGCCATGACCCACATCTGCAAGAAGAAGGTCTCCTTCCACCTCCCTCTCCACAGCCACATCTGCACACAACAGAGAATGGCTCAGGCAACCAGCTCACACCGTTGGGGACCACCTCGGAGGTGAGGCAAGGGTGGCAGGGGAGGAGGACCTGCTTACCCAGCATGGCAGGGCTGATGTCCATGCCAATCCAGTAGTGACCCTCATTGGAGATGTAATCCCCGCTCAGCCCAGAGCCACAGCTGAAGGGAGGAAGAGGGGAAAGCACAGGGATCACGGGCCTGGTCCGAGGGTGATGCCGGCCAGCCGCAATGCTACAGCAGGCTTTCCCTCTTCTTCAGCGCACAACAGAGAGACGCTGGTGCCACGGGGCCTGGATGCCCCTTGCTCCGGGCGCCCATCCAGCTGAAGGCCCAGATGCCCCATTTGCCACGACACAGGGCAGGGCCCCCACTCACCCCACGTCCAGGAGGAGGCACGGCCGGTCCTCAGGCAGTCCCAGCAGCTCCACAGCCCGCTCTGACATCTGCGACTGGATCTCCACCACCCGGGAGCTGCAAGGCACGGCCAGGGCATAGGCAGCAGGCTGCAACCCCGCGGCGCGATGCCTCCTGCCACTGCCTCACGGTAGGATTTCACCCCCCCCGCCGCCGCCGCATGGCGGGGTTACCCCCCCTCCGCTCCGCCTCACGACGGGACTCCGCCGCCGCTGCCAGTCGCCGGGGTCGTGCCCCCACAGGCCTCACGGCAGGACTCCCCCCCCACACACACACGCCCGGCGGGCTCCCCCACTGTCCGTCCCATGACGAGCCACACGCCCCGCCACCGCCTCACGACAGGACCGCCCGCGCGGCCCGGCAGCCCCGCATCGACCGCTCCGCCGTACTTCTGCGTGTACTTCCGCGCCTCGGCCTCATCGTAGAACTGTCAACGAGAGAGAGGCGGAGCCGGTGAGGCCCAGGACCCCCGGGAGTGGAACGGGACGAACAGAAGAGAACGGCCTGGCCCTCCCTCCCGCCCGCCGCTCACCAGCTCGGGGGGCCCGCGGTGCTCGGGCCGGCGCCCGCTGCCGGCCATGCCGCCGCGTGACGTCACTGCTCTGCGCCGCGCGCGGAGGACCCCGACGCACCCAAAATGGCGGCGGGCGGGCACTGAGGCGGCGCGGCGGCATGGAGCCGGCAGCGCTCGGTCGCCTGCGGCGCCTCCTGCCCGCCGCCCCGCGGGCCCTGCGGCCCGGCCGGGTCCTGGCGCCGTCCCGCGGCGGGCAGACGGGCGGCGGAGCTCCGCAGGCGCGCCGCGACCTGTACGAGGTGCTGGGGGTCCCGGCCACGGCGACAGCGGCGCAGATCAAGACGGCGTACTACGAGCAGTCGTTCCGCTACCACCCCGACCGCAACGCCGGCAGTGCCGCCGCAGCCGCCCGCTTCGCCGCCGTTAGCGAGGCCTATCGGGTCCTCGGCAGCGCCGCCCTGCGCCGCAAGTACGACCGCGGTCTCCTCAGCCGCGAGGACCTGCGCGGCGCCCCACAGCCCAAGGGCCGCCCGCCCGCTCCACCCGCGCCGCCGCCCCCGGCCCCCGCTGCCGCCCGCCGTGGGCCCGTCCCGCTGCCCTTCGACTTCGACGCCTTCTACCGGGCGCACTACGGGGAGCAGCTGGAGCGGGAGCGGGTGCTGCGGGCGCGGCGGGAGCAGCTGCGCCTCCGCCGGGAGGAGGCCGCGGCCCAGGGACGCTTCCGGATCCTCTCCGACCTCTCGGTCGGGCTCATCTTCTTCCTGGGTTTCGCTGTCCTCTACGGCCTCAAGTGACGGCGGGGCCGCTGCAGGGCAGGGTAGCCACCGGGGCACCCACATAGCTCCACTGCTGCGGTGGGATGGAGTGTCACCAGTGGGCATGGCAGCTGGCTGGGGGGCGTTTCCTGCACCCGCAGGGCTGGCAGGCACCATGAGCAGGCTCTGCTCCTCCGGCCATGACATTTCGTCTCTGCTGGCGTGACCTCCAGATACAGTACGTGACCAGCAGGCACCATGCGTGGGCTCTGCTCCTGAGGCTGAGACGTGTCCCTTCTGCCAGTGTGACCTTCAGAGATGGTGCACAACTTGCAGGCTCCTTGTGCAGGCTCTGGTCCGTGGGCTGTGACCTGACCCCTCTGCCAGCATGACCTTCAGACGTGGAGGGCAACTGGCAGGCCCAATATATGGCTGCGATGTGACCTCTGCAAGTGTGACCTGCAGACAGCATGTGACCACTGGCTACCGCATGTGGGCTCTGCTCCGCAGGCTGTGATGTGCCCCTGCCACCAGCGTGACCTTGCAGACATGGCTTGACAGGCTGCTATGTGCCCCCTCTGCCAGTATGACCTGCAGACAGTGCCTGACAGGTAAATGTGGTTCGTGGACTCTGCTTTGTGGAGGGGACATTGGCACTGCTGTTTGACCTTGGTGGGAACCATGTGCCTGGTCTAAGCTACAGCAGAGATTAAATAGCTATCAGTGGTGTTTGTGTGCTGTGTGTCTTCGTGGGGGGTGCTCTCAGCAGTGCCGAGTTAAGGCTCTCTGTGGTTTTCTGTTAATCTAAGACCTGCCACCTCTGTGCTGTCACATCTGTTGATACTACGTCTTTGGGGAATTTTAGGAGTGTTGGTCTCCAAACTGCATCACTGCCCTCGTCTGTCCCTGTTCAGGGCTTGCCCTGCTGTGTTGCAAGTATGGAAGACTTGGCTTCAGCAGCCTGCAATAATGAAACCTGGGCCCGTGGCAGCTCCTGTCCTGGTCAGTGTGTGACATCGGCTGGAGGTGCTGTCCAAAACATTGCTGTGTTTAGAACAGCCTGTCCTGTCTTGGGCTTGCCAGACAAGACCATCCCACACAGGCCTTCGTGGCTGGGAGTGGTATGCTTCTGAGCACTGAGTGCCATTACTTGTCTTTTATATGTATCTAAGCATCATTTGCACATAAGAGTATTTGCCTATTTAAGTACTGAAGTGTTTTAAGAACTAAAGATTGTGTGTCTTGGAGCTTCTGTCTTTCCTTGGGTAAAGGTTTCACCTGTGCTATCCTGGTACTACGTGGAGTGAGCGAAGCTTCGTGGTATTGAACTGTACCAAAGACTTCATTCATCTGCATTATTTTGCACTGGATTTGCTGCGCCTGGCTGGCACCGGTCTCCGCAGGAACCAAGCCCTCTCCCCTCACTGCAGTGACCTTGGGTTATGTTTTCTCTCAACACAAAAATGTTAAAAGCAAATGCCCCATGTTTTCTGGCTGTGTAGTTCTGTGATACTAAACTGAGCCTGAGACAGTAGCATGGCAGGGAGTAGAATGCCTCCTGGTACAGGGTATATACTGTACAGGAGAGCTTTCTGCCTTTTCTGGAAAGCACTGTACCACTTCCAGCTGCAGACTCCGGAGACCGCTGCGTGTTTGGAGCAAATTCAGCCCAGGGGCAGAGTGCGAGCTTTCCAGGATCCTCTCTGGTTGTCAGTCCATCCTTCTGTGTGGGATTATAGTGCTGAAGTGTCAGTATGTAAAGAGCGGGAACCCAGTGTTCAAGGGTATCTGTTACAGAGTGAAAGTCTCCAGAGTTGTGTCATGTGCTGATGCATTTTCATGCCATAAACCAACTTACCTGAAAGATCAGAGGCGATTTCTCTGGCAGAGTTTGGCAGGAAATGTTCTCTTCCAGGATGGAAAAGCTAGGATGTCCATAGGAAATGGTGGGTACTAGGGAGCACCTCTCCAGTTCCTGGTGTGGCTTGCAGGTTTTTAAGGCAGCCCTGCCAAACACGAGGCGTCATCTGGATCGATCTTTCTTAAATCTATGTAGTGCCAAGGCCTAGGGCTTGTGAGCTGTTCCTGCAGGCAGGCTCTGTACCCAGCTGTGAGCCAGCTTCCTGGCAGAGAGAGGGTCTGGTGTGGAGCAGGAGGAACAGGCTAGGTGGTACGCTGCCTGCATCACTCCGCTCCCTAACACTGGGAGAGGGAAAGAGCTGCTGCAGTAAGCTGACTGGGCTAGCTCCTGCTCTGTGTCTGGTGCTTGTGTCTGAAATTGTGGGGTGAAGTACCCAGGCACCAAAACTGAGCTAATCCATGTGCCTTTCAATGGGTGGTTTGGGCAGTTTATATTACTGGTTCTTCCTCGGGTCTCCATGATGTATCTTGAACATTAAATATAACTGGTCATAAACTGGTGATGAAATGACGCACCTTTCTTTTGCTGGGCTTGGTTGGAAATATTCCTTGTACTTGCTGGAAAATGGAGGGTAGGGGACAGGCTGGTGTTGCACATAGTGACTGCAGCAGGTTGAGGAAGAGGGTGAGGAGGGGGGTGCTGTTTCCCTGAGGCCATGCTGGGAAGGGTGGGCATCCTGCCTGCAGTCAGCGGGGCTTGGATAGGATGTCCTCCCTGGGCCACTGTGGAGTTCACTCCTGCCTGCTGGAGACCTGTTCTGTGCTGCCTCTGACACAGAAGTGCCTCTGCTGTGCACTTGTGACGTGTTCTCTGCAGGCAGTGTTTAGTTTTGCTCACAGGAGGGGAAGCATGGAAGCAGGGTACTGAGGGATACTTTGGGGCATCCAGTGTGTCACTTTTCGTGTGGTACAATGTGTACTTCTCCCCAGCGTCCCCTTTGCCCTGGTCAGGCCTGAATGCTCCTCTGCTCCGGGAAGGATTTCAGGAGCTTGGGCACCAAGTGGCTGCAGCTAGTCCAAATGCACAGACCAGCTGCCAGCTCCCAGCACACCAGGTTTCTACCCCTTTGTCTTCTTGTGTCAACACTGTTGTCATGTTCTTGTCTTTCCCTAGTTGTTTCTCCAATAGAAAGGTGCCAAGAGCAACTGGATTTCTTGGGGCTTTCCTTTAGCCAGGTGAGCGCAGCGCTTGTAGGGTGCCTGCGGCACAACTGCTAGGGGAAATACAGCAGGACCTAACTGTGACAGCAGTGGTGTGATGGCAGGGGCTTGTGTGAGCTGTACAAGCCCACCAGAATCAGAAGGTCAAAGTGAAAAAGGAGAGGAAAGAGGGCACAAGTGGGGCTGATAGGATGTGTGAGGCTTGCTGCACAGGGACCTACTCTGTATTTAACCCCCTTGTTCTACCTCTCCTGTGGCAGTGGTTCAGCAGTACTGTTGTTGAGAGGTGACAATTCATTGCTCCCAGCAGTGGGATGCTGAGCAATCAGAGAGGGTTACAGAGCTGTCTTCAGAGAGGGAGAAGTGCTGGGCAGATCAGTCAGAGCCATGATGAGTTTGCTTTCCCTCACACTTGCTGTGAGGAGGCATAGGCTTGTGCACTGCTCCAGCACCTTCCTCTGGCAGCTGGATCTGAGCCATGCAGCAGACAGTGAAGCTTTGCAACCGACTGTGTTCTTGGCTGTCTTCAGACCTCGGGGACAACAAGGAGGGATCCTTGGGGTACTGAGCCACAAAGGGTTGTTTCTGTGAGAGACAGCGCATCTTCCTGCAGCTGGGGGCAAGGCAGCTGTGGGTTGTGGTCACAGCAGGGAACAGCTTCCACTCCCAGGTCTACTGTGGGCTTTGCCTCCTTTAAGGATATATCCAGTTAGTATAAAATTAATCTCAGTAATATACTGCAGTCACAGCTGTTGTACAGCTTCCTCCTGGCCTGTGCTCTCAGGGTAGTGAGGATGGCAGTTTCAGCTGGGGAGGAGGTCACCATGAGTTGCTGGCATCCTGAGGCCTTTGCTGGGAGGAGTGTGATGTTCACAGTGGGGATTTCTTCCTCTTCACTCTCAAGTCCACTGGGGCCACTTTTACACATTTTCTAGCACATCCTACTCCTCTCTTCGTTGCTCTGCAGTTCCACATTATGTCTGGCTTTATTAAATGATGTATTGTGTGCATGCTGGATGCTGGCTCCTTGCTCTCTTGCCCCTGACACCTATTTTTGCCAGCTCTTAGATTTGTATCACTGAAAGGAACTGCCCAAGGGTGAGTTGTTGGTGAGGTCTCAGCTATCACCCTATGCCCACCCCTCCAGGCCTGTACTGCTCTACCCTGCACCCTCACCCCAGGGTTTATTCTGTGTTACTCAATCCACCCTTGAATTACTAACAAAAGACACGCCACACCACTGTAAAAGGGAAGCAAAACTAAAACTAAGTAGTTAATGGCCACTTGGTAATTAGATGCCATTACAAACTAAGTAAATCAAACAAAAGCTCCAGGCAAGCTGAGACAAGCCTGGATGAAGCCTGACAGTCCCAGTCCTGGTGCCTTGCAATCTCAGTGCAGACCTCGTTCCCTAGTCCTATCCCAGCCTGTTCTCATGGGCTGATGTCCCTGTAACCACAGGCTTGGGGTGCTGAGCTGCTTGCCTCAGCTGCTGGGTGGTGCAGCCTGCAGGCATGGGGTCTTGGTGCCTCATTAGGGCCTCTTCCCTCCATCTAGAGAAGCTGGCCCACTCTTTGGGAAGGAATGGGTTAAACCTGGCTCCTGGCAGGTCTTTGGGGGTGCCAGCAGGGCTGGGAGCATAAGGAGCAGAGACAAGGAGCTGCAGGCCAGGTGAGCAGGGTCCAGAGCAGCACTGGAGTGTTGGCCATCACGCCCCCCCCCCCCCCACACACACACCCAAGAGGGGCTGGCCTGGCAGGGAGGGGGGTGAGGGGACAGCCCCAGCCCTCACCTGCCCTGGGATCTGTAGGCAGCGCTCTGCACCCCAGTCTGGCTGCTGCTGGGCCCGCGGCAGCTCTACCTCTGCCCCAGGGAAGGGCCACACGCTTGGCAGCACCCGTGGATGAGGGGGCAGCTGCCCCTCCCTTTACCAGCATCCCTTGCGGCTACCCCTCTGTTAATAGAGTTAACAGTTAATAGAGTTTCCTCTGTTAACAGCCCTGCTGTCTGCCAAGTGCCTGCCATACAGGGGGGCCCAGATGGGGCACCCTGGCACCACCCCTCGATGACTGGCCCTAGCCTGGGCTTTTACATCCCCTGCTGACCTGGGGTTGCGGCTCAAAGGGTCTCCTGGAGGCTGCTCGTGCTGGGGGCACCCCTTCTCTTCCAGGTGTCCTGTCCCTCCTGGGCTGGGGGCTGCTGCTTACCCAGCCTGGCTTCCAAAAAGCCACGCCTGGGGGTGCCAGGGAGGCCACAGAGCTGGCAGGGCTCTGTGGCAGAGCTGCCTGCCCCCCCGGGTTTGGCTGCACACCAGCTGGCATTGGGGCTGAGCTGGTTGCTGCCTGGCCCAGTGTGGAAATGAATGCAGATGCACACCTGTTGGCAATGCTTCCTCCTCCCTGGGGACATGTTGACCCCCCTTGACATGGCCCTGTGGGACAGTCAGCATTTGGTGCAGGCAGGGAGAGCCACTGTGCAGGCAAAGAGGGGCACAGAGGGATCACTATGCTGCTGCCAGCTCCTGTCTGTTACCAATGTCCCTGTCTTGTGTCCTGTGCAGGACTTTGTCTTCAGTCCAGGTCTGCCTGCGGAAGGGGCTGGAGCTGCCAGCATGGTGAAGTGCTGACCACACACTCTAGGCAGACACCCAATGCTGCCATGTTCCCCAGAGGCACAGGGTGCTTTAGTCTGCATGTACACTCCCTGCATGTACACAGGACCGCTGCAACTGGGGAGTCCAACCACCCGCCTGGGGCAGTATGTGCTCCAAACTGGACAGGACCAACTCCAGGGCTGGAGGAACCTCCCCAAGGCAGGGGATCACCTTGCTTGGCAGCTTCCCAGTGGTTAAAGTGGGGGTGAAGTGGGGTGGTGGCCAGTCCAGCAGGACCATGAGGCTGCCGGGGCCTGCCCACTGCTACCTGAGCTGGGCAGGTGCCCAGGGGTGCTGCAGGGCTCCTATGGACAGAAAGCCAGGCAGGGCCACAGCATCCCAGCTCACTTTGTTCCGTTGCTTTTAGTGCTGTCAGCTCTGGTGGGACATGCTCACTCTCCCCGGGCTGGAGAGAGGCAGCTGCTCACCTTGAGGGTTCACACTCAGGGGGCTGCATTTGCCCTTGCCATAAAGTGATGCAGTACCTGCTGGGGGCCAGGGAATTTAGTCCTGGAGCTGGTGACAGACCCATGCAGCATTGCCTGGGACTGCTCAGCCCTGGGGAGCCATGCAAAGCACACACTGGCTGGGGAGACCCACTGGTTGTGCCTGACTGGTTTTTGGGTGGCTTGGCATCTCGTGCATGGTCACAGGTGCACTGGTGCCGGCCCCAGTGCTGCACCCGGTCCCATCTTGCAAGGCAGTGACACGGCTCGTCACCATTGCCTTTGGCTGCCATTCGGACTGTACAGGTGCCTGGCTCCAGCATGCACCATATCCTCGTGCCATTGCCTTGGGTTCCTTTCCTCCTGAGACAAGTGCTAAGGTGGCCTTCATCTCCCAGGTGGGCATCCAGATCCTCAGGGAGAAGCCTTGTGCTTTCCCACTGCCACCCCTTGTGGTGCGTGCCCAGAGCCGTCATAGCTTGACACCCACACATCACTCAGGCCCATGTCCCCACGCTGCACCCACAGCCCTGGTCATCTCACACAGTGTCCAGTGCAGCCCTTGGGGCAGCTTGGGCAACTGTCTGGGGGACCCCAGGACACTGGGTAGGACAAGGCTGCCTGTGCATCCCAGCCCCCTCCAGACACAGCACAGGTAGCCCCACATGAACCAAGTGGCCTCCTGAGTGCTCCTGCTTGGTCCCCTTATTTCCCTGGTTAGGTTAGCCCTGTGGGACTGGTATGGGAGCCCAACCAAGCTCTTGTGCCGTGGTTGCCAGCCTACTATGGTCCTTCCTCCTGGCATGTGGCAAGCCACAGAGGTGGCAAGCCACAGAGCCTGACAGTGGCAGTCAGACATGTCCTGGTACCTTTCATTGACAGGCTGAGCCCAAACAGAGCTTGGTAGAACCCAGGAAAGCAGGAGGTGCTGTGTGAAATCCCAGATATTCCAGTGACTACCATCTCCTTGCCTGCCAATAAAGCCACAGTGGCTGGTCCCCAATTTATCCTAGTCTTAAACCTGTTTTAACTAGTTATACTGGATGAGTGGTACCATTTCCACAAGTGAGGGCTGGAATTCAGCATAAGAGCCAGCACCCTCAGTGGTGGAGGGCGTGATCAGACACTGCAAGCCAATGGTCCATATTTGTAGCCACAGCCAGGGCCCCTTGTTGCTTTGGGCGATTTCTAAGCAGTCCACATAACAGTGCCAAGCTGCAGGGTGGGCAGGCAACTGGGAAGGAAGAAAAAATGCTATAACCAGACAGGGGCTGAATGCACAAGAAGAACCTGAAAACTCAAAAGCTAGAACCAGCAGAGTAGGGAACAAGTACCCCAGGGTGCCCAGGAGGCTGCAGCAGAGGAACCAGGGCTATCCCCTGCCCCAGGCTTGTCTCACCATCCATTGCGTGAAATTAAGGAAAACAACAGAGGAGCCTGGGATGAAACAGGGTGAGCTCCGGCCTCCTGCTGCCCGTTCCAGTGGTGTCTGAAGCCAGGGCTAGTGCAAAAAGGTGGATGGGGAATGGGTACTAAAAACACTGCAGAGGTGTACACAGGCCCATGAGACAAGCTGCCGCAGGGCCATGAGTGAGACTGGCTAGCTGTAGGGTATAACCCTTCATGGGGGTGAAGACTTGGCTGCTGGCATCCAGCATCTCTGGTTACCAGAAGTCTTCACCATGTGCAGGGCCAAACTGCTGGGAGGTAGTCCCTGGCACCTATCTGGGTGGAAACACACACTCACCGGGCTCTCTTGCTCCCCTTGTGGGGGCTCTTTGCCTTCCCCAGGGCACTGATGGGCTGAGCCAAGTGCAGGTGCAATGCCTGGGGGCTTGCCAGGCTGGAGGACCCTCTTTGAGTGTCAGTCACCACCAAGCCTGGCAAGTGTCCCCCCGCAATCACCTCTTCCCTGCCTGTCCCATCCCTCTGTTCATACTCAGAGCCAAGAGGTAACACAGAAAGTGGAAAAGAGCCTTTATTTAGAAAGCACATGGTGCCCAGTGATCCTGGGCCCTCTTCCCTGCTATCTCCCACCTGATAAAGTCTACTGACGTCCCTACAAACCACCCACCCCCACCTCATGTCACTGTTCCTCTTGCTGTGGATGCAGACACCTCCCCCCAGCAGCTCCCCAAGTGTAGGACCCACTGCCTGGCCATGGCACCCGCCCCCTCCCACCCCCGGCCAAACACCGCCAACCCGCTGTGAGCACCCACCCCATACCTGCCCAATAGACACCGCAGCCCCTCGGAGCTGTGTCTACACCACAAACGCACCCCCACCTGCTCCCTGGCCAGGGTGTTCCTGTGCAGCCCCTGTGGAGGCACAGGGCCAGGAGCGGGGACATCCCCCATCCCTGCCATGCTACCGGTGTGGAGGCTCCAGCTTCTGGTGTCGTGGCCGCTGCTGCCTGCGGAAGGGCTGGGGGCTGAGCAGGCGGATGTGTCCGACGAGGCGCAGGGGTGAGCCTGGGCTGGGGATTTTGGAGCAGGGAGATGCTGGCTGGTGTCCCAGGGCTGGGAGATGGTGTCTGCGAGACGCAGCCGGCATGGCAAAGGGCACAACAGCCTCCGAGGGGATGAGAAAGGCAGGCACAAAACCGTAGGAGAGATTGAAGGCTTTGGGGGCTACTCCATTCTGAAGCGGGGCAAGGCGGGTTGGTGCTGGGCTAGCCAGGGCACCTGGGCACCCCATGGGGCCCACAGGGTCCCTGCCCACCCGGTCTTTCTGCAGCAGCTCCTGCAGTTTCTCCAGCTGTGTCCGGTAGATGTGGGAGCGTGTGCGGCTCTGGCAGAAGGACTCCAGAAAGGAATCAAGGGGCAGGTCCTGGGCCAGGAACTGCTTTATCTGTGCCTGTGGGACAGGCAGTGGGGCAGCATCAAGTCAAGAGAGCCATGGGACCACAAAGGGAGCACAGATAGCTGAGCATCCCCAGACCCAGAACTCTTCTCCAGGATCTGGCACGTGGGAGGGCACGGAGGGGAGTCCAAGGACAAGGTGAGAAAGGGGCAGCAGCACAGGGGTCTCGCCTGACTCACCTCCGACTCTGCCTCAGAGGCATCGAGCTTGGCTTGGAGCTGGCTCAGGGCACTCTGTGGGCTCCACTTCTCCAGGTAAGTCTCTGTGTCAGGAGAGGATGGGGCTGCCGAAAAACCTCCCGCCAGACACCCCCACTGCTGAGGCTCTGGTCTTTCCTACCCTCAAGCATCAGATCTCGCCCCCCTTGAACTGAAACACCCTCAAATACATCCCTGGCGCCACCTGCACACTGAGGCCTGCATCCCACCACAGAATCAGTGCCAGCCGAGGGCTGGCTAGGTCGCAGGCAGCATCACCCCCCCCGCTGCTCCTGATCATGGCTGGGCCATTTCCCCAGAACAGGTTCGAGGATGCTAAGCCCACCCGGGCCCTTGTATTAACATGGGTTGCTCTGGCCATGCTGGGCTTTGCCTTGTCCCATTGGCTGCACCTCACTCACCTAGACGCTGCTGCTTGTCCCAACATGCCTCTCGTATCTCCCGCAGCTCGTGGTACTTGATGGCTAGGGAAGCCTTCCCGTCCTCCAGCCGCGGGCGCAGGGACAGGTTCACCCTGGCCAGGGTGCAGTTTGAAGCCAAACACATCTCCCGCTCCAGCTGCAGACTCTGAAACTGCGAGGATGGGAAGCGAGTGGGGGGAGGTCAGAGAACCAGTCAGAGCTGGCAGCCTGCTGGGAGGGTGTCCATCTCCATCCAGGGACAAACCCTCATCTCCTACACTGTCCCCATCCCTCTGCTCTGCCTGGAAAGGGAGTGCGTCCCGGGGGGGGATGTGAGGGCTGGACCCAGGCTATGCACACTACAGGGCAGCTTACCCTGAATGTGGGAAAGCTCACAGCTGGCTACCCAGTCCCCTTTGCAGAGGAAAGTACTCGTCAGCCAACAACGATGCCAGGAGAGAGAAACACACCCTCTCTCGGTGCACACACATTTTCCGCCCACCCAGAGAGAGGAGTAGAGCACGGTGCCAGGCTGCGCTTTGAGAGGCCCAGGGGAAAAATGATGAAATGAGGCTGAGAACGATTTATAGAATAACCCGACCCTGTTGCCGCAGAGAAGCGCCGGGAACCGCTGGAACCAGGGAGCACTCGGGGCTCATCCCAGCTGCGGGCAACGAAGGCAGACGCACAGGGCACGGCTAGGGGCCGGGGCCTACCAGCCTCCCCCAAATTTCGGGGCAGTAAGAGCTGAGAGCAGCGAGGGCAGCGGCTGTAGCCCTGCCCTGGGTTTTGGTGGCCCGAGGCTGCTTGGCAGGCGACGGCTGCCGAGACCCCGAGCGGCACCGGGAGCCCCGAGGCAGCCGCCGGCCGGGACGCGCAAGCCGAGGTTTCCCCGCGGCCACCCCAGCCAGCCGGTGGGTTTTGCCGCTCCGCCACAGCCTCCGGGGCTCGGCGGGCGGGATTTCAGCTGTCAGGGGAAGACCGACGAGCAGCGGTGCCAGGGACCGGCGGGGTGATGCCCGGTGCCCCGGCCTGCGGGCGGCTCCACCCCGCGCACCGGCAAAGCCCCGCTGGGGGCGAGCGCCGCACGGCTCGGCTCGGCTCGGCTCGGCTCCGCCGGCTGTGGGACCCGCCCCCCCGCTCCCGGCCGTACCTTCCTGCTGAGGCGGGCGGCGCGCTGCAGCCGGGGCTCGTCCTGCAGCAGGGCGCGGAGCTGCGCGGTGCTGAGCGCCCCGAAGCGGCGCGGGGAGCCGGGCGGCGGCGCCGGGGGCCGGGACATGGGCCGGAGCACACGCGGGCACGGGCCAGGGCTCCCCGCGCCGCCGGGAGCTGCGCGCGCCCCGCCCCCGCCGCGCGCCGTCCCGCGCTCGCCCTCCCCGGCGGTCTTAAAGGAGCCGCGGCTGAGCACAAGGCGCTGCGGTTCTGCACCGCCCCGCCCCGCCCCCGGCTGGGGCTTGGAACCGGCGACGCACCCCGCTGCCTGCGTCCTGCCCCCTGCCGCGTGCATCCTGCACTTCACCCCGCTGCCTGCGTCCTGCGCCGCACTCCGCTTTGTCCATCCTGTGCGCTGCACTCCGCTCTGTGCGTGCTGTACCCTGCTATGTGCATCCTGCACCGCACCCCACTGTGCGCATCCTGACCTCCGTGCACGTGTCCTGCACTGCACCACACGATGTGCGTCCTGCACTGCACTGGGTGCGCCCTGCGCTGCACCACACTGAGCGCATCCTGCTTATCACTGCCGTGGCCTCACCCTGTACTTCAAGGCACTGCACTCGTGGCATCCTGCGGGCATCCTGGCACCGCTGTACCCATCTGCTCAGGAGGGAAGAGAGAGAGAGCAATGATGCACGCTGTCACTGCCGCTCTTTGCAGGTCCCCTTCGTCTTTTGGGGAAGGGAGAGAGGGGAGCGCTTGCCCCACTTGTGATGGGGAACTGCTCGCTGCAGGGTGTTGAGGCCACTAAACGTTTGCAGGGATTCAGAGACCTAAAAGAAAAATTCTGGGAGCAGAAACCTGCCTGAGGACTATCAGCTCCACTTCAGGACATCTCTGTGCTGGAAACTCTCCTTGTATCTTTGCCCAGTTCTTACTCTTCAAGTAAAAGATGTGGTGGAGAAGCTGGGGAAAAGTAGCAAACCAGGACCTCAGGGGAGGTGGGGATTGCATCCCAGGGAAGTTTTACCTTAGTGAAGAAGCGCAGCTGCAACGAGAGCCGTGCACTGCTGCTAGAGCGGGGACTGCTCTGTCCTGGCCAGGGCATTTCCATGGAGCAAATATCTGGTTGGAGACAGCATTTAATGTCCATGCTTGACTTCAGGTGTCACCTCAAACCAACACTGGCTGCTGGAGCTGAGTGAAGGGAAGCTGCCAGGGAGCTGCTGGGGGCTGGTGGTCAGTGCTGTTGGGTGGCCAAGAGCCCAGCAGGATTTAGGAAGCATTTGGATGGGTAGCTTGGAATAAGGGGCCGTCTGGAGCTGGTGCTATTGTAGGAGGGATGAGAACCTGTCTGTACACTGGGATGTGCTGTGGTGGAGGGACAAGATGGCAATGCAGAGACACCCACTCGCTGAGCCCATCCTCCTGGGCCTGTGGGTGCCAGCTCTGTTGTACTGTGGGGATATTTTAAGATGCTCTCCTGCATCTGCTGGCCTGAGTCTCTCCACTGCCTTTGGAGAGCCCTAGCAGAAGACGGCACTACTGGGATAAGGATCACTTGTTCCTTAGTCCAGCAGTGCAAATGCAACTCCAATTTTGCCTGTTGCTTGTCATTTCACAGTCTGCCCAGTGCCACCTGATGTCATTGAGCCTGCTGACTTTGGAAGCTAAATCCACCCTGGGGGCACTGGCGGGGGGGGGGGGGGTGGGGGGTGGGGGTGGGGGGGGGTGGGGCACCATCCTGACAGCCATCCTCCACCTGCCACTGCCATCTTGTGCCCCTGGTGCAGGAGAGCCTCTCTTCTAGCCAATGTCAAGTTCATCATGGAGCTGTCCTGTGCCTCCCCTCCCTGTGCTGTGGTGCCCATTGCAAGGCAGGCATGGGCTCTACTCTGAGGTCCCACCAGTCCTCTGTGCTCTGGTTTGGGGGGGTGGCAGTGCTTGGTGCTGGAGGCTCTCAGGGGGGCAAGTGCAGCTTGCTTCACCTGAGAGCTTCTTTCCGTAGAAGTAGCCCTGAGCAATCTTTTTCCTCAGACATCCCTAGGTACAGGTGCCTCCATGCTCTGAAGTGCTGAGGGCAGTTCTCTGGAGCAGTATAAGGTACTTTCTGGCTCTTCTTACTCCACTGCTCATTTCTTTCAGTATTTTCTAATTTCTCAAACCTTCCTGGATGGCACTGGGCTCTAGAGCTGGCAAGCGAGGGCTGGGTTTTCCCTTAGCCATCAGTCCTGGAAATGGAACTCTCTGCTGTTGCTGTGCTGCCCCAAAACAAAGACAGAAATGGTTTGTGAAGGTGAAAGTGCTTCTCAGACAGTCTGCCCAGGCAGTGCCAGTGTTACGGAATGGAGGAGCTGCAGGGGCCTTGTCCTGCAGCCTCACATCATCAGCTCTGTCTGCACTTTTCCCGGCAAAGGTTGATCTAAATTGATCTCAGAAACTTGACTATGGTGAGTTCATTCCTGTAATGAGCTCTTCCCTCATTAGTGTCTCCTAATTCAAATGCTTCCTAATACCTAACCTACTTCTCTTTTGCTTCAATTTAAATTCACTGCTTCTCAGTCACAGCAGACAGATCTACTGACAACTTTGAAACCATGTTTCTTCAGGATCAAAGCATGACTGTGCAGACAGACAGATAGCAAGGAACAAATCCTGACAGACACAGCCTCCCAGCAGAAGCAGGACCTTGGCACCAGGATATTGCCACAGTTTTTGACACTGGACTTGTGAACGTGGTGATGATGAGTTCTCCCACAAGACAGGTCCCTTCTGAACCCTCCTGTGCAGATCACAGGTCCTTTATCTCAGTGTAACTAGATTTAATTTTCTTACATCCATTCCTGTGAGAAGCACTCAAGGCTTTTTCCCTCCAAAGCCCCAAGACTCCAGTCCTAGCACCTGACATGAGATTTCTGGCATCCCAGTGCAAGCACATCAGAGTTACAGAACAGACATTCATTAATGAAGAATGAGCTCAAGTAAGCAAATTTATTGGGATGCTTTACCAGACACTGCAGAGAGGCACAGAGTATACGGAAATTTGTGGCATGTAGTTTTTTTGCTTGCTGTGAGTTCTGGAGGCAGCTAAGAAACTCTGATGAAAAGTCACTCCAGGGCTCAGTGTCTTCCTCCCACAGGGAAGGTACATGTGGAATCCACAAATTTCACAAGTGAATTTTTTGTTCTTGATTATGAACATAATAACAAGGAATCATTGGCAAGCACAGGGGAAAAGAGCTGAGCAGAGGGGGAGCCTGCGCTCAGAGAAGAGAACTGGAAAGTGGCATTTCACTAAAACGCTACTACCCTTGGGCTCCTCCCTCTGCTCCAGAAAGGCTCAAGCTCTTTGGCCATGCAGAGCCTTCGCAGAGTGTCCAGTGTGGACAGGAGGGGGAAGAAGCACTAACAATATGAAGCTGGTTTGATGAGGATAAGGGAGGATTTGCAGTTCCCTTTGCACAGGCTGCCCCATGTCATGCCACCCTTGAAATTCAGCCGTACAGAATAACAAGCTGAGTACCACCATCCGCCCTCATAGCTGTAGGCACAGTTCTTACTGTAAGTGTCCTGATCCTGATCCTTTGTGGAGAACTTCATGTTGTCATGCATGGTATTGGGATTGTCTGAGGTCATGGCATCCCCTGCCGTCCCTGTGTAGGAGCCCAACCTCAGACGGTAGCCGTGGGACTCATCTTCCACACTGAAGAGGTTGTAGTCTGCGAAATTGATGTTGTCTGTGGAGTCCTGGATGATAAACCTGACCTGATAGACCTTCTGCATGACAATCTGATGGATGTACTCAGTGCCCAGCCAGTACTCGCTGCGCACATTCCCAAAGCCATACTTGTAGGTGCTCCAGGACTCAGCCCAGGTGACTGGTGTGTCCTTCTGGTTCCTCTGGATGACTGTCCAGCCCCCGTTTGTCACATTCATTTCACAGTACACCACGAGGTGGTGGAGCCCTTTTGGCTGGATGATGTAGATACCGCTGCGGCTGCCAGCAGGGATCTCGCTGCAGTCCTTGGGCCAACCTGGGACAGGAAACAGAGATGGTTATTAAATCCCACACAATGAGACACTGAAAGCACCTGGTGTTTCTTTTGTGCCTCTATCCTTTTGCACACACATTCTTGGGCTGTCTTCCTGTCATGTGCTCACAGGAGTGAATCAAAATCTTGACATGATCAATGTAAGAGTTGGACTTCCTATCATCCCAAGACAGGATTCAAACTGATGGGAACATGCTGCCAAAATGTCTTGGCCTGCTGAGACCTTCCTTCACCCAGCACACAATGCACCCTAGCCCAGGTTGGATTCAGTCATGCAGTGCTGCAGTGGTTTGCCTGTAGCGTGCAGGTTATGTATCACCACACAGACAGATGCAAATCTGGGTTATAAAGCCATTTGTTGTTACAGCATGGAAGCTTTAGAGCTTTACAGTAATCTCAGAAACCTTGGAGAGAGTGTGATCAAGACATCCATATGGCTAACAATTAAATCAGCCCTTGTGATCTCAATAGGGCAAATCCATTGCTTTTCTCTGGGCTTACCTGAGCAGCTCTTTAGAGACTTCCTGACTTATTTGATTTGATTATGGCCTTTCCATGCTCCAGAGTGTCATCACCTTATACAACAAACAGCTGAATGCACCTACACACTTCTGGGAAGGGACTTGCTCTGTTCCCACTATCTCTGCTACTGGTTATTCCTACACAGATAGGACCGATCTTGTGGTCCTATGGGCTACTGTTGAACTCAGTCAGTTCAGTGATGCAGTCAGTCCTTGTCTTACCCAGTCTTCTCATCAACTGTATAGTGAAAATAGGAAAATAATGAATAACAACTTCCAAAGGCAAATAATGAAGCATCACTTTCCAGTTTGGATCTCTAGGTAGAAAATTCCCCATACTAAAGATCCTCAGCAACTACTGAGTCCAGGACATGACTGGTAAGAGTCTCCTTGCGGTTATGAGCTGTGACACCTCTGAAGCCTACCAGAAAAACATTTTTCCTGGGAGGAGCCAGGGGACAGGGGCTACGGTGGCTGAGAGCTCTTCATGAGCCCAGCAATGGTGAAACCTTATGAGCAGATGTGCTCCTTGAAAAGAGACTTACCATGGCCCACCGGTGGGTGGTGGGCAATGTCTCTGACCTGTCGAACATGGTTGCCTTCATTACCTGAATTAACAGAAACAGAGGAGACAGGAGTGAGTGTTGAGAGTAGACAGGTCAAACGCCTGCTGTAAGAGCATGATTTTCTCCAGATGATATTCCTGTTTTTCTGTTGTTGCTCCTAATTCCAGAGGGACTTTACCATTTCAGATATCAGCCAGTTGGTAGTTTGGGGTAATTTACATGGTGTTAAAATGAGGCAGGTGCTTCATTGGTGAGAGGGATTTGGACACACTGTGTGGGGGAAAGACCCTGAATGGTGGTGGCAACACTGGAAGGATTGTTGTTAAAGTGCAGTAGAAGCAGTTAGGAAGGGACTCAGGAAGAAGAGGGGAAAGAAATGTGAGAACAGACACAGGAATACTGTTGCAGGTATCAGGAGTTGGGAGAGGGGCTCTGCTCAGCTGGGTCAGAAGGGAATTTTAAGGGCGTTGCTGGAAGAGTGAATTAATGCAGTTCTTTTGCAAAGACATCCTCTGCATATCCACTGATGGCTATAAAACAGAGAATTAATCACAGGCTTATGGAATCACAAAAGCCATTCCTGTTCCCTCTCTGAAACAGACGCCTAACCCTGCAGCCGTTGCTCTCTGTCATCCTCAAATATCTGCTCCCTGCTTTCACTCTCAGCTGGTGCTTTCCTATCCCATCCCTTATGAAGTGTTTAAAAAGCCTCTCGCACTGTGTATAAGCCCATTCCTTCTCTTACTACACACAGAGTACGCTTTTTCTTGCAGACAGACTGTAATATTGCTATCACTTCCTCCTCCACGGTCTTCTGATTTTGGGGCTAAACCATTCAGTTCTTCAGCCTTCCCTGATGCAGCCTGCCTGCCAGATTTTCGACCCCTTTCCTTTTGACTCTCTCCAAATGCATCTTGAAGCCCACCAGTAAATGTGGTGGTTGGCCTGAGCCTGTGTGGAGTGGGAAACGCTCATGTAATGTGGTCTAGAGGACTTTCCTACCCTGGTATTTACTTTTACTACAGCCATGTGAAGCTGTTTACTCATGCTCCTTTTGTAAACCACAGTCTGCCCCTGCTTCTTTCTGCCTTCACTTGCCATCCATTTGGAAGCATTCCTCCACAAGTCAAGACTTCTGAAATTTAGCCTGTCTTCTCTGGCATGCCTCCCTGCTTACCCATCTTGAATTCATGCTGCTCATGTTTTCAGAGCACCCTACCAATGGCCTGGGTGAGAGATGAGTGTGAAGCCCCCTTAATATCTTTAACACTGTTTCTCCAAGGAAGAGCCCATGGCCCATAACACCCTTGGTTTGGTCTTGCTGCCAATGAGACCGAACCTGTCCCTTCTCCTGGGATCCTATGAACTCTGGGCTTTGGACTGCTGAACTCACTTATGGACAGAAGAGCTTCATGCCAGACAGAAGAGACAGGCAGCAAGCAGAGGAGGACTCTGAGAGGAGATGATTTTTGTTCCAGTAAGACAGCCTACATTGCATTGGCATTGCCCACACATAGAGAAGTATTTAGTCCTTCCTCTGTGTTACAGGGGTGTGGTTAGGCTGCTGAGGACATCTCTGTAGGATCTGACTGAACATGACTTTGTTTGCCTCTCCCTATTGTCGTGGTATACTTACCTAGCTGGGAGGACTCTGGGGGAACATTAATAATTTCATCTGTCGTGCCATTGAGGAGGTGCAAGTTTTGTATCTCCAACGCAAGAAGAGATGTTGCCAGGGCCACCAGGCAAGTGAAAAGCAGGAGACAAAGGCGCTGGCTAGCTGAAATGGGAAGAGATTGGAAAAAGAAGAAAGAGATCATAACTCTTCCACTAGAAAGTCATGAATCCCATTTGACTCCTTTACTTGCAGAGTAAAATAGGAAAATAAAATTCTTTATGTGTACAGCTCCCTCTTGGAGCTGTAAGCCCCAATTCACTCATTTAGGTGAGCTGCCATATACTCATTGGCAGGAGTCATTAGCAGTGTCACCTGCTGCTGGTGGTGTTTGACACAGGAGAAGTGCAAAAACCTTGTACAAACGCAAAGTGACTGTAATCAGAAATCCCTGTAAAAACCAGGTCTCAGGGCTGGAGATAAGAAGTAGGGTGAGCATGGAGGGAGGAATCCCCATTCCTCCTAGCTCCCATCACACTCCCGTGACACACTCACATGGTGTAAACTGGGACTACTCCTGCCTCCAATCTGGGTTTGTGGGCAGTAAGAACCCAGATGTCTGTGTGGGAACAAGCCCCAGGCAGGGCTGTGTCTCCTTCTCTGCCCTGTGTGAAATCAGCATGACTGAGAGGGGCAGCACAAACTTCCAGGAATTACTGCCTGGATGGTACAAGTTATGCCCTTTATATGGCTATATGACTATGTCAAAATTTCCATATGTAGCCAGCTGCTCTGGTTTGTTCTTGTTCAGAACAGCTAGGAAACCAGCACACTTTTTGCAATATTGAATCTAAATAAAATTATAGAAAGTTTATCACAATTCCTAGGGAGTGGGGCATTGTGGAGACACCTGCCCATGGGGAAATCTGTTCTTGATACGATAGATGTAGCTCACCCTGGCAGACTACCAATCTGATCCCACCACTGTTCAAAAAGGAGCAGAGCCAAACCTATTGCACTGCCCTGAGATTCATGGGTTTGGCACCATTCCCTGAGATGACTAAGAAGGAAAATGACCAATGATGCTGGCCTGGAACCGCTGTGTGCAATTGCAGCCACCCTAGAGAGAAGCACTCCTTTCTGGGAATGCTCAGAGTCATCCCAATCATTTGTGCTGGTTACAGTTTTACAGCAAAGATCTTTTAAACACACTTCAGTTCAACTGATTTGCTTCTCAATTCCTACATGACATTTAGTATCTCAATACACTTGTGTTTAAAGTGCATGTTTAAAGACATCTCTTCTTTAGGCCACCAGAGAAGCCATGCTTCCTCCACTGCTGGCCCATTGCCCCATGAATGGTCATGAAAGGTCTGGGTAGCGAGATGCAGGGGAGAGGATGAGCCTCTCCTGGGTGTTCTTCTGGGGACAGCAGTGGATGCTTTCGAGCACCTAACCTCCAGATCTTGATACTAGTTCAATATCTCTCCTTAAACAAGAATGTCTAAAAAACCTGTTTTCTATTCTAGGGTATTTAATACTTTCCTTGGAGAACTGAAAATTACAAAATATGTTTGGTAAATATGAGGCTTGTAAAATGGGCTATCTGGCACTCCAGGGCTATGCTGATACAGCCTGAAAATAGCAGAACATGCAGGCTCCTGCTCCACTTCCCAGCCGGGGCACAGTGAGCCCAGGCAACGTAATGGACTTAGCACTGGGGTGGCTGGGGTGTGGGGAGAAGGGAGCCCTGCAGAAGACAAAGTGCTGTGATGCCCTGTGATCCGCAGCCACACACAGTGCTGCTGTCCCCTCCCATCCCATCCCACACTCACCCATGCCGTCTCTGTGGGGACCCTGCGGAGTGGGAAGCCGAGCAGTTTTGGCCTGGCCGGAGGGGTGTCCAGCCTGAAAGTTATAGGGCTCAGCAGGTGAGGGGGTGGAGGCACGAGACCTAAATCACAGCACTTGTCCTCTGGTTGGCAACAGGGCTAGTGGTTTATGGCTTATTTGCTCTTCATCATTAAGTGATTTGTCCTCAGACAATGAAGGCTGTGTCTCATGAAGGTGAGCTTTCTTCAAAGGCAAAGCTCTGAAGAGCTTTCTTCAAAGGCAAAGCAAATAATTTGGTGCCAATAAGCAAATGCCTTAAAACAACTGCCATTTACAGTGCCTGGCTGCCCCCCTGCCCTGGCAGCGTTTCCCCAGGGAACGGCATCCTCGGGGCACCTCTGCACATTTCAACTCGTAAGTAAATACCCAAATGACATTCCCTCTCCTGGATGGAAATCAAACATCAGGCGTAAATCTCCCTCTCCAGAGCAGGCATCAAGCCCAACAGCCACTGGGGACCCCATTAGACCCTTCAGGGAAGAGGTACTCTAGTGTTCCTGGCAAATTGTGCATCGAACTTCAGAAAGTGCCACTCCAGGTGCCTCCTGACGTGCTTGGCCTGCCACCACCACGCTGCCTCTTGCACAACGTACACCGTAGTCTCTCCTGGCTCCGCAGCCCTTGTGGCAGTCACAAGGGAGTTTTGGGAATCGTGACATGACACCGGTGTAAAATGGTCTCAGTTCAAGCCCCTCTCTGCTACTAGGAGTGCTTACACCATGGATTTCTTACAGAAAATGCCAGACCATCCTTTTCCTAGGGATTGATACCCACAGTATTCTGAGTTACAAGGACTCCTGTACCCCAGCATCCACCTTGTGCTGGACAGCACAACATAGTCAGAGCCTGCAGAGGAGCAGGCTGGGCTTTTGTCACAGGCTGTTTGCTTGCAGCGTGGCTGCCTGGTCATGGAGGCTCCTGTGCATACCCTGCTGTGCTGTTGCTTCTGCTCAACAGCAGATGCAAGCAAAGGCAGGCAGCAACCCTCAGCAGAGCCTCACCAGCAGCTTCCAGTCCCTAGCCAGCTTTTCCAGGAGGCTGTGGCCGGTGTTTGGGTTAGGACGTGCAAAGCAGGCAGGGGGGAGGCCATAGAGGGGACTTCTCTGAAACGCCAGCTGTGTCCTAGGCCCCAGCTCCTGCTTAATATATGTTTGATATTGAAAGAGCCACAGTTTTGGCACAGATCTGTTTGCTGCTGCATCTGGAAAAACGCAGCCAAGGAGGGTGAGGGAAAGGATTATTCACTTCCACCTGTGAGATGACAGCTGGAGTGCTGTGTCCTGTGTGGGGCTTCCCCGTGCACAACAGTGACTAAAACTCCAGGAGTCCACCTGAGACCACCATGACAGTCGAGGCAGGAGCACATGACATATTGTGGACAGGCTGAGAAAGATGGGCTTGTTCAGCCTGGAGAAGGGAAGGCTGAGATGGGATCTTGTTGCTGCCTACAGCTACATGGTGGGGGGTTGGAGAGCAGATGGAGTCAGGCTCTTGGAGCACCGTGTCTCGCTTTGGACCTCTCATTACAAGAAACATATTGTCAGACTGGAGCAAGTCCAGTGGAGGCCACCAGGCTGGTCAGGGCCCTGGAGCTCAGGACATGCCAGGAGAATCTGAGAGAACAGGGCTTGCTCCACCTGGAGAAGAGCAGACAACGGAAAGGTCTTATTGCTGACTACATCTACATCATGGGAGGATACAAAGAACTTGGAGCCAGACTGTTCAAGAAAGTACATGGTGGTGGGATGAGAAGCAATGGATCTAAGTTAGAACATGGAAATTCCAGTTAGAAATAGGGACTTCTTTTAACATGAGGTTGGTCAAATAGTGGAACAGGTGCCCAGAAAGAGGCTGTGGGATTTCTATCCTAGAGGTGATCAAGACTTGACTGGACAAGGACCTGATTTTTTAGATCTGCTTTGAGCGGGGATAGGACTAAATGGCATCTAGAGGTCCCTCCCAATCTAAATTATTTTGTCACCCTGTGATTCTATGACTCTCCATGGAGGTGCACAGGGATGGGATGAGAGGCAACAGCCATAAGGGAAGGGAGAGAAATTACAATTAGATAAAAAAAATTTCAGCCCGAGGGTGTTCAAAGACTGGGAAAAAAAAAGAAAATAAAAAGAGAGAAGTTGTGGGACCTCCATTCATTGACATATTCACAACTGACCCAGACAGGACCCTAAGCAACCTATTCTAAGTTGTCCCTGCTTTGGCCTCGAGATCAGACCAGAGACATTCAGAGGTCCTCCTGATCTTGGTTACCTTGTGTTTCTCAGGTTCTCCGAAGAGCCCCCTTCCCAGCCCTTATGCCTCTGTATTTCTGCAGGAGCACAGCCATGGCACCAGGCCTTGTGCAAGATGCAGAACTGGCTGCAGCAGAACGTGTCTTGAGAAGCAACTTTGTAAGCTCAAAGAGCTATAGCAAAAGCCTGAGGGCCTATGGAGCATGAGAGACCCATACAGCCAGCTAGGCAGGTGTGATTTGTTCTTTCAGGATTAACTGCTACTGTCATGGCCCTGAGTGCACCAGTAAGCCTTAGTGGCTGGTGACCAGTCCCACCTGGCACCTTCACCTGGGCCCATGAGGCCTGTTTCAGCTCGGCCCTGGACCTTCAGTCCTAACCTGAACCACACTGTATAAGTACTGGTCTCCAGTCCCCTCTCTGGCCTTGTTTTCTTGGATGGATCTTAAACCTGCACTGTAGATAGCTTGTTCCCTTGATGGACCGCTCAGATCCATGTTGTAGCTTATCTCCAGCCCTGCCTTTTGCACTCTGTCCTTTTGTCCAGGATCTGGGACCCAGTTCACTGCTTGCCTTGCCTGGGGCTGTTGCCAACACTCAGCTCTGCCTGCTGTGCTCAGACCCAGCAGGACGGAGCCCCACCATCAAGGGCATTGCCTCCTTGGGGTACACTCTTGGCTTCTGACTTGCCTGCCTCTGTGGAGCAGCCAGCCTTTGCTGCTCCCAGAGAGCTTGCTCATGCCTTCGCTCTCTGCCCTGGAGTGCTGCATGGTGCTCCCTTCTCTGCCTCTCTGGAATGGTTGTCCTCAGCTCTGCTTCCAACTCATATCTGCTCAGAGGTCCTCTTGCAGCTGTCTTCTTAGAAAGAGGTCCCACATCAGCATGATTTAGAAAACCTTTGTTTGATAACTTTGAAGACACCATCCACTGGAATATTTGAGCTAAAGTCAAAACTGGGGTCTCTGCTGGTCTGTAGATAAGCTGTCCTGTTGACACTGAAGGAAATACTATTTGCATCTATTTGGAGCAGCCTAGTGGAGCCTGCTGTACACAGGGGCAGGGGAGGCCTTCCTCTGCATGATCTGTGGGGCCCATGTTCCTGCTGCACCTGGAAGCCCTGTTGCCACCAGTGATCCCAGTGCTGGCTCACCAGCAGAAGCTTGCCTGCCAGCCCTGGCACAGGCACCCCACCCCACCCCAAGGCATTGCATTGCTCAGTGCTGGCATTAGCTCCGGGGGCACCCCATGGGAGCCCGTAAGTCACTCACTTCCTCTGCCCCCACAGAAAGAGGATGTGGCCCCTCTGCCTGGGGTCCCTCTTCCCAGGGCAGTTTGGGCCTTTCTCCCTCCATAGGCTTGAGAGTGCTGCTTTTATGATTCTCCCAAACCAAATGAGGCTGTGGACAAGAGCTCCCAACCTCTAACCAAGCAAGCAGGGGTGACATCTAAGGATTCAGACGAAAGGTGATCCAGGGATCCCTTACCCCGGAGAGGTCTGGATGCTGCTGTCCATCCAGGTCTGCGAGTTGCACTGCTTCATGTGGGATATACTGCAGTACAGAAAGTTTGATGGGAGCCTCAGCTTGACACTGGCTTGCTGTGAACATCAGGTTTAAACCTGTGCCATGAAGAAGACATCTGATCAGTAGGCTACTGAAACCAACACAGGAGAAGAAAGTAGAAAGGCCACATCTTTATTCTCTTAAAATTGGCTTCACAAAGTGATGGAGCTGTCTGCACCTTCTGACATGAAGAACAGCCCTCCCAAACAATCTGTCCTGAGAGCATTTTGCTCCCATAGAGAGAGCAACCCCTGGTCAACATTTCTGGGGCTGGGAGCAGATCTGCAGGGTCTCACCAGGCCAAAGACAGAGATTGGGAAGGAGAGTGGCAAAGGGACCCACAGGCACCTGCTTGTTACCTGGAGCCCTTGCTCTCTACTTAGAGCATGCAGATTGGGGTGCCAGGGGACATTGTGTATACAGTGACTTCTGGCTGCTGGACACTGGTTCCAGCCTAATGACTTAACTCATTGATCCTGAAACCTGCCAGTGGCGAGTTAGCAAGCAGGCACGTCTCTTGAGGGCCTGTCCTCATCTTTCCAAGGTCACCTTTGGGACTGGGCACATAGGAGACCTAATCTCTCCTCCTTTTCTAGTTACTGGGTGTATGTCCTTGTCCTTAAAAAGCTGGGTCTCTCCAGTTTGATCATGGCTGTCCAGAATCTGCTCCAAGTGGGCAATTCACATGTAGTGTTTGTGTAGCTGGGAGTGTCAATAATTGAAATCCCTCATCATGGAGGGGATTATTTTGTACTTCTCTGGCTGGAAGGGCATGCCTCCTTCCTCTCAGGGGGTTTAGTTGTGCTGTCATGGGATCTGAAAACTGCTCAAGTCACAATCTGCAAGTGCCTCCTTGTGCCTCTACAAACAACAAGTGTGAACAGAAGTGGGTGTGTGCAGTGCCTATAAAGTCACCGTGGAAAGCTTGGCATGGGAGGGTGCACCACAGGATTCCTGCTCTCTGCTCAGCTGTGCTGTTGTGATGGGTGAGTTATCTTCCCAGCTGCACACTTCATTCATGTGTGGTGCTGGGCTCAAACAAGACCTGACCAGGGTGAGTATACAAAGGCACAAGATGACTAGCCGGACAGCAGCTGTGATCTTGCCTGGGTGATAAATGCTGCACCCTGGTAGCAGAGGGGACGCAAGACCAAAGCACCAAATGACACACATGCTTGGTGCCAGCCTATGCTTTCCCCAGGCTACCTATGCCCTGAATTCCCATGTCCTGTCAAGGGAAGTTAATGTGAAGACCTAGATTTCAACTTGGTCCTTTCCCTTCCTGACCAATGCATGTGGCATATGTGGTTGCAAAGGGGTCCTTCCCCAGGCATGATGGCATCTCCCCCAGTAATGGAGCTAGTGCAGGGTGTAGGGGTGTGCTGGTGGCCAGAACAGAGGGTTTGGGCTTGTGTCACTGTGTGGGCCTAGGAGACTTCCTCCTGTCTGCTTGGGAGGTGGTATCTGTGCAATAGGACCCATCCTTTGGATCTGGTTTCCCACTAGCTGTCATTGGGCTGGAGTGGCTTATATAAAAGGCTTAAGCATGACTACTCCAAAAAGAACTGTGATCCCTCCCCTCTGGCAAACTACTCTTCCCAGATCTACCTGTGTCATTGTCTTCTCCTAGCTACTCTTAGGTTGTAGGTTCTGAGAACAGATCTCCAGGTTGCTGTCTGGTGCAGGGAAGGGGCTGATCAGGAGGGTGATGAAGCCATTTCTCACCTTGCTTCAGCCCTGCGTGGGCAGAGCCTGCACCAAAGCTGCAGCTTCCACCACCCTGGGAGCCCTATGCTCCTACCTGCACCCCGTGGCTCTGCCTTCCTTGGTCTGAGCTCTCTGGGGGCTGTTGGCAGGGGCAGAGGGGGCTGCCCAGGGATCCTAATGGTGCTGGGCCCTTTCCTCCCCAGGGCACCAGGCTGGGACAAGTTTGCTCCGTGGGGACCTTGTCCTCCTACCCACAGTGGTGGCAATGCTTCTCCTCTGTGCAAGCGCTGGCCCAGCAGTACCCACTGCCATCTCCCGGAGTGGTGAGTATGTAGTGGGTGGGGGGCACTGGCTGGGCACCAAGGTGCAGAGCAGGAAAGTGTCTCCCTAGCTCAGCACTGACTCTCAGGTCTGCTAAGTGCTAGGAAGGCCAGCATGCACCCCAGCTGATGCACAACACAAGAACTCCTCATACACACAGACCCCTGGGCCATGGCTTGTAAGGTAAGCCGCCTGACACCTGTCAAGCCATCCTCACCCCCTTGGTGGCTCCATACTGAAACCAAGGGGTTTCTGCCCAAACATCATAACTTGGCAGGATTGCTCTGTGGTGTTTCTGTCTTTTTACACTTCAGTTCTAGGAGACATCCTCCCAGCAATTTTTTTTTTTTTTTTTTTTTAGCTTGTGTTGCTCCTGCAAGGGAGGGTTACACTCCCTGCAAGACCTGTGTGCTCCAAAAAACCAGAATTTCATGGGCTGAATCAGAATTCCCACAGCAAATTGTCCCTCATTGACACAAAAAAAGAAAAACAAATTACACAGCAAATTAGTTTGGCAAGTAGGTCATGACAGATCAGTCCTGCTAACAGATAAACTGCAACAAGCTGGGGGAAGAGGTCCCTGCAAGATCGAGGTAGAACTTAGCCTTCTTTTGCAATGCCATGACCCCCAGGGAAAACATAAATCTTCATTACACATCCTCATCCAGTGGAGCATTTTGGACACTTCTGATCCACGCAAGAGCTGTACCTCAATATATCAAGGGCCTTGTGTGAGGGCCAGATATACTTGGAGGACATCACTGGCATCTGGAAGATTTTTTTCCCCTCTTTTCTTGGCCAGATGCATTAGAAGGCTCCAAATAAAATAGCAAGTCATGAGAAATAGATCCTAGGGCTTTTACGAGGGCCACTGTCTTAGAGACCTTCAGTTGCCCTGTGGATGAGCCAGTGGAAAAGCCACTCTATGCTGTGGAGTAGACCACAGATAAGACCAGCCCTTTTTGTCCTGAGTCCTCGCTCCCCTACAGGAACTCCTTGTTGCCCTGACAGAGTTATATGATCTTTCTCTCTCCCACCCCAACCTATGTTTGCCACTGCTGCTGTTGCAGGGTTCCCCGCAGACTGCAGCCATCTCCGCAAGACCAGCCCCAGTGGGGTGTACGTCATCCAGCCGGCAGGGTCTCCCCCACGCGTGGTGTGGTGCGACATGGACACTGAAGGCAAGGGCTGGACTGTTGTCCAGAGAAACTCTCATGACACTGAGCTCACATGGAAGCAATCCTGGACCACCTACAAGTACGGCTTCGGGAATGTGCAGGGCGATCACTGGTTGGGCACCGAGTACCTGCACCTGCTGACACAGCAGAGCACCTACAAGGTCCGCTTCATCGTACGGAATAAAGCCAACGTCACCCATTACGCTGAGTATGACATCTTCAGGGTGGAGAGTGAGGCTAGTGGGTACCCACTGAGGCTGGGCCGGTTTTCTGGTGATGGGGATGACTATCTGACCAGCTATCACCCCAAGAAGGGGGGCATACACGACAACATGAAGTTCAGCACGACTGACAAGGACCAGGACCAGTACAGTGGGAACTGCGCCAACAGCTATGGGGGCTGGTGGTACGATAGGTGCCAGAATGTCCTGCTTAATGCCAAAAAACACATCCTTTGGCCAGGATTCTGCGATAATGGTGACTGCGCATCTTCCCTCATCCTGGTCAAACCCACAGATGTGTGCTGACCGTGCCGCAGCGCCCAGCCTCCCAGGAGTTTGGGGGAGTGCCACCATCCCCAGCTCAGCATCCCATTCCTGTGCCTGCCAACAGCCCTGTGCCAGTCCCAGTGCACATCCTGCACTGCCTGCAGCACCTGAACCATCACCAGCTGAAACACAGCAGCTCTGGGGCTCAAGAGCAATCGCCTGGAGCTCCAGGCACACGGGCAGCTTTGCCCAGTGCCGCGGTGCTGGCTGGCACTGGGACGCAGGCACTGGTTTGGGGTAGGTGTGCCCACTCCTGTCCTGGGGAGGGGGAGACAGTGAACGTTCCCTTCCCTGTGCAATTGGTGTCTCTCCGCTTTGCTCAGACCCTGCTCCCTCACTGGGCCCCATATGCCCCACAGCTCTGCTACCCATGGTGGGAGAATTCAGCTGCAATAAACCCTGGAGCCAGACTTTGCTGCCTTGTGTCTATCTGCTGCTGCGACGCTGCACATAAGTGTTGGGGGATCAACCTGTCCAGTCTCTGGGGTGGTGGACCTGGGGGAAAGTAGGTGTATTATGCAGGTCCTCTCCTGGGTAAGGAGACACACCTGACCAAGATGTGCAGAATTCGCCTCCCCCAGGGCTGGCATGGTGGCTGCTGGTTTCAAGATGATTTGCTCAAGCAGTGCTGGGCCAGGTCAGCTGTAGAGCTGATTCTGCTCCCAGGCTGAGCTGGTGCAGAGCTGGTGTGGCATGCAGGAGGTTTGTGCTAATTTTTCTTTTTTTTTTCTGAAATACTTCAATGTTCCATAGTAAAAGGCCTGGCACCAATTCTTCCTGCTGCTGACTGACCCCAGCATCAGCCTGTAACATGAGCTTTTCTCCCTTTGGTATGGTTGTACACAGCTTAGAAACGCTGTTGTACCTAATTCTGCTTGTGGTTTGGTTCTCAGGTCTCTGGAAGCAATATTGCCTCCAATGGCTTGTTCCAGCCACTGTGCACTGAACTGTGGCTGTAAGGCTACAATTAGCCAACAGGGCCAGCAAACCCCTTGCTTACAGTTTGCCCCTGTCCATGGCTGGGTAGTTGCTCTGTGCTGGGAAAGAGCAGAAACCAGCATGGATAGGAGTGTGGAGAGGGTGGTGGGCTCCCTGAGGGCATGAGAGATGCAGGTCACTCAGTCCCATTGTGCTCTGCTGCAGAGCAGGAATGTGGCTATGGATCTCCTTTGTGATGCAGAGAAGTTTGAACTTAGGGCTTGAAAGAAGCCACAGTTCCTCTCCTCTGTCTTTGGAAGAAAAGCTGAGCTCAGGGAAGGCTTGTGGCTGTGAATCTTGAACAACTTGGGACTCTCAGGCCAAGACCTGTGACAGAGGTCCCAGGGCACCTTGCAGAGCTATGGCAGTGCTGTGTTCCTGAAGAGGTTGCACAGGCAGCCTTGGCTGCCCTGGAGGCAACTGTGGGCCTGCAGCCCTGATATACGGGGAGTTGAATGTATAACGGTGCTGCTGGTTGAGAAAGGCTTCCCAGTTTGAGCTGACTTGAGAGTAGCATTTCTGGACTGAGAGATATGCCCGTGGGCTTAAAAAGTCATTTGCACTCCAGCCTGGATGTACAACCTAACTGGAGAGAGGAGGCTTGACAGAAAAGGGTTTGGGCTTCCTGGTAAGCAGCAATTTGCCCAGGAGTCAGCAATGCACCCTTGCAGTGTTGAAGGTGAACTGCATCCTAGGCTGTATTAGCAAGAGTGCAGCCAGCAAGACATTACCCTCCTCTGCCCAGCCCTGTAGACCTTATCACAGGTACCATGGCCACTGTTGAGCTATCCAGTGCACAGAGATATAACCACACTGGAGCAAGCCCATATGGACCCAAGCTGATCCAGGCCTCTTCAAATTCTGGGACCCCTGCCATGTCAGGCTGCCTCAGCTCTTAGACTTGCCCCAGATATCCCAACCATGCAGCGCTGTGTGGCCCGGCAGTGCTGTTGTCCCTTTCTTCCCTGCCCACTCTTCTAGTTACCTTCCAAGGCCTGGACCAGCATTCACAAGGTAAACAAGGCAGGATGATGCTGGCCTGGCCTGCTGTCTCTGGTTATTAGCTCCAGGTCACGGCTCGTAGGGCTGAACTGAGCTGATACTTCCCTCCTACCCTCAGTGTTTGCACTTGGCCATGTGGTACTGCATTCCCTTTTTGAAAGATCCACACCTTAAAACCCAACTCTCTTCTTTAAGTGAAAGTCTTGTCTCTAATACCTCATTTGAGTCGTATGAAAAAATTTCCCTTGAAAGTCTTTTCTTATTGCACCAGGAGCCTCAGGTCTGCTTCTAGCAAGAAACTGGCAGCAGTTGTGAGAAGTTCCCAAACAAATGAGGGACATTTGCGCATGTCTGCAGGTTCTGAAAGCAATTTTATTCTGCAGGATGAACACAGACTACAGCAGGGAAATGGTACGTACATGGCTTGCCTGGGCTCAGAGCAACTTAGATCAGGTTAGCTAGTGATGACTGATACTTTTCTGCCGCGATTGAGAGACGGAGACCCAGCTTGATGCAAGTCAGGATCTGCTTTATTAAATACAACAACCGATTTTTATATATTTCAAACAGACAATAAACGATATGTGACTTACACTGATTGGCACAGCGGTTAATCACCTAATACATATTACAAAAGTTGAGCTCATGATTGGTTGACATCTAAGTTCGGCTTGACCTTTCTCGCGGTTAATTTTTGCTTGCTTGCAGCATTCTTCCTCTTTCTAAATCCTACTCCTACATCCTGCTTCTATAGCACATGCTTATCTTTAGTTACAAAATCAGTCCTCCAAGAAGAAACCGTCCTTGGTCCCCATGGGTGTAACAGTCTGCTTACAGATTGTGCAAGTTACGAGACGCTAGGTTGAGCACGTCCTTCCTAATCAGCTCTATCTCGCTGTCAGCAAGAGAGACCAGGCTGCCCCCGACACTTTTCTTCTGAATTCATCTATACCTGCAAAGAGAAAAGAGAATAAGACCTTGCTGGATCAGGAGGGCTTTGGATTTCTCAGCACAGTTTTCTCCCCAGAAGGAACATGCTTGGAAATCACAGCATTTATAAAGACTTGTTCTAATGATGATCCCTAAAAACCCACAAGATGTTAAAGGCCAGAGACAAAACAGGGAGCTTTGCTACTTTTCAAGAGAAGAGGAAAAGAAAACAGCTCTTGATATACAGTAACAACCCTGTTCACCCCCAACCCCCCAGCCAGCAAAACAGGCCCCAGCAGGGCACTGCTCTGACCATGTGCCCAGTGCAGACAGAAGAGGGAAAGAGTACTAATGGTACAGAGCTGGTTTGATGAGGATGGCAGAAGCTTTGCAGTTCCCATTGCACAGGCTGCCCCAGGTTATGCCCCCCCTTGACGTTCAGCCGTACAGAATAACACACCGAGTACCACCACCCACCACCAGAGTGGGAGGCACAGTTCCCTCTGTAAGTGTCCTGATCCCGATCTTTTGATGAGAACTTCATGTTGTTGTGCACATTCCTGGGATCATCTGAGTCCATGGCATCCTCTGCTGTCCCCCAGTAAGTTCCCAGCCTCTGCTGGTAGCCGTGGGACTCATCTTCCAGGCTGAAGAGGTTGTAGTCTGCGAACCTGATGTTGTTTGCAGCATCCCAGATGACAAACCTGACCTGGTAGACCTTCTGCTTGGAGATCTGATGGATGTACTCAGTGCCCAGCCAGTACTTGGTGTGCAGGTTCCCAAAGCCGTACTTATAGGTGCTCCAGGACTCAGCCCAGGTGATCTCTGTGCTCTGCCAGTTTCTCTGGATGACCGTCCAGCCCCCGTCCGTCACATTCATTTCACAGTACACCACAATAGGGTGCAGTCCTGTGGGCTGGATGATGTAGATGCCACTGGGGCTGCCAGCAGAGACCTCACTGCAGTCCTTGGGCCAACCTGGGGCAGGAGAGAGGGTGATTTAACAAAAGCTTGTGCAACAGGACAACGCCATGTTTCACCCTGTGGCAGGATAGAGGGACATCTGGCCAGAGTACCTGGGGGATAATCAGCTGTCCCAGCCCAGAGAAGTCAATGTGCTTGGCTGGAGGTAAGAGTGGGTTGGCCTTAGCCCTCTGTTGCTCTTCCATATGGGACACCTAACAGGAGGAGGTAGCCCCAGTGAAAGGCCCCAGACTCCCTGGGCTGTGCTGGTATCAGTCCAGAAGGCTGATATGGACACTAGTGGGCTCCTTTGGGTCTCCTGAGAAAGGGGTTGTGTCACTAAAGCAGGGTCATGCTGGGGAGGAACGTGAGAGGACCTTGCCCCTGCCTGTGACTGAGGAAACAGGAAAAAAATGACCCCTTCAAGCACACAGACACCCTTACCAGTCTGCACAGTGCACGCACACACATACATGCACACACACAGCACTGCAGCTTGCATTGCGTACACCTCCTCACATCCACCATCCTCCATCCTGAAGCAGGCCAGGGCTAGGGATCATGTAGGGTCCTTCCCCACCCAGAGATGGCTGTACATAAGCACACAACGCTGGAACCCCCCTGTGCTGGCAGGTGTGGTCTCCCCATGCCTTCAGCTCGCTTGCTGCAGGACTTCCCACTACAGTTCAGTCATCCTGCCAGATGGGCAGATCTCCTCTCCCCATCTGAGCAAAGCCTGGGGTTGATGCCTCGTCTCCCCAGCCCACCTGCCTGTTGTCGTGGTTTAACCCCAGCCAGCAACTAAGCACCACACAGCTGCTCACTCATTCCCCCCCCACCCAGTGGGATGGGGGAGAAAATCAGGAAAAGTAAAACTCGTCGGTTAAGGTAAGAATGGTTTAATAGAACAGAAAAGAAGAAACTAATAAGGATAATGATAACACTAATAAAATGACAACAGTCGTAAAAAAAGGATTGGAATGTACAAATGATGCGCAGGGCAATAGCTCACCACCTGCCGACCGACACCCCACCAGTCCCGGAGCAGTGATTCCCTGCCCCCCCACTTCCCAGTTCCTAAACTAGATGGGACGTCCCATGGTATGGAATACACCGTTGGCCAGTTTGGGTCAGGTGCCTTGTTTGTGTCCTGTGCCAACTTCTTGTGCCCTGGCTGGGCATGAGAAGCTGAAAAATCCTTGACTTTAGTCTAAACACTACTGAGCAACAACTGAAAACATCAGTGTTATCAACATTCTTCACACGCTGAACTCAAAATGTAGCACTGTACCAGCTACTAGGAAGACAGTTAGCTCTATCCCAGCTGAAACCAGGACACCTGTATACACTATGGAGGTGTTTTTTGGATCTGAGGCATCATAGCACACCCTCTCCCAAGTGTCATTTTATCCAGCCTCCACTGGCCTGGGCTAGGGCTGTTTACCGGCCAGGGCTGACCCAGACCAAGGAACTGAAAGGTGTTGGTGAGAGCACTGCAATGCCCACAGGATGCTACATACTGGTTTTCTTCAGAGCACTCGCCAAAGTGTTAGAGGGAGATTTCTTGAAGATATTTAGGGTTTGTATATGTATGGAGTGTCCTGCAGCAGCCAAGACCAGCACACAAGCAAGGAGCAGAAGGCACTGGGCTGCTAGAAAGGGAAAAGATGGAGAAAAGATGAAACATGACCCTCCTTCCAGAGAGGCAGGAAATCCCATGGCTCTAGTGTTGCACAGTGTAACACAACCGTGTGAGATGCAGGAGTGCACCAAACATGCTGAGCAGCATCAGCCTAGTCTGTGCAAGCTGGAAAGCTTGCCAAAATGCCTCAAGGGGTAGACAACATTGCCTTTTCCCCTTGACCAGCTCCCAAAAAATCATGCATGAGATGATAGTTTTGGGTGGAGGAAAGCACCCCAAACCCGACTGAGCCAAGTTTCCTCCCTGGCCCCTGAAGCAGGGGACTGGCTGGGGTGAGCTAGAAGTCAGGGCACAAGCTGCTGGTGTTCAAAGGGGTGGCAGGTGAGCATGCCCTTAGAGGGCACTGATGCCACTGCTCCCCATCAGTGTGTGAGGACCAGCGCATGGAGCCTCTCCCTATTGCTGGGCTGCCCTACCTGTGCTCCTGCCATTGCTAGCAAGGAACCCTCTGCTTCCCAGCCCTATACTCACCCATGGCGTCCACGCTGGAATGCTCTCTGGAGTGCAAAACTGTGGAGCAGCAGGTCTCACAGAGGCATTTGTAGGGCCCTCTGCAGTGGGCGGTCTGAGTGGGTCCTACCCCCTCTCCCAGATTCCTTTCTCCCAGAGGAGGAAATCAGGCTGGATTTCCTTTGTGCCCTTAGAAAACACAAGCCAAGATGAAGGTGCCTGTGGTTCTAGGTGCATAACTTCCTGAGCTGCAAAGAAAATAAATCCCTTGCCAGCAAGAGTCCTTGGAATGGTCTTTTGTGTGAGTGCTTAGCTCATTGGCTGGAATTTCCCCTGGGAACTATTCGGGACCTTTGAAGAGTGCAGCTCAATAAAGAAACACTTGAATGCCAGTCACCAACCAGCGTGGAGGGCAAACACTGGGGATGTTCCCGCCTCCCACCATTACAGCAGGGTGCTGCCAGATCAGCTGGTTCTTGTTTAATGTGCTTTTTACAAGCCCAGCCTAGCTCTTGGTGGGGAAGTCAGAGCAGCCCCAAGACTCCCAGAAAGACTGCCTGTTGTGGGACAGTATTTGGAGCAGCTGGTGTTTTCTGGACTGCATGACAGCAGACAGAGGATTGTGACAGAGGTGATCTCCATCTGGGGGAAGCAGGAGAAGTCTCTACTCCCCAGTGGGCCACAGTCCTGATCTGGAAGGATGCAGCTGATTTGGCCTGCTGAAAGACACTGGCTAAAATGTTTCTGTAGGCCAGTTGAGATGGCTGTGGTCTCTGGGGCATTGTTTTTTGGAGACTGGTCATGCAGGATGGATGGCTACAGAGGAAAGCAAGTGTCTGCCCAGGAATTGAGCGAAACTAGGTGGATGGAGGGCAGCAATGGGGATCTGAGCATGTACAGTGGGGAATGGAGGGGTCTGAGCATGCACAGAGGGGAAAGCAGAAATCTTGACCCTGTGTGCGTAAAGAGGAAATGGAGGCAATCTGAGGGTACATGGAGGGAAAATAGAGGGGAACTGAAGGTGCACAGAGGGTCTGGAAGGGATCTGACAGTGGAACCCATAGGAACTGAGCACCCACAGAAGGGATGGGTGGGATCTGAGTGTCAGTGGAGGGCAATAGTGGGAATCTGAGGGCACTTGTCATGGAAAAGAGAGATGTGAGTGTGCACAGAGGGGAGAAGCCAGCACTGAGCAGATGCTGAAGGGAACAGAGGAGATCTGAGTATTCAAGGAGGGGAACAGAGGAGATCTGGGTGCATACAAAGGGAAATGGAGGATGCTTGAGTAAGTAAGGGAGGGACTGGAGAAGATCTGTTTATCCAAGGAGGACAACAGAGGGGTTTCAAGAGAGCAAAATGAGGGGAATGGAGACGATATGAAAGCAGCTGGATAGGAATGGAGAGCATCTGAGAGTGCTTGGAAGTGAACAGAATGAGTCTGAGGGGATCTACAAGCTGTCCCAGAAGGGAACAGAGGGAATTTGAAAGCATGTGGAGAGGCATGGTTTGGATGTAAGGCACACAGAAAGGATGGGGGGGACTGGGGGGTGGAGATCTGAGCATGCATGGATGGGAACTGTGGGGTTCCAAGGCACAGGTGGGGGAGCAGAGAGGATCTACAAGCACTCAAAAAGGAATGGGGGGCAACCGAGGGTCCACAAAGGGGAACAGAGGGAGCATAAGCTTGCATACAGAAGAATGGAAGGGACCACAGTGACATGTGGAGGAATAGAGAGTTCGTTGAGGGGATCTGAATGCACACAGAATTGAATTAATGGTTTTGATGTGCCCTCTGATGCTCCCCAGGGTCTTTTATTTGCCCTCTGGTGCAATGGAGAGGCTTCCGTTTGGTCCTCTTGTCCCTTAAGAATTACTCCATTTACCCTGTGGGGAATGCACCTTCGGGCGCCTCTGATTTCCCTCCTGTACACCTCAGACTCCTCCGTTGGCCTTCTGGTGCCACCTAGAGTCCCCCATTTTCTTTGCAGTGCATCCCAGTGTCCTACATCTGCTTTCATTTTCATGCAAGAGCACTCCGTATGCCTTCAGGTACTCCCCAAGCCCTCCACTCCCTTCTCATACACCCTGCTTCCCTTTGCAAATCCTGTCACCCGGGAGACCCCGGCAGGGTTCCTGGGCAGCAGGGACCTCTTTGTGCAGGATGCTCAGTAGAAAGTCGGGATAAGACTCCAGTCTGGAGATAGTGATAGTCCATTGCCTGCTGGGGCCACAGACCCAGCATGTTTGCAGAGATAGGGAAGGTCCGAGGTCAAGCCTGGAGGCCAAGTCAGCAGGTCCCATCAGGGGCAGAACTGGAGGAATGAGACTGGGCATAGACATAGCTGCTGCACAGCTGCCATGTAGCCAGTGGTAAAGGCAGCTCTCCAGGGGAAGGAGGAACAGGCCATCACGTCTAGATTTTTTCATGATAGCCCTTTTCAGTGACGGAGCTGACTTCGGACACGGCCAGCTACACTTCTTAACTCAGTGAACTACACTTTCAGAAGGGGGAAAAGGACTCAAGGGTGCTGGCATCGTCCTGCCTCCACAAGCAGTAACATGGGAATCTCTGGAACTGTCCATGCAGAGCCCTGTGGTAGGGGAAGCAAACCCTGATGGCTCCTAGGGCCGGCCCCTGCCTTGGGATCTGGGTCTTCCCTTCCTACAGGGAAGCACAAGGATCCCAAGTGCCAGTTAAAGACAGGTTTGTGCTTCCATAACTAGGGCCAAAGGATAGACTCTCTGGGAGCCCAAGTGTCATGGTTACTCTAAGGTCTCTTGGATTATGGCCCCACCATGTGTTCTCCCATCTGTAACAGTCACAGTGTTTGGGATGGGTTGGGTAAGGGTCTGGGTGCTCTCAACAAATTCAGAGGCCACAAACCGATGGGAGGCTCTTGATTCAACTAGAGAATTGTTTTGGAAGGTGTGCCCATCCAGGAGGGTGAGGGTAGAGAGTAGTGTGATGTGGGACCTTAGTAAGTGTGGTCTGACCAGCCCCTCTTTGCTGCCATTGAAGTAAGATGTTTTCTGGCACTGGGGAAACAAGGAGTCTGCTGAGGCAGGTGGCAATGTGATGGCCTCTCTTGCCATCTCATTGGGATGTGATGGCAAGATGTGAAAGGACCTCTTGAGATCACCTGGTCCAACCCCCTCCTCAAGAAAGGTCAGTTACAGCAGGCCACCAAGGAAAGTGTCCAGTTGGGTTTTGAATATCCCCAAGGATGCCAGTGTTTGGTCACCCTCACAGTGAAAAAGTGTTTTCTCATGTTCAAATGGAACTGCCTGTATGTCAATTTGTGCCCATTGCCTCTTGTCCTGGCACTGGGCACCACTGGAAAGAACCTGGCTCCCACTTCTTCATTCCGTGCCTTCAGGTATTTATATATATTGATAAGACCCCTCTCTGACCCTTCTCTTCACAGGCTGAACAGTCCCATCTCTCTCAGCCTTTCCTCAAAGGGGAAATGCTCCAGCCCCTTAATCATCTTCATGGCCCTCTGAGGGGAGGATGCAGGATCCCCTTGATCTTGGCTTTTTTCTGGTGGCTGTTCTTGTCTGTCTCAGGGAGGGCAGAGCATGGTTCCACCAGCCTATCTCTTTCTCAGACTCCCTGATGCTCCTTAACCTTTCTGCTTCCTCTCATAGCTCTGCCACCAGGCTGAGCAGATCACCCACTCCGTCACACCTCACACAGCTGTTCTCACTACTGCCATCCTTATCAGTGAAAGGCTGTGGCACACCCTGCAGCCTCAGGCCTGGACGGCTGTATGTTTTCGTGGGAGCTCTGTCTGGGTTGCCACATACATTCTGGTGAATGCAGAGGACATGGCTTTCTGCCAGGTGGATACCATAGCTAAGCTCATTCTGAGAGGGTGGTGACCACCAATGGGACTCACCTCTTGAGCTGGTAGGGTGATGATGCCCTTCCTGTGCTCACTTCTGCACAAACTGCCCCACAAACTGCTGTGCCACACCCTGGCTGACATGCCACACTGTTTGCCGGCTCTGTTTGCAGTGCTCCTGGCTGCTAGTCTGCTTTTTATAGGTGCGGGGGCGGCCGCGGTTGCTCTGGCAATGCCTAGGCCTCAACAGCATCTCTCATGAGACCTGTTGGCTGCCGGCTGGTCTCTCCACTGCCGTGGCATTTCCCTGCCTCAGGAAACCACCCTGTAGTGGTGGGTTGACCCTGGCTGGATGCCAGGTGCCCACCAAAGCCGTTCTATCACTCCCCCTCCTCAGCTGGACAGGGGAGAGAAAATATAACAAAGGGCTCATGGGTCGAGATAAGGACAGGAGAGATCACAAAACAGACTTGACTTGGGGAAAATTAACTCAATTTATTACCAATCAACCAGAGTAGGTAATGAGAAATAAAACCAAACCTCAGAACACCTTCCCTCCACCCCTCCCTTCTTCCCGGGCACAACTTCACTCCCAGATTCTCTACTTACCCCCCCACCCAGCAGCACAGGGGGACAGGGAATGGGGTTTACAGTCAGTTCATCACACATTATTTTCTGCCACTCCTTCCTCCTCAGGGGCAGGACTCATCACACTCTTCCCCTGCTCCAGCATGGGGTCCCTCCCACGGGAGACAGTCCTCCACGAACTTCTCCAACGTGGGTCCTTCCCACGGGCTGCAGTTCTTCACAAACTGCTCCAGCATGCGTCCCTTCCATGGGGTGCAGTCCTTCAGGAGCACACTGCTCCAGTGTGGGTCCCCCACAGGGTCACGAGTCCTGCCAGAAAACCTGCTCCATGGGCTCCTCTCTCCACAGATCTGCAGGTCCTGCCAGGAGCCTGCTCCAGTGTGGGGTTCCCACAGAGTCACAGCCTCCTTCGGGCACACACCTGCTCCAGCGTGGGGTCCTCCACGGGCTGCAGGTGGAGATCTGCTCCACCGTGGACCTCCATGGACTGCAGGGGGACAGCCTGCCTCACCATAGTCTTCACCACAGGCTGCAGGGGAATCTCTGCTCCAGCGCCTGGAGCATCTCCTCCTCCTCCTTCTTCACTGACCTTGGTGTCTGCAGGGTTGTTTCTCTTACACATTCTCACTTCTCTCTCTGGCTGCCGTTTCTGTGTGCCCTGCAGCTTTTTTTCCTTCTTAAATATGTTATAACAGAGGTGCTACTACTATCGCTGATTGGCTCAGCCTTGGCTGGCGGCAGGTCCGTCTTAGAGCCAGCTGGTATTGGCTCTGTTGGACATAGGGGAAGCTTTCAGCAGCTTCTCACTGAAGCCACCCTGTAACCCCCCTGCTACCAAAACCTTGCCACACAAATCCAATACACCTGTGCACCAAGATCTGCCACTCTGCTGTGGACTGGGCCAGCTCTTGGGCAGCTTGCTTCAGCAGGTGAGTATGGAGGTATTCATGGGATGGGATATGGAGGAATGAAAAGGAGAAGCCTTGCATAGGTTTCAAAGAAGGGGATTTGGGAACTGCAAGAGACTGGACTGGGGGTGCTGACAGGACAGAATTATCAGGGGTGAAGGCAAGGAATTAGACATCTAAATAGAGGGGATTTGGGGACACCAAATAATGTGACTGGCAGGGACTGAAGGTAGAGGATTTGGTGAGACCAAAATGAGGGGCTGGGAGCCCCTTCTCCAGCCCACACACCCCAGGGGACCCATGTGTCTGGGTATCCCCACTCCTCAAGAGGGGACCCAGGCATCTGGGACCTGCCTAGGAACTCCACTGTCCGCTGGGGACCCAGGCACCCGACTCTGCCTAGGAACCCTTCTGTTGCCTGGAGACCTGGGTGCCTGGGCTCCTCCTAGGAACCCTACTGTTCCCTGGGGATCCAGGCATCTGGGTGCTATGCTTTGGGGCCATGGGGTGGTGGTGGGTACCCCTGTTGCTGGTGCTGGCCCCCTGGCTCCCTGGAAACCCAGGCATCCAGGCAGAGGTACCTGGCTTGTGGCACTGGGTGGCCCTGGTGTCCTGGCTCCCTGGGGTGCACCCCTGCCTGCTCTGCTTTGGGTCCCCCATTCAGCGGTCACAGCTCTGCCGTGACATTACTGGGGCCTCCCTCAAGGACCCCCGACATCAACGCTGCCTTGAGGCCCTTGTCCAGGCTGCTGTGCCACTTGCTTCTGTCACTGTGGGTGCGTCATGGGACCCAAGGGACACCCAACCCAACAAGGACCCTGCCCATGGACCCCCATCCTGACTGGCACATCCAACCCACCAGAGACCTCCATCCCAAGCGGGACCCCCCCACTGAATAGGACCCCAGAGCCCTCTGAGGTTCCCCACTTCAACTAAGGCCCTCACACTGACACTGGCGAGGATCCTGGGAAGTTGGGGACCCCTTTCCTAAACAGGAACCCCAGGGACCCACCCCAGACAAGCACCCTAGGGACTGCCAACCATGCCCAACCTGGAATCCAGGGACCTCTGGGGATGCCAACCCTGCCTGGAACCCTGAGAGTCACCCAACCCTGACCAGGTACATGCTGGGGACTCCCTGGGAACCCCTGGCCCTACCTAGGACCTCAGGAAACCCCACAGATACCTGTCCCTTCCCAGTATCCCTAAACCCTGATCAGGACTCCAAGAACCCCTGGAAACCACCAGCCCTTACTGGACCCTCCCATCCCTGAACCTCCAACCCCAACCCTGTACTGGTCCCAGTGCCCCTGTACTGGTCCTAGGGTCGGGGCAGCATGAGGCACTTCGGGAGATCATCGTGAATGCCCTGCATTTTCTGAAGAAGCAGAGGGACATGAGTGAGCAGGGGAAATGGGACATGTGAGGGGGTAGGGCCAGGACATGGGGTATGGGGGATGGGACATGGAGGCCTTGAATGGGAGGGTGTGGTGAATTATAGGATATATGGAGGTCTGAGGGTTGTAAGGGGATATTTGGGGAATCCTAAGGGTATATGGGCTTCAAGGTATACAGCTTCTGGGGGTTTTTGAGGGGGTATTTGGGAATATATGGGACTCTAGGATGGCTATATGGGGTCTAGGTGAGTCGTACAGGGGATCTGTGGGGTCTGGGGAGGGTTTATGGGGATCGGGGGAGGGCACATTGTCTCACCTGGACATCTGGGACACCCCAGAGCCCTTTGAGGTGTCTCTGCAGGAAGCCATCAACATAATCTGGGTGAAGCTGAGCCAGCTAGAGGAAGGTATGGGGCCAGTGGGGACACCCACCCAGGAGTCCCACCTTGGGGAACCTTTGGGACCCCCACTCAAGGGACTGTCACAGAGATGCCCACACTGGACACCTACATCCCAGGGACCCCCACTCTGGGCACCCCCATCCTGGAGAAACCCCCAGGGACCCCATCCGGGCTAGACAAGGGCTGAGCCCTGACAGCTCATCACATGGATGTGGATTCCCAATGATCCCCAGTCTAATACTGCTTCCTCCCCACCAGCTCCAGCCTGTGTCCCCCCCTGTGGTGAGTGCCCATCCCTCTGTCTTGCAACCCTCTATCCCCTAGTACATCTCCCATCCTCCTGGGACAAGCAAGTCCCTCCCTCCCAGGGTACCAGCCAGCCGCCCGCATCTTCCAGTGTGCTACCTGCCGCTTCGTGGACTGCCAGTTTCCCTTGGACTGCCCAGGTATGAGGCCATGGTAGACCGAGGCATCCAGGCTGGGCTAAGCCCCACCCTGGAACTGGATGCCTCCAGGGCTCTGGGGCCAACTTTCATTTCCCACATACGGGCACGTCTGCTTGGCCTACCATGAGTGCACAAGAGTGTGCCAAGGTGCGTGCTTACCCATCCCCACTGCGAGCACACAAGCACATGCAGTTGCACAGCAGCACAATCATTTCTGTAAGTGCGTCAGCAGATGTGAACTCACATGCCTGTTAACGCTTCCAGTGCAGGACATGTGGGTCCACATGGATGAAGCCATCACACTGCACTGCGATGTGCCCTTTGCCACCCCCGCCGACCTGCCCATTACCTGGATGTTTGCCAAGGATGTGAGTTGCACATGCACGTGCAAGGGTGTACAGAGACATTCATGGGAGGACTGGGCATGGGTAGCAATGCCTGCAAGCACACAGTTGTGCACTTGTGAGGACTATCAATAGATACTGGTATTGCTTATACAGTAGATAATGTGTGGTATAAGTAGCATGTGTGTAAGCATGCACAGAATGCAAGTAAGTGCTCACACATGTGAAAGGTGCATGCAAGCAAGGAGCCAGGTCACTCCTGTGTTTGCAGATTCATGTGCACACGTGTGTGAAGGAAATGACTTTTGCATAGGCCCTGCTTGTGCATCCCTGTGGGCACAAGCACATACATAAGGTGCATGCACATGCATGAGCAAAGGGTACAAGAATCATGAAGGGAGCATGACGATCATGTGCAGGACATGGGCGCCTTTGCATACACGTGTATGCCATTTCATGTACCTGGTGGACCAGGCTGCACTGATGTGTTTCTCCACACCCCAGCTGCGCACACAGGATCTGGCGCTGTTTGAGGAGCTGCAGGGGAGTGCAGAGGGACCTCTCAGTCTGACCCTCCAGGACCCCATTCCAGGAACCATCGCCTGTCGCCTGGGGGTCCTTTCTGAGCCCTTGGTCCGCAAGTACTTCTACCTCAACGGTGCGCCCAGACACCTGAGTGCCCTGGGGGCAGTGAGCAGTGTGGGGTGGAGCAGGACCCCAGACACCTGGGTCCATGGGACAGGGGGTGAATGGGGGTGTAAGCTGGGTGCCAGGACACCTGGGTCCATGGTGGACAGGTGAAGTGGAGCAGGTGTTTCCTGATGCCTGGCTCCTCTGGGGAAGTAGGGCACATGGGGTGGAGCAGGGACACCCAGATGCCTGGGATCCTGGGGCAGTGAGGTCTGTGGCTGGAACAGGTCTTGCAGGGACACCTGCTCCCTGGGGAGCAGTACCCCATGACCCGAGGTGCCTGGGTCCTCACAGTGTCAGGGCGAAGTGTGGAGGCAGAGCAGGGACTCCAGGCTCGGTTCAAGGCTGTGCTGCACTGGCCCCACAGCAGGACCACCCTGCACCACATGGCATCGCTGGGGCTGGGGCTGGCACTTGGCTCCATGGCACTCATGCTGCTGCTGCTGTGAGTTGTCCTGATGTGGTAAACCTTAACCTCAAAACCCCTATGCTTCTGGGGCTCCCCACAGACCAGCATGGGACTCCCAAACCCTCCTACACCCTCAGTCCCTCAGGATTCCCTACAAATGTGAGGGGACCCAGATGTCCAATGAGGGCCATAGACTGCCAGGACTCCTAAACTCACAGTTTAGAGTCCTATTTCCCCCTGGGACTCCCACTGTTCTCTGGCCCATTCTGGGACCCCCACCTTGCACCCAGGGCCACTCCAGGCTGTCTTGCTTCCCCCAGATTCCCTAACCGCCCCTGAGACGCTACTACTTTCCCCAGAACCCCCACTGTCCCTTTGGGGGCCCCAGTTACAGTCAGTTGACCCAGTTGCCCCTAGGGTCCCCTACTTTCACTCTTAGACCCATCAGCTGCTTCCAGGATGCCCCAACTGTCCCTTGGGCCCCCCAGATGCCCCATGATTCCCCCCTCCCTGGGATGGGGATATACGATTTCCTGCCCTCTCCTCCTCTTTCTCCATTCCTCCTTCTGCCTCCCAGGGCCACCTGGCAATGTCGGAGCCTCCCAGACCGCAGTGACCCCTGGACATCCCACAGACCTGGACAACAGGGTCCCCCAGGGGATTCCAAATGCCTGGATTCACCCTAGGGGGGAGCTTGACACATAGATCCACCCCTGAGGACCAAAATTTCTGCAAATGCTTTTCTTGCATTGGGGTGGCATGTGCAAATGGGAACAGTCTAAAAATAGAACCACACAGTTCTAAAAATCTGGATTATGCTGGAGATAGAGATCTGGAAGTTTTGGGCTTGCATACAGAAAAACTTGGTACTTGGCAGCGCATAAACAGTCCAAAATATAGTTCTGACACTCCTGACCCTGCATTTCAACAGCTAGCACTAAGGGAAGGTCAGACTGCTACCTGTAGGAAAGCTTTCTCTTGATACTGATGTATCAAATGTCATGGGCACTACAAATGCCAAGTTACTTTCTCCTCTGATTATTTGCCTAAAAGCATTTTATCACATATTTACTTTTATACCACTGTATAACCCAGTTGACTTCAATTTGGTAATTTGGATAAATTGCTGCTACAGATTTTGTAGACATGTCTGTAACAAAATGGCCAAACAGTAGAGGAAGAATGCTATAGGATTCCTTGAAGAAGAGGTTAAAAAACCCAAACAAGCCCTTAAGACTGTGATCACGGTATCTCCAGTGCTCTATGTTGCCTTCAAATGTACCTAGACTTATGTTAGAAAAAACAGCTACCAGAAAACATGAAAAAAACCAGCTGCAAACACAGTACACACAGAGTATGCCCATATCCCATTGGTGTATTCAGTCCCACGCAATTGGTAAAACATTTCCATCACCTAGGCTGACATTCCAATTGTATTTAAATCTGCAGTGCTGTCAGTACTGGTTGTGGTTGAGGAGCCTGAGCTGCAATCTCTGGGCCGAAGACTCGGCCTGGGCTCCCTCATCCCCCAGAGGCCAATCCTGATCTGAGCAAGAACATTCTCCTCTTGCAGTCATCTGGTAACACAACAGAGCTACCGTGTGCTCATCCTGGAGGCTGCAGCTCACATTTCTCATCCAAATAATAGTTTCCCATTAGGAACACACTGTGTTTTTGTGATCCCTGCCTATTTCCTCTGCTGCTAAGCAGTGGACTGTGAGGGTGTGGGGGGGTGGGAATCACATTCCTTTCAGACACAGGTTTCCCTCAGGCAGATGGCTGTGTGAAGCAAAGGGAAGGGGATGAAGCTCTTCCCATGCTGAATGCTGAGGACAGGAGCATACACAACTGGCAAAGGAGGGAAACAGAAGGATGCAGCCACCAGGCATGGGCTCTCCCTTCCTCTCAGACCTCTCGGGCTCTTTTCTTGTCTCTGCCTCAGACCACAGCGAGTGCTGAAGGGGCTCAGAACAACATGGAGCAGCCAAGGGCAGAAAGGGAGCTGGTTTGCTGCAGTCCCACAGTGGAGGGCTTTCTCCATGGTCATTTGCTACATGGTGACGTGACCGTGTCCTTCAGGACCCTGGTTCCTTATTGGATGCTCTGGAGCTGTTTGGGGGGTGTGCTCAGCTGGAGGACAGCAGCTCAAGGCAGCTTTGCTGGAGCTCTAGCACAGAAGCCGTCAGCTGCCAAGCACAAAATCCAGTTGCTGAGACTGTCCAAAGGGACTGACCCCAGGGGAATGAGCCCTTATGGCCCACTGCAGGTTGGGGTTGACTGAGGGTCTCAATGGTGAGATGGCCAGAGTGGACCCTTCCCAGAGATTGAGGCAGTTCTCAGGTTATCACTTTGGAGAGGAGGCTGGCAGTGCATCAGAGAGTGTACCAGCATCCTCAGAGTTGATGGGCCATTTCTCTGCATCATCCACCTTGCCTCTCCAAGCAGAGGAACCCATGCAAGTGGGGGCCACCAGCCCACACTCCGTACCTCAAAAGCAAAAAAGTAGCTGGAGACAGGGGACATGTTTTTATTATATAAGTTTATATTATGTTTTTCTTACATATTTCCTGCAAACAAGCAAGAAATCAAGCAAAAGTAGCAGCAGTTCCTGAGTAAACTCAGACATATAAAGGAAGTGTTCAAGAGATGGAAGCAGGGTATGATGGCTGATGGAATACAGAGATGCTGTCCAATCATTCAGGGATGGGGTTGGGCAAGCCAAGGCTGGCCTGGAGTTGAATCTGGCCAGGGTTGTGGAGGGAAGCAAGAAAGATTTCTACAAGTACATAAACAAAAGGAATACTAGGGAAAATACAGGCCTGCTGCTGAATTCCTGTTCAGGGGCCCTGATGACACAGGACTTGGAAAAGGCCAAGATACTCAATGACTTCTTCACTTCTACCTTTTCTGGGAAGGCCAGCCTTCAGGGATGCCAGGCTCAAGAGATCAGTGAGAAAGTCTGAAGCAGGTATGACATACTTTTGGTGGAAGAGGATCAGGCTAGGCAATACTTAAGCAAACTGGACATACAGAAGTCCATGGACCCTGATGGAATGCACCCACAAGTGCTGAGGGAGGTGGCTGATGTCATTGCAAGGCCACTCTCAATAATCTTTGATCAATCCTGGCAACTGGGAGAAGTGCCTGAAGACTGAAGGAAAGTAAATGTCATTCCTAGCTTCAAGAGCAAGAAGGAGGACACAGGGAACCACAGGCTGGTCAGCCTCACCTTGATACATGGGAAGGTGATGAAGCAGCTAGTCCTTGAAACCATTTCCAGGCACATGAAAGACAAAGATAGGGATCTGGAGTAGTCGGCATGGATTTACAAGGGGGAAACCATATTTAAGTAACCTGATAGCCACCTACAATGAGGGACTAGCATGATGGATGAGGGGAAAGCAGTGGATATTGTTTAGCTTGATTTTAGTAAGCTTTTGACATTGTGTCTCAAAATATCCTAACAAACTGGCAAAATATGGCTTAGATAAGTGAACAGGGAGGTGGACTGAAAACCAGCTGAATGGACAGGCACAAAGAGTGCTGATTAGTGGCAAAAGTCCAGCTGGACACCAGTGACCAGTGGTGTACTCAGGAGTCAATCCTAGTGCCATCCAGCTGCAACATAGGTCTGCGAAAAAGGACATGGAGATCCTGGTGGGCACGAAACTGACCATCAGCCACCAGTCTATGGTCATGGTAAAGAATGCCAACAGCATCCTGGGCTGCATTATGAGGAGTATTGCTGGCAGGTCAAGGGAGGTGATCCTTTCTTTCCCTTTGTTCAGCACTGGTGAGGCCATACCTGGAGTCCAGTTCTGGGTTCCCTGGTGTGAGAGAGACATGAACAGAGAAAGAGAGTGGCTTAAAGCAAAGGAGTGAATGGAGGCAAGTCCATGGTCAAAGCAGCAGGCAAACCCCCTCCTTGCCCGCCTTGCCTTCCCAGGTGCCTCTATACAAGAGGTATGAGGCTCTGGATGTGGAAGGCCAGTCAATGGATGATGTGGATGACGGTCCATCTACACCAGAGGTGCTGCCAAGGTCAGACAGGCCTACCCCCCCTGTATCACTGCCACCTCCATGGGGAAGAAAAGACAGGTTATATTGTAGGTGACTCCTTCTAAAAGGAACTGAGGGTCAAACAGACCCTCCTCTTAGGGAAGTCTGCTGCCTCCCTGGGACCTGGGTGAAGGACATCACTAGGAAACTTACTAGCCTGATACAGCCCTCGGACTATTAACTGTTACTGCTCTTCCATGTGGATGGTGACAAAGCCACAACACATAGTCCAAGGGCAATCAAAAGAGACTTCAGGGCCTTGGGGCAGATTGTAAGGGAATCTGGAGCACAGGTTACTTTTTTCTCTATCCTTCCAGCAACATTGGAAGAAACAGACGGACCCAGAGTATTAATACATGGCTCTGTGGCTGGTACCACCTCCACAGTTTTGGGTTTTTTGATAATGGGATGGCCTACACAGCTCCAGGCCTGCTGGTGTCAGATGGAACTTACCTTTCTCAAAGGGGGAAGAGGGTCTTTGCTCATGAGCTAGTGAGGCTCGTTGACAGAGCTTTAAACTAGACTTGAAGGGGGAGGGGGACAATATCAGGCTTGCCCATGACAAGCTGTGGTATGACACACCAAGGTTAGAGGGACTGGGTGTTAGTGAGGACCCTCAGCCTATTGTTCTGAGACATGCTGGGTATACTATACCACACTTGAAGTCCTATGGAGATGAGCCAAGGGATCCTGAGGTAATAGGAGCCAACAGGGAAACACCAGTGAAATACCTCAAAGGAAAGGGTGTTCCTCTAAGAAGGTGACACCTTCGACAGCCAAGCTGAAGTGTCTCTACACCAATGCATGCAGCATGGGCAACAAACAAGAGGAGTTGGAAGCCACCATGCTGCTAGAAAGCTATGACCTAGTTGCCATTATTGAAACTTGGTGGGACAAATTCCATGACTGGAGTGTGGCTATCAATGGCTACAGACTGTTCAGAAGGGACAGGCGAGGAAGGAGGGGTGAAGGGGTTGCCCTCTACATCAAGAAATGGATAGATTTGGAGAGTTGTCTCTGAAGAACAGACAGGAGCAGGTTGAAATCTTACAGGTAAGAATTAGAGACCGAGGCAACAAAGGGAACCTTGTGGTTGGTATCTACTACAGGCCACCTGATCAAGGGGAACCTATTGAAGCCTTCTTACTCCACCTACATGAGGCATCGCGCTCACAGGCTCTCGCCCTGGTGGGGGACTTCGACCACTCCAACATCTGCTGGAAAAGTAGCACAGTGAGCTGTAGGCAATCCAGGAGGCTCCTGGAGTGCATTGAAGATAACTTCTTAAGCCAGGTAATAGACAGCCCTACTAGAGGGGATGAAATACTGGACCTGTTTGTCACCAAAGCAAATGAGCTAATCAGTGACATCAAGATTGGAGGCAGCCTGGGCTGCAGTGATCACGCACTGGTAGAGTTCACAGTCCTGAGGTGTATGGGTCAAGCAGAGAGTAAAGTTGGGACCCTGAATTTTAGGAAAGCAAACTTCTAGCTGTTCAAGAAGTTAGTCAATAGGACCCCCTGGGAAACTGCCCTCAGGGACAAGGGAGCAGAACAGAGCTGGCAGATCTTGAAGGATGCTTTCCACAGAGTGCAAGAGCATTCAATCCCCAGGTATAAGAAATCAGAAAAGGAAGGCAAGAGACTGGTATGAGTGAGTTGAGACCTCCTGGTCAAACTAAAGGACAAGAAGGAAATGCAAAGGCAGTGGAAGCAGGGACAGGTATCCTGGGAAGAGTATAGGGATGCTGCCTGGCTGGACATGAGCCAGCAATGTACGCTTGCAGCCCAGAAAGCAAACCGTATCCTGGGCTGCATCAAAAGAAGTGTGGCCAGCAGGTCGAGGGAGGTGATTCTGCCCTTCTACTCTGCTCTCATGAGCCCCCACCTGGGATGCTGTGTCCAGCTTTGGAGTCTTCAGTACAGGGAAGACATGGACCTGTTCGAGCAGGTCTAGAGGAGGGCCACAAAAATGATCAGAGGGATGGAACACCTCTTCTATGAAGAAAGGCTGAGAGAGGTTGGGTTGTTCAGCCTGGAGAAGAAAAGGCTCCGAGGAAACCTTATTGCAGCCTTTTGGTACTTAAAGGGGCCTTATATGAAAGCTGAGGACCAACTTTTTTGTAGGGCCTGTAGGGATAGGACAACTAAAAGAGGGTAGATTTAGACTAGACACAAGGAAGAAATTTTTTACATTGAGGATGGTGAAACACTGGAACAGATTGCCCAGTGTTAAGAAATATTAGTTGTTCAGCTTAAATATGTAATTTTTAAATAGAATGAATTGCTTAGACTTGTAATGTTGTGTGATTTAGTATGCTGTTCACTTACTTAGCATGAGCAGCTAGATTTGCTGAAGCCTTAGGCTGCAAGCTGTAAACTTTCACCTAGATTTGCTGAACTTGTACTGAACTTGTATCTATTCAAGCAAGACAAGGCCTTCAGAGCCAGCACAGACCGAAAGATAAGGAGGGTACAACCATCAACAGCAGCTGCAACTAGACAAGATAACGGCTTGCCTGGAGGCAGTGAAGGAATCCAATAAGGAGTCAGAGCTTGTTGGAAGATCTCAGGCCAGAATCACTAGTGGACCAAAGGGTGCACAAAAGGCATATGGAGATAGCATGAAGGGTGGTTGCATAGTCTGTAAGGGTATAATTACCTAGGGAATTCTTTGTTTAGGGTCTGTCCCCAGAGGCCCCCAGCTCAAGCTGATCCTGCTGCTGTACTACCCTATTGAATTATTTATTTTTATGAGATTCGATGCCTGAGACTCTGCTTTGGGAAACCTAGGGTTCAAACTGCAGAGCGACTAACACTGGAGACCTGGACAGAATTGCGCTTCTTTAACAGAGATGTAGTAGATGCCTCATCCCTGGAAACGTTCAAGGTCAGGTTGGATGGGGCTCTGAGCACCCTGACCTAGTTGAAGATGTCCCTGCACATTGCAGGGGAGGTTGGAATAGGTGACCTTTAAAGTCCCTTCCAACCCAAACTATTCTATGATTCTAAGTATGCACTAGATGAAACCCCTTTTTTATTGCCAGCAATAAAGGTGGCTTTTGGCTGGGAGCATGACTAGGCCCTTGTGTTACAGCTCATGATTCCTTGTAAGCTATCTGAAGACTAATCACATATTTATTTTTACAATTTACATAACCTGTTGGCTTTGGCCATGATATTGTCTGTTACCATTCACTTTTGAGCATTTGTACACACAACCCTGCTGTGCAAGTGCCACCCTTAATGCGTATTTGTATTTATAGCTAAAAAGGTGGTGATAACACACCAGTGTTTTGGCTATGGCTGAGCAGTGCTCCCATAGCATCAAGGCCATCTCTCCAAACCACCTCCCCCACACCAAAAGGCCAGTAGGCTGTCGGTGGGCAAGAACCTGGGAGAGGACACAGCCAGTACAGCTGACACAAGCTGACCAAAGGGATATTCCATACCATATGACATCTGCTCAGCAATAGAAACTAAGATAAGGGAGAAGGGGGCAGGGGGGGCATTCAACACTAAGGTGTTTGTCTTCTGGAGCAACTGCTACGCATAATGAGGCCCTACTTCCTAGGCTGTGGCTGGATATCACCTGCTGAGGGGATGTAGAGAATAAATCTTTCTGTTTTCCTTTGTTTCTGTGCGCAACCTTTGCTTTTTCTTTCCTAAACTGCCTTTATCTCATTCCACATGTTCTTTTTAATCTTATTTTCTTCCCCCCATCTTGCAGAGAAGGGGAGTGATAGAGCGGCTGGGTGGGCACCTGGCAGCCAGCCAAGGTCAACCCACCACAATCCTTTTTGACACCCAACGTGGGGCACAAGACAACAGCAGTTTTGTAGTAAGTGCGTTACAGTTATAATAGTTATTACATAGCCAGCTTCTGTGTGGGTCATGGAGTTTGCTGGCTGCACTGCTTATCTCTTTATTTTGCTGACCTTGGGAGCATGTTAATACAAACAATGGCTATGGGCTTTGCCCTGGCATTGATTCTCTTACTGGTCTGGGGGAGCTATCTTGGGGAGGGGATGAGGGAATACACCTCCCCCTTCCTAACCAGGATTGATGTGGGTGCTTCTATGATGCAGGCTCCTGAGGTCCTTGCTCACCCTTATGTGAGCCGTTTAATACTAGTAATTAATCCTGTTGGCATATTGTGGGGTTTCTGGATGCTGGTGTTGTCCTAGCATAAGAGAAGGCAATTTTTGAGTGAGGTGACACTGAAATGTGCCCTGAGGCAGCCGTCCCTGGGTAGCAGAGTGTATGGAAGGATTTGGGCAGGTGCCTAGGGTGATTATTACCTCCCATACCCTGGGACTTTACACCTGAACAGGCAAGTAACCCTGGTAATCTGAGGCACTATCCGATAGAAGGGTACCTTGCCTACCCCAATGAAAACCAGCAGCTTCTAGCACTGTACCTACTGAACCACAGTTCAGTACTATCAGAGGACTGTGATTAAAGCAGGTAACCAAATCACCTCTGAGAATGCGTTGACTGACAATGGGATGGAAACTACATCTGAGGACATGAGAGTAGAGACAGAGACTCAAAACACATCTGAGGACACCATGCTTGAGATAGGGACCCAAACAACAACAACTACAGTAATTGCCCTGGTAGTGAAAAAGAAACAATGGACAAGGAGGTCAACAGGTCTATATCATCAATTAGCAAGGGAGGAGGAGGAGGAGGAAGAGGAATAGGAAGGGTTTGATCGGGAAGCCTGCCCTTTGGCAAAGAAATGGGAGGAAGGAGTGAAAGAAATCAGCCCGGAGGTGGAAACTACCCAGTCCCTGACTTTGTTGTCAGACCTTTGAGACATGAGGAAAGATGACAGCCACCAGCCAGGTGAGTGGATTGCTGCCTGACTGCTCTGATGCTGGGATAACGGGGCTGGCAGTCAGCAACTGGAAGGTAAGGAAGCCCAACAGCTGGGATCTCTTGCCAGAAACCCTGGAATTGAGAGAGGAATTGGAAAAGAGGCAGCAATTTGCAGTCTCTGGAGACAGCTCCTCTCAAGTGTGAGGGCAAGATGTGTGTTCAAGGAAGATCTTGTGAACTACCCAGGAAAGTGGACTACTGCGGATAAAGGCATCCAGTACCTGAGATAATTAGCAGTGCTGGGAGTCATCTACAGTGATCTAGACAATGATGAGGTCTCCAAAGATCCAGAGGATGTCCTTTGCACACAGGCCATGTGGAGGAAGACGATTCAAAATGCTCCAGCGTCATATTCTGACAGCTTAGACACAATGTATTGCCCGGATACGGATACACCAACTGTGGAGAAAGCATCTTCTGGGCTCCAAACTTTGAAGAAAATCTCTGTCCCTCCTCATCCCCATGGACCATCACCTTGGCTGTCAGGGGAGCCCCAAGAAGCCTCCCCTCCTGCCCTGGTCAGAGGGAAAGGGAGCAGTAGGCGCATGCTGCATGGTGCATGCTGGTTCTTCCTGCATGACCATGGAGACGACACAAGGAATTGGGATGGTGAACCCACCTTTTAGCTGGGAGCCCATGTACATGAACTGAGAGGGAAGACAGCTGTTGAGAAGGGGTCGCCCAAGAAGGCTGTCAGCTTAGTTGCTGTAGAGACACAAGAAAGCAATGAACAACCTCCCAGACATAGAAGGACTGAGATCACCTCCCTTGATCCTGGTGAGGTGAATTCTGGTCTGGCACTGCAAGGGTACAGGAATAGAGGGTCCTTGCCTTCAGCCAGGAGGAGTAAAGGGATGACTGGGTATACTGGACTATGTGGATCCAATGGCCTGGCACATCAGACCCACAGAAGTAGAAGGCTTTGGTAGACACCAGTGCACAGTGTACACTGGTGCCATCAGGGTATAGGGGCACAGAACCCGTCTGGATCTCTGGAGTGACAGGGGAGTCCAACAGTTTTCTGTACTGGAGGCTGAGGTGAGCTTAACAGGGCACAAGTGGAAAGTGCACCCCATTGTGACTGGCCCAGACGCCCCTTGTAGCCTTGGCATAGACTACCTCAGGAGAGGGTACTTCAAGAACCCAAAGGAGTACTGATGGGCTTTTGGTGTAGCCACTGTGAACACAAAGAAGATCAAACAGCTATATACCCTGCCTATTACAACCTGACTGAAAAAGAGGTACTAGCAGCATATGAGGGGATTCGAGCCACTTCAGAAGTTGTTGGTACAGATGCATATCTCCTCTTGGCACCGTGATTGCCCATGCTACACTGGATGTTCAAAGAAAACATCCCCTGTACACATCATGCAACCAGTGCTACATGGAGTAAGTGGGTAATGTTGATAATGCAATGGGCTTGACTGGGGAAACCTAACCACCCAGAAATCTTGGAAGAGCTCATGAACTGGCCAGAAGGCAGAGATTTTGCAGCATTGCCTGAGGAGGTGCCTCATGCTCAAGAGGCACCACCATATAAAGAGTGATCAGGAGATGAAAGGCACCAGGCTTTGTTTACTGATGGATCCTGTTGTGTTGTAGGAAACCATCAGAAGTGGAAAGCTGCTGTGTGGAGTCCCACATGACAGATCGCCGAAGCAACAGAAGCAGAAGGTGAGTCAAGTCAGTTTGCAGAAGTGGAAGCGATCCAGCTAGCCCTAGAGACTGCTGAATGAGAAAAGTGGCCAGTACTCTATCTCTGTACTCACTCCTGGATGGTGGCTAATGCCCTATGGGGGTGGCTACAGCAATGGAAGAAGACCAATTGGCAGTGCAGGGCTAAACCCATCTGGGCTGCTGCATTGTGGTGAGATGGGGAACCAAAAGAACCTTAGTAGATATAGTAGATATATGGATGTAGATAGGAATTGTTTAATAATTATCTAGCTTATCATGAAGTTAAAGAAATTTCAATAGAGGTAGACATGGCCCAAGGGGATGAGAAGCGATGTTTAACATTTGCATTGTTGAGGCTGGCTGGGACAGGAGATAGTCCCTGATAAGAAGCAGCAGTCGACCCCAAGAACCAGCCAAGACTGGCCTTGTGATTTGGATAAATGCCAAGGAGCAACTGAGTCTGCGCAGGGACAGAAGGTTAAGAGTTCACCGTGAAGAAGACATATAGCCTTCGTCTCCACGCCCACCAGATGACCACCATAAGGAGGCACTGTGCAAGGGCAGTTGAGAGGAGACTATGGAAATGGCCTCCTGGAGCTAATTTTAATATAAAGCGGGGATAGGTAATGCCTATGTATAGGCTTATTGCGAAGTCTATGTATATGTAACACTTGACTGTATAAATTTGAAGCGAACTGCTGAGTCAGGTGCACGTGACTTTGGTGGGACTACCCCCCGTGCTGCCCAGCGCTGAATGAACATACCTACTTTACAATCTCACTGATTGTGGAGTCTGTTTTCTGCATGTCAGGATGTCCTTATTGTCTTCCCTGAACTGATTCCCAGATAAGCAAGTCCTGTCGTATATGTTTGGTGATGCATGGTTAGCACATGTTACACAGTTTACTGACAGAGTTTCATGCCAATTTTTGTTGTGAGCATATCAATTTTGGTGGTGAGCATGCCAACTCTTGTTGTGAGCAAATAAAAATTGAGTTTTGTGAGTTAAAGGATCCCTGGTATCGTTTCACCTTAATCCTGACCTGGGAATCAGCAAAGCTGAGTCCTTGTCCTGAGAAATTGGGATGTGACAGTGGTGCAGCTCTCCCTTTGCCCATTAGTGTGGGCACATTCTGGCTGTCTGAAGGATGAGGATGGTGTACAGATATGGTGGGTCTTGCAGAGCTCCCTCTGTCAATGGCTGTGTTACAGAAATCTGGAATAAAACTCCTTAACACCAATGTGAAATTAAGAAACAGGCACTTTATTTATTGCAGCGCTGGGGACACAGGGGATCACTCATCCAAAGGCCTGTCCAACTTAGCATCAAAATCCATCAGTTTTTATAGACTTTTTCTGTCAGGTCATTGTTACATAAGCTCTTTACATAAAAATGCATACTATGCTCACTCTTAAATTTAACCTTTATAATGATTGGTCCTTTGATTATATAACCTTATCAATATTCTTATTTAAAACCAATCATTGGTCAGTTACACTTAGCTCTACTGATTGGAATCTTCGATACTCAAATCGAGATGGGAAGGGTGAGGGGGTTTCCAAACAGCAAACTGTTGTCCATGACAGTTTCCTTAGTTTCTTGAAACAAAACATAGAAAACCCAGTAACTTCCTGGTGAGGTTTCTATGGTTAGCTATTTCAAACTTTAACAATATTAAGGTTCGTATAGTCACACATAACACAGTTCCTAAAGTTGCTACGGCTACATTTCAAACTTAACAATCCTATACATTATGTTTCACAATTTTACTTCTTAATCAAACCTAACTCTTCTATGTGATTAAATTTTGATTGCTTTACCAGAATATTTGCAATGGCTGCGAGCACCTTTGATCTGCCTGTGGGACCTGAATGGGGTAGAGATAGAGTGGGTGACTGCTGGCCAACTGTGGTTGATGTCTGCAAAGTCTCATCCAGCATCATGAAAATAAGAGCAGTTCTCTGTTGTTCAGTGAGGACTTTCCAGCAGTAGCCGGCATTTTTGCTTTGGATCTTCTCACCTGACCTCCGGCTTCCAACTCTGACCAGTGTCACGTCCTCCTATGACATGGGTAGTGAAGGTCTCTAATAACTTGTTTTTTAGTTAGGTGTCCAAATAAATGCATTTACTGATGCAGTGTACGTGAGCATTCACAGAGTATCATTTGTCAGGCTGCAGTCTTTGGAGACCTGAGTGCTCTGCGATTCCCATGGGTCATGTGTGAGCTTCCTCTTGTGCTCAGCTGCGCTGAGAGGTCTAAGCCAGGGGCTGTTGTCTCTCACTGTGCCATAAATGCTGATTGCAACGCCACAGATCCACCCTTGCAAGATCACTGCAGAATTATTCAAAAGATGTTAAGCTCTATGGGAGAAGCTGCTCTTTAAATAATACTTTTCAATTATTACTGGGAGGAGAAGGTGGTAAATGAGTGTCAAAAATATTTGAAAGTTATGTCAGAATACATTGATTTATGTCAGGTAGGCTTAAACATTTTCCCCACCCTTGAAATGCAAAATAGAAAGTGTATTACTGTAAAGGAAATTGTATGGGACAGAGCAAAATCTTAAGATTGTGGCATGCAAATAGGAATGAGGAATGAGTCTGCCTACCAAATAGATCACAGCTGTACAGAGCTGTGGTGTATTTTTTTGCAGTACATGTGCCAGGAAGTTTTCAACAAGTCGTGTTGGTGTCTCCCCGTCAGAGCAGAGCCTCTTTGCGGAGGTCACCGATGGCTGGCACAGTGGGGATGGGCTGGTGAGGAATGTGAAGGAGTGAAATGTAACCTGCTGTCAGCAGGATATCAGACTCAATGCTGCTGCCACATCTCGTAGTGTTTATAAGCTAAGCGTATTTTTTCTTCAGCACCCTAAAACACGGGGTTCTTGTTAGACCGATCACATTATTTGTTTTTTTCCTAGGGTGATCTGAAAAACCTTGTGCATGGCAGTCACTGCCTGAAGTACAGGCTGCTGAGAATCCTGGGCACCAACGCCTTTGTGGGAATCGTCAATGAGCCCTGCAATTCACTTGCTTTCTGTGCCTGCAGTATGGTAGACAGACTCTGTCTTAACTGCCACAGGTAAGCAGAAGATTGGAAATGAGTGGGCCGGTCTAGGCATTTACTTCTTCCCTCTTTCTTGATTCAAGGTTTATAAAAACACATTTATTTTATAAGCTAAATGAAAACATGCAGTGCAAAACTGAAATGAAAACAAAATAGTTACTTTACCTATGCTATTTGTAAGAGGCACAGTGACTTAGCAGACCTCTAATCCTTTGCCTTATTGTCTGCATAAAACACAGAGTAGTTGGTTCTTGACATGTGTCCTGGGTTCAGCTGGAACAGAGTTAATTTTTACAGGAACCTGGGAGGGCGCACAGCCAGGACAGTAGACCTGAACTAGCCAAGGAGCTATTCCATACCATGTGACATCCTGCTCAGTATATAAATGGAGAGCGGGCTGGGGGGAGGTCTCGGCTTTCGGTGGGGGAAGTGGCAGAGTGTCGGGTTCTGGGTGGTGAGCAGTTGCACTGTGCATCACTTATTTTGTATATTCTTTTATTAGTACCACTGTTGTTTTTGTAACTTCTCTTTTTGTGTTGTCCCTGTAAATTGTCCTTATCTCAACCTACAAGGTTCCGTGGTCCTTTGTTACCAACTGGGCTGAAACCATGACAACATGTTTGGGTAGATAATGTTAAAAGACCACAACAGATTCAGTTTCTCAGAGGCAGTTATCTGTGGGTCAGGCCTTTTGTCCTGGCATATTAATACCCATGATTTTATGTGGATTGACATAGTTTTTCATTGAGGAGATCCTGGTACTTGCAGGAGATTTTGCCTACACCAGCATCATTAACATGTTTGTCGCACCGGCAAGAAGGATCCTTGCATCTAGACCTTTGACTTGCCCAGGGGTTGTCTGCTTTTTAAATTTAAATTTTTTAAATTTCAGGGGGTGGGTAACAGCTCAGAGAGGCTGTTGTGACATTGTCCTCAGTCCCAGTGCAGAGTAGAGCCATTCCTGTGTTCCTGGGGGAAGAAGAAAGGTTACTGAACAGCCTTCTCCATGGCGAACTGCTGCCATGGAGCAGCACTGAGGCGTTAAAGTCATGGTGCAATGTCTGATGCATTTTCTATTTTCTGTCCCCGAAGAATGGAACAGAACGAATGTAAGTGGCCTTGCGAGTGCCCTCTGGAGGTAAATGAATGTACCGGCAACCTCACTAACGCCGAAAGCAGGCGAGGACAGACCTCCTCTAATGGAACAGCATGTGACATAAGTTAATTAACAAAATTACTTGTTTGTTCATGCTAAGTTACAGGTGATACAGGATAGAATAGACAGTATTTTTCGAATAATTAAGCAGATGATACGTAATAGGTAAAAATGATGTTTTTCACTGATTGTGCTTTCACTACTTTTACCATACAAGGCTTTACTTTTTGCCCCAATATAGGAATCCAAGTTGTGAAGTTCATTAGGAGCCAATGACTTTCACAGCAATCGATCCGAGCCCACAGGATGCTCTCCCACAGCGTATCAATACTCAGTGCAATCAGAGAACAGAGAGCGGGTAAATTGGTGTTCTCTATCCCACAAAACACACTTTTTCTTGAAATAAATAAGTGAAAATAGCTCTTCCTTACATGTTTTAAAGAAAAAAAACAGAGAAGGAAAAAAAAAAAAGAAGTATGATGTCAGAATGAGATATTACAGCACACACCAATGATGACATTATGCTGCAGTGCAGAAACAGAAGACCTCAATATTCTCATTTGAGTCACATAACAGCATTAATAGCAAACAAATGGCTTTCCCATCACACTTTGTGACTCTGAGAACCGAGGGTTGGGCAAGTGGAAGATTTGCTGTTGAAAGGACAATGAATTCTTCCTCTTAGCAAAATCAATAGTGCTGCTATGTATGTCTGCCTTCTGGAGAAATGCGTGAACTAAAGCGTTCACAGAAGGTAGACAGTACTTTTGCAGTGGTGACTTTGTAGCATGTGAGAGACGGTAGCTGCCTGTCAGATTCTAGGGTCCTGCTTCTCTGTACTACTCCTGGCATTATGTAGAAAAGCTTGAGGGCTTGTTTTTTGCTAGTTATGAGTGGTCTCCAGGGAACTGAGATTGCTAGAACATACCACGCTCTGACCAGACTTCCCAAATCCTTTCTTCCATCTTCAAAAGGACTGCAGAAAAAGGATGGAACCATAGTCAGACTTCACCACGCTGAGAAATGTCTTAATGGAGGAGTTACAAGTAGGAGGTTCTCCTTTTGCACTGGCTGAGTGATGGAGGAAAAACCCAAAGCAAACAGACTTGGAAGATGCATACTGAAGATGCAGCTTCCCTGTATAACTTACTTAGTGGTATTCAAGCATTTTAATGAGAAGTTTTTTGTGGCCAAACATTACATATGTGAGGGTTTAGGCATGATTTTGGCCTCCCTCTCTCTCACGATTCTAAAATAGACTGAGCTGTGCCAAACAAGAAGTGTTGGAACTTGAAAGTAAATGTGGCCATCTTTCAGTTTTCATTTTCAGGGATTGCTTTGGTGTGTTGGACTGTGAGTGGTATATGGTAGACAGTGATGGGAAGGCCCATCTGGATAAGTCCTATTGTGCCCCTCAGAAGGAATGCTTTGGTGGCATTGTGGGAGCAAGAGCCTGTATGTGGATGACTTGGGAGCAATGGTAACTGCCTTTCTGAACAGATGCTGCATTCAACTGTTTGTATTCAATAACATGCACTTTCAGTGTCAGAGCATGCTTCACGTAACACGTTTATCTCTTATGCTAGTGGTAAATTAGCATAAATAGTGCATCAAGCAGTAAAGAAGTAGCATCAGGCCTGTTGTGGGTATTAAATTTTTGAAAATATTGATGTGTAGCTGAGTGTAGCTATACATTCTTGTCTTTAAGATGTATCATCTCTGAATTTCTTTTATTTCAAGTGTGCTGTCTGGCATGTGTGCAGTTAAGCACCTAGAAAAAGCCTTCAAGATCTTCTGTAATCTTCAGAGATGTTGATTTCAACCTTTCTGCCAAGCACATATGGTTTTTTTCCTCTGTTTTGTCCCTGTTGATTTAGGAGATGAGGTAATCACTCTGGACATGATCAAAAGTGCACCAGTCGGCCCAGTGGCTGGAGGCATTACGGGCTGCATTATGGTGCTTGTCCTAGCAGTATATGCATATCGCCACCAGATACATTGGAGGAGACACCAGCACATGTCACCTATGGCTGTCCAGGGTGAGCTGATAACTCATGAGAAATAGTAGGGTGGGAATTAAAAAAACCCAGCAAAACCCAAAACAACAATTACCACCACCACCACCACAAAAAAAAAAAAAAAAAAAAAAAAAAAAGCCAAAACCTCTTTCCTTGGTTTTGTTTCAGTGCTTTACCCCATTTTATTTCCCTTTTGCCAACCCTTAGGAAAATCAGGTCTTGACCAGGGTGATTGTGTATTGCTGCCCTCTCCTGGGTGCAGCCAGACCTGCTGCCGCCTGAGGAGAGTCTGCCCCAGAACCTTAACATGCAGCTCTTGACGCGTTTTCTAGAGCTAAAACGATAAGCCCAGCTTCAAAGTTTTCTCGACCTTGTCATAGCACACTGATCACATGTGTTTATTTCTGCACGAGTGGTGCGTTCAGGAGTATTACAGTTTTCACACCCTTTCTTCTTGAGCTGTTTGGGACATGTCTTTTACTTGTGTTCCCTGCTTCTGGCCCATGTGATGTTCATGGGGTATCTACACCTCAATAAAGCCACTGAAGTCTGAGAGGCAAAACTGTGCTTGGGAGAAAGGATACTGGTAGAAAGAGACAGAGGTGAGAATGTGATGTGGGCTAATTACCTCTGCATTTGATTATACCCTGGCTCTATTTTGAATCAGTTCACTTCAGAACTTTAAAGCCTGTTCCTTTCAGGGGGAGGTGGGGTGTATTATTTTCCTAGTATCCCTAGCCCCATCTGTCTTAGAAAAAGAGCAGACCAAGCTCAGACTGTGTCTTTTCACACAGTAACACAAAGTGCTTCCACTGTATTACCAGGGTGACAGCTGTTAGTAAGATGATCCAAAATTTTTCTCCTAACAGTTGCCTTTTTCTGTTTGTAATGGTGTGTAGAAATGTCAGTGTGTATGTCTAACCTGGAAAATGACAGGGGCGAGAGAGATGATGACAGCCATGAAGACAAATCACAACTTCATATGCTGACAGCTAACCTTGTCCCAGCAGGAATAAATGTGATGCTGGTAAAGATACTATTGTTCATTTAAAACAAAACCCGATAATGGATTGTCCTGGTTTCAGCTGGGATAGAGTTGAATGTCTTCCTAGTAGCTGGTACAGTGCTATGTTTTGAGTTCAGTATGAGAAGAATGTTGATAACACACTGATGTTTTCAGTTGTTGCTCAGTAGTGTTTAGTTTCAAGTCAAGAATTTTTCAGCTTCTCATGCCCAGCCAGCAAGAAAGCTGAAGGGGCACAAGAAGTTGGCACACAACACAGCCAGGGCAGCTGACCCAAAGTGGCCAACGGGGTATTCCATACAATGGGATGTCCCATCTAGTATAGGAACGGGGAAGTGGGGGCAGGGAATCACTGCTCGGGGACTGGCGGGGTGTCGGTTGGCAGGTGGTGAGCAATTGCCCTGCGCATGTTTGTACATTCCAATCCTTTTATTATTGCTGTTGTCATTTTATTAGTGTTATCATTATCCTTATTAGTTTCTTCTTTTCTGTTCTATTAAACCATTCTTACCTTAACCGACGAGTTTTACTTTTCCTGATTTTCTCCCCCATCCCACTGGATGGGGGGGAATGAGTGAGCGGCTGTGTGGTGCTTAGTTGCTGGCTGGGGTTAAGCCATGACATGGACGTAATCACCGTTTCTAAGAAGCTGCATGAAAGCTCTTCCATTTTTATTGCCTGTGTTGCTGCCGTGGCCTTCCCTTCCCATTATGATTTTACTGCATTGACTGAAGAGCAAGATCAAAAAATGAGCAGTTAGCTGCCTGACTTGGACTTACACCCTGTATCCTTCTCACCTATAACTGGTAGACTTCATGGCCCTTAATTTTCCATTTGTTTCATTTTTGAAACTTACTTGTATTAATTTCCTGTAGAAAAAGTTCTTTTGAAATGAAAATGAGTGTTACCTTTGCTTTGTGTTCACTAAGGTTAAATTGACTCAGTGCTTTCAGTGTTTGAGCACTGTGAAGTGTATTAATTTTTCCTATACGTAACAAGCAGGACCTCCATCCAAGTAGCCCAGATGGCCTGCCCAGAGATAGAAGCTGTTTACATGTTCAGAATATATTGCTTGAAAATGAATTGAGATTATTTTTTTTGTTGTTTACACTATTGCCTTCATAAAAAAATGTGATTTGGAAAGAAGAGTATGTTACAATTTGCACATGAACGTTTTATAAGGCCACTTAAGCCATGAAATACTATCTTTACCCTTGCCCTTGGCAATGAGAGACAAGACAGATGAGAATTCATGAGATGTTCACATGTGCAGCAGTAGTTGTGACTATAACTAGTCAAAATGAGATCTCTTGTTTTCAAAGGCTTTAGTCTGTAAAGTGACCCAGAAATGGTGATGGGGATAGAAAGTGTATTTGCCAAAGTACAAATTACAGTAGTAAGCTGGCAGCAAATATGGAAAAGGGAGAAAAAATAGGATGCAGAAGTCCTGGATCAAGTTAAGAGAGTGCAGAAGGCTGTATGCAAGTGCAAAGATTAATTTGCAGTATTTGTAACTCTTAGCTACCCATTTTATTTGTTTTTAAAAGAGAATCCCAGCTATGGCTGAGATTTTCAAAGAAGCCTGCACTAGGCTTTCAGTGATGTTTGGAATATTAATTCCTACAGCACTTAATTCAGTAACTGTTGGGTTGTTTTGCTGTACAATCCCCCCCTTTGCCATGGCCCCTAACTACGATAAATGCCATAGAGTCTTCCATATTATTTACAGCACTTCTGCATGATGAGAGGTAATAATTTTCTCTACTTTAGGTGCTCTGAACAGAGTCACTGAAGGACCTTGGCCAGAAGGGTTTGTGTTTCTGAAGCCAAGGCTACAGTAGAATTTAGACACTCAAGTCGGAGAGTGAAGTCCTCCAACCCCTGCCGTGTTAGTGAAGTGCCAAACATAACGGGTATGTTTGCCAGTGCACACGCAGAAACGCTGCCAGTTTTATCTCCGTCAAAGAGCCCGATGCTTCCCTGCCTCTGCACCATTTATATTGCCTGCTTTGAATTGTGCTTTTTGAGGTTGGGGTATACAGATCCTCTGCCTGGAAACCCAAAGGAGCCTGAACTGGCAGAATTGAGAGCATATCTAACACCATGTGTGAACAGGAGTTTCCAAAGTGAGTTACTGACTGTGCATGGCAGCCTGCTCTAGAACATGCTCTTACTGGTTGCCTGCTGCATTCCAGGCAAAGGCTTAATCACGTCTACCTCTCTAGTGAGATTTTCAGCAAACAGTTGATCTAATAATATATTAAAGGAAAATAGAAGTCTGAAGTACAAAAGAGTTTCCTTCAAGTAATCAGATCTACTTGGTTTAATGAAGGCTTTTGTTGTAATGCAATGCAATTCTATGCCCATCAGACAGTGGCAGTCGCTACCAGTTAGCAACAGTGATGGCCTGAGCAGAAGGGAAGCACAAATTTGATGGCAGAGGCAGAACATGTATTAGATCTGGAAGTTTCACCTTCAGCTCCAAGATAAATCATAGTGGCCTCATCTAAAGTCTGTGGAAAAAATTTACTGTTGTTAACCCTGGGCTGGTTTCATTAATGGTAGCAGTAGATGGTACTGTTCTCAGCAGCTGGGAGCCAGCAGTAACAATTATGTTTTGTTCTATTCTATTCTCTTCTACATTTTTATAGCTGACACTAGCAAAACCACCAGCTTCTTGGAGCACTGCCTGAACGAGTGCTCTCCACTGTTATTGCCGCTAATGGAACAAAAATAGTGATAGCAAGGAAGGGAAAGGCCAAAAAGCATAGTGCAGGAACCTTTCTACCCCACCCTCCAGCTGGCAACGAAATGTGAGGGCACGAGTACAACAGCCGCTCCATGGATAAAGGGGACAACCTCAGCCTCCAAGACCGTCAAGTCAGCACTTTTTACAAGCAGTACGTCTGCGTGAAAAAATGCGCAGAAAGAGGTGGTGCCATGCCACGCCACACCAAAGTTCTTATAAAACTGGCGGTCTCTCCTCTTTAAACCCAGGCACTATCACACCAGTTGAACAATGGGCCAGCCTTGGATTAGATTGCCAGTTTAGTCAACATTGATGGATTTTTCTAATTTTAAACCCCTTTCACTGCACTTAGAGGTGATGAAATCAGACAGACACTCTGAGATGGGTTGGCACCGAGAACTGCAGGAAACTGGGAACTTGGTCAAATAGGGTTAGTATACTTAATTCAGTTTTCCAACTTTCTGACACTTTAACAATTAATTTACTCCCCATATCAATTCTCTTGGCATAATGTATGCAAATCACATGCACTTGGGAGAGATTAAAGGTTGAGTAATTAAACCACATAATCTAATTCCTGCAAAATAATAATAACCTCTTTAAGTGTGTTTATTTTCATTGCAGCTTAACCAAGGAAATCTCTATAAACAAGTCAAAATGTGTTACTGCCATAACCTCAGCCAGAGAGCCTGGTTAACAGGAAGGGGGTGGGATTTTTTGTGCCCCATGAAAACAGAATGAACATGTAGAAGTTCGACACTTCAGTAAATGTGTTTATAGCAAAAACTCATGTTGCATGACAGTTTCTGTGGAAACCTTTTTTATAACTGATTGGCAGAACATTTTAAAGTCTCATCAATTTTTTAAGAACGCCTTGGGAAAGTTTAGCTTGCATTACATCCTCTATGCCAGTCTTCCATATTTAATAAGTTACAGCGTTTTTAAGGACAAAATATTGTGGGGGTTTCAGACTCCAACCTCTGTTGGCAGGGATAAATCACTAACTGGTTTATCATGTCAAAACAAATTGCTGCTAAGATGCCTGTTCATTCCAAGTACGTGCTAGCTATTCAGTTAAATCATGTGAAAGATTTTCTTCAGGTTTATAAGTAGCCAGATCTGTAAGGGCTGTAAATTAGATAGTAATGGAGATGTACCAATTCACCCTCTGGAATGCCTGAATTCAGTATTATGATTTTGCTATTTTTTGATGTGAAATTATTTCACAATTTCCTGTGAATTATCAATATCAGTTTCCAGTTCCTAGAAAAATAGGCCCTTACAGAGAATCTGAGACAGAATGATTTGAAACAACAATTTGCAGCACGTTAACAGGTTAGCCAATAAAAACACTCCGTGTAGGAATGTGGGGATGTACCTGCTTTTGCTAGAAACCCAAGGAACACTTTTTTAATACTAAAATTGCCAAAATGTACTTTCTGCCAATAAGTTATTACTAAATTTGAAGTTGACTCTGAATGAGGAAAAATAAAGTCTATGCAGGGAAGAATGGTGATTTAAAGCAGGCAAGGCATTGTTTTAGGAGATAGTTTTGCTGAGGTTTCCTCATGAAAATATTGGGCTTAGGGCCATTTATTGAAGAGGACTGTACTTAGAATATTTGTTTGATCTTACTTTCTTTTGTTCTCAGTTATTATTCAAGAAGCTGCATTTGTTTTGTGGTGGTTCGTTTTGAGATTTACTCTCTTTTTGCTGTCTTTAAATATAACCTTCACATGAATTTGCTAATGATATGCATTAGGCAACAAAGGTTATAAATTCTAGTGCAAAGACCATGATTCCCAAAATAGACTATTACATTACATTTCAGTGTAATGATTTCCTCAGAATAGTTACTCGCTTTATAAGTTATAGCTCTTACCTCTTCTATCTTTACGGTCTTACCGTTCATTTGCAGACTACTGTGTTACAGACTGGAAACTGCGGAGAAGTTGCTAACCAGTCTGTAACTGGGATAATCCATCATTCCTAACACACTTGGGAGCAGCGTTGCACCAAGTTTAATAGCTATCAGGTTCCACTTAAAAAGAAAATGTTCAGCTGTAGGCAAAGTCACTTGAAGTGTTTTCGTATCTGTATGGAAGAACATGTAAGAAGTGAAGAAACATGCCATTTTTGGTTACACACAGCAGTACCTGACATATCCCAGTGAATGTGAACTATGTACAGTACATATAAGGCTCCCGCAAAGGAGTGCGAGCAAAGTGAAAGTAACTGTTTATTGGCAATGCAACTCTGAATGAAGTGTGTGGCTGTTGTGGTCTCTGAAGCAATGTGTTGCCCATCTGGCGTCTCTTCGACAAGATGGGCACTACTGGGATGTGATTTGATGGACCTGAAGTCTGTTCCTATATTACTGCAACTCCTAAGAGCCTGGAGAATGAAACATTAATCAAAGTATCTCTGATGTTAAAACAAGCTTAGCAGTTAATTGGGAGGACTTGCTGTGTCACAATACCTATCTCAACAAAATGGCAGTCTAGATATGCTCAGTTATTCTAATGGTTAATTAGTGAATCGCAACCCTGCAGAATAAGTGAAGCCTGAGACTATGCAGTAGCTGCAGAGAGGGGTTACAAAGTTTTTGCTTCATCAGAATACTGGAGGTATCAGTTGCTCACTGTGCTGTTCTAGGTTGGCAATTTGATATGAAATTCCATTTGTTTCTTAATGATCCTCAATGTTACTGCACTATGGAATGGTAGTACACTGAGAACACAGAATGTATTTAAATTTGTTAGAAACATGGTGAAAGGAACTTCTTTTGGCACCTCCAGTATATTTGGGAGGCAAGATGCATCTTTGAGATAAACAACTGAGCATCTAGATAATCATCACCGAACTAGTTACTGGTGTTGACAACTGAATCTACATCTTTTGGTTTCAAAATTTCAGTTTCCTAATGAAACAAAAGGAGCAGCTAGAGCTTGAAACAGTGGGCATAATATAGACTAAAGAGAATGGTATTGTTTTCACTTTGTTCACGTGAAATGGTGCTAGCAATCAGGGATTTTTATGGAAGCGTCGAATTTACAGCAACTGATGGATTCCACACCCTCATTGCAGGAAACATACCAATCGCATGGTTTCAGGTTTTAGAAAATTGTTTAGATTTCTCTTCCATATAAGAAATCACTTACCTAAATAGCTCACAGATACGTTCTTGTATACCTGGGAACATCAGATGGGTCTTTGAGATCCAGTAGATGTTCTAAAACTTGGCTTTTATTTTATCTGCACAGATCTGAACTTGTTTGTACTTTTGAACATGGACAATTATGCCTGAGTGCATCTTTAATTCAGAAAGAATGTGACACAATTCTGTTTTAACACTCTCATCCCATAAAAATGAAAAAATATATATGGCTTGTGATACTTTGAAGCTGCAGAAGCATGGGTAAATTAATCTTCAGCTCAGAAGAGCTACAGCAGCAACTGCTGTGGATGGGCACATTACTCTTAATTAAAAAGGAATTTAGTGAACCAAATTAAATTACTGCAAAGTGGCTTATCTGTATAATAGCATCAAGTCAGCAGGGCAAACAAAGTTACATCTGCAGATCACTATACTTTTCTACTATTTTTTTAAATAGTGCTTTTTGCTTTTGCAGCAATTTTGAAATGTAATGAAAGTGCATTAGAAAACTGGACTGTTCAGAGTGCAAAGCATAAATGCGTAGGGCTTTGTCTTGAAAGGAACATAAAGTGAGTAACAGTATACTCATACAAACATATGCATACAATGTCTGCATATAGAAGGATGGTCTGTAACCAGCAAGATGAAATTCTTTAAGGAAAATACATACATGCGTTGGCTCGCTATCTTCTTCCTCTCCTGGGTACAGCTGGGTGGAGACTGTTACCACTCGCAGTTCATCCTGAGTTGCACCATCTCAGCATCTTCCTGAAGATGTTTCCCACTCCTGCAGAGAAGCAGAGGCTTGGGAGTGGGTTCCCTAACCTGCGTCACTTCTCACAGCATGGGTTAGCAAGGACTGCTTAAGCTTACACAAATTATTTTCACTGTTACAAAGCAGTTAGCTGTTCCAAAGAACAGCTGAGAGCAGTAATGGCTGACCTGAAGAAGCGCTGGCCAAAGCCAGCACAGAGGACAGTAACCTGTGCCACCAGCCCAGGGTTTTGGTGCTTCTGGCAGAAACTGTATGGTAAAGTGGGAGAATTCCTGAAGGCAGAAGATTAACTTGCCAAATGAAAGGCCTGCACGTCTAATGCATTGATATGTTTGTGGAGGTTCCAAGAAGGCTGGATTGTCGGCTCGCACAACCTCTGTACTATATTAATGTGCCCACTGATGCTCTGGGGGGGCTCCAAGGGACTCGGTGTTTTACTTTACTGGTGCCTAATTTTGATTGTTCTTCTATTTAAAATTATATTTTAATGCTCCAGGTACCTGCTTGAGGGTGTACTGTAGTTCAAAACAGGGATGACATTTGGGTTCAAGAGGGAGTATTTCCTCAGGTCAGATTGGTTCTTGGCACTGACGCCCGTTCGGCTGATTTTGGTTGTCATAGGAGGTGATGCGTGCCCTACCTCCTTGTTCATTTTGATGGACCGCCTCCACGGACTATGGCAAGAGCTTGGATCTTTCCTGCTCTCTTCCCGCAGCACTTCATAGTTGCCTTTTAGTGCAGGCAATTTCTTCATCTACCTGTGTGATATCAACTGCCTGTATACAGAATCGAATGTGAGCATTGGGGGGGGGGGGGGGGGAGCGGATAAAAAGATGAATACACTTACCTACAGAATGCAATCTTTTAAATATGTATCTCTAAGCAAGAAAAATGCTTACATTTCTCTGGAACTATTTACAACTAATACTGCAGTAGTTTTGGTTTTGCCATTAATATCAAACTATTCATTTCCGAGATATTTCTTTTAGTAATGCACTTTAACTTTTAATGACTTCCATTCAGACGCACCTGCAGCCTATCAAAAGAAAAAAAAAAAAAGGCAGGCAGCTTTTGAGAAGGTAATTGCTATAGGTAGGATTAATTATCAGTAGCATACAGATGAACCAGAGTGTCGACCTTGAAACTGGAAAAATTAATGGTGTAGTTAATCACTCTGCTTTCACCACTTCAATAGGTTCACCAAACTGTATAGTATTTGAGCAGATCTCTAATTGTACTGTAATAGCTTAATCTGGTAAGTATTTCTGAGGAGATAGTTACATGTTTCAGTATTCCTAGCACAGCAATATCTTTTTTGTGGTCCCAGAATAATTTACATCACATAATCTACTCTATGCTTTGGAAAGGAGACAGTATTTAAGTATCCTCACTTCAATGTCATAGCTTGACCGGAAAATCCGTTTGTAAATAGTCACTAGCAGACTTTTCACTCATAATTTTTTTTATCTTTTCCAAGGATAATTTTATAGGTAGCATGATTATTACTTTGTAAATCCTTAGGACTTAAGAATCCTATACCTCACAGCTTGGGCTGAAAAAGGTATTTCATAGTTTTAAAACGCAAATCTTCATCTGAAATTTGAAAAAATAGCAGGTATATACTTACTTTCACTTACACTCCTCAAAGAATGGTGACCTATGAAAATCTTGTTTCTCTAAGAATATGAAGTTTTCTTTAGATCAGATCTCACACTAACAATTTGTTATAGTAGTTTTTCCTGCTTCTTGGTTTATGTATGAAGGCTAAGGTAATACTGTTCTGACAGCCTGTCCTGACAGGCTGAATTTGGCAGTTCTCAAATTCTCCCGTGACAAATAGATGAACCATTTACAAATGTCCTTCATACCTCTGATTTCCAAAATTCATTAAACAGAATGCAAATACTGAAGGAGGAGGAACATTACCTGCTTAAAAATTCAGGGAAAAGGAAGCCCTTGAACAGGGCTTGAAGGAAGCTTGTCAGCCCTGACAAATTTTTTTATAATACACCAAAACCAACAAAAAGTACTTTGATTATTGTCTGCTCAGTAGTTTTAAAATTCATTTTAGTAATGAAGGTTCAAGACTCTTTGTACTCTTAACTTGCTAGCTTTGGTTTGGACTAAAGCAATTTCTAAAAACACTATAGTTATTTGGGGGCGTGGGGGAGGGGGCGCCGTTTCTGTAACTGGTAATCCTGTCTCTAAAATGGCACTTTAAGCCTAGTCGAGAATTATCATCCAGAATTAGATTTTCTTGGCAAGAACTTAGTCGCATATACTCAATTTAACTCAAAGTGTGTTTTCAATTTCCTTTTTAAGACCACTGTTCCTCAGGTTTGGATTTTCTTTTGCCTGTTCCTTGTGGTCAGCCTCCTAACTACAAACAAATACAAATCCTAAAATTATTCTTCATTCATTTATAGCAACGATAATGATGTTCAGAGCTAAATTTACTGAGTTGTAAATGACATTGCAAGTAACTATGCTAAGGAGAAATGAATTTTCCAAGAGAACAACCTATTTTCTTTTTCTAAAGCAAGTGTTAACAGAGTGAAACATTTTTACGGATGGAGGCTTCATACAAGGGAAGATTTCTTTCATAGTGACTCCCAGAAATACTTTCCTTCTATCGGGATGTGGCGTTCCTTTTCTTCGCAGGACATTCGCAAGCCCTGTGCCTGCCCATCCACCATTACATGGTGCTTTGCCAGAAGAGGGTGACTTTTGCCACAAGCGCGGCACCCAGGTGTTGGTTTACCCATCTGGGCGCTTTGTAATTTGTTTGGTATGTTTCTGATGCAGAATAAAATTAGAACGAGATCATCTTGCAAGAGCCATCGTGCCTGCTAACCTCTGATGCAGCGTTTGGGTTCACTGGAGATCTGCTTTGTTTTGTTGTCGTTCTGCATTTTGGTCTCTCTGGGTGGACTTGAACCTAAGGAAGGTATGGAGAGCGGGACTTTGGGGAAACGATACCTTCTGGGTGCGATGAGCTGCATTGTGCCAGTGTCCGGGCCTTGGCCTCCTTGAGGCGCTGCCCTCATGATGGCTCTTGGGGTGACTGTCCTCATAATGGAGCCCCAAACTCCCCACAGAGTGCTCAAGACCTTCCCTAAAATTTGACTCGAGATATGTCACTGTGGGGATGAAACTCACCCTCTGATCCCTGTGCATCCCACACACCTTGAAGAGGTTCGCAGCCTGGGGCCGTTACAGGCACTACCAAGCTCTGCTCAGTTTTCTCCCCTGCCCCCCCCCCCCCCCCTTGTCCTTCTCTCCTCACAGAGCATCTGCGTCCCTTTCAACTACCTTTGTGCCGCACCGGGCCGGGGTCGGGGTCGGGCCACCCGTCTGTGGCTGGCAGGGAGGCCGAGCCCGCTGCCCCCCTCACAGGGCTCCGCAGCTTTCAGCCTCCCCCCGGCAGGGAGAGGGTGGCGGGCGCGGCCAGTCAGCGGGGAGGGCCCGGGGGCGAGGAGCGCGGCGCAGCCTGGTGGGCTCCCCGCGCCCCCCCAGCGGCCCGTGCCGTGCTCGCGGCTTGCCCGCTGCCCGCCCCTCCACTGCCGCGGCTCGCCCCGCTCGCCCGAGCGCTCTGCAAGAATGGCGGCAGCAGCCGAGCGCGGCTCGGAGCCGCCCGCGGAGCCGCCGCGGGGGGCTCGGCGCCCACCGCTGGGCCCCGAGGAGGTGGCGAGGCGCCCGGCGAGCACCCGCCGGGAGCCGAGCGACAGGCGCCAGCTCCTGGCTGAGGAACCTGCCGGCCGAGACCAGCACGCAGGTACAGCCGCCGCCTTCCCTCAGGCGGCCGGCGGCGTCGCGCGCTCCCGCCGGCGCCTCAGGCGGGCCGTGCCCGGGGGCGGGGGAGCCGCTCCCCAGGGCCGGCGTGAGGGAGGTGCTGGGCTGCCCGGCGGCCGGCGCTTGCCCTCGTCTCCGGGGGAGTTAGGGGGCCGCGGCTTAGCCTTCCTCCCCGCCACGGGTCCGCTCGGGCTTCTCCTCCCGACGCCTTCTTTGGCAGATGGCTTTGTTACCGCCAGTAGCCGCGGTGCCTGCGGAGGGCGGCTCCAGCTCGCCCTCCCCTCACGGTGGGAACTGCCGCCCTCCTCCGCTCGCCTGTGGGAGCCGGAGTCGGGGCGCAGGGCGTGAGAGGGCAGCCCCCGTCCCGGGGCAAAGCCGGGGGGGCTGTGAGGGGCAGCGCTTTTTTCGGCATGCCGGCAGCAAGGTGTGCAAGTCGGCAAGGCTGATGAGTGGGGTAACGGCACTTGTGTGACCGCTCCTGAAGGGAAGCGGCGGCCGGTGTGTGGCCCGTTAGCAGTACCCATGAGGTGGCACCTGCGTCCTCACTGCATCCAGACAGGTAGGGCGGCTTCACGATCCTGCAACGCGTCCAGTTTCTGTGTAAAAGTAAAGCTAAGAAGCTGCAAACCCGGGTTTTGTTTTTCTTTTTTTTTTTCCCCTGAGGTGAGCAGCGTGTAGTCAGTGCAAGTGGTTTTCCGCAATCTGTTGGTGGTTTAGGAAAATTCCGCTCAAACTACTGCACTTCAGAGGAGAAAATGGGTGAACTCTTAAACCTGATGCATGTGAGTCAGATTTTGAGGTGATTTAGTTCACAGTCACCAGATCTTTACAGGCTCCAAATATTCAACTTGATGCACAAGTGTAAAAGAATGTAATTACAACTTTTGTTCTAAATCACTCCGTGTGTCTCTTCCCCTCTTTTTCTACAGCACAGACGATTTTACTACCTGCAGGTAAGTGCAGCATGTGTAGACTATCATTTTCTCCGTAACTCCTGTAGAAAGGGACCATTCATTTTAGAGAGAATCTTTTCAGTGATGAGCATAATTTGATCCAGAGTACTGAGCTTGCTTGCCAGTGTACTTCACGTTTTGTTCTCACGTATAGGGTACCTTTTGGTCTGTTTGGCCGTGCTGTAGTGTGATCGTAGGTAGTTCGAATTTTTAGACGTGACAGTTTTGCTATGATCCTGCATGATGTTTTACACACAGAGCCTCACCTCTATTTACAGCGACTTAATGACCTAGTCAGTAGCAAACTCACAACTTGGAAAACCCTGCTAATCTTCATCGTCTCTTCAAGAAGCCATCTCGCGTGACTGTGTTGACAGAGAGGGCTTACTGGCATGTCACAAGATGCTTGCTGTTGATAGCCAGAGTGGGATCACGTTGTCTGACACTTGAACAGTTGTGTTACTTGCTCCTGTTGCACACAGCAGGTACTTCATGAATTCACCTGTGGACTGGTTAGAAGCCCATCTCGCCAATATGGAAGCCATCAAGTCTGGCGTTGCTTGGTCAGACAAAGAATGCTAGCGTTAAGGTCCAATTTGGCAGCCACACAATATCTTGGAAGTTTGCCATTTGGTTTTGATGACTTAAAACTAGCATTTAGATGCCTTTTTCTGCATATGCAAGGTTCTAATGTTCACCCGTTACTAGGCTAGAACAGTACCACCATGTACAGATCCTGAAATACAGTTTCAAAAGATGTCATTTTGATTTTTTAACATTGTTGAGCTATTGGTGTTGGTGTGTAAAGGTAGAATAGTTGTGCTGTAGAGAGAAAGTTTCTGGTCTGGAGCAGTTTTGGAAAGAAGTATGTTTGTGGTCAGGCATATTCAGTAAGTACACCTGTGTATTTGGCTGTCATGCATTTCCAAAAATTACCATAAAACTTAACAGTTCTTATTTCAAATTAGCACCCTTGGTAAACACTGTGCAGAGGTGTTTTGTCTGCTGTTTTCTTCTTGAAATGATTGGTTAGCCAAATAAAATCAGATAAACTATAGCTAACCTGGCCAATTTATTCACCGTCAGGAAAGAGATGAACATGGTTAAAATGCAGCAAAGTCTTCTAGAAGAGGTTTTCATAAATGTAATTATTCATTTGTAATCACTGGGGGGTTGGGTTTGCTATCATTCGTTGTTATCCTGTGAAGAGTGAGGCCAAGATTTACCAAAATAGTTTTCAAGCGAGAAATGACTCTTCTGCTAATATAGATTGGTGGAGGTGTTCAGTTTTGTCAGAAGGTTCATCATCTTCAAAATGAGAACAAAACTCCAACATTTTTCAGGTGAAATTAGGTAACAAGCATTTTCCTCTGCCAGTTGTAGCTACATATTAACTTTATTTATTTATTATTGTACTTGTAATCTTCTATTACCTTTGGAGTTCCACTTGTGTTAAACTGAATAAAAAAAAAAATACTCGTAAGGCCACAGAAGAAATGTACCTTAGTGATGAAGTTTCTGAACCAAAAACATTGTACCAGGGGTTGGTAGTCAGAGAAACCAACCAAACAGAGGGATCTTTATGTGTCAGAAGCATTCAGCACTTTAAGTGCTCAGTGGCTATTGTTAAGGGGCAAATGCTGCCAAGGAAGGATGGCCTGAAGAAAGCACTTTGCAGTCTGTCACATCAAGTAAGTCAGCATTCCCGTAGGAGCTTTTTTCATGGAGTGTCAGTATGAAACAAATCCAAAGGGGGAACAAATTAAGCCAAAATTATGTCAAGAAGATTCTTTCTGCATTGGGCTTTATAGCTCAACCTGCAAATAGGTACTTGCAGGATTAGTATTTCTTCAAGCAATTCTAGCACTACAGCCGCGGAGAAAGGTGTTTTTGTGACAGATATGTGGTAAACATTTTTATTAGCACCTTCACTGTTCTTGAAGGCAAAGTCTCCATTTACTGTTTGGTTGGCGAGTCAATCGATTTTGTACTCGCCTGTCTCGGTGAAGTCTTCTAGAGTTGCCAGTTAGTCCCCCATATTTATCCTCTTCTGATTCCTCCAGCACAGTACCCGAACTGTGGACATTATCAAACCTTTAGTGTGATAATGACCTAAAAATGGACATACACTGTTGCTGTGACTTCTCTAAATCTTGAGATGAAGCACCGTTGATATCTGTACAGCTATATTTTTGTGACTTTTTAGATTGCTGAATCTATTCTTAGATTACTAAGATTCCTGTTAGTTGGGTCAGTGTTGTAAGTAAAACAGCTTACCAGACCAACTCCTGCCTTAACTAATGCCATGTTTTCCCTCCCTCCCTCAATCTGATATTTTTCTATCATTGTGGCTATATGGAAACCATATTAAAAATGTGCTCGGTATTTTGTTCTACTTGGGGGGCATTCCTTCTCGTCTCAATCTGATCTTCTTTCTCTGAAGCTTTTGGAGAGGTGTGAACTGGTAACACACCATGCACTTGAGAATATGGGACCCCTAGGTGTTACTCTGAATGTACTTCAGATTTTGAGGTAATACTGTAGCAGTGACTACTGTCTTAAAAAGAGAATTCCAGTACCGACTGTGGACCAGGCTGGACAGAGGGTCACAACGGGCCTTCCTGTTTCTCCGTAGAGCTTCGCTGCTTGCATCAAGAGCGTTGCGCCGCATAGCAGCCTTCACGTACAGGACGTGCTCTCCAGAGCAGCAATCCTCTCTCCTGCAGCCTTTGCAGAACATACTCCTCTAACTTGCAATTCGTCTTGCAAGAGTGGGGAAGTGTCATCTGCTCTTGCCAGAGTAATCATTTTATGGCTTCATTAGGATGAAGGGCCATAAGGAGGATCCAAGGAATCCTAGCAGGGAAGTCATGTATGGTGATGTTTTACAGTAAGACAGGCAAGATTGTCCCATTGGTGCCGGTCTTTTTGAAAAATGTCAGATAGTGGGTCTGTTCTCGTTAGCATTAATATCCTCTGATGCAGTATTGTGGTAAGACTGATGTTTGTATCAAGAATCTTTGCAAAGAGACTTAAAGGTAAGCATGGTTGTAGTTGTTAATTTTATTCTGGTCAGTGCTTGGCAATGAATTGGCAATCTCTTCATTGGATGTCTCTTGTGCTTGCCGCTTGCCTTGTTGTGCGTGCATCTCCCTGAACCATCAGAGATGAATCAACTAATCCATTTCAACAGCAAGGAACACAATTGTAGACGATGTTGAAAGAGCAGTGCTCAAAGGCATGCATCGCATATTGAAGGTCCTTGGAACTATCATAAAACTGCTCTGGGTGCTCTGGGAGGCAGGAGGACTGCTCTGGGCTGAGGGAGGGAAGGTAACAATAACAACTTCTCTCCTTTACTGGTAAAGAGATGCCAAGAGCTTCAGGATGACCAGAGTGTAAGTAACAGAATGTTATTTTAAAGTGTGTTGATCTTCTCTTTTTACTACTTCTTTTTTTTTTTTTTTTCACAGCAGACTTTTTTGTTTTTTTAATATCTGCACTGAAATCCATGTATCATGTCATGGACTCAAAGATTCAGTGGTCTGAAATTTGAATTAAAGGAACACCCCATTATATAATTTGTAAATGTAAAGCTTTTTCCTGAGAAGTCCTCTTTCCTGCTCTGCCTGCACAAATGAAAACAAAGTCTTTTTTAGTTTATGAGATGATTTAAAACTTCTTGGTTAGCCAAACATGTTATTTGGTTCAACTACTTAAAACGTAATTGAGTCCATTTCAAGAATATGCGAGTGAAGTTTAGGCCTTCAGCTACTTACTGAGAGCGAAGTTATAGACCAGGCTTGTACAGTGTTTATATTGGAAACACCACTAAAGCTTACTGTAGAAATCTGGCCAGGTGCCATTATAATTGTTAAATATTTTTGTTGCCAGAATAACACATTTCGGTATTGCATCTGGAGGGAGAAAATACTTGGGGTTAGGGTGCTGTAGGCTTTATATACATGGTATCTTGTTCCAGGTGACGACTGAGTTTTTCTTGCATATTTCTTTTCCTGCACTGTGAGATCCTGGGTATGAAAAGCTGATTTTATTAGAAATAATACATTGAACTTTACTAATCTGATAAATAGGACAAATGTGCCTGTTAATGACTCCCTTTCTTGTTTGTGTTTAAAACAGTGCAGGTAACAAAGCATAAAGACAGATCCTCTCTAAGGAAGGCATTCTTTCCATTTGAGAGATGCAAATTTCAAACGGATAGTATGTGGTAAAAACTCATGTTGCCAGGTTTTCTACCCAAGGCAAGACAGGACAGGCCAAGAACTGAAGTATTTGAAGACCACATTTCTTATAGTAGTAAGTAATACATTTTAAAAGTATATTCAGCCTGTACTTACTAGTGGTTTCTCTTAAACTCCCTTTAATATATTTGGTTTTGCTTTTTCTGCTAATTTTAAATTATGAACTGATTATTTTCTAGTTAGGATTTTAATTTTTACTGATGTTAAGATAAAGTAGCTTTCAAAGTCTGCTTTTAAGAACTTTGAAAGTTTAAGGGTCTGTATAGTAGCAAAGCATTATTGGTTACATTTCTGTTCCAGGATGTTCAGTTAGAGCTGCTGGCACGGCCCATGTGTTTATGCAACTGCTGTTACTCTGAGCAAGGTCTGTCCTCCATTTTCTCTCCTCTCCGTTTCTGTGGTACATATCATCCTTGCTTTGACCAGGGACACATCCCCCCACGAGCTGCCTGGCGGGGACTTTGCTCAGGTACAGACACGCCTCGGTGCCCAAGAGTAGTTGCTGAGTTTTACATCTGGTTCAGGAGCCAACTAGGAGTCAATCCTAGGAGAGCAGTAATTGAGGGCCAAGATAGGCACCGCTATAAACAGCGTTTGTGTTGGAAACTTCAGGGGATCCATGACTGCTGTATGTCTGCCAGATAGCTTTATAACTGCTTACAGTTTTTGTTGTCAAAATACCATAATCTAGCCTGATGTTCAGTGCATTGACGCTCAGGCAGCTAGACCTTCAGCATGTTAGTGGATATTGCTGTTTTGTTTAGACTTAGTATGACACAGTTAAATCATGATTATCATGGTAATTGTCAGTCACTCTTTTTTAGGCTAGTAGATTCATTCATTTATAAAAGAGGAAAACATCCTTTAGGAGAAGCAGTTTTGTAAAAGTTATGTGGAAAAAATACTAATAGTGGCCTGGGTTGCCCAACAGGTGGTTTGGATGTGGATATTGTGAGCATGGGCGAAGTGGTGGCACTGGGGATGGCAGCGAGTGCTCGCGTGTGGTACGACCACGGGGTTTATTATTACTGCTTTGCTAAACCTTGTGTGATGATAAATGGTGAGTGCTTGCGTTGCCCTTCTCACATGGCTGCCCAGCACAAGGCAGTGCCAAGGGGAGGCTAACCTGGGGAGGGCGAAAGGTTTTCCTCCTGCACAGTGTGGGTAGGGGCTTGATGACTTCTCCGTGGGGGTGTGCAGTGGTGGTGGTAAGTCCTGACATGGGGAGAGGGCTGGCGTAGCTGGGCTTGGGGGTGTGGAGGCTGGGCTTCCTGGGTGCATGAGCTGGCGGGCTGCTGGGAGGTTGGGAATGGGAAATAAACAGTGGCTGGTTTTTTTCTGCTGTGTTCGGGCAAACAGCCCTCTGCTTACATTCGTTGCAAGTTAATAGGCTTGTGCCAGAGAATACACCCGACTTGGATGACCTGTTTCTCCTCCCAGAGTAAACACTCCTTCCTGGCCCAAATACTGGGTAACTGTTTACACCAAAGGGACCAACCATGTTCAGTGTGGTTGGTGCATGATGTTTGGTGGTGCACAGCTGAACCTGGTTAGGAACAGCAAGTAAAGTGTTCTTGTTGCTTTCCCTGAGAGTTCTGCTCTGAGCTGTCGGGAGTAGAAACTGTTAACAAGATTAAAATGGTAGTGTTTGTCCTTTTCTAAGGGACCTAAGTGTTGAAAGATGTTGAAGGTAAAGTTTAGAGAAGTGCCCGAGTCCAAAAGCCAGCTTTGTAATTCTGAAAATATTATGAAGAATCTTAGTCTAATGTGCACAGATATCTATGTATCTGTTTAATTTGAAGGAGTACACATTTGCTTAAGAGACAGCATAGTGTGTTTTATTTTTGTAAATTGTCACAAATGGTCTTTATGTGAAAAATGCTTTCATTGAAATACTACACAAACCCAATTCCACAGGTAGAGGTCTCAGCCCTGCCACTGGGGGCCATGAGAGCACAAGAACAAGCACCTTCCTGGAAGAGCCTGTTGCACAACCCTGGCAGTGTTTGCAACAACCTGTGGAAGTTGGTGTTAAATTCTTTACTAAAACTACTTTGCTTAAATTAGGCTTTCATTTTAAATCTTCCTTATGTTCTCATCATTTTTTACATGAGACCTCATAATTATCCCACAAAGATATGTTCAATACAGGCTGTTTTCCCTCTCAATTGAAGTTTCAAACAGTTACTGGGAAATCATGTGGAATCATCTGATTCACAGATGGCTTTCAAGGGTGTTCTGAGCTGTTTGAAATAGTGTTTCCTGCTGCTTAATCATCATATGTAATTTTCAGTGTTACTCTTGTAAAATAATCTAGGAAATAAAAAAGGTAAAGATGTCCCCCTTTTTCTAAGTGGGACAGAAATAACTTCTTTAGAGTCCTCAGTGCCACAGTACAGCTGAGCTGTACAAAACTGTGCAGAAAGTGTCTTCTCACTCTCCCATGACTGAGAATGAACCACCGTCTAATTCTCGTTAGAGAGGTGTCCACAGTCAAATTGCCGACCTGGTCCCAATCTTTGAATTATGCCTGGTGTATTTTGCTCTTCCAAAACTGCATCCTTATGGCATCTGATTAGAGGATAGCTGGTAGCTTGTGAAATGCTGCCATATTTTCTTAATGTAGTATTTGACAGCTGTTAACTGGTGAAACTAGAGATTGGTGCTGGCTTGACTAAAAGGTGTGCACCTGATACCGGTCACAGAGAACCCAGTTAACCTTTAGGCTATATATATTGAATTAGCAAACTGGCAAGTAGACTGGACTACTGGAAATTGTCTGCAATTAAACTTTCAGATGAAGTTGGTTGATTATTTTGCTTACTGGATGGTCTTTCGCTATTGTTTATGGGACTTATCCACGTAAAAGAATACTTATATCCACGTTACTACTCTCAGTTTCTTCTTGGGGATGATTAACGTTCATGTCGGCATTCTCACCACTGAACTCGTAATAGTTTGTGGTTTTTGTGGGTCATGTGCGTACGCCTTGCTCTTGTTGGGGAATAGCCACAGCAAACTGGTACACACCTCTTTCTTACACTCGCTCCTACCCCACCCCTCCCACAGCCCTGTTCTCTCTCTGTTAATTAGTGGGAGCAAATAGTGCTCTTGGGATTGATTCTTCATTGAGCATTTGTGCAGTAATTGATAGAAGACACTTTCCGGGGGGTATTCTGGGCACAATTATCTGCTGGTTGAAAGAATATTCATTATTAAAAGAATGAAAATCTGTTAAAGTGAACTTGAGCACTTATAGGAAACTAAACCAGCTGTTGTATTTTATGACAGTGTTCTGCCCTCAGTAAACTGCATGATGTGATGTTGCCGGTATTTCTTGTCTGTGTGGTATTTTAACTATGCTAGCTGTACTTCGGAGAAATTGTGGGGGGTTTGGTATTTAACGAACTGTGATGTTATTCATCTTTATCAAAAGACAGTCAACAGGACATGCTGTTGTGCTTATGTGACTTTATGTAACGAAAAGTAAATTAATCAAATTCAATAAGCCAATTTTATATATGAGATAAAATCATTGATACAGTAGTATAACGAGCTCTTTTAAAAACAAATATTTGATAGTGTTTCTATGGTGGGATTTTCTGTTTATTGGGGAAGTTTTTTGGTTGGGTAGGTTTTGGGGAGGTTTTTTTTTGGGTGTGTGTGTCCTGTCCCCATCCCCTCCCCATCCCGTGTGTCGTGTCCCCCCCCCCAAAGATGAATTATGCACCTATTTGGTCTGGTGAATTATTTATCTGATGTTACTTGTACTTTTCTCTTTAGGAAATCCATGCCTTATTTAAAGATTATGAAATCAAGTATTGTTATGTGGACAGAAAGAAAAGAACAGGTAAGAACTGAAAACCTTCCAGTGTCATGTGTTTGAATTCTGTAATTAAACTAGTGAGGAACATCATCTGTCACGTATGATGTCATCAAGTTCTCTGCTGTCACCTAGCTTGATTGTCCCTCAGTGCCTTTTTTTGGCTGCATAGTTTGTCACCTTCTACTGAAACCTATGGAGAGTTGGAAACTACTGATGTCAGCCAGAAGTAGATTGGTCCACTATAGTATCTCTCAGGTGTATTCCCTTAGCGAGTGTCTCTTTGGGATAAAGCTAACCTCGACTTTCTGATTTCCTTTGAAAAACTAGGCTGAGACCTCTCTTAGGACAAACTAATGTGCCTATGACATGATCAGAGGAAAATGTACCTAGCTCCAGATGTATTTGTGTCAGGTAATATAAGCCAGAAGCAATTTACTAAAGGAATACTTAAGTCTTTGAAGGAAACATTGTCCTGAATTAAATCCTGAATTAAAGTGTGATCTCCCATTTACAAATTAATTCTCTTAATGGGGGATTCACGGATTTTTAGTGCTTGTGAGGTACAGAAATGGACAAATATTTCTCTACGTGTTCCTCTCCTTCCAAATCACAATAGGTCCCACAGCCTGGGCTATCTCCTGAGGCAACATGGTTTCCAGGACAAAATCTTAATGCGGTAGCTGTGGTAGATTTCTGCTAGGATTTTGTGAGGATGATGGTGTTTCTTGACACCTGCCTCTAAGGAGCAAAAATTTGTGCTTTACTGTCTCATTATCTTGCAAATTTGATTTCTGAATATGGAATAAGGCCAGCTTGTGTGTGAGGTACTATAGTCTGCCATCTAACAACAGCCTGAGTGCCTGTTTTCAGTGTGAAGGGAGATGTTTGAAAATACTTGGATAGAGTAAGAGAAGGATGAATTTTTTCATTTAACTTAGATCTTCTTATATATAACTAGTTTTTTTACTGTTTATGTATTTGCGTTGTTAGAGTGTATACGTATGTGTGTCTTTGTGTATATATATAGAACTTTGCCAATTCCTATGAATATTTGTATGTTTTACTGCATGCCTCTTCAAATTTTCATGGCTGGAATACACTGTAGGTCGTTTATTTTTTCTTGGCTTCTTATTTGGATAGATTAAATTACTTTATCTCCAGATTCGTGAAGGCTTTAAAACTGTGTTTGGAGGCCCTAATGTTACAGAATCTTAACAAGTTACTATACAATCAACAAAGTTCTTGAGCATCTCAGCTCTTCCTGCTCATGTTCTTTATATTGCAGATTATTTTTGGTGTTGGTAGTTTTGCTGTGCAAAAAGCAAACGTTCTGCTAGTGCTTTTGACTGTGTCTCTGGGTGTTTATGTGTATTTATTTTGTCTTGTCCAATAAGTACTGACACAACAGAACAGTCATCCAGCCAAAAGATGGACGTACGTATTGCAGTGCAAACTGTTTCTGTAAGGAATTCCATTTGTATTGAGGTTTTTTTGTGTGTTTTTTTTAAAATTATTTTTATTTTTTTGTTAAATAGATTTAATGACTTTTTAGTTTAATGGACATCATTGGAACTTTGTAGAGCTCTGTAGAAGTTTCCAGTTAGATTGTCTAAAATTCTCCTGAGTTTTCACTTGGTGACACAAAATAATTTCAGATTAATGATAAACTCAGGGAAGTAGCCCTAAACAACTTCAAAACACGGGGAAACCCCCATTTTTATCTTAAAAAAGCTAATAGTATTTTTAAACTTCAATTTCTTCTATGTAGCTGTTCTTAGAATACCAGATAGTATCCTGTCAGAGAAATATGTGATGCTGTGTCAGAATACTGGGGAGCAAAAAAATGTAGGTTACCCAGGCACATTTTAATCTATTTGAGAACCAGGTTGCTGATTTCCACACCATGTCCTACCTCTTCAGTTATGACTGATTGTAAAACCCGCTGCAAAGGCATTGCTCGTACGTTAGTACAAACTAATTTCTTACAGGATGCATAACATTCAATTTGACTAGAACAGCAAAACTGAGATGTCAAATACTATGTGTATGTCACCAAGATTACACTTGCTTCTTTTTCTTGGCATAATAAACTGCTACAAGATAGTCACAAACCAAAACTTGCTTTAAAACACCCTGTGGATGTTTAAGTTTTAAATAGAAATCCTCGTTTAAACTGTTGTAACTGATGATTATTAACGCATGAAAGAAAATCTTGGCAGTTTCTAGCTGGCTCTGGGACTGTGAGGAGGTAAAGATATGATGGGAGGTATGGTGCTCCCTTTGTGAAGAGCTGTATGAAGCTTCAGATATATCTGGTATGATGCTGGGGTACAGATAAAACGGGGTGTTGCAACGCTCTTATTGTCCATGGCTGCATAATGCTTCCAGGTGCTTTAGGAACCATGATATGGTACAGAGGTGGTGGGTGTTCTGCCATTGCCTTCATCCACGGCAAATGGGCACCTTGAAGCTGCCGTGGAACCTAGATATTCTGCAGATATGGTGGGTGGTGCACCTCTGCCTTTGCCTATGACAGCGGGCAAATTGGGCGTTAAAGACGTGGCCCGGTGTGGAAGTGTGCGTCCACGAGTGGCTGGCAATGCTGAGGGTGTCTCTGCGTGTAGTGTGGAAATTGCACCTGTCTCGCTGTGAAAGGCTCCAAAGCTGAGAATGTCCGTGGCTGCGTGTTCCCTCCAGTTGCTTGTGGGACGGTGACATGTTACAGAATGGGGTGGGTGGTGGGGCTCTCCCTTTGCCAACGAGTGTGCGCACCTCCTGGCTGTATGTAGGACGAGGATGGGGTACAGATACGGTGGTTCTTGCGGAGCTCGCTTTGGCCATGGCTGCGAGCACCGTTGATTTGCCTGCGGGACCTGGAGGGGGTCGAGATAGGGTGGGTGGTGCGGCTCTCTCCTTGCCCACAAGGGTGGGCACCTCCTGGCTGTCTGTAGGACGAGGATGAGGTACAGATACGGTGGGTCTTGCGGAGTTCCCTTTATGCATGGCTGTGAGCTCCTTGATCTGCCTGTGAGACCTGGATGGGGTCGAGATAGGGTGGGTGGCGTGGCTCTGTCATTGCCCACAGGGGTGGTCTCCTCCTGTCTCTCTGTAGGACAAGGATGGGGTACAGATACGGTGGTTCTTGCAGAGCTCCCTTTGTTCATGGCTGCGAGCACCTTTGAACTGCCTGCGGAACCAGGATGGTGTAGACGCGGGGTGGGTGGTGCGCCTTTCACTTTGTGAAATAGCATGTGCACCTCCTTGCTGTCCGTAGGATGAGGATGGGGTACAGATACGGTGGGTCTTGCGGAGCTCCCTTTGGCCATGGCTGCGAGCACCTTTGATGTGCCTGTGGAACCTGGATGGGGTCGAGATAGGGTGGGTGGTGCGGCTCTCTCCTTGCCCACAGGGGTGGGCTCCTCCTGGCTGTCTGTAGGATGAGGATGGGTACAGATACGGTGGCTTTTTCAGAGCCTGTAAGTCTTTGCTAGCCCGTCTTGTCGTCTGCCAGTCTGGTCTGGTGCAGCCCCTTTTCTAGCGTTCCGCAGCCAGCCGTGTGTCCAACCCCTTTCCCACGTGGACCACCAGGCGTATTCTGCTGGCTGTGACATGGCCATGGCTGTTGCCAGGATGTCTGTTTCGGGAGCAGCCCTCAGCCCCCCAGGGCACAATTTTGTGTCGTTCCTTTTGCCCGTGCCTTTTGGAAGCTCCCTGCGAGGCCCGGATGGGTAGTGGCCAGGGCTGTCTTACCTGTCCTGTAGCGTGTTGAGAGCTCTCCGTGCAAGTGACGAGGTGGGCGAGGACAGGAGCCGTGGCCTCGTTGCGTCCCTTTGCAGGAGTCTGGCTGTAATTGTCAGGAGAAGCATCAAAAGAGAAGTCACCGTCCATTGCTGTGGGAAGCCCCAGCCTCCTTGCCTTCCCCCTGGGTGCCTGGTCCTCTCAGGTCTCACTCCCCTGCCCCCTCGTCTGGCAGTCTGGCTTGGCGCAGCCCTTTTTATCCCTTTGTGGGGCTAGTGGTGTCAGCAGCGCCTTTGTGACATGGAGCACCAGGAGCAGTCTGCTGGCTGTGATGTGGTGGCCGTGACATCAGCAGGGTGGGCTGGTGCCTGGAGTTGGTGCTGCATCCGTGTGATCCCGCTTTTCCAGCAGTCCAGTGAGAAAGCGCAGTTCAATAAACGATGCAATGCACTAGAAGAGAAGAAGTGGTAGTGCTGGGGATGGAAAGGAGGAGGCTGTAGGATGAGGGTACAGAGCAGCAGCTCGGCAAAGGTTAAAAGAGAACGAAAAGCAGCAGGTGGTAGCCACGGCCCTGTTTTGAAGCTTTGGGTGGTACTTGCTGCTGAGAGTGGTGGGTTTGAGGGCTTTTCTGGAAGAAAGACGCCTGTTGAGTTTTCGGAAGGTGGTCTTTCACACCTTTGGCATTGAAGACGTGGCCCAGTGTGGAAGCGTGCGTCCACGAGTGGCTGGCAATGCTGAGGGTGTCTCTGCGTGGAGCGTGGGAATTGCGCCTGTCTTGCTGTGAAAGGCTGCAAAGCTGAGAATGTCCGTGGCTGCGTGTTCCCTCCAGTTGCTTGTGGGACGGTGACATGTTACAGAATGGGGTGGGTGGTGGGGCTCTCCCTTTGCCCACGAGTGTGCGCACCTCCTGGCTGTCTGTAGGACGAGGATGGGGTACAGATACGGTGGTTCTTGCGGAGCTCGCTTTGGCCATGGCTGCGAGCACCGTTGATTTGCCTGCGGGACCTGGAGGGGGTCGAGATAGGGTGGGTGGTGCGGCTCTTTCCTTGCCCAAAAGGGTGGGCACCTCCTGGCTGTCTGTAGGACGCGGATGGGGTACAGATAGAGTGGGTCTTGCGGAGGTCCCTTTGGCCATGGCTGCGAGCACCTTTGATCTGCCTGTGGGACCTGGATGGGGTCGAGATAGGGTGGGTGGTGCGGTTCTCTCCTTGCCCACAGGGCTGGGCACATCCTGGCTGTCGGTAGGACGAGGATGGGGTACAGATACGGTGGTTCTTGTGGAGCTCCCTTTCTCCATGGCTGCGAGCAGCTAGGATCTGCCTGCGGGACCTGGATGGGGTCGAGATAGGGTGGCTGCTGCGGCTGTCTCCTTGCCCACAGGGGTGGGCTCCTCCTGGCTGTCCGTAGGATGAGGATGGGTACAGATACGGTGGCTTTTTCAGAACCTGTAAGTCTTTGCTAGCCCGTCTTGTCGTCTGCCAGTCTGGTCTGGTGCCGCCCCTTTTCTAGCGTTCTGCAGCCAGCCGTATGTCCAACCCCTTTCCCACGTGGACCACCAGGCGTAGTCTGCTGGCTGTGACATGGCCATGGCTGTTGCCAGGATGTCTGTTTCGGGAGCAGCCCTCAGCCCCCCAGGGCCCAATTTTGTGTCGTTCCTTTTGCCCGTGCCTTTTGGAAGCTCCCTGCGAGGCCCGGATGGGTAGTGGCCAGGGCTGTCTTACCTGTCCTGTAGCGTGTTGAGAGCTCTCCGTGCAAGTGACGAGGTGGGCGAGGACAGGAGCCGTGGCCTCGTTGCGTCCCTTTGCAGGAGTCTGGCTGTAATTGTCAGGAGAAGCAGCCAAAGAGAAGCCACCGTCCATTGCTGTGGGGAGCCCCAGCCTCCTTGCCTTCCCCCTGGGTGCCTGGTCCTCTCAGGTCTCACTCCCCTGCCCCCTCGTCTGGCAGTCTGGCTTGGCGCAGCCCTTTTTATCCCTTTGTGGGGCTAGTGGTGTCAGCAGCGCCTTTGTGACATGGAGCACCAGGAGCAGTCTGCTGGCTGTGATGTGGTGGCCGTGACATCAGCAGGGTGGGCTGGTGCCTGGAGTTGGTGCTGCATCCGTGTGATCCCGCTTTTCCAGCAGTCCAGTGAGAAAGCGCAGTTCAATAAACGATGCAATGCACTAGAAGAGAAGAAGTGGTAGTGCTGGGGATGGAAAGGAGGAGGCTGTAGGATGAGGGTACAGAGCAGCAGCTCGGCAAAGGTTAAAAGAGAACGAAAAGCAGCAGGTGGTAGCCACGGCCCTGTTTTGAAGCTTTGGGTGGTACTTGCTGCTGAGAGTGGTGGGTTTGAGGGCTTTTCTGGAAGAAAGACGCCTGTTGAGTTTTCGGAAGGTGGTCTTTCACACCTTTGGCATTGAAGACGTGGCCCAGTGTGGAAGCGTGCGTCCACGAGTGGCTGGCAATGCTGAGGGTGTCTCTGCGTGGAGCGTGGGAATTGCGCCTGTCTTGCTGTGAAAGGCTGCAAAGCTGAGAATGTCCGTGGCTGCGTGTTCCCTCCAGTTGCTTGTGGGACGGTGACATGTTACAGAATGGGGTGGGTGGTGGGGCTCTCCCTTTGCCCACGAGTGTGCGCACCTCCTGGCTGTCTGTAGGACGAGGATGGGGTACAGATACGGTGGTTCTTGCGGAGCTCGCTTTGGCCATGGCTGCGAGCACCGTTGATTTGCCTGCGGGACCTGGAGGGGGTCGAGATAGGGTGGGTGGTGCGGCTCTCTCCTTGCCCACAAGGGTGGGCACCTCCTGGCTGTCTGTAGGACGCGGATGGGGTACAGATAGAGTGGGTCTTGCGGAGCTCCCTTTGTCCATGGCTGCGAGCACCTTTGATCTGCCTGTGGGACCTGGATGGGGTCGAGATAGGGTGGGTGGTGCGGCTCTCTCCTTGCCCACAGGGCTGGGCACATCCTGGCTGTCTGTAGGACGAGGATGGGGTACAGACACGGTGGTTCTTGCGGAGCTCCCTTTGACAATGGCTGCGAGCACCTTTGATCTGCCTGTGGGACCCGGATGGGGTCGAGATACGGTGGGAGGTGCGGCTGTGTCCTTGCCCACAAGGGTGGGCACCTCCTGGCTGTCTGTAGGACGAGGATGGGGTACAGATACGGTGGGTCTTGCGGAGCTCCCTTTCTCCACGGCTGCGAGCACCTAGGATCTGCCTGCGGGACCTGGATGGGGTCGAGATAGAGTGGCTGCTGCGGCTGTCTCCTTGCCCACAGGGGTGGGCTCCTCCTGGCTGTCTGTAGGATGAGGATGGGTACAGATACGGTGGCTTTTTCAGAGCCTGTAAGTCTTTGCTAGCCCATCTTGTTGTCTGCCAGTCTGGTCTGGTGCAGCCCCTTTTCTAGCGTTCCGCAGCCAGCCGTGTGTCCAACCCCTTTCCGACGTGGACCACCAGGCGTAGTCTGCTGGCTGTGACATGGCCATGGCTGTTGCCAGGGTGTCTGTTTCGGGAGCAGCCCTCAGCCCCCCAGGGCACAATTTTGTGTCGTTCCTTTTGCCCGTGCCTTTTGGAAGCTCCCTGCGAGGCCCGGATAGGTAGTGGCCAGGGCTGTCTTACCTGTCCTGTAGCGTGTTGAGAGCTCTCCGTGCAAGTGACGAGGTGGGCGAGGACAGGAGCCGTGGCCTCGTTGCGTCCCTTTGCAGGAGTCTGGCTGTAATTGTCAGGAGAAGCAGCCAAAGAGAAGCCACCGTCCATTGCTGTGGGGAGCCCCAGCCTCCTTGCCTTCCCCCTGGGTGCCTGGTCCTCTCAGGTCTCACTCCCCTGCCCCCTCGTCTGGCAGTCTGGCTTGGCGCAGCCCTTTTTATCCCTTTGTGGGGCTAGTGGTGTCAGCAGCGCCTTTGTGACATGGAGCACCAGGAGCAGTCTGCTGGCTGTGATGTGGTGGCCGTGACATCAGCAGGGTGGGCTGGTGCCTGGAGTTGGTGCTGCATCCGTGTGATCCCGCTTTTCCAGCAGTCCAGTGAGAAAGCGCAGTTCAATAAACGATGCAATGCACTAGAAGAGAAGAAGTGGTAGTGCTGGGGATGGAAAGGAGGAGGCTGTAGGATGAGGGTACAGAGCAGCAGCTCGGCAAAGGTTAAAAGAGAACTAAAAGAGTACAGCAGGTAGTAGCCACGGCCCTGTTTTGAAGCTTTGGGTGGTACTTGCTGCTGAGAGTGGTGGGTTTGAGGGCTTTTCTGGAAGAAAGACGCTTGTTGAGTTTTCGGAAGGTGGTCTTTCACACCTTTGGCATTGAAGACGTGGCCCAGTGTGGAAGCGTGCGCCCACGAGTGGCTGGCAATGCTGAGGGTGTCTCTGCGTGGAGCGTGGGAATTGCGCCTGTCTTGCTGTGAAAGGCTGCAAAGCTGAGAATGTCCGTGGCTGCGTGTTCCCTCCAGTTGCTTGTGGGACGGTGACATGTTACAGAATGGGGTGGGTGGTGGGGCTCTCCCTTTGCCCACGAGTGTGCGCACCTCCTGGCTGTCTGTAGGACGAGGATGGGGTACAGATACGGTGGTTCTTGCGGAGCTCGCTTTGGCCATGGCTGCGAGCACCGTTGATTTGCCTGCGGGACCTGGAGGGGGGTCGAGATAGGGTGGGTGGTGCGGCTCTCTCCTTGCCCACAAGGGTGGACACCTCCTGGCTGTCTGTAGGACGCGGATGGGGTACAGATAGAGTGGTTCTTGCGGAGGTCCCTTTGGCCATGGCTGCGAGCACCTTTGATCTGCCTGTGGGACCTGGATGGGGTCGAGATAGGGTGGGTGGTGCGGCTCTCTCCTTGCCCACAGGGCTGGGCACCTCCTGGCTGTCGGTAGGACGAGGATGGGGTACAGATACGGTGGTTCTTGCGGAGCTCCCTTTGACAATGGCTGCGAGCACCTTTGATCTGCCTGTGGGACCCGGATGGGGTCGAGATACGGTGGGAGGTGCGGCTGTGTCCTTGCCCACAAGGGTGGGCACCTCCTGGCTGTCGGTAGGACGAGGATGGGGTACAGATACGGTGGTTCTTGCGGAGCTCCCTTTGACAATGGCTGCGAGCACCTAGGATCTGCCTGCGGGACCTGGATGGGGTCGAGATAGGGTGGCTGCTGCGGCTGTCTCCTTGCCCACAGGGGTGGGCTCCTCCTGGCTGTCTGTAGGATGAGGATGGGTACAGATACGGTGGCTTTTTCAGAGCCTGTAAGTCTTTGCTAGCCCATCTTGTTGTCTGCCAGTCTGGTCTGGTGCAGCCCCTTTTCTAGCGTTCCGCAGCCAGCCGTGTGTCCAACCCCTTTCCGACGTGGACCACCAGGCGTAGTCTGCTGGCTGTGACATGGCCATGGCTGTTGCCAGGATGTCTGTTTCGGGAGCAGCCCTCAGCCCCCCAGGGCACAGTTTTGTGTCGTTCCTTTTGCCCGTGCCTTTTGGAAGCTCCCTGCGAGGCCCGGATGGGTAGTGGCCAGGGCTGTCTTACCTGTCCTGTAGCGTGTTGAGAGATCTCCGTGCAAGTGACGAGGTGGGCGAGGACAGGAGCCGTGGCCTCGTTGCGTCCCTTTGCAGGAGTCTGGCTGTAATTGTCAGGAGAAGCAGCCAAAGAGAAGCCACCGTCCATTGCTGTGGGGAGCCCCAGCCTCCTTGCCTTCCCCCTGGGTGCCTGCTCCTCTCAGGTCTCACTCCCCTGCCCCCTCGTCTGGCAGTCTGGCTTGGCGCAGCCCTTTTTGTCCCTTTGTGGGGCTAGTGGTGTCAGCAGCGCCTTTGTGACATGGAGCACCAGGAGCAGTCTGCTGGCTGTGATGTGGTGGCCGTGACATCAGCAGGGTGGGCTGGTGCCTGGAGTTGGTGCTGCATCCGTGTGATCCCGCTTTTCCAGCAGTCCAGTGAGAAAGTGCAGTTCAATAAACGATGCAATGCACTAGGAGAGAAGAAGTGGTAGTGCTGGGGATGGAAAGGAGGAGGCTGTAGGATGAGGGTACAGAGCAGCAGCTCGGCAAAGGTTAAAAGAGAACTAAAAGAGAACAGCAGGTAGTAGCCACGGCCCTGTTTTGAAGCTTTGGGTGGTACTTGCTGCTGAGAGTGGTGGGTTTGAGGGCTTTTCTGGAAGAAAGACGCTTGTTGAGTTTTCGGAAGGTGGTCTTTCACACCTTTGGCATTGAAGACGTGGCCCAGTGTGGAAGCGTGCGTCCACGAGTGGCTGGCAATGCTGAGGGTGTCTCTGCGTGGAGCGTGGGAATTGCGCCTGTCTTGCTGTGAAAGGCTGCAAAGCTGAGAATGTCCGTGGCTGCGTGTTCCCTCCAGTTGCTTGTGGGACGGTGACATGTTACAGAATGGGGTGGGTGGTGGGGCTCTCCCTTTGCCCACGAGTGTGCGCACCTCCTGGCTGTCTGTAGGACGAGGATGGGGTACAGATACGGTGGTTCTTGCGGAGCTCGCTTTGGCCATGGCTGCGAGCACCGTTGATTCGCCTGCGGGACCTGGAGGGGGTCGAGATAGGGTGGGTGGTGCGGCTGTGTCCTTGCCCACAAGGGTGGGCACCTCCTGGCTGTCTGTAGGACGAGGATGGGGTACAGATAGAGTGGTTCTTGCGGAGGTCCCTTTGGCCATGGCTGCGAGCACCTTTGATCTGCCTGTGGGACCTGGATGGGGTCGAGATAGGGTGGGTGGTGCGGCTCTCTCCTTGCCCACAGGGCTGGGCACCTCCTGGCTGTCGGTAGGACGAGGATGGGGTACAGACACGGTGGTTCTTGCGGAGCTCCCTTTGTCCATGGCTGCGAGCACCTTTGATCTGCCTGTGGGACCTGGATGGGGTCGAGATAGGGTGGGAGGTGCGGCTGTGTCCTTGCCCACAAGGGTGGGCACCTCCTGGCTGTCTGTAGGACGAGGATGGGGTACAGATACGGTGGGTCTTGCGGAGCTCCCTTTGTCCATGGCTGCGAGCACCTAGGATCTGCCTGCGGGACCTGGATGGGGTCGAGATAGGGTGGCTGCTGCGGCTGTCTCCTTGCCCACAGGGGTGGGCTCCTCCTGGCTGTCTGTAGGATGAGGATGGGTACAGATACGGTGGCTTTTTCAGAGCCTGTAAGTCTTTGCTAGCCCGGCTTGTCGTCTGCCAGTCTGGTCTGGTGCAGCCCCTTTTCTAGCGTTCCGCAGCCAGCCGTGTGTCCAACCCCTTTCCCACGTGGACCACCAGGCGTATTCTGCTGGCTGTGACATGGCCATGGCTGTTGCCAGGATGTCTGTTTCGGGAGCAGCCCTCAGCCCCCCAGGGCCCAATTTTGTGTCGTTCCTTTTGCCCGTGCCTTTTGGAAGCTCCCTGCGAGGCCCGGATGGGTAGTGGCCAGGGCTGTCTTACCTGTCCTGTAGCGTGTTGAGAGCTCTCCGTGCAAGTGACGAGGTGGGCGAGGACAGGAGCCGTGGCCTCGTTGCGTCCCTTTGCAGGAGTCTGGCTGTAATTGTCAGGAGAAGCAGCCAAAGTGAAGCCACCGTCCATTGCTGTGGGGAGCCCCAGCCTCCTTGCCTTCCCCCTGGGTGCCTGGTCCTCTCAGGTCTCACTCCCCTGCCCCCTCGTCTGGCAGTCTGGCTTGGCGCAGCCCTTTTTATCCCTTTGTGGGGCTAGTGGTGTCAGCAGCGCCTTTGTGACATGGAGCACCAGGAGCAGTCTGCTGGCTGTGATGTGGTGGCCGTGACATCAGCAGGGTGGGCTGGTGCCTGGAGTTGGTGCTGCATCCGTGTGATCCCGCTTTTCCAGCAGTCCAGTGAGAAAGCGCAGTTCAATAAACGATGCAATGCACTAGAAGAGAAGAAGTGGTAGTGCTGGGGATGGAAAGGAGGAGGCTGTAGGATGAGGGTACAGAGCAGCAGCTCGGCAAAGGTTAAAAGAGAACTAAAAGAGAACAGCAGGTGGTAGCCACGGCCCTGTTTTGAAGCTTTGGGTGGTACTTGCTGCTGAGAGTGGTGGGTTTGAGGGCTTTTCTGGAAGAAAGACGCTTGTTGAGTTTTCGGAAGGTGGTCTTTCACACCTTTGGCATTGAAGACGTGGCCCAGTGTGGAAGCGTGCGCCCACGAGTGGCTGGCAATGCTGAGGGTGTCTCTGCGTGGAGCGTGGGAATTGCGCCTGTCTTGCTGTGAAAGGCTGCAAAGCTGAGAATGTCCGTGGCTGCGTGTTCCCTCCAGTTGCTTGTGGGACGGTGACATGTTACAGAATGGGGTGGGTGGTGGGGCTCTCCCTTTGCCCACGAGTGTGCGCACCTCCTGGCTGTCTGTAGGACGAGGATGGGGTACAGATACGGTGGTTCTTGCGGAGCTCGCTTTGGCCATGGCTGCGAGCACCGTTGATTTGCCTGCGGGACCTGGAGGGGGTCGAGATAGGGTGGGTGGTGCGGCTCTCTCCTTGCCCACAAGGGTGGGCACCTCCTGGCTGTCTGTAGGACGCGGATGGGGTACAGATAGAGTGGGTCTTGCGGAGCTCCCTTTGGCCATGGCTGCGAGCACCTTTGATCTGCCTGTGGGACCTGGATGGGGTCGAGATAGGGTGGGTGGTGCGGCTCTCTCCTTGCCCACAGGGCTGGGCACATCCTGGCTGTCTGTAGGACGAGGATGGGGTACAGACACGGTGGTTCTTGCGGAGCTCCCTTTGACAATGGCTGCGAGCACCTTTGATCTGCCTGTGGGACCCGGATGGGGTCGAGATACGGTGGGAGGTGCGGCTGTGTCCTTGCCCACAAGGGTGGGCACCTCCTGGCTGTCTGTAGGACGAGGATGGGGTACAGATACGGTGGGTCTTGCGGAGCTCCCTTTCTCCACGGCTGCGAGCACCTAGGATCTGCCTGCGGGACCTGGATGGGGTCGAGATAGGGTGGCTGCTGCGGCTGTCTCCTTGCCCACAGGGGTGGGCTCCTCCTGGCTGTCTGTAGGATGAGGATGGGTACAGATACGGTGGCTTTTTCAGAGCCTGTAAGTCTTTGCTAGCCCATCTTGTTGTCTGCCAGTCTGGTCTGGTGCAGCCCCTTTTCTAGCGTTCCGCAGCCAGCCGTGTGTCCAACCCCTTTCCGACGTGGACCACCAGGCGTAGTCTGCTGGCTGTGACATGGCCATGGCTGTTGCCAGGGTGTCTGTTTCGGGAGCAGCCCTCAGCCCCCCAGGGCACAATTTTGTGTCGTTCCTTTTGCCCGTGCCTTTTGGAAGCTCCCTGCGAGGCCCGGATGGGTAGTGGCCAGGGCTGTCTTACCTGTCCTGTAGCGTGTTGAGAGCTCTCCGTGCAAGTGACGAGGTGGGCGAGGACAGGAGCCGTGGCCTCGTTGCGTCCCTTTGCAGGAGTCTGGCTGTAATTGTCAGGAGAAGCAGCCAAAGAGAAGCCACCGTCCATTGCTGTGGGGAGCCCCAGCCTCCTTGCCTTCCCCCTGGGTGCCTGGTCCTCTCAGGTCTCACTCCCCTGCCCCCTCGTCTGGCAGTCTGGCTTGGCGCAGCCCTTTTTGTCCCTTTGTGGGGCTAGTGGTGTCAGCAGCGCCTTTGTGACATGGAGCACCAGGAGCAGTCTGCTGGCTGTGATGTGGTGGCCGTGACATCAGCAGGGTGGGCTGGTGCCTGGAGTTGGTGCTGCATCCGTGTGATCCCGCTTTTCCAGCAGTCCAGTGAGAAAGCGCAGTTCAATAAACGATGCAATGCACTAGAAGAGAAGAAGTGGTAGTGCTGGGGATGGAAAGGAGGAGGTTGTAGGATGAGGGTACAGAGCAGCAGCTCGGCAAAGGTTAAAAGAGAACTAAAAGAGTACAGCAGGTAGTAGCCACGGCCCTGTTTTGAAGCTTTGGGTGGTACTTGCTGCTGAGAGTGGTGGGTTTGAGGGCTTTTCTGGAAGAAAGACGCTTGTTGAGTTTTCGGAAGGTGGTCTTTCACACCTTTGGCATTGAAGACGTGGCCCAGTGTGGAAGCGTGCGCCCACGAGTGGCTGGCAATGCTGAGGGTGTCTCTGCGTGGAGCGTGGGAATTGCACCTGTCTTGCTGTGAAAGGCTGCAAAGCTGAGAATGTCCGTGGCTGCGTGTTCCCTCCAGTTGCTTGTGGGACGGTGACATGTTACAGAATGGGGTGGGTGGTGGGGCTCTCCCTTTGCCCACGAGTGTGCGCACCTCCTGGCTGTCTGTAGGACGAGGATGGGGTACAGATACGGTGGTTCTTGCGGAGCTCGCTTTGGCCATGGCTGCGAGCACCGTTGATTTGCCTGCGGGACCTGGAGGGGGTCGAGATAGGGTGGGTGGTGCGGCTCTCTCCTTGCCCACAAGGGGGGACACCTCCTGGCTGTCTGTAGGACGCGGATGGGGTACAGATAGAGTGGTTCTTGCGGAGGTCCCTTTGGCCATGGCTGCGAGCACCTTTGATCTGCCTGTGGGACCTGGATGGGGTCGAGATAGGGTGGGTGGTGCGGCTCTCTCCTTGCCCACAGGGCTGGGCACCTCCTGGCTGTCGGTAGGACGAGGATGGGGTACAGATACGGTGGTTCTTGCGGAGCTCCCTTTGACAATGGCTGCGAGCACCTTTGATCTGCCTGTGGGACCCGGATGGGGTCGAGATACGGTGGGAGGTGCGGCTGTGTCCTTGCCCACAAGGGTGGGCACCTCCTGGCTGTCTGTAGGACGAGGATGGGGTACAGATACGGTGGGTCTTGCGGAGCTCCCTTTCTCCACGGCTGCGAGCACCTAGGATCTGCCTGCGGGACCTGGATGGGGTCGAGATAGGGTGGCTGCTGCGGCTGTCTCCTTGCCCACAGGGGTGGGCTCCTCCTGGCTGTCTGTAGGATGAGGATGGGTACAGATACGGTGGCTTTTTCAGAGCCTGTAAGTCTTTGCTAGCCCGTCTTGTCGTCTGCCAGTCTGGTCTGGTGCAGCCCCTTTTCTAGCGTTCCGCAGCCAGCCGTGTGTCCAACCCCTTTCCGACGTGGACCACCAGGCGTAGTCTGCTGGCTGTGACATGGCCATGGCTGTTGCCAGGATGTCTGTTTCGGGAGCAGCCCTCAGCCCCCCAGGGCCCAATTTTGTGTCGTTCCTTTTGCCCGTGCCTTTTGGAAGCTCCCTGCGAGGCCCGGATGGGTAGTGGCCAGGGCTGTCTTACCTGTCCTGTAGCGTGTTGAGAGCTCTCCGTGCAAGTGACGAGGTGGGCGAGGACAGGAGCCGTGGCCTCGTTGCGTCCCTTTGCAGGAGTCTGGCTGTAATTGTCAGGAGAAGCAGCCAAAGAGAAGCCACCGTCCATTGCTGTGGGGAGCCCCAGCCTCCTTGCCTTCCCCCTGGGTGCCTGGTCCTCTCAGGTCTCACTCCCCTGCCCCCTCGTCTGGCAGTCTGGCTTGGCGCAGCCCTTTTTATCCCTTTGTGGGGCTAGTGGTGTCAGCAGCGCCTTTGTGACATGGAGCACCAGGAGCAGTCTGCTGGCTGTGATGTGGTGGCCGTGACATCAGCAGGGTGGGCTGGTGCCTGGAGTTGGTGCTGCATCCGTGTGATCCCGCTTTTCCAGCAGTCCAGTGAGAAAGCGCAGTTCAATAAACGATGCAATGCACTAGAAGAGAAGAAGTGGTAGTGCTGGGGATGGAAAGGAGGAGGCTGTAGGATGAGGGTACAGAGCAGCAGCTCGGCAAAGGTTAAAAGAGAACTAAAAGAGTACAGCAGGTAGTAGCCACGGCCCTGTTTTGAAGCTTTGGGTGGTACTTGCTGCTGAGAGTGGTGGGTTTGAGGGCTTTTCTGGAAGAAAGACGCTTGTTGAGTTTTCGGAAGGTGGTCTTTCACACCTTTGGCATTGAAGACGTGGCCCAGTGTGGAAGCGTGCGCCCACGAGTGGCTGGCAATGCTGAGGGTGTCTCTGCGTGGAGCGTGGGAATTGCGCCTGTCTTGCTGTGAAAGGCTGCAAAGCTGAGAATGTCCGTGGCTGCGTGTTCCCTCCAGTTGCTTGTGGGACGGTGACATGTTACAGAATGGGGTGGGTGGTGGGGCTCTCCCTTTGCCCACGAGTGTGCGCACCTCCTGGCTGTCTGTAGGACGAGGATGGGGTACAGATACGGTGGTTCTTGCGGAGCTCGCTTTGGCCATGGCTGCGAGCACCGTTGATTTGCCTGCGGGACCTGGAGGGGGTCGAGATAGGGTGGGTGGTGCGGCTCTCTCCTTGCCCACAAGGGGGGACACCTCCTGGCTGTCTGTAGGACGCGGATGGGGTACAGATAGAGTGGTTCTTGCGGAGGTCCCTTTGGCCATGGCTGCGAGCACCTTTGATCTGCCTGTGGGACCTGGATGGGGTCGAGATAGGGTGGGTGGTGCGGCTCTCTCCTTGCCCACAGGGCTGGGCACCTCCTGGCTGTCGGTAGGACGAGGATGGGGTACAGATACGGTGGTTCTTGCGGAGCTCCCTTTGACAATGGCTGCGAGCACCTTTGATCTGCCTGTGGGACCCGGATGGGGTCGAGATACGGTGGGAGGTGCGGCTGTGTCCTTGCCCACAAGGGTGGGCACCTCCTGGCTGTCTGTAGGACGAGGATGGGGTACAGATACGGTGGGTCTTGCGGAGCTCCCTTTCTCCACGGCTGCGAGCACCTAGGATCTGCCTGCGGGACCTGGATGGGGTCGAGATAGGGTGGCTGCTGCGGCTGTCTCCTTGCCCACAGGGGTGGGCTCCTCCTGGCTGTCTGTAGGATGAGGATGGGTACAGATACGGTGGCTTTTTCAGAGCCTGTAAGTCTTTGCTAGCCCGTCTTGTCGTCTGCCAGTCTGGTCTGGTGCAGCCCCTTTTCTAGCGTTCCGCAGCCAGCCGTGTGTCCAACCCCTTTCCCACGTGGACCACCAGGCGTAGTCTGCTGGCTGTGACATGGCCATGGCTGTTGCCAGGATGTCTGTTTCGGGAGCAGCCCTCAGCCCCCCAGGGCACAATTTTGTGTCGTTCCTTTTGCCCGTGCCTTTTGGAAGCTCCCTGCGAGGCCCGGATGGGTAGTGGCCAGGGCTGTCTTACCTGTCCTGTAGCGTGTTGAGAGCTCTCCGTGCAAGTGACGAGGTGGGCGAGGACAGGAGCCGTGGCCTCGTTGCGTCCCTTTGCAGGAGTCTGGCTGTAATTGTCAGGAGAAGCAGCCAAAGAGAAGCCACCGTCCATTGCTGTGGGGAGCCCCAGCCTCCTTGCCTTCCCCCTGGGTGCCTGGTCCTCTCAGGTCTCACTCCCCTGCCCCCTCGTCTGGCAGTCTGGCTTGGCGCAGCCCTTTTTGTCCCTTTGTGGGGCTAGTGGTGTCAGCAGCGCCTTTGTGACATGGAGCACCAGGAGCAGTCTGCTGGCTGTGATGTGGTGGCCGTGACATCAGCAGGGTGGGCTGGTGCCTGGAGTTGGTGCTGCATCCGTGTGATCCCGCTTTTCCAGCAGTCCAGTGAGAAAGCGCAGTTCAATAAACGATGCAATGCACTAGAAGAGAAGAAGTGGTAGTGCTGGGGATGGAAAGGAGGAGGCTGTAGGATGAGGGTACAGAGCAGCAGCTCGGCAAAGGTTAAAAGAGAACTAAAAGAGAACAGCAGGTGGTAGCCACGGCCCTGTTTTGAAGCTTTGGGTGGTACTTGCTGCTGAGAGTGGTGGGTTTGAGGGCTTTTCTGGAAGAAAGACGCTTGTTGAGTTTTCGGAAGGTGGTCTTTCACACCTTTGGCATTGAAGACGTGGCCCAGTGTGGAAGCGTGCGCCCACGAGTGGCTGGCAATGCTGAGGGTGTCTCTGCGTGGAGCGTGGGAATTGCACCTGTCTTGCTGTGAAAGGCTGCAAAGCTGAGAATGTCCGTGGCTGCGTGTTCCCTCCAGTTGCTTGTGGGACGGTGACATGTTACAGAATGGGGTGGGTGGTGGGGCTCTCCCTTTGCCCACGAGTGTGCGCACCTCCTGGCTGTCTGTAGGACGAGGATGGGGTACAGATACGGTGGTTCTTGCGGAGCTCGCTTTGGCCATGGCTGCGAGCACCGTTGATTTGCCTGCGGGACCTGGAGGGGGTCGAGATAGGGTGGGTGGTGCGGCTCTCTCCTTGCCCACAAGGGGGGACACCTCCTGGCTGTCTGTAGGACGCGGATGGGGTACAGATAGAGTGGTTCTTGCGGAGGTCCCTTTGGCCATGGCTGCGAGCACCTTTGATCTGCCTGTGGGACCTGGATGGGGTCGAGATAGGGTGGGTGGTGCGGCTCTCTCCTTGCCCACAGGGCTGGGCACCTCCTGGCTGTCGGTAGGACGAGGATGGGGTACAGATACGGTGGTTCTTGCGGAGCTCCCTTTGACAATGGCTGCGAGCACCTTTGATCTGCCTGTGGGACCCGGATGGGGTCGAGATACGGTGGGAGGTGCGGCTGTGTCCTTGCCCACAAGGGTGGGCACCTCCTGGCTGTCTGTAGGACGAGGATGGGGTACAGATACGGTGGGTCTTGCGGAGCTCCCTTTCTCCACGGCTGCGAGCACCTAGGATCTGCCTGCGGGACCTGGATGGGGTCGAGATAGGGTGGCTGCTGCGGCTGTCTCCTTGCCCACAGGGGTGGGCTCCTCCTGGCTGTCTGTAGGATGAGGATGGGTACAGATACGGTGGCTTTTTCAGAGCCTGTAAGTCTTTGCTAGCCCGTCTTGTCGTCTGCCAGTCTGGTCTGGTGCAGCCCCTTTTCTAGCGTTCCGCAGCCAGCCGTGTGTCCAACCCCTTTCCGACGTGGACCACCAGGCGTAGTCTGCTGGCTGTGACATGGCCATGGCTGTTGCCAGGATGTCTGTTTCGGGAGCAGCCCTCAGCCCCCCAGGGCACAATTTTGTGTCGTTCCTTTTGCCCGTGCCTTTTGGAAGCTCCCTGCGAGGCCCGGATGGGTAGTGGCCAGGGCTGTCTTACCTGTCCTGTAGCGTGTTGAGAGCTCTCCGTGCAAGTGACAAGGTGGGCGAGGACAGGAGCCGTGGCCTCGTTGCGTCCCTTTGCAGGAGTCTGGCTGTAATTGTCAGGAGAAGCAGCCAAAGAGAAGCCACCGTCCATTGCTGTGGGGAGCCCCAGCCTCCTTGCCTTCCCCCTGGGTGCCTGCTCCTCTCAGGTCTCACTCCCCTGCCCCCTCGTCTGGCAGTCTGGCTTGGCGCAGCCCTTTTTATCCCTTTGTGGGGCTAGTGGTGTCAGCAGCGCCTTTGTGACATGGAGCACCAGGAGCAGTCTGCTGGCTGTGATGTGGTGGCCGTGACATCAGCCGGGTGGGCTGGTGCCTGGAGTTGGTGCTGCATCCGTGTGATCCCGCTTTTCCAGCAGTCCAGTGAGAAAGCGCAGTTCAATAAACGATGCAATGCACTAGAAGAGAAGAAGTGGTAGTGCTGGGGATGGAAAGGAGGAGGCTGTAGGATGAGGGTACAGAGCAGCAGCTCGGCAAAGGTTAAAAGAGAACTAAAAGAGAACAGCAGGTGGTGGCCACGGCCCTGTTTTGAAGCTTTGGGTGGTACTTGCTGCTGAGAGTGGTGGGTTTGAGGGCTTTTCTGGAAGAAAGACGCTTGTTGAGTTTTCGGAAGGTGGTCTTTCACACCTTTGGCATTGAAGACGTGGCCCAGTGTGGAAGCGTGCGCCCACGAGTGGCTGGCAATGCTGAGGGTGTCTCTGCGTGGAGCGTGGGAATTGCGCCTGTCTTGCTGTGAAAGGCTGCAAAGCTGAGAATGTCCGTGGCTGCGTGTTCCCTCCAGTTGCTTGTGGGACGGTGACATGTTAGAGAATGGGGTGGGTGGTGGGGCTCTCCCTTTGCCCACGAGTGTGCGCACCTCCTGGCTGTCTGTAGGACGAGGATGGGGTACAGATACGGTGGTTCTTGCGGAGCTCGCTTTGGCCATGGCTGCGAGCACCGTTGATTTGCCTGCGGGACCTGGAGGGGGTCGAGATAGGGTGGGTGGTGCGGCTGTGTCCTTGCCCACAAGGGTGGGCACCTCCTGGCTGTCTGTAGGACGAGGATGGGGTACAGATAGAGTGGGTCTTGCGGAGGTCCCTTTGGCCATGGCTGCGAGCACCTTTGATCTGCCTGTGGGACCTGGATGGGGTCGAGATAGGGTGGGTGGTGCGGCTCTCTCCTTGCCCACAGGGCTGGGCACCTCCTGGCTGTCGGTAGGACGAGGATGGGGTACAGATACGGTGGTTCTTGCGGAGCTCCCTTTGACAATGGCTGCGAGCACCTTTGATCTGCCTGTGGGACCTGGATGGGGTCGAGATAGGGTGGGAGGTGCGGCTGTGTCCTTGCCCACAAGGGTGGGCACCTCCTGGCTGTCTGTAGGACGAGGATGGGGTACAGATACGGTGGGTCTTGCGGAGCTCCCTTTGTCCATGGCTGCGAGCACCTAGGATCTGCCTGCGGGACCTGGATGGGGTCGAGATAGGGTGGCTGCTGCGGCTGTCTCCTTGCCCACAGGGGTGGGCTCCTCCTGGCTGTCTGTAGGATGAGGATGGGTACAGATACGGTGGCTTTTTCAGAGCCTGTAAGTCTTTGCTAGCCCGTCTTGTCGTCTGCCAGTCTGGTCTGGTGCAGCCCCTTTTCTAGCGTTCCGCAGCCAGCCGTGTGTCCAACCCCTTTCCGACGTGGACCACCAGGCGTAGTCTGCTGGCTGTGACATGGCCATGGCTGTTGCCAGGATGTCTGTTTCGGGATCAGCCCTCAGCCCCCCAGGGCCCAATTTTGTGTCGTTCCTTTTGCCCGTGCCTTTTGGAAGCTCCCTGCGAGGCCCGGATGGGTAGTGGCCAGGGCTGTCTTAGCTGTCCTGTAGCGTGTTGAGAGCTCTCCGTGCAAGTGACGAGGTGGGCGAGGACAGGAGCCGTGGCCTCGTTGCGTCCCTTTGCAGGAGTCTGGCTGTAATTGTCAGGAGAAGCAGCCAAAGAGAAGCCACCGTCCATTGCTGTGGGGAGCCCCAGCCTCCTTGCCTTCCCCCTGGGTGCCTGCTCCTCTCAGGTCTCACTCCCCTGCCCCCTCGTCTGGCAGTCTGGCTTGGCGCAGCCCTTTTTATCCCTTTGTGGGGCTAGTGGTGTCAGCAGCGCCTTTGTGACATGGAGCACCAGGAGCAGTCTGCTGGCTGTGATGTGGTGGCCGTGACATCAGCAGGGTGGGCTGGTGCCTGGAGTTGGTGCTGCATCCGTGTGATCCCGCTTTTCCAGCAGTCCAGTGAGAAAGCGCAGTTCAATAAACGATGCAATGCACTAGAAGAGAAGAAGTGGTAGTGCTGGGGATGGAAAGGAGGAGGCTGTAGGATGAGGGTACAGAGCAGCAGCTCGGCAAAGGTTAAAAGAGAACTAAAAGAGAACAGCAGGTGGTAGCCACGGCCCTGTTTTGAAGCTTTGGGTGGTACTTGCTGCTGAGAGTGGTGGGTTTGAGGGCTTTTCTGGAAGAAAGACGCTTGTTGAGTTTTCGGAAGGTGGTCTTTCACACCTTTGGCATTGAAGACGTGGCCCAGTGTGGAAGCGTGCGCCCACGAGTGGCTGGCAATGCTGAGGGTGTCTCTGCGTGGAGCGTGGGAATTGCGCCTGTCTTGCTGTGAAAGGCTGCAAAGCTGAGAATGTCCGTGGCTGCGTGTTCCCTCCAGTTGCTTGTGGGACGGTGACATGTTAGAGAATGGGGTGGGTGGTGGGGCTCTCCCTTTGCCCACGAGTGTGCGCACCTCCTGGCTGTCTGTAGGACGAGGATGGGGTACAGATACGGTGGTTCTTGCGGAGCTCGCTTTGGCCATGGCTGCGAGCACCGTTGATTTGCCTGCGGGACCTGGAGGGGGTCGAGATAGGGTGGGTGGTGCGGCTCTCTCCTTGCCCACAAGGGTGGGCACCTCCTGGCTGTCTGTAGGACGCGGATGGGGTACAGATAGAGTGGGTCTTGCGGAGCTCCCGTTGTCCATGGCTGCGAGCACCTTTGATCTGCCTGTGGGACCTGGATGGGGTCGAGATAGGGTGGGTGGTGCGGCTCTCTCCTTGCCCACAGGGCTGGGCACATCCTGGCTGTCTGTAGGACGAGGATGGGGTACAGACACGGTGGTTCTTGCGGAGCTCCCTTTGACAATGGCTGCGAGCACCTTTGATCTGCCTGTGGGACCCGGATGGGGTCGAGATAGGGTAGGAGGTGCGGCTGTGTCCTTGCCCACAAGGGTGGGCACCTCCTGGCTGTCTGTAGGACGAGGATGGGGTACAGATACGGTGGGTCTTGTGGAGCTCCCTTTCTCCACGGCTGCGAGCACCTAGGATCTGCCTGCGGGACCTGGATGGGGTCGAGATAGGGTGGCTGCTGCGGCTGTCTCCTTGCCCACAGGGGTGGGCTCCTCCTGGCTGTCTGTAGGATGAGGATGGGTACAGATACGGTGGCTTTTTCAGAGCCTGTAAGTCTTTGCTAGCCCATCTTGTTGTCTGCCAGTCTGGTCTGGTGCAGCCCCTTTTCTAGCGTTCCGCAGCCAGCCGTGTGTCCAACCCCTTTCCGACGTGGACCACCAGGCGTAGTCTGCTGGCTGTGACATGGCCATGGCTGTTGCCAGGGTGTCTGTTTCGGGAGCAGCCCTCAGCCCCCCAGGGCCCAATTTTGTGTCGTTCCTTTTGCCCGTGCCTTTTGGAAGCTCCCTGCGAGGCCCGGATGGGTAGTGGCCAGGGCTGTCTTATCTGTCCTGTAGCGTGTTGAGAGCTCTCCATGCAAGTGACGAGGTGGGCGAGGACAGGAGCCGTGGCCTCGTTGCGTCCCTTTGCAGGAGTCTGGCTGTAATTGTCAGGAGAAGCAGCCAAAGAGAAGCCACCGTCCATTGCTGTGGGGAGCCCCAGCCTCCTTGCCTTCCCCCTGGGTGCCTGGTCCTCTCAGGTCTCACTCCCCTGCCCCCTCGTCTGGCAGTCTGGCTTGGCGCAGCCCTTCTTATCGCTTTGTGGGGCTAGTGGTGTCAGCAGCGCCTTTGTGACATGGAGCACCAGGAGCAGTCTGCTGGCTGTGATGTGGTGGCCGTGACATCAGCAGGGTGGGCTGGTGCCTGGAGTTGGTGCTGCATCCGTGTGATCCCGCTTTTCCAGCAGTCCAGTGAGAAAGCGCAGTTCAATAAACGATGCAATGCACTAGAAGAGAAGAAGTGGTAGTGCTGGGGATGGAAAGGAGGAGGCTGTAGGATGAGGGTACAGAGCAGCAGCTCGGCAAAGGTTAAAAGAGAACTAAAAGAGAACAGCAGGTGGTAGCCACGGCCCTGTTTTGAAGCTTTGGGTGGTACTTGCTGCTGAGAGTGGTGGGTTTGAGGGCTTTTCTGGAAGAAAGACGCTTGTTGAGTTTTCGGAAGGTGGTCTTTCACACCTTTGGCATTGAAGACGTGGCCCAGTGTGGAAGCGTGCGCCCACGAGTGGCTGGCAATGCTGAGGGTGTCTCTGCGTGGAGCGTGGGAATTGCGCCTGTCTTGCTGTGAAAGGCTGCAAAGCTGAGAATGTCCGTGGCTGCGTGTTCCCTCCAGTTGCTTGTGGGACGGTGACATGTTACAGAATGGGGTGGGTGGTGGGGCTCTCCCTTTGCCCACGAGTGTGCGCACCTCCTGGCTGTCTGTAGGACGAGGATGGGGTACAGATACGGTGGTTCTTGCGGAGCTCGCTTTGGCCATGGCTGCGAGCACCGTTGATTTGCCTGCGGGACCTGGAGGGGGTCGAGATAGGGTGGGTGGTGCGGCTCTCTCCTTGCCCACAAGGGTGGACACCTCCTGGCTGTCTGTAGGACGCGGATGGGGTACAGATAGAGTGGTTCTTGCGGAGGTCCCTTTGGCCATGGCTGCGAGCACCTTTGATCTGCCTGTGGGACCTGGATGGGGTCGAGATAGGGTGGGTGGTGCGGCTCTCTCCTTGCCCACAGGGCTGGGCACCTCCTGGCTGTCGGTAGGACGAGGATGGGGTACAGATACGGTGGTTCTTGCGGAGCTCCCTTTGACAATGGCTGCGAGCACCTTTGATCTGCCTGTGGGACCCGGATGGGGTCGAGATACGGTGGGAGGTGCGGCTGTGTCCTTGCCCACAAGGGTGGGCACCTCCTGGCTGTCTGTAGGACGAGGATGGGGTACAGATACGGTGGTTCTTGCGGAGCTCCCTTTCTCCATGGCTGCGAGCACCTAGGATCTGCCTGCGGGACCTGGATGGGGTCGAGATAGGGTGGCTGCTGCGGCTGTCTCCTTGCCCACAGGGGTGGGCTCCTCCTGGCTGTCTGTAGGATGAGGATGGGTACAGATACGGTGGCTTTTTCAGAGCCTGTAAGTCTTTGCTAGCCCGTCTTGTCGTCTGCCAGTCTGGTCTGGTGCAGCCCCTTTTCTAGCGTTCCGCAGCCAGCCGTGTGTCCAACCCCTTTCCGACGTGGACCACCAGGCGTAGTCTGCTGGCTGTGACATGGCCATGGCTGTTGCCAGGATGTCTGTTTCGGGATCAGCCCTCAGCCCCCCAGGGCCCAATTTTGTGTCGTTCCTTTTGCCCGTGCCTTTTGGAAGCTCCCTGCGAGGCCCGGATGGGTAGTGGCCAGGGCTGTCTTAGCTGTCCTGTAGCGTGTTGAGAGCTCTCCGTGCAAGTGACGAGGTGGGCGAGGACAGGAGCCGTGGCCTCGTTGCGTCCCTTTGCAGGAGTCTGGCTGTAATTGTCAGGAGAAGCAGCCAAAGAGAAGCCACCGTCCATTGCTGTGGGGAGCCCCAGCCTCCTTGCCTTCCCCCTGGGTGCCTGCTCCTCTCAGGTCTCACTCCCCTGCCCCCTCGTCTGGCAGTCTGGCTTGGCGCAGCCCTTTTTATCCCTTTGTGGGGCTAGTGGTGTCAGCAGCGCCTTTGTGACATGGAGCACCAGGAGCAGTCTGCTGGCTGTGATGTGGTGGCCGTGACATCAGCAGGGTGGGCTGGTGCCTGGAGTTGGTGCTGCATCCGTGTGATCCCGCTTTTCCAGCAGTCCAGTGAGAAAGCGCAGTTCAATAAACGATGCAATGCACTAGAAGAGAAGAAGTGGTAGTGCTGGGGATGGAAAGGAGGAGGCTGTAGGATGAGGGTACAGAGCAGCAGCTCGGCAAAGGTTAAAAGAGAACTAAAAGAGAACAGCAGGTGGTAGCCACGGCCCTGTTTTGAAGCTTTGGGTGGTACTTGCTGCTGAGAGTGGTGGGTTTGAGGGCTTTTCTGGAAGAAAGACGCTTGTTGAGTTTTCGGAAGGTGGTCTTTCACACCTTTGGCATTGAAGACGTGGCCCAGTGTGGAAGCGTGCGCCCACGAGTGGCTGGCAATGCTGAGGGTGTCTCTGCGTGGAGCGTGGGAATTGCGCCTGTCTTGCTGTGAAAGGCTGCAAAGCTGAGAATGTCCGTGGCTGCGTGTTCCCTCCAGTTGCTTGTGGGACGGTGACATGTTACAGAATGGGGTGGGTGGTGGGGCTCTCCCTTTGCCCACGAGTGTGCGCACCTCCTGGCTGTCTGTAGGACGAGGATGGGGTACAGATACGGTGGTTCTTGCGGAGCTCGCTTTGGCCATGGCTGCGAGCACCGTTGATTTGCCTGCGGGACCTGGAGGGGGTCGAGATAGGGTGGGTGGTGCGGCTCTCTCCTTGCCCACAAGGGTGGGCACCTCCTGGCTGTCTGTAGGACGCGGATGGGGTACAGATAGAGTGGGTCTTGCGGAGCTCCCGTTGTCCATGGCTGCGAGCACCTTTGATCTGCCTGTGGGACCTGGATGGGGTCGAGATAGGGTGGGTGGTGCGGCTCTCTCCTTGCCCACAGGGCTGGGCACCTCCTGGCTGTCGGTAGGACGAGGATGGGGTACAGATACGGTGGTTCTTGCGGAGCTCCCTTTGACAATGGCTGCGAGCACCTTTGATCTGCCTGTGGGACCCGGATGGGGTCGAGATACGGTGGGAGGTGCGGCTGTGTCCTTGCCCACAAGGGTGGGCACCTCCTGGCTGTCTGTAGGACGAGGATGGGGTACAGATACGGTGGGTCTTGCGGAGCTCCCTTTCTCCATGGCTGCGAGCACCTAGGATCTGCCTGCGGGACCTGGATGGGGTCGAGATAGGGTGGCTGCTGCGGCTGTCTCCTTGCCCACAGGGGTGGGCTCCTCCTGGCTGTCTGTAGGATGAGGATGGGTACAGATACGGTGGCTTTTTCAGAGCCTGTAAGTCTTTGCTAGCCCGTCTTGTCGTCTGCCAGTCTGGTCTGGTGCAGCCCCTTTTCTAGCGTTCCGCAGCCAGCCGTGTGTCCAACCCCTTTCCGACGTGGACCACCAGGCGTAGTCTGCTGGCTGTGACATGGCCATGGCTGTTGCCAGGATGTCTGTTTCGGGAGCAGCCCTCAGCCCCCCAGGGCCCAATTTTGTGTCGTTCCTTTTGCCCGTGCCTTTTGGAAGCTCCCTGCGAGGCCCGGATGGGTAGTGGCCAGGGCTGTCTTATCTGTCCTGTAGCGTGTTGAGAGCTCTCCGTGCAAGTGACGAGGTGGGCGAGGACAGGAGCCGTGGCCTCGTTGCGTCCCTTTGCAGGAGTCTGGCTGTAATTGTCAGGAGAAGCAGCCAAAGAGAAGCCACCGTCCATTGCTGTGGGGAGCCCCAGCCTCCTTGCCTTCCCCCTGGGTGCCTGCTCCTCTCAGGTCTCACTCCCCTGCCCCCTCGTCTGGCAGTCTGGCTTGGCGCAGCCCTTCTTATCGCTTTGTGGGGCTAGTGGTGTCAGCAGCGCCTTTGTGACATGGAGCACCAGGAGCAGTCTGCTGGCTGTGATGTGGTGGCCGTGACATCAGCAGGGTGGGCTGGTGCCTGGAGTTGGTGCTGCATCCGTGTGATCCCGCTTTTCCAGCAGTCCAGTGAGAAAGCGCAGTTCAATAAACGATGCAATGCACTAGAAGAGAAGAAGTGGTAGTGCTGGGGATGGAAAGGAGGAGGCTGTAGGATGAGGGTACAGAGCAGCAGCTCGGCAAAGGTTAAAAGAGAACTAAAAGAGAACAGCAGGTAGTAGCCACGGCCCTGTTTTGAAGCTTTGGGTGGTACTTGCTGCTGAGAGTGGTGGGTTTGAGGGCTTTTCTGGAAGAAAGACGCTTGTTGAGTTTTCGGAAGGTGGTCTTTCACACCTTTGGCATTGAAGACGTGGCCCAGTGTGGAAGCGTGCGCCCACGAGTGGCTGGCAATGCTGAGGGTGTCTCTGCGTGGAGCGTGGGAATTGCGCCTGTCTTGCTGTGAAAGGCTGCAAAGCTGAGAATGTCCGTGGCTGCGTGTTCCCTCCAGTTGCTTGTGGGACGGTGACATGTTACAGAATGGGGTGGGTGGTGGGGCTCTCCCTTTGCCCACGAGTGTGCGCACCTCCTGGCTGTCTGTAGGACGAGGATGGGGTACAGATACGGTGGTTCTTGCGGAGCTCGCTTTGGCCATGGCTGCGAGCACCGTTGATTTGCCTGCGGGACCTGGAGGGGGTCGAGATAGGGTGGGTGGTGCGGCTCTCTCCTTGCCCACAAGGGTGGACACCTCCTGGCTGTCTGTAGGACGCGGATGGGGTACAGATAGAGTGGTTCTTGCGGAGGTCCCTTTGGCCATTGCTGCGAGCACCTTTGATCTGCCTGTGGGACCTGGGTGGGGTCGAGATAGGGTGGGTGGTGCGGCTCTCTCCTTGCCCACAGGGCTGGGCACCTCCTGGCTGTCGGTAGGACGAGGATGGGGTACAGATACGGTGGTTCTTGCGGAGCTCCCTTTGACAATGGCTGCGAGCACCTTTGATCTGCCTGTGGGACCCGGATGGGGTCGAGATACGGTGGGAGGTGCGGCTGTGTCCTTGCCCACAAGGGTGGGCACCTCCTGGCTGTCTGTAGGACGAGGATGGGGTACAGATACGGTGGGTCTTGCGGAGCTCCCTTTCTCCACGGCTGCGAGCACCTAGGATCTGCCTGCGGGACCTGGATGGGGTCGAGATAGGGTGGCTGCTGCGGCTGTCTCCTTGCCCACAGGGGTGGGCTCCTCCTGGCTGTCTGTAGGATGAGGATGGGTACAGATACGGTGGCTTTTTCAGAGCCTGTAAGTCTTTGCTAGCCCGTCTTGTCGTCTGCCAGTCTGGTCTGGTGCAGCCCCTTTTCTAGCGTTCCGCAGCCAGCCGTGTGTCCAACCCCTTTCCCACGTGGACCACCAGGCGTAGTCTGCTGGCTGTGACATGGCCATGGCTGTTGCCAGGATGTCTGTTTCGGGATCAGCCCTCAGCCCCCCAGGGCCCAATTTTGTGTCGTTCCTTTTGCCCGTGCCTTTTGGAAGCTCCCTGCGAGGCCCGGATGGGTAGTGGCCAGGGCTGTCTTATCTGTCCTGTAGCGTGTTGAGAGCTCTCCGTGCAAGTGACGAGGTGGGCGAGGACAGGAGCCGTGGCCTCGTTGCGTCCCTTTGCAGGAGTCTGGCTGTAATTGTCAGGAGAAGCAGCCAAAGAGAAGCCACCGTCCATTGCTGTGGGGAGCCCCAGCCTCCTTGCCTTCCCCCTGGGTGCCTGCTCCTCTCAGGTCTCACTCCCCTGCCCCCTCGTCTGGCAGTCTGGCTTGGCGCAGCCCTTTTTATCCCTTTGTGGGGCTAGTGGTGTCAGCAGCGCCTTTGTGACATGGAGCACCAGGAGCAGTCTGCTGGCTGTGATGTGGTGGCCGTGACATCAGCAGGGTGGGCTGGTGCCTGGAGTTGGTGCTGCATCCGTGTGATCCCGCTTTTCCAGCAGTCCAGTGAGAAAGCGCAGTTCAATAAACGATGCAATGCACTAGAAGAGAAGAAGTGGTAGTGCTGGGGATGGAAAGGAGGAGGCTGTAGGATGAGGGTACAGAGCAGCAGCTCGGCAAAGGTTAAAAGAGAACTAAAAGAGAACAGCAGGTGGTAGCCACGGCCCTGTTTTGAAGCTTTGGGTGGTACTTGCTGCTGAGAGTGGTGGGTTTGAGGGCTTTTCTGGAAGAAAGACGCTTGTTGAGTTTTCGGAAGGTGGTCTTTCACACCTTTGGCATTGAAGACGTGGCCCAGTGTGGAAGCGTGCGCCCACGAGTGGCTGGCAATGCTGAGGGTGTCTCTGCGTGGAGCGTGGGAATTGCGCCTGTCTTGCTGTGAAAGGCTGCAAAGCTGAGAATGTCCGTGGCTGCGTGTTCCCTCCAGTTGCTTGTGGGACGGTGACATGTTAGAGAATGGGGTGGGTGGTGGGGCTCTCCCTTTGCCCACGAGTGTGCGCACCTCCTGGCTGTCTGTAGGACGAGGATGGGGTACAGATACGGTGGTTCTTGCGGAGCTCGCTTTGGCCATGGCTGCGAGCACCGTTGATTTGCCTGCGGGACCTGGAGGGGGTCGAGATAGGGTGGGTGGTGCGGCTCTCTCCTTGCCCACAAGGGTGGGCACCTCCTGGCTGTCTGTAGGACGCGGATGGGGTACAGATAGAGTGGTTCTTGCGGAGCTCCCTTTGGCCATGGCTGTGAGCACCTTTGATCTGCCTGTGGGACCTGGATGGGGTCGAGATAGGGTGGGTGGTGCGGCTCTCTCCTTGCCCACAGGGCTGGGCACATCCTGGCTGTCTGTAGGACGAGGATGGGGTACAGACACGGTGGTTCTTGCGGAGCTCCCTTTGACAATGGCTGCGAGCACCTTTGATCTGCCTGTGGGACCCGGATGGGGTCGAGATAGGGTGGGAGGTGCGGCTGTGTCCTTGCCCACAAGGGTGGGCACCTCCTGGCTGTCTGTAGGACGAGGATGGGGTACAGATACGGTGGGTCTTGCGGAGCTCCCTTTCTCCACGGCTGCGAGCACCTAGGATCTGCCTGCGGGACCTGGATGGGGTCGAGATAGGGTGGCTGCTGCGGCTGTGTCCTTGCCCACAGGGGTGGGCTCCTCCTGGCTGTCTGTAGGATGAGGATGGGTACAGATACGGTGGCTTTTTCAGAGCCTGTAAGTCTTTGCTAGCCCATCTTGTTGTCTGCCAGTCTGGTCTGGTGCAGCCCCTTTTCTAGCGTTCCGCAGCCAGCCGTGTGTCCAACCCCTTTCCGACGTGGACCACCAGGCGTAGTCTGCTGGCTGTGACATGGCCATGGCTGTTGCCAGGATGTCTGTTTCGGGAGCAGCCCTCAGCCCCCCAGGGCACAATTTTGTGTCGTTCCTTTTGCCCGTGCCTTTTGGAAGCTCCCTGCGAGGTCCGGATGGGTAGTGGCCAGGGCTGTCTTAGCTGTCCTGTAGCGTGTTGAGAGCTCTCCGTGCAAGTGACGAGGTGGGCGAGGACAGGAGCCGTGGCCTCGTTGCGTCCCTTTGCAGGAGTCTGGCTGTAATTGTCAGGAGAAGCAGCCAAAGAGAAGCCACCGTCCATTGCTGTGGGGAGCCCCAGCCTCCTTGCCTTCCCCCTGGGTGCCTGGTCCTCTCAGGTCTCACTCCCCTGCCCCCTCGTCTGGCAGTCTGGCTTGGCGCAGCCCTTCTTATCGCTTTGTGGAGCTAGTGGTGTCAGCAGCGCCTTTGTGACATGGAGCACCAGGAGCAGTCTGCTGGCTGTGATGTGGTGGCCGTGACATCAGCAGGGTGGGCTGGTGCCTGGAGTTGGTGCTGCATCCGTGTGATCCCGCTTTTCCAGCAGTCCAGTGAGAAAGCGCAGTTCAATAAACGATGCAATGCACTAGGAGAGAAGAAGTGGTAGTGCTGGGGATGGAAAGGAGGAGGCTGTAGGATGAGGGTACAGAGCAGCAGCTCGGCAAAGGTTAAAAGAGAACTAAAAGAGAACAGCAGGTAGTAGCCACGGCCCTGTTTTGAAGCTTTGGTTGGTACTTGCTGCTGAGAGTGGTGGGTTTGAGGGCTTTTCTGGAAGAAAGACGCTTGTTGAGTTTTCGGAAGGTGGTCTTTCACACCTTTGGCATTGAAGACGTGGCCCAGTGTGGAAGCGTGCGCCCACGAGTGGCTGGCAATGCTGAGGGTGTCTCTGCGTGGAGCGTGGGAATTGCGCCTGTCTTGCTGTGAAAGGCTGCAAAGCTGAGAATGTCCGTGGCTGCGTGTTCCCTCCAGTTGCTTGTGGGACGGTGACATGTTACAGAATGGGGTGGGTGGTGGGGCTCTCCCTTTGCCCACGAGTGTGCGCACCTCCTGGCTGTCTGTAGGACGAGGATGGGGTACAGATACGGTGGTTCTTGCGGAGCTCGCTTTGGCCATGGCTGCGAGCACCGTTGATTTGCCTGCGGGACCTGGAGGGGGTCGAGATAGGGTGGGTGGTGCGGCTCTCTCCTTGCCCACAAGGGTGGACACCTCCTGGCTGTCTGTAGGACGCGGATGGGGTACAGATAGAGTGGTTCTTGCGGAGGTCCCTTTGGCCATGGCTGCGAGCACCTTTGATCTGCCTGTGGGACCTGGATGGGGTCGAGATAGGGTGGGTGGTGCGGCTCTCTCCTTGCCCACAGGGCTGGGCACCTCCTGGCTGTCGGTAGGACGAGGATGGGGTACAGATACGGTGGTTCTTGCGGAGCTCCCTTTGACAATGGCTGCGAGCACCTTTGATCTGCCTGTGGGACCCGGATGGGGTCGAGATACGGTGGGAGGTGCGGCTGTGTCCTTGCCCACAAGGGTGGGCACCTCCTGGCTGTCTGTGGGACGAGGATGGGGTACAGATACGGTGGGTGTTGCGGAGCTCCCTTTCTCCACGGCTGCGAGCACCTAGGATCTGCCTGCGGGACCTGGATGGGGTCGAGATAGGGTGGCTGCTGCGGCTGTCTCCTTGCCCACAGGGGTGGGCTCCTCCTGGCTGTCTGTAGGATGAGGATGGGTACAGATACGGTGGCTTTTTCAGAGCCTGTAAGTCTTTGCTAGCCCGTCTTGTTGTCTGCCAGTCTGGTCTGGTGCAGCCCCTTTTCTAGCGTTCCGCAGCCAGCCGTGTGTCCAACCCCTTTCCGACGTGGACCACCAGGCGTAGTCTGCTGGCTGTGACATGGCCATGGCTGTTGCCAGGATGTCTGTTTCGGGAGCAGCCCTCAGCCCCCCAGGGCACAGTTTTGTGTCGTTCCTTTTGCCCGTGCCTTTTGGAAGCTCCCTGCGAGGCCCGGATGGGTAGTGGCCAGGGCTGTCTTAGCTGTCCTGTAGCGTGTTGAGAGCTCTCCGTGCAAGTGACGAGGTGGGCGAGGACAGGAGCCGTGGCCTCGTTGCGTCCCTTTGCAGGAGTCTGGCTGTAATTGTCAGGAGAAGCAGCCAAAGAGAAGCCACCGTCCATTGCTGTGGGGAGCCCCAGCCTCCTTGCCTTCCCCCTGGGTGCCTGGTCCTCTCAGGTCTCACTCCCCTGCCCCCTCGTCTGGCAGTCTGGCTTGGCGCAGCCCTTTTTATCCCTTTGTGGGGCTAGTGGTGTCAGCAGCGCCTTTGTGACATGGAGCACCAGGAGCAGTCTGCTGGCTGTGATGTGGTGGCCGTGACATCAGCAGGGTGGGCTGGTGCCTGGAGTTGGTGCTGCATCCGTGTGATCCCGCTTTTCCAGCAGTCCAGTGAGAAAGCGCAGTTCAATAAACGATGCAATGCACTAGAAGAGAAGAAGTGGTAGTGCTGGGGATGGAAAGGAGGAGGCTGTAGGATGAGGGTACAGAGCAGCAGCTCGGCAAAGGTTAAAAGAGAACTAAAAGAGAACAGCAGGTAGTAGCCACGGCCCTGTTTTGAAGCTTTGGTTGGTACTTGCTGCTGAGAGTGGTGGGTTTGAGGGCTTTTCTGGAAGAAAGACGCTTGTTGAGTTTTCGGAAGGTGGTCTTTCACACCTTTGGCATTGAAGACGTGGCCCAGTGTGGAAGCGTGCGTCCACGAGTGGCTGGCAATGCTGAGGGTGTCTCTGCGTGGAGCGTGGGAATTGCGCCTGTCTTGCTGTGAAAGGCTGCAAAGCTGAGAATGTCCGTGGCTGCGTGTTCCCTCCAGTTGCTTGTGGGACGGTGACATGTTACAGAATGGGGTGGGTGGTGGGGCTCTCCCTTTGCCCACGAGTGTGCGCACCTCCTGGCTGTCTGTAGGACGAGGATGGGGTACAGATACGGTGGTTCTTGCGGAGCTCCCTTTGACAATGGCTGCGAGCACCTTTGATCTGCCTGTGGGACCTGGATGGGGTCGAGATAGGGTGGGAGGTGCGGCTGTGTCCTTGCCCACAAGGGTGGGCACCTCCTGGCTGTCTGTAGGACGAGGATGGGGTACAGATACGGTGGTTCTTGCGGAGCTCCCTTTCTCCATGGCTGCGAGCACCTAGGATCTGCCTGCGGGACCTGGATGGGGTCGAGATAGGGTGGCTGCTGCGGCTGTCTCCTTGCCCACAGGGGTGGGCTCCTCCTGGCTGTCTGTAGGACGAGGATGGGGTACAGATACGGTGGTTCTTGCGGAGCTCCCTTTCTCCATGGCTGCGAGCACCTAGGATCTGCCTGCGGGACCTGGATGGGGTCGAGATAGGGTGGCTGCTGCGGCTGTCTCCTTGCCCACAGGGGTGGGCTCCTCCTGGCTGTCTGTAGGATGAGGATGGGTACAGATACGGTGGCTTTTTCAGAGCCTGTAAGTCTTTGCTAGCCCGGCTTGTCGTCTGCCAGTCTGGTCTGGTGCAGCCCCTTTTCTAGCGTTCCGCAGCCAGCCGTGTGTCCAACCCCTTTCCCACGTGGACCACCAGGCGTAGTCTGCTGGCTGTGACATGGCCATGGCTGTTGCCAGGATGTCTGTTTCGGGAGCAGCCCTCAGCCCCCCAGGGCACAATTTTGTGTCGTTCCTTTTGCCCGTGCCTTTTGGAAGCTCCCTGCGAGGCCCGGATGGGTAGTGGCCAGGGCTGTCTTAGCTGTCCTGTAGCGTGTTGAGAGCTCTCCGTGCAAGTGACGAGGTGGGCGAGGACAGGAGCCGTGGCCTCGTTGCGTCCCTTTGCAGGAGTCTGGCTGTAATTGTCAGGAGAAGCAGCCAAAGAGAAGCCACCGTCCATTGCTGTGGGGAGCCCCAGCCTCCTTGCCTTCCCCCTGGGTGCCTGGTCCTCTCAGGTCTCAGTCCCCTGCCCCCTCGTCTGGCAGTCTGGCTTGGCGCAGCCCTTTTTATCCCTTTGTGGGGCTAGTGGTGTCAGCAGCGCCTTTGTGACATGGAGCACCAGGAGCAGTCTGCTGGCTGTGATGTGGTGGCCGTGACATCAGCAGGGTGGGCTGGTGCCTGGAGTTGGTGCTGCATCCGTGTGATCCCGCTTTTCCAGCAGTCCAGTGAGAAAGCGCAGTTCAATAAACGATGCAATGCACTAGAAGAGAAGAAGTGGTAGTGCTGGGGATGGAAAGGAGGAGGCTGTAGGATGAGGGTACAGAGCAGCAGCTCGGCAAAGGTTAAAAGAGAACTAAAAGCAGCAGGTAGTGGCCACGGCCCTGTTTTGAAGCTTTGGGTGGTACTTGCTGCTGAGAGTGGTGGGTTTGAGGGCTTTTCTGGAAGAAAGACGCTTGTTGAGTTTTCGGAAGGTGCTCTTTCACACCTTTGGCATTGAAGACGTGGCCCAGTGTGGAAGCGTGCGTCCACGAGTGGCTGGCAATGCTGAGGGTGTCTCTGCGTGGAGCGTGGGAATTGCGCCTGTCTTGCTGTGAAAGGCTGCAAAGCTGAGAATGTCCGTGGCTGCGTGTTCCCTCCAGTTGCTTGTGGGACGGTGACATGTTACAGAATGGGGTGGGTGGTGGGGCTCTCCCTTTGCCCACGAGCGTGCGCACCTCCTGGCTGTCTGTAGGACGAGGATGGGGTACAGATACGGTGGTTCTTGCGGAGCTCGCTTTGGCCATGGCTGCGAGCACCGTTGATTTGCCTGCGGGACCTGGAGGGGGTCGAGATAGGGTGGGTGGTGCGGCTCTCTCCTTGCCCACAAGGGTGGGCACCTCCTGGCTGTCTGTAGGACGAGGATGGGTTACAGATAGAGTGGGTCTTGCGGAGGTCCCTTTGGCCATGGCTGCGAGCACCTTTGATCTGCCTGTGGGACCTGGATGGGGTCGAGATAGGGTGGGTGGTGCGGCTCTCTCCTTGCCCACAGGGCTGGGCACATCCTGGCTGTCGGTAGGACGAGGATGGGGTACAGATACGGTGGTTCTTGCGGAGCTCGCTTTGGCCATGGCTGCGAGCACCGTTGATTTGCCTGCGGGACCTGGAGGGGGTCGAGATAGGGTGGGTGGTGCGGCTCTCTCCTTGCCCACAAGGGTGGGCACCTCCTGGCTGTCTGTAGGACGAGGATGGGTTACAGATAGAGTGGGTCTTGCGGAGGTCCCTTTGGCCATGGCTGCGAGCACCTTTGATCTGCCTGTGGGACCTGGATGGGGTCGAGATAGGGTGGGTGGTGCGGCTCTCTCCTTGCCCACAGGGGTGGGCACATCCTGGCTGTCGGTAGGACGAGGATGGGGTACAGATACGGTGGTTCTTGCGGAGCTCCCTTTGTCCATGGCTGCGAGCACCTTTGATCTGCCTGTGGGACCTGGATGGGGTCGAGATAGGGTGGGAGGTGCGGCTGTGTCCTTGCCCACAAGGGTGGGCACCTCCTGGCTGTCTGTAGGACGAGGATGGGGTACAGATACGGTGGGTCTTGCGGAGTTCCCTTTCTCCATGGCTGCGAGCACCTAGGATCTGCCTGCGGGACCTGGATGGGGTCGAGATAGGGTGGCTGCTGCGGCTGTCTCCTTGCCCACAGGGGTGGGCTCCTCCTGGCTGTCTGTAGGATGAGGATGGGTACAGATACGGTGGCTTTTTCAGAGCCTGTAAGTCTTTGCTAGCCCGTCTTGTTGTCTGCCAGTCTGGTCTGGTGCAGCCCCTTTTCTAGCGTTCCGCAGCCAGCCGTGTGTCCAACCCCTTTCCCACGTGGACCACCAGGCGTAGTCTGCTGGCTGTGACATGGCCATGGCTGTTGCCAGGATGTCTGTTTCGGCAGCAGCCCTCAGCCCCCCAGGACCCAATTTTGTGTCGTTCCTTTTGCCCGTGCCTTTTGGAAGCTCCCTGCGAGGCCCGGATGGGTAGTGGCCAGGGCTGTCTTACCTGTCCTGTAGCGTGTTGAGAGCTCTCCGTGCAAGTGACGAGGTGGGCGAGGACAGGAGCCGTGGCCTCGTTGCGTCCCTTTGCAGGAGTCTGGCTGTAATTGTCAGGAGAAGCAGCCAAAGAGAAGCCACCGTCCATTGCTGTGGGGAGCCCCAGCCTCCTTGCCTTCCCCCTGGGTGCCTGCTCCTCTCAGGTCTCACTCCCCTGCCCCCTCGTCTGGCAGTCTGGCTTGGCGCAGCCCTTTTTATCCTTTTGTGGGGCTAGTGGTGTCAGCAGCGCCTTTGTGACATGGAGCACCAGGAGCAGTCTGCTGGCTGTGATGTGGTGGCCGTGACATCAGCAGGGTGGGCTGGTGCCTGGAGTTGGTGCTGCATCCGTGTGATCCCGCTTTTCCAGCAGTCCAGTGAGAAAGTGCAGTTCAATAAACGATGCAATGCACTAGGAGAGAAGAAGTGGTAGTGCTGGGGATGGAAAGGAGGAGGCTGTAGGATGAGGGTACAGAGCAGCAGCTCGGCAAAGGTTAAAAGAGAACTAAAAGCAGCAGGTAGTGGCCACGGCCCTGTTTTGAAGCTTTGGGTGGTACTTGCTGCTGAGAGTGGTGGGTTTGAGGGCTTTTCTGGAAGAAAGACGCTTGTTGAGTTTTCGGAAGGTGGTCTTTCACACCTTTGGCATTGAAGACGTGGCCCAGTGTGGAAGCGTGCGTCCACGAGTGGCTGGCAATGCTGAGGGTGTCTCTGCGTGGAGCGTGGGAATTGCGCCTGTCTTGCTGTGAAAGGCTGCAAAGCTGAGAATGTCCGTGGCTGCGTGTTCCCTCCAGTTGCTTGTGGGACGGTGACATGTTACAGAATGGGGTGGGTGGTGGGGCTCTCCCTTTGCCCACGAGTGTGCGCACCTCCTGGCTGTCTGTAGGACGAGGATGGGGTACAGATACGGTGGGTCTTGCGGAGCTCGCTTTGGCCATGGCTGCGAGCACCGTTGATTTGCCTGCGGGACCTGGATGGGGTCGAGATAGGGTGGGTGGTGCGGCTCTCTCCTTGCCCACAAGGGTGGGCACCTCCTGGCTGTCTGTAGGACGCAGATGGGGTACAGATAGAGTGGTTCTTGCGGAGCTCCCTTTGGCCATGGCTGTGAGCACCTTTGATCTGCCTGTGGGACCTGGATGGGGTCGAGATAGCGTGGGTGGTGCGGCTCTCTCCTTGCTCACAGGGCTGGGCACATCCTGGCTGTCGGTAGGACGAGGATGGGGTACAGATACGGTGGTTCTTGCGGAGCTCCCTTTGACAATGGCTGCGAGCACCTTTGATCTGCCTGTGGGACCTGGATGGGGTCGAGATAGGGTGGGAGGTGCGGCTGTGTCCTTGCCCACAAGGGTGGGCACCTCCTGGCTGTCTGTAGGACGAGGATGGGGTACAGATACGGTGGGTCTTGCGGAGCTCCCTTTCTCCATGGCTGCGAGCAGCTAGGATCTGCCTGCGGGACCTGGATGGGGTCGAGATAGGGTGGCTGCTGTGGCTGTCTCCTTGCCCACAGGGGTGGGCTCCTCCTGGCTGTCTGTAGGATGAGGATGGGTACAGATACGGTGGCTTTTTCAGAGCCTATAAGTCTTTGCTAGCCCGTCTTGTCGTCTGCCAGTCTGGTCTGGTGCAGCCCCTTTTCTAGCGTTCCGCAGCCAGCCGTGTGTCCAACCCCTTTCCCACGTGGACCACCAGGCGTAGTCTGCTGGCTGTGACATGGCCATGGCTGTTGCCAGGATGTCTGTTTCGGGAGCAGCCCTCAGCCCCCCAGGGCCCAATTTTGTGTCGTTCCTTTTGCCCGTGCCTTTTGGAAGCTCCCTGCGAGGCCCGGATGGGTAGTGGCCAGGGCTATCTTACCTGTCCTGTAGCGTGTTGAGAGCTCTCCGTGCAAGTGACGAGGTGGGCGAGGACAGGAGCCGTGGCCTCGTTGCGTCCCTTTGCAGGAGTCTGGCTGTAATTGTCAGGAGAAGCAGCCAAAGAGAAGCCACCGTCCATTGCTGTGGGGAGCCCCAGCCTCCTTGCCTTCCCCCTGGGTGCCTGGTCCTCTCAGGTCTCACTCCCCTGCCCCCTCGTCTGGCAGTCTGGCTTGGCGCAGCCCTTTTTATCCCTTTGTGGGGCTAGTGGTGTCAGCAGCGCCTTTGTGACATGGAGCACCAGGAGCAGTCTGCTGGCTGTGATGTGGTGGCCGTGACATCAGCAGGGTGGGCTGGTGCCTGGAGTTGGTGCTGCATCCGTGTGATCCCGCTTTTCCAGCAGTCCAGTGAGAAAGCGCAGTTCAATAAACGATGCAATGCACTAGAAGAGAAGAAGTGGTAGTGCTGGGGATGGAAAGGAGGAGGCTGTAGGATGAGGGTACAGAGCAGCAGCTCGGCAAAGGTTAAAAGAGAACTAAAAGAGAACAGCAGGTGGTAGCCACGGCCCTGTTTTGAAGCTTTGGGTGGTACTTGCTGCTGAGAGTGGTGGGTTTGAGGGCTTTTCTGGAAGAAAGACGCTTGTTGAGTTTTCGGAAGGTGGTCTTTCACACCTTTGGCATTGAAGACGTGGCCCAGTGTGGAAGCGTGCGTCCACGAGTGGCTGGCAATGCTGAGGGTGTCTCTGCGTGGAGCGTGGGAATTGCGCCTGTCTTGCTGTGAAAGGCTGCAAAGCTGAGAATGTCCGTGGCTGCGTGTTCCCTCCAGTTGCTTGTGGGACGGTGACATGTTACAGAATGGGGTGGGTGGTGGGGCTCTCCCTTTGCCCACGAGTGTGCGCACCTCCTGGCTGTCTGTAGGACGAGGATGGGGTACAGATACGGTGGTTCTTGCGGAGCTCGCTTTGGCCATGGCTGCGAGCACCGTTGATTTGCCTGCGGGACCTGGATGGGGTCGAGATAGGGTGGGTGGTGCGGCTCTCTCCTTGCCCACAAGGGTGGGCACCTCCTGGCTGTCTGTAGGACGCAGATGGGGTACAGATAGAGTGGTTCTTGCGGAGCTCCCTTTGGCCATGGCTGTGAGCACCTTTGATCTGCCTGTGGGACCTGGATGGGGTCGAGATAGCGTGGGTGGTGCGGCTCTCTCCTTGCTCACAGGGCTGGGCACATCCTGGCTGTCGGTAGGACGAGGATGGGGTACAGATACGGTGGTTCTTGCGGAGCTCCCTTTGACAATGGCTGCGAGCACCTTTGATCTGCCTGTGGGACCTGGATGGGGTCGAGATAGGGTGGGAGGTGCGGCTGTGTCCTTGCCCACAAGGGTGGGCACCTCCTGGCTGTCTGTAGGACGAGGATGGGGTACAGATACGGTGGGTCTTGCGGAGCTCCCTTTCTCCATGGCTGCGAGCAGCTAGGATCTGCCTGCGGGACCTGGATGGGGTCGAGATAGGGTGGCTGCTGTGGCTGTCTCCTTGCCCACAGGGGTGGGCTCCTCCTGGCTGTCTGTAGGATGAGGATGGGTACAGATACGGTGGCTTTTTCAGAGCCTATAAGTCTTTGCTAGCCCGTCTTGTCGTCTGCCAGTCTGGTCTGGTGCAGCCCCTTTTCTAGCGTTCCGCAGCCAGCCGTGTGTCCAACCCCTTTCCCACGTGGACCACCAGGCGTAGTCTGCTGGCTGTGACATGGCCATGGCTGTTGCCAGGATGTCTGTTTCGGGAGCAGCCCTCAGCCCCCCAGGGCCCAATTTTGTGTCGTTCCTTTTGCCCGTGCCTTTTGGAAGCTCCCTGCGAGGCCCGGATGGGTAGTGGCCAGGGCTATCTTACCTGTCCTGTAGCGTGTTGAGAGCTCTCCGTGCAAGTGACGAGGTGGGCGAGGACAGGAGCCGTGGCCTCGTTGCGTCCCTTTGCAGGAGTCTGGCTGTAATTGTCAGGAGAAGCAGCCAAAGAGAAGCCACCGTCCATTGCTGTGGGGAGCCCCAGCCTCCTTGCCTTCCCCCTGGGTGCCTGGTCCTCTCAGGTCTCACTCCCCTGCCCCCTCGTCTGGCAGTCTGGCTTGGCGCAGCCCTTTTTATCCCTTTGTGGGGCTAGTGGTGTCAGCAGCGCCTTTGTGACATGGAGCACCAGGAGCAGTCTGCTGGCTGTGATGTGGTGGCCGTGACATCAGCAGGGTGGGCTGGTGCCTGGAGTTGGTGCTGCATCCGTGTGATCCCGCTTTTCCAGCAGTCCAGTGAGAAAGCGCAGTTCAATAAACGATGCAATGCACTAGAAGAGAAGAAGTGGTAGTGCTGGGGATGGAAAGGAGGAGGCTGTAGGATGAGGGTACAGAGCAGCAGCTCGGCAAAGGTTAAAAGAGAAACAAAAGCAGCAGGTGGTGGCCACGGCCCTGTTTTGAAGCTTTGGGTGGTACTTGCTGCTGAGAGTGGTGGGTTTGAGGGCTTTTCTGGAAGAAAGACGCTTGTTGAGTTTTCGGAAGGTGGTCTTTCACACCTTTGGCATTGAAGACGTGGCCCAGTGTGGAAGCGTGCGTCCACGAGTGGCTGGCAATGCTGAGGGTGTCTCTGCGTGGAGCGTGGGAATTGCGCCTGTCTTGCTGTGAAAGGCTGCAAAGCTGAGAATGTCCGTGGCTGCGTGTTCCCTCCAGTTGCTTGTGGGACGGTGACATGTTACAGAATGGGGTGGGTGGTGGGGCTCTCCCTTTGCCCACGAGTGTGCGCACCTCCTGGCTGTCTGTAGGACGAGGATGGGGTACAGATACGGTGGTTCTTGCGGAGCTCGCTTTGGCCATGGCTGCGAGCACCGTTGATTTGCCTGCGGGACCTGGAGGGGGTCGAGATAGGGTGGGTGGTGCGGCTCTCTCCTTGCCCACAAGGGTGGACACCTCCTGGCTGTCTGTAGGACGCGGATGGGGTACAGATAGAGTGGTTCTTGCGGAGCTCCCTTTGGCCATGGCTGTGAGCACCTTTGATCTGCCTGTGGGACCTGGATGGGGTCGAGATAGGGTGGGTGGTGCGGCTCTCTCCTTGCCCACAGGGCTGGGCACATCCTGGCTGTCGGTAGGACGAGGATGGGGTACAGATACGGTGGTTCTTGCGGAGCTCCCTTTGTCCATGGCTGCGAGCACCTTTGATCTGCCTGTGGGACCTGGATGGGGTCGAGATAGGGTGGGAGGTGCGGCTGTGTCCTTGCCCACAAGGGTGGGCACCTCCTGGCTGTCTGTAGGACGAGGATGGGGTACAGATACGGTGGGTCTTGCGGAGTTCCCTTTCTCCATGGCTGCGAGCACCTAGGATCTGCCTGCGGGACCTGGATGGGGTCGAGATAGGGTGGCTGCTGCGGCTGTCTCCTTGCCCACAGGGGTGGGCTCCTCCTGGCTGTCTGTAGGATGAGGATGGGTACAGATACGGTGGCTTTTTCAGAGCCTGTAAGTCTTTGCTAGCCCGTCTTGTTGTCTGCCAGTCTGGTCTGGTGCAGCCCCTTTTCTAGCGTTCCGCAGCCAGCCGTGTGTCCAACCCCTTTAACACGTGGACCACCAGGCGTAGTCTGCTGGCTGTGACATGGCCATGGCTGTTGCCAGGATGTCTGTTTCGGGAGCAGCCCTCAGCCCCCCAGGGCACAATTTTGTGTCGTTCCTTTTGCCCGTGTCTTTTGGAAGCTCCCTGCGAGGCCCGGATGGGTAGTGGCCAGGGCTGTCTTAGCTGTCCTGTAGCGTGTTGAGAGCTCTCCGTGCAAGTGACGAGGTGGGCGAGGACAGGAGCCGTGGCCTCGTTGCGTCCCTTTGCAGGAGTCTGGCTGTAATTGTCAGGAGAAGCAGCCAAAGAGAAGCCACCGTCCATTGCTGTGGGGAGCCCCAGCCTCCTTGCCTTCCCCCTGGGTGCCTGGTCCTCTCAGGTCTCACTCCCCTGCCCCCTCGTCTGGCAGTCTGGCTTGGCGCAGCCCTTTTTATCCTTTTGTGGGGCTAGTGGTGTCAGCAGCGCCTTTGTGACATGGAGCACCAGGAGCAGTCTGCTGGCTGTGATGTGGTGGCCGTGACATCAGCAGGGTGGGCTGGTGCCTGGAGTTGGTGCTGCATCCGTGTGATCCCGCTTTTCCAGCAGTCCAGTGAGAAAGTGCAGTTCAATAAACGATGCAATGCACTAGGAGAGAAGAAGTGGTAGTGCTGGGGATGGAAAGGAGGAGGCTGTAGGATGAGGGTACAGAGCAGCAGCTCGGCAAAGGTTAAAAGAGAACTAAAAGAGAACAGCAGGTAGTAGCCACGGCCCTGTTTTGAAGCTTTGGGTGGTACTTGCTGCTGAGAGTGGTGGGTTTGAGGGCTTTTCTGGAAGAAAGACGCTTGTTGAGTTTTCGGAAGGTGGTCTTTCACACCTTTGGCATTGAAGACGTGGCCCAGTGTGGAAGCGTGCGTCCACGAGTGGCTGGCAATGCTGAGGGTGTCTCTGCGTGGAGCGTGGGAATTGCGCCTGTCTTGCTGTGAAAGGCTGCAAAGCTGAGAATGTCCGTGGCTGCGTGTTCCCTCCAGTTGCTTGTGGGACGGTGACATGTTACAGAATGGGGTGGGTGGTGGGGCTCTCCCTTTGCCCACGAGTGTGCGCACCTCCTGGCTGTCTGTAGGACGAGGATGGGGTACAGATACGGTGGTTCTTGCGGAGCTCGCTTTGGCCATGGCTGCGAGCACCGTTGATTTGCCTGCGGGACCTGGATGGGGTCGAGATAGGGTGGGTGGTGCGGCTCTCTCCTTGCCCACAAGGGTGGGCACCTCCTGGCTGTCAGTAGGACGCAGATGGGGTACAGATAGAGTGGTTCTTGCGGAGCTCCCTTTGGCCATGGCTGTGAGCACCTTTGATCTGCCTGTGGGACCTGGTTGGGGTCGAGATAGGGTGGGTGGTGCGGCTCTCTCCTTGCCCACAGGGCTGGGCACATCCTGGCTGTCGGTAGGACGAGGATGGGGTACAGATACGGTGGTTCTTGCGGAGCTCCCTTTGACAATGGCTGCGAGCACCTTTGATCTGCCTGTGGGACCTGGATGGGGTCGAGATAGGGTGGGAGGTGCAGCTGTGTCCTTGCCCACAAGGGTGGGCACCTCCTGGCTGTCTGTAGGATGAGGATGGGGTACAGATACGGTGGGTCTTGCGGAGCTCCCTTTCTCCATGGCTGCGAGCACCTAGGATCTGCCTGCGGGACCTGGATGGGGTCGAGATAGGGTGGGAGGTGCGGCTGTGTCCTTGCCCACAGGGGTGGGCTCCTCCTGGCTGTCCGTAGGATGAGGATGGGTACAGATACGGTGGCTTTTTCAGAGCCTGTAAGTCTTTGCTAGCCCGGCTTGTCGTCTGCCAGTCTGGTCTGGTGCAGCCCCTTTTCTAGCGTTCCGCAGCCAGCCGTGTGTCCAACCCCTTTCCGACGTGGACCACCAGGCGTAGTCTGCTGGCTGTGACATGGCCATGGCTGTTGCCAGGATGTCTGTTTCGAGTGCAGCCCTCAGCCCCCCAGGGCACAGTTTTGTGTCGTTCCTTTTGCCCGTGCCTTTTGGAAGCTCCCTGCGAGGCCCGGATGGGTAGTGGCCAGGGCTGTCTTAGCTGTCCTGTAGCGTGTTGAGAGCTCTCCGTGCAAGTGACGAGGTGGGCGAGGACAGGAGCCGTGGCCTCGTTGCGTCCCTTTGCAGGAGTCTGGCTGTAATTGTCAGGAGAAGCAGCCAAAGAGAAGCCACCGTCCATTGCTGTGGGGAGCCCCAGCCTCCTTGCCTTCCCCTGGGTGCCTGGTCCTCTCAGGTCTCACTCCCCTGCCCCCTCGTCTGGCAGTCTGGCTTGGCGCAGCCCTTTTTATCCCTTTGTGGGGCTAGTGGTTTCAGCAGCGCCTTTGTGACATGGAGCACCAGGAGCAGTCTGCTGGCTGTGATGTGGTGGCCGTGACATCAGCCCGGTGGGCTGGTGCCCGGAGTTGGTGCTGCATCCGTGTGATCCCGCTTTTCCAGCAGTCCAGTGAGAAAGCGCAGTTCAATAAACGATGCAATGCACTAGAAGAGAAGAAGTGGTAGGGCTGGGGATGGAAAGGAGGAGGCTGTAGGATGAGGGTACAGAGCAGCAGCTCGGCAAAGGTTAAAAGAGAACTAAAAGAGAACAGCAGGTGGTAGCCACGGCCCTGTTTTGAAGCTTTGGGTGGTACTGGCTGCTGAGAGTGGTGGGTTTGAGGGCTTTTCTGGAAGAAAGACGCTTGTTGAGTTTTCGGAAGGTGCTCTTTCACACCTTTGGCATTGAAGACGTGGCCCAGTGTGGAAGCGTGCGTCCACGAGTGGCTGGCAATGCTGAGGGTGTCTCTGCGTGGAGCGTGGGAATTGCACCTGTCTTGCTGTGAAAGGCTGCAATGCTGAGAATGTCCGTGGCTGCGTGTTCCCTCCAGTTGCTTGTGGGACGGTGACATGTTAGAGAATGGGGTGGGTGGTGGGGCTCTCCCTTTGCCCACGAGTGTGCGCACCTCCTGGCTGTCTGTAGGACGAGGATGGGGTACAGATACGGTGGTTCTTGCGGAGCTCGCTTTGGCCATGGCTGCGAGCACCTTTGATCTGCCTGTGGGACCTGGATGGGGTCGAGATAGGGTGGGTGGTGCGGCTCTCTCCTTGCCCACAGGGCTGGGCACATCCTGGCTGTCGGTAGGACGAGGATGGGGTACAGATACGGTGGTTCTTGCGGAGCTCCCTTTGTCCATGGCTGCGAGCACCTTTGATCTGCCTGTGGGACCTGGATGGGGTCGAGATAGGGTGGGAGGTGCGGCTGTGTCCTTGCCCACAAGGGTGGGCACCTCCTGGCTGTCTGTAGGACGAGGATGTGGTACAGATACGGTGGTTCTTGCGGAGCTCCCTTTCTCCATGGCTGCGAGCACCTAGGATCTGCCTGCGGGACCTGGATGGGGTCGAGATAGGGTGGCTGCTGCGGCTGTCTCCTTGCCCACAGGGGTGGGCTCCTCCTGGCTGTCCGTAGGATGAGGATGGGTACAGATACGGTGGCTTTTTCAGAGCCTGTAAGTCTTTGCTAGCCCGGCTTGTCGTCTGCCAGTCTGGTCTGGTGCAGCCCCTTTTCTAGCGTTCCGCAGCCAGCCGTGTGTCCAACCCCTTTCCGACGTGGACCACCAGGCGTAGTCTGCTGGCTGTGACATGGCCATGGCTGTTGCCAGGATGTCTGTTTCGAGTGCAGCCCTCAGCCCCCCAGGGCACAATTTTGTGTCGTTCCTTTTGCCCGTGCCTTTTGGAAGCTCCCTGCGAGGCCCGGATGGGTAGTGGCCAGGGCTGTCTTAGCTGTCCTGTAGCGTGTTGAGAGCTCTCCGTGCAAGTGACGAGGTGGGCGAGGACAGGAGCCGTGGCCTCGTTGCGTCCCTTTGCAGGAGTCTGGCTGTAATTGTCAGGAGAAGCAGCCAAAGAGAAGCCACCGTCCATTGCTGTGGGGAGCCCCAGCCTCCTTGCCTTCCCCTGGGTGCCTGGTCCTCTCAGGTCTCACTCCCCTGCCCCCTCGTCTGGCAGTCTGGCTTGGCGCAGCCCTTTTTATCCCTTTGTGGGGCTAGTGGTGTCAGCAGCGCCTTTGTGACATGGAGCACCAGGAGCAGTCTGCTGGCTGTGATGTGGTGGCCGTGACATCAGCCCGGTGGGCTGGTGCCCGGAGTTGGTGCTGCATCCGTGTGATCCCGCTTTTCCAGCAGTCCAGTGAGAAAGCGCAGTTCAATAAACGATGCAATGCACTAGAAGAGAAGAAGTGGTAGTGCTGGGGATGGAAAGGAGGAGGCTGTAGGATGAGGGTACAGAGCAGCAGCTCGGCAAAGGTTAAAAGAGAACTAAAAGAGAACAGCAGGTGGTAGCCACGGCCCTGTTTTGAAGCTTTGGGTGGTACTTGTTGCTGAGAGTGGTGGGTTTGAGGGCTTTTCTGGAAGAAAGACGCTTGTTGAGTTTTCGGAAGGTGCTCTTTCACACCTTTGGCATTGAAGACGTGGCCCAGTGTGGAAGCGTGCGTCCACGAGTGGCTGGCAATGCTGAGGGTGTCTCTGCGTGGAGCGTGGGAATTGCGCCTGTCTTGCTGTGAAAGGCTGCAAAGCTGAGAATGTCCGTGGCTGCGTGTTCCCTCCAGTTGCTTGTGGGACGGTGACATGTTACAGAATGGGGTGGGTGGTGGGGCTATCCCTTTGCCCACGAGTGTGCGCACCTCCTGGCTGGCTGTAGGACGAGGATGGGGTACAGATACGGTGGTTCTTGCGGAGCTCGCTTTGGCCATGGCTGCGAGCACCGTTGATTTGCCTGCGGGACCTGGAGGGGGTCGAGATAGGGTGGGTGGTGCGGCTCTCTCCTTGCCCACACGGGTGGGCACCTCCTGGCTGTCTGTAGGACGCGGATGGGGTACAGATAGAGTGGTTCTTGCGGAGCTCCCTTTGGCCATGGCTGCGAGCACCTAGGATCTGCCTGCGGGACCTGGATGGGGTCGAGATAGGGTGGCTGCTGCGGCTGTCTCCTTGCCCATAGGGGTGGGCTCCTCCTGGCTGTCTGTAGGATGAGGATGGGTACAGATACGGTGGCTTTTTGAGAGCCTGTAAGTCTTTGCACGCCCATCTTGTCGTCTGCCAGTCTGGTCTGGTGCAGCCCCTTTTCTAGCGTTCCGCAGCCAGCCGTGTGTCTAACCCCTTTCCGACGTGGACCACCAGGTGTAGTCTGCTGGCTGTGTCATGGCCATGGCTGTTGCCAGGATGTCTGTTTCGGGAGCAGCCCTCAGCCCCCCAGGGCCCAATTTTGTGTCGTTCCTTTTGCCCGTGTCTTTTGGAAGCTCCCTGCGAGGCCCGGATGGGTAGTGGCCAGGGCTGTCTTAGCTGTCCTGTAGCGTGTTGAGAGCTCTCCGTGCAAGTGACGAGGTGGGCGAGGACAGGAGCCGTGGCCTCGTTGCGTCCCTTTGCAGGAGTCTGGCTGTAATTGTCAGGAGAAGCAGCCAAAGAGAAGCCACCGTCCATTGCTGTGGGGAGCCCCAGCCTCCTTGCCTTCCCCCTGGGTGCCTGGTCCTCTCAGGTCTCACTCCCCTGCCCCCTCGTCTGGCAGTCTGGCTTGGCGCAGCCCTTTTTATCCTTTTGTGGGGCTAGTGGTGTCAGCAGCGCCTTTGTGACATGGAGCACCAGGAGCAGTCTGCTGGCTGTGATGTGGTGGCCGTGACATCAGCAGGGTGGGCTGGTGCCGGGAGTTGGTGCTGCATCCGTGTGATCCCGCTTTTCCAGCAGTCCAGTGAGAAAGTGCAGTTCAATAAACGATGCAATGCACTAGGAGAGAAGAAGTGGTAGTGCTGGGGATGGAAAGGAGGAGGCTGTAGGATGAGGGTACAGAGCAGCAGCTCGGCAAAGGTTAAAAGAGAACTAAAAGAGAACAGCAGGTAGTAGCCACGGCCCTGTTTTGAAGCTTTGGGTGGTACTTGCTGATGAGAGTGGTGGGTTTGAGGGCTTTTCTGGAAGAAAGATGCTTGTTGAGTTTTCGGAAGGTGGTCTTTCACACCTTTGGCATTGAAGACGTGGCCCAGTGTGGAAGCGTGCGTCCACGAGTGGCTGGCAATGCTGAGGGTGTCTCTGCGTGGAGCGTGGGAATTGCGCCTGTCTTGCTGTGAAAGGCTGCAAAGCTGAGAATGTCCGTGGCTGCGTGTTCCCTCCAGTTGCTTGTGGGACGGTGACATGTTACAGAATGGGGTGGGTGGTGGGGCTCTCCCTTTGCCCACGAGTGTGCGCACCTCCTGGCTGTCTGTAGGACGAGGATGGGGTACAGATACGGTGGTTCTTGCGGAGCTCGCTTTGGCCATGGCTGCGAGCACCGTTGATTTGCCTGCGGGACCTGGATGGGGTCGAGATAGGGTGGGTGGTGCGGCTCTCTCCTTGCCCACAAGGGTGGGCACCTCCTGGCTGTCAGTAGGACGCAGATGGGGTACAGATAGAGTGGTTCTTGCGGAGCTCCCTTTGGCCATGGCTGTGAGCACCTTTGATCTGCCTGTGGGACCTGGTTGGGGTCGAGATAGGGTGGGTGGTGCGGCTCTCTCCTTGCCCACAGGGCTGGGCACATCCTGGCTGTCGGTAGGACGAGGATGGGGTACAGATACGGTGGTTCTTGCGGAGCTCCCTTTGACAATGGCTGCGAGCACCTTTGATCTGCCTGTGGGACCTGGATGGGGTCGAGATAGGGTGGGAGGTGCAGCTGTGTCCTTGCCCACAAGGGTGGGCACCTCCTGGCTGTCTGTAGGATGAGGATGGGGTACAGATACGGTGGGTCTTGCGGAGCTCCCTTTCTCCATGGCTGCGAGCACCTAGGATCTGCCTGCGGGACCTGGATGGGGTCGAGATAGGGTGGGAGGTGCGGCTGTGTCCTTGCCCACAGGGGTGGGCTCCTCCTGGCTGTCCGTAGGATGAGGATGGGTACAGATACGGTGGCTTTTTCAGAGCCTGTAAGTCTTTGCTAGCCCGGCTTGTCGTCTGCCAGTCTGGTCTGGTGCAGCCCCTTTTCTAGCGTTCCGCAGCCAGCCGTGTGTCCAACCCCTTTCCGACGTGGACCACCAGGCGTAGTCTGCTGGCTGTGACATGGCCATGACTGTTGCCAGGATGTCTGTTTCGAGTGCAGCCCTCAGCCCCCCAGGGCACAGTTTTGTGTCGTTCCTTTTGCCCGTGCCTTTTGGAAGCTCCCTGCGAGGCCCGGATGGGTAGTGGCCAGGGCTGTCTTAGCTGTCCTGTAGCGTGTTGAGAGCTCTCCGTGCAAGTGACGAGGTGGGCGAGGACAGGAGCCGTGGCCTCGTTGCGTCCCTTTGCAGGAGTCTGGCTGTAATTGTCAGGAGAAGCAGCCAAAGAGAAGCCACCGTCCATTGCTGTGGGGAGCCCCAGCCTCCTTGCCTTCCCCTGGGTGCCTGGTCCTCTCAGGTCTCACTCCCCTGCCCCCTCGTCTGGCAGTCTGGCTTGGCGCAGCCCTTTTTATCCCTTTGTGGGGCTAGTGGTTTCAGCAGCGCCTTTGTGACATGGAGCACCAGGAGCAGTCTGCTGGCTGTGATGTGGTGGCCGTGACATCAGCCCGGTGGGCTGGTGCCCGGAGTTGGTGCTGCATCCGTGTGATCCCGCTTTTCCAGCAGTCCAGTGAGAAAGCGCAGTTCAATAAACGATGCAATGCACTAGAAGAGAAGAAGTGGTAGGGCTGGGGATGGAAAGGAGGAGGCTGTAGGATGAGGGTACAGAGCAGCAGCTCGGCAAAGGTTAAAAGAGAACTAAAAGAGAACAGCAGGTGGTAGCCACGGCCCTGTTTTGAAGCTTTGGGTGGTACTGGCTGCTGAGAGTGGTGGGTTTGAGGGCTTTTCTGGAAGAAAGACGCTTGTTGAGTTTTCGGAAGGTGCTCTTTCACACCTTTGGCATTGAAGACGTGGCCCAGTGTGGAAGCGTGCGTCCACGAGTGGCTGGCAATGCTGAGGGTGTCTCTGCGTGGAGCGTGGGAATTGCACCTGTCTTGCTGTGAAAGGCTGCAATGCTGAGAATGTCCGTGGCTGCGTGTTCCCTCCAGTTGCTTGTGGGACGGTGACATGTTAGAGAATGGGGTGGGTGGTGGGGCTCTCCCTTTGCCCACGAGTGTGCGCACCTCCTGGCTGTCTGTAGGACGAGGATGGGGTACAGATACGGTGGTTCTTGCGGAGCTCGCTTTGGCCATGGCTGCGAGCACCTTTGATCTGCCTGTGGGACCTGGATGGGGTCGAGATAGGGTGGGTGGTGCGGCTCTCTCCTTGCCCACAGGGCTGGGCACATCCTGGCTGTCGGTAGGACGAGGATGGGGTACAGATACGGTGGTTCTTGCGGAGCTCCCTTTGTCCATGGATGCGAGCACCTTTGATCTGCCTGTGGGACCTGGATGGGGTCGAGATAGGGTGGGAGGTGCGGCTGTGTCCTTGCCCACAAGGGTGGGCACCTCCTGGCTGTCTGTAGGACGAGGATGTGGTACAGATACGGTGGTTCTTGCGGAGCTCCCTTTCTCCATGGCTGCGAGCACCGAGGATCTGCCTGCGGGACCTGGATGGGGTCGAGATAGGGTGGCTGCTGCGGCTGTCTCCTTGCCCACAGGGGTGGGCTCCTCCTGGCTGTCCGTAGGATGAGGATGGGTACAGATACGGTGGCTTTTTCAGAGCCTGTAAGTCTTTGCTAGCCCGGCTTGTCGTCTGCCAGTCTGGTCTGGTGCAGCCCCTTTTCTAGCGTTCCGCAGCCAGCCGTGTGTCCAACCCCTTTCCGACGTGGACCACCAGGCGTAGTCTGCTGGCTGTGACATGGCCATGGCTGTTGCCAGGATGTCTGTTTCGAGTGCAGCCCTCAGCCCCCCAGGGCACAATTTTGTGTCGTTCCTTTTGCCCGTGCCTTTTGGAAGCTCCCTGCGAGGCCCGGATGGGTAGTGGCCAGGGCTGTCTTAGCTGTCCTGTAGCGTGTTGAGAGCTCTCCGTGCAAGTGACGAGGTGGGCGAGGACAGGAGCCGTGGCCTCGTTGCGTCCCTTTGCAGGAGTCTGGCTGTAATTGTCAGGAGAAGCAGCCAAAGAGAAGCCACCGTCCATTGCTGTGGGGAGCCCCAGCCTCCTTGCCTTCCCCCTGGGTGCCTGCTCCTCTCAGGTCTCACTCCCCTGCCCCCTCGTCTGGCAGTCTGGCTTGGCGCAGCCCTTTTTATCCCTTTGTGGGGCTAGTGGTGTCAGCAGCGCCTTTGTGACATGGAGCACCAGGAGCAGTCTGCTGGCTGTGATGTGGTGGCCGTGACATCAGCAGGGTGGGCTGGTGCCTGGAGTTGGTGCTGCATCCGTGTGATCCCGCTTTTCCAGCAGTCCAGTGAGAAAGCGCAGTTCAATAAACGATGCAATGCACTAGAAGAGAAGAAGTGGTAGTGCTGGGGATGGAAAGGAGGAGGCTGTAGGATGAGGGTACAGAGCAGCAGCTCGGCAAAGGTTAAAAGAGAACTAAAAGAGAACAGCAGGTGGTAGCCACGGCCCTGTTTTGAAGCTTTGGGTGGTACTTGCTGCTGAGAGTGGTGGGTTTGAGGGCTTTTCTGGAAGAAAGACGCTTGTTGAGTTTTCGGAAGGTGGTCTTTCACACCTTTGGCATTGAAGACGTGGCCCAGTGTGGAAGCGTGCGCCCACGAGTGGCTGGCAATGCTGAGGGTGTCTCTGCGTGGAGCGTGGGAATTGCGCCTGTCTTGCTGTGAAAGGCTGCAAAGCTGAGAATGTCCGTGGCTGCGTGTTCCCTCCAGTTGCTTGTGGGACGGTGACATGTTAGAGAATGGGGTGGGTGGTGGGGCTCTCCCTTTGCCCACGAGTGTGCGCACCTCCTGGCTGTCTGTAGGACGAGGATGGGGTACAGATACGGTGGTTCTTGCGGAGCTCGCTTTGGCCATGGCTGCGAGCACCGTTGATTTGCCTGCGGGACCTGGAGGGGGTCGAGATAGGGTGGGTGGTGCGGCTCTCTCCTTGCCCACAAGGGTGGGCACCTCCTGGCTGTCTGTAGGACGCGGATGGGGTACAGATAGAGTGGTTCTTGCGGAGCTCCCTTTGGCCATGGCTGTGAGCACCTTTGATCTGCCTGTGGGACCTGGATGGGGTCGAGATAGGGTGGGTGGTGCGGCTCTCTCCTTGCCCACAGGGCTGGGCACATCCTGGCTGTCTGTAGGACGAGGATGGGGTACAGACACGGTGGTTCTTGCGGAGCTCCCTTTGACAATGGCTGCGAGCACCTTTGATCTGCCTGTGGGACCCGGATGGGGTCGAGATGGGGTGGGAGGTGCGGCTGTGTCCTTGCCCACAAGGGTGGGCACCTCCTGGCTGTCTGTAGGACGAGGATGGGGTACAGATACGGTGGGTCTTGCGGAGCTCCCTTTCTCCATGGCTGCGAGCACCTAGGATCTGCCTGCGGGACCTGGATGGGGTCGAGATAGGGTGGCTGCTGCGGCTGTCTCCTTGCCCACAGGGGTGGGCTCCTCCTGGCTGTCTGTAGGATGAGGATGGGTACAGATACGGTGGCTTTTTCAGAGCCTGTAAGTCTTTGCTAGCCCATCTTGTTGTCTGCCAGTCTGGTCTGGTGCAGCCCCTTTTCTAGCGTTCCGCAGCCAGCCGTGTGTCCAACCCCTTTCCGACGTGGACCACCAGGCGTAGTCTGCTGGCTGTGACATGGCCATGGCTGTTGCCAGGGTGTCTGTTTCGGGAGCAGCCCTCAGCCCCCCAGGGCACAATTTTGTGTCGTTCCTTTTGCCCGTGCCTTTTGGAAGCTCCCTGCGAGGTCCGGATGGGTAGTGGCCAGGGCTGTCTTAGCTGTCCTGTAGCGTGTTGAGAGCTCTCCGTGCAAGTGACGAGGTGGGCGAGGACAGGAGCCGTGGCCTCGTTGCGTCCCTTTGCAGGAGTCTGGCTGTAATTGTCAGGAGAAGCAGCCAAAGAGAAGCCACCGTCCATTGCTGTGGGGAGCCCCAGCCTCCTTGCCTTCCCCCTGGGTGCCTGGTCCTCTCAGGTCTCACTCCCCTGCCCCCTCGTCTGGCAGTCTGGCTTGGCGCAGCCCTTCTTATCGCTTTGTGGGGCTAGTGGTGTCAGCAGCGCCTTTGTGACATGGAGCACCAGGAGCAGTCTGCTGGCTGTGATGTGGTGGCCGTGACATCAGCAGGGTGGGCTGGTGCCTGGAGTTGGTGCTGCATCCGTGTGATCCCGCTTTTCCAGCAGTCCAGTGAGAAAGCGCAGTTCAATAAACGATGCAATGCACTAGGAGAGAAGAAGTGGTAGTGCTGGGGATGGAAAGGAGGAGGCTGTAGGATGAGGGTACAGAGCAGCAGCTCGGCAAAGGTTAAAAGAGAACTAAAAGAGAACAGCAGGTGGTAGCCACGGCCCTGTTTTGAAGCTTTGGGTGGTACTTGCTGCTGAGAGTGGTGGGTTTGAGGGCTTTTCTGGAAGAAAGACGCTTGTTGAGTTTTCGGAAGGTGGTCTTTCACACCTTTGGCATTGAAGACGTGGCCCAGTGTGGAAGCGTGCGCCCACGAGTGGCTGGCAATGCTGAGGGTGTCTCTGCGTGGAGCGTGGGAATTGCGCCTGTCTTGCTGTGAAAGGCTGCACAGCGGAGAATGTCCGTGGCTGCGTGTTCCCTCCAGTTGCTTGTGGGACGGTGACATGTTAGAGAATGGGGTGGGTGGTGGGGCTCTCCCTTTGCCCACGAGTGTGCGCACCTCCTGGCTGTCTGTAGGACGAGGATGGGGTACAGATACGGTGGTTCTTGCGGAGCTCGCTTTGGCCATGGCTGCGAGCACCGTTGATTTGCCTGCGGGACCTGGAGGGGGTCGAGATAGGGTGGGTGGTGCGGCTCTCTCCTTGCCCACAAGGGTGGGCACCTCCTGGCTGTCTGTAGGACGCGGATGGGGTACAGATAGAGTGGTTCTTGCGGAGCTCCCTTTGGCCATGGCTGTGAGCACCTTTGATCTGCCTGTGGGACCTGGATGGGGTCGAGATAGGGTGGGTGGTGCGGCTCTCTCCTTGCCCACAGGGCTGGGCACATCCTGGCTGTCTGTAGGACGAGGATGGGGTACAGACACGGTGGTTCTTGCGGAGCTCCCTTTGACAATGGCTGCGAGCACCTTTGATCTGCCTGTGGGACCCGGATGGGGTCGAGATAGGGTGGGAGGTGCGGCTGTGTCCTTGCCCACAAGGGTGGGCACCTCCTGGCTGTCTGTAGGACGAGGATGGGGTACAGATACGGTGGGTCTTGCGGAGCTCCCTTTCTCCACGGCTGCGAGCACCTAGGATCTGCCTGCGGGACCTGGATGGGGTCGAGATAGGGTGGCTGCTGCGGCTGTCTCCTTGCCCACAGGGGTGGGCTCCTCCTGGCTGTCTGTAGGATGAGGATGGGTACAGATACGGTGGCTTTTTCAGAGCCTGTAAGTCTTTGCTAGCCCATCTTGTTGTCTGCCAGTCTGGTCTGGTGCAGCCCCTTTTCTAGCGTTCCGCAGCCAGCCGTGTGTCCAACCCCTTTCCGACGTGGACCACCAGGCGTAGTCTGCTGGCTGTGACATGGCCATGGCTGTTGCCAGGATGTCTGTTTCGGGAGCAGCCCTCAGCCCCCCAGGGCACAATTTTGTGTCGTTCCTTTTGCCCGTGCCTTTTGGAAGCTCCCTGCGAGGTCCGGATGGGTAGTGGCCAGGGCTGTCTTAGCTGTCCTGTAGCGTGTTGAGAGCTCTCCGTGCAAGTGACGAGGTGGGCGAGGACAGGAGCCGTGGCCTCGTTGCGTCCCTTTGCAGGAGTCTGGCTGTAATTGTCAGGAGAAGCAGCCAAAGAGAAGCCACCGTCCATTGCTGTGGGGAGCCCCAGCCTCCTTGCCTTCCCCCTGGGTGCCTGGTCCTCTCAGGTCTCACTCCCCTGCCCCCTCGTCTGGCAGTCTGGCTTGGCGCAGCCCTTCTTATCGCTTTGTGGAGCTAGTGGTGTCAGCAGCGCCTTTGTGACATGGAGCACCAGGAGCAGTCTGCTGGCTGTGATGTGGTGGCCGTGACATCAGCAGGGTGGGCTGGTGCCTGGAGTTGGTGCTGCATCCGTGTGATCCCGCTTTTCCAGCAGTCCAGTGAGAAAGCGCAGTTCAATAAACGATGCAATGCACTAGGAGAGAAGAAGTGGTAGTGCTGGGGATGGAAAGGAGGAGGCTGTAGGATGAGGGTACAGAGCAGCAGCTCGGCAAAGGTTAAAAGAGAACTAAAAGAGAACAGCAGGTAGTAGCCACGGCCCTGTTTTGAAGCTTTGGTTGGTACTTGCTGCTGAGAGTGGTGGGTTTGAGGGCTTTTCTGGAAGAAAGACGCTTGTTGAGTTTTCGGAAGGTGGTCTTTCACACCTTTGGCATTGAAGACGTGGCCCAGTGTGGAAGCGTGCGCCCACGAGTGGCTGGCAATGCTGAGGGTGTCTCTGCGTGGAGCGTGGGAATTGCGCCTGTCTTGCTGTGAAAGGCTGCAAAGCTGAGAATGTCCGTGGCTGCGTGTTCCCTCCAGTTGCTTGTGGGACGGTGACATGTTACAGAATGGGGTGGGTGGTGGGGCTCTCCCTTTGCCCACGAGTGTGCGCACCTCCTGGCTGTCTGTAGGACGAGGATGGGGTACAGATACGGTGGTTCTTGCGGAGCTCGCTTTGGCCATGGCTGCGAGCACCGTTGATTTGCCTGCGGGACCTGGAGGGGGTCGAGATAGGGTGGGTGGTGCGGCTCTCTCCTTGCCCACAAGGGGGGACACCTCCTGGCTGTCTGTAGGACGCGGATGGGGTACAGATAGAGTGGTTCTTGCGGAGGTCCCTTTGGCCATGGCTGCGAGCACCTTTGATCTGCCTGTGGGACCTGGATGGGGTCGAGATAGGGTGGGTGGTGCGGCTCTCTCCTTGCCCACAGGGGTGGGCACCTCCTGGCTGTCGGTAGGACGAGGATGGGGTACAGATACGGTGGTTCTTGCGGAGCTCCCTTTGACAATGGCTGCGAGCACCTTTGATCTGCCTGTGGGACCCGGATGGGGTCGAGATACGGTGGGAGGTGCGGCTGTGTCCTTGCCCACAAGGGTGGGCACCTCCTGGCTGTCTGTGGGACGAGGATGGGGTACAGATACGGTGGGTGTTGCGGAGCTCCCTTTCTCCACGGCTGCGAGCACCTAGGATCTGCCTGCGGGACCTGGATGGGGTCGAGATAGGGTGGCTGCTGCGGCTGTCTCCTTGCCCACAGGGGTGGGCTCCTCCTGGCTGTCTGTAGGATGAGGATGGGTACAGATACGGTGGCTTTTTCAGAGCCTGTAAGTCTTTGCTAGCCCGTCTTGTTGTCTGCCAGTCTGGTCTGGTGCAGCCCCTTTTCTAGCGTTCCGCAGCCAGCCGTGTGTCCAACCCCTTTCCGACGTGGACCACCAGGCGTAGTCTGCTGGCTGTGACATGGCCATGGCTGTTGCCAGGATGTCTGTTTCGGGAGCAGCCCTCAGCCCCCCAGGGCCCAATTTTGTGTCGTTCCTTTTGCCCGTGCCTTTTGGAAGCTCCCTGCGAGGCCCGGATGGGTAGTGGCCAGGGCTGTCTTAGCTGTCCTGTAGCGTGTTGAGAGCTCTCCGTGCAAGTGACGAGGTGGGCGAGGACAGGAGCCGTGGCCTCGTTGCGTCCCTTTGCAGGAGTCTGGCTGTAATTGTCAGGAGAAGCAGCCAAAGAGAAGCCACCGTCCATTGCTGTGGGGAGCCCCAGCCTCCTTGCCTTCCCCCTGGGTGCCTGGTCCTCTCAGGTCTCACTCCCCTGCCCCCTCGTCTGGCAGTCTGGCTTGGCGCAGCCCTTTTTATCCCTTTGTGGGGCTAGTGGTGTCAGCAGCGCCTTTGTGACATGGAGCACCAGGAGCAGTCTGCTGGCTGTGATGTGGTGGCCGTGACATCAGCAGGGTGGGCTGGTGCCTGGAGTTGGTGCTGCATCCGTGTGATCCCGCTTTTCCAGCAGTCCAGTGAGAAAGCGCAGTTCAATAAACGATGCAATGCACTAGAAGAGAAGAAGTGGTAGTGCTGGGGATGGAAAGGAGGAGGCTGTAGGATGAGGGTACAGAGCAGCAGCTCGGCAAAGGTTAAAAGAGAACTAAAAGAGAACAGCAGGTAGTAGCCACGGCCCTGTTTTGAAGCTTTGGTTGGTACTTGCTGCTGAGAGTGGTGGGTTTGAGGGCTTTTCTGGAAGAAAGACGCTTGTTGAGTTTTCGGAAGGTGGTCTTTCACACCTTTGGCATTGAAGACGTGGCCCAGTGTGGAAGCGTGCGTCCACGAGTGGCTGGCAATGCTGAGGGTGTCTCTGCGTGGAGCGTGGGAATTGCGCCTGTCTTGCTGTGAAAGGCTGCAAAGCTGAGAATGTCCGTGGCTGCGTGTTCCCTCCAGTTGCTTGTGGGACGGTGACATGTTACAGAATGGGGTGGGTGGTGGGGCTCTCCCTTTGCCCACGAGTGTGCGCACCTCCTGGCTGTCTGTAGGACGAGGATGGGGTACAGATACGGTGGTTCTTGCGGAGCTCGCTTTGGCCATGGCTGCGAGCACCTTTGATCTGCCTGTGGGACCTGGATGGGGTCGAGATAGGGTGGGAGGTGCGGCTGTGTCCTTGCCCACAAGGGTGGGCACCTCCTGGCTGTCTGTAGGACGAGGATGGGGTACAGATACGGTGGTTCTTGCGGAGCTCCCTTTCTCCATGGCTGCGAGCACCTAGGATCTGCCTGCGGGACCTGGATGGGGTCGAGATAGGGTGGCTGCTGCGGCTGTCTCCTTGCCCACAGGGGTGGGCTCCTCCTGGCTGTCTGTAGGACGAGGATGGGGTACAGATACGGTGGTTCTTGCGGAGCTCCCTTTCTCCATGGCTGCGAGCACCTAGGATCTGCCTGCGGGACCTGGATGGGGTCGAGATAGGGTGGCTGCTGCGGCTGTCTCCTTGCCCACAGGGGTGGGCTCCTCCTGGCTGTCTGTAGGATGAGGATGGGTACAGATACGGTGGCTTTTTCAGAGCCTGTAAGTCTTTGCTAGCCCGGCTTGTCGTCTGCCAGTCTGGTCTGGTGCAGCCCCTTTTCTAGTGTTCCGCAGCCAGCCGTGTGTCCAACCCCTTTCCCACGTGGACCACCAGGCGTAGTCTGCTGGCTGTGACATGGCCATGGCTGTTGCCAGGATGTCTGTTTCGGGAGCAGCCCTCAGCCCCCCAGGGCCCAATTTTGTGTCGTTCCTTTTGCCCGTGCCTTTTGGAAGCTCCCTGCGAGGCCCGGATGGGTAGTGGCCAGGGCTGTATTAGCTGTCCTGTAGCGTGTTGAGAGCTCTCCGTGCAAGTGACGAGGTGGGCGAGGACAGGAGCCGTGGCCTCGTTGCGTCCCTTTGCAGGAGTCTGGCTGTAATTGTCAGGAGAAGCAGCCAAAGAGAAGCCACCGTCCATTGCTGTGGGGAGCCCCAGCCTCCTTGCCTTCCCCCTGGGTGCCTGGTCCTCTCAGGTCTCAGTCCCCTGCCCCCTCGTCTGGCAGTCTGGCTTGGCGCAGCCCTTTTTATCCCTTTGTGGGGCTAGTGGTGTCAGCAGCGCCTTTGTGACATGGAGCACCAGGAGCAGTCTGCTGGCTGTGATGTGGTGGCCGTGACATCAGCAGGGTGGGCTGGTGCCTGGAGTTGGTGCTGCATCCGTGTGATCCCGCTTTTCCAGCAGTCCAGTGAGAAAGCGCAGTTCAATAAACGATGCAATGCACTAGAAGAGAAGAAGTGGTAGTGCTGGGGATGGAAAGGAGGAGGCTGTAGGATGAGGGTACAGAGCAGCAGCTCGGCAAAGGTTAAAAGAGAACTAAAAGCAGCAGGTAGTGGCCACGGCCCTGTTTTGAAGCTTTGGGTGGTACTTGCTGCTGAGAGTGGTGGGTTTGAGGGCTTTTCTGGAAGAAAGACGCTTGTTGAGTTTTCGGAAGGTGCTCTTTCACACCTTTGGCATTGAAGACGTGGCCCAGTGTGGAAGCGTGCGTCCACGAGTGGCTGGCAATGCTGAGGGTGTCTCTGCGTGGAGCGTGGGAATTGCGCCTGTCTTGCTGTGAAAGGCTGCAAAGCTGAGAATGTCCGTGGCTGCGTGTTCCCTCCAGTTGCTTGTGGGACGGTGACATGTTACAGAATGGGGTGGGTGGTGGGGCTCTCCCTTTGCCCACGAGCGTGCGCACCTCCTGGCTGTCTGTAGGACGAGGATGGGGTACAGATACGGTGGTTCTTGCGGAGCTCGCTTTGGCCATGGCTGCGAGCACCGTTGATTTGCCTGCGGGACCTGGAGGGGGTCGAGATAGGGTGGGTGGTGCGGCTCTCTCCTTGCCCACAAGGGTGGGCACCTCCTGGCTGTCTGTAGGACGAGGATGGGTTACAGATAGAGTGGGTCTTGCGGAGGTCCCTTTGGCCATGGCTGCGAGCACCTTTGATCTGCCTGTGGGACCTGGATGGGGTCGAGATAGGGTGGGTGGTGCGGCTCTCTCCTTGCCCACAGGGCTGGGCACATCCTGGCTGTCGGTAGGACGAGGATGGGGTACAGATACGGTGGTTCTTGCGGAGCTCGCTTTGGCCATGGCTGCGAGCACCGTTGATTTGCCTGCGGGACCTGGAGGGGGTCGAGATAGGGTGGGTGGTGCGGCTCTCTCCTTGCCCACAAGGGTGGGCACCTCCTGGCTGTCTGTAGGACGAGGATGGGTTACAGATAGAGTGGTTCTTGCGGAGGTCCCTTTGGCCATGGCTGCGAGCACCTTTGATCTGCCTGTGGGACCTGGATGGGGTCGAGATAGGGTGGGTGGTGCGGCTCTCTCCTTGCCCACAGGGCTGGGCACATCCTGGCTGTCGGTAGGACGAGGATGGGGTACAGATACGGTGGTTCTTGCGGAGCTCCCTTTGTCCATGGCTGCGAGCACCTTTGATCTGCCTGTGGGACCTGGATGGGGTCGAGATAGGGTGGGAGGTGCGGCTGTGTCCTTGCCCACAAGGGTGGGCACCTCCTGGCTGTCTGTAGGACGAGGATGGGGTACAAATACGGTGGGTCTTGCGGAGTTCCCTTTCTCCATGGCTGCGAGCACCTAGGATCTGCCTGCGGGACCTGGATGGGGTCGAGATAGGGTGGCTGCTGCGGCTGTCTCCTTGCCCACAGGGGTGGGCTCCTCCTGGCTGTCTGTAGGATGAGGATGGGTACAGATACGGTGGCTTTTTCAGAGCCTGTAAGTCTTTGCTAGCCCGTCTTGTTGTCTGCCAGTCTGGTCTGGTGCAGCCCCTTTTCTAGCGTTCCGCAGCCAGCCGTGTGTCCAACCCCTTTCCCACGTGGACCACCAGGCGTAGTCTGCTGGCTGTGACATGGCCATGGCTGTTGCCAGGATGTCTGTTTCGGCAGCAGCCCTCAGCCCCCCAGGACCCAATTTTGTGTCGTTCCTTTTGCCCGTGCCTTTTGGAAGCTCCCTGCGAGGCCCGGATGGGTAGTGGCCAGGGCTGTCTTACCTGTCCTGTAGCGTGTTGAGAGCTCTCCGTGCAAGTGACGAGGTGGGCGAGGACAGGAGCCGTGGCCTCGTTGCGTCCCTTTGCAGGAGTCTGGCTGTAATTGTCAGGAGAAGCAGCCAAAGAGAAGCCACCGTCCATTGCTGTGGGGAGCCCCAGCCTCCTTGCCTTCCCCCTGGGTGCCTGCTCCTCTCAGGTCTCACTCCCCTGCCCCCTCGTCTGGCAGTCTGGCTTGGCGCAGCCCTTTTTATCCTTTTGTCGGGCTAGTGGTGTCAGCAGCGCCTTTGTGACATGGAGCACCAGGAGCAGTCTGCTGGCTGTGATGTGGTGGCCGTGACATCAGCAGGGTGGGCTGGTGCCTGGAGTTGGTGCTGCATCCGTGTGATCCCGCTTTTCCAGCAGTCCAGTGAGAAAGTGCAGTTCAATAAACGATGCAATGCACTAGGAGAGAAGAAGTGGTAGTGCTGGGGATGGAAAGGAGGAGGCTGTAGGATGAGGGTACAGAGCAGCAGCTCGGCAAAGGTTAAAAGAGAACTAAAAGAGAACAGCAGGTGGTAGCCACGGCCCTGTTTTGAAGCTTTGGGTGGTACTTGCTGCTGAGAGTGGTGGGTTTGAGGGCTTTTCTGGAAGAAAGACGCTTGTTGAGTTTTCGGAAGGTGGTCTTTCACACCTTTGGCATTGAAGACGTGGCCCAGTGTGGAAGCGTGCGTCCACGAGTGGCTGGCAATGCTGAGGGTGTCTCTGCGTGGAGCGTGGGAATTGCGCCTGTCTTGCTGTGAAAGGCTGCAAAGCTGAGAATGTCCGTGGCTGCGTGTTCCCTCCAGTTGCTTGTGGGACGGTGACATGTTACAGAATGGGGTGGGTGGTGGGGCTCTCCCTTTGCCCACGAGTGTGCGCACCTCCTGGCTGTCTGTAGGACGAGGATGGGGTACAGATACGGTGGTTCTTGCGGAGCTCGCTTTGGCCATGGCTGCGAGCACCGTTGATTTGCCTGCGGGACCTGGATGGGGTCGAGATAGGGTGGGTGGTGCGGCTCTCTCCTTGCCCACAAGGGTGGGCACCTCCTGGCTGTCTGTAGGACGCAGATGGGGTACAGATAGAGTGGTTCTTGCGGAGCTCCCTTTGGCCATGGCTGTGAGCACCTTTGATCTGCCTGTGGGACCTGGATGGGGTCGAGATAGCGTGGGTGGTGCGGCTCTCTCCTTGCCCACAGGGCTGGGCACATCCTGGCTGTCGGTAGGACGAGGATGGGGTACAGATACGGTGGTTCTTGCGGAGCTCCCTTTGACAATGGCTGCGAGCACCTTTGATCTGCCTGTGGGACCTGGATGGGGTCGAGATAGGGTGGGAGGTGCGGCTGTGTCCTTGCCCACAAGGGTGGGCACCTCCTGGCTGTCTGTAGGACGAGGATGGGGTACAGATACGGTGGGTCTTGCGGAGCTCCCTTTCTCCATGGCTGCGAGCAGCTAGGATCTGCCTGCGGGACCTGGATGGGGTCGAGATAGGGTGGCTGCTGTGGCTGTCTCCTTGCCCACAGGGGTGGGCTCCTCCTGGCTGTCTGTAGGATGAGGATGGGTACAGATACGGTGGCTTTTTCAGAGCCTATAAGTCTTTGCTAGCCCGTCTTGTCGTCTGCCAGTCTGGTCTGGTGCAGCCCCTTTTCTAGCGTTCCGCAGCCAGCCGTGTGTCCAACCCCTTTCCCACGTGGACCACCAGGCGTAGTCTGCTGGCTGTGACATGGCCATGGCTGTTGCCAGGATGTCTGTTTCGGGAGCAGCCCTCAGCCCCCCAGGGCCCAATTTTGTGTCGTTCCTTTTGCCCGTGCCTTTTGGAAGCTCCCTGCGAGGCCCGGATGGGTAGTGGCCAGGGCTATCTTACCTGTCCTGTAGCGTGTTGAGAGCTCTCCGTGCAAGTGACGAGGTGGGCGAGGACAGGAGCCGTGGCCTCGTTGCGTCCCTTTGCAGGAGTCTGGCTGTAATTGTCAGGAGAAGCAGCCAAAGAGAAGCCACCGTCCATTGCTGTGGGGAGCCCCAGCCTCCTTGCCTTCCCCCTGGGTGCCTGGTCCTCTCAGGTCTCACTCCCCTGCCCCCTCGTCTGGCAGTCTGGCTTGGCGCAGCCCTTTTTATCCCTTTGTGGGGCTAGTGGTGTCAGCAGCGCCTTTGTGACATGGAGCACCAGGAGCAGTCTGCTGGCTGTGATGTGGTGGCCGTGACATCAGCAGGGTGGGCTGGTGCCCGGAGTTGGTGCTGCATCCGTGTGATCCCGCTTTTCCAGCAGTCCAGTGAGAAAGCGCAGTTCAATAAACGATGCAATGCACTAGAAGAGAAGAAGTGGTAGTGCTGGGGATGGAAAGGAGGAGGCTGTAGGATGAGGGTACAGAGCAGCAGCTCGGCAAAGGTTAAAAGAGAAACAAAAGCAGCAGGTGGTGGCCACGGCCCTGTTTTGAAGCTTTGGGTGGTACTTGCTGCTGAGAGTGGTGGGTTTGAGGGCTTTTCTGGAAGAAAGACGCTTGTTGAGTTTTCGGAAGGTGGTCTTTCACACCTTTGGCATTGAAGACGTGGCCCAGTGTGGAAGCGTGCGTCCACGAGTGGCTGGCAATGCTGAGGGTGTCTCTGCGTGGAGCGTGGGAATTGCGCCTGTCTTGCTGTGAAAGGCTGCAAAGCTGAGAATGTCCGTGGCTGCGTGTTCCCTCCAGTTGCTTGTGGGACGGTGACATGTTACAGAATGGGGTGGGTGGTGGGGCTCTCCCTTTGCCCACGAGTGTGCGCACCTCCTGGCTGTCTGTAGGACGAGGATGGGGTACAGATACGGTGGTTCTTGCGGAGCTCGCTTTGGCCATGGCTGCGAGCACCGTTGATTTGCCTGCGGGACCTGGAGGGGGTCGAGATAGGGTGGGTGGTGCGGCTCTCTCCTTGCCCACAAGGGTGGACACCTCCTGGCTGTCTGTAGGACGCGGATGGGGTACAGATAGAGTGGTTCTTGCGGAGCTCCCTTTGGCCATGGCTGTGAGCACCTTTGATCTGCCTGTGGGACCTGGATGGGGTCGAGATAGGGTGGGTGGTGCGGCTCTCTCCTTGCCCACAGGGCTGGGCACATCCTGGCTGTCGGTAGGACGAGGATGGGGTACAGATACGGTGGTTCTTGCGGAGCTCCCTTTGTCCATGGCTGCGAGCACCTTTGATCTGCCTGTGGGACCTGGATGGGGTCGAGATAGGGTGGGAGGTGCGGCTGTGTCCTTGCCCACAAGGGTGGGCACCTCCTGGCTGTCTGTAGGACGAGGATGGGGTACAGATACGGTGGGTCTTGCGGAGTTCCCTTTCTCCATGGCTGCGAGCACCTAGGATCTGCCTGCGGGACCTGGATGGGGTCGAGATAGGGTGGCTGCTGCGGCTGTCTCCTTGCCCACAGGGGTGGGCTCCTCCTGGCTGTCTGTAGGATGAGGATGGGTACAGATACGGTGGCTTTTTCAGAGCCTGTAAGTCTTTGCTAGCCCGTCTTGTTGTCTGCCAGTCTGGTCTGGTGCAGCCCCTTTTCTAGCGTTCCGCAGCCAGCCGTGTGTCCAACCCCTTTACCACGTGGACCACCAGGCGTAGTCTGCTGGCTGTGACATGGCCATGGCTGTTGCCAGGATGTCTGTTTCGGGAGCAGCCCTCAGCCCCCCAGGGCACAATTTTGTGTCGTTCCTTTTGCCCGTGTCTTTTGGAAGCTCCCTGCGAGGCCCGGATGGGTAGTGGCCAGGGCTGTCTTAGCTGTCCTGTAGCGTGTTGAGAGCTCTCCGTGCAAGTGACGAGGTGGGCGAGGACAGGAGCCGTGGCCTCGTTGCGTCCCTTTGCAGGAGTCTGGCTGTAATTGTCAGGAGAAGCAGCCAAAGAGAAGCCACCGTCCATTGCTGTGGGGAGCCCCAGCCTCCTTGCCTTCCCCCTGGGTGCCTGGTCCTCTCAGGTCTCACTCCCCTGCCCCCTCGTCTGGCAGTCTGGCTTGGCGCAGCCCTTTTTATCCTTTTGTGGGGCTAGTGGTGTCAGCAGCGCCTTTGTGACATGGAGCACCAGGAGCAGTCTGCTGGCTGTGATGTGGTGGCCGTGACATCAGCAGGGTGGGCTGGTGCCTGGAGTTGGTGCTGCATCCGTGTGATCCCGCTTTTCCAGCAGTCCAGTGAGAAAGTGCAGTTCAATAAACGATGCAATGCACTAGGAGAGAAGAAGTGGTAGTGCTGGGGATGGAAAGGAGGAGGCTGTAGGATGAGGGTACAGAGCAGCAGCTCGGCAAAGGTTAAAAGAGAACTAAAAGAGAACAGCAGGTAGTAGCCACGGCCCTGTTTTGAAGCTTTGGGTGGTACTTGCTGATGAGAGTGGTGGGTTTGAGGGCTTTTCTGGAAGAAAGACGCTTGTTGAGTTTTCGGAAGGTGGTCTTTCACACCTTTGGCATTGAAGACGTGGCCCAGTGTGGAAGCGTGCGTCCACGAGTGGCTGGCAATGCTGAGGGTGTCTCTGCGTGGAGCGTGGGAATTGCGCCTGTCTTGCTGTGAAAGGCTGCAAAGCTGAGAATGTCCGTGGCTGCGTGTTCCCTCCAGTTGCTTGTGGGACGGTGACATGTTACAGAATGGGGTGGGTGGTGGGGCTCTCCCTTTGCCCACGAGTGTGCGCACCTCCTGGCTGTCTGTAGGACGAGGATGGGGTACAGATACGGTGGTTCTTGCGGAGCTCGCTTTGGCCATGGCTGCGAGCACCGTTGATTTGCCTGCGGGACCTGGATGGGGTCGAGATAGGGTGGGTGGTGCGGCTCTCTCCTTGCCCACAAGGGTGGGCACCTCCTGGCTGTCAGTAGGACGCAGATGGGGTACAGATAGAGTGGTTCTTGCGGAGCTCCCTTTGGCCATGGCTGTGAGCACCTTTGATCTGCCTGTGGGACCTGGTTGGGGTCGAGATAGGGTGGGTGGTGCGGCTCTCTCCTTGCCCACAGGGCTGGGCACATCCTGGCTGTCGGTAGGACGAGGATGGGGTACAGATACGGTGGTTCTTGCGGAGCTCCCTTTGACAATGGCTGCGAGCACCTTTGATCTGCCTGTGGGACCTGGATGGGGTCGAGATAGGGTGGGAGGTGCAGCTGTGTCCTTGCCCACAAGGGTGGGCACCTCCTGGCTGTCTGTAGGATGAGGATGGGGTACAGATACGGTGGGTCTTGCGGAGCTCCCTTTCTCCATGGCTGCGAGCACCTAGGATCTGCCTGCGGGACCTGGATGGGGTCGAGATAGGGTGGGAGGTGCGGCTGTGTCCTTGCCCACAGGGGTGGGCTCCTCCTGGCTGTCCGTAGGATGAGGATGGGTACAGATACGGTGGCTTTTTCAGAGCCTGTAAGTCTTTGCTAGCCCGGCTTGTCGTCTGCCAGTCTGGTCTGGTGCAGCCCCTTTTCTAGCGTTCCGCAGCCAGCCGTGTGTCCAACCCCTTTCCGACGTGGACCACCAGGCGTAGTCTGCTGGCTGTGACATGGCCATGGCTGTTGCCAGGATGTCTGTTTCGAGTGCAGCCCTCAGCCCCCCAGGGCACAGTTTTGTGTCGTTCCTTTTGCCCGTGCCTTTTGGAAGCTCCCTGCGAGGCCCGGATGGGTAGTGGCCAGGGCTGTCTTAGCTGTCCTGTAGCGTGTTGAGAGCTCTCCGTGCAAGTGACGAGGTGGGCGAGGACAGGAGCCGTGGCCTCGTTGCGTCCCTTTGCAGGAGTCTGGCTGTAATTGTCAGGAGAAGCAGCCAAAGAGAAGCCACCGTCCATTGCTGTGGGGAGCCCCAGCCTCCTTGCCTTCCCCTGGGTGCCTGGTCCTCTCAGGTCTCACTCCCCTGCCCCCTCGTCTGGCAGTCTGGCTTGGCGCAGCCCTTTTTATCCCTTTGTGGGGCTAGTGGTTTCAGCAGCGCCTTTGTGACATGGAGCACCAGGAGCAGTCTGCTGGCTGTGATGTGGTGGCCGTGACATCAGCCCGGTGGGCTGGTGCCCGGAGTTGGTGCTGCATCCGTGTGATCCCGCTTTTCCAGCAGTCCAGTGAGAAAGCGCAGTTCAATAAACGATGCAATGCACTAGAAGAGAAGAAGTGGTAGGGCTGGGGATGGAAAGGAGGAGGCTGTAGGATGAGGGTACAGAGCAGCAGCTCGGCAAAGGTTAAAAGAGAACTAAAAGAGAACAGCAGGTGGTAGCCACGGCCCTGTTTTGAAGCTTTGGGTGGTACTGGCTGCTGAGAGTGGTGGGTTTGAGGGCTTTTCTGGAAGAAAGACGCTTGTTGAGTTTTCGGAAGGTGCTCTTTCACACCTTTGGCATTGAAGACGTGGCCCAGTGTGGAAGCGTGCGTCCACGAGTGGCTGGCAATGCTGAGGGTGTCTCTGCGTGGAGCGTGGGAATTGCACCTGTCTTGCTGTGAAAGGCTGCAATGCTGAGAATGTCCGTGGCTGCGTGTTCCCTCCAGTTGCTTGTGGGACGGTGACATGTTAGAGAATGGGGTGGGTGGTGGGGCTCTCCCTTTGCCCACGAGTGTGCGCACCTCCTGGCTGTCTGTAGGACGAGGATGGGGTACAGATACGGTGGGTCTTGCGGAGCTCGCTTTGGCCATGGCTGCGAGCACCTTTGATCTGCCTGTGGGACCTGGATGGGGTCGAGATAGGGTGGGTGGTGCGGCTCTCTCCTTGCCCACAGGGCTGGGCACATCCTGGCTGTCGGTAGGACGAGGATGGGGTACAGATACGGTGGTTCTTGCGGAGCTCCCTTTGTCCATGGCTGCGAGCACCTTTGATCTGCCTGTGGGACCTGGATGGGGTCGAGATAGGGTGGGAGGTGCGGCTGTGTCCTTGCCCACAAGGGTGGGCACCTCCTGGCTGTCTGTAGGACGAGGATGTGGTACAGATACGGTGGTTCTTGCGGAGCTCCCTTTCTCCATGGCTGCGAGCACCTAGGATCTGCCTGCGGGACCTGGATGGGGTCGAGATAGGGTGGCTGCTGCGGCTGTCTCCTTGCCCACAGGGGTGGGCTCCTCCTGGCTGTCCGTAGGATGAGGATGGGTACAGATACGGTGGCTTTTTCAGAGCCTGTAAGTCTTTGCTAGCCCGGCTTGTCGTCTGCCAGTCTGGTCTGGTGCAGCCCCTTTTCTAGCGTTCCGCAGCCAGCCGTGTGTCCAACCCCTTTCCGACGTGGACCACCAGGCGTAGTCTGCTGGCTGTGACATGGCCATGGCTGTTGCCAGGATGTCTGTTTCGAGTGCAGCCCTCAGCCCCCCAGGGCACAATTTTGTGTCGTTCCTTTTGCCCGTGCCTTTTGGAAGCTCCCTGCGAGGCCCGGATGGGTAGTGGCCAGGGCTGTCTTAGCTGTCCTGTAGCGTGTTGAGAGCTCTCCGTGCAAGTGACGAGGTGGGCGAGGACAGGAGCCGTGGCCTCGTTGCGTCCCTTTGCAGGAGTCTGGCTGTAATTGTCAGGAGAAGCAGCCAAAGAGAAGCCACCGTCCATTGCTGTGGGGAGCCCCAGCCTCCTTGCCTTCCCCTGGGTGCCTGGTCCTCTCAGGTCTCACTCCCCTGCCCCCTCGTCTGGCAGTCTGGCTTGGCGCAGCCCTTTTTATCCCTTTGTGGGGCTAGTGGTGTCAGCAGCGCCTTTGTGACATGGAGCACCAGGAGCAGTCTGCTGGCTGTGATGTGGTGGCCGTGACATCAGCCCGGTGGGCTGGTGCCCGGAGTTGGTGCTGCATCCGTGTGATCCCGCTTTTCCAGCAGTCCAGTGAGAAAGCGCAGTTCAATAAACGATGCAATGCACTAGAAGAGAAGAAGTGGTAGTGCTGGGGATGGAAAGGAGGAGGCTGTAGGATGAGGGTACAGAGCAGCAGCTCGGCAAAGGTTAAAAGAGAACTAAAAGAGAACAGCAGGTGGTAGCCACGGCCCTGTTTTGAAGCTTTGGGTGGTACTTGCTGCTGAGAGTGGTGGGTTTGAGGGCTTTTCTGGAAGAAAGACGCTTGTTGAGTTTTCGGAAGGTGCTCTTTCACACCTTTGGCATTGAAGACGTGGCCCAGTGTGGAAGCGTGCGTCCACGAGTGGCTGGCAATGCTGAGGGTGTCTCTGCGTGGAGCGTGGGAATTGCGCCTGTCTTGCTGTGAAAGGCTGCAAAGCTGAGAATGTCCGTGGCTGCGTGTTCCCTCCAGTTGCTTGTGGGACGGTGACATGTTACAGAATGGGGTGGGTGGTGGGGCTATCCCTTTGCCCACGAGTGTGCGCACCTCCTGGCTGGCTGTAGGACGAGGATGGGGTACAGATACGGTGGTTCTTGCGGAGCTCGCTTTGGCCATGGCTGCGAGCACCGTTGATTTGCCTGCGGGACCTGGAGGGGGTCGAGATAGGGTGGGTGGTGCGGCTCTCTCCTTGCCCACACGGGTGGGCACCTCCTGGCTGTCTGTAGGACGCGGATGGGGTACAGATAGAGTGGTTCTTGCGGAGCTCCCTTTGGCCATGGCTGCGAGCACCTAGGATCTGCCTGCAGGACCTGGATGGGGTCGAGATAGGGTGGCTGCTGCGGCTGTCTCCTTGCCCACAGGGGTGGGCTCCTCCTGGCTGTCTGTAGGATGAGGATGGGTACAGATACGGTGGCTTTTTGAGAGCCTGTAAGTCTTTGCACGCCCATCTTGTCGTCTGCCAGTCTGGTCTGGTGCAGCCCCTTTTCTAGCGTTCCGCAGCCAGCCGTGTGTCCAACCCCTTTCCGACGTGGACCACCAGGTGTAGTCTGCTGGCTGTGTCATGGCCATGGCTGTTGCCAGGATGTCTGTTTCGGGAGCAGCCCTCAGCCCCCCAGGGCCCAATTTTGTGTCGTTCCTTTTGCCCGTGTCTTTTGGAAGCTCCCTGCGAGGCCCGGATGGGTAGTGGCCAGGGCTGTCTTAGCTGTCCTGTAGCGTGTTGAGAGCTCTCCGTGCAAGTGACGAGGTGGGCGAGGACAGGAGCCGTGGCCTCGTTGCGTCCCTTTGCAGGAGTCTGGCTGTAATTGTCAGGAGAAGCAGCCAAAGAGAAGCCACCGTCCATTGCTGTGGGGAGCCCCAGCCTCCTTGCCTTCCCCCTGGGTGCCTGGTCCTCTCAGGTCTCACTCCCCTGCCCCCTCGTCTGGCAGTCTGGCTTGGCGCAGCCCTTTTTATCCTTTTGTGGGGCTAGTGGTGTCAGCAGCGCCTTTGTGACATGGAGCACCAGGAGCAGTCTGCTGGCTGTGATGTGGTGGCCGTGACATCAGCAGGGTGGGCTGGTGCCGGGAGTTGGTGCTGCATCCGTGTGATCCCGCTTTTCCAGCAGTCCAGTGAGAAAGTGCAGTTCAATAAACGATGCAATGCACTAGGAGAGAAGAAGTGGTAGTGCTGGGGATGGAAAGGAGGAGGCTGTAGGATGAGGGTACAGAGCAGCAGCTCGGCAAAGGTTAAAAGAGAACTAAAAGAGAACAGCAGGTAGTAGCCACGGCTCTGTTTTGAAGCTTTGGGTGGTACTTGCTGATGAGAGTGGTGGGTTTGAGGGCTTTTCTGGAAGAAAGACGCTTGTTGAGTTTTCGGAAGGTGGTCTTTCACACCTTTGGCATTGAAGACGTGGCCCAGTGTGGAAGCGTGCGTCCACGAGTGGCTGGCAATGCTGAGGGTGTCTCTGCGTGGAGCGTGGGAATTGCGCCTGTCTTGCTGTGAAAGGCTGCAAAGCTGAGAATGTCCGTGGCTGCGTGTTCCCTCCAGTTGCTTGTGGGACGGTGACATGTTACAGAATGGGGTGGGTGGTGGGGCTCTCCCTTTGCCCACGAGTGTGCGCACCTCCTGGCTGTCTGTAGGACGAGGATGGGGTACAGATACGGTGGTTCTTGCGGAGCTCGCTTTGGCCATGGCTGCGAGCACCGTTGATTTGCCTGCGGGACCTGGATGGGGTCGAGATAGGGTGGGTGGTGCGGCTCTCTCCTTGCCCACAAGGGTGGGCACCTCCTGGCTGTCAGTAGGACGCAGATGGGGTACAGATAGAGTGGTTCTTGCGGAGCTCCCTTTGGCCATGGCTGTGAGCACCTTTGATCTGCCTGTGGGACCTGGTTGGGGTCGAGATAGGGTGGGTGGTGCGGCTCTCTCCTTGCCCACAGGGCTGGGCACATCCTGGCTGTCGGTAGGACGAGGATGGGGTACAGATACGGTGGTTCTTGCGGAGCTCCCTTTGACAATGGCTGCGAGCACCTTTGATCTGCCTGTGGGACCTGGATGGGGTCGAGATAGGGTGGGAGGTGCAGCTGTGTCCTTGCCCACAAGGGTGGGCACCTCCTGGCTGTCTGTAGGATGAGGATGGGGTACAGATACGGTGGGTCTTGCGGAGCTCCCTTTCTCCATGGCTGCGAGCACCTAGGATCTGCCTGCGGGACCTGGATGGGGTCGAGATAGGGTGGGAGGTGCGGCTGTGTCCTTGCCCACAGGGGTGGGCTCCTCCTGGCTGTCCGTAGGATGAGGATGGGTACAGATACGGTGGCTTTTTCAGAGCCTGTAAGTCTTTGCTAGCCCGGCTTGTCGTCTGCCAGTCTGGTCTGGTGCAGCCCCTTTTCTAGCGTTCCGCAGCCAGCCGTGTGTCCAACCCCTTTCCGACGTGGACCACCAGGCGTAGTCTGCTGGCTGTGACATGGCCATGACTGTTGCCAGGATGTCTGTTTCGAGTGCAGCCCTCAGCCCCCCAGGGCACAGTTTTGTGTCGTTCCTTTTGCCCGTGCCTTTTGGAAGCTCCCTGCGAGGCCCGGATGGGTAGTGGCCAGGGCTGTCTTAGCTGTCCTGTAGCGTGTTGAGAGCTCTCCGTGCAAGTGACGAGGTGGGCGAGGACAGGAGCCGTGGCCTCGTTGCGTCCCTTTGCAGGAGTCTGGCTGTAATTGTCAGGAGAAGCAGCCAAAGAGAAGCCACCGTCCATTGCTGTGGGGAGCCCCAGCCTCCTTGCCTTCCCCTGGGTGCCTGGTCCTCTCAGGTCTCACTCCCCTGCCCCCTCGTCTGGCAGTCTGGCTTGGCGCAGCCCTTTTTATCCCTTTGTGGGGCTAGTGGTTTCAGCAGCGCCTTTGTGACATGGAGCACCAGGAGCAGTCTGCTGGCTGTGATGTGGTGGCCGTGACATCAGCCCGGTGGGCTGGTGCCCGGAGTTGGTGCTGCATCCGTGTGATCCCGCTTTTCCAGCAGTCCAGTGAGAAAGCGCAGTTCAATAAACGATGCAATGCACTAGAAGAGAAGAAGTGGTAGGGCTGGGGATGGAAAGGAGGAGGCTGTAGGATGAGGGTACAGAGCAGCAGCTCGGCAAAGGTTAAAAGAGAACTAAAAGAGAACAGCAGGTGGTAGCCACGGCCCTGTTTTGAAGCTTTGGGTGGTACTGGCTGCTGAGAGTGGTGGGTTTGAGGGCTTTTCTGGAAGAAAGACGCTTGTTGAGTTTTCGGAAGGTGCTCTTTCACACCTTTGGCATTGAAGACGTGGCCCAGTGTGGAAGCGTGCGTCCACGAGTGGCTGGCAATGCTGAGGGTGTCTCTGCGTGGAGCGTGGGAATTGCACCTGTCTTGCTGTGAAAGGCTGCAATGCTGAGAATGTCCGTGGCTGCGTGTTCCCTCCAGTTGCTTGTGGGACGGTGACATGTTAGAGAATGGGGTGGGTGGTGGGGCTCTCCCTTTGCCCACGAGTGTGCGCACCTCCTGGCTGTCTGTAGGACGAGGATGGGGTACAGATACGGTGGTTCTTGCGGAGCTCGCTTTGGCCATGGCTGCGAGCACCTTTGATCTGCCTGTGGGACCTGGATGGGGTCGAGATAGGGTGGGTGGTGCGGCTCTCTCCTTGCCCACAGGGCTGGGCACATCCTGGCTGTCGGTAGGACGAGGATGGGGTACAGATACGGTGGTTCTTGCGGAGCTCCCTTTGTCCATGGCTGCGAGCACCTTTGATCTGCCTGTGGGACCTGGATGGGGTCGAGATAGGGTGGGAGGTGCGGCTGTGTCCTTGCCCACAAGGGTGGGCACCTCCTGGCTGTCTGTAGGACGAGGATGTGGTACAGATACGGTGGTTCTTGCGGAGCTCCCTTTCTCCATGGCTGCGAGCACCGAGGATCTGCCTGCGGGACCTGGATGGGGTCGAGATAGGGTGGCTGCTGCGGCTGTCTCCTTGCCCACAGGGGTGGGCTCCTCCTGGCTGTCCGTAGGATGAGGATGGGTACAGATACGGTGGCTTTTTCAGAGCCTGTAAGTCTTTGCTAGCCCGGCTTGTCGTCTGCCAGTCTGGTCTGGTGCAGCCCCTTTTCTAGCGTTCCGCAGCCAGCCGTGTGTCCAACCCCTTTCCGACGTGGACCACCAGGCGTAGTCTGCTGGCTGTGACATGGCCATGGCTGTTGCCAGGATGTCTGTTTCGAGTGCAGCCCTCAGCCCCCCAGGGCACAATTTTGTGTCGTTCCTTTTGCCCGTGCCTTTTGGAAGCTCCCTGCGAGGCCCGGATGGGTAGTGGCCAGGGCTGTCTTAGCTGTCCTGTAGCGTGTTGAGAGCTCTCCGTGCAAGTGACGAGGTGGGCGAGGACAGGAGCCGTGGCCTCGTTGCGTCCCTTTGCAGGAGTCTGGCTGTAATTGTCAGGAGAAGCAGCCAAAGAGAAGCCACCGTCCATTGCTGTGGGGAGCCCCAGCCTCCTTGCCTTCCCCTGGGTGCCTGGTCCTCTCAGGTCTCACTCCCCTGCCCCCTCGTCTGGCAGTCTGGCTTGGCGCAGCCCTTTTTATCCCTTTGTGGGGCTAGTGGTGTCAGCAGCGCCTTTGTGACATGGAGCACCAGGAGCAGTCTGCTGGCTGTGATGTGGTGGCCGTGACATCAGCCCGGTGGGCTGGTGCCCGGAGTTGGTGCTGCATCCGTGTGATCCCGCTTTTCCAGCAGTCCAGTGAGAAAGCGCAGTTCAATAAACGATGCAATGCACTAGAAGAGAAGAAGTGGTAGTGCTGGGGATGGAAAGGAGGAGGCTGTAGGATGAGGGTACAGAGCAGCAGCTCGGCAAAGGTTAAAAGAGAACTAAAAGAGAACAGCAGGTGGTAGCCACGGCCCTGTTTTGAAGCTTTGGGTGGTACTTGCTGCTGAGAGTGGTGGGTTTGAGGGCTTTTCTGGAAGAAAGACGCTTGTTGAGTTTTCGGAAGGTGCTCTTTCACACCTTTGGCATTGAAGACGTGGCCCAGTGTGGAAGCGTGCGTCCACGAGTGGCTGGCAATGCTGAGGGTGTCTCTGCGTGGAGCGTGGGAATTGCGCCTGTCTTGCTGTGAAAGGCTGCAAAGCTGAGAATGTCCGTGGCTGCGTGTTCCCTCCAGTTGCTTGTGGGACGGTGACATGTTACAGAATGGGGTGGGTGGTGGGGCTATCCCTTTGCCCACGAGTGTGCGCACCTCCTGGCTGGCTGTAGGACGAGGATGGGGTACAGATACGGTGGTTCTTGCGGAGCTCGCTTTGGCCATGGCTGCGAGCACCGTTGATTTGCCTGCGGGACCTGGAGGGGGTCGAGATAGGGTGGGTGGTGCGGCTCTCTCCTTGCCCACACGGGTGGGCACCTCCTGGCTGTCTGTAGGACGCGGATGGGGTACAGATAGAGTGGTTCTTGCGGAGCTCCCTTTGGCCATGGCTGCGAGCACCTAGGATCTGCCTGCAGGACCTGGATGGGGTCGAGATAGGGTGGCTGCTGCGGCTGTCTCCTTGCCCACAGGGGTGGGCTCCTCCTGGCTGTCTGTAGGATGAGGATGGGTACAGATACGGTGGCTTTTTGAGAGCCTGTAAGTCTTTGCACGCCCATCTTGTCGTCTGCCAGTCTGGTCTGGTGCAGCCCCTTTTCTAGCGTTCCGCAGCCAGCCGTGTGTCCAACCCCTTTCCGACGTGGACCACCAGGTGTAGTCTGCTGGCTGTGTCATGGCCATGGCTGTTGCCAGGATGTCTGTTTCGGGAGCAGCCCTCAGCCCCCCAGGGCACAATTTTGTGTCGTTCCTTTTGCCCGTGCCTTTTGGAAGCTCCCTGCGAGGCCCGGATAGGTAGTGGCCAGGGCTGTCTTAGCTGTCCTGTAGCGTGTTGAGAGCTCTCCGTGCAAGTGACGAGGTGGGCGAGGACAGGAGCCGTGGCCTCGTTTCGTCCCTTTGCAGGAGTCTGGCTGTAATTGTCAGGAGAAGCAGCCAAAGAGAAGCCACCGTCCATTGCTGTGGGGAGCCCCAGCCTCCTTGCCTTCCCCTGGGTGCCTGGTCCTCTCAGGTCTCACTCCCCTGCCCCCTCGTCTGGCAGTCTGGCTTGGCGCAGCCCTTTTTATCCCTTTGTGGGGCTAGTGGTGTCAGCAGCGCCTTTGTGACATGGAGCACCAGGAGCAGTCTGCTGGCTGTGATGTGGTGGCCGTGACATCAGCAGGGTGGGCTGGTGCCTGGAGTTGGTGCTGCATCCGCGTGATCCCGCTTTTCCAGCAGTCCAGTGAGAAAGCGCAGTTCAATAAACGATGCAATGCACTAGAAGAGAAGAAGTGGTAGTGCTGGGGATGGAAAGGAGGAGGCTGTAGGATGAGGGTACAGAGCAGCAGCTCGGCAAAGGTTAAAAGAGAACTAAAAGAGAACAGCAGGTGGTAGCCACGGCCCTGTTTTGAAGCTTTGGGTGGTACTTGCTGCTGAGAGTGGTGGGTTTGAGGGCTTTTCTGGAAGAAAGACGCTTGTTGAGTTTTCGGAAGGTGGTCTTTCACACCTTTGGCATTGAAGACGTGGCCCAGTGTGGAAGCGTGCGTCCACGAGTGGCTGGCAATGCTGAGGGTGTCTCTGCGTGGAGCGTGGGAATTGAGCCTGTCTCGCTGTGAAAGGCTGCAAAGCTGAGAATGTCCGTGGCTGCGTGTTCCCTCCAGTTGCTTGTGGGACGGTGACATGTTACAGAATGGGGTGGGTGGTGGGGCTCTCCGTTTGCCCACGAGTGTGCGCACCTCCGGGCTGTCTGTAGGACGAGGATGGGGTACAGATACGGTGGTTCTTGCGGAGCTCGCTTTGGCCATGGCTGCGAGCACCGTTGATTTGCCTGCGGGACCTGGAGGGGGTCGAGATAGGGTGGGTGGTGCGGCTCTCTCCTTGCCCACAAGGGTGGGCACCTCCTGGCTGTCTGTAGGACGCGGATGGGGTACAGATAGAGTGGTTCTTGCGGAGGTCCCTTTGGCCATGGCTGCGAGCACCTTTGATCTGCCTGCGGGACCTGGATGGGGTCGAGATAGGGTGGGTGGTGCGGCTCTCTCCTTGCCCACAGGGCTGGGCACATCCTGGCTGTCGGTAGGACGAGGATGGGGTACAGATAAAGTGGTTCTTGCGGAGCTCCCTTTGTCCATGGCTGCGAGCACCTTTGATCTGCCTGTGGGACCTGGATGGGGTCGAGATAGGGTGGGAGGTGCGGCTCTCTCCTTGCCCACAGGGCTTGGCACATCCTGGCTGTCTGTAGGACGAGGATGGGGTACAGATACGGTGGGTCTTGTGGAGCTCCCTTTCTCCATGGCTGCGAGCACCTAGGATCTGCCTGCGGGACCTGGATGGGGTCGAGATAGGGTGGCTGCTGCGGCTGTCTCCTTGCCCACAGGGGTGGGCTCCTCCTGGCTGTCCGTAGGATGAGGATGGGTACAGATACGGTGGCTTTTTCAGAGCCTGTAAGTCTTTGCTAGCCCGGCTTGTCGTCTGCCAGTCTGGTCTGGTGCAGCCCCTTTTCTAGCGTTCCGCAGCCAGCCGTGTGTCCAACCCCTTTCCGACGTGGACCACCAGGCGTAGTCTGCTGGCTGTGACATGGCCATGGCTGTTGCCAGGATGTCTGTTTCGGGATCAGCCCTCAGCCCCCCAGGGCACAATTTTGTGTCGTTCCTTTTGCCCGTGCCTTTTGGAAGCTCCCTGCGAGGCCCGGATGGGTAGTGGCCAGGGCTGTCTTAGCTGTCCTGTAGCGTGTTGAGAGCTCTCCGTGCAAGTGACGAGGTGGGCGAGGACAGGAGCCGTGGCCTCGTTGCGTCCCTTTGCAGGAGTCTGGCTGTAATTGTCAGGAGAAGCAGCCAAAGAGAAGCCACCGTCCATTGCTGTGGGGAGCCCCAGCCTCCTTGCCTTCCCCTGGGTGCCTGGTCCTCTCAGGTCTCACTCCCCTGCCCCCTCGTCTGGCAGTCTGGCTTGGCGCAGCCCTTTTTATCCCTTTGTGGGGCTAGTGGTGTCAGCAGCGCCTTTGTGACATGGAGCACCAGGAGCAGTCTGCTGGCTGTGATGTGGTGGCCGTGACATCAGCCCGGTGGGCTGGTGCCCGGAGTTGGTGCTGCATCCGTGTGATCCCGCTTTTCCAGCAGTCCAGTGAGAAAGCGCAGTTCAATAAACGATGCAATGCACTAGAAGAGAAGAAGTGGTAGTGCTGGGGATGGAAAGGAGGAGGCTGTAGGATGAGGGTACAGAGCAGCAGCTCGGCAAAGGTTAAAAGAGAACTAAAAGAGAACAGCAGGTGGTAGCCACGGCCCTGTTTTGAAGCTTTGGGTGGTACTTGCTGCTGAGAGTGGTGGGTTTGAGGGCTTTTCTGGAAGAAAGACGCTTGTTGAGTTTTCGGAAGGTGCTCTTTCACACCTTTGGCATTGAAGACGTGGCCCAGTGTGGAAGCGTGCGTCCACGAGTGGCTGGCAATGCTGAGGGTGTCTCTGCGTGGAGCGTGGGAATTGCGCCTGTCTTGCTGTGAAAGGCTGCAAAGCTGAGAATGTCCGTGGCTGCGTGTTCCCTCCAGTTGCTTGTGGGACGGTGACATGTTACAGAATGGGGTGGGTGGTGGGGCTATCCCTTTGCCCACGAGTGTGCGCACCTCCTGGCTGGCTGTAGGACGAGGATGGGGTACAGATACGGTGGTTCTTGCGGAGCTCGCTTTGGCCATGGCTGCGAGCACCGTTGATTTGCCTGCGGGACCTGGAGGGGGTCGAGATAGGGTGGGTGGTGCGGCTCTCTCCTTGCCCACACGGGTGGGCACCTCCTGGCTGTCTGTAGGACGCGGATGGGGTACAGATAGAGTGGTTCTTGCGGAGCTCCCTTTGGCCATGGCTGCGAGCACCTAGGATCTGCCTGCGGGACCTGGATGGGGTCGAGATAGGGTGGCTGCTGCGGCTGTCTCCTTGCCCACAGGGGTGGGCTCCTCCTGGCTGTCTGTAGGATGAGGATGGGTACAGATACGGTGGCTTTTTGAGAGCCTGTAAGTCTTTGCACGCCCATCTTGTCGTCTGCCAGTCTGGTCTGGTGCAGCCCCTTTTCTAGCGTTCCGCAGCCAGCCGTGTGTCCAACCCCTTTCCGACGTGGACCACCAGGTGTAGTCTGCTGGCTGTGTCATGGCCATGGCTGTTGCCAGGATGTCTGTTTCGGGAGCAGCCCTCAGCCCCCCAGGGCACAATTTTGTGTCGTTCCTTTTGCCCGTGCCTTTTGGAAGCTCCCTGCGAGGCCCGGATAGGTAGTGGCCAGGGCTGTCTTAGCTGTCCTGTAGCGTGTTGAGAGCTCTCCGTGCAAGTGACGACGTGGGCGAGGACAGGAGCCGTGGCCTCGTTTCGTCCCTTTGCAGGAGTCTGGCTGTAATTGTCAGGAGAAGCAGCCAAAGAGAAGCCACCGTCCATTGCTGTGGGGAGCCCCAGCCTCCTTGCCTTCCCCCTGGGTGCCTGGTCCTCTCAGGTCTCACTCCCCTGCCCCCTCGTCTGGCAGTCTGGCTTGGCGCAGCCCTTTTTATCCCTTTGTGGGGCTAGTGGTGTCAGCAGCGCCTTTGTGACATGGAGCACCAGGAGCAGTCTGCTGGCTGTGATGTGGTGGCCGTGACATCAGCAGGGTGGGCTGGTGCCTGGAGTTGGTGCTGCATCCGCGTGATCCCGCTTTTCCAGCAGTCCAGTGAGAAAGCGCAGTTCAATAAACGATGCAATGCACTAGAAGAGAAGAAGTGGTAGTGCTGGGGATGGAAAGGAGGAGGCTGTAGGATGAGGGTACAGAGCAGCAGCTCGGCAAAGGTTAAAAGAGAACTAAAAGAGAACAGCAGGTGGTAGCCACGGCCCTGTTTTGAAGCTTTGGGTGGTACTTGCTGCTGAGAGTGGTGGGTTTGAGGGCTTTTCTGGAAGAAAGACGCTTGTTGAGTTTTCGGAAGGTGGTCTTTCACACCTTTGGCATTGAAGACGTGGCCCAGTGTGGAAGCGTGCGTCCACGAGTGGCTGGCAATGCTGAGGGTGTCTCTGCGTGGAGCGTGGGAATTGAGCCTGTCTCGCTGTGAAAGGCTGCAAAGCTGAGAATGTCCGTGGCTGCGTGTTCCCTCCAGTTGCTTGTGGGACGGTGACATGTTACAGAATGGGGTGGGTGGTGGGGCTCTCCGTTTGCCCACGAGTGTGCGCACCTCCGGGCTGTCTGTAGGACGAGGATGGGGTACAGATACGGTGGTTCTTGCGGAGCTCGCTTTGGCCATGGCTGCGAGCACCGTTGATTTGCCTGCGGGACCTGGAGGGGGTCGAGATAGGGTGGGTGGTGCGGCTCTCTCCTTGCCCACAAGGGTGGGCACCTCCTGGCTGTCTGTAGGACGCGGATGGGGTACAGATAGAGTGGTTCTTGCGGAGGTCCCTTTGGCCATGGCTGCGAGCACCTTTGATCTGCCTGCGGGACCTGGATGGGGTCGAGATAGGGTGGGTGGTGCGGCTCTCTCCTTGCCCACAGGGCTGGGCACATCCTGGCTGTCGGTAGGACGAGGATGGGGTACAGATAAAGTGGTTCTTGAGGAGCTCCCTGTGTCCATGGCTGCGAGCACCTTTGATCTGCCTGTGGGACCTGGATGGGGTCGAGATAGGGTGGGAGGTGCGGCTCTCTCCTTGCCCACAGGGCTTGGCACATCCTGGCTGTCTGTAGGACGAGGATGGGGTACAGATACGGTGGGTCTTGTGGAGCTCCCTTTCTCCATGGCTGCGAGCACCTAGGATCTGCCTGCGGGACCTGGATGGGGTCGAGATAGGGTGGGAGGTGCGGCTGTGTCCTTGCCCACAGGGGTGGGCTCCTCCTGGCTGTCCGTAGGATGAGGATGGGTACAGATACGGTGGCTTTTTCAGAGCCTGTAAGTCTTTGCTAGCCCGGCTTGTCGTCTGCCAGTCTGGTCTGGTGCAGCCCCTTTTCTAGCGTTCCGCAGCCAGCCGTGTGTCCAACCCCTTTCCGACGTGGACCACCAGGCGTAGTCTGCTGGCTGTGACATGGCCATGGCTGTTGCCAGGATGTCTGTTTCGGGATCAGCCCTCAGCCCCCCAGGGCACAATTTTGTGTCGTTCCTTTTGCCCGTGCCTTTTGGAAGCTCCCTGCGAGGCCCGGATAGGTAGTGGCCAGGGCTGTCTTAGCTGTCCTGTAGCGTGTTGAGAGCTCTCCGTGCAAGTGACGAGGTGGGCGAGGACAGGAGCCGTGGCCTCGTTGCGTCCCTTTGCAGGAGTCTGGCTGTAATTGTCAGGAGAAGCAGCCAAAGAGAAGCCACCGTCCATTGCTGTGGGGAGCCCCAGCCTCCTTGCCTTCCCCCTGGGTGCCTGGTCCTCTCAGGTCTCACTCCCCTGCCCCCTCGTCTGGCAGTCTGGCTTGGCGCAGCCCTTTTTATCCCTTTGTGGGGCTAGTGGTGTCAGCAGCGCCTTTGTGACATGGAGCACCAGGAGCAGTCTGCTGGCTGTGATGTGGTGGCCGTGACATCAGCAGGGTGGGCTGGTGCCTGGAGTTGGTGCTGCATCCGCGTGATCCCGCTTTTCCAGCAGTCCAGTGAGAAAGCGCAGTTCAATAAACGATGCAATGCACTAGAAGAGAAGAAGTGGTAGGGCTGGGGATGGAAAGGAGGAGGCTGTAGGATGAGGGTACAGAGCAGCAGCTCGGCAAAGGTTAAAAGAGAACTAAAAGAGAACAGCAGGTGGTAGCCACGGCCCTGTTTTGAAGCTTTGGGTGGTACTTGCTGCTGAGAGTGGTGGGTTTGAGGGCTTTTCTGGAAGAAAGACGCTTGTTGAGTTTTCGGAAGGTGGTCTTTCACACCTTTGGCATTGAAGACGTGGCCCAGTGTGGAAGCGTGCGTCCACGAGTGGCTGGCAATGCTGAGGGTGTCTCTGCGTGGAGCGTGGGAATTGCACCTGTCTTGCTGTGAAAGGCTGCAAAGCTGAGAATGTCCGTGGCTGCGTGTTCCCTCCAGTTGCTTGTGGGACGGTGACATGTTACAGAATGGGGTGGGTGGTGGGGCTCTCCCTTTGCCCACGAGAGTGTGCACCTCCTGGCTGTCTGTAGGACGAGGATGGGGTACAGATACGGTGGTTCTTGCGGAGCTCGCTTTGGCCATGGCTGCGAGCACCATTGATCTGCCTGTGGGACCTGGATGGGGTCGAGATAGGGTGGGTGGTGCGGCTCCCTCCTTGCCCACAGGGCTGGGCACCTCCTGGCTGTCTGTAGGACGCGGATGGGGTACAGATAGAGTGGGTCTTGCGGAGCTCCCTTTGGCCATGGCTGCGAGCACCTTTGATCTGCCTGTGGGACCTGGATGGGGTCGAGATAGGGTGGGTGGTGCGGCTCTCTCCTTGCCCACAGGGCTGGGCACATCCTGGCTGTCGGTAGGACGAGGATGGGGTACAGATACGGTGGTTCTTGCGGAGCTCCCTTTGTCCATGGCTGCGAGCACCTTTGATCTGCCTGTGGGACCTGGATGGGGTCGAGATAGGGTGGGAGGTGCGGCTGTGTCCTTGCCCACAAGGGTGGGCACCTCCTGGCTGTCTGTAGGACGAGGATGGCGTACAGATACGGTGGGTCTTGCGGAGCTCCCTTTCTCCATGGCTGCGAGCACCTAGGATCTGCCTGCGGGACCTGGATGGGGTCGAGATAGGGTGGCTGCTGCGGCTGTCTCCTTGCCCACAGGGGTGGGCTCCTCCTGGCTGTCTGTAGGATGAGGATGGGTACAGATACGGTGGCTTTTTCAGAGCCTATAAGTCTTTGCTAGCCCGTCTTGTCGTCTGCCAGTCTGGTCTGGTGCAGCCCCTTTTCTAGCGTTCCGCAGCCAGCCGTGCGTCCAACCCCTTTCCGACGTGTACCACCAGGCGTAGTCTGCTGGCTGTGTCATGGCCATGGCTGTTGCCAGGATGTCTGTTTCGGGAGCAGCCCTCAGCCCCCCAGGGCACAATTTTGTGTCGTTCCTTTTGCCCGTGCCTTTTGGAAGCTCCCTGCGAGGCCCGGATAGGTAGTAGCCAGGGCTGTCTTAGCTGTCCTGTAGCGTGTTGAGAGCTCTCCGTGCAAGTGACGAGGTGGGCGAGGACAGGAGCCGTGGCCTCGTTGCGTCCCTTTGCAGGAGTCTGGCTGTAATTGTCAGGAGAAGCAGCCAAAGAGAAGCCACCGTCCATTGCTGTGGGGAGCCCCAGCCTCCTTGCCTTCCCCCTGGGTGCCTGGTCCTCTCAGGTCTCAGTCCCCTGCCCCCTCGTCTGGCAGTCTGGCTTGGCGCAGCCCTTTTTATCCCTTTGTGGGGCTAGTGGTGTCAGCAGCGCCTTTGTGACATGGAGCACCAGGAGCAGTCTGCTGGCTGTGATGTGGTGGCCGTGACATCAGCAGGGTGGGCTGGTGCCTGGAGTTGGTGCTGCATCCGTGTGATCCCGCTTTTCCAGCAGTCCAGTGAGAAAGCGCAGTTCAATAAACGATGCAATGCACTAGAAGAGAAGAAGTGGTAGTGCTGGGGATGGAAAGGAGGAGGCTGTAGGATGAGGGTACAGAGCAGCAGCTCGGCAAAGGTTAAAAGAGAACTAAAAGAGAACAGCAGGTGGTAGCCACGGCCCTGTTTTGAAGCTTTGGGTGGTACTTGCTGCTGAGAGTGGTGGGTTTGAGGGCTTTTCTGGAAGAAAGACGCTTGTTGAGTTTTCGGAAGGTGGTCTTTCACACCTTTGGCATTGAAGACGTGGCCCAGTGTGGAAGCGTGCGTCCACGAGTGGCTGGCAATGCTGAGGGTGTCTCTGCGTGGAGCGTGGGAATTGCACCTGTCTTGCTGTGAAAGGCTGCAAAGCTGAGAATGTCCGTGGCTGCGTGTTCCCTCCAGTTGCTTGTGGGACGGTGACATGTTAGAGAATGGTGTGGGTGGTGGGGCTCTCCCTTTGCCCACGAGTGTGCGCACCTCCTGGCTGTCTGTAGGACGAGGATGGGGTACAGATACGGTGGGTCTTGCGGAGCTCCCTTTCTCCATGGCTGCGAGCACCTAGGATCTGCCTGCGGGACCTGGATGGGGTCGAGATAGGGTGGCTGCTGCGGCTGTCTCCTTGCCCACAGGGGTGGGCTCCTCCTGGCTGTCCGTAGGATGAGGATGGGTACAGATACGGTGGCTTTTTCAGAGCCTGTAAGTCTTTGCTAGCCCGGCTTGTCGTCTGCCAGTCTGGTCTGGTGCAGCCCCTTTTCTAGCGTTCCGCAGCCAGCCGTGTGTCCAACCCCTTTCCGACGTGGACCACCAGGCGTAGTCTGCTGGCTGTGACATGGCCATGGCTGTTGCCAGGATGTCTGTTTCGGGATCAGCCCTCAGCCCCCCAGGGCACAATTTTGTGTCGTTCCTTTTGCCCGTGCCTTTTGGAAGCTCCCTGCGAGGCCCGGATAAGTAGTGGCCAGGGCTGTCTTAGCTGTCCTGTAGCGTGTTGAGAGCTCTCCGTGCAAGTGACGAGGTGGGCGAGGACAGGAGCCGTGGCCTCGTTGCGTCCCTTTGCAGGAGTCTGGCTGTAATTGTCAGGAGAAGCAGCCAAAGAGAAGCCACCGTCCATTGCTGTGGGGAGCCCCAGCCTCCTTGCCTTCCCCCTGGGTGCCTGGTCCTCTCAGGTCTCACTCCCCTGCCCCCTCGTCTGGCAGTCTGGCTTGGCGCAGCCCTTTTTATCCCTTTGTGGGGCTAGTGGGGCTAGTGGTGTCAGCAGCGCCTTTGTGACATGGAGCACCAGGAGCAGTCTGCTGGCTGTGATGTGGTGGCCGTGACATCAGCAGGGTGGGCTGGTGCCTGGAGTTGGTGCTGCATCCGTGTGATCCCGCTTTTCCAGCAGTCCAGTGAGAAAGCGCAGTTCAATAAACGATGCAATGCACTAGAAGAGAAGAAGTGGTAGTGCTGGGGATGGAAAGGAGGAGGCTGTAGGATGAGGGTACAGAGCAGCAGCTCGGCAAAGGTTAAAAGAGAACTAAAAGAGAACAGCAGGTGGTAGCCACGGCCCTGTTTTGAAGCTTTGGGTGGTACTTGCTGCTGAGAGTGGTGGGTTTGAGGGCTTTTCTGGAAGAAAGACGCTTGTTGAGTTTTCGGAAGGTGGTCTTTCACACCTTTGGCATTGAAGACGTGGCCCAGTGTGGAAGCGTGCGTCCACGAGTGGCTGGCAATGCTGAGGGTGTCTCTGCGTGGAGCGTGGGAATTGCACCTGTCTTGCTGTGAAAGGCTGCAAAGCTGAGAATGTCCGTGGCTGCGTGTTCCCTCCAGTTGCTTGTGGGACGGTGACATGTTAGAGAATGGGGTGGGTGGTGGGGCTCTCCCTTTGCCCACGAGAGTGTGCACCTCCTGGCTGTCTGTAGGACGAGGATGGGGTACAGATACGGTGGTTCTTGCGGAGCTCGCTTTGGCCATGGCTGCGAGCACCATTGATCTGCCTGTGGGACCTGGATGGGGTCGAGATAGGGTGGGTGGTGCGGCTCCCTCCTTGCCCACAGGGCTGGGCACCTCCTGGCTGTCTGTAGGACGCGTATGGGGTACAGATAGAGTGGGTCTTGCGGAGCTCCCTTTGGCCATGGCTGCGAGCACCTTTGATCTGCCTGTGGGACCTGGATGGGGTCGAGATAGGGTGGGTGGTGCGGCTCTCTCCTTGCCCACAGGGCTGGGCACATCCTGTCTGTCGGTAGGACGAGGATGGGGTACAGATACGGTGGTTCTTGCGGAGCTCCCTTTGTCCATGGCTGCGAGCACCTTTGATCTGCCTGTGGGACCTGGATGGGGTCGAGATAGGGTGGGAGGTGCGGCTGTGTCCTTGCCCACAAGGGTGGGCACCTCCTGGCTGTCTGTAGGACGAGGATGGCGTACAGATAAGGTGGGTCTTGCGGAGCTCCCTTTCTCCATGGCTGCGAGCACCTAGGATCTGCCTGCGGGACCTGGATGGGGTCGAGATAGGGTGGCTGCTGCGGCTGTCTCCTTGCCCACAGGGGTGGGCTCCTCCTGGCTGTCTGTAGGATGAGGATGGGTACAGATACGGTGGCTTTTTCAGAGCCTATAAGTCTTTGCTAGCCCGTCTTGTCGTCTGCCAGTCTGGTCTGGTGCAGCCCCTTTTCTAGCGTTCCGCAGCCAGCCGTGCGTCCAACCCCTTTCCGACGTGTACCACCAGGCGTAGTCTGCTGGCTGTGTCATGGCCATGGCTGTTGCCAGGATGTCTGTTTCGGGAGCAGCCCTCAGCCCCCCAGGGCACAATTTTGTGTCGTTCCTTTTGCCCGTGCCTTTTGGAAGCTCCCTGCGAGGCCCGGATAGGTAGTAGCCAGGGCTGTCTTACCTGTCCTGTAGCGTGTTGAGAGCTCTCCGTGCAAGTGACGAGGTGGGCGAGGACAGGAGCCGTGGCCTCGTTGCGTCCCTTTGCAGGAGTCTGGCTGTAATTGTCAGGAGAAGCAGCCAAAGAGAAGCCACCGTCCATTGCTGTGGGGAGCCCCAGCCTCCTTGCCTTCCCCCTGGGTGCCTGGTCCTCTCAGGTCTCACTCCCCTGCCCCCTCGTCTGGCAGTCTGGCTTGGCGCAGCCCTTTTTATCCCTTTGTGGGGCTAGTGGTGTCAGCAGCGCCTTTGTGACATGGAGCACCAGGAGCAGTCTGCTGGCTGTGATGTGGTGGCCGTGACATCAGCAGGGTGGGCTGGTGCCTGGAGTTGGTGCTGCATCCGCGTGATCCCGCTTTTCCAGCAGTCCAGTGAGAAAGCGCAGTTCAATAAACGATGCAATGCACTAGAAGAGAAGAAGTGGTAGTGCTGGGGATGGAAAGGAGGAGGCTGTAGGATGAGGGTACAGAGCAGCAGCTCGGCAAAGGTTAAAAGAGAACTAAAAGAGAACAGCAGGTGGTAGCCACGGCCCTGTTTTGAAGCTTTGGGTGGTACTTGCTGCTGAGAGTGGTGGGTTTGAGGGCTTTTCTGGAAGAAAGACGCTTGTTGAGTTTTCGGAAGGTGGTCTTTCACACCTTTGGCATTGAAGACGTGGCCCAGTGTGGAAGCGTGCGTCCACGAGTGGCTGGCAATGCTGAGGGTGTCTCTGCGTGGAGCGTGGGAATTGAGCCTGTCTCGCTGTGAAAGGCTGCAAAGCTGAGAATGTCCGTGGCTGCGTGTTCCCTCCAGTTGCTTGTGGGACGGTGACATGTTACAGAATGGGGTGGGTGGTGGGGCTCTCCGTTTGCCCACGAGTGTGCGCACCTCCGGGCTGTCTGTAGGACGAGGATGGGGTACAGATACGGTGGTTCTTGCGGAGCTCGCTTTGGCCATGGCTGCGAGCACCGTTGATTTGCCTGCGGGACCTGGAGGGGGTCGAGATAGGGTGGGTGGTGCGGCTCTCTCCTTGCCCACAAGGGTGGGCACCTCCTGGCTGTCTGTAGGACGCGGATGGGGTACAGATAGAGTGGTTCTTGCGGAGGTCCCTTTGGCCATGGCTGCGAGCACCTTTGATCTGCCTGCGGGACCTGGATGGGGTCGAGATAGGGTGGGTGGTGCGGCTCTCTCCTTGCCCACAGGGCTGGGCACATCCTGGCTGTCGGTAGGACGAGGATGGGGTACAGATAAAGTGGTTCTTGCGGAGCTCCCTTTGTCCATGGCTGCGAGCACCTTTGATCTGCCTGTGGGACCTGGATGGGGTCGAGATAGGGTGGGAGGTGCGGCTCTCTCCTTGCCCACAGGGCTTGGCACATCCTGGCTGTCTGTAGGACGAGGATGGGGTACAGATACGGTGGGTCTTGTGGAGCTCCCTTTCTCCATGGCTGCGAGCACCTAGGATCTGCCTGCGGGACCTGGATGGGGTCGAGATAGGGTGGCTGCTGCGGCTGTCTCCTTGCCCACAGGGGTGGGCTCCTCCTGGCTGTCCGTAGGATGAGGATGGGTACAGATACGGTGGCTTTTTCAGAGCCTGTAAGTCTTTGCTAGCCCGGCTTGTCGTCTGCCAGTCTGGTCTGGTGCAGCCCCTTTTCTAGCGTTCCGCAGCCAGCCGTGTGTCCAACCCCTTTCCGACGTGGACCACCAGGCGTAGTCTGCTGGCTGTGACATGGCCATGGCTGTTGCCAGGATGTCTGTTTCGGGATCAGCCCTCAGCCCCCCCAGGGCACAATTTTGTGTCGTTCCTTTTGCCCGTGCCTTTTGGAAGCTCCCTGCGAGGCCCGGATAGGTAGTGGCCAGGGCTGTCTTAGCTGTCCTGTAGCGTGTTGAGAGCTCTCCGTGCAAGTGACGAGGTGGGCGAGGACAGGAGCCGTGGCCTCGTTGCGTCCCTTTGCAGGAGTCTGGCTGTAATTGTCAGGAGAAGCAGCCAAAGAGAAGCCACCGTCCATTGCTGTGGGGAGCCCCAGCCTCCTTGCCTTCCCCCTGGGTGCCTGGTCCTCTCAGGTCTCACTCCCCTGCCCCCTCGTCTGGCAGTCTGGCTTGGCGCAGCCCTTTTTATCCCTTTGTGGGGCTAGTGGTGTCAGCAGCGCCTTTGTGACATGGAGCACCAGGAGCAGTCTGCTGGCTGTGATGTGGTGGCCGTGACATCAGCAGGGTGGGCTGGTGCCTGGAGTTGGTGCTGCATCCGCGTGATCCCGCTTTTCCAGCAGTCCAGTGAGAAAGCGCAGTTCAATAAACGATGCAATGCACTAGAAGAGAAGAAGTGGTAGTGCTGGGGATGGAAAGGAGGAGGCTGTAGGATGAGGGTACAGAGCAGCAGCTCGGCAAAGGTTAAAAGAGAACTAAAAGAGAACAGCAGGTGGTAGCCACGGCCCTGTTTTGAAGCTTTGGGTGGTACTTGCTGCTGAGAGTGGTGGGTTTGAGGGCTTTTCTGGAAGAAAGACGCTTGTTGAGTTTTCGGAAGGTGGTCTTTCACACCTTTGGCATTGAAGACGTGGCCCAGTGTGGAAGCGTGCGTCCACGAGTGGCTGGCAATGCTGAGGGTGTCTCTGCGTGGAGCGTGGGAATTGAGCCTGTCTTGCTGTGAAAGGCTGCAAAGCTGAGAATGTCCGTGGCTGCGTGTTCCCTCCAGTTGCTTGTGGGACGGTGACATGTTACAGAATGGGGTGGGTGGTGGGGCTCTCCGTTTGCCCACGAGTGTGTGCACCTCCGGGCTGTCTGTAGGACGAGGATGGGGTACAGATACGGTGGTTCTTGCGGAGCTCGCTTTGGCCATGGCTGCGAGCACCGTTGATTTGCCTGCGGGACCTGGAGGGGGTCGAGATAGGGTGGGTGGTGCGGCTCTCTCCTTGCCCACAAGGGTGGGCACCTCCTGGCTGTCTGTAGGACGCGGATGGGGTACAGATAGAGTGGTTCTTGCGGAGCTCCCTTTGGCCATGGCTGCGAGCACCTTTGATCTGCCTGCGGGACCTGGATGGGGTCGAGATAGGGTGGGTGGTGCGGCTCTCTCCTTGCCCACAGGGCTGGGCACATCCTGGCTGTCGGTAGGACGAGGATGGGGTACAGATAAAGTGGTTCTTGTGGAGCTCCCTTTGTCCATGGCTGCGAGCACCTTTGATCTGCCTGTGGGACCCGGATGGGGTCGAGATAGGGTGGGAGGTGCGGCTCTCTCCTTGCCCACAGGGCTTGGCACATCCTGGCTGTCTGTAGGACGAGGATGGGGTACAGATACGGTGGGTCTTGCGGAGCTCCCTTTCTCCATGGCTGCGAGCACCTAGGATCTGCCTGCGGGACCTGGATGGGGTCGAGATAGGGTGGCTGCTGCGGCTGTCTCCTTGCCCACAGGGGTGGGCTCCTCCTGGCTGTCCGTAGGATGAGGATGGGTACAGATACGGTGGCTTTTTCAGAGCCTGTAAGTCTTTGCTAGCCCGGCTTGTCGTCTGCCAGTCTGGTCTGGTGCAGCCCCTTTTCTAGCGTTCCGCAGCCAGCCGTGTGTCCAACCCCTTTCCGACGTGGACCACCAGGCGTAGTCTGCTGGCTGTGACATGGCCATGGCTGTTGCCAGGATGTCTGTTTCGGGATCAGCCCTCAGCCCCCCAGGGCACAATTTTGTGTCGTTCCTTTTGCCCGTGCCTTTTGGAAGCTCCCTGCGAGGCCCGGATAGGTAGTGGCCAGGGCTGTCTTAGCTGTCCTGTAGCGTGTTGAGAGCTCTCCTTGCAAGTGACGAGGTGGGCGAGGACAGGAGCCGTGGCCTCGTTGCGTCCCTTTGCAGGAGTCTGGCTGTAATTGTCAGGAGAAGCAGCCAAAGAGAAGCCACCGTCCATTGCTGTGGGGAGCCCCAGCCTCCTTGCCTTCCCCCTGGGTGCCTGGTCCTCTCAGGTCTCACTCCCCTGCCCCCTCGTCTGGCAGTCTGGCTTGGCGCAGCCCTTTTTATCCCTTTGTGGGGCTAGTGGGGCTAGTGGTGTCAGCAGCGCCTTTGTGACATGGAGCACCAGGAGCAGTCTGCTGGCTGTGATGTGGTGGCCGTGACATCAGCAGGGTGGGCTGGTGCCTGGAGTTGGTGCTGCATCCGTGTGATCCCGCTTTTCCAGCAGTCCAGTGAGAAAGCGCAGTTCAATAAACGATGCAATGCACTAGAAGAGAAGAAGTGGTAGTGCTGGGGATGGAAAGGAGGAGGCTGTAGGATGAGGGTACAGAGCAGCAGCTCGGCAAAGGTTAAAAGAGAACTAAAAGAGAACAGCAGGTGGTAGCCACGGCCCTGTTTTGAAGCTTTGGGTGGTACTTGCTGCTGAGAGTGGTGGGTTTGAGGGCTTTTCTGGAAGAAAGACGCTTGTTGAGTTTTCGGAAGGTGCCCTTTCACACCTTTGGCATTGAAGACGTGGCCCAGTGTGGAAGCGTGCGTCCACGAGTGGCTGGCAATGCTGAGGGTGTCTCTGCGTGGAGCGTGGGAATTGCACCTGTCTTGCTGTGAAAGGCTGCAAAGCTGAGAATGTCCGTGGCTGCGTGTTCCCTCCAGTTGCTTGTGGGACGGTGACATGTTACAGAATGGGGTGGGTGGTGGGGCTCTCCCTTTGCCCACGAGAGTGTGCACCTCCTGGCTGTCTGTAGGACGAGGATGGGGTACAGATACGGTGGTTCTTGCGGAGCTCGCTTTGGCCATGGCTGCGAGCACCATTGATCTGCCTGTGGGACCTGGAGGGGGTCGAGATAGGGTGGGTGGTGCGGCTCCCTCCTTGCCCACAGGGCTGGGCACCTCCTGGCTGTCTGTAGGACGCGGATGGGGTACAGATAGAGTGGGTCTTGCGGAGCTCCCTTTGGCCATGGCTGCGAGCACCTTTGATCTGCCTGTGGGACCTGGATGGGGTCGAGATAGGGTGGGTGGTGCGGCTCTCTCCTTGCCCACAGGGCTGGGCACATCCTGTCTGTCGGTAGGACGAGGATGGGGTACAGATACGGTGGTTCTTGCGGAGCTCCCTTTGTCCATGGCTGCGAGCACCTTTGATCTGCCTGTGGGACCTGGATGGGGTCGAGATAGGGTGGGAGGTGCGGCTGTGTCCTTGCCCACAAGGGTGGGCACCTCCTGGCTGTCTGTAGGACGAGGATGGCGTACAGATACGGTGGGTCTTGCGGAGCTCCCTTTCTCCATGGCTGCGAGCACCTAGGATCTGCCTGCGGGACCTGGATGGGGTCGAGATAGGGTGGCTGCTGCGGCTGTCTCCTTGCCCACAGGGGTGGGCTCCTCCTGGCTGTCTGTAGGATGAGGATGGGTACAGATACGGTGGCTTTTTCAGAGCCTATAAGTCTTTGCTAGCCCGTCTTGTCGTCTGCCAGTCTGGTCTGGTGCAGCCCCTTTTCTAGCGTTCCGCAGCCAGCCGTGCGTCCAACCCCTTTCCGACGTGTACCACCAGGCGTAGTCTGCTGGCTGTGTCATGGCCATGGCTGTTGCCAGGATGTCTGTTTCGGGAGCAGCCCTCAGCCCCCCAGGGCACAATTTTGTGTCGTTCCTTTTGCCCGTGCCTTTTGGAAGCTCCCTGCGAGGCCCGGATAGGTAGTAGCCAGGGCTGTCTTAGCTGTCCTGTAGCGTGTTGAGAGCTCTCCGTGCAAGTGACGAGGTGGGCGAGGACAGGAGCCGTGGCCTCGTTGCGTCCCTTTGCAGGAGTCTGGCTGTAATTGTCAGGAGAAGCAGCCAAAGAGAAGCCACCGTCCATTGCTGTGGGGAGCCCCAGCCTCCTTGCCTTCCCCCTGGGTGCCTGGTCCTCTCAGGTCTCACTCCCCTGCCCCCTCGTCTGGCAGTCTGGCTTGGCGCAGCCCTTTTTATCCCTTTGTGGGGCTAGTGGTGTCAGCAGCGCCTTTGTGACATGGAGCACCAGGAGCAGTCTGCTGGCTGTGATGTGGTGGCCGTGACATCAGCAGGGTGGGCTGGTGCCTGGAGTTGGTGCTGCATCCGTGTGATCCCGCTTTTCCAGCAGTCCAGTGAGAAAGCGCAGTTCAATAAACGATGCAATGCACTAGAAGAGAAGAAGTGGTAGTGCTGGGGATGGAAAGGAGGAGGCTGTAGGATGAGGGTACAGAGCAGCAGCTCGGCAAAGGTTAAAAGAGAACTAAAAGAGAACAGCAGGTGGTAGCCACGGCCCTGTTTTGAAGCTTTGGGTGGTACTTGCTGCTGAGAGTGGTGGGTTTGAGGGCTTTTCTGGAAGAAAGACGCTTGTTGAGTTTTCGGAAGGTGGTCTTTCACACCTTTGGCATTGAAGACGTGGCCCAGTGTGGAAGCGTGCGTCCACGAGTGGCTGGCAATGCTGAGGGTGTCTCTGCGTGGAGCGTGGGAATTGCACCTGTCTTGCTGTGAAAGGCTGCAAAGCTGAGAATGTCCGTGGCTGCGTGTTCCCTCCAGTTGCTTGTGGGACGGTGACATGTTAGAGAATGGGGTGGGTGGTGGGGCTCTCCCTTTGCCCACGAGTGTGCGCACCTCCTGGCTGTCTGTAGGACGAGGATGGGGTACAGATACGGTGGGTCTTGCGGAGCTCCCTTTCTCCATGGCTGCGAGCACCTAGGATCTGCCTGCGGGACCTGGATGGGGTCGAGATAGGGTGGCTGCTGCGGCTGTCTCCTTGCCCACAGGGGTGGGCTCCTCCTGGCTGTCCGTAGGATGAGGATGGGTACAGATACGGTGGCTTTTTCAGAGCCTGTAAGTCTTTGCTAGCCCGTCTTGTCGTCTGCCAGTCTGGTCTGGTGCAGCCCCTTTTCTAGCGTTCCGCAGCCAGCCGTGTGTCCAACCCCTTTCCGACGTGGACCACCAGGCGTAGTCTGCTGGCTGTGACATGGCCATGGCTGTTGCCAGGATGTCTGTTTCGGGATCAGCCCTCAGCCCCCCAGGGCACAATTTTGTGTCGTTCCTTTTGCCCGTGCCTTTTGGAAGCTCCCTGCGAGGCCCGGATAAGTAGTGGCCAGGGCTGTCTTAGCTGTCCTGTAGCGTGTTGAGAGCTCTCCGTGCAAGTGACGAGGTGGGCGAGGACAGGAGCCGTGGCCTCGTTGCGTCCCTTTGCAGGAGTCTGGCTGTAATTGTCAGGAGAAGCAGCCAAAGAGAAGCCACCGTCCATTGCTGTGGGGAGCCCCAGCCTCCTTGCCTTCCCCCTGGGTGCCTGGTCCTCTCAGGTCTCACTCCCCTGCCCCCTCGTCTGGCAGTCTGGCTTGGCGCAGCCCTTTTTATCCCTTTGTGGGGCTAGTGGGGCTAGTGGTGTCAGCAGCGCCTTTGTGACATGGAGCACCAGGAGCAGTCTGCTGGCTGTGATGTGGTGGCCGTGACATCAGCAGGGTGGGCTGGTGCCTGGAGTTGGTGCTGCATCCGTGTGATCCCGCTTTTCCAGCAGTCCAGTGAGAAAGCGCAGTTCAATAAACGATGCAATGCACTAGAAGAGAAGAAGTGGTAGTGCTGGGGATGGAAAGGAGGAGGCTGTAGGATGAGGGTACAGAGCAGCAGCTCGGCAAAGGTTAAAAGAGAACTAAAAGAGAACAGCAGGTGGTAGCCACGGCCCTGTTTTGAAGCTTTGGGTGGTACTTGCTGCTGAGAGTGGTGGGTTTGAGGGCTTTTCTGGAAGAAAGACGCTTGTTGAGTTTTCGGAAGGTGCCCTTTCACACCTTTGGCATTGAAGACGTGGCCCAGTGTGGAAGCGTGCGTCCACGAGTGGCTGGCAATGCTGAGGGTGTCTCTGCGTGGAGCGTGGGAATTGCACCTGTCTTGCTGTGAAAGGCTGCAAAGCTGAGAATGTCCGTGGCTGCGTGTTCCCTCCAGTTGCTTGTGGGACGGTGACATGTTAGAGAATGGTGTGGGTGGTGGGGCTCTCCCTTTGCCCACGAGTGTGCGCACCTCCTGGCTGTCTGTAGGACGAGGATGGGGTACAGATACGGTGGGTCTTGCGGAGCTCCCTTTCTCCATGGCTGCGAGCACCATTGATCTGCCTGCGGGACCTGGATGGGGTCGAGATAGGGTGGCTGCTGCGGCTGTCTCCTTGCCCACAGGGGTGGGCTCCTCCTGGCTGTCCGTAGGATGAGGATGGGTACAGATACGGTGGCTTTTTCAGAGCCTGTAAGTCTTTGCTAGCCCGGCTTGTCGTCTGCCAGTCTGGTCTGGTGCAGCCCTTTTTCTAGCGTTCCGCAGCCAGCCGTGTGTCCAACCCCTTTCCGACGTGGACCACCAGGCGTAGTCTGCTGGCTGTGACATGGCCATGGCTGTTGCCAGGATGTCTGTTTCGGGATCAGCCCTCAGCCCCCCAGGGCACAATTTTGTGTCGTTCCTTTTGCCCGTGCCTTTTGGAAGCTCCCTGCGAGGCCCGGATAGGTAGTGGCCAGGGCTGTCTTAGCTGTCCTGTAGCGTGTTGAGAGCTCTCCGTGCAAGTGACGAGGTGGGCGAGGACAGGAGCCGTGGCCTCGTTGCGTCCCTTTGCAGGAGCTGGCTGTAATTGTCAGGAGAAGCAGCCAAAGAGAAGCCACCGTCCATTGCTGTGGGGAGCCCCAGCCTCCTTGCCTTCCCCCTGGGTGCCTGGTCCTCTCAGGTCTCACTCCCCTGCCCCCTCGTCTGGCAGTCTGGCTTGGCGCAGCCCTTTTTATCCCTTTGTGGGGCTAGTGGGGCTAGTGGTGTCAGCAGCGCCTTTGTGACATGGAGCACCAGGAGCAGTCTGCTGGCTGTGATGTGGTGGCCGTGACATCAGCAGGGTGGGCTGGTGCCTGGAGTTGGTGCTGCATCCGTGTGATCCCGCTTTTCCAGCAGTCCAGTGAGAAAGCGCAGTTCAATAAACGATGCAATGCACTAGAAGAGAAGAAGTGGTAGTGCTGGGGATGGAAAGGAGGAGGCTGTAGGATGAGGGTACAGAGCAGCAGCTCGGCAAAGGTTAAAAGAGAACTAAAAGAGAACAGCAGGTGGTAGCCACGGCCCTGTTTTGAAGCTTTGGGTGGTACTTGCTGCTGAGAGTGGTGGGTTTGAGGGCTTTTCTGGAAGAAAGACGCTTGTTGAGTTTTCGGAAGGTGGTCTTTCACACCTTTGGCATTGAAGACGTGGCCCAGTGTGGAAGCGTGCGTCCACGAGTGGCTGGCAATGCTGAGGGTGTCTCTGCGTGGAGCGTGGGAATTGCACCTGTCTTGCTGTGAAAGGCTGCAAAGCTGAGAATGTCCGTGGCTGCGTGTTCCCTCCAGTTGCTTGTGGGACGGTGACATGTTACAGAATGGGGTGGGTGGTGGGGCTCTCCCTTTGCCCACGAGAGTGTGCACCTCCTGGCTGTCTGTAGGACGAGGATGGGGTACAGATACGGTGGTTCTTGCGGAGCTCGCTTTGGCCATGGCTGCGAGCACCATTGATCTGCCTGTGGGACCTGGATGGGGTCGAGATAGGGTGGGTGGTGCGGCTCTCTCCTTGCCCACAGGGCTGGGCACCTCCTGGCTGTCTGTAGGACGCGGATGGGGTACAGATAGAGTGGGTCTTGCGGAGCTCCCTTTGGCCATGGCTGCGAGCACCTTTGATCTGCCTGTGGGACCTGGATGGGGTCGAGATAGGGTGGGTGGTGCGGCTCTCTCCTTGCCCACAGGGCTGGGCACATCCTGTCTGTCGGTAGGACGAGGATGGGGTACAGATACGGTGGTTCTTGCGGAGCTCCCTTTGTCCATGGCTGCGAGCACCTTTGATCTGCCTGTGGGACCTGGATGGGGTCGAGATAGGGTGGGAGGTGCGGCTGTGTCCTTGCCCACAAGGGTGGGCACCTCCTGGCTGTCTGTAGGACGAGGATGGCGTACAGATACGGTGGGTCTTGCGGAGCTCCCTTTCTCCATGGCTGCGAGCACCTAGGATCTGCCTGCGGGACCTGGATGGGGTCGAGATAGGGTGGGAGGTGCGGCTGTGTCCTTGCCCACAAGGGTGGGCACCTCCTGGCTGTCTGTAGGACGAGGATGGCGTACAGATACGGTGGCTCTTGCGGAGCCCCCTTTCTCCATGGCTGCGAGCACCTAGGATCTGCCTGCGGGACCTGGATGCGGTCGAGATAGGGTGGCTGCTGCGGCTGTCTCCTTGCCCACAGGGGTGGGCTCCTCCTGGCTATCTGTAGGATGAGGATGGGTACAGATACGGTGGCTTTTTCAGAGCCTGTAAGTCTTTGCTAGCCCGTCTTGTCGTCTGCCAGTCTGGTCTGGTGCAGCCCCTTTTCTAGCGTTCCGCAGCCAGCCGTGCGTCCAACCCCTTTCCGACGTGGACCACCAGGCGTAGTCTGCTGGCTGTGACATGGCCATGGCTGTTGCCAGGATGTCTGTTTCGGGAGCAGCCCTCAGCCCCCCAGGGCACAATTTTGTGTCGTTCCTTTTGCCCGTGCCTTTTGGAAGCTCCCTGCGAGGCCCGGATAGGTAGTGGCCAGGGCTGTCTTACCTGTCCTGTAGCGTGTTGAGAGCTCTCCGTGCAAGTGACGAGGTGGGCGAGGACAGGAGCCGTGGCCTCGTTGCGTCCCTTTGCAGGAGTCTGGCTGTAATTGTCAGGAGAAGCAGCCAAAGAGAAGCCACCGTCCATTGCTGTGGGGAGCCCCAGCCTCCTTGCCTTCCCCCTGGGTGCCTGGTCCTCTCAGGTCTCAGTCCCCTGCCCCCTCGTCTGGCAGTCTGGCTTGGCGCAGCCCTTTTTATCCCTTTGTGGGGCTAGTGGTGTCAGCAGCGCCTTTGTGACATGGAGCACCAGGAGCAGTCTGCTGGCTGTGATGTGGTGGCCGTGACATCAGCAGGGTGGGCTGGTGCCTGGAGTTGGTGCTGCATCCGTGTGATCCCGCTTTTCCAGCAGTCCAGTGAGAAAGCGCAGTTCAATAAACGATGCAATGCACTAGAAGAGAAGAAGCGGTAGTGCTGGGGATGGAAAGGAGGAGGCTGTAGGATGAGGGTACAGAGCAGCAGCTCGGCAAAGGTTAAAAGAGAACTAAAAGAGAACAGCAGGTGGTAGCCAGGGCCCTGTTTTGAAGCTTTGGGTGGTACTTGCTGCTGAGAGTGGTGGGTTTGAGGGCTTTTCTGGAAGAAAGACGCTTGTTGAGTTTTCGGAAGGTGGTCTTTCACACCTTTGGCATTGAAGACGTGGCCCAGTGTGGAAGCGTGCGTCCACGAGTGGCTGGCAATGCTGAGGGTGTCTCTGCGTGGAGCGTGGGAATTGCACCTGTCTTGCTGTGAAAGGCTGCAAAGCTGAGAATGTCCGTGGCTGCGTGTTCCCTCCAGTTGCTTGTGGGACGGTGACATGTTAGAGAATGGTGTGGGTGGTGGGGCTCTCCCTTTGCCCACGAGTGTGCGCACCTCCTGGCTGTCTGTAGGACGAGGATGGGGTACAGATACGGTGGGTCTTGCGGAGCTCCCTTTCTCCATGGCTGCGAGCACCTAGGATCTGCCTGCGGGACCTGGATGGGGTCGAGATAGGGTGGCTGCTGCGGCTGTCTCCTTGCCCACAGGGGTGGGCTCCTCCTGGCTGTCCGTAGGATGAGGATGGGTACAGATACGGTGGCTTTTTCAGAGCCTGTAAGTCTTTGCTAGCCCGGCTTGTCGTCTGCCAGTCTGGTCTGGTGCAGCCCCTTTTCTAGCGTTCCGCAGCCAGCCGTGTGTCCAACCCCTTTCCGACGTGGACCACCAGGCGTAGTCTGCTGGCTGTGACATGGCCATGGCTGTTGCCAGGATGTCTGTTTCGGGATCAGCCCTCAGCCCCCCAGGGCACAATTTTGTGTCGTTCCTTTTGCCCGTGCCTTTTGGAAGCTCCCTGCGAGGCCCGGATAGGTAGTGGCCAGGGCTGTCTTAGCTGTCCTGTAGCGTGTTGAGAGCTCTCCGTGCAAGTGACGAGGTGGGCGAGGACAGGAGCCGTGGCCTCGTTGCGTCCCTTTGCAGGAGTCTGGCTGTAATTGTCAGGAGAAGCAGCCAAAGAGAAGCCACCGTCCATTGCTGTGGGGAGCCCCAGCCTCCTTGCCTTCCCCCTGGGTGCCTGGTCCTCTCAGGTCTCACTCCCCTGCCCCCTCGTCTGGCAGTCTGGCTTGGCGCAGCCCTTTTTATCCCTTTGTGGGGCTAGTGGGGCTAGTGGTGTCAGCAGCGCCTTTGTGACATGGAGCACCAGGAGCAGTCTGCTGGCTGTGATGTGGTGGCCGTGACATCAGCAGGGTGGGCTGGTGCCTGGAGTTGGTGCTGCATCCGTGTGATCCCGCTTTTCCAGCAGTCCAGTGAGAAAGCGCAGTTCAATAAACGATGCAATGCACTAGAAGAGAAGAAGTGGTAGTGCTGGGGATGGAAAGGAGGAGGCTGTAGGATGAGGGTACAGAGCAGCAGCTCGGCAAAGGTTAAAAGAGAACTAAAAGAGAACAGCAGGTGGTAGCCACGGCCCTGTTTTGAAGCTTTGGGTGGTACTTGCTGCTGAGAGTGGTGGGTTTGAGGGCTTTTCTGGAAGAAAGACGCTTGTTGAGTTTTCGGAAGGTGGTCTTTCACACCTTTGGCATTGAAGACGTGGCCCAGTGTGGAAGCGTGCGTCCACGAGTGGCTGGCAATGCTGAGGGTGTCTCTGCGTGGAGCGTGGGAATTGCACCTGTCTTGCTGTGAAAGGCTGCAAAGCTGAGAATGTCCGTGGCTGCGTGTTCCCTCCAGTTGCTTGTGGGACGGTGACATGTTACAGAATGGGGTGGGTGGTGGGGCTCTCCCTTTGCCCACGAGAGTGTGCACCTCCTGGCTGTCTGTAGGACGAGGATGGGGTACAGATACGGTGGTTCTTGCGGAGCTCGCTTTGGCCATGGCTGCGAGCACCATTGATCTGCCTGTGGGACCTGGATGGGGTCGAGATAGGGTGGGTGGTGCGGCTCCCTCCTTGCCCACAGGGCTGGGCACCTCCTGGCTGTCTGTAGGACGCGGATGGGGTACAGATAGAGTGGGTCTTGCGGAGCTCCCTTTGGCCATGGCTGCGAGCACCTTTGATCTGCCTGTGGGACCTGGATGGGGTCGAGATAGGGTGGGTGGTGCGGCTCTCTCCTTGCCCACAGGGCTGGGCACATCCTGTCTGTCGGTAGGACGAGGATGGGGTACAGATACGGTGGTTCTTGCGGAGCTCCCTTTGTCCATGGCTGCGAGCACCTTTGATCTGCCTGTGGGACCTGGATGGGGTCGAGATAGGGTGGGAGGTGCGGCTGTGTCCTTGCCCACAAGGGTGGGCACCTCCTGGCTGTCTGTAGGACGAGGATGGCGTACAGATACGGTGGGTCTTGCGGAGCTCCCTTTCTCCATGGCTGCGAGCACCTAGGATCTGCCTGCGGGACCTGGATGGGGTCGAGATAGGGTGGCTGCTGCGGCTGTCTCCTTGCCCACAGGGGTGGGCTCCTCCTGGCTGTCTGTAGGATGAGGATGGGTACAGATACGGTGGCTTTTTCAGAGCCTATAAGTCTTTGCTACCCCGTCTTGTCGTCTGCCAGTCTGGTCTGGTGCAGCCCCTTTTCTAGCGTTCCGCAGCCAGCCGTGCGTCCAACCCCTTTCCGACGTGTACCACCAGGCGTAGTCTGCTGGCTGTGTCATGGCCATGGCTGTTGCCAGGATGTCTGTTTCGGGAGCAGCCCTCAGCCCCCCAGGGCACAATTTTGTGTCGTTCCTTTTGCCCGTGCCTTTTGGAAGCTCCCTGCGAGGCCCGGATAGGTAGTAGCCAGGGCTGTCTTACCTGTCCTGTAGCGTGTTGAGAGCTCTCCGTGCAAGTGACGAGGTGGGCGAGGACAGGAGCCGTGGCCTCGTTGCGTCCCTTTGCAGGAGTCTGGCTGTAATTGTCAGGAGAAGCAGCCAAAGAGAAGCCACCGTCCATTGCTGTGGGGAGCCCCAGCCTCCTTGCCTTCCCCCTGGGTGCCTGGTCCTCTCAGGTCTCACTCCCCTGCCCCCTCGTCTGGCAGTCTGGCTTGGCGCAGCCCTTTTTATCCCTTTGTGGGGCTAGTGGTGTCAGCAGCGCCTTTGTGACATGGAGCACCAGGAGCAGTCTGCTGGCTGTGATGTGGTGGCCGTGACATCAGCAGGGTGGGCTGGTGCCTGGAGTTGGTGCTGCATCCGTGTGATCCCGCTTTTCCAGCAGTCCAGTGAGAAAGCGCAGTTCAATAAACGATGCAATGCACTAGAAGAGAAGAAGTGGTAGTGCTGGGGATGGAAAGGAGGAGGCTGTAGGATGAGGGTACAGAGCAGCAGCTCGGCAAAGGTTAAAAGAGAACTAAAAGAGAACAGCAGGTGGTAGCCACGGCCCTGTTTTGAAGCTTTGGGTGGTACTTGCTGCTGAGAGTGGTGGGTTTGAGGGCTTTTCTGGAAGAAAGACGCTTGTTGAGTTTTCGGAAGGTGGTCTTTCACACCTTTGGCATTGAAGACGTGGCCCAGTGTGGAAGCGTGCGTCCACGAGTGGCTGGCAATGCTGAGGGTGTCTCTGCGTGGAGCGTGGGAATTGCACCTGTCTTGCTGTGAAAGGCTGCAAAGCTGAGAATGTCCGTGGCTGCGTGTTCCCTCCAGTTGCTTGTGGGACGGTGACATGTTAGAGAATGGTGTGGGTGGTGGGGCTCTCCCTTTGCCCACGAGTGTGCGCACCTCCTGGCTGTCTGTAGGACGAGGATGGGGTACAGATACGGTGGTTCTTGCGGAGCTCGCTTTGGCCATGGCTGCGAGCACCATTGATCTGCCTGTGGGACCTGGATGGGGTTGAGATAGGGTGGCTGGTGCGGCTCCCTCCTTGCCCACAGGGCTGGGCACCTCCTGGCTGTCTGTAGGTCGAGGATGGGGTACAGATACGGTGGTTCTTGCGGAGCTCCCTTTGGCCATGGCTGCGAGCAACTTTGATCTGCCTGTGGCACCTGGATGGGGTCGAGATAGGGTGGCTGGTGCGGCTCCCTCCTTGCCCACAGGGCTGGGCACCTCCTGGCTGTCTGTAGGACGAGGATGGGGTATAGATACGGTGGTTCTTGCGGAGCTCCCTTTGTCCATGGCTGCGAGCACCTTTGATCTGCCTCTGGGACCTGGATGGGGTCGAGATAGGGTGGGAGGTGCGGCTGTGTCCTTGCCCACAAGGGTGGGCACCTCCTGGCTGTCTGTAGGACGAGGATGGCGTACAGATACGGTGGGTCTTGCGGAGCCCCCTTTCTCCATGGCTGCGAGCACCTAGGATCTGCCTGCGGGACCTGGATGCGGTCGAGATAGGGTGGCTGCTGCGGCTGTCTCCTTGCCCACAGGGGTGGGCTCCTCCTGGCTATCTGTAGGATGAGGATGGGTACAGATACGGTGGCTTTTTCAGAGCCTGTAAGTCTTTGCTAGCCCGTCTTGTCGTCTGCCAGTCTGGTCTGGTGCAGCCCCTTTTCTAGCGTTCCGCAGCCAGCCGTGCGTCCAACCCCTTTCCGACGTGGACCACCAGGCGTAGTCTGCTGGCTGTGACATGGCCATGGCTGTTGCCAGGATGTCTGTTTCGGGAGCAGCCCTCAGCCCCCCAGGGCACAATTTTGTGTCGTTCCTTTTGCCCGTGCCTTTTGGAAGCTCCCTGCGAGGCCCGGATAGGTAGTGGCCAGGGCTGTCTTACCTGTCCTGTAGCGTGTTGAGAGCTCTCCGTGCAAGTGACGAGGTGGGCGAGGACAGGAGCCGTGGCCTCGTTGCGTCCCTTTGCAGGAGTCTGGCTGTAATTGTCAGGAGAAGCAGCCAAAGAGAAGCCACCGTCCATTGCTGTGGGGAGCCCCAGCCTCCTTGCCTTCCCCCTGGGTGCCTGGTCCTCTCAGGTCTCAGTCCCCTGCCCCCTCGTCTGGCAGTCTGGCTTGGCGCAGCCCTTTTTATCCCTTTGTGGGGCTAGTGGTGTCAGCAGCGCCTTTGTGACATGGAGCACCAGGAGCAGTCTGCTGGCTGTGATGTGGTGGCCGTGACATCAGCAGGGTGGGCTGGTGCCTGGAGTTGGTGCTGCATCCGTGTGATCCCGCTTTTCCAGCAGTCCAGTGAGAAAGCGCAGTTCAATAAACGATGCAATGCACTAGAAGAGAAGAAGCGGTAGTGCTGGGGATGGAAAGGAGGAGGCTGTAGGATGAGGGTACAGAGCAGCAGCTCGGCAAAGGTTAAAAGAGAACTAAAAGAGAACAGCAGGTGGTAGCCAGGGCCCTGTTTTGAAGCTTTGGGTGGTACTTGCTGCTGAGAGTGGTGGGTTTGAGGGCTTTTCTGGAAGAAAGACGCTTGTTGAGTTTTCGGAAGGTGGTCTTTCACACCTTTGGCATTGAAGACGTGGCCCAGTGTGGAAGCGTGCGTCCACGAGTGGCTGGCAATGCTGAGGGTGTCTCTGCGTGGAGCGTGGGAATTGCGCCTGTCTTGCTGTGAAAGGCTGCAAAGCTGAGAATGTCCGTGGCTGCGTGTTCCCTCCAGTTGCTTGTGGGACGGTGACATGTTAGAGAATGGTGTGGGTGGTGGGGCTCTCCCTTTGCCCACGAGTGTGCGCACCTCCTGGCTGTCTGTAGGACGAGGATGGGGTACAGATACGGTGGTTCTTGCGGAGCTCGCTTTGGCCATGGCTGCGAGCACCATTGATCTGCCTGTGGGACCTGGATGGGGTTGAGATAGGGTGGCTGGTGCGGCTCCCTCCTTGCCCACAGGGCTGGGCACCTCCTGGCTGTCTGTAGGTCGAGGATGGGGTACAGATACGGTGGTTCTTGCGGAGCTCCCTTTGGCCATGGCTGCGAGCAACTTTGATCTGCCTGTGGCACCTGGATGGGGTCGAGATAGGGTGGCTGGTGCGGCTCCCTCCTTGCCCACAGGGCTGGGCACCTCCTGGCTGTCTGTAGGACGAGGATGGGGTATAGATACGGTGGTTCTTGCGGAGCTCCCTTTGTCCATGGCTGCGAGCACCTTTGATCTGCCTCTGGGACCTGGATGGGGTCGAGATAGGGTGGGAGGTGCGGCTGTGTCCTTGCCCACAAGGGTGGGCACCTCCTGGCTGTCTGTAGGACGAGGATGGCGTACAGATACGGTGGGTCTTGCGGAGCCCCCTTTCTCCATGGCTGCGAGCACCTAGGATCTGCCTGCGGGACCTGGATGCGGTCGAGATAGGGTGGCTGCTGCGGCTGTCTCCTTGCCCACAGGGGTGGGCTCCTCCTGGCTATCTGTAGGATGAGGATGGGTACAGATACGGTGGCTTTTTCAGAGCCTGTAAGTCTTTGCTAGCCCGTCTTGTCGTCTGCCAGTCTGGTCTGGTGCAGCCCCTTTTCTAGCGTTCCGCAGCCAGCCGTGCGTCCAACCCCTTTCCGACGTGGACCACCAGGCGTAGTCTGCTGGCTGTGACATGGCCATGGCTGTTGCCAGGATGTCTGTTTCGGGAGCAGCCCTCAGCCCCCCAGGGCACAATTTTGTGTCGTTCCTTTTGCCCGTGCCTTTTGGAAGCTCCCTGCGAGGCCCGGATAGGTAGTGGCCAGGGCTGTCTTACCTGTCCTGTAGCGTGTTGAGAGCTCTCCGTGCAAGTGACGAGGTGGGCGAGGACAGGAGCCGTGGCCTCGTTGCGTCCCTTTGCAGGAGTCTGGCTGTAATTGTCAGGAGAAGCAGCCAAAGAGAAGCCACCGTCCATTGCTGTGGGGAGCCCCAGCCTCCTTGCCTTCCCCCTGGGTGCCTGGTCCTCTCAGGTCTCAGTCCCCTGCCCCCTCGTCTGGCAGTCTGGCTTGGCGCAGCCCTTTTTATCCCTTTGTGGGGCTAGTGGTGTCAGCAGCGCCTTTGTGACATGGAGCACCAGGAGCAGTCTGCTGGCTGTGATGTGGTGGCCGTGACATCAGCAGGGTGGGCTGGTGCCTGGAGTTGGTGCTGCATCCGTGTGATCCCGCTTTTCCAGCAGTCCAGTGAGAAAGCGCAGTTCAATAAACGATGCAATGCACTAGAAGAGAAGAAGCGGTAGTGCTGGGGATGGAAAGGAGGAGGCTGTAGGATGAGGGTACAGAGCAGCAGCTCGGCAAAGGTTAAAAGAGAACTAAAAGAGAACAGCAGGTGGTAGCCAGGGCCCTGTTTTGAAGCTTTGGGTGGTACTTGCTGCTGAGAGTGGTGGGTTTGAGGGCTTTTCTGGAAGAAAGACGCTTGTTGAGTTTTCGGAAGGTGGTCTTTCACACCTTTGGCATTGAAGACGTGGCCCAGTGTGGAAGCGTGCGTCCACGAGTGGCTGGCAATGCTGAGGGTGTCTCTGCGTGGAGCGTGGGAATTGCGCCTGTCTTGCTGTGAAAGGCTGCAAAGCTGAGAATGTCCGTGGCTGCGTGTTCCCTCCAGTTGCTTGTGGGACGGTGACGTTACAGAATGGGGTGGGTGGTGGGGCTCTCCCTTTGCCCACGAGTGTGCGCACCTCCTGGCTGTCTGTAGGACGAGGATGGGGTACAGATACGGTGGTTCTTGCGGAGCTCGCTTTGGCCATGGCTGCGAGCACCGTTGATTTGCCTGCGGGACCTGGAGGGGGTCGAGATAGGGTGGGTGGTGCGGCTCTCTCCTTGCCCACAAGGGTGGGCACCTCCTGGCTGTCTGTAGGACGCGGATGTGTTACAGATAGAGTGGGTCTTGCGGAGCTCCCTTTGGCCATGGCTGCGAGCACCTTTGATCTGCCTGTGGGACCTGGATGGGGTCGAGATAGGGTGGGTGGTGCGGCTCTCTCCTTGCCCACAGGGCTGGGCACATCCTGTCTGTCGGTAGGACGAGGATGGGGTACAGATACGGTGGTTCTTGCGGAGCTCCCTTTGTCCATGGCTGCGAGCACCTTTGATCTGCCTGTGGGACCTGGATGGGGTCGAGATAGGGTGGGAGGTGCGGCTGTGTCCTTGCCCACAAGGGTGGGCACCTCCTGGCTGTCTGTAGGACGAGGATGGGGTACAGATACGGTTGTTCTTGCGGAGCTCCCTTTCTCCATGGCTGCGAGCACCTAGGATCTGCCTGCGGGACCTGGATGGGGTCGAGATAGGGTGGCTGCTGCGGCTGTCTCCTTGCCCACAGGGGTGGGCTCCTCCTGGCTGTCTGTAGGATGAGGATGGGTACAGATACGGTGGCTTTTTCAGAGCCTATAAGTCTTTGCTAGCCCGTCTTGTCGTCTGCCAGTCTGGTCTGGTGCAGCCCCTTTTCTAGCGTTCCGCAGCCAGCCGTGCGTCCAACCCCTTTCCGACGTGTACTACCAGGCGTAGTCTGCTGGCTGTGACATGGCCATGGCTGTTGCCAGGATGTCTGTTTCGGGAGCAGCCCTCAGCCCCCCAGGGCACAATTTTGTGTCGTTCCTTTTGCCCGTGCCTTTTGGAAGCTCCCTGCGAGGCCCGGATAGGTAGTGGCCAGGGCTGTCTTACCTGTCCTGTAGCGTGTTGAGAGCTCTCCGTGCAAGTGACGAGGTGGGCGAGGACAGGAGCCGTGGCCTCGTTGCGTCCCTTTGCAGGAGTCTGGCTGTAATTGTCAGGAGAAGCAGCCAAAGAGAAGCCACCGTCCATTGCTGTGGGGAGCCCCAGCCTCCTTGCCTTCCCCCTGGGTGCCTGGTCCTCTCAGGTCTCAGTCCCCTGCCCCCTCGTCTGGCAGTCTGGCTTGGCGCAGCCCTTTTTATCCCTTTGTGGGGCTAGTGGTGTCAGCAGCGCCTTTGTGACATGGAGCACCAGGAGCAGTCTGCTGGCTGTGATGTGGTGGCCGTGACATCAGCAGGGTGGGCTGGTGCCTGGAGTTGGTGCTGCATCCGTGTGATCCCGCTTTTCCAGCAGTCCAGTGAGAAAGCGCAGTTCAATAAACGATGCAATGCACTAGAAGAGAAGAAGCGGTAGTGCTGGGGATGGAAAGGAGGAGGCTGTAGGATGAGGGTACAGAGCAGCAGCTCGGCAAAGGTTAAAAGAGAACTAAAAGAGAACAGCAGGTGGTAGCCCGGGCCCTGTTTTGAAGCTTTGGGTGGTACTTGCTGCTGAGAGTGGTGGGTTTGAGGGCTTTTCTGGAAGAAAGACGCTTGTTGAGTTTTCGGAAGGTGGTCTTTCACACCTTTGGCATTGAAGACGTGGCCCAGTGTGCAAGCGTGCGTCCACGAGTGGCTGGCAATGCTGAGGGTGTCTCTGCGTGGAGCGTGGGAATTGCGCCTGTCTTGCTGTGAAAGGCTGCAAAGCTGAGAATGTCCGTGGCTGCGTGTTCCCTCCAGTTGCTTGTGGGACGGTGACATGTTACAGAATGGGGTGGGTGGTGGGGCTCTCCCTTTGCCCACGAGCGTGCACACCTCCTGGCTGTTTGTAGGACGAGGATGGGGTACAGATACGGTGGTTCTTGCGGAGCTCGCTTTGGCCATGGCTGCGAGCACCGTTGATTTGCCTGCGGGACCTGGAGGGGGTCGAGATAGGGTGGGTGGTGCGGCTCCCTCCTTGCCCACAGGGCTGGGCACCTCCTGGCTGTCTGTAGGACGCGGATGGGGTACAGATAGAGTGGGTCTTGCGGAGCTCCCTTTGGCCATGGCTGCGAGCACCTTTGATCTGCCTGTGGGACCTGGATGGGGTCGAGATAGGGTGGGTGGTGCGGCTCTCTCCTTGCCCACAGGGCTGGGCACATCCTGTCTGTCGGTAGGACGAGGATGGGGTACAGATACGGTGGTTCTTGCGGAGCTCCCTTTGTCCATGGCTGCGAGCACCTTTGATCTGCCTGTGGGACCTGGATGGGGTCGAGATAGGGTGGGAGGTGCGGCTGTGTCCTTGCCCACAAGGGTGGGCACCTCCTGGCTGTCTGTAGGACGAGGATGGCGTACAGATACGGTGGGTCTTGCGGAGCTCCCTTTCTCCATGGCTGCGAGCACCTAGGATCTGCCTGCGGGACCTGGATGGGGTCGAGATAGGGTGGCTGCTGCGGCTGTCTCCTTGCCCACAGGGGTGGGCTCCTCCTGGCTGTCTGTAGGATGAGGATGGGTACAGATACGGTGGCTTTTTCAGAGCCTATAAGTCTTTGCTAGCCCGTCTTGTCGTCTGCCAGTCTGGTCTGGTGCAGCCCCTTTTCTAGCGTTCCGCAGCCAGCCGTGCGTCCAACCCCTTTCCGACGTGTACCACCAGGCGTAGTCTGCTGGCTGTGTCATGGCCATGGCTGTTGCCAGGATGTCTGTTTCGGGAGCAGCCCTCAGCCCCCCAGGGCACAATTTTGTGTCGTTCCTTTTGCCCGTGCCTTTTGGAAGCTCCCTGCGAGGCCCGGATAGGTAGTAGCCAGGGCTGTCTTACCTGTCCTGTAGCGTGTTGAGAGCTCTCCGTGCAAGTGACGAGGTGGGCGAGGACAGGAGCCGTGGCCTCGTTGCGTCCCTTTGCAGGAGTCTGGCTGTAATTGTCAGGAGAAGCAGCCAAAGAGAAGCCACCGTCCATTGCTGTGGGGAGCCCCAGCCTCCTTGCCTTCCCCCTGGGTGCCTGGTCCTCTCAGGTCTCACTCCCCTGCCCCCTCGTCTGGCAGTCTGGCTTGGCGCAGCCCTTTTTATCCCTTTGTGGGGCTAGTGGTGTCAGCAGCGCCTTTGTGACATGGAGCACCAGGAGCAGTCTGCTGGCTGTGATGTGGTGGCCGTGACATCAGCAGGGTGGGCTGGTGCCTGGAGTTGGTGCTGCATCCGTGTGATCCCGCTTTTCCAGCAGTCCAGTGAGAAAGCGCAGTTCAATAAACGATGCAATGCACTAGAAGAGAAGAAGTGGTAGTGCTGGGGATGGAAAGGAGGAGGCTGTAGGATGAGGGTACAGAGCAGCAGCTCGGCAAAGGTTAAAAGAGAACTAAAAGAGAACAGCAGGTGGTAGCCACGGCCCTGTTTTGAAGCTTTGGGTGGTACTTGCTGCTGAGAGTGGTGGGTTTGAGGGCTTTTCTGGAAGAAAGACGCTTGTTGAGTTTTCGGAAGGTGCCCTTTCACACCTTTGGCATTGAAGACGTGGCCCAGTGTGGAAGCGTGCGTCCACGAGTGGCTGGCAATGCTGAGGGTGTCTCTGCGTGGAGCGTGGGAATTGCACCTGTCTTGCTGTGAAAGGCTGCAAAGCTGAGAATGTCCGTGGCTGCGTGTTCCCTCCAGTTGCTTGTGGGACGGTGACATGTTAGAGAATGGTGTGGGTGGTGGGGCTCTCCCTTTGCCCACGAGTGTGCGCACCTCCTGGCTGTCTGTAGGACGAGGATGGGGTACAGATACGGTGGTTCTTGCGGAGCTCGCTTTGGCCATGGCTGCGAGCACCATTGATCTGCCTGTGGGACCTGGATGGGGTCGAGATAGGGTGGCTGGTGCGGCTCCCTCCTTGCCCACAGGGCTGGGCACCTCCTGGCTGTCTGTAGGTCGAGGATGGGGTACAGATACGGTGGTTCTTGCGGAGCTCCCTTTGGCCATGGCTGCGAGCAACTTTGATCTGCCTGTGGCACCTGGATGGGGTCGAGATAGGGTGGCTGGTGCGGCTCCCTCCTTGCCCACAGGGCTGGGCACCTCCTGGCTGTCTGTAGGACGAGGATGGGGTATAGATACGGTGGTTCTTGCGGAGCTCCCTTTGTCCATGGCTGCGAGCACCTTTGATCTGCCTCTGGGACCTGGATGGGGTCGAGATAGGGTGGGAGGTGCGGCTGTGTCCTTGCCCACAAGGGTGGGCACCTCCTGGCTGTCTGTAGGACGAGGATGGCGTACAGATACGGTGGGTCTTGCGGAGCCCCCTTTCTCCATGGCTGCGAGCACCTAGGATCTGCCTGCGGGACCTGGATGCGGTCGAGATAGGGTGGCTGCTGCGGCTGTCTCCTTGCCCACAGGGGTGGGCTCCTCCTGGCTGTCTGTAGGATGAGGATGGGTACAGATACGGTGGCTTTTTCAGAGCCTATAAGTCTTTGCTAGCCCGTCTTGTCGTCTGCCAGTCTGGTCTGGTGCAGCCCCTTTTCTAGCGTTCCGCAGCCAGCCGTGCGTCCAACCCCTTTCCGACGTGTACCACCAGGCGTAGTCTGCTGGCTGTGTCATGGCCATGGCTGTTGCCAGGATGTCTGTTTCGGGAGCAGCCCTCAGCCCCCCAGGGCACAATTTTGTGTCGTTCCTTTTGCCCGTGCCTTTTGGAAGCTCCCTGCGAGGCCCGGATAGGTAGTAGCCAGGGCTGTCTTACCTGTCCTGTAGCGTGTTGAGAGCTCTCCGTGCAAGTGACGAGGTGGGCGAGGACAGGAGCCGTGGCCTCGTTGCGTCCCTTTGCAGGAGTCTGGCTGTAATTGTCAGGAGAAGCAGCCAAAGAGAAGCCACCGTCCATTGCTGTGGGGAGCCCCAGCCTCCTTGCCTTCCCCCTGGGTGCCTGCTCCTCTCAGGTCTCACTCCCCTGCCCCCTCGTCTGGCAGTCTGGCTTGGCGCAGCCCTTTTTATCCCTTTGTGGGGCTAGTGGTGTCAGCAGCGCCTTTGTGACATGGAGCACCAGGAGCAGTCTGCTGGCTGTGATGTGGTGGCCGTGACATCAGCAGGGTGGGCTGGTGCCTGGAGTTGGTGCTGCATCCGTGTGATCCCGCTTTTCCAGCAGTCCAGTGAGAAAGCGCAGTTCAATAAACGATGCAATGCACTAGAAGAGAAGAAGTGGTAGTGCTGGGGATGGAAAGGAGGAGGCTGTAGGATGAGGGTACAGAGCAGCAGCTCGGCAAAGGTTAAAAGAGAACTAAAAGAGAACAGCAGGTGGTAGCCACGGCCCTGTTTTGAAGCTTTGGGTGGTACTTGCTGCTGAGAGTGGTGGGTTTGAGGGCTTTTCTGGAAGAAAGACGCTTGTTGAGTTTTCGGAAGGTGCCCTTTCACACCTTTGGCATTGAAGACGTGGCCCAGTGTGGAAGCGTGCGTCCACGAGTGGCTGGCAATGCTGAGGGTGTCTCTGCGTGGAGCGTGGGAATTGCACCTGTCTTGCTGTGAAAGGCTGCAAAGCTGAGAATGTCCGTGGCTGCGTGTTCCCTCCAGTTGCTTGTGGGACGGTGACATGTTAGAGAATGGTGTGGGTGGTGGGGCTCTCCCTTTGCCCACGAGTGTGCGCACCTCCTGGCTGTCTGTAGGACGAGGATGGGGTACAGATACGGTGGTTCTTGCGGAGCTCGCTTTGGCCATGGCTGCGAGCACCATTGATCTGCCTGTGGGACCTGGATGGGGTCGAGATAGGGTGGCTGGTGCGGCTCCCTCCTTGCCCACAGGGCTGGGCACCTCCTGGCTGTCTGTAGGTCGAGGATGGGGTACAGATACGGTGGTTCTTGCGGAGCTCCCTTTGGCCATGGCTGCGAGCAACTTTGATCTGCCTGTGGCACCTGGATGGGGTCGAGATAGGGTGGCTGGTGCGGCTCCCTCCTTGCCCACAGGGCTGGGCACCTCCTGGCTGTCTGTAGGACGAGGATGGGGTATAGATACGGTGGTTCTTGCGGAGCTCCCTTTGTCCATGGCTGCGAGCACCTTTGATCTGCCTCTGGGACCTGGATGGGGTCGAGATAGGGTGGGAGGTGCGGCTGTGTCCTTGCCCACAAGGGTGGGCACCTCCTGGCTGTCTGTAGGACGAGGATGGCGTACAGATACGGTGGGTCTTGCGGAGCCCCCTTTCTCCATGGCTGCGAGCACCTAGGATCTGCCTGCGGGACCTGGATGCGGTCGAGATAGGGTGGCTGCTGCGGCTGTCTCCTTGCCCACAGGGGTGGGCTCCTCCTGGCTATCTGTAGGATGAGGATGGGTACAGATACGGTGGCTTTTTCAGAGCCTGTAAGTCTTTGCTAGCCCGTCTTGTCGTCTGCCAGTCTGGTCTGGTGCAGCCCCTTTTCTAGCGTTCCGCAGCCAGCCGTGCGTCCAACCCCTTTCCGACGTGGACCACCAGGCGTAGTCTGCTGGCTGTGACATGGCCATGGCTGTTGCCAGGATGTCTGTTTCGGGAGCAGCCCTCAGCCCCCCAGGGCACAATTTTGTGTCGTTCCTTTTGCCCGTGCCTTTTGGAAGCTCCCTGCGAGGCCCGGATAGGTAGTGGCCAGGGCTGTCTTACCTGTCCTGTAGCGTGTTGAGAGCTCTCCGTGCAAGTGACGAGGTGGGCGAGGACAGGAGCCGTGGCCTCGTTGCGTCCCTTTGCAGGAGTCTGGCTGTAATTGTCAGGAGAAGCAGCCAAAGAGAAGCCACCGTCCATTGCTGTGGGGAGCCCCAGCCTCCTTGCCTTCCCCCTGGGTGCCTGGTCCTCTCAGGTCTCAGTCCCCTGCCCCCTCGTCTGGCAGTCTGGCTTGGCGCAGCCCTTTTTATCCCTTTGTGGGGCTAGTGGTGTCAGCAGCGCCTTTGTGACATGGAGCACCAGGAGCAGTCTGCTGGCTGTGATGTGGTGGCCGTGACATCAGCAGGGTGGGCTGGTGCCTGGAGTTGGTGCTGCATCCGTGTGATCCCGCTTTTCCAGCAGTCCAGTGAGAAAGCGCAGTTCAATAAACGATGCAATGCACTAGAAGAGAAGAAGCGGTAGTGCTGGGGATGGAAAGGAGGAGGCTGTAGGATGAGGGTACAGAGCAGCAGCTCGGCAAAGGTTAAAAGAGAACTAAAAGAGAACAGCAGGTGGTAGCCAGGGCCCTGTTTTGAAGCTTTGGGTGGTACTTGCTGCTGAGAGTGGTGGGTTTGAGGGCTTTTCTGGAAGAAAGACGCTTGTTGAGTTTTCGGAAGGTGGTCTTTCACACCTTTGGCATTGAAGACGTGGCCCAGTGTGCAAGCGTGCGTCCACGAGTGGCTGGCAATGCTGAGGGTGTCTCTGCGTGGAGCGTGGGAATTGCACCTGTCTTGCTGTGAAAGGCTGCAAAGCTGAGAATGTCCGTGGCTGCGTGTTCCCTCCAGTTGCTTGTGGGACGGTGACATGTTAGAGAATGGTGTGGGTGGTGGGGCTCTCCCTTTGCCCACGAGTGTGCGCACCTCCTGGCTGTCTGTAGGACGAGGATGGGGTACAGATACGGTGGGTCTTGCGGAGCTCCCTTTCTCCATGGCTGCGAGCACCTAGGATCTGCCTGCGGGACCTGGATGGGGTCGAGATAGGGTGGCTGCTGCGGCTGTCTCCTTGCCCACAGGGGTGGGCTCCTCCTGGCTGTCCGTAGGATGAGGATGGGTACAGATACGGTGGCTTTTTCAGAGCCTGTAAGTCTTTGCTAGCCCGGCTTGTCGTCTGCCAGTCTGGTCTGGTGCAGCCCCTTTTCTAGCGTTCCGCAGCCAGCCGTGTGTCCAACCCCTTTCCGACGTGGACCACCAGGCGTAGTCTGCTGGCTGTGACATGGCCATGGCTGTTGCCAGGATGTCTGTTTCGGGATCAGCCCTCAGCCCCCCAGGGCACAATTTTGTGTCGTTCCTTTTGCCCGTGCCTTTTGGAAGCTCCCTGCGAGGCCCGGATAGGTAGTGGCCAGGGCTGTCTTAGCTGTCCTGTAGCGTGTTGAGAGCTCTCCGTGCAAGTGACGAGGTGGGCGAGGACAGGAGCCGTGGCCTCGTTGCGTCCCTTTGCAGGAGTCTGGCTGTAATTGTCAGGAGAAGCAGCCAAAGAGAAGCCACCGTCCATTGCTGTGGGGAGCCCCAGCCTCCTTGCCTTCCCCCTGGGTGCCTGGTCCTCTCAGGTCTCACTCCCCTGCCCCCTCGTCTGGCAGTCTGGCTTGGCGCAGCCCTTTTTATCCCTTTGTGGGGCTAGTGGGGCTAGTGGTGTCAGCAGCGCCTTTGTGACATGGAGCACCAGGAGCAGTCTGCTGGCTGTGATGTGGTGGCCGTGACATCAGCAGGGTGGGCTGGTGCCTGGAGTTGGTGCTGCATCCGTGTGATCCCGCTTTTCCAGCAGTCCAGTGAGAAAGCGCAGTTCAATAAACGATGCAATGCACTAGAAGAGAAGAAGTGGTAGTGCTGGGGATGGAAAGGAGGAGGCTGTAGGATGAGGGTACAGAGCAGCAGCTCGGCAAAGGTTAAAAGAGAACTAAAAGAGAACAGCAGGTGGTAGCCACGGCCCTGTTTTGAAGCTTTGGGTGGTACTTGCTGCTGAGAGTGGTGGGTTTGAGGGCTTTTCTGGAAGAAAGACGCTTGTTGAGTTTTCGGAAGGTGGTCTTTCACACCTTTGGCATTGAAGACGTGGCCCAGTGTGGAAGCGTGCGTCCACGAGTGGCTGGCAATGCTGAGGGTGTCTCTGCGTGGAGCGTGGGAATTGCACCTGTCTTGCTGTGAAAGGCTGCAAAGCTGAGAATGTCCGTGGCTGCGTGTTCCCTCCAGTTGCTTGTGGGACGGTGACATGTTACAGAATGGGGTGGGTGGTGGGGCTCTCCCTTTGCCCACGAGAGTGTGCACCTCCTGGCTGTCTGTAGGACGAGGATGGGGTACAGATACGGTGGTTCTTGCGGAGCTCGCTTTGGCCATGGCTGCGAGCACCATTGATCTGCCTGTGGGACCTGGATGGGGTCGAGATAGGGTGGGTGGTGCGGCTCCCTCCTTGCCCACAGGGCTGGGCACCTCCTGGCTGTCTGTAGGACGCGGATGGGGTACAGATAGAGTGGGTCTTGCGGAGCTCCCTTTGGCCATGGCTGCGAGCACCTTTGATCTGCCTGTGGGACCTGGATGGGGTCGAGATAGGGTGGGTGGTGCGGCTCTCTCCTTGCCCACAGGGCTGGGCACCTCCTGTCTGTCGGTAGGACGAGGATGGGGTACAGATACGGTGGTTCTTGCGGAGCTCCCTTTGTCCATGGCTGCGAGCACCTTTGATCTGCCTGTGGGACCTGGATGGGGTCGAGATAGGGTGGGAGGTGCGGCTGTGTCCTTGCCCACAAGGGTGGGCACCTCCTGGCTGTCTGTAGGACGAGGATGGCGTACAGATACGGTGGGTCTTGCGGAGCTCCCTTTCTCCATGGCTGCGAGCACCTAGGATCTGCCTGCGGGACCTGGATGGGGTCGAGATAGGGTGGCTGCTGCGGCTGTCTCCTTGCCCACAGGGGTGGGCTCCTCCTGGCTGTCTGTAGGATGAGGATGGGTACAGATACGGTGGCTTTTTCAGAGCCTATAAGTCTTTGCTAGCCCGTCTTGTCGTCTGCCAGTCTGGTCTGGTGCAGCCCCTTTTCTAGCGTTCCGCAGCCAGCCGTGCGTCCAACCCCTTTCCGACGTGTACCACCAGGCGTAGTCTGCTGGCTGTGTCATGGCCATGGCTGTTGCCAGGATGTCTGTTTCGGGAGCAGCCCTCAGCCCCCCAGGGCACAATTTTGTGTCGTTCCTTTTGCCCGTGCCTTTTGGAAGCTCCCTGCGAGGCCCGGATAGGTAGTAGCCAGGGCTGTCTTACCTGTCCTGTAGCGTGTTGAGAGCTCTCCGTGCAAGTGACGAGGTGGGCGAGGACAGGAGCCGTGGCCTCGTTGCGTCCCTTTGCAGGAGTCTGGCTGTAATTGTCAGGAGAAGCAGCCAAAGAGAAGCCACCGTCCATTGCTGTGGGGAGCCCCAGCCTCCTTGCCTTCCCCCTGGGTGCCTGGTCCTCTCAGGTCTCACTCCCCTGCCCCCTCGTCTGGCAGTCTGGCTTGGCGCAGCCCTTTTTATCCCTTTGTGGGGCTAGTGGTGTCAGCAGCGCCTTTGTGACATGGAGCACCAGGAGCAGTCTGCTGGCTGTGATGTGGTGGCCGTGACATCAGCAGGGTGGGCTGGTGCCTGGAGTTGGTGCTGCATCCGTGTGATCCCGCTTTTCCAGCAGTCCAGTGAGAAAGCGCAGTTCAATAAACGATGCAATGCACTAGAAGAGAAGAAGTGGTAGTGCTGGGGATGGAAAGGAGGAGGCTGTAGGATGAGGGTACAGAGCAGCAGCTCGGCAAAGGTTAAAAGAGAACTAAAAGAGAACAGCAGGTGGTAGCCACGGCCCTGTTTTGAAGCTTTGGGTGGTACTTGCTGCTGAGAGTGGTGGGTTTGAGGGCTTTTCTGGAAGAAAGACGCTTGTTGAGTTTTCGGAAGGTGCCCTTTCACACCTTTGGCATTGAAGACGTGGCCCAGTGTGGAAGCGTGCGTCCACGAGTGGCTGGCAATGCTGAGGGTGTCTCTGCGTGGAGCGTGGGAATTGCACCTGTCTTGCTGTGAAAGGCTGCAAAGCTGAGAATGTCCGTGGCTGCGTGTTCCCTCCAGTTGCTTGTGGGACGGTGACATGTTAGAGAATGGTGTGGGTGGTGGGGCTCTCCCTTTGCCCACGAGTGTGCGCACCTCCTGGCTGTCTGTAGGACGAGGATGGGGTACAGATACGGTGGTTCTTGCGGAGCTCGCTTTGGCCATGGCTGCGAGCACCATTGATCTGCCTGTGGGACCTGGATGGGGTCGAGATAGGGTGGCTGGTGCAGCTCCCTCCTTGCCCACAGGGCTGGGCACCTCCTGGCTGTCTGTAGGTCGAGGATGGGGTACAGATACGGTGGTTCTTGCGGAGCTCCCTTTGGCCATGGCTGCGAGCAACTTTGATCTGCCTGTGGGACCTGGATGGGGTCGAGATAGGGTGGGTGGTGCGGCTCTCTCCTTGCCCACAGGGCTGGGCACATCCTGTCTGTCGGTAGGACGAGGATGGGGTACAGATACGGTGGTTCTTGCGGAGCTCCCTTTGTCCATGGCTGCGAGCACCTTTGATCTGCCTGTGGGACCTGGATGGGGTCGAGATAGGGTGGGAGGTGCGGCTGTGTCCTTGCCCACAAGGGTGGGCACCTCCTGGCTGTCTGTAGGACGAGGATGGCGTACAGATACGGTGGGTCTTGCGGAGCTCCCTTTCTCCATGGCTGCGAGCACCTAGGATCTGCCTGCGGGACCTGGATGGGGTCGAGATAGGGTGGCTGCTGCGGCTGTCTCCTTGCCCACAGGGGTGGGCTCCTCCTGGCTGTCTGTAGGATGAGGATGGGTACAGATACGGTGGCTTTTTCAGAGCCTATAAGTCTTTGCTAGCCCGTCTTGTCGTCTGCCAGTCTGGTCTGGTGCAGCCCCTTTTCTAGCGTTCCGCAGCCAGCCGTGCGTCCAACCCCTTTCCGACGTGTACCACCAGGCGTAGTCTGCTGGCTGTGTCATGGCCATGGCTGTTGCCAGGATGTCTGTTTCGGGAGCAGCCCTCAGCCCCCCAGGGCACAATTTTGTGTCGTTCCTTTTGCCCGTGCCTTTTGGAAGCTCCCTGCGAGGCCCGGATAGGTAGTAGCCAGGGCTGTCTTACCTGTCCTGTAGCGTGTTGAGAGCTCTCCGTGCAAGTGACGAGGTGGGCGAGGACAGGAGCCGTGGCCTCGTTGCGTCCCTTTGCAGGAGTCTGGCTGTAATTGTCAGGAGAAGCAGCCAAAGAGAAGCCACCGTCCATTGCTGTGGGGAGCCCCAGCCTCCTTGCCTTCCCCCTGGGTGCCTGGTCCTCTCAGGTCTCACTCCCCTGCCCCCTCGTCTGGCAGTCTGGCTTGGCGCAGCCCTTTTTATCCCTTTGTGGGGCTAGTGGTGTCAGCAGCGCCTTTGTGACATGGAGCACCAGGAGCAGTCTGCTGGCTGTGATGTGGTGGCCGTGACATCAGCAGGGTGGGCTGGTGCCTGGAGTTGGTGCTGCATCTGTGTGATCCCGCTTTTCCAGCAGTCCAGTGAGAAAGCGCAGTTCAATAAACGATGCAATGCACTAGAAGAGAAGAAGTGGTAGTGCTGGGGATGGAAAGGAGGAGGCTGTAGGATGAGGGTACAGAGCAGCAGCTCGGCAAAGGTTAAAAGAGAACTAAAAGAGAACAGCAGGTGGTAGCCACGGCCCTGTTTTGAAGCTTTGGGTGGTACTTGCTGCTGAGAGTGGTGGGTTTGAGGGCTTTTCTGGAAGAAAGACGCTTGTTGAGTTTTCGGAAGGTGGTCTTTCACACCTTTGGCATTGAAGACGTGGCCCAGTGTGGAAGCGTGCGTCCACGAGTGGCTGGCAATGCTGAGGGTGTCTCTGCGTGGAGCGTGGGAATTGCACCTGTCTTGCTGTGAAAGGCTGCAAAGCTGAGAATGTCCGTGGCTGCGTGTTCCCTCCAGTTGCTTGTGGGACGGTGACATGTTAGAGAATGGTGTGGGTGGTGGGGCTCTCCCTTTGCCCACGAGTGTGCGCACCTCCTGGCTGTCTGTAGGACGAGGATGGGGTACAGATACGGTGGTTCTTGCGGAGCTCGCTTTGGCCATGGCTGCGAGCACCATTGATCTGCCTGTGGGACCTGGATGGGGTCGAGATAGGGTGGCTGGTGCGGCTCCCTCCTTGCCCACAGGGCTGGGCACCTCCTGGCTGTCTGTAGGTCGAGGATGGGGTACAGATACGGTGGTTCTTGCGGAGCTCCCTTTGGCCATGGCTGCGAGCAACTTTGATCTGCCTGTGGCACCTGGATGGGGTCGAGATAGGGTGGCTGGTGCGGCTCCCTCCTTGCCCACAGGGCTGGGCACCTCCTGGCTGTCTGTAGGACGAGGATGGGGTATAGATACGGTGGTTCTTGCGGAGCTCCCTTTGTCCATGGCTGCGAGCACCTTTGATCTGCCTCTGGGACCTGGATGGGGTCGAGATAGGGTGGGAGGTGCGGCTGTGTCCTTGCCCACAAGGGTGGGCACCTCCTGGCTGTCTGTAGGACGAGGATGGCGTACAGATACGGTGGGTCTTGCGGAGCCCCCTTTCTCCATGGCTGCGAGCACCTAGGATCTGCCTGCGGGACCTGGATGCGGTCGAGATAGGGTGGCTGCTGCGGCTGTCTCCTTGCCCACAGGGGTGGGCTCCTCCTGGCTATCTGTAGGATGAGGATGGGTACAGATACGGTGGCTTTTTCAGAGCCTGTAAGTCTTTGCTAGCCCGTCTTGTCGTCTGCCAGTCTGGTCTGGTGCAGCCCCTTTTCTAGCGTTCCGCAGCCAGCCGTGCGTCCAACCCCTTTCCGACGTGGACCACCAGGCGTAGTCTGCTGGCTGTGACATGGCCATGGCTGTTGCCAGGATGTCTGTTTCGGGAGCAGCCCTCAGCCCCCCAGGGCACAATTTTGTGTCGTTCCTTTTGCCCGTGCCTTTTGGAAGCTCCCTGCGAGGCCCGGATAGGTAGTGGCCAGGGCTGTCTTACCTGTCCTGTAGCGTGTTGAGAGCTCTCCGTGCAAGTGACGAGGTGGGCGAGGACAGGAGCCGTGGCCTCGTTGCGTCCCTTTGCAGGAGTCTGGCTGTAATTGTCAGGAGAAGCAGCCAAAGAGAAGCCACCGTCCATTGCTGTGGGGAGCCCCAGCCTCCTTGCCTTCCCCCTGGGTGCCTGGTCCTCTCAGGTCTCACTCCCCTGCCCCCTCGTCTGGCAGTCTGGCTTGGCGCAGCCCTTTTTATCCCTTTGTGGGGCTAGTGGTGTCAGCAGCGCCTTTGTGACATGGAGCACCAGGAGCAGTCTGCTGGCTGTGATGTGGTGGCCGTGACATCAGCAGGGTGGGCTGGTGCCTGGAGTTGGTGCTGCATCCGTGTGATCCCGCTTTTCCAGCAGTCCAGTGAGAAAGCGCAGTTCAATAAACGATGCAATGCACTAGAAGAGAAGAAGCGGTAGTGCTGGGGATGGAAAGGAGGAGGCTGTAGGATGAGGGTACAGAGCAGCAGCTCGGCAAAGGTTAAAAGAGAACTAAAAGAGAACAGCAGGTGGTAGCCAGGGCCCTGTTTTGAAGCTTTGGGTGGTACTTGCTGCTGAGAGTGGTGGGTTTGAGGGCTTTTCTGGAAGAAAGACGCTTGTTGAGTTTTCGGAAGGTGGTCTTTCACACCTTTGGCATTGAAGACGTGGCCCAGTGTGGAAGCGTGCGTCCACGAGTGGCTGGCAATGCTGAGGGTGTCTCTGCGTGGAGCGTGGGAATTGCGCCTGTCTTGCTGTGAAAGGCTGCAAAGCTGAGAATGTCCGTGGCTGCGTGTTCCCTCCAGTTGCTTGTGGGACGGTGACGTTACAGAATGGGGTGGGTGGTGGGGCTCTCCCTTTGCCCACGAGTGTGCGCACCTCCTGGCTGTCTGTAGGACGAGGATGGGGTACAGATACGGTGGTTCTTGCGGAGCTCGCTTTGGCCATGGCTGCGAGCACCGTTGATTTGCCTGCGGGACCTGGAGGGGGTCGAGATAGGGTGGGTGGTGCGGCTCTCTCCTTGCCCACAAGGGTGGGCACCTCCTGGCTGTCTGTAGGACGCGGATGTGTTACAGATAGAGTGGGTCTTGCGGAGCTCCCTTTGGCCATGGCTGCGAGCACCTTTGATCTGCCTGTGGGACCTGGATGGGGTCGAGATAGGGTGGGTGGTGCGGCTCTCTCCTTGCCCACAGGGCTGGGCACATCCTGTCTGTCGGTAGGACGAGGATGGGGTACAGATACGGTGGTTCTTGCGGAGCTCCCTTTGTCCATGGCTGCGAGCACCTTTGATCTGCCTGTGGGACCTGGATGGGGTCGAGATAGGGTGGGAGGTGCGGCTGTGTCCTTGCCCACAAGGGTGGGCACCTCCTGGCTGTCTGTAGGACGAGGATGGGGTACAGATACGGTTGTTCTTGCGGAGCTCCCTTTCTCCATGGCTGCGAGCACCTAGGATCTGCCTGCGGGACCTGGATGGGGTCGAGATAGGGTGGCTGCTGCGGCTGTCTCCTTGCCCACAGGGGTGGGCTCCTCCTGGCTGTCTGTAGGATGAGGATGGGTACAGATACGGTGGCTTTTTCAGAGCCTATAAGTCTTTGCTAGCCCGTCTTGTCGTCTGCCAGTCTGGTCTGGTGCAGCCCCTTTTCTAGCGTTCCGCAGCCAGCCGTGCGTCCAACCCCTTTCCGACGTGTACTACCAGGCGTAGTCTGCTGGCTGTGACATGGCCATGGCTGTTGCCAGGATGTCTGTTTCGGGAGCAGCCCTCAGCCCCCCAGGGCACAATTTTGTGTCGTTCCTTTTGCCCGTGCCTTTTGGAAGCTCCCTGCGAGGCCCGGATAGGTAGTGGCCAGGGCTGTCTTACCTGTCCTGTAGCGTGTTGAGAGCTCTCCGTGCAAGTGACGAGGTGGGCGAGGACAGGAGCCGTGGCCTCGTTGCGTCCCTTTGCAGGAGTCTGGCTGTAATTGTCAGGAGAAGCAGCCAAAGAGAAGCCACCGTCCATTGCTGTGGGGAGCCCCAGCCTCCTTGCCTTCCCCCTGGGTGCCTGGTCCTCTCAGGTCTCAGTCCCCTGCCCCCTCGTCTGGCAGTCTGGCTTGGCGCAGCCCTTTTTATCCCTTTGTGGGGCTAGTGGTGTCAGCAGCGCCTTTGTGACATGGAGCACCAGGAGCAGTCTGCTGGCTGTGATGTGGTGGCCGTGACATCAGCAGGGTGGGCTGGTGCCTGGAGTTGGTGCTGCATCCGTGTGATCCCGCTTTTCCAGCAGTCCAGTGAGAAAGCGCAGTTCAATAAACGATGCAATGCACTAGAAGAGAAGAAGCGGTAGTGCTGGGGATGGAAAGGAGGAGGCTGTAGGATGAGGGTACAGAGCAGCAGCTCGGCAAAGGTTAAAAGAGAACTAAAAGAGAACAGCAGGTGGTAGCCAGGGCCCTGTTTTGAAGCTTTGGGTGGTACTTGCTGCTGAGAGTGGTGGGTTTGAGGGCTTTTCTGGAAGAAAGACGCTTGTTGAGTTTTCGGAAGGTGGTCTTTCACACCTTTGGCATTGAAGACGTGGCCCAGTGTGGAAGCGTGCGTCCACGAGTGGCTGGCAATGCTGAGGGTGTCTCTGCGTGGAGCGTGGGAATTGCGCCTGTCTTGCTGTGAAAGGCTGCAAAGCTGAGAATGTCCGTGGCTGCGTGTTCCCTCCAGTTGCTTGTGGGACGGTGACGTTACAGAATGGGGTGGGTGGTGGGGCTCTCCCTTTGCCCACGAGTGTGCGCACCTCCTGGCTGTCTGTAGGACGAGGATGGGGTACAGATACGGTGGTTCTTGCGGAGCTCGCTTTGGCCATGGCTGCGAGCACCGTTGATTTGCCTGCGGGACCTGGAGGGGGTCGAGATAGGGTGGGTGGTGCGGCTCTCTCCTTGCCCACAAGGGTGGGCACCTCCTGGCTGTCTGTAGGACGCGGATGTGTTACAGATAGAGTGGGTCTTGCGGAGCTCCCTTTGGCCATGGCTGCGAGCACCTTTGATCTGCCTGTGGGACCTGGATGGGGTCGAGATAGGGTGGGTGGTGCGGCTCTCTCCTTGCCCACAGGGCTGGGCACATCCTGTCTGTCGGTAGGACGAGGATGGGGTACAGATACGGTGGTTCTTGCGGAGCTCCCTTTGTCCATGGCTGCGAGCACCTTTGATCTGCCTGTGGGACCTGGATGGGGTCGAGATAGGGTGGGAGGTGCGGCTGTGTCCTTGCCCACAAGGGTGGGCACCTCCTGGCTGTCTGTAGGACGAGGATGGGGTACAGATACGGTTGTTCTTGCGGAGCTCCCTTTCTCCATGGCTGCGAGCACCTAGGATCTGCCTGCGGGACCTGGATGGGGTCGAGATAGGGTGGCTGCTGCGGCTGTCTCCTTGCCCACAGGGGTGGGCTCCTCCTGGCTGTCTGTAGGATGAGGATGGGTACAGATACGGTGGCTTTTTCAGAGCCTATAAGTCTTTGCTAGCCCGTCTTGTCGTCTGCCAGTCTGGTCTGGTGCAGCCCCTTTTCTAGCGTTCCGCAGCCAGCCGTGCGTCCAACCCCTTTCCGACGTGTACTACCAGGCGTAGTCTGCTGGCTGTGACATGGCCATGGCTGTTGCCAGGATGTCTGTTTCGGGAGCAGCCCTCAGCCCCCCAGGGCACAATTTTGTGTCGTTCCTTTTGCCCGTGCCTTTTGGAAGCTCCCTGCGAGGCCCGGATAGGTAGTGGCCAGGGCTGTCTTACCTGTCCTGTAGCGTGTTGAGAGCTCTCCGTGCAAGTGACGAGGTGGGCGAGGACAGGAGCCGTGGCCTCGTTGCGTCCCTTTGCAGGAGTCTGGCTGTAATTGTCAGGAGAAGCAGCCAAAGAGAAGCCACCGTCCATTGCTGTGGGGAGCCCCAGCCTCCTTGCCTTCCCCCTGGGTGCCTGGTCCTCTCAGGTCTCAGTCCCCTGCCCCCTCGTCTGGCAGTCTGGCTTGGCGCAGCCCTTTTTATCCCTTTGTGGGGCTAGTGGTGTCAGCAGCGCCTTTGTGACATGGAGCACCAGGAGCAGTCTGCTGGCTGTGATGTGGTGGCCGTGACATCAGCAGGGTGGGCTGGTGCCTGGAGTTGGTGCTGCATCCGTGTGATCCCGCTTTTCCAGCAGTCCAGTGAGAAAGCGCAGTTCAATAAACGATGCAATGCACTAGAAGAGAAGAAGCGGTAGTGCTGGGGATGGAAAGGAGGAGGCTGTAGGATGAGGGTACAGAGCAGCAGCTCGGCAAAGGTTAAAAGAGAACTAAAAGAGAACAGCAGGTGGTAGCCAGGGCCCTGTTTTGAAGCTTTGGGTGGTACTTGCTGCTGAGAGTGGTGGGTTTGAGGGCTTTTCTGGAAGAAAGACGCTTGTTGAGTTTTCGGAAGGTGGTCTTTCACACCTTTGGCATTGAAGACGTGGCCCAGTGTGGAAGCGTGCGTCCACGAGTGGCTGGCAATGCTGAGGGTGTCTCTGCGTGGAGCGTGGGAATTGCGCCTGTCTTGCTGTGAAAGGCTGCAAAGCTGAGAATGTCCGTGGCTGCGTGTTCCCTCCAGTTGCTTGTGGGACGGTGACATGTTACAGAATGGGGTGGGTGGTGGGGCTCTCCCTTTGCCCACGAGCGTGCACACCTCCTGGCTGTTTGTAGGACGAGGATGGGGTACAGATACGGTGGTTCTTGCGGAGCTCGCTTTGGCCATGGCTGCGAGCACCGTTGATTTGCCTGCGGGACCTGGAGGGGGTCGAGATAGGGTGGGTGGTGCGGCTCTCTCCTTGCCCACAAGGGTGGGCACCTCCTGGCTGTCTGTAGGACGCGGATGTGGTACAGATAGAGTGGGTCTTGCGGAGCTCCCTTTGGCCATGGCTGCGAGCACCTTTGATCTGCCTGTGGGACCTGGATGGGGTCGAGATAGGGTGGGTGGTGCGGCTCTCTCCTTGCCCACAGGGCTGGGCACATCCTGTCTGTCGGTAGGACGAGGATGGGGTACAGATACGGTGGTTCTTGCGGAGCTCCCTTTGTCCATGGCTGCGAGCACCTTTGATCTGCCTGTGGGACCTGGATGGGGTCGAGATAGGGTGGGAGGTGCGGCTGTGTCCTTGCCCACAAGGGTGGGCACCTCCTGGCTGTCTGTAGGACGAGGATGGGGTACAGATACGGTTGTTCTTGCGGAGCTCCCTTTCTCCATGGCTGCGAGCACCTAGGATCTGCCTGCGGGACCTGGATGGGGTCGAGATAGGGTGGCTGCTGCGGCTGTCTCCTTGCCCACAGGGGTGGGCTCCTCCTGGCTGTCTGTAGGATGAGGATGGGTACAGATACGGTGGCTTTTTCAGAGCCTATAAGTCTTTGCTAGCCCGTCTTGTCGTCTGCCAGTCTGGTCTGGTGCAGCCCCTTTTCTAGCGTTCCGCAGCCAGCCGTGCGTCCAACCCCTTTCCGACGTGTACTACCAGGCGTAGTCTGCTGGCTGTGACATGGCCATGGCTGTTGCCAGGATGTCTGTTTCGGGAGCAGCCCTCAGCCCCCCAGGGCACAATTTTGTGTCGTTCCTTTTGCCCGTGCCTTTTGGAAGCTCCCTGCGAGGCCCGGATAGGTAGTGGCCAGGGCTGTCTTACCTGTCCTGTAGCGTGTTGAGAGCTCTCCGTGCAAGTGACGAGGTGGGCGAGGACAGGAGCCGTGGCCTCGTTGCGTCCCTTTGCAGGAGTCTGGCTGTAATTGTCAGGAGAAGCAGCCAAAGAGAAGCCACCGTCCATTGCTGTGGGGAGCCCCAGCCTCCTTGCCTTCCCCCTGGGTGCCTGGTCCTCTCAGGTCTCAGTCCCCTGCCCCCTCGTCTGGCAGTCTGGCTTGGCGCAGCCCTTTTTATCCCTTTGTGGGGCTAGTGGTGTCAGCAGCGCCTTTGTGACATGGAGCACCAGGAGCAGTCTGCTGGCTGTGATGTGGTGGCCGTGACATCAGCAGGGTGGGCTGGTGCCTGGAGTTGGTGCTGCATCCGTGTGATCCCGCTTTTCCAGCAGTCCAGTGAGAAAGCGCAGTTCAATAAACGATGCAATGCACTAGAAGAGAAGAAGCGGTAGTGCTGGGGATGGAAAGGAGGAGGCTGTAGGATGAGGGTACAGAGCAGCAGCTCGGCAAAGGTTAAAAGAGAACTAAAAGAGAACAGCAGGTGGTAGCCAGGGCCCTGTTTTGAAGCTTTGGGTGGTACTTGCTGCTGAGAGTGGTGGGTTTGAGGGCTTTTCTGGAAGAAAGACGCTTGTTGAGTTTTCGGAAGGTGGTCTTTCACACCTTTGGCATTGAAGACGTGGCCCAGTGTGGAAGCGTGCGTCCACGAGTGGCTGGCAATGCTGAGGGTGTCTCTGCGTGGAGCGTGGGAATTGCGCCTGTCTTGCTGTGAAAGGCTGCAAAGCTGAGAATGTCCGTGGCTGCGTGTTCCCTCCAGTTGCTTGTGGGACGGTGACATGTTACAGAATGGGGTGGGTGGTGGGGCTCTCCCTTTGCCCACGAGCGTGCACACCTCCTGGCTGTTTGTAGGACGAGGATGGGGTACAGATACGGTGGTTCTTGCGGAGCTCGCTTTGGCCATGGCTGCGAGCACCGTTGATTTGCCTGCGGGACCTGGAGGGGGTCGAGATAGGGTGGGTGGTGCGGCTCTCTCCTTGCCCACAAGGGTGGGCACCTCCTGGCTGTCTGTAGGACGCGGATGTGGTACAGATAGAGTGGGTCTTGCGGAGCTCCCTTTGGCCATGGCTGCGAGCACCGTTGATCTGCCTGTGGGACCTGGATGGGGTCGAGATAGGGTGGGTGGTGCGGCTCTCTCCTTGCCCACAGGGCTGGGCACATCCTGTCTGTCGGTAGGACGAGGATGGGGTACAGATACGGTGGGTCTTGCGGAGCTCCCTTTCTCCATGGCTGCGAGCACCTAGGATCTGCCTGCGGGACCTGGATGGGGTCGAGATAGGGTGGCTGCTGCGGCTGTCTCCTTGCCCACAGGGGTGGGCTCCTCCTGGCTGTCTGTAGGATGAGGATGGGTACAGATACTGTGGCTTTTTCAGAGCCTATAAGTCTTTGCTAGCCCGTCTTGTTGTCTGCCAGTCTGGTCTGGTGCAGCCCCTTTTCTAGCGTTCCGCAGCCAGCCGTGCGTCCAACCCCTTTCCGACGTGTACCACCAGGCGTAGTCTGCTGGCTGTGTCATGGCCATGGCTGTTGCCAGGATGTCTGTTTCGGGAGCAGCCCTCAGCCCCCCAGGGCACAATTTTGTGTCGTTCCTTTTGCCCGTGCCTTTTGGAAGCTCCCTGCGAGGCCCGGATAGGTAGTGGCCAGGGCTGTCTTACCTGTCCTGTAGCGTGTTGAGAGCTCTCCGTGCAAGTGACGAGGTGGGCGAGGACAGGAGCCGTGGCCTCGTTGCGTCCCTTTGCAGGAGTCTGGCTGTAATTGTCAGGAGAAGCAGCCAAAGAGAAGCCACCGTCCATTGCTGTGGGGAGCCCCAGCCTCCTTGCCTTCCCCCTGGGTGCCTGGTCCTCTCAGGTCTCAGTCCCCTGCCCCCTCGTCTGGCAGTCTGGCTTGGCGCAGCCCTTTTTATCCCTTTGTGGGGCTAGTGGTGTCAGCAGCGCCTTTGTGACATGGAGCACCAGGAGCAGTCTGCTGGCTGTGATGTGGTGGCCGTGACATCAGCAGGGTGGGCTGGTGCCTGGAGTTGGTGCTGCATCCGTGTGATCCCGCTTTTCCAGCAGTCCAGTGAGAAAGCGCAGTTCAATAAACGATGCAATGCACTAGAAGAGAAGAAGCGGTAGTGCTGGGGATGGAAAGGAGGAGGCTGTAGGATGAGGGTACAGAGCAGCAGCTCGGCAAAGGTTAAAAGAGAACTAAAAGAGAACAGCAGGTGGTAGCCAGGGCCCTGTTTTGAAGCTTTGGGTGGTACTTGCTGCTGAGAGTGGTGGGTTTGAGGGCTTTTCTGGAAGAAAGACGCTTGTTGAGTTTTCGGAAGGTGGTCTTTCACACCTTTGGCATTGAAGACGTGGCCCAGTGTGGAAGCGTGCGTCCACGAGTGGCTGGCAATGCTGAGGGTGTCTCTGCGTGGAGCGTGGGAATTGCGCCTGTCTTGCTGTGAAAGGCTGCAAAGCTGAGAATGTCCGTGGCTGCGTGTTCCCTCCAGTTGCTTGTGGGACGGTGACATGTTAGAGAATGGGGTGGGTGGTGGGGCTCTCCCTTTGCCCACGAGCGTGCACACCTCCTGGCTGTTTGTAGGACGAGGATGGGGTACAGATACGGTGGTTCTTGCGGAGCTCGCTTTGGCCATGGCTGCGAGCACCGTTGATTTGCCTGCGGGACCTGGAGGGGGTCGAGATAGGGTGGGTGGTGCGGCTCTCTCCTTGCCCACAAGGGTGGGCACCTCCTGGCTGTCTGTAGGACGCGGATGTGGTACAGATAGAGTGGGTCTTGCGGAGCTCCCTTTGGCCATGGCTGCGAGCACCGTTGATCTGCCTGTGGGACCTGGATGGGGTCGAGATAGGGTGGGTGGTGCGGCTCTCTCCTTGCCCACAGGGCTGGGCACATCCTGTCTGTCGGTAGGACGAGGATGGGGTACAGATACGGTGGTTCTTGCGGAGCTCCCTTTCTCCATGGCTGCGAGCACCTAGGATCTGCCTGCGGGACCTGGATGGGGTCGAGATAGGGTGGCTGCTGCGGCTGTCTCCTTGCCCACAGGGGTGGGCTCCTCCTGGCTGTCTGTAGGATGAGGATGGGTACAGATACGGTGGCTTTTTCAGAGCCTATAAGTCTTTGCTAGCCCGTCTTGTTGTCTGCCAGTCTGGTCTGGTGCAGCCCCTTTTCTAGCGTTCCGCAGCCAGCCGTGCGTCCAACCCCTTTCCGACGTGTACCACCAGGCGTAGTCTGCTGGCTGTGTCATGGCCATGGCTGTTGCCAGGATGTCTGTTTCGGGAGCAGCCCTCAGCCCCCCAGGGCACAATTTTGTGTCGTTCCTTTTGCCCGTGCCTTTTGGAAGCTCCCTGCGAGGCCCGGATAGGTAGTGGCCAGGGCTGTCTTAGCTGTCCTGTAGCGTGTTGAGAGCTCTCCGTGCAAGTGACGAGGTGGGCGAGGACAGGAGCCGTGGCCTCGTTGCGTCCCTTTGCAGGAGTCTGGCTGTAATTGTCAGGAGAAGCAGCCAAAGAGAAGCCACCGTCCATTGCTGTGGGGAGCCCCAGCCTCCTTGCCTTCCCCCTGGGTGCCTGGTCCTCTCAGGTCTCAGTCCCCTGCCCCCTCGTCTGGCAGTCTGGCTTGGCGCAGCCCTTTTTATCCCTTTGTGGGGCTAGTGGTGTCAGCAGCGCCTTTGTGACATGGAGCACCAGGAGCAGTCTGCTGGCTGTGATGTGGTGGCCGTGACATCAGCAGGGTGGGCTGGTGCCTGGAGTTGGTGCTGCATCCGTGTGATCCCGCTTTTCCAGCAGTCCAGTGAGAAAGCGCAGTTCAATAAACGATGCAATGCACTAGAAGAGAAGAAGCGGTAGTGCTGGGGATGGAAAGGAGGAGGCTGTAGGATGAGGGTACAGAGCAGCAGCTCGGCAAAGGTTAAAAGAGAACTAAAAGAGAACAGCAGGTGGTAGCCAGGGCCCTGTTTTGAAGCTTTGGGTGGTACTTGCTGCTGAGAGTGGTGGGTTTGAGGGCTTTTCTGGAAGAAAGACGCTTGTTGAGTTTTCGGAAGGTGGTCTTTCACACCTTTGGCATTGAAGACGTGGCCCAGTGTGGAAGCGTGCGTCCACGAGTGGCTGGCAATGCTGAGGGTGTCTCTGCGTGGAGCGTGGGAATTGCGCCTGTCTTGCTGTGAAAGGCTGCAAAGCTGAGAATGTCCGTGGCTGCGTGTTCCCTCCAGTTGCTTGTGGGACGGTGACATGTTAGAGAATGGGGTGGGTGGTGGGGCTCTCCCTTTGCCCACGAGTGTGCGCACCTCCTGGCTGTCTGTAGGACGAGGATGGGGTACAGATACGGTGGTTCTTGCGGAGCTCGCTTTGGCCATGGCTGCGAGCACCGTTGATTTGCCTGCGGGACCTGGAGGGGGTCGAGATAGGGTGGGTGGTTCGGCTCTCTCCTTGCCCACAAGGGTGGGCACCTCCTGGCTGTCTGTAGGACGCGGATGTGTTACAGATAGAGTGGGTCTTGCGGAGCTCCCTTTGGCCATGGCTGCGAGCACCTTTGATCTGCCTGTGGGACCTGGATGGGGTCGAGATAGGGTGGGTGGTGCGGCTCTCTCCTTGCCCACAGGGCTGGGCACATCCTGTCTGTCGGTAGGACGAGGATGGGGTACAGATACGGTGGTTCTTGCGGAGCTCCCTTTGTCCATGGCTGCGAGCACCTTTGATCTGCCTGTGGGACCTGGATGGGGTCGAGATAGGGTGGGAGGTGCGGCTGTGTCCTTGCCCACAAGGGTGGGCACCTCCTGGCTGTCTGTAGGACGAGGATGGGGTACAGATACGGTGGTTCTTGCGGAGCTCCCTTTCTCCATGGCTGCGAGCACCTAGGATCTGCCTGCGGGACCTGGATGGGGTCGAGATAGGGTGGCTGCTGCGGCTGTCTCCTTGCCCACAGGGGTGGGCTCCTCCTGGCTGTCCGTAGGATGAGGATGGGTACAGATACGGTGGCTTTTTCAGAGCCTGTAAGTCTTTGCTAGCCCGTCTTGTCGTCTGCCAGTCTGGTCTGGTGCAGCCCCTTTTCTAGCGTTCCGCAGCCAGCCGTGTGTCCAACCCCTTTCCGACGTAGACCACCAGGCGTAGTCTGCTGGCTGTGACATGGCCATGGCTGTTGCCAGGATGTCTGTTTCGGGAGCAGCCCTCAGCCCCCCAGGGCACAGTTTTGTGTCGTTCCTTTTGCCCGTGCCTTTTGGAAGCTCCCTGCGAGGCCCGGATAGGTAGTGGCCAGGGCTGTCTTAGCTGTCCTGTAGCGTGTTGAGAGCTCTCCGTGCAAGTGACGAGGTGGGCGAGGACAGGAGCCGTGGCCTCGTTGCGTCCCTTTGCAGGAGTCTGGCTGTAATTGTCAGGAGAAGCAGCCAAAGAGAAGCCACCGTCCATTGCTGTGGGGAGCCCCAGCCTCCTTGCCTTCCCCCTGGGTGCCTGGTCCTCTCAGGTCTCACTCCCCTGCCCCCTCGTCTGGCAGTCTGGCTTGGCGCAGCCCTTTTTATCCCTTTGTGGGGCTAGTGGTGTCAGCAGCGCCTTTGTGACATGGAGCACCAGGAGCAGTCTGCTGGCTGTGATGTGGTGGCCGTGACATCAGCAGGGTGGGCTGGTGCCTGGAGTTGGTGCTGCATCCGTGTGATCCCGCTTTTCCAGCAGTCCAGTGAGAAAGCGCAGTTCAATAAACGATGCAATGCACTAGAAGAGAAGAAGTGGTAGTGCTGGGGATGGAAAGGAGGAGGCTGTAGGATGAGGGTACAGAGCAGCAGCTCGGCAAAGGTTAAAAGAGAACTAAAAGAGAACAGCAGGTGGTAGCCACGGCCCTGTTTTGAAGCTTTGGGTGGTACTTGCTGCTGAGTGTGGTGGGTTTGAGGGCTTTTCTGGAAGAAAGACGCTTGTTGAGTTTTCGGAAGGTGGTCTTTCACACCTTTGGCATTGAAGACGTGGCCCAGTGTGGAAGCGTGCGTCCACGAGTGGCTGGCAATGCTGAGGGTGTCTCTGCGTGGAGCGTGGGAATTGCGCCTGTCTTGCTGTGAAAGGCTGCAAAGCTGAGAATGTCCGTGGCTGCGTGTTCCCTCCAGTTGCTTGTGGGACGGTGACATGTTACAGAATGGGGTGGGTGGTGGGGCTCTCCCTTTGCCCACGAGTGTGCGCACCTCCTGGCTGTCTGTAGGACGAGGATGGGGTACAGATACGGTGGTTCTTGCGGAGCTCGCTTTGGCCATGGCTGCGAGCACCGTTGATTTGCCTGCGGGACCTGGAGGGGGTCGAGATAGGGTGGGTGGTGCGGCTCTCTCCTTGCCCACAAGGGTGGGCACCTCCTGGCTGTCTGTAGGACGCGGATGGGGTACAGATAGAGTGGGTCTGGCGGAGCTCCCTTTGGCCATGGCTGCGAGCACCTTTGATCTGCCTGTGGGACCTGGATGGGGTCGAGATAGGGTGGGTGGTGCGGCTCTCTCCTTGCCCACAGGGCTGGGCACATCCTGTCTGTCGGTAGGACGAGGATGGGGTACAGATACGGTGGGTCTTGCGGAGCTCCCTTTCTCCATGGCTGCGAGCACCTAGGATCTGCCTGCGGGACCTGGATGGGGTCGAGATAGGGTGGGAGGTGCGGCTGTGTCCTTGCCCACAAGGGTGGGCACCTCCTGGCTGTCTGTAGGACGAGGATGGGGTACAGATACGGTGGGTCTTGCGGAGCTCCCTTTCTCCATGGCTGCGAGCACCTAGGATCTGCCTGCGGGACCTGGATGGGGTCGAGATAGGGTGGCTGCTGCGGCTGTCTCCTTGCCCACAGGGGTGGGCTCCTCCTGGCTGTCTGTAGGATGAGGATGGGTACAGATACGGTGGCTTTTTCAGAGCCTGTAAGTCTTTGCTAGCCCGTCTTGTCGTCTGCCAGTCTGGTCTGGTGCAGCCCCTTTTCTAGCGTTCCGCAGCCAGCCGTGTGTCCAACCCCTTTCCGACGTGGACCACCAGGCGTAGTCTGCTGGCTGTGACATGGCCATGGCTGTTGCCAGGATGTCTGTTTCGGGATCAGCCCTCAGCCCCCCAGGGCACAATTTTGTGTCGTTCCTTTTGCCCGTGCCTTTTGGAAGCTCCCTGCGAGGCCCGGATGGGTAGTGGCCAGGGCTGTCTTAGCTGTCCTGTAGCGTGTTGAGAGCTCTCCGTGCAAGTGACGAGGTGGGCGAGGACAGGAGCCGTGGCCTCGTTGCGTCCCTTTGCAGGAGTCTGGCTGTAATTGTCAGGAGAAGCAGCCAAAGAGAAGCCACCGTCCATTGCTGTGGGGAGCCCCAGCCTCCTTGCCTTCCCCCTGGGTGCCTGGTCCTCTCAGGTCTCACTCCCCTGCCCCCTCGTCTGGCAGTCTGGCTTGGCGCAGCCCTTTTTATCCCTTTGTGGGGCTAGTGGTGTCAGCAGCGCCTTTGTGACATGGAGCACCAGGAGCAGTCTGCTGGCTGTGATGTGGTGGCCGTGACATCAGCAGGGTGGGCTGGTGCCCGGAGTTGGTGCTGCATCCGTGTGATCCCGCTTTTCCAGCAGTCCAGTGAGAAAGCGCAGTTCAATAAACGATGCAATGCACTAGAAGAGAAGAAGTGGTAGTGCTGGGGATGGAAAGGAGGAGGCTGTAGGATGAGGGTACAGAGCAGCAGCTCGGCAAAGGTTAAAAGAGAACTAAAAGCAGCAGGTGGTAGCCAGGGCCCTGTTTTGAAGCTTTGGGTGGTACTTGCTGCTGAGAGTGGTGGGTTTGAGGGCTTTTCTGGAAGAAAGACGCTTGTTGAGTTTTCGGAAGGTGGTCTTTCACACCTTTGGCATTGAAGACGTGGCCCAGTGTGGAAGCGTGCGTCCACGAGTGGCTGGCAATGCTGAGGGTGTCTCTGCGTGGAGCGTGGGAATTGCGCCTGTCTTGCTGTGAAAGGCTGCAAAGCTGAGAATGTCCGTGGCTGCGTGTTCCCTCCAGTTGCTTGTGGGACGGTGACATGTTACAGAATGGGGTGGGTGGTGGGGCTCTCCCTTTGCCCACGAGTGTGCGCACCTCCTGGCTGTCTGTAGGACGAGGATGGGGTACAGATACGGTGGTTCTTGCGGAGCTCGCTTTGGCCATGGCTGCGAGCACCGTTGATTTGCCTGCGGGACCTGGAGGGGGTCGAGATAGGGTGGGTGGTGCGGCTCTCTCCTTGCCCACAAGGGTGGGCACCTCCTGGCTGTCTGTAGGACGCGGATGGGGTACAGATAGAGTGGGTCTTGCGGAGCTCCCTTTGGCCATGGCTGCGAGCACCTTTGATCTGCCTGTGGGACCTGGATGGGGTCGAGATAGGGTGGGTGGTGCGGCTCTCTCCTTGCCCACAGGGCTGGGCACATCCTGTCTGTCGGTAGGACGAGGATGGGGTACAGATACGGTGGTTCTTGCGGAGCTCCCTTTGTCCATGGCTGCGAGCACCTTTGATCTGCCTGCGGGACCTGGATGGGGTCGAGATAGGGTGGCTGCTGCGGCTGTCTCCTTGCCCACAGGGGTGGGCTCCTCCTGGCTGTCTGTAGGATGAGGATGGGTACAGATACGGTGGCTTTTTCAGAGCCTATAAGTCTTTGCTAGCCCGTCTTGTCGTCTGCCAGTCTGGTCTGGTGCAGCCCCTTTTCTAGCGTTCCGCAGCCAGCCGTGCGTCCAACCCCTTTCCGACGTGTACTACCAGGCGTAGTCTGCTGGCTGTGACATGGCCATGGCTGTTGCCAGGATGTCTGTTTCGGGAGCAGCCCTCAGCCCCCCAGGGCACAATTTTGTGTCGTTCCTTTTGCCCGTGCCTTTTGGAAGCTCCCTGCGAGGCCCGGATAGGTAGTGGCCAGGGCTGTCTTACCTGTCCTGTAGCGTGTTGAGAGCTCTCCGTGCAAGTGACGAGGTGGGCGAGGACAGGAGCCGTGGCCTCGTTGCGTCCCTTTGCAGGAGTCTGGCTGTAATTGTCAGGAGAAGCAGCCAAAGAGAAGCCACCGTCCATTGCTGTGGGGAGCCCCAGCCTCCTTGCCTTCCCCCTGGGTGCCTGGTCCTCTCAGGTCTCAGTCCCCTGCCCCCTCGTCTGGCAGTCTGGCTTGGCGCAGCCCTTTTTATCCCTTTGTGGGGCTAGTGGTGTCAGCAGCGCCTTTGTGACATGGAGCACCAGGAGCAGTCTGCTGGCTGTGATGTGGTGGCCGTGACATCAGCAGGGTGGGCTGGTGCCTGGAGTTGGTGCTGCATCCGTGTGATCCCGCTTTTCCAGCAGTCCAGTGAGAAAGCGCAGTTCAATAAACGATGCAATGCACTAGAAGAGAAGAAGTGGTAGTGCTGGGGATGGAAAGGAGGAGGCTGTAGGATGAGGGTACAGAGCAGCAGCTCGGCAAAGGTTAAAAGAGAACTAAAAGAGAACAGCAGGTGGTAGCCACGGCCCTGTTTTGAAGCTTTGGGTGGTACTTGCTGCTGAGAGTGGTGGGTTTGAGGGCTTTTCTGGAAGAAAGACGCTTGTTGAGTTTTCGGAAGGTGGTCTTTCACACCTTTGGCATTGAAGACGTGGCCCAGTGTGGAAGCGTGCGTCCACGAGTGGCTGGCAATGCTGAGGGTGTCTCTGCGTGGAGCGTGGGAATTGCGCCTGTCTTGCTGTGAAAGGCTGCAAAGCTGAGAATGTCCGTGGCTGCGTGTTCCCTCCAGTTGCTTGTGGGACGGTGACATGTTACAGAATGGGTTGGGTGGTGGGGTTCTCCCTTTGCCCACGAGCGTGCGCACCTCCTGGCTGTCTGTAGGACGAGGATGGGGTACAGATACGGTGGTTCTTGCGGAGCTCGCTTTGGCCATGGCTGCGAGGACCGTTGATTTGCCTGCGGGACCTGGAGGGGGTCGAGATAGGGTGGGTGGTGCGGCTCTCTCCTTGCCCACAAGGGTGGGCACCTCCTGGCTGTCTGTAGGACGCGGATGGGGTACAGATAGAGTGGTTCTTGCGGAGCTCCCTTTGGCCATGGCTGTGAGCACCTTTGATCTGCCTGTGGGACCTGGATGGGGTCGAGATAGGGTGGGTGGTGCGGCTCTCTCCTTGCCCACAGGGCTGGGCACATCCTGTCTGTCGGTAGGATGAGGATGGGGTACAGATACGGTGGTTCTTGCGGAGCTCCCTTTGTCCATGGCTGCGAGCACCTTTGATCTGCCTGTGGGACCTGGATGGGGTCGAGATAGGGTGGGAGGTGCGGCTGTGTCCTTGCCCACAAGGGTGGGCACCTCCTGGCTGTCTGTAGGACGAGGATGGGGTACAGATACGGTGGGTCTTGCGGAGCTCCCTTTCTCCATGGCTGCGAGCACCTAGGATCTGCCTGCGGGACCTGGATGGGGTCGAGATAGGGTGGCTGCTGCGGCTGTCTCCTTGCCCACAGGGGTGGGCTCCTCCTGGCTGTCTGTAGGATGAGGATGGGTACAGATACGGTGGCTTTTTCAGAGCCTGTAAGTCTTTGCTAGCCCGTCTTGTCGTCTGCCAGTCTGGTCTGGTGCAGCCCCTTTTCTAGCGTTCCGCAGCCAGCCGTGTGTCCAACCCCTTTCCGACGTGGACCACCAGGCGTAGTCTGCTGGCTGTGACATGGCCATGGCTGTTGCCAGGATGTCTGTTTCGGGATCAGCCCTCAGCCCCCCAGGGCACAATTTTGTGTCGTTCCTTTTGCCCGTGCCTTTTGGAAGCTCCCTGCGAGGCCCGGATGGGTAGTGGCCAGGGCTGTCTTACCTGTCCTGTAGCGTGTTGAGAGCTCTCCGTGCAAGTGACGAGGTGGGCGAGGACAGGAGCCGTGGCCTCATTGCGTCCCTTTGCAGGAGTCTGGCTGTAATTGTCAGGAGAAGCAGCCAAAGAGAAGCCACCGTCCATTGCTGTGGGGAGCCCCAGCCTCCTTGCCTTCCCCCTGGGTGCCTGGTCCTCTCAGGTCTCACTCCCCTGCCCCCTCGTCTGGCAGTCTGGCTTGGCGCAGCCCTTTTTATCCCTTTGTGGGGCTAGTGGTGTCAGCAGCGCCTTTGTGACATGGAGCACCAGGAGCAGTCTGCTGGCTGTGATGTGGTGGCCGTGACATCAGCAGGGTGGGCTGGTGCCCGGAGTTGGTGCTGCATCCGTGTGATCCCGCTTTTCCAGCAGTCCAGTGAGAAAGCGCAGTTCAATAAACGATGCAATGCACTAGAAGAGAAGAAGTGGTAGTGCTGGGGATGGAAAGGAGGAGGCTGTAGGATGAGGGTACAGAGCAGCAGCTCGGCAAAGGTTAAAAGAGAACTAAAAGCAGCAGGTGGTAGCCACGGCCCTGTTTTGAAGCTTTGGGTGGTACTTGCTGCTGAGAGTGGTGGGTTTGAGGGCTTTTCTGGAAGAAAGACGCTTGTTGAGTTTTCGGAAGGTGGTCTTTCACACCTTTGGCATTGATGACGTGGCCCAGTGTGCAAGCGTGCGTCCACGAGTGGCTGGCAATGCTGAGGGTGTCTCTGCGTGGAGCGTGGGAATTGCGCCTGTCTTGCTGTGAAAGGCTGCAAAGCTGAGAATGTCCGTGGCTGCGTGTTCCCTCCAGTTGCTTGTGGGACGGTGACATGTTACAGAATGGGGTGGGTGGTGGGGCTCTCCCTTTGCCCACGAGTGTGCGCACCTCCTGGCTGTCTGTAGGACGAGGATGGGGTACAGATACGGTGGTTCTTGCGGAGCTCCCTTTGGCCATGGCTGCGAGCACCGTTGATTTGCCTGCGGGACCTGGAGGGGGTCGAGATAGGGTGGGTGGTGCGGCTCTCTCTTTGCCTACAAGGGTGGGCACCTCCTGGCTGTCTGTAGGACGCGGATGGGGTACAGATAGAGTGGGTCTTGCGGAGCTCCCTTTGGCCATGGCTGTGAGCACCTTTGATCTGCCTGTGGGACCTGGATGGGGTTGAGATAGGGTGGGTGGTGCGGCTCCCTCCTTGCCCACAGGGCTGGGCACCTCCTGGCTGTCTATAGGAAGAGGATGGGGTACAGATACGGTGGTTCTTGTGGAGCTCCCTTTGTCCATGGCTGCGAGCACCTTTGATCTGCCTGTCGGACCTGGATGGGGTCGAGATAGGGTGGGAGGTGCGGCTGTGTCCTTGCCCACAAGGGTGGGCACCTCCTGGCTGTCTGTAGGAAGAGGATGGGGTACAGATACGGTGGTTCTTGCGGAGCTCCCTTTGTCCATGGCTGCGAGCACCTTTGATCTGCCTCTGGGACCTGGATGGGGTCGAGATAGGGTGGGAGGTGCGGCTGTGTCCTTGCCCACAAGGGTGGGCACCTCCTGGCTGTCTGTAGGAAGAGGATGGGGTACAGATACGGTGGTTCTTGCGGAGCTCCCTTTGTCCATGGCTGCGAGCACCTTTGATCTGCCTGTGGGACCTGGATGGGGTCGAGATAGGGTGGGAGGTGCGGCTGTGTCCTTGCCCACAAGGGTGGGCACCTCCTGGCTGTCTGTAGGACGAGGATGGGTACAGATACGGTGGCTTTTTCAGAGCCTGTAAGTCTTTGCTAGCCCGTCTTGTCGTCTGCCAGTCTGGTCTGGTGCAGCCCCTTTTCTAGCGTTCCGCAGCCAGCCGTGCGTCCAACCCCTTTCCGACGTGGACCACCAGGCGTAGTCTGCTGGCTGTGACATGGCCATGGCTGTTGCCAGGATGTCTGTTTCGGGAGCAGCCCTCAGCCCCCCAGGGCCCAATTTTGTGTCGTTCCTTTTGCCCGTGCCTTTTGGAAGCTCCCTGCGAGGCCCGGATGGGTAGTGGCCAGGGCTGTCTTACCTGTCCTGTAGCGTGTTGAGAGCTCTCCGTGCAAGTGACGAGGTGGGCGAGGACAGGAGCCGTGGCCTCGTTGCGTCCCTTTGCAGGAGTCTGGCTGTAATTGTCAGGAGAAGAAGCCAAAGAGAAGCCACCGTCCATTGCTGTGGGGAGCCCCAGCCTCCTTGCCTTCCCCCTGGGTGCCTGGTCCTCTCAGGTCTCACTCCCCTGCCCCCTCGTCTGGTAGTCTGGCTTGGCGCAGCCCTTTTTATCCCTTTGTGGGGCTAGTGGTGTCAGCAGCGCCTTTGTGACATGGAGCACCAGGAGCAGTCTGCTGGCTGTGATGTGGTGGCCGTGACATCAGCAGGGTGGGCTGGTGCCTGGAGTTGGTGCTGCATCCGTGTGATCCCGCTTTTCCAGCAGTCCAGTGAGAAAGCGCAGTTCAATAAACGATGCAATGCACTAGAAGAGAAGAAGTGGTAGTGCTGGGGATGGAAAGGAGGAGGCTGTAGGATGAGGGTACAGAGCAGCAGCTCGGCAAAGGTTAAAAGAGAACTAAAAGAGAACAGCAGGTGGTAGCCACGGCCCTGTTTTGAAGCTTTGGGTGGTACTTGCTGCTGAGAGTGGTGGGTTTGAGGGCTTTTCTGGAAGAAAGACGCTTGTTGAGTTTTCGGAAGGTGGTCTTTCACACCTTTGGCATTGAAGACGTGGCCCAGTGTGGAAGCGTGCGTCCACGAGTGGCTGGCAATGCTGAGGGTGTCTCTGCGTGGAGCGTGGGAATTGCACCTGTCTTGCTGTGAAAGGCTGCAAAGCTGAGAATGTCCGTGGCTGCGTGTTCCCTCCAGTTGCTTGTGGGACGGTGACATGTTAGAGAATGGGGTGGGTGGTGGGGCTCTCCCTTTGCCCACGAGCGTGCGCACCTCCTGGCTGTCTGTAGGACGAGGATGGGGTACAGATACGGTGGTTCTTGCGGAGCTCGCTTTGGCCATGGCTGCGAGCACCGTTGATTTGCCTGCGGGACCTGGAGGGGGTCGAGATAGGGTGGGTGGTGCGGCTCTCTCTTTGCCCACAAGGGTGGGCACCTCCTGGCTGTCTGTAGGACGCGGATGGGGTACAGATAGAGTGGGTCTTGCGGAGCTCCCTTTGGCCATGGCTGCGAGCACCTTTGATCTGCCTGTGGGACCTGGATGGGGTCGAGATAGGGTGGGTGGTGCGGCTCTCTCCTTGCCCACAGGGCTGGGCACATCCTGGCTGTCTGTAGGACGAGGATGGGGTACAGATACGGTGGGTCTTGCGGAGCTCCCTTTCTCCATGGCTGCGAGCACCTTTGATCTGCCTGTGGGACCTGGATGGGGTCGAGATAGGGTGGGAGGTGCGGCTGTGTCCTTGCCCACAAGGGTGGGCACCTCCTGGCTGTCTGTAGGACGAGGATGGGTACAGATACGGTGGCTTTTTCAGAGCCTGTAAGTCTTTGCTAGCCCGTCTTGTCGTCTGCCAGTCTGGTCTGGTGCAGCCCCTTTTCTAGCGTTTCGCAGCCAGCCGTGCGTCCAACCCCTTTCCGACGTGGACCACCAGGCGTAGTCTGCTGGCTGTGACATGGCCATGGCTGTTGCCAGGATGTCTGTTTCGGGAGCAGCCCTCAGCCCCCCAGGGCCCAATTTTGTGTCGTTCCTTTTGCCCGTGCCTTTTGGAAGCTCCCTGCGAGGCCCGGATGGGTAGTGGCCAGGGCTGTCTTACCTGTCCTGTAGCGTGTTGAGAGCTCTCCGTGCAAGTGACGAGGTGGGCGAGGACAGGAGCCGTGGCCTCGTTGCGTCCCTTTGCAGGAGTCTGGCTGTAATTGTCAGGAGAAGCAGCCAAAGAGAAGCCACCGTCCATTGCTGTGGGGAGCCCCAGCCTCCTTGCCTTCCCCCTGGGTGCCTGGTCCTCTCAGGTCTCAGTCCCCTGCCCCCTCGTCTGGCAGTCTGGCTTGGCGCAGCCCTTCTTATCGCTTTGTGGGGCTAGTGGTGTCAGCAGCGCCTTTGTGACATGGAGCACCAGGAGCAGTCTGCTGGCTGTGATGTGGTGGCCGTGACATCAGCAGGGTGGGCTGGCGCCTGGAGTTGGTGCTGCATCCGTGTGATCCCGCTTTTCCAGCAGTCCAGTGAGAAAGCGCAGTTCAATAAACGATACAATGCACTAGAAGAGAAGAAGTGGTAGTGCTGGGGATGGAAAGGAGGAGGCTGTAGGATGAGGGTACAGAGCAGCAGCTCGGCAAAGGTTAAAAGAGAACTAAAAGAGAACAGCAGGTGGTAGCCACGGCCCTGTTTTGAAGCTTTGGGTGGTACTTGCTGCTGAGAGTGGTGGGTTTGAGGGCTTTTCTGGAAGAAAGACGCTTGTTGAGTTTTCGGAAGGTGGTCTTTCACACCTTTGGCATTGAAGACGTGGCCCAGTGTGGAAGCGTGCGTCCACGAGTGGCTGGCAATGCTGAGGGTGTCTCTGCGTGGAGCGTGGGAATTGCGCCTGTCTTGCTGTGAAAGGCTGCAAAGCTGAGAATGTCCGTGGCTGCGTGTTCCCTCCAGTTGCTTGTGGGACGGTGACATGTTAGAGAATGGGGTGGGTGGTGGGGCTCTCCCTTTGCCCACGAGCGTGCGCACCTCCTGGCTGTCTGTAGGACGAGGATGGGGTACAGATACGGTGGTTCTTGCGGAGCTCGCTTTGGCCATGGCTGCGAGCACCGTTGATTTGCCTGCGGGACCTGGAGGGGGTCGAGATAGGGTGGGTGGTGCGGCTCTCTCTTTGCCCACAAGGGTGGGCACCTCCTGGCTGTCTGTAGGACGCGGATGGGGTACAGATAGAGTGGGTCTTGCGGAGCTCCCTTTGGCCATGGCTGCGAGTACCTTTGATCTGCCTGTGGGACCTGGATGGGGTCGAGATAGGGTGGGTGGTGCGGCTCTCTCCTTGCCCACAGGGCTGGGCACATCCTGGCTGTCTGTAGGACGAGGATGGGGTACAGATACGGTGGGTCTTGCGGAGCTCCCTTTCTCCATGGCTGCGAGCACCTTTGATCTGCCTGTGGGACCTGGATGGGGTCGAGATAGGGTGGGAGGTGCGGCTGTGTCCTTGCCCACAAGGGTGGGCACCTCCTGGCTGTCTGTAGGACGAGGATGGGTACAGATACGGTGGCTTTTTCAGAGCCTGTAAGTCTTTGCTAGCCCGTCTTGTCGTCTGCCAGTCTGGTCTGGTGCAGCCCCTTTTCTAGCGTTCCGCAGCCAGCCGTGCGTCCAACCCCTTTCCGACGTGGACCACCAGGCGTAGTCTGCTGGCTGTGACATGGCCATGGCTGTTGCCAGGATGTCTGTTTCGGGAGCAGCCCTCAGCCCCCCAGGGCCCAATTTTGTGTCGTTCCTTTTGCCCGTGCCTTTTGGAAGCTCCCTGCGAGGCCCGGATAGGTAGTGGCCAGGGCTGTCTTACCTGTCCTGTAGCGTGTTGAGAGCTCTCCGTGCAAGTGACGAGGTGGGCGAGGACAGGAGCCGTGGCCTCGTTGCGTCCCTTTGCAGGAGTCTGGCTGTAATTGTCAGGAGAAGAAGCCAAAGAGAAGCCACCGTCCATTGCTGTGGGGAGCCCCAGCCTCCTTGCCTTCCCCCTGGGTGCCTGGTCCTCTCAGGTCTCACTCCCCTGCCCCCTCGTCTGGCAGTCTGGCTTGGCGCAGCCCTTTTTATCCCTTTGTGGGGCTAGTGGTGTCAGCAGCGCCTTTGTGACATGGAGCACCAGGAGCAGTCTGCTGGCTGTGATGTGGTGGCCGTGACATCAGCAGGGTGGGCTGGTGCCTGGAGTTGGTGCTGCATCCGTGTGATCCCGCTTTTCCAGCAGTCCAGTGAGAAAGCGCAGTTCAATAAACGATGCAATGCACTAGAAGAGAAGAAGTGGTAGTGCTGGGGATGGAAAGGAGGAGGCTGTAGGATGAGGGTACAGAGCAGCAGCTCGGCAAAGGTTAAAAGAGAACTAAAAGAGAACAGCAGGTGGTAGCCACGGCCCAGTTTTGAAGCTTTGGGTGGTACTTTTTGCTGAGTGTGGTGGGTTTGAGGGCTTTTCTGGAAGAAAGACGCTTGTTGAGTTTTCGGAAGGTGGTCTTTCACACCTTTGGCATTGAAGACGTGGCCCAGTGTGGAAGCGTGCGTCCACGAGTGGCTGGCAATGCTGAGGGTGTCTCTGCGTGGAGCGTGGGAATTGCGCCTGTCTTGCTGTGAAAGGCTGCAAAGCTGAGAATGTCCGTGGCTGCGTGTTCCCTCCAGTTGCTTGTGGGACGGTGACATGTTAGAGAATGGGGTGGGTGGTGGGGCTCTCCCTTTGCCCACGAGCGTGCGCACCTCCTGGCTGTCTGTAGGACGAGGATGGGGTACAGATACGGTGGTTCTTGCGGAGCTCGCTTTGGCCATGGCTGCGAGCACCGTTGATTTGCCTGCGGGACCTGGAGGGGGTCGAGATAGGGTGGGTGGTGCGGCTCTCTCTTTGCCCACAAGGGTGGGCACCTCCTGGCTGTCTGTAGGACGCGGATGGGGTACAGATAGAGTGGGTCTTGCGGAGCTCCCTTTGGCCATGGCTGCGAGTACCTTTGATCTGCCTGTGGGACCTGGATGGGGTCGAGATAGGGTGGGTGGTGCGGCTCTCTCCTTGCCCACAGGGCTGGGCACATCCTGGCTGTCTGTAGGACGAGGATGGGGTACAGATACGGTGGGTCTTGCGGAGCTCCCTTTCTCCATGGCTGCGAGCACCTTTGATCTGCCTGTGGGACCTGGATGGGGTCGAGATAGGGTGGGAGGTGCGGCTGTGTCCTTGCCCACAAGGGTGGGCACCTCCTGGCTGTCTGTAGGACGAGGATGGGTACAGATACGGTGGCTTTTTCAGAGCCTGTAAGTCTTTGCTAGCCCGTCTTGTCGTCTGCCAGTCTGGTCTGGTGCAGCCCCTTTTCTAGCGTTCCGCAGCCAGCCGTGCGTCCAACCCCTTTCCGACGTGGACCACCAGGCGTAGTCTGCTGGCTGTGACATGGCCATGGCTGTTGCCAGGATGTCTGTTTCGGGAGCAGCCCTCAGCCCCCCAGGGCCCAATTTTGTGTCGTTCCTTTTGCCCGTGCCTTTTGGAAGCTCCCTGCGAGGCCCGGATAGGTAGTGGCCAGGGCTGTCTTACCTGTCCTGTAGCGTGTTGAGAGCTCTCCGTGCAAGTGACGAGGTGGGCGAGGACAGGAGCCGTGGCCTCGTTGCGTCCCTTTGCAGGAGTCTGGCTGTAATTGTCAGGAGAAGAAGCCAAAGAGAAGCCACCGTCCATTGCTGTGGGGAGCCCCAGCCTCCTTGCCTTCCCCCTGGGTGCCTGGTCCTCTCAGGTCTCACTCCCCTGCCCCCTCGTCTGGCAGTCTGGCTTGGCGCAGCCCTTTTTATCCCTTTGTGGGGCTAGTGGTGTCAGCAGCGCCTTTGTGACATGGAGCACCAGGAGCAGTCTGCTGGCTGTGATGTGGTGGCCGTGACATCAGCAGGGTGGGCTGGTGCCTGGAGTTGGTGCTGCATCCGTGTGATCCCGCTTTTCCAGCAGTCCAGTGAGAAAGCGCAGTTCAATAAACGATGCAATGCACTAGAAGAGAAGAAGTGGTAGTGCTGGGGATGGAAAGGAGGAGGCTGTAGGATGAGGGTACAGAGCAGCAGCTCGGCAAAGGTTAAAAGAGAACTAAAAGAGAACAGCAGGTGGTAGCCACGGCCCAGTTTTGAAGCTTTGGGTGGTACTTTTTGCTGAGTGTGGTGGGTTTGAGGGCTTTTCTGGAAGAAAGACGCTTGTTGAGTTTTCGGAAGGTGGTCTTTCACACCTTTGGCATTGAAGACGTGGCCCAGTGTGGAAGCGTGCGTCCACGAGTGGCTGGCAATGCTGAGGGTGTCTCTGCGTGGAGCGTGGGAATTGCGCCTGTCTTGCTGTGAAAGGCTGCAAAGCTGAGAATGTCCGTGGCTGCGTGTTCCCTCCAGTTGCTTGTGGGACGGTGACATGTTAGAGAATGGGGTGGGTGGTGGGGCTCTCCCTTTGCCCACGAGCGTGCGCACCTCCTGGCTGTCTGTAGGACGAGGATGGGGTACAGATACGGTGGTTCTTGCGGAGCTCGCTTTGGCCATGGCTGCGAGCACCGTTGATTTGCCTGCGGGACCTGGAGGGGGTCGAGATAGGGTGGGTGGTGCGGCTCTCTCTTTGCCCACAAGGGTGGGCACCTCCTGGCTGTCTGTAGGACGCGGATGGGGTACAGATAGAGTGGGTCTTGCGGAGCTCCCTTTGGCCATGGCTGCGAGCACCTTTGATCTGCCTGTGGGACCTGGATGGGGTCGAGATAGGGTGGGTGGTGCGGCTCTCTCCTTGCCCACAGGGGTGGGCACATCCTGGCTGTCTGTAGGACGAGGATGGGGTACAGATACGGTGGGTCTTGCGGAGCTCCCTTTCTCCATGGCTGCGAGCACCTTTGATCTGCCTGTGGGACCTGGATGGGGTCGAGATAGGGTGGGAGGTGCGGCTGTGTCCTTGCCCACAAGGGTGGGCACCTCCTGGCTGTCTGTAGGACGAGGATGGGTACAGATACGGTGGCTTTTTCAGAGCCTGTAAGTCTTTGCTAGCCCGTCTTGTCGTCTGCCAGTCTGGTCTGGTGCAGCCCCTTTTCTAGCGTTCCGCAGCCAGCCGTGCGTCCAACCCCTTTCCGACGTGGACCACCAGGCGTAGTCTGCTGGCTGTGACATGGCCATGGCTGTTGCCAGGATGTCTGTTTCGGGAGCAGCCCTCAGCCCCCCAGGGCCCAATTTTGTGTCGTTCCTTTTGCCCGTGCCTTTTGGAAGCTCCCTGCGAGGCCCGGATGGGTAGTGGCCAGGGCTGTCTTACCTGTCCTGTAGCGTGTTGAGAGCTCTCCGTGCAAGTGACGAGGTGGGCGAGGACAGGAGCCGTGGCCTCGTTGCGTCCCTTTGCAGGAGTCTGGCTGCAATTGTCAGGAGAAGAAGCCAAAGAGAAGCCACCGTCCATTGCTGTGGGGAGCCCCAGCCTCCTTGCCTTCCCCCTGGGTGCCTGGTCCTCTCAGGTCTCACTCCCCTGCCCCCTCGTCTGGTAGTCTGGCTTGGCGCAGCCCTTTTTATCCCTTTGTGGGGCTAGTGGTGTCAGCAGCGCCTTTGTGACATCGAGCACCAGGAGCAGTCTGCTGGCTGTGATGTGGTGGCCGTGACATCAGCAGGGTGGGCTGGTGCCTGGAGTTGGTGCTGCATCCGTGTGATCCCGCTTTTCCAGCAGTCCAGTGAGAAAGCGCAGTTCAATAAACGATGCAATGCACTAGAAGAGAAGAAGTGGTAGTGCTGGGGATGGAAAGGAGGAGGCTGTAGGATGAGGGTACAGAGCAGCAGCTCGGCAAAGGTTAAAAGAGAACTAAAAGAGAACAGCAGGTGGTAGCCAGGGCCCTGTTTTGAAGCTTTGGGTGGTACTTGCTGCTGAGAGTGGTGGGTTTGAGGGCTTTTCTGGAAGAAAGACGCTTGTTGAGTTTTCGGAAGGTGGTCTTTCACACCTTTGGCATTGAAGACGTGGCCCAGTGTGGAAGCGTGCGTCCACGAGTGGCTGGCAATGCTGAGGGTGTCTCTGCGTGGAGCGTGGGAATTGCACCTGTCTTGCTGTGAAAGGCTGCAAAGCTGAGAATGTCCGTGGCTGCGTGTTCCCTCCAGTTGCTTGTGGGACGGTGACATGTTAGAGAATGGGGTGGGTGGTGGGGCTCTCCCTTTGCCCACGAGCGTGCGCACCTCCTGGCTGTCTGTAGGACGAGGATGGGGTACAGATACGGTGGTTCTTGCGGAGCTCGCTTTGGCCATGGCTGCGAGCACCGTTGATTTGCCTGCGGGACCTGGAGGGGGTCGAGATAGGGTGGGTGGTGCGGCTCTCTCTTTGCCCACAAGGGTGGGCACCTCCTGGCTGTCTGTAGGACGCGGATGGGGTACAGATAGTGTGGGTCTTGCGGAGCTCCCTTTGGCCATGGCTGCGAGCACCTTTGATCTGCCTGTGGGACCTGGATGGGGTCGAGATAGGGTGGGTGGTGCGGCTCTCTCCTTGCCCACAGGGCTGGGCACATCCTGGCTGTCTGTAGGACGAGGATGGGGTACAGATACGGTGGGTCTTGCGGAGCTCCCTTTCTCCATGGCTGCGAGCACCTTTGATCTGCCTGTGGGACCTGGATGGGGTCGAGATAGGGTGGGAGGTGCGGCTGTGTCCTTGCCCACAAGGGTGGGCACCTCCTGGCTGTCTGTAGGATGAGGATGGGTACAGATACGGTGGCTTTTTCAGAGCCTGTAAGTCTTTGCTAGCCCGTCTTGTCGTCTGCCAGTCTGGTCTGGTGCAGCCCCTTTTCTAGCGTTCCGCAGCCAGCCGTGCGTCCAACCCCTTTCCGACGTGGACCACCAGGCGTAGTCTGCTGGCTGTGACATGGCCATGGCTGTTGCCAGGATGTCTGTTTCGGGAGCAGCCCTCAGCCCCCCAGGGCCCAATTTTGTGTCGTTCCTTTTGCCCGTGCCTTTTGGAAGCTCCCTGCGAGGCCCGGATGGGTAGTGGCCAGGGCTGTCTTACCTGTCCTGTAGCGTGTTGAGAGCTCTCCGTGCAAGTGACGAGGTGGGCGAGGACAGGAGCCGTGGCCTCGTTGCGTCCCTTTGCAGGAGTCTGGCTGTAATTGTCAGGAGAAGCAGCCAAAGAGAAGCCACCGTCCATTGCTGTGGGGAGCCCCAGCCTCCTTGCCTTCCCCCTGGGTGCCTGGTCCTCTCAGGTCTCAGTCCCCTGCCCCCTCGTCTGGCAGTCTGGCTTGGCGCAGCCCTTCTTATCGCTTTGTGGGGCTAGTGGTGTCAGCAGCGCCTTTGTGACATGGAGCACCAGGAGCAGTCTGCTGGCTGTGATGTGGTGGCCGTGACATCAGCAGGGTGGGCTGGCGCCTGGAGTTGGTGCTGCATCCGTGTGATCCCGCTTTTCCAGCAGTCCAGTGAGAAAGCGCAGTTCAATAAACGATGCAATGCACTAGAAGAGAAGAAGTGGTAGTGCTGGGGATGGAAAGGAGGAGGCTGTAGGATGAGGGTACAGAGCAGCAGCTCGGCAAAGGTTAAAAGAGAACTAAAAGAGAACAGCAGGTGGTAGCCACGGCCCTGTTTTGAAGCTTTGGGTGGTACTTGCTGCTGAGAGTGGTGGGTTTGAGGGCTTTTCTGGAAGAAAGACGCTTGTTGAGTTTTCGGAAGGTGGTCTTTCACACCTTTGGCATTGAAGACGTGGCCCAGTGTGGAAGCGTGCGTCCACGAGTGGCTGGCAATGCTGAGGGTGTCTCTGCGTGGAGCGTGGGAATTGCGCCTGTCTTGCTGTGAAAGGCTGCAAAGCTGAGAATGTCCGTGGCTGCGTGTTCCCTCCAGTTGCTTGTGGGACGGTGACATGTTAGAGAATGGGGTGGGTGGTGGGGCTCTCCCTTTGCCCACGAGTGTGCGCACCTCCTGGCTGTCTGTAGGACGAGGATGGGGTACAGATACGGTGGTTCTTGCGGAGCTCCCTTTGGCCATGGCTGCGAGCACCTTTGATCTGCCTGTGGGACCTGGATGGGGTCGAGATAGGGTGGGTGGTGCGGCTCTCTCCTTGCCCACAGGGCTGGGCACATCCTGTCTGTCGGTAGAACGAGGATGGGGTACAGATACGGTGGTTCTTGCGGAGCTCCCTTTGTCCATGGCTGCGAGCACCTTTGATCTGCCTGTGGGACCTGGATGGGGTCGAGATAGGGTGGGAGGTGCGGCTGTGTCCTTGCCCACAAGGGTGGGCACCTCCTGGCTGTCTGTAGGACGAGGATGGGGTACAGATACGGTGGTTCTTGCGGAGCTCCCTTTCTCCATGGCTGCGAGCACCTAGGATCTGCCTGCGGGACCTGGATGGGGTCGAGATAGGGTGGCTGCTGCGGCTGTCTCCTTGCCCACAGGGGTGGGCTCCTCCTGGCTGTCTGTAGGATGAGGATGGGTACAGATACGGTGGCTTTTTCAGAGCCTGTAAGTCTTTGCTAGCCCGTCTTGTCGTCTGCCAGTCTGGTCTGGTGCAGCCCCTTTTCTAGCGTTCCGCAGCCAGCCGTGTGTCCAACCCCTTTCTGACGTGGACCACCAGGCGTAGTCTGCTGGCTGTGACATGGCCATGGCTGTTGCCAGGATGTCTGTTTCGGGAGCAGCCCTCAGCCCCCCAGGGCACAATTTTGTGTCGTTCCTTTTGCCCGTGCCTTTTGGAAGCTCCCTGCGAGGCCCGGATAGGTAGTGGCCAGGGCTGTCTTACCTGTCCTGTAGCGTGTTGAGAGCTCTCCGTGCAAGTGACGAGGTGGGCGAGGACAGGAGCCGTGGCCTCGTTGCGTCCCTTTGCAGGAGTCTGGCTGTAATTGTCAGGAGAAGAAGCCAAAGAGAAGCCACCGTCCATTGCTGTGGGGAGCCCCAGCCTCCTTGCCTTCCCCCTGGGTGCCTGGTCCTCTCAGGTCTCACTCCCCTGCCCCCTCGTCTGGCAGTCTGGCTTGGCGCAGCCCTTTTTATCCCTTTGTGGGGCTAGTGGTGTCAGCAGCGCCTTTGTGACATGGAGCACCAGGAGCAGTCTGCTGGCTGTGATGTGGTGGCCGTGACATCAGCAGGGTGGGCTGGTGCCTGGAGTTGGTGCTGCATCCGTGTGATCCCGCTTTTCCAGCAGTCCAGTGAGAAAGCGCAGTTCAATAAACGATGCAATGCACTAGAAGAGAAGAAGTGGTAGTGCTGGGGATGGAAAGGAGGAGGCTGTAGGATGAGGGTACAGAGCAGCAGCTCGGCAAAGGTTAAAAGAGAACTAAAAGAGAACAGCAGGTGGTAGCCACGGCCCAGTTTTGAAGCTTTGGGTGGTACTTTTTGCTGAGTGTGGTGGGTTTGAGGGCTTTTCTGGAAGAAAGACGCTTGTTGAGTTTTCGGAAGGTGGTCTTTCACACCTTTGGCATTGAAGACGTGGCCCAGTGTGGAAGCGTGCGTCCACGAGTGGCTGGCAATGCTGAGGGTGTCTCTGCGTGGAGCGTGGGAATTGCGCCTGTCTTGCTGTGAAAGGCTGCAAAGCTGAGAATGTCCGTGGCTGCGTGTTCCCTCCAGTTGCTTGTGGGACGGTGACATGTTAGAGAATGGGGTGGGTGGTGGGGCTCTCCCTTTGCCCACGAGCGTGCGCACCTCCTGGCTGTCTGTAGGACGAGGATGGGGTACAGATACGGTGGTTCTTGCGGAGCTCGCTTTGGCCATGGCTGCGAGCACCGTTGATTTGCCTGCGGGACCTGGAGGGGGTCGAGATAGGGTGGGTGGTGCGGCTCTCTCTTTGCCCACAAGGGTGGGCACCTCCTGGCTGTCTGTAGGACGCGGATGGGGTACAGATAGAGTGGGTCTTGCGGAGCTCCCTTTGGCCATGGCTGCGAGCACCTTTGATCTGCCTGTGGGACCTGGATGGGGTCGAGATAGGGTGGGTGGTGCGGCTCTCTCCTTGCCCACAGGGCTGGGCACATCCTGGCTGTCTGTAGGACGAGGATGGGGTACAGATACGGTGGGTCTTGCGGAGCTCCCTTTCTCCATGGCTGCGAGCACCTAGGATCTGCCTGCGGGACCTGGATGGGGTCGAGATAGGGTGGCTGCTGCGGCTGTCTCCTTGCCCACAGGGGTGGGCTCCTCCTGGCTGTCTGTAGGATGAGGATGGGTACAGATACGGTGGCTTTTTCAGAGCCTGTAAGTCTTTGCTAGCCCGTCTTGTCGTCTGCCAGTCTGGTCTGGTGCAGCCCCTTTTCTAGCGTTCCGCAGCCAGCCGTGTGTCCAACCCCTTTCCGACGTGGACCACCAGGCGTAGTCTGCTGGCTGTGACATGGCCATGGCTGTTGCCAGGATGTCTGTTTCGGGAGCAGCCCTCAGCCCCCCAGGGCCCAATTTTGTGTCGTTCCTTTTGCCCGTGCCTTTTGGAAGTTCCCTGCGAGGCCCGGATGGGTAGTGGCCAGGGCTGTCTTACCTGTCCTGTAGCGTGTTGAGAGCTCTCCGTGCAAGTGACGAGGTGGGCGAGGACAGGAGCCGTGGCCTCGTTGCGTCCCTTTGCAGGAGTCTGGCTGTAATTGTCAGGAGAAGCAGCCAAAGAGAAGCCACCGTCCATTGCTGTGGGGAGCCCCAGCCTCCTTGCCTTCCCCCTGGGTGCCTGGTCCTCTCAGGTCTCAGTCCCCTGCCCCCTCGTCTGGCAGTCTGGCTTGGCGCAGCCCTTCTTATCGCTTTGTGGGGCTAGTGGTGTCAGCAGCGCCTTTGTGACATGGAGCACCAGGAGCAGTCTGCTGGCTGTGATGTGGTGGCCGTGACATCAGCAGGGTGGGCTGGTGCCTGGAGTTGGTGCTGCATCCGTGTGATCCCGCTTTTCCAGCAGTCCAGTGAGAAAGCGCAGTTCAATAAACGATGCAATGCACTAGGAGAGAAGAAGTGGTAGTGCTGGGGATGGAAAGGAGGAGGCTGTAGGATGAGGGTACAGAGCAGCAGCTCGGCAAAGGTTAAAAAAGAACTAAAAGAGAACAGCAGGTGGTAGCCACGGCCCTGTTTTGAAGCTTTGGGTGGTACTTGCTGCTGAGAGTGGTGGGTTTGAGGGCTTTTCTGGAAGAAAGACGCTTGTTGAGTTTTCGGAAGGTGGTCTTTCACACCTTTGGCATTGAAGACGTGGCCCAGGTGCAAGCGTGCGCCCACGAGTGGCTGGCAATGCTGAGGGTGTCTCTGCGTGGAGCGTGGGAATTGCGCCTGTCTTGCTGTGAAAGGCTGCAAAGCTGAGAATGTCCGTGGCTGCATGTTCCCTCCAGTTGCTTGTGGGACGGTGACATGTTAGAGAATGGGGTGGGTGGTGGGGCTCTCCCTTTGCCCACGAGCGTGCGCACCTCCTGGCTGTCTGTAGGACGAGGATGGGGTACAGATACGGTGGTTCTTGCGGAGCTCGCTTTGGCCATGGCTGCGAGCACCGTTGATTTGCCTGCGGGACCTGGAGGGGGTCGAGATAGGGTGGGTGGTGCGGCTCTCTCCTTGCCCACAAGGGTGGGCACCTCCTGGCTGTCTGTAGGAAGAGGATGGGGTACAGATACGGTGGTTCTTGCGGAGCTCCCTTTGGCCATGGCTGCGAGCACCTTTGATCTGCCTGTGGGACCTGGATGGGGTCGAGATAGGGTGGGAGGTGCGGCTGTGTCCTTGCCCACAAGGGTGGGCACCTCCTGGCTGTCCGTAGGACGCGGATGGGGTACAGATAGAGTGGTTCTTGCGGAGGTCCCTTTGGCCATGGCTGCGAGCACCTTTGATCTGCCTGTGGGACCTGGATGGGGTCGAGATAGGGTGGGTGGTGCGGCTCTCTCCTTGCCCACAAGGGTGGGCACATCCTGGCTGTCTGTAGGACGAGGATGGGGTACAGATACGGTGGTTCTTGCGGAGCTCCCTTTCTCCATGGCTGCGAGCACCTAGGATCTGCCTGCGGGACCTGGATGGAGTCGAGATAGGGTGGCTGCTGCGGCTGTCTCCTTGCCCACAGGGGTGGGCTCCTCCTGGCTGTCCGTAGGATGAGGATGGGTACAGATACGGTGGCTTTTTCAGAGCCTGTAAGTCTTTGCTAGCCCGTCTTGTCGTCTGCCAGTCTGGTCTGGTGCAGCCCCTTTTCTAGCGTTCCGCAGCCAGCCGTGCGTCCAACCCCTTTCCGACGTGGACCACCAGGCGTAGTCTGCTGGCTGTGACATGGCCATGGCTGTTGCCAGGATGTCTGTTTCGGGAGCAGCCTTCAGCCCCCCAGGGCCCAATTTTGTGTCGTTCCTTTTGCCCGTGCCTTTTGGAAACTCCCTGCGAGGCCCGGATGGGTAGTGGCCAGGGCTGTCTTACCTGTCCTGTAGCGTGTTGAGAGCTCTCCGTGCAAGTGACGAGGTGGGCGAGGACAGGAGCCGTGGCCTCGTTGCGTCCCTTTGCAGGAGTCTGGCTGTAATTGTCAGGAGAAGCAGCCAAAGAGAAGCCACCGTCCATTGCTGTGGGGAGCCCCAGCCTCCTTGCCTTCCCCCTGGGTGCCTGGTCCTCTCAGGTCTCACTCCCCTGCCCCCTCGTCTGGCAGTCTGGCTTGGCGCAGCCCTTTTTATCCCTTTGTGGGGCTAGTGGTGTCAGCAGCGCCTTTGTGACATGGAGCACCAGGAGCAGTCTGCAGGCTGTGATGTGGTGGCCGTGACATCAGCAGGGTGGGCTGGTGCCTGGAGTTGGTGCTGCATCCGTGTGATCCCGCTTTTCCAGCAGTCCAGTGAGAAAGCGCAGTTCAATAAACGATGCAATGCACTAGAAGAGAAGAAGTGGTAGTGCTGGGGATGGAAAGGAGGAGGCTGTAGGATGAGGGTACAGAGCAGCAGCTCGGCAAAGGTTAAAAGAGAACTAAAAGAGAACAGCAGGTGGTAGCCATGGCCCTGTTTTGAAGCTTTGGGTGGTACTTGCTGCTGAGAGTGGTGGGTTTGAGGGCTTTTCTGGAAGAAAGACGCTTGTTGAGTTTTCGGAAGGTGGTCTTTCACACCTTTGGCATTGAAGACGTGGCCCAGTGTGCAAGCGTGCGCCCACGAGTGGCTGGCAATGCTGAGGGTGTCTCTGCGTGGAGCGTGGGAATTGCGCCTGTCTTGCTGTGAAAGGCTGCAAAGCTGAGAATGTCCGTGGCTGCGTGTTCCCTCCAGTTGCTTGTGGGACGGTGACATGTTACAGAATGGGGTGGGTGGTGGGGCTCTCCCTTTGCCCACGAGCGTGCGCACCTCCTGGCTGTCTGTAGGACGAGGATGGGGTACAGATACGGTGGTTCTTGCGGAGCTCGCTTTGGCCATGGCTGCGAGCACCGTTGATTTGCCTGCGGGACCTGGAGGGGGTCGAGATAGGGTGGGTGGTGCGGCTCTCTCATTGCCCACAAGGGTGGGCACCTCCTGGCTGTCTGTAGGAAGAGGATGGGGTACGGATACGGTGGTTCTTGCGGAGCTCCCTTTGGCCATGGCTGCGAGCACCTTTGATCTGCCTGTGGGACCTGGATGGGGTCGAGATAGGGTGGGAGGTGCGGCTGTGTCCTTGCCCACAAGGGTGGGCACCTCCTGGCTGTCTGTAGGACGAGGATGGGGTACAGATACGGTGGGTCTTGCGGAGCTCCCTTTCTCCATGGCTGCGAGCACCTAGGATCTGCCTGCGGGACCTGGATGGGGTCGAGATAGGGTGGCTGCTGCGGCTGTCTCCTTGCCCACAGGGGTGGGCTCCTCCTGGCTGTCTGTAGGATGAGGATGGGTACAGATACGGTGGCTTTTTCAGAGCCTGTAAGTCTTTGCTAGCCCGTCTTGTCGTCTGCCAGTCTGGTCTGGTGCAGCCCCTTTTCTAGCGTTCCGCAGCCAGCCGTGTGTCCAACCCCTTTCTGACGTGGACCACCAGGCGTAGTCTGCTGGCTGTGACATGGCCATGGCTGTTGCCAGGATGTCTGTTTCGGGAGCAGCCCTCAGCCCCCCAGGGCACAATTTTGTGTCGTTCCTTTTGCCCGTGCCTTTTGGAAGCTCCCTGCGAGGCCCGGATAGGTAGTGGCCAGGGCTGTCTTACCTGTCCTGTAGCGTGTTGAGAGCTCTCCGTGCAAGTGACGAGGTGGGCGAGGACAGGAGCCGTGGCCTCGTTGCGTCCCTTTGCAGGAGTCTGGCTGTAATTGTCAGGAGAAGAAGCCAAAGAGAAGCCACCGTCCATTGCTGTGGGGAGCCCCAGCCTCCTTGCCTTCCCCCTGGGTGCCTGGTCCTCTCAGGTCTCACTCCCCTGCCCCCTCGTCTGGCAGTCTGGCTTGGCGCAGCCCTTTTTATCCCTTTGTGGGGCTAGTGGTGTCAGCAGCGCCTTTGTGACATGGAGCACCAGGAGCAGTCTGCTGGCTGTGATGTGGTGGCCGTGACATCAGCAGGGTGGGCTGGTGCCTGGAGTTGGTGCTGCATCCGTGTGATCCCGCTTTTCCAGCAGTCCAGTGAGAAAGCGCAGTTCAATAAACGATGCAATGCACTAGAAGAGAAGAAGTGGTAGTGCTGGGGATGGAAAGGAGGAGGCTGTAGGATGAGGGTACAGAGCAGCAGCTCGGCAAAGGTTAAAAGAGAACTAAATGAGAACAGCAGGTGGTAGCCACGGCCCTGTTTTGAAGCTTTGGGTGGTACTTGCTGCTGAGAGTGGTGGGTTTGAGGGCTTTTCTGGAAGAAAGACGCTTGTTGAGTTTTCGGAAGGTGGTCTTTCACACCTTTGGCATTGAAGACGTGGCCCAGTGTGGAAGCGTGCGTCCACGAGTGGCTGGCAATGCTGAGGGTGTCTCTGCGTGGAGCGTGGGAATTGCGCCTGTCTTGCTGTGAAAGGCTGCAAAGCTGAGAATGTCCGTGGCTGCGTGTTCCCTCCAGTTGCTTGTGGGACGGTGACATGTTACAGAATGGGGTGGGTGGTGGGGCTCTCCCTTTGCCCACGAGCGTGCGCACCTCCTGGCTGTCTGTAGGACGAGGATGGGGTACAGATACGGTGGGTCTTGCGGAGCTCCCTTTGGCCATGGCTGCGAGCACCTTTGATTTGCCTGTGGGACCTGGATGGGGTCGAGATAGGGTGGGTGGTGCGGCTCTCTCCTTGCCCACAGGGCTGGGCACATCCTGTCTGTCGGTAGGACGAGGATGGGGTACAGATACGGTGGTTCTTGCGGAGCTCCCTTTGTCCATGGCTGCGAGCACCTTTGATCTGCCTGTGGGACCTGGATGGGGTCGAGATAGGGTGGGTGGTGCGGCTCTCTCCTTGCCCACAGGGCTGGGCACATCCTGGCTGTCTGTAGGACGAGGATGGGGTACAGATACGGTGGGTCTTGCGGAGCTCCCTTTCTCCATGGCTGCGAGCACCTAGGATCTGCCTGCGGGACCTGGATGGGGTCGAGATAGGGTGGCTGCTGCGGCTGTCTCCTTGCCCACAGGGGTGGGCTCCTCCTGGCTGTCTGTAGGATGAGGATGGGTACAGATACGGTGGCTTTTTCAGAGCCTGTAAGTCTTTGCTAGCCCGTCTTGTCGTCTGCCAGTCTGGTCTGGTGCAGCCCCTTTTCTAGCGTTCCGCAGCCAGCCGTGTGTCCAACCCCTTTCCGACGTGGACCACCAGGCGTAGTCTGCTGGCTGTGACATGGCCATGGCTGTTGCCAGGATGTCTGTTTCGGGAGCAGCCCTCAGCCCCCCAGGGCCCAATTTTGTGTCGTTCCTTTTGCCCGTGCCTTTTGGAAGCTCCCTGCGAGGCCCGGATGGGTAGTGGCCAGGGCTGTCTTACCTGTCCTGTAGCGTGTTGAGAGCTCTCCGTGCAAGTGACGAGGTGGGCGAGGACAGGAGCCGTGGCCTCGTTGCGTCCCTTTGCAGGAGTCTGGCTGTAATTGTCAGGAGAAGCAGCCAAAGAGAAGCCACCGTCCATTGCTGTGGGGAGCCCCAGCCTCCTTGCCTTCCCCCTGGGTGCCTGGTCCTCTCAGGTCTCAGTCCCCTGCCCCCTCGTCTGGCAGTCTGGCTTGGCGCAGCCCTTCTTATCGCTTTGTGGGGCTAGTGGTGTCAGCAGCGCCTTTGTGACATGGAGCACCAGGAGCAGTCTGCTGGCTGTGATGTGGTGGCCGTGACATCAGCAGGGTGGGCTGGTGCCTGGAGTTGGTGCTGCATCCGTGTGATCCCGCTTTTCCAGCAGTCCAGTGAGAAAGCGCAGTTCAATAAACGATGCAATGCACTAGGAGAGAAGAAGTGGTAGTGCTGGGGATGGAAAGGAGGAGGCTGTAGGATGAGGGTACAGAGCAGCAGCTCGGCAAAGGTTAAAAGAGAACTAAAAGAGAACAGCAGGTGGTAGCCAGGGCCCTGTTTTGAAGCTTTGGGTGGTACTTGCTGCTGAGAGTGGTGGGTTTGAGGGCTTTTCTGGAAGAAAGACGCTTGTTGAGTTTTCGGAAGGTGGTCTTTCACACCTTTGGCATTGAAGACGTGGCCCAGTGTGCAAGCGTGCGCCCACGAGTGGCTGGCAATGCTGAGGGTGTCTCTGCGTGGAGCGTGGGAATTGCGCCTGTCTTGCTGTGAAAGGCTGCAAAGCTGAGAATGTCCGTGGCTGCATGTTCCCTCCAGTTGCTTGTGGGACGGTGACATGTTAGAGAATGGGGTGGGTGGTGGGGCTCTCCCTTTGCCCACGAGCGTGCGCACCTCCTGGCTGTCTGTAGGACGAGGATGGGGTACAGATACGGTGGTTCTTGCGGAGCTCGCTTTGGCCATGGCTGCGAGCACCGTTGATTTGCCTGCGGGACCTGGAGGGGGTCGAGATAGGGTGGGTGGTGCGGCTCTCTCCTTGCCCACAAGGGTGGGCACCTCCTGGCTGTCTGTAGGACGAGGATGGGGTACAGATACGGTGGGTCTTGCGGAGCTCCCTTTCTCCATGGCTGCGAGCACCTAGGATCTGCCTGCGGGACCTGGATGGGGTCGAGATAGGGTGGCTGCTGCGGCTGTCTCCTTGCCCACAGGGGTGGGCTCCTCCTGGCTGTCCGTAGGATGAGGATGGGTACAGATACGGTGGCTTTTTCAGAGCCTGTAAGTCTTTGCTAGCCCGTCTTGTCGTCTGCCAGTCTGGTCTGGTGCAGCCCCTTTTCTAGCGTTCCGCAGCCAGCCGTGCGTCCAACCCCTTTCCGACGTGGACCACCAGGCGTAGTCTGCTGGCTGTGACATGGCCATGGCTGTTGCCAGGATGTCTGTTTCGGGAGCAGCCCTCAGCCCCCCAGGGCCCAATTTTGTGTCGTTCCTTTTGCCCGTGCCTTTTGGAAGCTCCCTGCGAGGCCCAGATGGGTAGTGGCCAGGGCTGTCTTACCTGTCCTGTAGCGTGTTGAGAGCTCTCCGTGCAAGTGACGAGGTGGGCGAGGACAGGAGCCGTGGCCTCGTTGCGTCCCTTTGCAGGAGTCTGGCTGTAATTGTCAGGAGAAGCAGCCAAAGAGAAGCCACCGTCCATTGCTGTGGGGAGCCCCAGCCTCCTTGCCTTCCCCCTGGGTGCCTGGTCCTCTCAGGTCTCAGTCCCCTGCCCCCTCGTCTGGCAGTCTGGCTTGGCGCAGCCCTTCTTATCGCTTTGTGGGGCTAGTGGTGTCAGCAGCGCCTTTGTGACATGGAGCACCAGGAGCAGTCTGCTGGCTGTGATGTGGTGGCCGTGACATCAGCAGGGTGGGCTGGTGCCTGGAGTTGGTGCTGCATCCGTGTGATCCCGCTTTTCCAGCAGTCCAGTGAGAAAGCGCAGTTCAATAAACGATGCAATGCACTAGAAGAGAAGAAGTGGTAGTGCTGGGGATGGAAAGGAGGAGGCTGTAGGATGAGGGTACAGAGCAGCAGCTCGGCAAAGGTTAAAAGAGAACTAAAAGAGAACAGCAGGTGGTAGCCACGGCCCTGTTTTGAAGCTTTGGGTGGTACTTGCTGCTGAGAGTGGTGGGTTTGAGGGCTTTTCTGGAAGAAAGACGCTTGTTGAGTTTTCGGAAGGTGGTCTTTCACACCTTTGGCATTGAAGACGTGGCCCAGTGTGGAAGCGTGCGTCCACGAGTGGCTGGCAATGCTGAGGGTGTCTCTGCGTGGAGCGTGGGAATTGCGCCTGTCTTGCTGTGAAAGGCTGCAAAGCTGAGAATGTCCGTGGCTGCGTGTTCCCTCCAGTTGCTTGTGGGACGGTGACATGTTAGAGAATGGGGTGGGTGGTGGGGCTCTCCCTTTGCCCACGAGCGTGCGCACCTCCTGGCTGTCTGTAGGACGAGGATGGGGTACAGATACGGTGGGTCTTGCGGAGCTCCCTTTGGCCATGGCTGCGAGCACCTTTGATCTGCCTGTGGGACCTGGATGGGGTCGAGATAGGGTGGGTGGTGCGGCTCTCTCCTTGCCCACAGGGCTGGGCACATCCTGTCTGTCGGTAGGACGAGGATGGGGTACAGATAGAGTGGGTCTTGCGGAGCTCCCTTTGTCCATGGCTGCGAGCACCTTTGATCTGCCTGTGGGACCTGGATGGGGTCGAGATAGGGTGGGTGGTGCGGCTCTCTCCTTGCCCACAGGGCTGGGCACATCCTGGCTGTCTGTAGGACGAGGATGGGGTACAGATACGGTGGGTCTTGCGGAGCTCCCTTTCTCCATGGCTGCGAGCACCTAGGATCTGCCTGCGGGACCTGGATGGGGTCGAGATAGGGTGGCTGCTGCGGCTGTCTCCTTGCCCACAGGGGTGGGCTCCTCCTGGCTGTCTGTAGGATGAGGATGGGTACAGATACGGTGGCTTTTTCAGAGCCTGTAAGTCTTTGCTAGCCCGTCTTGTCGTCTGCCAGTCTGGTCTGGTGCAGCCCCTTTTCTAGCGTTCCGCAGCCAGCCGTGCGTCCAACCCCTTTCCGACGTGGACCACCAGGCGTAGTCTGCTGGCTGTGACATGGCCATGGCTGTTGCCAGGATGTCTGTTTCGGGAGCAGCCTTCAGCCCCCCAGGGCCCAATTTTGTGTCGTTCCTTTTGCCCGTGCCTTTTGGAAACTCCCTGCGAGGCCCGGATGGGTAGTGGCCAGGGCTGTCTTAGCTGTCCTGTAGCGTGTTGAGAGCTCTCCGTGCAAGTGACGAGGTGGGCGAGGACAGGAGCCGTGGCCTCGTTGCGTCCCTTTGCAGGAGTCTGGCTGTAATTGTCAGGAGAAGCAGCCAAAGAGAAGCCACCGTCCATTGCTGTGGGGAGCCCCAGCCTCCTTGCCTTCCCCCTGGGTGCCTGGTCCTCTCAGGTCTCACTCCCCTGCCCCCTCGTCTGGCAGTCTGGCTTGGCGCAGCCCTTTTTATCCCTTTGTGGGGCTAGTGGTGTCAGCAGCGCCTTTGTGACATGGAGCACCAGGAGCAGTCTGCAGGCTGTGATGTGGTGGCCGTGACATCAGCAGGGTGGGCTGGTGCCTGGAGTTGGTGCTGCATCCGTGTGATCCCGCTTTTCCAGCAGTCCAGTGAGAAAGCGCAGTTCAATAAACGATGCAATGCACTAGAAGAGAAGAAGTGGTAGTGCTGGGGATGGAAAGGAGGAGGCTGTAGGATGAGGGTACAGAGCAGCAGCTCGGCAAAGGTTAAAAGAGAACTAAAAGAGAACAGCAGGTGGTAGCCATGGCCCTGTTTTGAAGCTTTGGGTGGTACTTGCTGCTGAGAGTGGTGGGTTTGAGGGCTTTTCTGGAAGAAAGACGCTTGTTGAGTTTTCGGAAGGTGGTCTTTCACACCTTTGGCATTGAAGACGTGGCCCAGTGTGCAAGCGTGCGCCCACGAGTGGCTGGCAATGCTGAGGGTGTCTCTGCGTGGAGCGTGGGAATTGCGCCTGTCTTGCTGTGAAAGGCTGCAAAGCTGAGAATGTCCGTGGCTGCGTGTTCCCTCCAGTTGCTTGTGGGACGGTGACATGTTACAGAATGGGGTGGGTGGTGGGGCTCTCCCTTTGCCCACGAGCGTGCGCACCTCCTGGCTGTCTGTAGGACGAGGATGGGGTACAGATACGGTGGTTCTTGCGGAGCTCGCTTTGGCCATGGCTGCGAGCACCGTTGATTTGCCTGCGGGACCTGGAGGGGGTCGAGATAGGGTGGGTGGTGCGGCTCTCTCATTGCCCACAAGGGTGGGCACCTCCTGGCTGTCTGTAGGAAGAGGATGGGGTACAGATACGGTGGTTCTTGCGGAGCTCCCTTTGTCCATGGCTGCGAGCACCTTTGATCTGCCTGTGGGACCTGGATGGGGTCGAGATAGGGTGGGAGGTGCGGCTGTGTCCTTGCCCACAAGGGTGGGCACCTCCTGGCTGTCTGTAGGACGAGGATGGGGTACAGATACGGTGGGTCTTGCGGAGCTCCCTTTCTCCATGGCTGCGAGCACCTAGGATCTGCCTGCGGGACCTGGATGGGGTCGAGATAGGGTGGCTGCTGCGGCTGTCTCCTTGCCCACAGGGGTGGGCTCCTCCTGGCTGTCTGTAGGATGAGGATGGGTACAGATACGGTGGCTTTTTCAGAGCCTGTAAGTCTTTGCTAGCCCGTCTTGTCGTCTGCCAGTCTGGTCTGGTGCAGCCCCTTTTCTAGCGTTCCGCAGCCAGCCGTGTGTCCAACCCCTTTCTGACGTGGACCACCAGGCGTAGTCTGCTGGCTGTGACATGGCCATGGCTGTTGCCAGGATGTCTGTTTCGGGAGCAGCCCTCAGCCCCCCAGGGCACAATTTTGTGTCGTTCCTTTTGCCCGTGCCTTTTGGAAGCTCCCTGCGAGGCCCGGATAGGTAGTGGCCAGGGCTGTCTTACCTGTCCTGTAGCGTGTTGAGAGCTCTCCGTGCAAGTGACGAGGTGGGCGAGGACAGGAGCCGTGGCCTCGTTGCGTCCCTTTGCAGGAGTCTGGCTGTAATTGTCAGGAGAAGAAGCCAAAGAGAAGCCACCGTCCATTGCTGTGGGGAGCCCCAGCCTCCTTGCCTTCCCCCTGGGTGCCTGGTCCTCTCAGGTCTCACTCCCCTGCCCCCTCGTCTGGCAGTCTGGCTTGGCGCAGCCCTTTTTATCCCTTTGTGGGGCTAGTGGTGTCAGCAGCGCCTTTGTGACATGGAGCACCAGGAGCAGTCTGCTGGCTGTGATGTGGTGGCCGTGACATCAGCAGGGTGGGCTGGTGCCTGGAGTTGGTGCTGCATCCGTGTGATCCCGCTTTTCCAGCAGTCCAGTGAGAAAGCGCAGTTCAATAAACGATGCAATGCACTAGAAGAGAAGAAGTGGTGGTGCTGGGGATGGAAAGGAGGAGGCTGTAGGATGAGGGTACAGAGCAGCAGCTCGGCAAAGGTTAAAAGAGAACTAAATGAGAACAGCAGGTGGTAGCCACGGCCCTGTTTTGAAGCTTTGGGTGGTACTTGCTGCTGAGAGTGGTGGGTTTGAGGGCTTTTCTGGAAGAAAGACGCTTGTTGAGTTTTCGGAAGGTGGTCTTTCACACCTTTGGCATTGAAGACGTGGCCCAGTGTGGAAGCGTGCGTCCACGAGTGGCTGGCAATGCTGAGGGTGTCTCTGCGTGGAGCGTGGGAATTGCGCCTGTCTTGCTGTGAAAGGCTGCAAAGCTGAGAATGTCCGTGGCTGCGTGTTCCCTCCAGTTGCTTGTGGGACGGTGACATGTTACAGAATGGGGTGGGTGGTGGGGCTCTCCCTTTGCCCACGAGCGTGCGCACCTCCTGGCTGTCTGTAGGACGAGGATGGGGTACAGATACGGTGGGTCTTGCGGAGCTCCCTTTGGCCATGGCTGCGAGCACCTTTGATTTGCCTGTGGGACCTGGATGGGGTCGAGATAGGGTGGGTGGTGCGGCTCTCTCCTTGCCCACAGGGCTGGGCACATCCTGTCTGTCGGTAGGACGAGGATGGGGTACAGATACGGTGGTTCTTGCGGAGCTCCCTTTGTCCATGGCTGCGAGCACCTTTGATCTGCCTGTGGGACCTGGATGGGGTCGAGATAGGGTGGGTGGTGCGGCTCTCTCCTTGCCCACAGGGCTGGGCACATCCTGGCTGTCTGTAGGACGAGGATGGGGTACAGATACGGTGGGTCTTGCGGAGCTCCCTTTCTCCATGGCTGCGAGCACCTAGGATCTGCCTGCGGGACCTGGATGGGGTCGAGATAGGGTGGCTGCTGCGGCTGTCTCCTTGCCCACAGGGGTGGGCTCCTCCTGGCTGTCTGTAGGATGAGGATGGGTACAGATACGGTGGCTTTTTCAGAGCCTGTAAGTCTTTGCTAGCCCGTCTTGTCGTCTGCCAGTCTGGTCTGGTGCAGCCCCTTTTCTAGCGTTCCGCAGCCAGCCGTGTGTCCAACCCCTTTCCGACGTGGACCACCAGGCGTAGTCTGCTGGCTGTGACATGGCCATGGCTGTTGCCAGGGTGTCTGTTTCGGGAGCAGCCCTCAGCCCCCCAGGGCCCAATTTTGTGTCGTTCCTTTTGCCCGTGCCTTTTGGAAGCTCCCTGCGAGGCCCGGATGGGTAGTGGCCAGGGCTGTCTTACCTGTCCTGTAGCGTGTTGAGAGCTCTCCGTGCAAGTGACAAGGTGGGCGAGGACAGGAGCCGTGGCCTCGTTGCGTCCCTTTGCAGGAGTCTGGCTGTAATTGTCAGGAGAAGCAGCCAAAGAGAAGCCACCGTCCATTGCTGTGGGGAGCCCCAGCCTCCTTGCCTTCCCCCTGGGTGCCTGGTCCTCTCAGGTCTCAGTCCCCTGCCCCCTCGTCTGGCAGTCTGGCTTGGCGCAGCCCTTCTTATCGCTTTGTGGGGCTAGTGGTGTCAGCAGCGCCTTTGTGACATGGAGCACCAGGAGCAGTCTGCTGGCTGTGATGTGGTGGCCGTGACATCAGCAGGGTGGGCTGGTGCCTGGAGTTGGTGCTGCATCCGTGTGATCCCGCTTTTCCAGCAGTCCAGTGAGAAAGCGCAGTTCAATAAACGATGCAATGCACTAGGAGAGAAGAAGTGGTAGTGCTGGGGATGGAAAGGAGGAGGCTGTAGGATGAGGGTACAGAGCAGCAGCTCGGCAAAGGTTAAAAGAGAACTAAAAGAGAACAGCAGGTGGTAGCCACGGCCCTGTTTTGAAGCTTTGGGTGGTACTTGCTGCTGAGAGTGGTGGGTTTGAGGGCTTTTCTGGAAGAAAGACGCTTGTTGAGTTTTCGGAAGGTGGTCTTTCACACCTTTGGCATTGAAGACGTGGCCCAGTGTGCAAGCGTGCGCCCACGAGTGGCTGGCAATGCTGAGGGTGTCTCTGCGTGGAGCGTGGGAATTGCGCCTGTCTTGCTGTGAAAGGCTGCAAAGCTGAGAATGTCCGTGGCTGCATGTTCCCTCCAGTTGCTTGTGGGACGGTGACATGTTAGAGAATGGGGTGGGTGGTGGGGCTCTCCCTTTGCCCACGAGCGTGCGCACCTCCTGGCTGTCTGTAGGACGAGGATGGGGTACAGATACGGTGGTTCTTGCGGAGCTCGCTTTGGCCATGGCTGCGAGCACCGTTGATTTGCCTGCGGGACCTGGAGGGGGTCGAGATAGGGTGGGTGGTGCGGCTCTCTCCTTGCCCACAAGGGTGGGCACCTCCTGGCTGTCTGTAGGACGAGGATGGGGTACAGATACGGTGGGTCTTGCGGAGCTCCCTTTCTCCATGGCTGCGAGCACCTAGGATCTGCCTGCGGGACCTGGATGGGGTCGAGATAGGGTGGCTGCTGCGGCTGTCTCCTTGCCCACAGGGGTGGGCTCCTCCTGGCTGTCCGTAGGATGAGGATGGGTACAGATACGGTGGCTTTTTCAGAGCCTGTAAGTCTTTGCTAGCCCGTCTTGTCGTCTGCCAGTCTGGTCTGGTGCATCCCCTTTTCTAGCGTTCCGCAGCCAGCCGTGCGTCCAACCCCTTTCCGACGTGGACCACCAGGCGTAGTCTGCTGGCTGTGACATGGCCATGGCTGTTGCCAGGATGTCTGTTTCGGGAGCAGCCCTCAGCCCCCCAGGGCCCAATTTTGTGTCGTTCCTTTTGCCCGTGCCTTTTGGAAGCTCCCTGCGAGGCCCAGATGGGTAGTGGCCAGGGCTGTCTTACCTGTCCTGTAGCGTGTTGAGAGCTCTCCGTGCAAGTGACGAGGTGGGCGAGGACAGGAGCCGTGGCCTCGTTGCGTCCCTTTGCAGGAGTCTGGCTGTAATTGTCAGGAGAAGCAGCCAAAGAGAAGCCACCGTCCATTGCTGTGGGGAGCCCCAGCCTCCTTGCCTTCCCCCTGGGTGCCTGGTCCTCTCAGGTCTCAGTCCCCTGCCCCCTCGTCTGGCAGTCTGGCTTGGCGCAGCCCTTCTTATCGCTTTGTGGGGCTAGTGGTGTCAGCAGCGCCTTTGTGACATGGAGCACCAGGAGCAGTCTGCTGGCTGTGATGTGGTGGCCGTGACATCAGCAGGGTGGGCTGGTGCCTGGAGTTGGTGCTGCATCCGTGTGATCCCGCTTTTCCAGCAGTCCAGTGAGAAAGCGCAGTTCAATAAACGATGCAATGCACTAGAAGAGAAGAAGTGGTAGTGCTGGGGATGGAAAGGAGGAGGCTGTAGGATGAGGGTACAGAGCAGCAGCTCGGCAAAGGTTAAAAGAGAACTAAAAGAGAACAGCAGGTGGTAGCCACGGCCCTGTTTTGAAGCTTTGGGTGGTACTTGCTGCTGAGAGTGGTGGGTTTGAGGGCTTTTCTGGAAGAAAGACGCTTGTTGAGTTTTCGGAAGGTGGTCTTTCACACCTTTGGCATTGAAGACGTGGCCCAGTGTGGAAGCGTGCGTCCACGAGTGGCTGGCAATGCTGAGGGTGTCTCTGCGTGGAGCGTGGGAATTGCGCCTGTCTTGCTGTGAAAGGCTGCAAAGCTGAGAATGTCCGTGGCTGCGTGTTCCCTCCAGTTGCTTGTGGGACGGTGACATGTTAGAGAATGGGGTGGGTGGTGGGGCTCTCCCTTTGCCCACGAGTGTGCGCACCTCCTGGCTGTCTGTAGGACGAGGATGGGGTACAGATACGGTGGTTCTTGCGGAGCTCGCTTTGGCCATGGCTGCGAGCACCGTTGATTTGCCTGCGGGACCTGGAGGGGGTCGAGATAGGGTGGGTGGTGCGTCTCTCTCCTTGCCCACAAGGGTGGGCACCTCCTGGCTGTCTGTAGGACGCGGATGGGGTACAGATAGAGTGGGTCTTGCGGAGCTCCCTTTGTCCATGGCTGCGAGCACCTTTGATCTGCCTGTGGGACCTGGATGGGGTCGAGATAGGGTGGGTGGTGCGGCTCTCTCCTTGCCCACAGGGCTGGGCACATCCTGGCTGTCTGTAGGACGAGGATGGGGTACAGATACGGTGGGTCTTGCGGAGCTCCCTTTCTCCATGGCTGCGAGCACCTAGGATCTGCCTGCGGGACCTGGATGGGGTCGAGATAGGGTGGCTGCTGCGGCTGTCTCCTTGCCCACAGGGGTGGGCTCCTCCTGGCTGTCTGTAGGATGAGGATGGGTACAGATACGGTGGCTTTTTCAGAGCCTGTAAGTCTTTGCTAGCCCGTCTTGTCGTCTGCCAGTCTGGTCTGGTGCAGCCCCTTTTCTAGCGTTCCGCAGCCAGCCGTGTGTCCAACCCCTTTCCGACGTGGACCACCAGGCGTAGTCTGCTGGCTGTGACATGGCCATGGCTGTTGCCAGGATGTCTGTTTCGGGAGCAGCCCTCAGCCCCCCAGGGCCCAATTTTGTGTCGTTCCTTTTGCCCGTGCCTTTTGGAAGCTCCCTGCGAGGCCCGGATGGGTAGTGGCCAGGGCTGTCTTACCTGTCCTGTAGCGTGTTGAGAGCTCTCCGTGCAAGTGACGAGGTGGGCGAGGACAGGAGCCATGGCCTCGTTGCGTCCCTTTGCAGGAGTCTGGCTGTAATTGTCAGGAGAAGCAGCCAAAGAGAAGCCACCGTCCATTGCTGTGGGGAGCCCCAGCCTCCTTGCCTTCCCCCTGGGTGCCTGGTCCTCTCAGGTCTCAGTCCCCTGCCCCCTCGTCTGGCAGTCTGGCTTGGCGCAGCCCTTCTTATCGCTTTGTGGGGCTAGTGGTGTCAGCAGCGCCTTTGTGACATGGAGCACCAGGAGCAGTCTGCTGGCTGTGATGTGGTGGCCGTGACATCAGCAGGGTGGGCTGGTGCCTGGAGTTGGTGCTGCATCCGTGTGATCCCGCTTTTCCAGCAGTCCAGTGAGAAAGCGCAGTTCAATAAACGATGCAATGCACTAGGAGAGAAGAAGTGGTAGTGCTGGGGATGGAAAGGAGGAGGCTGTAGGATGAGGGTACAGAGCAGCAGCTCGGCAAAGGTTAAAAGAGAACTAAAAGAGAACAGCAGGTGGTAGCCACGGCCCTGTTTTGAAGCTTTGGGTGGTACTTGCTGCTGAGAGTGGTGGGTTTGAGGGCTTTTCTGGAAGAAAGACGCTTGTTGAGTTTTCGGAAGGTGGTCTTTCACACCTTTGGCATTGAAGACGTGGCCCAGTGTGCAAGCGTGCGCCCACGAGTGGCTGGCAATGCTGAGGGTGTCTCTGCGTGGAGCGTGGGAATTGCGCCTGTCTTGCTGTGAAAGGCTGCAAAGCTGAGAATGTCCGTGGCTGCATGTTCCCTCCAGTTGCTTGTGGGACGGTGACATGTTAGAGAATGGGGTGGGTGGTGGGGCTCTCCCTTTGCCCACGAGCGTGCGCACCTCCTGGCTGTCTGTAGGACGAGGATGGGGTACAGATACGGTGGTTCTTGCGGAGCTCGCTTTGGCCATGGCTGCGAGCACCGTTGATTTGCCTGCGGGACCTGGAGGGGGTCGAGATAGGGTGGGTGGTGCGGCTCTCTCCTTGCCCACAAGGGTGGGCACCTCCTGGCTGTCTGTAGGACGAGGATGGGGTACAGATACGGTGGTTCTTGCGGAGCTCCCTTTCTCCATGGCTGCGAGCACCTAGGATCTGCCTGCGGGACCTGGATGGGGTCGAGATAGGGTGGCTGCTGCGGCTGTCTCCTTGCCCACAGGGGTGGGCTCCTCCTGGCTGTCCGTAGGATGAGGATGGGTACAGATACGGTGGCTTTTTCAGAGCCTGTAAGTCTTTGCTAGCCCGTCTTGTCGTCTGCCAGTCTGGTCTGGTGCATCCCCTTTTCTAGCGTTCCGCAGCCAGCCGTGCGTCCAACCCCTTTCCGACGTGGACCACCAGGCGTAGTCTGCTGGCTGTGACATGGCCATGGCTGTTGCCAGGATGTCTGTTTCGGGAGCAGCCCTCAGCCCCCCAGGGCCCAATTTTGTGTCGTTCCTTTTGCCCGTGCCTTTTGGAAGCTCCCTGCGAGGCCCAGATGGGTAGTGGCCAGGGCTGTCTTACCTGTCCTGTAGCGTGTTGAGAGCTCTCCGTGCAAGTGACGAGGTGGGCGAGGACAGGAGCCGTGGCCTCGTTGCGTCCCTTTGCAGGAGTCTGGCTGTAATTGTCAGGAGAAGCAGCCAAAGAGAAGCCACCGTCCATTGCTGTGGGGAGCCCCAGCCTCCTTGCCTTCCCCCTGGGTGCCTGGTCCTCTCAGGTCTCACTCCCCTGCCCCCTCGTCTGGCAGTCTGGCTTGGCGCAGCCCTTTTTATCCCTTTGTGGGGCTAGTGGTGTCAGCAGCGCCTTTGTGACATGGAGCACCAGGAGCAGTCTGCTGGCTGTGATGTGGTGGCCGTGACATCAGCAGGGTGGGCTGGTGCCTGGAGTTGGTGCTGCATCCGTGTGATCCCGCTTTTCCAGCAGTCCAGTGAGAAAGCGCAGTTCAATAAACGATGCAATGCACTAGAAGAGAAGAAGTGGTAGTGCTGGGGATGGAAAGGAGGAGGCTGTAGGATGAGGGTACAGAGCAGCAGCTCGGCAAAGGTTAAAAGAGAACTAAATGAGAACAGCAGGTGGTAGCCACGGCCCTGTTTTGAAGCTTTGGGTGGTACTTGCTGCTGAGAGTGGTGGGTTTGAGGGCTTTTCTGGAAGAAAGACGCTTGTTGAGTTTTCGGAAGGTGGTCTTTCACACCTTTGGCATTGAAGACGTGGCCCAGTGTGGAAGCGTGCGTCCACGAGTGGCTGGCAATGCTGAGGGTGTCTCTGCGTGGAGCGTGGGAATTGCGCCTGTCTTGCTGTGAAAGGCTGCAAAGCTGAGAATGTCCGTGGCTGCGTGTTCCCTCCAGTTGCTTGTGGGACGGTGACATGTTACAGAATGGGGTGGGTGGTGGGGCTCTCCCTTTGCCCACGAGCGTGCGCACCTCCTGGCTGTCTGTAGGACGAGGATGGGGTACAGATACGGTGGTTCTTGCGGAGCTCGCTTTGGCCATGGCTGCGAGCACCGTTGATTTGCCTGCGGGACCTGGAGGGGGTCGAGATAGGGTGGGTGGTGCGGCTCTCTCCTTGCCCACAAGGGTGGGCACCTCCTGGCTGTCTGTAGGACGCGGATGGGGTACAGATAGAGTGGGTCTTGCGGAGCTCCCTTTGGCCATGGCTGCGAGCACCTTTGATCTGCCTGTGGGACCTGGATGGGGTCGAGACAGGGTGGGAGGTGCGGCTGTGTCCTTGCCCACAAGGGTGGGCACCTCCTGGCTGTCTGTAGGACGAGGATGGGGTACAGATACGGTGGTTCTTGCGGAGCTCCCTTTCTCCATGGCTGCGAGCACCTAGGATCTGCCTGCGGGACCTGGATGGGGTCGAGATAGGGTGGCTGCTGCGGCTGTCTCCTTGCCCACAGGGGTGGGCTCCTCCTGGCTGTCCGTAGGATGAGGATGGGTACAGATACGGTGGCTTTTTCAGAGCCTGTAAGTCTTTGCTAGCCCGTCTTGTCGTCTGCCAGTCTGGTCTGGTGCAGCCCCTTTTCTAGCATTCCGCAGCCAGCCGTGTGTCCAACCCCTTTCCGACGTGGACCACCAGGCGTAGTCTGCTGGCTGTGACATGGCCATGGCTGTTGCCAGGATGTCTGTTTCGGGAGCAGCCCTCAGCCCCCCAGGGCACAATTTTGTGTCGTTCCTTTTGCCCGTGCCTTTTGGAAGCTCCCTGCGAGGCCCGGATAGGTAGTGGCCAGGGCTGTCTTACCTGTCCTGTAGCGTGTTGAGAGCTCTCCGTGCAAGTGACGAGGTGGGCGAGGACAGGAGCCGTGGCCTCGTTGCGTCCCTTTGCAGGAGTCTGGCTGTAATTGTCAGGAGAAGCAGCCAAAGAGAAGCCACCGTCCATTGCTGTGGGGAGCCCCAGCCTCCTTGCCTTCCCCCTGGGTGCCTGGTCCTCTCAGGTCTCACTCCCCTGCCCCCTCGTCTGGCAGTCTGGCTTGGCGCAGCCCTTTTTATCCCTTTGTGGGGCTAGTGGTGTCAGCAGCGCCTTTGTGACATGGAGCACCAGGAGCAGTCTGCTGGCTGTGATGTGGTGGCCGTGACATCAGCAGGGTGGGCTGGTGCCTGGAGTTGGTGCTGCATCCGTGTGATCCCGCTTTTCCAGCAGTCCAGTGAGAAAGCGCAGTTCAATAAACGATGCAATGCACTAGAAGAGAAGAAGTGGTAGTGCTGGGGATGGAAAGGAGGAGGCTGTAGGATGAGGGTACAGAGCAGCAGCTCGGCAAAGGTTAAAAGAGAACTAAAAGAGAACAGCAGGTGGTAGCCACGACCCTGTTTTGAAGCTTTGGGTGGTACTTGCTGCTGAGAGTGGTGGGTTTGAGGGTGTCGTGGTTTCAGCCCGGCCGGTAACAAAGGACCACGCAGCCGCTCGCTCACTCCTCCGCCCCCCTCCGGTGGGATGGGGAGGAGACGGAGGAGAGAAAAGGAAAAGAAACTGGAACCTCGAGGGTTGAGATAAAGGCAGTTTACTGGGACAAACACAAAAGAGATTACAACAACAACAACGGCACTAATGAAAAAAAGGTATACAAAAAGAGTGATGCACAGTGCAACTGCTCACCACCCGGGACCCGACGCTCCGCCACTTCCCCCACCGAAAAAAAACAGAGACCACCCCCCGGCCCGCTCCCCATTTATATACTGGGCAGGATGTCACATGGTATGGAATAGCTCCTTGGCTAGTTCAGGTCAGCTGCCCCGGCTATGCCCCCACCTCCCAGGTTCCTGTAAAAATTAACTCTATCCCAGCTGAACCCAGGACAGGTGTCTACGAGGTTGTTTCGGAAGTGAGTCCCGTTGTCCGACTCGATTCTTTCTGGGGTGCCGTGTTGCCATAAAATTTTCTCTTCAAGGCCCAGGATAGTGTTCTGGGCAGTGGCATGGGACACAGGGTATGTTTCCAGCCACCCAGTGGTTGCTTCCACCATTGTAAGCACATGGCACTTGCCTTGGCGTGTTCGTGGGAGTGTGATATAGTCAATCTGCCAGGCCTCCCACTGTTTATATTTCAGCCATCGTCCTCCATGCGACAGGGGTTTTTGCCGCTTGGCTTGCTTAATTGCAGCACATGTTTCACATTCATGGATGACCTGTGAGATAGTGTCCATGGTCAAGTCCACCCCTCGATCTCGAGCCCATCTATTTGTTGCATCTCTTCCCTGATGGCCTGAGGTATCGTGGGCCCACTGAGCCATAAATAGCTCACCTCTACGTTGCCAGTCCAGGTCCACCTGAGACACTTCAATCTTGGCGGCCTGATCTGCCTGGTGGTTGTTTTGATGTTCTTCAGTGGCTCGACTCTTGGGTACATGAGCATCTACGTGACGTACTTTTACCACTAGCTTCTCTATCCGAACAGCGATATCTTGCCACAGTGCGGCAGCCCAGATGGGTTTACCTCTGCGCTGCCAGTTGCCCTTCTTCCATTGCTGTAGCCACCCCCATAGGGCATTTGCCACCATCCACGAGTCAGTATAGAGATAGAGCACTGGCCACTTTTCTCTTTCAGCAATGTCTAACGCTAGCTGGATGGCTTTCACCTCTGCAAACTGACTCGATTCACCTTCTCCTTCAGCAGTTTCTGCGACTAGTCGTGTAGGACTCCATACAGCAGCCTTCCACCTTCGATGTTTTCCCACAATGCGACAGGACCCATCAGTGAACAGGGCATATTGCCTCTCATTTTCTGGCAGTTTATTATACAGCGGGGCTTCTTCGGCCCGTGTCACCTCTTTCTCTGGCGACATTCCAAAATCTTTGCCTTCTGGCCAGTCCGTAATCACTTCTAACATTCCTGGGCGACCGGGGTTTCCTATGCGAGCTCGCTGTGTGATCAGTGCGATCCACTTACTCCACGTGGCGTCAGTCGCGTGATGCGTAGAGGAAACTTTCCCTTTGAACATCCAGCCCAGCACTGGCAGTCGAGGTGCTAAGAAGAGCTGTGTTTCAGTACCAACCACTTCTGAGGCGGCTCGAACTCCTTCATATGCTGCCAAGATCTCTTTTTCAGTTGGAGTATAGCGAGCCTCGGATCCTCGATATCCCCGACTCCAAAACCCCAGAGGTCGGCCACGGGTCTCCCCAGGTGCTTTCTGCCAAAGGCTCCAGGTAGGGCCATTCTCCCCAGCTGCAGTGTAGAGCATATTTTTAATATCTTGTCCTGTCCGGACTGGCCCAAGAGCTACTGCGTGAACAATCTCCTGCTTAATCTGTTCAAAGGCTTGTCGTTGCTCAGGCCCCCATTTAAAATCGTTCTTCTTCCGAGTAACTTGGTAGAGAGGGCTTACAATTTGACTGTAATTTGGAATATGCATTCTCCAAAAACCCACAACACCTAAGAAAGCCTGTGTTTCCTTTTTATTAGTCGGTGAGGACATAGCTGCTATTTTGTTGATGACGTCCACAGGGATCTGACGACGCCCATCTTGCCATTTTACTCCTAAGAACTGGATCTCCTGCGCAGGTCCCTTGACCTTACTTTCTTTTATGGCAAAACCAGCCTTCAAAAGGATTTGGATTATTTTCTTCCCTTTCTCAAAAACTTCTTCTGCCGTGTTGCCCCATACGATGATGTCATCAATATATTGCAGGTGCTCTGGAGCTTCACCTTTTTCTAGTGCAGCCTGGATCAGTCCATGACAAATGGTGGGGCTGTGTTTCCACCCCTGGGGCAGTCGATTCCAGGTGTACTGGACGCCCCTCCAAGTGAAAGCAAACTGAGGCCTGCACTCCGCTGCCAAGGGAATGGAGAAAAATGCATTAGCAATGTCAATTGTGGCATACCACTTAGCTGCCTTTGATTCCAGTTCATATTGAAGCTCTAACATATCTGGCACAGCAGCGCTTAGCGGTGGCGTGACTTCATTCAGCCCACGATAATCTACTGTTAGTCGCCATTCCCCATTGGATTTCTGCACGGGCCATATGGGACTATTAAAGGGTGAGTGAGTCTTGCTGATCACTCCTTGGCTCTCCAGTTGGCAAATCAGCTTATGGATTGGGATCAGGGAGTCTCGGTTGGTGCGATATTGTCGCCGGTGCACCGTCGTGGTAGCAATTGGCACCTGTTGTTCTTCAACCTTCAGCAACCCCACAACCGAAGGGTCTTGGGAGAGACCCGGCAGGGTAGACAGCTGTTCAATCTCCTCCGTCTCCAATGCAGCTATACCAAAGGCCCAACGGTACCCTTTTGGGTCCTTGAAATACCCCCTCCTGAGATAATCTATACCAAGGATGCACGGGGCCTCTGGGCCAGTCGCAATGGGGTGTTTATGCCACTCATTCCCGGTTAGACTCATTTCAGCTTCCAATACGGTTAGCTCTTGGGATCCCCCTGTCACACCAGAGATACAGATGGGTTCTGCCCCTTTATAACTAGATGGCATTAGGGTACATTGTGCACCAGTGTCCACTAGAGCCTTATATTCCTGTGGGTCTGATGTGCCAGGCCATCGAATCCACACTGTCCAGTAGACTCGGTTGTCCCTCTCCTCCACCTGGCTGGAGGCAGGGCCCCTCTAATCCTGGTTAGAACATCCGTTACTCACTTTCTGCACACGTAAATCGGAAGTCCCTTCAAGGGGATCAGAAATGAGATCAGCCCATCTACTGCGTCTGGGGGACTGCTCACGGGAAACTGGAGCAGCAGTTTTCCAAGAATTCTCTTTTCTGGTTGCTTTTTCTCGCAACTCCTGTACCCGTGCATCCAAGACTGAAGTGGGTTTTCCATCCCACTTCCTCATGTCCTCTCCATGGTCACGCAGGTAAAACCACAGGTTAGCCCGTCGAGTGTACTTTCTCTCTCCTCTCTCTTGGGCAGAGGAACGCTTACTCCCAATAACTGCGATGCGGGCCTGTACAGGTGAGGAGGAGGACAGATCCACTTTGAATTGCTGGAACTCTCGGGACAACTCCTCCACAGCTGAGACACAGGCCCGTAGGGAGGAAGAGAGACTCCCTTCGTATTGCCGGAGTTGGACAGCCAATTCATCCACCGTTTGTCCATAGCCTTCTCTCCAGGACATTACTGCCAATGAGTTGGCATAGGTTGGTGGTGCACTTCGTAGAAACTTCCGCCACATGGGTTGTGTGCATTGGACTTCATCTGGATCTGTGGGTGACTGCGCATTTTCTGGATCATTGTAAATCACCTCCAGCACGGCTAATTCTCTCAGGTACTGAATACCTCTCTCCATGGTGGTCCACTTGCCTTGGTGACATGTAACTTCATCCCTGAAGGGGTATCTTTCCTTTACACCTAACAAAAGTCGCCTCCAGAGGCTGAGGACTTGTGTTTTTCTCCCAATCGCCTTGTCGATGCCCCCTTCCCTAGACAGAGATCCCAGCTGCTTGGCTTCCTTACCCTCTAATTCCACACTACTAGCCCCGCTATCCCAGCATCGGAGCAGCCAGGTAACAATGTGCTCACCTGGGTGGCGGCTAAAATCTTTTCGCATGTCACGCAACTCACTCATGGATAGAGATCGGGTAATTATTTCAGGTTCTGCCTCTACCTCCTGTTCTCGCGATGACCCTGGTTCATCTTCATCTCTCGCTAAGCGAACTGATTTCTTTGTGTGTTTCTTTTTCTGTACAGGGGCGACTGATACTGGCACAGGCTGGTTCTCTGGTTCAGCTGCAGTGTCTGTCACGGGGGTAGGGGTAGTCATGGTACCTGTTGTCGTGGTAGGGGCAGCCACGGTGCTTGTTGTCGGGGTAGGGGCAGCCACGGTGTCTGTTGTCAGGGTTTGGGTAGCCACGGTGCATGTTGTCCTGTTTTCCATCTTTTCCCCCTTTTCCCCCCGAGGGTGCTGCATAATATCAAGCAGTGTTTGGTAGATATTGGCCAGAGCCCAGCACAGTGCAGCGAGTTGTATGTCTTTGGAATAGCCACAGCATTTTTCTTTCAAATATTCTGTCACTTCATAAGGGTTCTGTAGTTGTTCGGGAGTGAACTTCCAAGTCACTGGCGGTGAGAAGTTCTCTAGATACTTGCCCATATGCTCCCACATGCCGTGCCACCCATGAGTCTCCAGCTTTGGGGGAGATCTCTGAGTGGTACTCTTAAAGAGCCTTTTTGTAGCCCTAAACAAGACCTGAAACATATTCAGGAGGCATAGCACTAACAGCACACTGGCTTGCGCATCCCAAGGATATTCAAAATTCTCAAAAGCTGTTGTAATTAGTCGGAAGGAGAAGAGGGAGGTGAACGGACGGGGGGAGGTATCCCCCCCTAATTTCCCCATGGATTGGGTGTAATTACCAATAAAATCCGACAGAAGGCGCCCAAAGTATGGAAATGATATCACTGCCTCATACAGATACCAGCTTAACCTCATGACCAGTGATGTAATCATTTCATAAGTCGACATTGCCCAGTACAGCAAAATGATAATCCCAATCACTCTCCCAGAGATGAGATACGCAACTACAGGCAATACATAGAGCATATAAGAGCTTACAAAACGCCACCATGTAAACAAATGAAACAACATTGTGACTAACATCTATATATCTAAGAAATGCGTTTGGCAAATTTGTTTCAACACGCTCTGGCCAGATCTGTCGTTATCTCAACCCTTCTGCCCCACGTTGGGCGCCAAAAAGGACTGTCGTGGTTTCAGCCCGGCCGGTAACAAAGGACCACGCAGCCGCTCGCTCACTCCTCCGCCCCCCTCCGGTGGGATGGGGAGGAGACGGAGGAGAGAAAAGGAAAAGAAACTGGAACCTCGAGGGTTGAGATAAAGGCAGTTTACTGGGACAAACACAAAAGAGATTACAACAACAACAACGGCACTAATGAAAAAAAGGTATACAAAAAGAGTGATGCACAGTGCAACTGCTCACCACCCGGGACCCGACGCTCCGCCACTTCCCCCACCGAAAAAAAACAGAGACCACCCCCCGGCCCGCTCCCCATTTATATACTGGGCAGGATGTCACATGGTATGGAATAGCTCCTTGGCTAGTTCAGGTCAGCTGCCCCGGCTATGCCCCCACCTCCCAGGTTCCTGTAAAAATTAACTCTATCCCAGCTGAACCCAGGACAGAGGGCTTTTCTGGAAGAAAGACGCTTGTTGAGTTTTCGGAAGGTGGTCTTTCACACCTTTGGCATTGAAGACGTGGCCCAGTGTGGAAGCGTGCGTCCACGAGTGGCTGGCAATGCTGAGGGTGTCTCTGCGTGGAGCGTGGGAATTGCGCCTGTCTTGCTGTGAAAGGCTGCAAAGCTGAGAATGTCCGTGGCTGCGTGTTCCCTCCAGTTGCTTGTGGGACGGTGACATGTTAGAGAATGGGGTGGGTGGTGGGGCTCTCCCTTTGCCCACGAGTGTGCGCACCTCCTGGCTGTCTGTAGGACGAGGATGGGGTACAGATACGGTGGTTCTTGCGGAGCTCGCTTTGGCCATGGCTGCGAGCACCGTTGATTTGCCTGCGGGACCTGGAGGGGGTCAAGATAGGGTGGGTGGTGCGGCTCTCTCCTTGCCCACAAGGGTGGGCACCTCCTGGCTGTCTGTAGGACGCGGATGGGGTACAGATAGAGTGGGTCTTGCGGAGCTCCCTTTGGCCATGGCTGCGAGCACCTTTGATCTGCCTGTGGGACCTGGATGGGGTCGAGATAGGGTGGCTGGTGCGGCTCTCTCCTTGCCCACAGGGCTGGGCACATCCTGTCTGTCGGTAGGACGAGGATGGAGTACAGATACGGTGGTTCTTGCGGAGCTCCCTTTGTCCATGGCTGCGAGCACCTTTGATCTGCCTGTGGGACCTGGATGAGGTCGAGATAGGGTGGGAGGTGCGGCTGTGTCCTTGCCCACAAGGGTGGGCACCTCCTGGCTGTCTGTAGGACGAGGATGGCGTACAGATACGGTGGGTCTTGCGGAGCTCCCTGTCTCCATGGCTGCGAGCACCTAGGATCTGCCTGCGGGACCTGGATGGGGTCGAGATAGGGTGGCTGCTGCGGCTGTCTCCTTGCCCACAGGGGTGGGCTCCTCCTGGCTGTCCGTAGGATGAGGATGGGTACAGATACGGTGGCTTTTTCAGAGCCTGTAAGTCTTTGCTAGCCCGTCTTGTCGTCTGCCAGTCTGGTCTGGTGCAGCCCCTTTTCTAGCGTTCCGCAGCCAGCCGTGTGTCCAACCCCTTTCCGACGTGGACCACCAGGCATAGTCTGCTGGCTGTGACATGGCCATGGCTGTTGCCAGGATGTCTGTTTCGGGAGCAGCCCTCAGCCCCCCAGGGCACAATTTTGTGTCGTTCCTTTTGCCCGTGCCTTTTGGAAACTCCCTGCGAGGCCCGGATGGGTCATGGCCAGGGCTGTCTTAGCTGTCCTGTAGCGTGTTGAGAGCTCTCCGTGCAAGTGACGAGGTGGGCGAGGACAGGAGCCGTGGCCTCGTTGCGTCCCTTTGCAGGAGTCTGTCTGTAATTGTCAGGAGAAGCAGCCAAAGAGAAGCCACCGTCCATTGCTGTGGGGAGCCCCAGCCTCCTTGCCTTCCCCCTGGGTGCCTGGTCCTCTCAGGTCTCACTCCCCTGCCCCCTCGTCTGGCAGTCTGGCTTGGCGCAGCCCTTCTTATCGCTTTGTGGGGCTAGTGGTGTCAGCAGCGCCTTTGTGACATGGAGCACCAGGAGCAGTCTGCTGGCTGTGATGTGGTGGCCGTGACATCAGCAGGGTGGGCTGGTGCCTGGAGTTGGTGCTGCATCCGTGTGATCCCGCTTTTCCAGCAGTCCAGTGAGAAAGCGCAGTTCAATAAACGATGCAATGCACTAGAAGAGAAGAAGTGGTAGTGCTGGGGATGGAAAGGAGGAGGCTGTAGGATGAGGGTACAGAGCAGCAGCTCGGCAAAGGTTAAAAGAGAACTAAAAGAGAACAGCAGGTGGTAGCCACGGCCCTGTTTTGAAGCTTTGGGTGGTACTTGCTGCTGAGAGTGGTGGGTTTGAGGGCTTTTCTGGAAGAAAGACGCTTGTTGAGTTTTCGGAAGGTGGTCTTTCACACCTTTGGCATTGAAGACGTGGCCCAGTGTGGAAGCGTGCGTCCACGAGTGGCTGGCAATGCTGAGGGTGTCTCTGCGTGGAGCGTGGGAATTGTGCCTGTCTTGCTGTGAAAGGCTGCAAAGCTGAGAATGTCCGTGGCTGCGTGTTCCCTCCAGTTGCTTGTGGGACGGTGACATGTTAGAGAATGGGGTGGGTGGTGGGGCTCTCCCTTTGCCCACGAGCGTGCGCACCTCCTGGCTGTCTGTAGGACGAGGATGGGGTACAGATACGGTGGTTCTTGCGGAGCTCGCTTTGGCCATGGCTGCGAGCACCGTTGATTTGCCTGCGGGACCTGGAGGGGGTCGAGATAGGGTGGGTGGTGCGGCTCTCTCCTTGCCCACAAGGGTGGGCACCTCCTGGCTGTCTGTAGGACGAGAATGGGGTACAGATAGAGTGGGTCTTGCGGAGCTCCCTTTGGCCATGGCTGCGAGCACCTTTGATCTGCCTGTGGGACCTGGATGGGGTCGAGATAGGGTGGCTGGTGCGGCTCTCTCCTTGCCCACAGTGCTGGGCACATCCTGGCTGTCGGTAGGACGAGGATGGGGTACAGATAGGGTGGTTCTTGCGGAGCTCCCTTTGGCCATGGCTGCGAGCACCTTTGATCTGCCTGTGGGACCTGGATGGGGTCGAGATAGGGTGGGAGGTGCGGCTGTGTCCTTGCCCACAAGGGTGGGCACCTCCTGGCTGTCTGTAGGACGAGGATGGCGTACAGATACGGTGGGTCTTGCGGAGCTCCCTTTCTCCATGGCTGCGAGCACCTAGGATCTGCCTGCGGGACCTGGATGGGGTCGAGATAGGGTGGGAGGTGCGGCTGTCTCCTTGCCCACAGGGGTGGGCTCCTCCTGGCTGTCTGTAGGATGAGGATGGGTACAGATACGGTGGCTTTTCCAGAGCCTGTAAGTCTTTGCTAGCCCGTCTTGTCATCTGCCAGTCTGGTCTGGTGCAGCCCCTTTTCTAGCGTTCCGCAGCCAGCCGTGTGTCCAACCCCTTTCTGACGTGGACCACCAGGCGTAGTCTGCTGGCTGTGACATGGCCATGGCTGTTGCCAGGATGTCTGTTTCGGGAGCAGCCCTCAGCCCCCCAGGGCACAATTTTGTGTCGTTCCTTTTGCCCGTGCCTTTTGGAAGCTCCCTGCGAGGCCCGGATGGGTAGTGGCCAGGGCTGTCTTACCTGTCCTGTAGCGTGTTGAGAGCTCTCCGTGCAAGTGACGAGGTGGGCGAGGACAGGAGCCGTGGCCTCGTTGCGTCCCTTTGCAGGAGTCTGTCTGTAATTGTCAGGAGAAGCAGCCAAAGAGAAGCCACCGTCCATTGCTGTGGGGAGCCCCAGCCTCCTTGCCTTCCCCCTGGGTGCCTGGTCCTCTCAGGTCTCACTCCCCTGCCCCCTCGTCTGGCAGTCTGGCTTGGCGCAGCCCTTCTTATCGCTTTGTGGGGCTAGTGGTGTCAGCAGCGCCTTTGTGACATGGAGCACCAGGAGCAGTCTGCTGGCTGTGATGTGGTGGCCGTGACATCAGCAGGGTGGGCTGGTGCCTGGAGTTGGTGCTGCATCCGTGTGATCCCGCTTTTCCAGCAGTCCAGTGAGAAAGCGCAGTTCAATAAACGATGCAGTGCACTAGAAGAGAAGAAGTGGTAGTGCTGGGGATGGAAAGGAGGAGGCTGTAGGATGAGGGTACAGAGCAGCAGCTCGGCAAAGGTTAAAAGAGAACTAAAAGAGAACAGCAGGTGGTAGCCACGGCCCTGTTTTGAAGCTTTGGGTGGTACTTGCTGCTGAGAGTGGTGGGTTTGAGGGCTTTTCTGGAAGAAAGACGCTTGTTGAGTTTTCGGAAGGTGGTCTTTCACACCTTTGGCATTGAAGACGTGGCCCAGTGTGGAAGCGTGCGTCCACGAGTGGCTGGCAATGCTGAGGGTGTCTCTGCGTGGAGCGTGGGAATTGCGCCTGTCTTGCTGTGAAAGGCTGCAAAGCTGAGAATGTCCGTGGCTGCGTGTTCCCTCCAGTTGCTTGTGGGACGGTGACATGTTAGAGAATGGGGTGGGTGGTGGGGCTCTCCCTTTGCCCACGAGTGTGCGCACCTCCTGGCTGTCTGTAGGACGAGGATGGGGTACAGATACGGTGGTTCTTGCGGAGCTCGCTTTGGCCATGGCTGCGAGCACCGTTGATTTGCCTGCGGGACCTGGAGGGGGTCGAGATAGGGTGGGTGGTGCGGCTCTCTCCTTGCCCACAAGGGTGGGCACCTCCTGGCTGTCTGTAGGACGCGGATGGGGTACAGATAGAGTGGGTCTTGCGGAGCTCCCTTTGGCCATGGCTGCGAGCACCTTTGATCTGCCTGTGGGACCTGGATGGGGTCGAGATAGGGTGAGTGGTGCGGCTCTCTCCTTGCCCACAAGGGTGGGCACCTCCTGGCTGTCTGTAGGACGAGGATGGGATACAGATACGGTGGGTCTTGCGGAGCTCCCTTTCTCCATGGCTGCGAGCACCTTTGATCTGCCTGTGGGACCTGGATGGGGTCGAGATAGGGTGGCTGCTGCGGCTGTCTCCTTGCCCACAGGGGTGGGCTCCTCCTGGCTGTCCGTAGGATGAGGATGGGTACAGATACGGTGGCTTTTTCAGAGCCTGTAAGTCTTTGCTAGCCCGTCTTGTCGTCTGCCAGTCTGGTCTGGTGCAGCCCCTTTTCTAGCGTTCCGCAGCCAGCCGTGTGTCCAACCCCTTTCCGACGTGGACCACCAGGCGTAGTCTGCTGGCTGTGACATGGCCATGGCTGTTGCCAGGATGTCTGTTTCGGGAGCAGCCCTCAGCCCCCCAGGGCCCAATTTTGTGTCGTTCCTTTTGCCCGTGCCTTTTGGAAGCTCCCTGCGAGGCCCGGATAGGTAGTGGCCAGGGCTGTCTTACCTGTCCTGTAGCGTGTTGAGAGCTCTCCGTGCAAGTGACGAGGTGGGCGAGGACAGGAGCCGTGGCCTCGTTGCGTCCCTTTGCAGGAGTCTGGTTGTAATTGTCAGGAGAAGCAGCCAAAGAGAAGCCACCGTCCATTGCTGTGGGGAGCCCCAGCCTCCTTGCCTTCCCCCTGGGTGCCTGGTCCTCTCAGGTCTCACTCCCCTGCCCCCTCGTCTGGCAGTCTGGCTTGGCGCAGCCCTTTTTATCCCTTTGTGGGGCTAGTGGTGTCAGCAGCGCCTTTGTGACATGGAGCACCAGGAGCAGTCTGCTGGCTGTGATGTGGTGGCCGTGACATCAGCAGGGTGGGCTGGTGCCTGGAGTTGGTGCTGCATCCGTGTGATCCCGCTTTTCCAGCAGTCCAGTGAGAAAGCGCAGTTCAATAAACGATGCAATGCACTAGAAGAGAAGTGGTAGTGCTGGGGATGGAAAGGAGGAGGCTGTAGGATGAGGGTACAGAGCAGCAGCTCAGCAAAGGTTAAAAGAGAACTAAAAGAGAACAGCAGGTGGTAGCCACGGCCCTGTTTTGAAGCTTTGGGTGGTACTTGCTGCTGAGAGTGGTGGGTTTGAGGGCTTTTCTGGAAGAAAGACGCTTGTTGAGTTTTCGGAAGGTGGTCTTTCACACCTTTGGCATTGAAGACGTGGCCCAGTGTGGAAGCGTGCGTCCACGAGTGGCTGGCAATGCTGCGGGTGTCTCTGCGTGGAGCGTGGGAATTGCGCCTGTCTTGCTGTGAAAGGCTGCAAAGCTGAGAATGTCCGTGGCTGCGTGTTCCCTCCAGTTGCTTGTGGGACGGTGACATGTTAGAGAATGGGGTGGGTGGTGGGGCTCTCCCTTTGCCCACGAGTGTGCGCACCTCCTGGCTGTCTGTAGGACGAGGATGGGGTACAGATACGGTGGTTCTTGCGGAGCTCGCTTTGGCCATGGCTGCGAGCACCGTTGATTTGCCTGCGGGACCTGGAGGGGGTCGAGATAGGGTGGGTGGTGCGGCTCTCTCCTTGCCCACAAGGGTGGGCACCTCCTGGCTGTCTGTAGGACGCGGATGGGGTACAGATAGAGTGGGTCTTGCGGAGCTCCCTTTGGCCATGGCTGCGAGCACCTTTGATCTGCCTGTGGGACCTGGATGGGGTCGAGATAGGGTGGCTGGTGCGGCTCTCTCCTTGCCCACAGGGCTGGGCACATCCTGGCTGTCTGTAGGACGAGGATGGGGTACAGATACGGTGGTTCTTGCGGAGCTCCCTTTGGCCATGGCTGCGAGCACCTTTGATCTGCCTGTGGGACCTGGATGGGGTCGAGATAGGGTGGGAGGTGCGGCTGTGTCCTTGCCCACAAGGGTGGGCACCTCCTGGCTGTCTGTAGGACGAGGATGGGGTACAGATACGGTGGTTCTTGCGGAGCTCCCTTTCTCCATGGCTGCGAGCACCTAGGATCTGCCTGCGGGACCTGGATGGGGTCGAGATAGGGTGCGAGGTGCGGCTGTCTCCTTGCCCACAGGGGTGCGCTCCTCCTGGCTGTCTGTAGGATGAGGATGGGTACAGATACGGTGGGTTTTCCAGAGCCTTTAAGTCTTTGCTAGCCCGTCTTGTCGTCTGCCAGTCTGGTCTGGTGCAGCCCCTTTTCTAGCGTTCCGCAGCCAGCCGTGTGTTCAACCCCTTTCTGACGTGGACCACCAGGCGTAGTCTGCTGGCTGTGACATGGCCATGGCTGTTGCCAGGATGTCTGTTTCGGGAGCAGCCCTCAGCCCCCCAGGGCACAATTTTGTGTCGTTCCTTTTGCCCGTGCCTTTTGGAAGCTCCCTGCGAGGCCCGGATGGGTAGTGGCCAGGGCTGTCTTACCTGTCCTGTAGCGTGTTGAGAGCTCTCCGTGCAAGTGACGAGGTGGGCGAGGACAGGAGCCGTGGCCTCGTTGCGTCCCTTTGCAGGAGTCTGGTTGTAATTGTCAGGAGAAGCAGCCAAAGAGAAGCCACCGTCCATTGCTGTGGGGAGCGCCATCCTCTTTACCTTCCCCTGGGTGCCTGGTCCTCTCAGGTCTCGCTCCCCTGCCCCCTCGTCTGGCAGTCTGGCTTGGCGCAGCCCTTTTTATCCCTTTGTGGGGCTAGTGGTGTCAGCAGCGCCTTTGTGACATGGAGCACCAGGGGCAGTCTGCTGGCTGTGATGTGGTGGCCGTGACATCAGCAGGGTGGGCTGGTGCCTGGAGTTGGTGCTGCATCCGTGTGATCCCGCTTTTCCAGCAGTCCAGTGAGAAAGCGCAGTTCAATAAACGATGCAATGCACTAGAAGAGAAGAAGTGGTAGTGCTGGGGATGGAAAGGAGGAGGCTGTAGGATGAGGGTACAGAGCAGCAGCTCGGCAAAGGTTAAAAGAGAACTAAAAGAGAACAGCAGGTGGTAGCCACGGCCCTGTTTTGAAGCTTTGGGTGGTACTTGCTGCTGAGAGTGGTGGGTTTGAGGGCTTTTCTGGAAGAAAGACGCTTGTTGAGTTTTCGGAAGGTGGTCTTTCACACCTTTGGCATTGAAGACGTGGCCCAGTGTGGAAGCGTGCGTCCACGAGTGGCTGGCAATGCTGAGGGTGTCTCTGCGTGGAGCGTGGGAATTGCGCCTGTCTTGCTGTGAAAGGCTGCAAAGCTGAGAATGTCCGTGGCTGCGTGTTCCCTCCAGTTGCTTGTGGGACGGTGACATGTTAGAGAATGGGGTGGGTGGTGGGGCTCTCCCTTTGCCCACGAGTGTGCGCACCTCCTGGCTGTCTGTAGGACGAGGATGGGGTACAGATACGGTGGTTCTTGCGGAGCTCGCTTTGGCCATGGCTGCGAGCACCGTTGATTTGCCTGCGGGACCTGGAGGGGGTCGAGATAGGGTGGGTGGTGCGGCTCTCTCCTTGCCCACAAGGGTGGGCACCTCCTGGCTGTCAGTAGGACGAGGATGGGGTACAGATACGGTGGTTCTTGCGGAGCTCCCTTTGCCCATGGCTGCGAGCACCTTTGATCTGCCTGTGGGACCTGGATGGGGTCGAGATAGGGTGGGAGGTGCGGCTGTGTCCTTGCCCACAAGGGTGGGCACCTCCTGGCTGTCTGTAGGACGAGGATGGGGTACAGATACGGTGGGTCTTGCTGAGCTCCCTTTCTCCATGACTGCGAGCAGCTAGGATCTGCCTGCGGGACCTGGATGGGGTCGAGATAGGGTGGCTGCTGCGGCTGTCTCCTTGCCCACAGGGGTGGGCTCCTCCTGGCTGTCTGTAGGATGAGGATGGGTACAGATACGGTGGCTTTTTCAGAGCCTGTAAGTCTTTGCTAGCCCGTCTTGTCGTCTGCCAGTCTGGTCTGGTGCAGCCCCTTCTCTAGCGTTCCGCAGCCAGCCGTGTGTCCAACCCCTTTCCGACGTGGACCACCAGGCATAGTCTGCTGGCTGTGACATGGCCATGGCTGTTGCCAGGATGTCTGTTTCGGGAGCAGCCCTCAGCCCCCCAGGGCACAATTTTGTGTCGTTCCTTTTGCCCGTGCCTTTTGGAAGCTCCCTGCGAGGCCCGGATGGGTAGTGGCCAGGGCTGTCTTAGCTGTCCTGTAGCGTGTTGAGAGCTCTCCGTGCAAGTGACGAGGTGGGCGAGGACAGGAGCCGTGGCCTCGTTGCGTCCCTTTGCAGGAGTCTGGCTGTAATTGTCAGGAGAAGCAGCCAAAGAGAAGCCACCGTCCATTGCTGTGGGGAGCCCCAGCCTCCTTGCCTTCCCCCTGGGTGCCTGGTCCTCTCAGGTCTCACTCCCCTGCCCCCTCGTCTGGCAGTCTGGCTTGGCGCAGCCCTTTTTGTCCCTTTGTGGGGCTAGTGGTGTCAGCAGCGCCTTTGTGACATGGAGCACCAGGAGCAGTCTGCTGGCTGTGATGTGGTGGCCGTGACATCAGCAGGGTGGGCTGGTGCCTGGAGTTGGTGCTGCATCCGTGTGATCCCGCTTTTCCAGCAGTCCAGTGAGAAAGCGCAGTTCAATAAACGATGCAATGCACTAGAAGAGAAGAAGTGGTAGTGCTGGGGATGGAAAGGAGGAGGCTGTAGGATGAGGGTACAGAGCAGCAGCTCGGCAAAAGTTAAAAGAGAACTAAAAGCAGCAGGTGGTGGCCACGGCCCTGTTTTGAAGCTTTGGGTGGTACTTGCTGCTGAGAGTGGTGGGTTTGAGGGCTTTTCTGGAAGAAAGACGCTTGTTGAGTTTTTGGAAGGTGGTCTTTCACACCTTTGGCATTGAAGACGTGGCCCAGTGTGGAAGCGTGCGTCCACGAGTGGCTGGCAATGCTGAGGGTGTCTCTGCGTGGAGCGTGGGAATTGCGCCTGTCTTGCTGTGAAAGGCTGCAAAGCTGAGAATGTCCGTGGCTGCGTGTTCCCTCCAGTTGCTTGTGAGACGGTGACATGTTAGAGAATGGGGTGGGTGGTGGGGCTCTCCCTTTGCCCACGAGTGTGCGCACCTCCTGGCTGTCTGTAGGACGAGGATGGGGTACAGATACGGTGGTTCTTGCGGAGCTCGCTTTGGCCATGGCTGCGAGCACCGTTGATTTGCCTGCGGGACCTGGAGGGGGTCGAGATAGGGTGGGTGGTGCGTCTCTCTCCTTGCCCACAAGGGTGGGCACCTCCTGGCTGTCTGTAGGACGCGGATGGGGTACAGATAGAGTGGGTCTTGCGGAGCTCCCTTTGGCCATGGCTGCGAGCACCTTTGATCTGCCTGTGGGACCTGGAGGGGGTCGAGATAGGGTGGGTGGTGCGGCTCTCTCCTTGCCCACAGGGCTGGGCACATCCTGGCTGTCGGTAGGACGAGGATGGGGTACAGATAACGGTGGTTCTTGCGGAGCTCCCTTTGTCCATGGCTGCGAGCACCTTTGATCTGCCTGTGGGACCTGGATTTGGTCGAGATAGGGTGGGAGGTGCGGCTGTGTCCTTGCCCACAAGGGTGGGCACCTCCTGGCTGTCTGTAGGACGAGGATGGGGTACAGATACGGTGGTTCTTGCGGAGCTCCCTTTCTCCATGGCTGCGAGCAGCTAGGATCTCCCTGCGGGACCTGGATGGGGTCGAGATAGGGTGGCTGCTGCGGCTGTCTCCTTGCCCACAGGGGTGCGCTCCTCCTGGCTGTCTGTAGGATGAGGATGGGTACAGATACGGTGGGTTTTCCAGAGCCTTTAAGTCTTTGCTAGCCCGTCTTGTCGTCTGCCAGTCTGGTCTGGTGCAGCCCCTTTTCTAGCGTTCCGCAGCCAGCCGTGTGTCCAACCCCTTTCTGACGTGGACCACCAGGCGTAGTCTGCTGGCTGTGACATGGCCATGGCTGTTGCCAGGATGTCTGTTTCGGGAGCAGCCCTCAGCCCCCCAGGGCACAATTTTGTGTCGTTCCTTTTGCCCGTGCCTTTTGGAAGCTCCCTGCGAGGCCCGGATGGGTAGTGGCCAGGGCTGTCTTACCTGTCCTGTAGCGTGTTGAGAGCTCTCCGTGCAAGTGACGAGGTGGGCGAGGACAGGAGCCGTGGCCTCGTTGCGTCCCTTTGCAGGAGTCTGGCTGTAATTGTCAGGAGAAGCAGCCAAAGAGAAGCCACCGTCCATTGCTGTGGGGAGCGCCATCCTCTTTACCTTCCCCTGGGTGCCTGGTCCTCTCAGGTCTCGCTCCCCTGCCCCCTCGTCTGGCAGTCTGGCTTGGCGCAGCCCTTTTTATCCCTTTGTGGGGCTAGTGGTGTCAGCAGCGCCTTTGTGACATGGAGCACCAGGAGCAGTCTGCTGGCTGTGATGTGGTGGCCGTGACATCAGCAGGGTGGGCTGGTGCCTGGAGTTGGTGCTGCATCCGTGTGATCCCGCTTTTCCAGCAGTCCAGTGAGAAAGCGCAGTTCAATAAACGATGCAATGCACTAGAAGAGAAGAAGTGGTAGTGCTGGGGATGGAAAGGAGGAGGCTGTAGGATGAGGGTACAGAGCAGCAGCTCGGCAAAGGTTAAAAGAGAACTAAAAGAGAACAGCAGGTGGTAGCCACGGCCCTGTTTTGAAGCTTTGGGTGGTACTTGCTGCTGAGAGTGGTGGGTTTGAGGGCTTTTCTGGAAGAAAGACGCTTGTTGAGTTTTCGGAAGGTGGTCTTTCACACCTTTGGCATTGAAGACGTGGCCCAGTGTGGAAGCGTGCGTCCACGAGTGGCTGGCAATGCTGAGGGTGTCTCTGCGTGGAGCGTGGGAATTGCGCCTGTCTTGCTGTGAAAGGCTGCAAAGCTGAGAATGTCCGTGGCTGCGTGTTCCCTCCAGTTGCTTGTGGGACGGTGACATGTTAGAGAATGGGGTGGGTGGTGGGGCTCTCCCTTTGCCCACGAGCGTGCGCACCTCCTGGCTGTCTGTAGGACGAGGATGGGGTACAGATACGGTGGTTCTTGCGGAGCTCGCTTTGGCCATGGCTGCGAGCACCGTTGATTTGCCTGCGGGACCTGGAGGGGGTCGAGATAGGGTGGGTGGTGCGGCTCTCTCCTTGCCCACAAGGGTGGGCACCTCCTGGCTGTCTGTAGGACGAGGATGGGGTACAGATAGAGTGGGTCTTGCGGAGCTCCCTTTGGCCATGGCTGCGAGCACCTTTGATCTGCCTGTGGGACCTGGATGGGGTCGAGATAGGGTGGGTGGTGCGGCTGTGTCCTTGCCCACAGGGCTGGGCACATCCTGGCTGTCGGTACGACGAGGATGGGGTACAGATAACGGTGGTTCTTGCGGAGCTCCCTTTGTCCATGGCTGCGAGCACCTTTGATCTGCCTGTGCGACCTGGATTTGGTCGAGATAGGGTGGGAGGTGCGGCTGTGTCCTTGCCCACAAGGGTGGGCACCTCCTGGCTGTCTGTAGGACGAGGATGGGGTACAGATACGGTGGGTCTTGCTGAGCTCCCTTTCTCCATGACTGCGAGCACCTAGGATCTGCCTGCGGGACCTGGATGGGGTCGAGATAGGGTGGCTGCTGCGGCTGTCTCCTTGCCCACAGGGGTGGGCTCCTCCTGGCTGTCTGTAGGATGAGGATGGGTACAGATACGGTGGCTTTTTCAGAGCCTGTAAGTCTTTGCTAGCCCGTCTTGTCGTCTGCCAGTCTGGTCTGGTGCAGCCCCTTCTCTAGCGTTCCGCAGCCAGCCGTGTGTCCAACCCCTTTCCGACGTGGACCACCAGGCGTAGTCTGCTGGCTGTGACATGGCCATGGCTGTTGCCAGGATGTCTGTTTCGGGAGCAGCCCTCAGCCCCCCAGGGCACAATTTTGTGTCGTTCCTTTGCCCGTGCCTTTTGGAAGCTCCCTGCGAGGCCCGGATGGGTAGTGGCCAGGGCTGTCTTAGCTGTCCTGTAGCGTGTTGAGAGCTCTCCGTGCAAGTGACGAGGTGGGCGAGGACAGGAGCCGTGGCCTCGTTGCGTCCCTTTGCAGGAGTCTGGCTGTAATTGTCAGGAGAAGCAGCCAAAGAGAAGCCACCGTCCATTGCTGTGGAGAGCCCCAGCCTCCTTGCCTTCCCCCTGGGTGCCTGGTCCTCTCAGGTCTCACTCCCCTGCCCCCTCGTCTGGCAGTCTGGCTTGGCGCAGCCCTTTTTGTCCCTTTGTGGGGCTAGTGGTGTCAGCAGCGCCTTTGTGACATGGAGCACCAGGAGCAGTCTGCTGGCTGTGATGTGGTGGCCGTGACATCAGCAGGGTGGGCTGGTGCCTGGAGTTGGTGCTGCATCCGTGTGATCCCGCTTTTCCAGCAGTCCAGTGAGAAAGCGCAGTTCAATAAACGATGCAATGCACTAGAAGAGAAGAAGTGGTAGTGCTGGGGATGGAAAGGAGGAGGCTGTAGGATGAGGGTACAGAGCAGCAGCTCGGCAAAGGTTAAAAGAGAACGAAAAGCAGCAGGTGGTAGCCACGGCCCTGTTTTGAAGCTTTGGGTGGTACTTGCTGCTGAGAGTGGTGGGTTTGAGGGCTTTTCTGGAAGAAAGACGCTTGTTGAGTTTTCGGAAGGTGGTCTTTCACACCTTTGGCATTGAAGACGTGGCCCAGTGTGGAAGCGTGCGTCCACGAGTGGCTGGCAATGCTGAGGGTGTCTCTGCGTGGAGCGTGGGAATTGCGCCTGTCTTGCTGTGAAAGGCTCCAAAGCTGAGAATGTCCGTGGCTGCGTGTTCCCTCCAGTTGCTTGTGGGACGGTGACATGTTAGAGAATGGGGTGGGTGGTGGGGCTCTCCCTTTGCCCACGAGCGTGCGCACCTCCTGGCTGTCTGTAGGACGAGGATGGGGTACAGATACGGTGGTTCTTGCGGAGCTCGCTTTGGCCATGGCTGCGAGCACCGTTGATTTGCCTGCGGGACCTGGAGGGGGTCGAGATATGGTGGGTGGTGCGGCTCTCTCCTTGCCCACAAGGGTGGGCACCTCCTGGCTGTCTGTAGGACGCGGATGGGGTACAGATAGAGTGGGTCTTGCGGAGCTCCCTTTGGCCATGGCTGCGAGCACCTTTGATCTGCCTGTGGGACCTGGATGGGGTCGAGATAGGGTGGGTGGTGCGGCTGTGTCCTTGCCCACAGGGCTGTGCACATCCTGGCTGTCGGTACGACGAGGATGGGGTACAGATAACGGTGGTTCTTGCGGAGCTCCCTTTGTCCATGGCTGCGAGCACCTTTGATCTGCCTGTGGGACCTGGATTTGGTCGAGATAGGGTGGGAGGTGCGGCTGTGTCCTTGCCCACAAGGGTGGGCACCTCCTGGCTGTCTGTAGGACGAGGATGGGGTACAGATACGGTGGTTCTTGCGGAGCTCCCTTTCTCCATGGCTGCGAGCAGCTAGGATCTGCCTGCGGGACCTGGATGGGGTCGAGATAGGGTGGCTGCTGCGGCTGTCTCCTTGCCCACAGGGGTGGGCTCCTCCTGGCTGTCTGTAGGATGAGGATGGGTACAGATACGGTGGGTTTTCCAGAGCCTGTAAGTCTTTGCTAGCCCGTCTTGTCGTCTGCCAGTCTGGTCTGGTGCAGCCCCTTTTCTAGCGTTCCGCAGCCAGCCGTGTGTCCAACCCCTTTCCGACGTGGACCACCAGGCGTAGTCTGCTGGCTGTGACATGGCCATGGCTGTTGCCAGGATGTCTGTTTTGGGAGCAGCCCTCAGCCCCCCAGGGCACAATTTTGTGTCGTTCCTTTTGCCCGTGCCTTTTGGAAGCTCCCCGCGAGGCCCGGATGGGTAGTGGCCAGGGCTGTCTTACCTGTCCTGTAGCGTGTTGAGAGCTCTCCGTGCAAGTGACGAGGTGGGCGAGGACAGGAGCCGTGGCCTCGTTGCGTCCCTTTGCAGGAGTCTGGCTGTAATTGTCAGGAGAAGCAGCCAAAGAGAAGCCACCGTCCATTGCTGTGGGGAGCCCCAGCCTCCTTGCCTTCCCCCTGGGTGCCTGGTCCTCTCAGGTCTCACTCCCCTGCCCCCTCGTCTGGCAGTCTGGCTTGGCGCAGCCCTTTTTATCCCTTTGTGGGGCTAGTGGTGTCAGCAGCGCCTTTGTGACATGGAGCACCAGGAGCAGTCTGCTGGCTGTGATGTGGTGGCCGTGACATCAGCAGGGTGGGCTGGTGCCTGGAGTTGGTGCTGCATCCGTGTGATCCCGCTTTTCCAGCAGTCCAGTGAGAAAGCGCAGTTCAATAAACGATGCAATGCACTAGAAGAGAAGAAGTGGTAGTGCTGGGGATGGAAAGGAGGAGGCTGTAGGATGAGGGTACAGAGCAGCAGCTCGGCAAAGGTTAAAAGAGAACTAAAAGAGAACAGCAGGTGGTAGCCACGGCCCTGTTTTGAAGCTTTGGGTGGTACTTGCTGCTGAGAGTGGTGGGTTTGAGGGCTTTTCTGGAAGAAAGACGCTTGTTGAGTTTTCGGAAGGTGGTCTTTCACACCTTTGGCATTGAAGACGTGGCCCAGTGTGGAAGCGTGCGTCCACGAGTGGCTGGCAATGCTGAGGGTGTCTCTGCGTGGAGCGTGGGAATTGCGCCTGTCTTGCTGTGAAAGGCTGCAAAGCTGAGAATGTCCGTGGCTGCGTGTTCCCTCCAGTTGCTTGTGGGACGGTGACATGTTAGAGAATGGGGTGGGTGGTGGGGCTCTCCCTTTGCCCACGAGTGTGCGCACCTCCTGGCTGTCTGTAGGACGAGGATGGGGTACAGATACGGTGGTTCTTGCGGAGCTCGCTTTGGCCATGGCTGCGAGCACAGTTGATTTGCCTGCGGGACCTGGAGGGGGTCGAGATAGGGTGGGTGGTGCGTCTCTCTCCTTGCCCACAAGGGTGGGCACCTCCTGGCTGTCTGTAGGACGAGGATGGGGTACAGATAGAGTGGGTCTTGCGGAGCTCCCTTTGGCCATGGCTGCGAGCACCTTTGATCTGCCTGTGGGACCTGGATGGGGTCGAGATAGGGTGGGAGGTGCGGCTGTGTACTTGCCCACAAGGGTGGGCACCTCCTGGCTGTCTGTAGGACGAGGATGGGGTACAGATACGGTGGTTCTTGCGGAGCTCCCTTTCTCCATGGCTGCGAGCAGCTAGGATCTGCCTGCGGGACCTGGATGGGGTCGAGATAGGGTGGCTGCTGCGGCTGTCTCCTTGCCCACAGGGGTGCGCTCCTCCTGGCTGTCTGTAGGATGAGGATGGGTACAGATACGGTGGGTTTTCCAGAGCCTTTAAGTCTTTGCTAGCCCGTCTTGTCATCTGCCAGTCTGGTCTGGTGCAGCCCCTTTTCTAGCGTTCCGCAGCCAGCCGTGTGTCCAACCCCTTTCTGACGTGGACCACCAGGCGTAGTCTGCTGGCTGTGACATGGTCATGGCTGTTGCCAGGATGTCTGTTTTGGGAGCAGCCCTCAGCCCCCCAGGGCACAATTTTGTGTCGTTCCTTTTGCCCGTGCCTTTTGGAAGCTCCCTGCGAGGCCCGGATGGGTACTGGCCAGGGCTGTCTTACCTGTCCTGTAGCGTGTTGAGAGCTCTCCGTGCAAGTGACGAGGTGGGCGAGGACAGGAGCCGTGGCCTCGTTGCGTCCCTTTGCAGGAGTCTGGTTGTAATTGTCAGGAGAAGCAGCCAAAGAGAAGCCACCGTCCATTGCTGTGGGGAGCCCCAGCCTCCTTGCCTTCCCCCTGGGTGCCTGGTCCTCTCAGGTCTCACTCCCCTGCCCCCTCGTCTGGCAGTCTGGCTTGGCGCAGCCCTTTTTATCCCTTTGTGGGGCTAGTGGTGTCAGCAGCGCCTTTGTGACATGGAGCACCAGGAGCAGTCTGCTGGCTGTGATGTGGTGGCCGTGACATCAGCAGGGTGGGCTGGTGCCTGGAGTTGGTGCTGCATCCGTGTGATCCCGCTTTTCCAGCAGTCCAGTGAGAAAGCGCAGTTCAATAAACGATGCAATGCACTAGAAGAGAAGAAGTGGTAGTGCTGGGGATGGAAAGGAGGAGGCTGTAGGATGAGGGTACAGAGCAGCAGCTCGGCAAAGGTTAAAAGAGAACGAAAAGCAGCAGGTGGTAGCCACGGCCCTGTTTTGAAGCTTTGGGTGGTACTTGCTGCTGAGAGTGGTGGGTTTGAGGGCTTTTCTGGAAGAAAGACGCTTGTTGAGTTTTCGGAAGGTGGTCTTTCACACCTTTGGCATTGAAGACGTGGCCCAGTGTGGAAGCGTGCGTCCACGAGTGGCTGGCAATGCTGAGGGTGTCTCTGCGTGGAGCGTGGGAATTGCGCCTGTCTTGCTGTGAAAGGCTCCAAAGCTGAGAATGTCCGTGGCTGCGTGTTCCCTCCAGTTGCTTGTGGGACGGTGACATGTTAGAGAATGGGGTGGGTGGTGGGGCTCTCCCTTTGCCCACGAGCGTGCGCACCTCCTGGCTGTCTGTAGGACGAGGATGGGGTACAGATACGGTGGGTCTTGCGGAGCTCCCTTTGGCCATGGCTGCGAGCACCTTTGATCTGCCTGTGGGACCTGGATGGGGTCGAGATAGGGTGGGTGGTGCGGCTCTCTCCTTGCCCACAGGGCTGTGCACATCCTGGCTGTCGGTATGACGAGGATGGGGTACAGATAACGGTGGTTCTTGCGGAGCTCCCTTTGTCCATGGCTGCGAGCACCTTTGATCTGCCTGTGGGACCTGGATTTGGTCGAGATAGGGTGGGAGGTGCGGCTGTGTCCTTGCCCACAAGGGTGGGCACCTCCTGGCTGTCTGTAGGACGAGGATGGGGTACAGATACGGTGGTTCTTGCGGAGCTCCCTTTCTCCATGGCTGCGAGCAGCTAGGATCTGCCTGCGGGACCTGGATGGGGTCGAGATAGGGTGGCTGCTGCGGCTGTCTCCTTGCCCACAGGGGTGGGCTCCTCCTGGCTGTCTGTAGGATGAGGATGGGTACAGATACGGTGGCTTTTTCAGAGCCTGTAAGTCTTTGCTAGCCCGTCTTGTCGTCTGCCAGTCTGGTCTGGTGCAGCCCCTTTTCTAGCGTTCCGCAGCCAGCCGTGTGTCCAACCCCTTTCCCACGTGGACCACCAGGCGTAGTCTGCTGGCTGTGACATGGCCATGGCTGTTGCCAGGATGTCTGTTTCGGGAGCAGCCCTCAGCCCCCCAGGGCACAATTTTGTGTCGTTCCTTTTGCCCGTGCCTTTTGGAAGCTCCCTGCGAGGCCCGGATGGGTAGTGGCCAGGGCTGTCTTATCTGTCCTGTAGCGTGTTGAGAGCTCTCCGTGCAAGTGACGAGGTGGGCGAGGACAGGAGCCGTGGCCTCGTTGCGTCCCTTTGCAGGAGTCTGGTTGTAATTGTCAGGAGAAGCAGCCAAAGAGAAGCCACCGTCCATTGCTGTGGGGAGCCCCAGCCTCCTTGCCTTCCCCCTGGGTGCCTGGTCCTCTCAGGTCTCACTCCCCTGCCCCCTCGTCTGGCAGTCTGGCTTGGCGCAGCCCTTTTTATCCCTTTGTGGGGCTAGTGGTGTCAGCAGCGCCTTTGTGACATGGAGCACCAGGAGCAGTCTGCTGGCTGTGATGTGGTGGCCGTGACATCAGCAGGGTGGGCTGGTGCCTGGAGTTGGTGCTGCATCCGTGTGATCCCGCTTTTCCAGCAGTCCAGTGAGAAAGCGCAGTTCAATAAACGATGCAATGCACTAGAAGAGAAGAAGTGGTAGTGCTGGGGATGGAAAGGAGGAGGCTGTAGGATGAGGGTACAGAGCAGCAGCTCGGCAAAGGTTAAAAGAGAACGAAAAGCAGCAGGTGGTAGCCACGGCCCTGTTTTGAAGCTTTGGGTGGTACTTGCTGCTGAGAGTGGTGGGTTTGAGGGCTTTTCTGGAAGAAAGACGCTTGTTGAGTTTTCGGAAGGTGGTCTTTCACACCTTTGGCATTGAAGACGTGGCCCAGTGTGGAAGCGTGCGTCCACGAGTGGCTGGCAATGCTGAGGGTGTCTCTGCGTGGAGCGTGGGAATTGCGCCTGTCTTGCTGTGAAAGGCTCCAAAGCTGAGAATGTCCGTGGCTGCGTGTTCCCTCCAGTTGCTTGTGGGACGGTGACATGTTAGAGAATGGGGTGGGTGGTGGGGCTCTCCCTTTGCCCACGAGCGTGCGCACCTCCTGGCTGTCTGTAGGACGAGGATGGGGTACAGATACGGTGGGTCTTGCGGAGCTCCCTTTGGCCATGGCTGCGAGCACCTTTGATCTGCCTGTGGGACCTGGATGGGGTCGAGATAGGGTGGGTGGTGCGGCTCTCTCCTTGCCCACAGGGCTGTGCACATCCTGGCTGTCGGTATGACGAGGATGGGGTACAGATAACGGTGGTTCTTGCGGAGCTCCCTTTGTCCATGGCTGCGAGCACCTTTGATCTGCCTGTGGGACCTGGATTTGGTCGAGATAGGGTGGGAGGTGCGGCTGTGTCCTTGCCCACAAGGGTGGGCACCTCCTGGCTGTCTGTAGGACGAGGATGGGGTACAGATACGGTGGTTCTTGCGGAGCTCCCTTTCTCCATGGCTGCGAGCAGCTAGGATCTGCCTGCGGGACCTGGATGGGGTCGAGATAGGGTGGCTGCTGCGGCTGTCTCCTTGCCCACAGGGGTGGGCTCCTCCTGGCTGTCTGTAGGATGAGGATGGGTACAGATACGGTGGCTTTTCCAGAGCCTGTAAGTCTTTGCTAGCCCGTCTTGTCGTCTGCCAGTCTGGTCTGGTGCAGCCCCTTTTCTAGCGTTCCGCAGCCAGCCGTGTGTCCAACCCCTTTCCCACGTGGACCACCAGGCGTAGTCTGCTGGCTGTGACATGGCCATGGCTGTTGCCAGGATGTCTGTTTCGGGAGCAGCCCTCAGCCCCCCAGGGCACAATTTTGTGTCGTTCCTTTTGCCCGTGCCTTTTGGAAGCTCCCCGCGAGGCCCGGATGGGTAGTGGCCAGGGCTGTCTTACCTGTCCTGTAGCGTGTTGAGAGCTCTCCGTGCAAGTGACGAGGTGGGCGAGGACAGGAGCCGTGGCCTCGTTGCGTCCCTTTGCAGGAGTCTGGCTGTAATTGTCAGGAGAAGCAGCCAAAGAGAAGCCACCGTCCATTGCTGTGGGGAGCCCCAGCCTCCTTGCCTTCCCCCTGGGTGCCTGGTCCTCTCAGGTCTCACTCCCCTGCCCCCTCGTCTGGCAGTCTGGCTTGGCGCAGCCCTTTTTATCCCTTTGTGGGGCTAGTGGTGTCAGCAGCGCCTTTGTGACATGGAGCACCAGGAGCAGTCTGCTGGCTGTGATGTGGTGGCCGTGACATCAGCAGGGTGGGCTGGTGCCTGGAGTTGGTGCTGCATCCGTGTGATCCCGCTTTTCCAGCAGTCCAGTGAGAAAGCGCAGTTCAATAAACGATGCAATGCACTAGAAGAGAAGAAGTGGTAGTGCTGGGGATGGAAAGGAGGAGGCTGTAGGATGAGGGTACAGAGCAGCAGCTCGGCAAAGGTTAAAAGAGAACTAAAAGAGAACAGCAGGTGGTAGCCACGGCCCTGTTTTGAAGCTTTGGGTGGTACTTGCTGCTGAGAGTGGTGGGTTTGAGGGCTTTTCTGGAAGAAAGACGCTTGTTGAGTTTTCGGAAGGTGGTCTTTCACACCTTTGGCATTGAAGACGTGGCCCAGTGTGGAAGCGTGCGTCCACGAGTGGCTGGCAATGCTGAGGGTGTCTCTGCGTGGAGCGTGGGAATTGCGCCTGTCTTGCTGTGAAAGGCTGCAAAGCTGAGAATGTCCGTGGCTGCGTGTTCCCTCCAGTTGCTTGTGGGACGGTGACATGTTAGAGAATGGGGTGGGTGGTGGGGCTCTCCCTTTGCCCACGAGTGTGCGCACCTCCTGGCTGTCTGTAGGACGAGGATGGGGTACAGATACGGTGGTTCTTGCGGAGCTCGCTTTGGCCATGGCTGCGAGCACAGTTGATTTGCCTGCGGGACCTGGAGGGGGTCGAGATAGGGTGGGTGGTGCGTCTCTCTCCTTGCCCACAAGGGTGGGCACCTCCTGGCTGTCTGTAGGACGAGGATGGGGTACAGATAGAGTGGGTCTTGCGGAGCTCCCTTTGGCCATGGCTGCGAGCACCTTTGATCTGCCTGTGGGACCTGGATGGGGTCGAGATAGGGTGGGAGGTGCGGCTGTGTACTTGCCCACAAGGGTGGGCACCTCCTGGCTGTCTGTAGGACGAGGATGGGGTACAGATACGGTGGTTCTTGCGGAGCTCCCTTTCTCCATGGCTGCGAGCAGCTAGGATCTGCCTGCGGGACCTGGATGGGGTCGAGATAGGGTGGCTGCTGCGGCTGTCTCCTTGCCCACAGGGGTGCGCTCCTCCTGGCTGTCTGTAGGATGAGGATGGGTACAGATACGGTGGGTTTTCCAGAGCCTTTAAGTCTTTGCTAGCCCGTCTTGTCGTCTGCCAGTCTGGTCTGGTGCAGCCCCTTTTCTAGCGTTCCGCAGCCAGCCGTGTGTCCAACCCCTTTCTGACGTGGACCACCAGGCGTAGTCTGCTGGCTGTGACATGGTCATGGCTGTTGCCAGGATGTCTGTTTTGGGAGCAGCCCTCAGCCCCCCAGGGCACAATTTTGTGTCGTTCCTTTTGCCCGTGCCTTTTGGAAGCTCCCTGCGAGGCCCGGATGGGTACTGGCCAGGGCTGTCTTACCTGTCCTGTAGCGTGTTGAGAGCTCTCCGTGCAAGTGACGAGGTGGGCGAGGACAGGAGCCGTGGCCTCGTTGCGTCCCTTTGCAGGAGTCTGGTTGTAATTGTCAGGAGAAGCAGCCAAAGAGAAGCCACCGTCCATTGCTGTGGGGAGCCCCAGCCTCCTTGCCTTCCCCCTGGGTGCCTGGTCCTCTCAGGTCTCACTCCCCTGCCCCCTCGTCTGGCAGTCTGGCTTGGCGCAGCCCTTTTTATCCCTTTGTGGGGCTAGTGGTGTCAGCAGCGCCTTTGTGACATGGAGCACCAGGAGCAGTCTGCTGGCTGTGATGTGGTGGCCGTGACATCAGCAGGGTGGGCTGGTGCCTGGAGTTGGTGCTGCATCCGTGTGATCCCGCTTTTCCAGCAGTCCAGTGAGAAAGCGCAGTTCAATAAACGATGCAATGCACTAGAAGAGAAGAAGTGGTAGTGCTGGGGATGGAAAGGAGGAGGCTGTAGGATGAGGGTACAGAGCAGCAGCTCGGCAAAGGTTAAAAGAGAACGAAAAGCAGCAGGTGGTAGCCACGGCCCTGTTTTGAAGCTTTGGGTGGTACTTGCTGCTGAGAGTGGTGGGTTTGAGGGCTTTTCTGGAAGAAAGACGCTTGTTGAGTTTTCGGAAGGTGGTCTTTCACACCTTTGGCATTGAAGACGTGGCCCAGTGTGGAAGCGTGCGTCCACGAGTGGCTGGCAATGCTGAGGGTGTCTCTGCGTGGAGCGTGGGAATTGCGCCTGTCTTGCTGTGAAAGGCTCCAAAGCTGAGAATGTCCGTGGCTGCGTGTTCCCTCCAGTTGCTTGTGGGACGGTGACATGTTAGAGAATGGGGTGGGTGGTGGGGCTCTCCCTTTGCCCACGAGCGTGCGCACCTCCTGGCTGTCTGTAGGACGAGGATGGGGTACAGATACGGTGGGTCTTGCGGAGCTCCCTTTGGCCATGGCTGCGAGCACCTTTGATCTGCCTGTGGGACCTGGATGGGGTCGAGATAGGGTGGGTGGTGCGGCTCTCTCCTTGCCCACAGGGCTGTGCACATCCTGGCTGTCGGTATGACGAGGATGGGGTACAGATAACGGTGGTTCTTGCGGAGCTCCCTTTGTCCATGGCTGCGAGCACCTTTGATCTGCCTGTGGGACCTGGATTTGGTCGAGATAGGGTGGGAGGTGCGGCTGTGTCCTTGCCCACAAGGGTGGGCACCTCCTGGCTGTCTGTAGGACGAGGATGGGGTACAGATACGGTGGTTCTTGCGGAGCTCCCTTTCTCCATGGCTGCGAGCAGCTAGGATCTGCCTGCGGGACCTGGATGGGGTCGAGATAGGGTGGCTGCTGCGGCTGTCTCCTTGCCCACAGGGGTGGGCTCCTCCTGGCTGTCTGTAGGATGAGGATGGGTACAGATACGGTGGCTTTTTCAGAGCCTGTAAGTCTTTGCTAGCCCGTCTTGTCGTCTGCCAGTCTGGTCTGGTGCAGCCCCTTTTCTAGCGTTCCGCAGCCAGCCGTGTGTCCAACCCCTTTCCCACGTGGACCACCAGGCGTAGTCTGCTGGCTGTGACATGGCCATGGCTGTTGCCAGGATGTCTGTTTCGGGAGCAGCCCTCAGCCCCCCAGGGCACAATTTTGTGTCGTTCCTTTTGCCCGTGCCTTTTGGAAGCTCCCTGCGAGGCCCGGATGGGTAGTGGCCAGGGCTGTCTTATCTGTCCTGTAGCGTGTTGAGAGCTCTCCGTGCAAGTGACGAGGTGGGCGAGGACAGGAGCCGTGGCCTCGTTGCGTCCCTTTGCAGGAGTCTGGTTGTAATTGTCAGGAGAAGCAGCCAAAGAGAAGCCACCGTCCATTGCTGTGGGGAGCCCCAGCCTCCTTGCCTTCCCCCTGGGTGCCTGGTCCTCTCAGGTCTCACTCCCCTGCCCCCTCGTCTGGCAGTCTGGCTTGGCGCAGCCCTTTTTATCCCTTTGTGGGGCTAGTGGTGTCAGCAGCGCCTTTGTGACATGGAGCACCAGGAGCAGTCTGCTGGCTGTGATGTGGTGGCCGTGACATCAGCAGGGTGGGCTGGTGCCTGGAGTTGGTGCTGCATCCGTGTGATCCCGCTTTTCCAGCAGTCCAGTGAGAAAGCGCAGTTCAATAAACGATGCAATGCACTAGAAGAGAAGAAGTGGTAGTGCTGGGGATGGAAAGGAGGAGGCTGTAGGATGAGGGTACAGAGCAGCAGCTCGGCAAAGGTTAAAAGAGAACGAAAAGCAGCAGGTGGTAGCCACGGCCCTGTTTTGAAGCTTTGGGTGGTACTTGCTGCTGAGAGTGGTGGGTTTGAGGGCTTTTCTGGAAGAAAGACGCTTGTTGAGTTTTCGGAAGGTGGTCTTTCACACCTTTGGCATTGAAGACGTGGCCCAGTGTGGAAGCGTGCGTCCACGAGTGGCTGGCAATGCTGAGGGTGTCTCTGCGTGGAGCGTGGGAATTGCGCCTGTCTTGCTGTGAAAGGCTCCAAAGCTGAGAATGTCCGTGGCTGCGTGTTCCCTCCAGTTGCTTGTGGGACGGTGACATGTTAGAGAATGGGGTGGGTGGTGGGGCTCTCCCTTTGCCCACGAGCGTGCGCACCTCCTGGCTGTCTGTAGGACGAGGATGGGGTACAGATACGGTGGGTCTTGCGGAGCTCCCTTTGGCCATGGCTGCGAGCACCTTTGATCTGCCTGTGGGACCTGGATGGGGTCGAGATAGGGTGGGTGGTGCGGCTCTCTCCTTGCCCACAGGGCTGTGCACATCCTGGCTGTCGGTATGACGAGGATGGGGTACAGATAACGGTGGTTCTTGCGGAGCTCCCTTTGTCCATGGCTGCGAGCACCTTTGATCTGCCTGTGGGACCTGGATTTGGTCGAGATAGGGTGGGAGGTGCGGCTGTGTCCTTGCCCACAAGGGTGGGCACCTCCTGGCTGTCTGTAGGACGAGGATGGGGTACAGATACGGTGGTTCTTGCGGAGCTCCCTTTCTCCATGGCTGCGAGCAGCTAGGATCTGCCTGCGGGACCTGGATGGGGTCGAGATAGGGTGGCTGCTGCGGCTGTCTCCTTGCCCACAGGGGTGGGCTCCTCCTGGCTGTCTGTAGGATGAGGATGGGTACAGATACGGTGGCTTTTCCAGAGCCTGTAAGTCTTTGCTAGCCCGTCTTGTCGTCTGCCAGTCTGGTCTGGTGCAGCCCCTTTTCTAGCGTTCCGCAGCCAGCCGTGTGTCCAACCCCTTTCCCACGTGGACCACCAGGCGTAGTCTGCTGGCTGTGACATGGCCATGGCTGTTGCCAGGATGTCTGTTTCGGGAGCAGCCCTCAGCCCCCCAGGGCACAATTTTGTGTCGTTCCTTTTGCCCGTGCCTTTTGGAAGCTCCCCGCGAGGCCCGGATGGGTAGTGGCCAGGGCTGTCTTACCTGTCCTGTAGCGTGTTGAGAGCTCTCCGTGCAAGTGACGAGGTGGGCGAGGACAGGAGCCGTGGCCTCGTTGCGTCCCTTTGCAGGAGTCTGGCTGTAATTGTCAGGAGAAGCAGCCAAAGAGAAGCCACCGTCCATTGCTGTGGGGAGCCCCAGCCTCCTTGCCTTCCCCCTGGGTGCCTGGTCCTCTCAGGTCTCACTCCCCTGCCCCCTCGTCTGGCAGTCTGGCTTGGCGCAGCCCTTTTTATCCCTTTGTGGGGCTAGTGGTGTCAGCAGCGCCTTTGTGACATGGAGCACCAGGAGCAGTCTGCTGGCTGTGATGTGGTGGCCGTGACATCAGCAGGGTGGGCTGGTGCCTGGAGTTGGTGCTGCATCCGTGTGATCCCGCTTTTCCAGCAGTCCAGTGAGAAAGCGCAGTTCAATAAACGATGCAATGCACTAGAAGAGAAGAAGTGGTAGTGCTGGGGATGGAAAGGAGGAGGCTGTAGGATGAGGGTACAGAGCAGCAGCTCGGCAAAGGTTAAAAGAGAACTAAAAGAGAACAGCAGGTGGTAGCCACGGCCCTGTTTTGAAGCTTTGGGTGGTACTTGCTGCTGAGAGTGGTGGGTTTGAGGGCTTTTCTGGAAGAAAGACGCTTGTTGAGTTTTCGGAAGGTGGTCTTTCACACCTTTGGCATTGAAGACGTGGCCCAGTGTGGAAGCGTGCGTCCACGAGTGGCTGGCAATGCTGAGGGTGTCTCTGCGTGGAGCGTGGGAATTGCGCCTGTCTTGCTGTGAAAGGCTGCAAAGCTGAGAATGTCCGTGGCTGCGTGTTCCCTCCAGTTGCTTGTGGGACGGTGACATGTTAGAGAATGGGGTGGGTGGTGGGGCTCTCCCTTTGCCCACGAGTGTGCGCACCTCCTGGCTGTCTGTAGGACGAGGATGGGGTACAGATACGGTGGTTCTTGCGGAGCTCGCTTTGGCCATGGCTGCGAGCACAGTTGATTTGCCTGCGGGACCTGGAGGGGGTCGAGATAGGGTGGGTGGTGCGTCTCTCTCCTTGCCCACAAGGGTGGGCACCTCCTGGCTGTCTGTAGGACGAGGATGGGGTACAGATAGAGTGGGTCTTGCGGAGCTCCCTTTGGCCATGGCTGCGAGCACCTTTGATCTGCCTGTGGGACCTGGATGGGGTCGAGATAGGGTGGGAGGTGCGGCTGTGTACTTGCCCACAAGGGTGGGCACCTCCTGGCTGTCTGTAGGACGAGGATGGGGTACAGATACGGTGGTTCTTGCGGAGCTCCCTTTCTCCATGGCTGCGAGCAGCTAGGATCTGCCTGCGGGACCTGGATGGGGTCGAGATAGGGTGGCTGCTGCGGCTGTCTCCTTGCCCACAGGGGTGCGCTCCTCCTGGCTGTCTGTAGGATGAGGATGGGTACAGATACGGTGGGTTTTCCAGAGCCTTTAAGTCTTTGCTAGCCCGTCTTGTCGTCTGCCAGTCTGGTCTGGTGCAGCCCCTTTTCTAGCGTTCCGCAGCCAGCCGTGTGTCCAACCCCTTTCTGACGTGGACCACCAGGCGTAGTCTGCTGGCTGTGACATGGTCATGGCTGTTGCCAGGATGTCTGTTTTGGGAGCAGCCCTCAGCCCCCCAGGGCACAATTTTGTGTCGTTCCTTTTGCCCGTGCCTTTTGGAAGCTCCCTGCGAGGCCCGGATGGGTACTGGCCAGGGCTGTCTTACCTGTCCTGTAGCGTGTTGAGAGCTCTCCGTGCAAGTGACGAGGTGGGCGAGGACAGGAGCCGTGGCCTCGTTGCGTCCCTTTGCAGGAGTCTGGTTGTAATTGTCAGGAGAAGCAGCCAAAGAGAAGCCACCGTCCATTGCTGTGGGGAGCCCCAGCCTCCTTGCCTTCCCCCTGGGTGCCTGGTCCTCTCAGGTCTCACTCCCCTGCCCCCTCGTCTGGCAGTCTGGCTTGGCGCAGCCCTTTTTATCCCTTTGTGGGGCTAGTGGTGTCAGCAGCGCCTTTGTGACATGGAGCACCAGGAGCAGTCTGCTGGCTGTGATGTGGTGGCCGTGACATCAGCAGGGTGGGCTGGTGCCTGGAGTTGGTGCTGCATCCGTGTGATCCCGCTTTTCCAGCAGTCCAGTGAGAAAGCGCAGTTCAATAAACGATGCAATGCACTAGAAGAGAAGAAGTGGTAGTGCTGGGGATGGAAAGGAGGAGGCTGTAGGATGAGGGTACAGAGCAGCAGCTCGGCAAAGGTTAAAAGAGAACGAAAAGCAGCAGGTGGTAGCCACGGCCCTGTTTTGAAGCTTTGGGTGGTACTTGCTGCTGAGAGTGGTGGGTTTGAGGGCTTTTCTGGAAGAAAGACGCTTGTTGAGTTTTCGGAAGGTGGTCTTTCACACCTTTGGCATTGAAGACGTGGCCCAGTGTGGAAGCGTGCGTCCACGAGTGGCTGGCAATGCTGAGGGTGTCTCTGCGTGGAGCGTGGGAATTGCGCCTGTCTTGCTGTGAAAGGCTCCAAAGCTGAGAATGTCCGTGGCTGCGTGTTCCCTCCAGTTGCTTGTGGGACGGTGACATGTTAGAGAATGGGGTGGGTGGTGGGGCTCTCCCTTTGCCCACGAGCGTGCGCACCTCCTGGCTGTCTGTAGGACGAGGATGGGGTACAGATACGGTGGGTCTTGCGGAGCTCCCTTTGGCCATGGCTGCGAGCACCTTTGATCTGCCTGTGGGACCTGGATGGGGTCGAGATAGGGTGGGTGGTGCGGCTCTCTCCTTGCCCACAGGGCTGTGCACATCCTGGCTGTCGGTATGACGAGGATGGGGTACAGATAACGGTGGTTCTTGCGGAGCTCCCTTTGTCCATGGCTGCGAGCACCTTTGATCTGCCTGTGGGACCTGGATTTGGTCGAGATAGGGTGGGAGGTGCGGCTGTGTCCTTGCCCACAAGGGTGGGCACCTCCTGGCTGTCTGTAGGACGAGGATGGGGTACAGATACGGTGGTTCTTGCGGAGCTCCCTTTCTCCATGGCTGCGAGCAGCTAGGATCTGCCTGCGGGACCTGGATGGGGTCGAGATAGGGTGGCTGCTGCGGCTGTCTCCTTGCCCACAGGGGTGGGCTCCTCCTGGCTGTCTGTAGGATGAGGATGGGTACAGATACGGTGGCTTTTTCAGAGCCTGTAAGTCTTTGCTAGCCCGTCTTGTCGTCTGCCAGTCTGGTCTGGTGCAGCCCCTTTTCTAGCGTTCCGCAGCCAGCCGTGTGTCCAACCCCTTTCCCACGTGGACCACCAGGCGTAGTCTGCTGGCTGTGACATGGCCATGGCTGTTGCCAGGATGTCTGTTTCGGGAGCAGCCCTCAGCCCCCCAGGGCACAATTTTGTGTCGTTCCTTTTGCCCGTGCCTTTTGGAAGCTCCCTGCGAGGCCCGGATGGGTAGTGGCCAGGGCTGTCTTATCTGTCCTGTAGCGTGTTGAGAGCTCTCCGTGCAAGTGACGAGGTGGGCGAGGACAGGAGCCGTGGCCTCGTTGCGTCCCTTTGCAGGAGTCTGGTTGTAATTGTCAGGAGAAGCAGCCAAAGAGAAGCCACCGTCCATTGCTGTGGGGAGCCCCAGCCTCCTTGCCTTCCCCCTGGGTGCCTGGTCCTCTCAGGTCTCACTCCCCTGCCCCCTCGTCTGGCAGTCTGGCTTGGCGCAGCCCTTTTTATCCCTTTGTGGGGCTAGTGGTGTCAGCAGCGCCTTTGTGACATGGAGCACCAGGAGCAGTCTGCTGGCTGTGATGTGGTGGCCGTGACATCAGCAGGGTGGGCTGGTGCCTGGAGTTGGTGCTGCATCCGTGTGATCCCGCTTTTCCAGCAGTCCAGTGAGAAAGCGCAGTTCAATAAACGATGCAATGCACTAGAAGAGAAGAAGTGGTAGTGCTGGGGATGGAAAGGAGGAGGCTGTAGGATGAGGGTACAGAGCAGCAGCTCGGCAAAGGTTAAAAGAGAACGAAAAGCAGCAGGTGGTAGCCACGGCCCTGTTTTGAAGCTTTGGGTGGTACTTGCTGCTGAGAGTGGTGGGTTTGAGGGCTTTTCTGGAAGAAAGACGCTTGTTGAGTTTTCGGAAGGTGGTCTTTCACACCTTTGGCATTGAAGACGTGGCCCAGTGTGGAAGCGTGCGTCCACGAGTGGCTGGCAATGCTGAGGGTGTCTCTGCGTGGAGCGTGGGAATTGCGCCTGTCTTGCTGTGAAAGGCTCCAAAGCTGAGAATGTCCGTGGCTGCGTGTTCCCTCCAGTTGCTTGTGGGACGGTGACATGTTAGAGAATGGGGTGGGTGGTGGGGCTCTCCCTTTGCCCACGAGCGTGCGCACCTCCTGGCTGTCTGTAGGACGAGGATGGGGTACAGATACGGTGGGTCTTGCGGAGCTCCCTTTGGCCATGGCTGCGAGCACCTTTGATCTGCCTGTGGGACCTGGATGGGGTCGAGATAGGGTGGGTGGTGCGGCTCTCTCCTTGCCCACAGGGCTGGGCACATCCTGGCTGTCGGTATGACGAGGATGGGGTACAGATAACGGTGGTTCTTGCGGAGCTCCCTTTGTCCATGGCTGCGAGCACCTTTGATCTGCCTGTGGGACCTGGATTTGGTCGAGATAGGGTGGGAGGTGCGGCTGTGTCCTTGCCCACAAGGGTGGGCACCTCCTGGCTGTCTGTAGGACGAGGATGGGGTACAGATACGGTGGTTCTTGCGGAGCTCCCTTTCTCCATGGCTGCGAGCAGCTAGGATCTGCCTGCGGGACCTGGATGGGGTCGAGATAGGGTGGCTGCTGCGGCTGTCTCCTTGCCCACAGGGGTGGGCTCCTCCTGGCTGTCTGTAGGATGAGGATGGGTACAGATACGGTGGCTTTTCCAGAGCCTGTAAGTCTTTGCTAGCCCGTCTTGTCGTCTGCCAGTCTGGTCTGGTGCAGCCCCTTTTCTAGCGTTCCGCAGCCAGCCGTGTGTCCAACCCCTTTCCCACGTGGACCACCAGGCGTAGTCTGCTGGCTGTGACATGGCCATGGCTGTTGCCAGGATGTCTGTTTCGGGAGCAGCCCTCAGCCCCCCAGGGCACAATTTTGTGTCGTTCCTTTTGCCCGTGCCTTTTGGAAGCTCCCCGCGAGGCCCGGATGGGTAGTGGCCAGGGCTGTCTTACCTGTCCTGTAGCGTGTTGAGAGCTCTCCGTGCAAGTGACGAGGTGGGCGAGGACAGGAGCCGTGGCCTCGTTGCGTCCCTTTGCAGGAGTCTGGCTGTAATTGTCAGGAGAAGCAGCCAAAGAGAAGCCACCGTCCATTGCTGTGGGGAGCCCCAGCCTCCTTGCCTTCCCCCTGGGTGCCTGGTCCTCTCAGGTCTCACTCCCCTGCCCCCTCGTCTGGCAGTCTGGCTTGGCGCAGCCCTTTTTATCCCTTTGTGGGGCTAGTGGTGTCAGCAGCGCCTTTGTGACATGGAGCACCAGGAGCAGTCTGCTGGCTGTGATGTGGTGGCCGTGACATCAGCAGGGTGGGCTGGTGCCTGGAGTTGGTGCTGCATCCGTGTGATCCCGCTTTTCCAGCAGTCCAGTGAGAAAGCGCAGTTCAATAAACGATGCAATGCACTAGAAGAGAAGAAGTGGTAGTGCTGGGGATGGAAAGGAGGAGGCTGTAGGATGAGGGTACAGAGCAGCAGCTCGGCAAAGGTTAAAAGAGAACTAAAAGAGAACAGCAGGTGGTAGCCACGGCCCTGTTTTGAAGCTTTGGGTGGTACTTGCTGCTGAGAGTGGTGGGTTTGAGGGCTTTTCTGGAAGAAAGACGCTTGTTGAGTTTTCGGAAGGTGGTCTTTCACACCTTTGGCATTGAAGACGTGGCCCAGTGTGGAAGCGTGCGTCCACGAGTGGCTGGCAATGCTGAGGGTGTCTCTGCGTGGAGCGTGGGAATTGCGCCTGTCTTGCTGTGAAAGGCTCCAAAGCTGAGAATGTCCGTGGCTGCGTGTTCCCTCCAGTTGCTTGTGGGACGGTGACATGTTAGAGAATGGGGTGGGTGGTGGGGCTCTCCCTTTGCCCACGAGTGTGCGCACCTCCTGGCTGTCTGTAGGACGAGGATGGGGTACAGATACGGTGGTTCTTGCGGAGCTCGCTTTGGCCATGGCTGCGAGCACCGTTGATTTGCCTGCGGGACCTGGAGGGGGTCGAGATAGGGTGGGTGGTGCGGCTCTCTCCTTGCCCACAAGGGTGGGCACCTCCTGGCTGTCTGTAGGACGCGGATGGGGTACAGATAGAGTGGGTCTTGCGGAGCTCCCTTTGGCCATGGCTGCGAGCACCTTTGATCTGCCTGTGGGACCTGGATGGGGTCGAGATAGGGTGGGTGGTGCGGCTCTCTCCTTGCCCACAGGGCTGTGCACATACTGGCTGTCGGTAGGACGAGGATGGGGTACAGATACGGTGGTTCTTGCAGAGCTCCCTTTCTCCATGGCTGCGAGCACCTAGGATCTGCCTGCGGGACCTGGATGGGGTCGAGATAGGGTGGCTGCTGCGGCTGTCTCCTTGCCCACAGGGGTGGGCTCCTCCTGGCTGTCCGTAGGATGAGGATGGGTACAGATACGGTGGCTTTTCGAGAGCCTGTAAGTCTTTGCTAGCCCGTCTTGTCGTCTGCCAGTCTGGTCTGGTGCAGCCCCTTCTCTAGCGTTCCGCAGCCAGCCGTGTGTCCAACCCCTTTCCCACGTGGACCACCAGGCGTAGTCTGCTGGCTGTGACATGGCCATGGCTGTTGCCAGGATGTCTGTTTCGGGAGCAGCCCTCAGCCCCCCAGGGCACAATTTTGTGTCGTTCCTTTGCCCGTGCCTTTTGGAAGCTCCCTGCGAGGCCCGGATGGGTAGTGGCCAGGGCTGTCTTACCTGTCCTGTAGCGTGTTGAGAGCTCTCCGTGCAAGTGACGAGGTGGGCGAGGACAGGAGCCGTGGCCTCGTTGCGTCCCTTTGCAGGAGTCTGGCTGTAATTGTCAGGAGAAGCAGCCAAAGAGAAGCCACCGTCCATTGCTGTGGGGAGCCCCAGCCTCCTTGCCTTCCCCCTGGGTGCCTGGTCCTCTCAGGTCTCACTCCCCTGCCCCCTCGTCTGGCAGTCTGGCTTGGCGCAGCCCTTCTTATCGCTTTGTGGGGCTAGTGGTGTCAGCAGCGCCTTTGTGACATGGAGCACCAGGAGCAGTCTGCTGGCTGTGATGTGGTGGCCGTGACATCAGCAGGGTGGGCTGGTGCCTGGAGTTGGTGCTGCATCCGTGTGATCCCGCTTTTCCAGCAGTCCAGTGAGAAAGCGCAGTTCAATAAACGATGCAATGCACTAGAAGAGAAGAAGTGGTAGTGCTGGGGATGGAAAGGAGGAGGCTGTAGGATGAGGGTACAGAGCAGCAGCTCGGCAAAGGTTAAAAGAGAACTAAAAGAGAACAGCAGGTGGTAGCCACGGCCCTGTTTTGAAGCTTTGGGTGGTACTTGCTGCTGAGAGTGGTGGGTTTGAGGGCTTTTCTGGAAGAAAGACGCTTGTTGAGTTTTCGGAAGGTGGTCTTTCACACCTTTGGCATTGAAGACGTGGCCCAGTGTGGAAGCGTGCGTCCACGAGTGGCTGGCAATGCTGAGGGTGTCTCTGCGTGGAGCGTGGGAATTGCGCCTGTCTTGCTGTGAAAGGCTGCAAAGCTGAGAATGTCCGTGGCTGCGTGTTCCCTCCAGTTGCTTGTGGGACGGTGACATGTTACAGAATGGGGTGGGTGGTGGGGCTCTCCCTTTGCCCACGAGTGTGCGCACCTCCTGGCTGTCTGTAGGACGAGGATGGGGTACAGATACGGTGGTTCTTGCGGAGCTCGCTTTGGCCATGGCTGCGAGCACAGTTGATTTGCCTGCGGGACCTGGAGGGGGTCGAGATAGGGTGGGTGGTGCGGCTCTCTCCTTGCCCACAAGGGTGGGCACCTTCTGGCTGTCTGTAGGACGAGGATGGGGTACAGATAGAGTGGGTCTTGCGGAGCTCCCTTTGGCCATGGCTGCGAGCACCTTTGATCTGCCTGTGGGACCTGGATGGGGTCGAGATAGGGTGGGAGGTGCGGCTGTGTCCTTGCCCACAAAGGTGGGCACCTCCTGGCTGTCTGTAGGACGAGGATGGGGTACAGATACGGTGGTTCTTGCGGAGCTCCCTTTCTCCATGGCTGCGAGCAGCTAGGATCTGCCTGCGGGACCTGGATGGGGTCGAGATAGGGTGGCTGCTGCGGCTGTCTCCTTGCCCACAGGGGTGCGCTCCTCCTGGCTGTCTGTAGGATGAGGATGGGTACAGATACGGTGGGTTTTCCAGAGCCTTTAAGTCTTTGCTAGCCCGTCTTGTCGTCTGCCAGTCTGGTCTGGTGCAGCCCCTTTTCTAGCGTTCCGCAGCCATCCGTGTGTCCAACCCCTTTCTGACGTGGACCACCAGGCGTAGTCTGCTGGCTGTGACATGGCCATGGCTGTTGCCAGGATGTCTGTTTCGGGAGCAGCCCTCAGCCCCCCAGGGCACAATTTTGTGTCGTTCCTTTGCCCGTGCCTTTTGGAAGCTCCCTGCGAGGCCCGGATGGGTAGTGGCCAGGGCTGTCTTACCTGTCCTGTAGCGTGTTGAGAGCTCTCCGTGCAAGTGACGAGGTGGGCGAGGACAGGAGCCGTGGCCTCGTTGCGTCCCTTTGCAGGAGTCTGGCTGTAATTGTCAGGAGAAGCAGCCAAAGAGAAGCCACCGTCCATTGCTGTGGGGAGCCCCAGCCTCCTTGCCTTCCCCCTGGGTGCCTGGTCCTCTCAGGTCTCACTCCCCTGCCCCCTCGTCTGGCAGTCTGGCTTGGCGCAGCCCTTTTTGTCCCTTTGTGGGGCTAGTGGTGTCAGCAGCGCCTTTGTGACATGGAGCACCAGGAGCAGTCTGCTGGCTGTGATGTGGTGGCCGTGACATCAGCAGGGTGGGCTGGTGCCTGGAGTTGGTGCTGCATCCGTGTGATCCCGCTTTTCCAGCAGTCCAGTGAGAAAGCGCAGTTCAATAAACGATGCAATGCACTAGATGAGAAGAAGTGGTAGTGCTGGGGATGGAAAGGAGGAGGCTGTAGGATGAGGGTACAGAGCAGCAGCTCGGCAAAGGTTAAAAGAGAACTAAAAGAGAACAGCAGGTGGTAGCCACGGCCCTGTTTTGAAGCTTTGGGTGGTACTTGCTGCTGAGAGTGGTGGGTTTGAGGGCTTTTCTGGAAGAAAGACGCTTGTTGAGTTTTCGGAAGGTGGTCTTTCACACCTTTGGCATTGAAGACGTGGCCCAGTGTGGAAGCGTGCGTCCACGAGTGGCTGGCAATGCTGAGGGTGTCTCTGCGTGGAGCGTGGGAATTGCGCCTGTCTTGCTGTGAAAGGCTGCAAAGCTGAGAATGTCCGTGGCTGCGTGTTCCCTCCAGTTGCTTGTGGGACGGTGACATGTTAGAGAATGGGGTGGGTGGTGGGGCTCTCCCTTTGCCCACGAGTGTGCGCACCTCCTGGCTGTCTGTAGGACGAGGATGGGGTACAGATACGGTGGTTCTTGCGGAGCTCCCTTTGTCCATGGCTGCGAGCACCTTTGATCTGCCTGTGGGACCTGGGTGGGGTCGAGATAGGGTGGGAGGTGCGGCTGTGTCCTTGCCCACAAGGCTGGGCACCTCCTGGCTGTCTGTAGGACGAGGATGGGGTACAGATACGGTGGGTCTTGCTGAGCTCCCTTTCTCCATGACTGCGAGCACCTAGGATCTGCCTGCGGGACCTGGATGGGGTCGAGATAGGGTGGCTGCTGCGGCTGTCTCCTTGCCCACAGGGGTGGGCTCCTCCTGGCTGTCTGTAGGATGAGGATGGGTACAGATACGGTGGCTTTTTCAGAGCCTGTAAGTCTTTGCTAGCCCGTCTTGTCGTCTGCCAGTCTGGTCTGGTGCAGCCTCTTTTCTAGCGTTCCGCAGCCAGCCGTGTGTCCAACCCCTTTCTGACGTGGACCACCAGGCGTAGTCTGCTGGCTGTGACATGGCCATGGCTGTTGCCAGGATGTCTGTTTCGGGAGCAGCCCTCAGCCCCCCAGGGCACAATTTTGTGTCGTTCCTTTGCCCGTGCCTTTTGGAAGCTCCCTGCGAGGCCCGGATGGGCAGTGGCCAGGGCTGTCTTAGCTGTCCTGTAGCGTGTTGAGAGCTCTCCGTGCAAGTGACGAGGTGGGCGAGGACAGGAGCCGTGGCCTCGTTGCGTCCCTTTGCAGGAGTCTGGCTGTAATTGTCAGGAGAAGCAGCCAAAGAGAAGCCACCGTCCATTGCTGTGGGGAGCCCCAGCCTCCTTGCCTTCCCCCTGGGTGCCTGGTCCTCTCAGGTCTCACTCCCCTGCCCCCTCGTCTGGCAGTCTGGCTTGGCGCAGCCCTTTTTATCCCTTTGTGGGGCTAGTGGTGTCAGCAGCGCCTTTGTGACATGGAGCACCAGGAGCAGTCTGCTGGCTGTGATGTGGTGGCCGTGACATCAGCAGGGTGGGCTGGTGCCTGGAGTTGGTGCTGCATCCGTGTGATCCCGCTTTTCCAGCAGTCCAGTGAGAAAGCGCAGTTCAATAAACGATGCAATGCACTAGAAGAGAAGAAGTGGTAGTGCTGGGGATGGAAAGGAGGAGGCTGTAGGATGAGGGTACAGAGCAGCAGCTCGGCAAAGGTTAAAAGAGAACTAAAAGAGAACAGCAGGTGGTAGCCACGGCCCTGTTTTGAAGCTTTGGGTGGTACTTGCTGCTGAGAGTGGTGGGTTTGAGGGCTTTTCTGGAAGAAAGACGCTTGTTGAGTTTTCGGAAGGTGGTCTTTCACACCTTTGGCATTGAAGACGTGGCCCAGTGTGGAAGCGTGCGTCCACGAGTGGCTGGCAATGCTGAGGGTGTCTCTGCGTGGAGCGTGGGAATTGCGCCTGTCTTGCTGTGAAAGGCTGCAAAGCTGAGAATGTCCGTGGCTGCGTGTTCCCTCCAGTTGCTTGTGGGACGGTGACATGTTAGAGAATGGGGTGGGTGGTGGGGCTCTCCCTTTGCCCACGAGCGTGCGCACCTCCTGGCTGTCTGTAGGACGAGGATGGGGTACAGATACGGTGGTTCTTGCGGAGCTCGCTTTGGCCATGGCTGCGAGCACCGTTGATTTGCCTGCGGGACCTGGAGGGGGTCGAGATAGGGTGGGTGGTGCGGCTCTCTCCTTGCCCACAAGGGTGGGCACCTCCTGGCTGTCTGTAGGACGCGGATGGGGTACAGATAGAGTGGGTCTTGCGGAGCTCCCTTTGGCCATGGCTGCGAGCACCTTTGATCTGCCTGTGGGACCTGGATGGGGTCGAGATAGGGTGGGTGGTGCGGCTGTGTCCTTGCCCACAGGGCTGTGCACATCCTGGCTGTCGGTACGACGAGGATGGGGTACAGATAACGGTGGTTCTTGCGGAGCTCCCTTTGTCCATGGCTGCGAGCACCTTTGATCTGCCTGTGGGACCTGGATTTGGTCGAGATAGGGTGGGAGGTGCGGCTGTGTCCTTGCCCACAAGGGTGGGCACCTCCTGGCTGTCTGTAGGACGAGGATGGGGTACAGATACGGTGGTTCTTGCGGAGCTCCCTTTCTCCATGGCTGCGAGCAGCTAGGATCTGCCTGCGGGACCTGGATGGGGTCGAGATAGGGTGGCTGCTGCGGCTGTCTCCTTGCCCACAGGGGTGGGCTCCTCCTGGCTGTCTGTAGGATGAGGATGGGTACAGATACGGTGGGTTTTCCAGAGCCTGTAAGTCTTTGCTAGCCCGTCTTGTCGTCTGCCAGTCTGGTCTGGTGCAGCCCCTTTTCTAGCGTTCCGCAGCCAGCCGTGTGTCCAACCCCTTTCCGACGTGGACCACGAGGCGTAGTCTGCTGGCTGTGACATGGCCATGGCTGTTGCCAGGATGTCTGATTTGGGAGCAGCCCTCAGCCCCCCAGGGCACAATTTTGTGTCGTTCCTTTTGCCCGTGCCTTTTGGAAGCTCCCCGCGAGGCCCGGATGGGTAGTGGCCAGGGCTGTCTTAGCTGTCCTGTAGCGTGTTGAGAGCTCTCCGTGCAAGTGACGAGGTGGGCGAGGACAGGAGCCGTGGCCTCGTTGCGTCCCTTTGCAGGAGTCTGGCTGTAATTGTCAGGAGAAGCAGCCAAAGAGAAGCCACCGTCCATTGCTGTGGGGAGCCCCAGCCTCCTTGCCTTCCCCCTGGGTGCCTGGTCCTCTCAGGTCTCACTCCCCTGCCCCCTCGTCTGGCAGTCTGGCTTGGCGCAGCCCTTTTTATCCCTTTGTGGGGCTAGTGGTGTCAGCAGCGCCTTTGTGACATGGAGCACCAGGAGCAGTCTGCTGGCTGTGATGTGGTGGCCGTGACATCAGCAGGGTGGGCTGGTGCCTGGAGTTGGTGCTGCATCCGTGTGATCCCGCTTTTCCAGCAGTCCAGTGAGAAAGCGCAGTTCAATAAACGATGCAATGCACTAGAAGAGAAGAAGTGGTAGTGCTGGGGATGGAAAGGAGGAGGCTGTAGGATGAGGGTACAGAGCAGCAGCTCGGCAAAAGTTAAAAGAGAACTAAAAGCAGCAGGTGGTGGCCACGGCCCTGTTTTGAAGCTTTGGGTGGTACTTGCTGCTGAGAGTGGTGGGTTTGAGGGCTTTTCTGGAAGAAAGACGCTTGTTGAGTTTTCGGAAGGTGGTCTTTCACACCTTTGGCATTGAAGACGTGGCCCAGTGTGGAAGCGTGCGTCCACGAGTGGCTGGCAATGCTGAGGGTGTCTCTGCGTGGAGCGTGGGAATTGCGCCTGTCTTGCTGTGAAAGGCTCCAAAGCTGAGAATGTCCGTGGCTGCGTGTTCCCTCCAGTTGCTTGTGGGACGGTGACATGTTAGAGAATGGGGTGGGTGGTGGGGCTCTCCCTTTGCCCACGAGCGTGCGCACCTCCTGGCTGTCTGTAGGACGAGGATGGGGTACAGATACGGTGGGTCTTGCGGAGCTCCCTTTGGCCATGGCTGCGAGCACCTTTGATCTGCCTGTGGGACCTGGATGGGGTCGAGATAGGGTGGGTGGTGCGGCTCTCTCCTTGCCCACAGGGCTGTGCACATCCTGGCTGTCGGTACGACGAGGATGGGGTACAGATAACGGTGGTTCTTGCGGAGCTCCCTTTGTCCATGGCTGCGAGCACCTTTGATCTGCCTGTGGGACCTGGATTTGGTCGAGATAGGGTGGGAGGTGCGGCTGTGTCCTTGCCCACAAGGGTGGGCACCTCCTGGCTGTCTGTAGGACGAGGATGGGGTACAGATACGGTGGTTCTTGCGGAGCTCCCTTTCTCCATGGCTGCGAGCACCTAGGATCTGCCTGCGGGACCTGGATGGGGTCGAGATAGGGTGGCTGCTGCGGCTGTCTCCTTGCCCACAGGGGTGGGCTCCTCCTGGCTGTCTGTAGGATGAGGATGGGTACAGATACGGTGGCTTTTTCAGAGCCTGTAAGTCTTTGCTAGCCCGTCTTGTCGTCTGCCAGTCTGGTCTGGTGCAGCCCCTTTTCTAGCGTTCCGCAGCCAGCCGTGTGTCCAACCCCTTTCTGACGTGGACCACCAGGCGTAGTCTGCTGGCTGTGACATGGCCATGGCTGTTGCCAGGATGTCTGTTTCGGGAGCAGCCCTCAGCCCCCCAGGGCACAATTTTGTGTCGTTCCTTTTGCCCGTGCCTTTTGGAAGCTCCCCGCGAGGCCCGGATGGGTAGTGGCCAGGGCTGTCTTAGCTGTCCTGTAGCGTGTTGAGAGCTCTCCGTGCAAGTGACGAGGTGGGCGAGGACAGGAGCCGTGGCCTCGTTGCGTCCCTTTGCAGGAGTCTGGCTGTAATTGTCAGGAGAAGCAGCCAAAGAGAAGCCACCGTCCATTGCTGTGGGGAGCCCCAGCCTCCTTGCCTTCCCCCTGGGTGCCTGGTCCTCTCAGGTCTCACTCCCCTGCCCCCTCGTCTGGCAGTCTGGCTTGGCGCAGCCCTTTTTATCCCTTTGTGGGGCTAGTGGTGTCAGCAGCGCCTTTGTGACATGGAGCACCAGGAGCAGTCTGCTGGCTGTGATGTGGTGGCCGTGACATCAGCAGGGTGGGCTGGTGCCTGGAGTTGGTGCTGCATCCGTGTGATCCCGCTTTTCCAGCAGTCCAGTGAGAAAGCGCAGTTCAATAAACGATGCAATGCACTAGAAGAGAAGAAGTGGTAGTGCTGGGGATGGAAAGGAGGAGGCTGTAGGATGAGGGTACAGAGCAGCAGCTCGGCAAAGGTTAAAAGAGAACTAAAAGAGAACAGCAGGTGGTAGCCACGGCCCTGTTTTGAAGCTTTGGGTGGTACTTGCTGCTGAGAGTGGTGGGTTTGAGGGCTTTTCTGGAAGAAAGACGCTTGTTGAGTTTTCGGAAGGTGGTCTTTCACACCTTTGGCATTGAAGACGTGGCCCAGTGTGGAAGCGTGCGTCCACGAGTGGCTGGCAATGCTGAGGGTGTCTCTGCGTGGAGCGTGGGAATTGCGCCTGTCTTGCTGTGAAAGGCTGCAAAGCTGAGAATGTCCGTGGCTGCGTGTTCCCTCCAGTTGCTTGTGGGACGGTGACATGTTAGAGAATGGGGTGGGTGGTGGGGCTCTCCCTTTGCCCACGAGTGTGCGCACCTCCTGGCTGTCTGTAGGACGAGGATGGGGTACAGATACGGTGGTTCTTGCGGAGCTCGCTTTGGCCATGGCTGCGAGCACCGTTGATTTGCCTGCGGGACCTGGAGGGGGTCGAGATAGGGTGGGTGGTGCGGCTCTCTCCTTGCCCACAAGGGTGGGCACCTCCTGGCTGTCTGTAGGACGCGGATGGGGTACAGATAGAGTGGGTCTTGCGGAGCTCCCTTTGGCCATGGCTGCGAGCACCTTTGATCTGCCTGTGGGACCTGGGTGGGGTCGAGATAGGGTGGGTGGTGCGGCTCTCTCCTTGCCCACAGGGCTGTGCACATCCTGGCTGTCGGTAGGACGAGGATGGGGTACAGATACGGTGGTTCTTGCAGAGCTCCCTTTCTCCATGGCTGCGAGCACCTAGGATCTGCCTGCGGGACCTGGATGGGGTCGAGATAGGGTGGCTGCTGCGGCTGTCTCCTTGCCCACAGGGGTGGGCTCCTCCTGGCTGTCCGTAGGATGAGGATGGGTACAGATACGGTGGCTTTTCGAGAGCCTGTAAGTCTTTGCTAGCCCGTCTTGTCGTCTGCCAGTCTGGTCTGGTGCAGCCCCTTCTCTAGCGTTCCGCAGCCAGCCGTGTGTCCAACCCCTTTCTGACGTGGACCACCAGGCGTAGTCTGCTGGCTGTGACATGGCCATGGCTGTTGCCAGGATGTCTGTTTCGGGAGCAGCCCTCAGCCCCCCAGGGCACAATTTTGTGTCGTTCCTTTGCCCGTGCCTTTTGGAAGCTCCCTGCGAGGCCCGGATGGGTAGTGGCCAGGGCTGTCTTACCTGTCCTGTAGCGTGTTGAGAGCTCTCCGTGCAAGTGACGAGGTGGGCGAGGACAGGAGCCGTGGCCTCGTTGCGTCCCTTTGCAGGAGTCTGGCTGTAATTGTCAGGAGAAGCAGCCAAAGAGAAGCCACCGTCCATTGCTGTGGGGAGCCCCAGCCTCCTTGCCTTCCCCCTGGGTGCCTGGTCCTCTCAGGTCTCACTCCCCTGCCCCCTCGTCTGGCAGTCTGGCTTGGCGCAGCCCTTTTTGTCCCTTTGTGGGGCTAGTGGTGTCAGCAGCGCCTTTGTGACATGGAGCACCAGGAGCAGTCTGCTGGCTGTGATGTGGTGGCCGTGACATCAGCAGGGTGGGCTGGTGCCTGGAGTTGGTGCTGCATCCGTGTGATCCCGCTTTTCCAGCAGTCCAGTGAGAAAGCGCAGTTTAATAAACGATGCAATGCACTAGATGAGAAGAAGTGGTAGTGCTGGGGATGGAAAGGAGGAGGCTGTAGGATGAGGGTACAGAGCAGCAGCTCGGCAAAGGTTAAAAGAGAACTAAAAGAGAACAGCAGGTGGTAGCCACGGCCCTGTTTTGAAGCTTTGGGTGGTACTTGCTGCTGAGAGTGGTGGGTTTGAGGGCTTTTCTGGAAGAAAGACGCTTGTTGAGTTTTCGGAAGGTGGTCTTTCACACCTTTGGCATTGAAGACGTGGCCCAGTGTGGAAGCGTGCGTCCACGAGTGGCTGGCAATGCTGAGGGTGTCTCTGCGTGGAGCGTGGGAATTGCGCCTGTCTTGCTGTGAAAGGCTGCAAAGCTGAGAATGTCCGTGGCTGCGTGTTCCCTCCAGTTGCTTGTGGGACGGTGACATGTTAGAGAATGGGGTGGGTGGTGGGGCTCTCCCTTTGCCCACGAGTGTGCGCACCTCCTGGCTGTCTGTAGGACGAGGATGGGGTACAGATACGGTGGTTCTTGCGGAGCTCGCTTTGGCCATGGCTGCGAGCACCGTTGATTTGCCTGCGGGACCTGGAGGGGGTCGAGATAGGGTGGGTGGTGCGGCTCTCTCCTTGCCCACAAGGGTGGGCACCTCCTGGCTGTCAGTAGGACGAGGATGGGGTACAGATACGGTGGTTCTTGCGGAGCTCCCTTTGTCCATGGCTGCGAGCACCTTTGATCTGCCTGTGGGACCTGGGTGGGGTCGAGATAGGGTGGGAGGTGCGGCTGTGTCCTTGCCCACAAGGCTGGGCACCTCCTGGCTGTCTGTAGGACGAGGATGGGGTACAGATACGGTGGGTCTTGCTGAGCTCCCTTTCTCCATGACTGCGAGCACCTAGGATCTGCCTGCGGGACCTGGATGGGGTCGAGATAGGGTGGCTGCTGCGGCTGTCTCCTTGCCCACAGGGGTGGGCTCCTCCTGGCTGTCTGTAGGATGAGGATGGGTACAGATACGGTGGCTTTTTCAGAGCCTGTAAGTCTTTGCTAGCCCGTCTTGTCGTCTGCCAGTCTGGTCTGGTGCAGCCTCTTTTCTAGCGTTCCGCAGCCAGCCGTGTGTCCAACCCCTTTCTGACGTGGACCACCAGGCGTAGTCTGCTGGCTGTGACATGGCCATGGCTGTTGCCAGGATGTCTGTTTCGGGAGCAGCCCTCAGCCCCCCAGGGCACAATTTTGTGTCGTTCCTTTGCCCGTGCCTTTTGGAAGCTCCCTGCGAGGCCCGGATGGGTAGTGGCCAGGGCTGTCTTAGCTGTCCTGTAGCGTGTTGAGAGCTCTCCGTGCAAGTGACGAGGTGGGCGAGGACAGGAGCCGTGGCCTCGTTGCGTCCCTTTGCAGGAGTCTGGCTGTAATTGTCAGGAGAAGCAGCCAAAGAGAAGCCACCGTCCATTGCTGTGGGGAGCCCCAGCCTCCTTGCCTTCCCCCTGGGTGCCTGGTCCTCTCAGGTCTCACTCCCCTGCCCCCTCGTCTGGCAGTCTGGCTTGGCACAGCCCTTTTTATCCCTTTGTGGGGCTAGTGGTGTCAGCAGCGCCTTTGTGACATGGAGCACCAGGAGCAGTCTGCTGGCTGTGATGTGGTGGCCGTGACATCAGCAGGGTGGGCTGGTGCCTGGAGTTGGTGCTGCATCCGTGTGATCCCGCTTTTCCAGCAGTCCAGTGAGAAAGCGCAGTTCAATAAACGATGCAATGCACTAGAAGAGAAGAAGTGGTAGTGCTGGGGATGGAAAGGAGGAGGCTGTAGGATGAGGGTACAGAGCAGCAGCTCGGCAAAGGTTAAAAGAGAACTAAAAGAGAACAGCAGGTGGTAGCCACGGCCCTGTTTTGAAGCTTTGGGTGGTACTTGCTGCTGAGAGTGGTGGGTTTGAGGGCTTTTCTGGAAGAAAGACGCTTGTTGAGTTTTCGGAAGGTGGTCTTTCACACCTTTGGCATTGAAGACGTGGCCCAGTGTGGAAGCGTGCGTCCACGAGTGGCTGGCAATGCTGAGGGTGTCTCTGCGTGGAGCGTGGGAATTGCGCCTGTCTTGCTGTGAAAGGCTGCAAAGCTGAGAATGTCCGTGGCTGCGTGTTCCCTCCAGTTGCTTGTGGGACGGTGACATGTTAGAGAATGGGGTGGGTGGTGGGGCTCTCCCTTTGCCCACGAGTGTGCGCACCTCCTGGCTGTCTGTAGGACGAGGATGGGGTACAGATACGGTGGTTCTTGCGGAGCTCGCTTTGGCCATGGCTGCGAGCACCGTTGATTTGCCTGCGGGACCTGGAGGGGGTCGAGATAGGGTGGGTGGTGCGGCTCTCTCCTTGCCCACAAGGGTGGGCACCTCCTGGCTGTCTGTAGGACGAGGATGGGGTACAGATACGGTGGTTCTTGCGGAGCTCCCTTTGTCCATGGCTGCGAGCACCTTTGATCTGCCTGTGGGACCTGGGTGGGGTCGAGATAGGGTGGGAGGTGCGGCTCTCTCCTTGCCCACAGGGCTGTGCACATACTGGCTGTCGGTAGGACGAGGATGGGGTACAGATACGGTGGTTCTTGCAGAGCTCCCTTTCTCCATGGCTGCGAGCACCTAGGATCTGCCTGCGGGACCTGGATGGGGTCGAGATAGGGTGGCTGCTGCGGCTGTCTCCTTGCCCACAGGGGTGGGCTCCTCCTGGCTGTCCGTAGGATGAGGATGGGTACAGATACGGTGGCTTTTCGAGAGCCTGTAAGTCTTTGCTAGCCCGTCTTGTCGTCTGCCAGTCTGGTCTGGTGCAGCCCCTTCTCTAGCGTTCCGCAGCCAGCCGTGTGTCCAACCCCTTTCTGACGTGGACCACCAGGCGTAGTCTGCTGGCTGTGACATGGCCATGGCTGTTGCCAGGATGTCTGTTTCGGGAGCAGCCCTCAGCCCCCCAGGGCACAATTTTGTGTCGTTCCTTTGCCCGTGCCTTTTGGAAGCTCCCTGCGAGGCCCGGATGGGTAGTGGCCAGGGCTGTCTTACCTGTCCTGTAGCGTGTTGAGAGCTCTCCGTGCAAGTGACGAGGTGGGCGAGGACAGGAGCCGTGGCCTCGTTGCGTCCCTTTGCAGGAGTCTGGCTGTAATTGTCAGGAGAAGCAGCCAAAGAGAAGCCACCGTCCATTGCTGTGGGGAGCCCCAGCCTCCTTGCCTTCCCCCTGGGTGCCTGGTCCTCTCAGGTCTCACTCCCCTGCCCCCTCGTCTGGCAGTCTGGCTTGGCGCAGCCCTTTTTATCCCTTTGTGGGGCTAGTGGTGTCAGCAGCGCCTTTGTGACATGGAGCACCAGGAGCAGTCTGCTGGCTGTGATGTGGTGGCCGTGACATCAGCAGGGTGGGCTGGTGCCTGGAGTTGGTGCTGCATCCGTGTGATCCCGCTTTTCCAGCAGTCCAGTGAGAAAGCGCAGTTCAATAAACGATGCAATGCACTAGAAGAGAAGAAGTGGTAGTGCTGGGGATGGAAAGGAGGAGGCTGTAGGATGAGGGTACAGAGCAGCAGCTCGGCAAAGGTTAAAAGAGAACGAAAAGCAGCAGGTGGTAGCCACGGCCCTGTTTTGAAGCTTTGGGTGGTACTTGCTGCTGAGAGTGGTGGGTTTGAGGGCTTTTCTGGAAGAAAGACGCTTGTTGAGTTTTCGGAAGGTGGTCTTTCACACCTTTGGCATTGAAGACGTGGCCCAGTGTGGAAGCGTGCGTCCACGAGTGGCTGGCAATGCTGAGGGTGTCTCTGCGTGGAGCGTGGGAATTGCGCCTGTCTTGCTGTGAAAGGCTCCAAAGCTGAGAATGTCCGTGGCTGCGTGTTCCCTCCAGTTGCTTGTGGGACGGTGACATGTTAGAGAATGGGGTGGGTGGTGGGGCTCTCCCTTTGCCCACGAGCGTGCGCACCTCCTGGCTGTCTGTAGGACGAGGATGGGGTACAGATACGGTGGGTCTTGCGGAGCTCCCTTTGGCCATGGCTGCGAGCACCTTTGATCTGCCTGTGGGACCTGGATGGGGTCGAGATAGGGTGGGTGCTGCGGCTCTCTCCTTGCCCACAGGGCTGTGCACATCCTGGCTGTCGGTACGACGAGGATGGGGTACAGATAACGGTGGTTCTTGCGGAGCTCCCTTTGTCCATGGCTGCGAGCACCTTTGATCTGCCTGTGGGACCTGGATTTGGTCGAGATAGGGTGGGAGGTGCGGCTGTGTCCTTGCCCACAAGGGTGGGCACCTCCTGGCTGTCTGTAGGACGAGGATGGGGTACAGATACGGTGGTTCTTGCGGAGCTCCCTTTCTCCATGGCTGCGAGCAGCTAGGATCTGCCTGCGGGACCTGGATGGGGTCGAGATAGGGTGGCTGCTGCGGCTGTCTCCTTGCCCACAGGGGTGGGCTCCTCCTGGCTGTCTGTAGGATGAGGATGGGTACAGATACGGTGGCTTTTTCAGAGCCTGTAAGTCTTTGCTAGCCCGTCTTGTCGTCTGCCAGTCTGGTCTGGTGCAGCCCCTTTTCTAGCGTTCCGCAGCCAGCCGTGTGTCCAACCCCTTTCTGACGTGGACCACCAGGCGTAGTCTGCTGGCTGTGACATGGCCATGGCTGTTGCCAGGATGTCTGTTTCGGGAGCAGCCCTCAGCCCCCCAGGGCACAATTTTGTGTCGTTCCTTTGCCCGTGCCTTTTGGAAGCTCCCTGCGAGGCCCGGATGGGTAGTGGCCAGGGCTGTCTTACCTGTCCTGTAGCGTGTTGAGAGCTCTCCGTGCAAGTGACGAGGTGGGCGAGGACAGGAGCCGTGGCCTCGTTGCGTCCCTTTGCAGGAGTCTGGCTGTAATTGTCAGGAGAAGCAGCCAAAGAGAAGCCACCGTCCATTGCTGTGGGGAGCCCCAGCCTCCTTGCCTTCCCCCTGGGTGCCTGGTCCTCTCAGGTCTCACTCCCCTGCCCCCTCGTCTGGCAGTCTGGCTTGGCGCAGCCCTTTTTATCCCTTTGTGGGGCTAGTGGTGTCAGCAGCGCCTTTGTGACATGGAGCACCAGGAGCAGTCTGCTGGCTGTGATGTGGTGGCCGTGACATCAGCAGGGTGGGCTGGTGCCTGGAGTTGGTGCTGCATCCGTGTGATCCCGCTTTTCCAGCAGTCCAGTGAGAAAGCGCAGTTCAATAAACGATGCAATGCACTAGAAGAGAAGAAGTGGTAGTGCTGGGGATGGAAAGGAGGAGGCTGTAGGATGAGGGTACAGAGCAGCAGCTCGGCAAAGGTTAAAAGAGAACGAAAAGCAGCAGGTGGTAGCCACGGCCCTGTTTTGAAGCTTTGGGTGGTACTTGCTGCTGAGAGTGGTGGGTTTGAGGGCTTTTCTGGAAGAAAGACGCTTGTTGAGTTTTCGGAAGGTGGTCTTTCACACCTTTGGCATTGAAGACGTGGCCCAGTGTGGAAGCGTGCGTCCACGAGTGGCTGGCAATGCTGAGGGTGTCTCTGCGTGGAGCGTGGGAATTGCGCCTGTCTTGCTGTGAAAGGCTCCAAAGCTGAGAATGTCCGTGGCTGCGTGTTCCCTCCAGTTGCTTGTGGGACGGTGACATGTTAGAGAATGGGGTGGGTGGTGGGGCTCTCCCTTTGCCCACGAGCGTGCGCACCTCCTGGCTGTCTGTAGGACGAGGATGGGGTACAGATACGGTGGGTCTTGCGGAGCTCCCTTTGGCCATGGCTGCGAGCACCTTTGATCTGCCTGTGGGACCTGGATGGGGTCGAGATAGGGTGGGTGGTGCGGCTCTCTCCTTGCCCACAGGGCTGTGCACATCCTGGCTGTCGGTACGACGAGGATGGGGTACAGATAACGGTGGTTCTTGCGGAGCTCCCTTTGTCCATGGCTGCGAGCACCTTTGATCTGCCTGTGGGACCTGGATTTGGTCGAGATAGGGTGGGAGGTGCGGCTGTGTCCTTGCCCACAAGGGTGGGCACCTCCTGGCTGTCTGTAGGACGAGGATGGGGTACAGATACGGTGGTTCTTGCGGAGCTCCCTTTCTCCATGGCTGCGAGCAGCTAGGATCTGCCTGCGGGACCTGGATGGGGTCGAGATAGGGTGGCTGCTGCGGCTGTCTCCTTGCCCACAGGGGTGGGCTCCTCCTGGCTGTCTGTAGGATGAGGATGGGTACAGATACGGTGGGTTTTTCAGAGCCTGTAAGTCTTTGCTAGCCCGTCTTGTCGTCTGCCAGTCTGGTCTGGTGCAGCCCCTTTTCTAGCGTTCCGCAGCCAGCCGTGTGTCCAACCCCTTTCTGACGTGGACCACCAGGCGTAGTCTGCTGGCTGTGACATGGCCATGGCTGTTGCCAGGATGTCTGTTTCGGGAGCAGCCCTCAGCCCCCCAGGGCACAATTTTGTGTCGTTCCTTTGCCCGTGCCTTTTGGAAGCTCCCTGCGAGGCCCGGATGGGTAGTGGCCAGGGCTGTCTTACCTGTCCTGTAGCGTGTTGAGAGCTCTCCGTGCAAGTGACGAGGTGGGCGAGGACAGGAGCCGTGGCCTCGTTGCGTCCCTTTGCAGGAGTCTGGCTGTAATTGTCAGGAGAAGCAGCCAAAGAGAAGCCACCGTCCATTGCTGTGGGGAGCCCCAGCCTCCTTGCCTTCCCCCTGGGTGCCTGGTCCTCTCAGGTCTCACTCCCCTGCCCCCTCGTCTGGCAGTCTGGCTTGGCGCAGCCCTTTTTATCCCTTTGTGGGGCTAGTGGTGTCAGCAGCGCCTTTGTGACATGGAGCACCAGGAGCAGTCTGCTGGCTGTGATGTGGTGGCCGTGACATCAGCAGGGTGGGCTGGTGCCTGGAGTTGGTGCTGCATCCGTGTGATCCCGCTTTTCCAGCAGTCCAGTGAGAAAGCGCAGTTCAATAAACGATGCAATGCACTAGAAGAGAAGAAGTGGTAGTGCTGGGGATGGAAAGGAGGAGGCTGTAGGATGAGGGTACAGAGCAGCAGCTCGGCAAAGGTTAAAAGAGAACGAAAAGCAGCAGGTGGTAGCCACGGCCCTGTTTTGAAGCTTTGGGTGGTACTTGCTGCTGAGAGTGGTGGGTTTGAGGGCTTTTCTGGAAGAAAGACGCTTGTTGAGTTTTCGGAAGGTGGTCTTTCACACCTTTGGCATTGAAGACGTGGCCCAGTGTGGAAGCGTGCGTCCACGAGTGGCTGGCAATGCTGAGGGTGTCTCTGCGTGGAGCGTGGGAATTGCGCCTGTCTTGCTGTGAAAGGCTCCAAAGCTGAGAATGTCCGTGGCTGCGTGTTCCCTCCAGTTGCTTGTGGGACGGTGACATGTTAGAGAATGGGGTGGGTGGTGGGGCTCTCCCTTTGCCCACGAGCGTGCGCACCTCCTGGCTGTCTGTAGGACGAGGATGGGGTACAGATACGGTGGGTCTTGCGGAGCTCCCTTTGGCCATGGCTGCGAGCACCTTTGATCTGCCTGTGGGACCTGGATGGGGTCGAGATAGGGTGGGTGGTGCGGCTCTCTCCTTGCCCACAGGGCTGTGCACATCCTGGCTGTCGGTACGACGAGGATGGGGTACAGATAACGGTGGTTCTTGCGGAGCTCCCTTTGTCCATGGCTGCGAGCACCTTTGATCTGCCTGTGGGACCTGGATTTGGTCGAGATAGGGTGGGAGGTGCGGCTGTGTCCTTGCCCACAAGGGTGGGCACCTCCTGGCTGTCTGTAGGACGAGGATGGGGTACAGATACGGTGGTTCTTGCGGAGCTCCCTTTCTCCATGGCTGCGAGCAGCTAGGATCTGCCTGCGGGACCTGGATGGGGTCGAGATAGGGTGGCTGCTGCGGCTGTCTCCTTGCCCACAGGGGTGGGCTCCTCCTGGCTGTCTGTAGGATGAGGATGGGTACAGATACGGTGGGTTTTTCAGAGCCTGTAAGTCTTTGCTAGCCCGTCTTGTCGTCTGCCAGTCTGGTCTGGTGCAGCCCCTTTTCTAGCGTTCCGCAGCCAGCCGTGTGTCCAACCCCTTTCTGACGTGGACCACCAGGCGTAGTCTGCTGGCTGTGACATGGCCATGGCTGTTGCCAGGATGTCTGTTTCGGGAGCAGCCCTCAGCCCCCCAGGGCACAATTTTGTGTCGTTCCTTTTGCCCGTGCCTTTTGGAAGCTCCCCGCGAGGCCCGGATGGGTAGTGGCCAGGGCTGTCTTAGCTGTCCTGTAGCGTGTTGAGAGCTCTCCGTGCAAGTGACGAGGTGGGCGAGGACAGGAGCCGTGGCCTCGTTGCGTCCCTTTGCAGGAGTCTGGCTGTAATTGTCAGGAGAAGCAGCCAAAGAGAAGCCACCGTCCATTGCTGTGGGGAGCCCCAGCCTCCTTGCCTTCCCCCTGGGTGCCTGGTCCTCTCAGGTCTCACTCCCCTGCCCCCTCGTCTGGCAGTCTGGCTTGGCGCAGCCCTTTTTATCCCTTTGTGGGGCTAGTGGTGTCAGCAGCGCCTTTGTGACATGGAGCACCAGGAGCAGTCTGCTGGCTGTGATGTGGTGGCCGTGACATCAGCAGGGTGGGCTGGTGCCTGGAGTTGGTGCTGCATCCGTGTGATCCCGCTTTTCCAGCAGTCCAGTGAGAAAGCGCAGTTCAATAAACGATGCAATGCACTAGAAGAGAAGAAGTGGTAGTGCTGGGGATGGAAAGGAGGAGGCTGTAGGATGAGGGTACAGAGCAGCAGCTCGGCAAAGGTTAAAAGAGAACTAAAAGAGAACAGCAGGTGGTAGCCACGGCCCTGTTTTGAAGCTTTGGGTGGTACTTGCTGCTGAGAGTGGTGGGTTTGAGGGCTTTTCTGGAAGAAAGACGCTTGTTGAGTTTTCGGAAGGTGGTCTTTCACACCTTTGGCATTGAAGACGTGGCCCAGTGTGGAAGCGTGCGTCCACGAGTGGCTGGCAATGCTGAGGGTGTCTCTGCGTGGAGCGTGGGAATTGCGCCTGTCTTGCTGTGAAAGGCTGCAAAGCTGAGAATGTCCGTGGCTGCGTGTTCCCTCCAGTTGCTTGTGGGACGGTGACATGTTAGAGAATGGGGTGGGTGGTGGGGCTCTCCCTTTGCCCACGAGTGTGCGCACCTCCTGGCTGTCTGTAGGACGAGGATGGGGTACAGATACGGTGGTTCTTGCGGAGCTCGCTTTGGCCATGGCTGCGAGCACCGTTGATTTGCCTGCGGGACCTGGAGGGGGTCGAGATAGGGTGGGTGGTGCGGCTCTCTCCTTGCCCACAAGGGTGGGCACCTCCTGGCTGTCTGTAGGACGCGGATGGGGTACAGATAGAGTGGGTCTTGCGGAGCTCCCTTTGGCCATGGCTGCGAGCACCTTTGATCTGCCTGTGGGACCTGGGTGGGGTCGAGATAGGGTGGGTGGTGCGGCTCTCTCCTTGCCCACAGGGCTGTGCACATACTGGCTGTCGGTAGGACGAGGATGGGGTACAGATACGGTGGTTCTTGCAGAGCTCCCTTTCTCCATGGCTGCGAGCACCTAGGATCTGCCTGCGGGACCTGGATGGGGTCGAGATAGGGTGGCTGCTGCGGCTGTCTCCTTGCCCACAGGGGTGGGCTCCTCCTGGCTGTCCGTAGGATGAGGATGGGTACAGATACGGTGGCTTTTCGAGAGCCTGTAAGTCTTTGCTAGCCCGTCTTGTCGTCTGCCAGTCTGGTCTGGTGCAGCCCCTTCTCTAGCGTTCCGCAGCCAGCCGTGTGTCCAACCCCTTTCCCACGTGGACCACCAGGCGTAGTCTGCTGGCTGTGACATGGCCATGGCTGTTGCCAGGATGTCTGTTTCGGGAGCAGCCCTCAGCCCCCCAGGGCACAATTTTGTGTCGTTCCTTTGCCCGTGCCTTTTGGAAGCTCCCTGCGAGGCCCGGATGGGTAGTGGCCAGGGCTGTCTTACCTGTCCTGTAGCGTGTTGAGAGCTCTCCGTGCAAGTGACGAGGTGGGCGAGGACAGGAGCCGTGGCCTCGTTGCGTCCCTTTGCAGGAGTCTGGCTGTAATTGTCAGGAGAAGCAGCCAAAGAGAAGCCACCGTCCATTGCTGTGGGGAGCCCCAGCCTCCTTGCCTTCCCCCTGGGTGCCTGGTCCTCTCAGGTCTTACTCCCCTGCCCCCTCGTCTGGCAGTCTGGCTTGGCGCAGCCCTTTTTGTCCCTTTGTGGGGCTAGTGGTGTCAGCAGCGCCTTTGTGACATGGAGCACCAGGAGCAGTCTGCTGGCTGTGATGTGGTGGCCGTGACATCAGCAGGGTGGGCTGGTGCCTGGAGTTGGTGCTGCATCCGTGTGATCCCGCTTTTCCAGCAGTCCAGTGAGAAAGCGCAGTTCAATAAACGATGCAATGCACTAGAAGAGAAGAAGTGGTAGTGCTGGGGATGGAAAGGAGGAGGCTGTAGGATGAGGGTACAGAGCAGCAGCTCGGCAAAGGTTAAAAGAGAACGAAAAGCAGCAGGTGGTAGCCACGGCCCTGTTTTGAAGCTTTGGGTGGTACTTGCTGCTGAGAGTGGTGGGTTTGAGGGCTTTTCTGGAAGAAAGACGCTTGTTGAGTTTTCGGAAGGTGGTCTTTCACACCTTTGGCATTGAAGACGTGGCCCAGTGTGGAAGCGTGCGTCCACGAGTGGCTGGCAATGCTGAGGGTGTCTCTGCGTGGAGCGTGGGAATTGCGCCTGTCTTGCTGTGAAAGGCTCCAAAGCTGAGAATGTCCGTGGCTGCGTGTTCCCTCCAGTTGCTTGTGGGACGGTGACATGTTAGAGAATGGGGTGGGTGGTGGGGCTCTCCCTTTGCCCACGAGCGTGCGCACCTCCTGGCTGTCTGTAGGACGAGGATGGGGTACAGATACGGTGGGTCTTGCGGAGCTCCCTTTGGCCATGGCTGCGAGCACCTTTGATCTGCCTGTGGGACCTGGATGGGGTCGAGATAGGGTGGGTGGTGCGGCTCTCTCCTTGCCCACAGGGCTGTGCACATCCTGGCTGTCGGTACGACGAGGATGGGGTACAGATAACGGTGGTTCTTGCGGAGCTCCCTTTGTCCATGGCTGCGAGCACCTTTGATCTGCCTGTGGGACCTGGATTTGGTCGAGATAGGGTGGGAGGTGCGGCTGTGTCCTTGCCCACAAGGGTGGGCACCTCCTGGCTGTCTGTAGGACGAGGATGGGGTACAGATACGGTGGTTCTTGCGGAGCTCCCTTTCTCCATGGCTGCGAGCAGCTAGGATCTGCCTGCGGGACCTGGATGGGGTCGAGATAGGGTGGCTGCTGCGGCTGTCTCCTTGCCCACAGGGGTGGGCTCCTCCTGGCTGTCTGTAGGATGAGGATGGGTACAGATACGGTGGGTTTTTCAGAGCCTGTAAGTCTTTGCTAGCCCGTCTTGTCGTCTGCCAGTCTGGTCTGGTGCAGCCCCTTTTCTAGCGTTCCGCAGCCAGCCGTGTGTCCAACCCCTTTCTGACGTGGACCACCAGGCGTAGTCTGCTGGCTGTGACATGGCCATGGCTGTTGCCAGGATGTCTGTTTCGGGAGCAGCCCTCAGCCCCCCAGGGCACAATTTTGTGTCGTTCCTTTTGCCCGTGCCTTTTGGAAGCTCCCCGCGAGGCCCGGATGGGTAGTGGCCAGGGCTGTCTTAGCTGTCCTGTAGCGTGTTGAGAGCTCTCCGTGCAAGTGACGAGGTGGGCGAGGACAGGAGCCGTGGCCTCGTTGCGTCCCTTTGCAGGAGTCTGGCTGTAATTGTCAGGAGAAGCAGCCAAAGAGAAGCCACCGTCCATTGCTGTGGGGAGCCCCAGCCTCCTTGCCTTCCCCCTGGGTGCCTGGTCCTCTCAGGTCTCACTCCCCTGCCCCCTCGTCTGGCAGTCTGGCTTGGCGCAGCCCTTTTTATCCCTTTGTGGGGCTAGTGGTGTCAGCAGCGCCTTTGTGACATGGAGCACCAGGAGCAGTCTGCTGGCTGTGATGTGGTGGCCGTGACATCAGCAGGGTGGGCTGGTGCCTGGAGTTGGTGCTGCATCCGTGTGATCCCGCTTTTCCAGCAGTCCAGTGAGAAAGCGCAGTTCAATAAACGATGCAATGCACTAGAAGAGAAGAAGTGGTAGTGCTGGGGATGGAAAGGAGGAGGCTGTAGGATGAGGGTACAGAGCAGCAGCTCGGCAAAGGTTAAAAGAGAACTAAAAGAGAACAGCAGGTGGTAGCCACGGCCCTGTTTTGAAGCTTTGGGTGGTACTTGCTGCTGAGAGTGGTGGGTTTGAGGGCTTTTCTGGAAGAAAGACGCTTGTTGAGTTTTCGGAAGGTGGTCTTTCACACCTTTGGCATTGAAGACGTGGCCCAGTGTGGAAGCGTGCGTCCACGAGTGGCTGGCAATGCTGAGGGTGTCTCTGCGTGGAGCGTGGGAATTGCGCCTGTCTTGCTGTGAAAGGCTGCAAAGCTGAGAATGTCCGTGGCTGCGTGTTCCCTCCAGTTGCTTGTGGGACGGTGACATGTTAGAGAATGGGGTGGGTGGTGGGGCTCTCCCTTTGCCCACGAGTGTGCGCACCTCCTGGCTGTCTGTAGGACGAGGATGGGGTACAGATACGGTGGGTCTTGCGGAGCTCGCTTTGGCCATGGCTGCGAGCACCGTTGATTTGCCTGCGGGACCTGGAGGGGGTCGAGATAGGGTGGGTGGTGCGGCTCTCTCCTTGCCCACAAGGGTGGGCACCTCCTGGCTGTCTGTAGGACGCGGATGGGGTACAGATAGAGTGGGTCTTGCGGAGCTCCCTTTGGCCATGGCTGCGAGCACCTTTGATCTGCCTGTGGGACCTGGGTGGGGTCGAGATAGGGTGGGTGGTGCGGCTCTCTCCTTGCCCACAGGGCTGTGCACATACTGGCTGTCGGTAGGACGAGGATGGGGTACAGATACGGTGGTTCTTGCAGAGCTCCCTTTCTCCATGGCTGCGAGCACCTAGGATCTGCCTGCGGGACCTGGATGGGGTCGAGATAGGGTGGCTGCTGCGGCTGTCTCCTTGCCCACAGGGGTGGGCTCCTCCTGGCTGTCCGTAGGATGAGGATGGGTACAGATACGGTGGCTTTTCGAGAGCCTGTAAGTCTTTGCTAGCCCGTCTTGTCGTCTGCCAGTCTGGTCTGGTGCAGCCCCTTCTCTAGCGTTCCGCAGCCAGCCGTGTGTCCAACCCCTTTCCCACGTGGACCACCAGGCGTAGTCTGCTGGCTGTGACATGGCCATGGCTGTTGCCAGGATGTCTGTTTCGGGAGCAGCCCTCAGCCCCCCAGGGCACAATTTTGTGTCGTTCCTTTGCCCGTGCCTTTTGGAAGCTCCCTGCGAGGCCCGGATGGGTAGTGGCCAGGGCTGTCTTACCTGTCCTGTAGCGTGTTGAGAGCTCTCCGTGCAAGTGACGAGGTGGGCGAGGACAGGAGCCGTGGCCTCGTTGCGTCCCTTTGCAGGAGTCTGGCTGTAATTGTCAGGAGAAGCAGCCAAAGAGAAGCCACCGTCCATTGCTGTGGGGAGCCCCAGCCTCCTTGCCTTCCCCCTGGGTGCCTGGTCCTCTCAGGTCTTACTCCCCTGCCCCCTCGTCTGGCAGTCTGGCTTGGCGCAGCCCTTTTTGTCCCTTTGTGGGGCTAGTGGTGTCAGCAGCGCCTTTGTGACATGGAGCACCAGGAGCAGTCTGCTGGCTGTGATGTGGTGGCCGTGACATCAGCAGGGTGGGCTGGTGCCTGGAGTTGGTGCTGCATCCGTGTGATCCCGCTTTTCCAGCAGTCCAGTGAGAAAGCGCAGTTCAATAAACGATGCAATGCACTAGATGAGAAGAAGTGGTAGTGCTGGGGATGGAAAGGAGGAGGCTGTAGGATGAGGGTACAGAGCAGCAGCTCGGCAAAGGTTAAAAGAGAACTAAAAGAGAACAGCAGGTGGTAGCCACGGCCCTGTTTTGAAGCTTTGGGTGGTACTTGCTGCTGAGAGTGGTGGGTTTGAGGGCTTTTCTGGAAGAAAGACGCTTGTTGAGTTTTCGGAAGGTGGTCTTTCACACCTTTGGCATTGAAGACGTGGCCCAGTGTGGAAGCGTGCGTCCACGAGTGGCTGGCAATGCTGAGGGTGTCTCTGCGTGGAGCGTGGGAATTGCGCCTGTCTTGCTGTGAAAGGCTGCAAAGCTGACAATGTCCGTGGCTGCGTGTTCCCTCCAGTTGCTTGTGGGACGGTGACATGTTAGAGAATGGGGTGGGTGGTGGGGCTCTCCCTTTGCCCACGAGTGTGCGCACCTCCTGGCTGTCTGTAGGACGAGGATGGGGTACAGATACGGTGGTTCTTGCGGAGCTCGCTTTGGCCATGGCTGCGAGCACCATTGATTTGCCTGCGGGACCTGGAGGGGCTCGAGATAGGGTGGGTGGTGCGGCTCTCTCCTTGCCCACAAGGGTGGGCACCTCCTGGCTGTCAGTAGGACGAGGATGGGGTACAGATACGGTGGTTCTTGCGGAGCTCCCTTTGTCCATGGCTGCGAGCACCTTTGATCTGCCTGTGGGACCTGGGTGGGGTCGAGATAGGGTGGGAGGTGCGGCTGTGTCCTTGCCCACAAGGCTGGGCACCTCCTGGCTGTCTGTAGGACGAGGATGGGGTACAGATACGGTGGGTCTTGCTGAGCTCCCTTTCTCCATGACTGCGAGCACCTAGGATCTGCCTGCGGGACCTGGATGGGGTCGAGATAGGGTGGCTGCTGCGGCTGTCTCCTTGCCCACAGGGGTGGGCTCCTCCTGGCTGTCTGTAGGATGAGGATGGGTACAGATACGGTGGCTTTTTCAGAGCCTGTAAGTCTTTGCTAGCCCGTCTTGTCGTCTGCCAGTCTGGTCTGGTGCAGCCTCTTTTCTAGCGTTCCGCAGCCAGCCGTGTGTCCAACCCCTTTCTGACGTGGACCACCAGGCGTAGTCTGCTGGCTGTGACATGGCCATGGCTGTTGCCAGGATGTCTGTTTCGGGAGCAGCCCTCAGCCCCCCAGGGCACAATTTTGTGTCGTTCCTTTGCCCGTGCCTTTTGGAAGCTCCCTGCGAGGCCCGGATGGGTAGTGGCCAGGGCTGTCTTAGCTGTCCTGTAGCGTGTTGAGAGCTCTCCGTGCAAGTGACGAGGTGGGCGAGGACAGGAGCCGTGGCCTCGTTGCGTCCCTTTGCAGGAGTCTGGTTGTAATTGTCAGGAGAAGCAGCCAAAGAGAAGCCACCGTCCATTGCTGTGGGGAGCCCCAGCCTCCTTGCCTTCCCCCTGGGTGCCTGGTCCTCTCAGGTCTCACTCCCCTGCCCCCTCGTCTGGCAGTCTGGCTTGGCGCAGCCCTTTTTATCCCTTTGTGGGGCTAGTGGTGTCAGCAGCGCCTTTGTGACATGGAGCACCAGGAGCAGTCTGCTGGCTGTGATGTGGTGGCCGTGACATCAGCAGGGTGGGCTGGTGCCTGGAGTTGGTGCTGCATCCGTGTGATCCCGCTTTTCCAGCAGTCCAGTGAGAAAGCGCAGTTCAATAAACGATGCAATGCACTAGAAGAGAAGAAGTGGTAGTGCTGGGGATGGAAAGGAGGAGGCTGTAGGATGAGGGTACAGAGCAGCAGCTCGGCAAAGGTTAAAAGAGAACTAAAAGAGAACAGCAGGTGGTAGCCACGGCCCTGTTTTGAAGCTTTGGGTGGTACTTGCTGCTGAGAGTGGTGGGTTTGAGGGCTTTTCTGGAAGAAAGACGCTTGTTGAGTTTTCGGAAGGTGGTCTTTCACACCTTTGGCATTGAAGACGTGGCCCAGTGTGGAAGCGTGCGTCCACGAGTGGCTGGCAATGCTGAGGGTGTCTCTGCGTGGAGCGTGGGAATTGCGCCTGTCTTGCTGTGAAAGGCTGCAAAGCTGAGAATGTCCGTGGCTGCGTGTTCCCTCCAGTTGCTTGTGGGACGGTGACATGTTAGAGAATGGGGTGGGTGGTGGGGCTCTCCCTTTGCCCACGAGCGTGCGCACCTCCTGGCTGTCTGTAGGACGAGGATGGGGTACAGATACGGTGGGTCTTGCGGAGCTCCCTTTGGCCATGGCTGCGAGCACCTTTGATCTGCCTGTGGGACCTGGATGGGGTCGAGATAGGGTGGGTGGTGCGGCTCTCTCCTTGCCCACAGGGCTGTGCACATCCTGGCTGTCGGTACGACGAGGATGGGGTACAGATAACGGTGGTTCTTGCGGAGCTCCCTTTGCCCATGGCTGCGAGCACCTTTGATCTGCCTGTGGGACCTGGATTTGGTCGAGATAGGGTGGGAGGTGCGGCTGTGTCCTTGCCCACAAGGGTGGGCACACCCTGGCTGTCTGTAGGACGAGGATGGGGTACAGATACAGTGGTTCTTGCGGAGCTCCCTTTCTCCATGGCTGCGAGCAGCTAGGATCTGCCTGTGGGACCTGGATGGGGTCGAGATAGGGTGGCTGCTGCGGCTGTCTCCTTGCCCACAGGGGTGGGCTCCTCCTGGCTGTCTGTAGGATGAGGATGGGTACAGATACGGTGGCTTTTTCAGAGCCTGTAAGTCTTTGCTAGCCCGTCTTGTCGTCTGCCAGTCTGGTCTGGTGCAGCCCCTTTTCTAGCGTTCCGCAGCCAGCCGTGTGTCCAACCCCTTTCCCACGTGGACCACCAGGCGTAGTCTGCTGGCTGTGACATGGCCATGGCTGTTGCCAGGATGTCTGTTTCGGGAGCAGCCCTCAGCCCCCCAGGGCACAATTTTGTGTCGTTCCTTTTGCCCGTGCCTTTTGGAAGCTCCCCGCGAGGCCCGGATGGGTAGTGGCCAGGGCTGTCTTAGCTGTCCTGTAGCGTGTTGAGAGCTCTCCGTGCAAGTGACGAGGTGGGCGAGGACAGGAGCCGTGGCCTCGTTGCGTCCCTTTGCAGGAGTCTGGCTGTAATTGTCAGGAGAAGCAGCCAAAGAGAAGCCACCGTCCATTGCTGTGGGGAGCCCCAGCCTCCTTGCCTTCCCCCTGGGTGCCTGGTCCTCTCAGGTCTCACTCCCCTGCCCCCTCGTCTGGCAGTCTGGCTTGGCGCAGCCCTTTTTGTCCCTTTGTGGGGCTAGTGGTGTCAGCAGCGCCTTTGTGACATGGAGCACCAGGAGCAGTCTGCTGGCTGTGATGTGGTGGCCGTGACATCAGCAGGGTGGGCTGGTGCCTGGAGTTGGTGCTGCATCCGTGTGATCCCGCTTTTCCAGCAGTCCAGTGAGAAAGCGCAGTTCAATAAACGATGCAATGCACTAGAAGAGAAGAAGTGGTAGTGCTGGGGATGGAAAGGAGGAGGCTGTAGGATGAGGGTACAGAGCAGCAGCTCGGCAAAGGTTAAAAGAGAACTAAAAGAGAACAGCAGGTGGTAGCCACGGCCCTGTTTTGAAGCTTTGGGTGGTACTTGCTGCTGAGAGTGGTGGGTTTGAGGGCTTTTCTGGAAGAAAGACGCTTGTTGAGTTTTCGGAAGGTGGTCTTTCACACCTTTGGCATTGAAGACGTGGCCCAGTGTGGAAGCGTGCGTCCACGAGTGGCTGGCAATGCTGAGGGTGTCTCTGCGTGGAGCGTGGGAATTGCGCCTGTCTTGCTGTGAAAGGCTGCAAAGCTGAGAATGTCCGTGGCTGCGTGTTCCCTCCAGTTGCTTGTGGGACGGTGACATGTTAGAGAATGGGGTGGGTGGTGGGGCTCTCCCTTTGCCCACGAGTGTGCGCACCTCCTGGCTGTCTGTAGGACGAGGATGGGGTACAGATACGGTGGTTCTTGCGGAGCTCGCTTTGGCCATGGCTGCGAGCACCGTTGATTTGCCTGCGGGACCTGGAGGGGGTCGAGATAGGGTGGGTGGTGCGGCTCTCTCCTTGCCCACAAGGGTGGGCACCTCCTGGCTGTCTGTAGGACGAGGATGGGGTACAGATAGAGTGGGTCTTGCGGAGCTCCCTTTGGCCATGGCTGCGAGCACCTTTGATCTGCCTGTGGGACCTGGATGGGGTCGAGATAGGGTGGGAGGTGCGGCTGTGTCCTTGCCCACAAGGGTGGGCACCTCCTGGCTGTCTGTAGGACGAGGATGGGGTACAGATACGGTGGTTCTTGCGGAGCTCCCTTTCTCCATGGCTGCGAGCACCTAGGATCTGCCTGCGGGACCTGGATGGGGTCGAGATAGGGTGGCTGCTGCGGCTGTCTCCTTGCCCACAGGGGTGCGCTCCTCCTGGCTGTCTGTAGGATGAGGATGGGTACAGATACGGTGGGTTTTCCAGAGCCTTTAAGTCTTTGCTAGCCCGTCTTGTCGTCTGCCAGTCTGGTCTGGTGCAGCCCCTTTTCTAGCGTTCCGCAGCCAGCCGTGTGTCCAACCCCTTTCTGACGTGGACCACCACGCGTAGTCTGCTGGCTGTGACATGGCCATGGCTGTTGCCAGGATGTCTGTTTTGGGAGCAGCCCTCAGCCCCCCAGGGCACAATTTTGTGTCGTTCCTTTTGCCCGTGCCTTTTGGAAGCTCCCTGCGAGGCCCGGATGGGTAGTGGCCAGGGCTGTCTTACCTGTCCTGTAGCGTGTTGAGAGCTCTCCGTGCAAGTGACGAGGTGGGCGAGGACAGGAGCCGTGGCCTCGTTGCGTCCCTTTGCAGGAGTCTGGTTGTAATTGTCAGGAGAAGCAGCCAAAGAGAAGCCACCGTCCATTGCTGTGGGGAGCCCCAGCCTCCTTGCCTTCCCCCTGGGTGCCTGGTCCTCTCAGGTCTCACTCCCCTGCCCCCTCGTCTGGCAGTCTGGCTTGGCGCAGCCCTTTTTATCCCTTTGTGGGGCTAGTGGTGTCAGCAGCGCCTTTGTGACATGGAGCACCAGGAGCAGTCTGCTGGCTGTGATGTGGTGGCCGTGACATCAGCAGGGTGGGCTGGTGCCTGGAGTTGGTGCTGCATCCGTGTGATCCCGCTTTTCCAGCAGTCCAGTGAGAAAGCGCAGTTCAATAAACGATGCAATGCACTAGAAGAGAAGAAGTGGTAGTGCTGGGGATGGAAAGGAGGAGGCTGTAGGATGAGGGTACAGAGCAGCAGCTCGGCAAAGGTTAAAAGAGAACTAAAAGAGAACAGCAGGTGGTAGCCACGGCCCTGTTTTGAAGCTTTGGGTGGTACTTGCTGCTGAGAGTGGTGGGTTTGAGGGCTTTTCTGGAAGAAAGACGCTTGTTGAGTTTTCGGAAGGTGGTCTTTCACACCTTTGGCATTGAAGACGTGGCCCAGTGTGGAAGCGTGCGTCCACGAGTGGCTGGCAATGCTGAGGGTGTCTCTGCGTGGAGCGTGGGAATTGCGCCTGTCTTGCTGTGAAAGGCTGCAAAGCTGAGAATGTCCGTGGCTGCGTGTTCCCTCCAGTTGCTTGTGGGACGGTGACATGTTAGAGAATGGGGTGGGTGGTGGGGCTCTCCCTTTGCCCACGAGTGTGCGCACCTCCTGGCTGTCTGTAGGACGAGGATGGGGTACAGATACGGTGGTTCTTGCGGAGCTCGCTTTGGCCATGGCTGCGAGCACCGTTGATTTGCCTGCGGGACCTGGAGGGGGTCGAGATAGGGTGGGTGGTGCGGCTCTCTCCTTGCCCACAAGGGTGGGCACCTCCTGGCTGTCAGTAGGACGAGGATGGGGTACAGATACGGTGGTTCTTGCGGAGCTCCCTTTGTCCATGGCTGCGAGCACCTTTGATCTGCCTGTGGGACCTGGGTGGGGTCGAGATAGGGTGGGAGGTGCGGCTCTCTCCTTGCCCACAGGGCTGTGCACATACTGGCTGTCGGTAGGACGAGGATGGGGTACAGATACGGTGGTTCTTGCAGAGCTCCCTTTCTCCATGGCTGCGAGCACCTAGGATCTGCCTGCGGGACCTGGATGGGGTCGAGATAGGGTGGCTGCTGCGGCTGTCTCCTTGCCCACAGGGGTGGGCTCCTCCTGGCTGTCTGTAGGATGAGGATGGGTACAGATACGGTGGGTTTTCCAGAGCCTTTAAGTCTTTGCTAGCCCGTCTTGTCGTCTGCCAGTCTGGTCTGGTGCAGCCCCTTTTCTAGCGTTCCGCAGCCAGCCGTGTGTCCAACCCCTTTCTGACGTGGACCACCAGGCGTAGTCTGCTGGCTGTGACATGGCCATGGCTGTTGCCAGGATGTCTGTTTCGGGAGCAGCCCTCAGCCCCCCAGGGCACAATTTTGTGTCGTTCCTTTTGCCCGTGCCTTTTGGAAGCTCCCTGCGAGGCCCGGATGGGTAGTGGCCAGGGCTGTCTTACCTGTCCTGTAGCGTGTTGAGAGCTCTCCGTGCAAGTGACGAGGTGGGCGAGGACAGGAGCCGTGGCCTCGTTGCGTCCCTTTGCAGGAGTCTGGTTGTAATTGTCAGGAGAAGCAGCCAAAGAGAAGCCACCGTCCATTGCTGTGGGGAGCCCCAGCCTCCTTGCCTTCCCCCTGGGTGCCTGGTCCTCTCAGGTCTCACTCCCCTGCCCCCTCGTCTGGCAGTCTGGCTTGGCGCAGCCCTTTTTATCCCTTTGTGGGGCTAGTGGTGTCAGCAGCGCCTTTGTGACATGGAGCACCAGGAGCAGTCTGCTGGCTGTGATGTGGTGGCCGTGACATCAGCAGGGTGGGCTGGTGCCTGGAGTTGGTGCTGCATCCGTGTGATCCCGCTTTTCCAGCAGTCCAGTGAGAAAGCGCAGTTCAATAAACGATGCAATGCACTAGAAGAGAAGAAGTGGTAGTGCTGGGGATGGAAAGGAGGAGGCTGTAGGATGAGGGTACAGAGCAGCAGCTCGGCAAAGGTTAAAAGAGAACGAAAAGCAGCAGGTGGTAGCCACGGCCCTGTTTTGAAGCTTTGGGTGGTACTTGCTGCTGAGAGTGGTGGGTTTGAGGGCTTTTCTGGAAGAAAGACGCTTGTTGAGTTTTCGGAAGGTGGTCTTTCACACCTTTGGCATTGAAGACGTGGCCCAGTGTGGAAGCGTGCGTCCACGAGTGGCTGGCAATGCTGAGGGTGTCTCTGCGTGGAGCGTGGGAATTGCGCCTGTCTTGCTGTGAAAGGCTCCAGAGCTGAGAATGTCCGTGGCTGCGTGTTCCCTCCAGTTGCTTGTGGGACGGTGACATGTTAGAGAATGGGGTGGGTGGTGGGGCTCTCCCTTTGCCCACGAGCGTGCGCACCTCCTGGCTGTCTGTAGGACGAGGATGGGGTACAGATACGGTGGTTCTTGCGGAGCTCGCTTTGGCCATGGCTGCGAGCACCGTTGATTTGCCTGCGGGACCTGGAGGGGGTCGAGATAGGGTGGGTGGTGCGGCTCTCTCCTTGCCCACAAGGGTGGGCACCTCCTGGCTGTCTGTAGGACGCGGATGTGTTACAGATAGAGTGGGTCTTGCGGAGCTCCCTTTGGCCATGGCTGCGAGCACCTTTGATCTGCCTGTGGGACCTGGATGGGGTCGAGATAGGGTGGGTGGTGCGGCTGTGTCCTTGCCCACAGGGCTGTGCACATCCTGGCTGTCGGTACGACGAGGATGGGGTACAGATAACGGTGGTTCTTGCGGAGCTCCCTTTGTCCATGGCTGCGAGCACCTTTGATCTGCCTGTGGGACCTGGATTTGGTCGAGATAGGGTGGGAGGTGCGGCTGTGTCCTTGCCCACAAGGGTGGGCACCTCCTGGCTGTCTGTAGGACGAGGATGGGGTACAGATACGGTGGTTCTTGCGGAGCTCCCTTTCTCCATGGCTGCGAGCAGCTAGGATCTGCCTGCGGGACCTGGATGGGGTCGAGATAGGGTGGCTGCTGCGGCTGTCTCCTTGCCCACAGGGGTGGGCTCCTCCTGGCTGTCTGTAGGATGAGGATGGGTACAGATACGGTGGCTTTTTCAGAGCCTGTAAGTCTTTGCTAGCCCGTCTTGTCGTCTGCCAGTCTGGTCTGGTGCAGCCCCTTTTCTAGCGTTCCGCAGCCAGCCGTGTGTCCAACCCCTTTCCCACGTGGACCACCAGGCGTAGTCTGCTGGCTGTGACATGGCCATGGCTGTTGCCAGGATGTCTGTTTTGGGAGCAGCCCTCAGCCCCCCAGGGCACAATTTTGTGTCGTTCCTTTTGCCCGTGCCTTTTGGAAGCTCCCCGCGAGGCCCGGATGGGTAGTGGCCAGGGCTGTCTTAGCTGTCCTGTAGCGTGTTGAGAGCTCTCCGTGCAAGTGACGAGGTGGGCGAGGACAGGAGCCGTGGCCTCGTTGCGTCCCTTTGCAGGAGTCTGGCTGTAATTGTCAGGAGAAGCAGCCAAAGAGAAGCCACCGTCCATTGCTGTGGGGAGCCCCAGCCTCCTTGCCTTCCCCCTGGGTGCCTGGTCCTCTCAGGTCTCACTCCCCTGCCCCCTCGTCTGGCAGTCTGGCTTGGCGCAGCCCTTTTTATCCCTTTGTGGGGCTAGTGGTGTCAGCAGCGCCTTTGTGACATGGAGCACCAGGAGCAGTCTGCTGGCTGTGATGTGGTGGCCGTGACATCAGCAGGGTGGGCTGGTGCCTGGAGTTGGTGCTGCATCCGTGTGATCCCGCTTTTCCAGCAGTCCAGTGAGAAAGCGCAGTTCAATAAACGATGCAATGCACTAGAAGAGAAGAAGTGGTAGTGCTGGGGATGGAAAGGAGGAGGCTGTAGGATGAGGGTACAGAGCAGCAGCTCGGCAAAGGTTAAAAGAGAACTAAAAGAGAACAGCAGGTGGTAGCCACGGCCCTGTTTTGAAGCTTTGGGTGGTACTTGCTGCTGAGAGTGGTGGGTTTGAGGGCTTTTCTGGAAGAAAGACGCTTGTTGAGTTTTCGGAAGGTGGTCTTTCACACCTTTGGCATTGAAGACGTGGCCCAGTGTGGAAGCGTGCGTCCACGAGTGGCTGGCAATGCTGAGGGTGTCTCTGCGTGGAGCGTGGGAATTGCGCCTGTCTTGCTGTGAAAGGCTGCAAAGCTGAGAATGTCCGTGGCTGCGTGTTCCCTCCAGTTGCTTGTGGGACGGTGACATGTTAGAGAATGGGGTGGGTGGTGGGGCTCTCCCTTTGCCCACGAGTGTGCGCACCTCCTGGCTGTCTGTAGGACGAGGATGGGGTACAGATACGGTGGTTCTTGCGGAGCTCGCTTTGGCCATGGCTGCGAGCACAGTTGATTTGCCTGCGGGACCTGGAGGGGGTCGAGATAGGGTGGGTGGTGCGTCTCTCTCCTTGCCCACAAGGGTGGGCACCTCCTGGCTGTCTGTAGGACGAGGATGGGGTACAGATAGAGTGGGTCTTGCGGAGCTCCCTTTGGCCATGGCTGCGAGCACCTTTGATCTGCCTGTGGGACCTGGATGGGGTCGAGATAGGGTGGGAGGTGCGGCTGTGTCCTTGCCCACAAGGGTGGGCACCTCCTGGCTGTCTGTAGGACGAGGATGGGGTACAGATACGGTGGTTCTTGCGGAGCTCCCTTTCTCCATGGCTGCGAGCAGCTAGGATCTGCCTGCGGGACCTGGATGGGGTCGAGATAGGGTGGCTGCTGCGGCTGTCTCCTTGCCCACAGGGGTGCGCTCCTCCTGGCTGTCTGTAGGATGAGGATGGGTACAGATACGGTGGGTTTTCCAGAGCCTTTAAGTCTTTGCTAGCCCGTCTTGTCGTCTGCCAGTCTGGTCTGGTGCAGCCCCTTTTCTAGCGTTCCGCAGCCAGCCGTGTGTCCAACCCCTTTCTGACGTGGACCACCACGCGTAGTCTGCTGGCTGTGACATGGCCATGGCTGTTGCCAGGATGTCTGTTTTGGGAGCAGCCCTCAGCCCCCCAGGGCACAATTTTGTGTCGTTCCTTTTGCCCGTGCCTTTTGGAAGCTCCCTGCGAGGCCCGGATGGGTAGTGGCCAGGGCTGTCTTACCTGTCCTGTAGCGTGTTGAGAGCTCTCCGTGCAAGTGACGAGGTGGGCGAGGACAGGAGCCGTGGCCTCGTTGCGTCCCTTTGCAGGAGTCTGGTTGTAATTGTCAGGAGAAGCAGCCAAAGAGAAGCCACCGTCCATTGCTGTGGGGAGCCCCAGCCTCCTTGCCTTCCCCCTGGGTGCCTGGTCCTCTCAGGTCTCACTCCCCTGCCCCCTCGTCTGGCAGTCTGGCTTGGCGCAGCCCTTTTTATCCCTTTGTGGGGCTAGTGGTGTCAGCAGCGCCTTTGTGACATGGAGCACCAGGAGCAGTCTGCTGGCTGTGATGTGGTGGCCGTGACATCAGCAGGGTGGGCTGGTGCCTGGAGTTGGTGCTGCATCCGTGTGATCCCGCTTTTCCAGCAGTCCAGTGAGAAAGCGCAGTTCAATAAACGATGCAATGCACTAGAAGAGAAGAAGTGGTAGTGCTGGGGATGGAAAGGAGGAGGCTGTAGGATGAGGGTACAGAGCAGCAGCTCGGCAAAGGTTAAAAGAGAACGAAAAGCAGCAGGTGGTAGCCACGGCCCTGTTTTGAAGCTTTGGGTGGTACTTGCTGCTGAGAGTGGTGGGTTTGAGGGCTTTTCTGGAAGAAAGACGCTTGTTGAGTTTTCGGAAGGTGGTCTTTCACACCTTTGGCATTGAAGACGTGGCCCAGTGTGGAAGCGTGCGTCCACGAGTGGCTGGCAATGCTGAGGGTGTCTCTGCGTGGAGCGTGGGAATTGCGCCTGTCTTGCTGTGAAAGGCTCCAAAGCTGAGAATGTCCGTGGCTGCGTGTTCCCTCCAGTTGCTTGTGGGACGGTGACATGTTAGAGAATGGGGTGGGTGGTGGGGCTCTCCCTTTGCCCACGAGCGTGCGCACCTCCTGGCTGTCTGTAGGACGAGGATGGGGTACAGATACGGTGGGTCTTACGGAGCTCCCTTTGGCCATGGCTGCGAGCACCTTTGATCTGCCTGTGGGACCTGGATGGGGTCGAGATAGGGTGGGTGGTGCGGCTCTCTCCTTGCCCACAGGGCTGTGCACATCCTGGCTGTCGGTACGACGAGGATGGGGTACAGATAACGGTGGTTCTTGCGGAGCTCCCTTTGCCCATGGCTGCGAGCACCTTTGATCTGCCTGTGGGACCTGGATTTGGTCGAGATAGGGTGGGAGGTGCGGCTGTGTCCTTGCGCACAAGGGTGGGCCCCTCCTGGCTGTCTGTAGGACGAGGATGGGGTACAGATACGGTGGTTCTTGCGGAGCTCCCTTTCTCCATGGCTGCGAGCAGCTAGGATCTGCCTGTGGGACCTGGATGGGGTCGAGATAGGGTGGCTGCTGCGGCTGTCTCCTTGCCCACAGGGGTGGGCTCCTCCTGGCTGTCTGTAGGATGAGGATGGGTACAGATACGGTGGCTTTTTCAGAGCCTGTAAGTCTTTGCTAGCCCGTCTTGTCGTCTGCCAGTCTGGTCTGGTACAGCCCCTTTTCTAGCGTTCCGCAGCCAGCCGTGTGTCCAACCCCTTTCCGACGTGGACCACCAGGCGTAGTCTGCTGGCTGTGACATGGCCATGGCTGTTGCCAGGATGTCTGTTTCGGGAGCAGCCCTCAGCCCCCCAGGGCACAATTTTGTGTCGTTCCTTTTGCCCGTGCCTTTTGGAAGCTCCCCGCGAGGCCCGGATGGGTAGTGGCCAGGGCTGTCTTAGCTGTCCTGTAGCGTGTTGAGAGCTCTCCGTGCAAGTGACGAGGTGGGCGAGGACAGGAGCCGTGGCCTCGTTGCGTCCCTTTGCAGGAGTCTGGCTGTAATTGTCAGGAGAAGCAGCCAAAGAGAAGCCACCGTCCATTGCTGTGGGGAGCCCCAGCCTCCTTGCCTTCCCCCTGGGTGCCTGGTCCTCTCAGGTCTCACTCCCCTGCCCCCTCGTCTGGCAGTCTGGCTTGGCGCAGCCCTTTTTATCCCTTTGTGGGGCTAGTGGTGTCAGCAGCGCCTTTGTGACATGGAGCACCAGGAGCAGTCTGCTGGCTGTGATGTGGTGGCCGTGACATCAGCAGGGTGGGCTGGTGCCTGGAGTTGGTGCTGCATCCGTGTGATCCCGCTTTTCCAGCAGTCCAGTGAGAAAGCGCAGTTCAATAAACGATGCAATGCACTAGAAGAGAAGAAGTGGTAGTGCTGGGGATGGAAAGGAGGAGGCTGTAGGATGAGGGTACAGAGCAGCAGCTCGGCAAAGGTTAAAAGAGAACTAAAAGAGAACAGCAGGTGGTAGCCACGGCCCTGTTTTGAAGCTTTGGGTGGTACTTGCTGCTGAGAGTGGTGGGTTTGAGGGCTTTTCTGGAAGAAAGACGCTTGTTGAGTTTTCGGAAGGTGGTCTTTCACACCTTTGGCATTGAAGACGTGGCCCAGTGTGGAAGCGTGCGTCCACGAGTGGCTGGCAATGCTGAGGGTGTCTCTGCGTGGAGCGTGGGAATTGCGCCTGTCTTGCTGTGAAAGGCTGCAAAGCTGAGAATGTCCGTGGCTGCGTGTTCCCTCCAGTTGCTTGTGGGACGGTGACATGTTAGAGAATGGGGTGGGTGGTGGGGCTCTCCCTTTGCCCACGAGTGTGCGCACCTCCTGGCTGTCTGTAGGACGAGGATGGGGTACAGATACGGTGGTTCTTGCGGAGCTCGCTTTGGCCATGGCTGCGAGCACCGTTGATTTGCCTGCGGGACCTGGAGGGGGTCGAGATAGGGTGGGTGGTGCGGCTCTCTCCTTGCCCACAAGGGTGGGCACCTCCTGGCTGTCTGTAGGACGCGGATGGGGTACAGATAGAGTGGGTCTTGCGGAGCTCCCTTTGGCCATGGCTGCGAGCACCTTTGATCTGCCTGTGGGACCTGGATGGGGTCGAGATAGGGTGGGTGGTGCGGCTCTCTCCTTGCCCACAGGGCTGTGCACATACTGGCTGTCGGTAGGACGAGGATGGGGTACAGATACGGTGGTTCTTGCAGAGCTCCCTTTCTCCATGGCTGCGAGCACCTAGGATCTGCCTGTGGGACCTGGATGGGGTCGAGATAGGGTGGCTGCTGCGGCTGTCTCCTTGCCCACAGGGGTGGGCTCCTCCTGGCTGTCCGTAGGATGAGGATGGGTACAGATACGGTGGCTTTTCGAGAGCCTGTAAGTCTTTGCTAGCCCGTCTTGTCGTCTGCCAGTCTGGTCTGGTGCAGCCCCTTCTCTAGCGTTCCGCAGCCAGCCGTGTGTCCAACCCCTTTCTGACGTGGACCACCAGGCGTAGTCTGCTGGCTGTGACATGGCCATGGCTGTTGCCAGGATGTCTGTTTCGGGAGCAGCCCTCAGCCCCCCAGGGCACAATTTTGTGTCGTTCCTTTGCCCGTGCCTTTTGGAAGCTCCCTGCGAGGCCCGGATGGGTAGTGGCCAGGGCTGTCTTACCTGTCCTGTAGCGTGTTGAGAGCTCTCCGTGCAAGTGACGAGGTGGGCGAGGACAGGAGCCGTGGCCTCGTTGCGTCCCTTTGCAGGAGTCTGGCTGTAATTGTCAGGAGAAGCAGCCAAAGAGAAGCCACCGTCCATTGCTGTGGGGAGCCCCAGCCTCCTTGCCTTCCCCCTGGGTGCCTGGTCCTCTCAGGTCTCACTCCCCTGCCCCCTCGTCTGGCAGTCTGGCTTGGCGCAGCCCTTTTTATCCCTTTGTGGGGCTAGTGGTGTCAGCAGCGCCTTTGTGACATGGAGCACCAGGAGCAGTCTGCTGGCTGTGATGTGGTGGCCGTGACATCAGCAGGGTGGGCTGGTGCCTGGAGTTGGTGCTGCATCCGTGTGATCCCGCTTTTCCAGCAGTCCAGTGAGAAAGCGCAGTTCAATAAACGATGCAATGCACTAGATGAGAAGAAGTGGTAGTGCTGGGGATGGAAAGGAGGAGGCTGTAGGATGAGGGTACAGAGCAGCAGCTCGGCAAAGGTTAAAAGAGAACTAAAAGAGAACAGCAGGTGGTAGCCACGGCCCTGTTTTGAAGCTTTGGGTGGTACTTGCTGCTGAGAGTGGTGGGTTTGAGGGCTTTTCTGGAAGAAAGACGCTTGTTGAGTTTTCGGAAGGTGGTCTTTCACACCTTTGGCATTGAAGACGTGGCCCAGTGTGGAAGCGTGCGTCCACGAGTGGCTGGCAATGCTGAGGGTGTCTCTGCATGGAGCGTGGGAATTGCGCCTGTCTTGCTGTGAAAGGCTGCAAAGCTGAGAATGTCCGTGGCTGCGTGTTCCCTCCAGTTGCTTGTGGGACGGTGACATGTTACAGAATGGGGTGGGTGGTGGGGCTCTCCCTTTGCCCACGAGTGTGCGCACCTCCTGGCTGTCTGTAGGATGAGGATGGGGTACAGATACGGTGGTTCTTGCGGAGCTCGCTTTGGCCATGGCTGCGAGCACAGTTGATTTGCCTGCGGGACCTGGAGGGGGTCGAGATAGGGTGGGTGGTGCGTCTCTCTCCTTGCCCACAAGGGTGGGCACCTCCTGGCTGTCTGTAGGACGAGGATGGGGTACAGATAGAGTGGGTCTTGCGGAGCTCCCTTTGGCCATGGCTGCGAGCACCTTTGATCTGCCTGTGGGACCTGGATGGGGTCGAGATAGGGTGGGAGGTGCGGCTGTGTCCTTGCCCACAAAGGTGGGCACCTCCTGGCTGTCTGTAGGACGAGGATGGGGTACAGATACGGTGGTTCTTGCGGAGCTCCCTTTCTCCATGGCTGCGAGCAGCTAGGATCTGCCTGCGGGACCTGGATGGGGTCGAGATAGGGTGGCTGCTGCGGCTGTCTCCTTGCCCACAGGGGTGCGCTCCTCCTGGCTGTCTGTAGGATGAGGATGGGTACAGATACGGTGGGTTTTCCAGAGCCTTTAAGTCTTTGCTAGCCCGTCTTGTCGTCTGCCAGTCTGGTCTGGTGCAGCCCCTTTTCTAGCGTTCCGCAGCCAGCCGTGTGTCCAACCCCTTTCTGACGTGGACCACCAGGCGTAGTCTGCTGGCTGTGACATGGCCATGGCTGTTGCCAGGATGTCTGTTTTGGGAGCAGCCCTCAGCCCCCCAGGGCACAATTTTGTGTCGTTCCTTTTGCCCGTGCCTTTTGGAAGCTCCCTGCGAGGCCCGGATGGGTAGTGGCCAGGGCTGTCTTACCTGTCCTGTAGCGTGTTGAGAGCTCTCCGTGCAAGTGACGAGGTGGGCGAGGACAGGAGCCGTGGCCTCGTTGCGTCCCTTTGCAGGAGTCTGGTTGTAATTGTCAGGAGAAGCAGCCAAAGAGAAGCCACCGTCCATTGCTGTGGGGAGCCCCAGCCTCCTTGCCTTCCCCCTGGGTGCCTGGTCCTCTCAGGTCTCACTCCCCTGCCCCCTCGTCTGGCAGTCTGGCTTGGCGCAGCCCTTTTTATCCCTTTGTGGGGCTAGTGGTGTCAGCAGCGCCTTTGTGACATGGAGCACCAGGAGCAGTCTGCTGGCTGTGATGTGGTGGCCGTGACATCAGCAGGGTGGGCTGGTGCCTGGAGTTGGTGCTGCATCCGTGTGATCCCGCTTTTCCAGCAGTCCAGTGAGAAAGCGCAGTTCAATAAACGATGCAATGCACTAGAAGAGAAGAAGTGGTAGTGCTGGGGATGGAAAGGAGGAGGCTGTAGGATGAGGGTACAGAGCAGCAGCTCGGCAAAGGTTAAAAGAGAACGAAAAGCAGCAGGTGGTAGCCACGGCCCTGTTTTGAAGCTTTGGGTGGTACTTGCTGCTGAGAGTGGTGGGTTTGAGGGCTTTTCTGGAAGAAAGACGCTTGTTGAGTTTTCGGAAGGTGGTCTTTCACACCTTTGGCATTGAAGACGTGGCCCAGTGTGGAAGCGTGCGTCCACGAGTGGCTGGCAATGCTGAGGGTGTCTCTGCGTGGAGCGTGGGAATTGCGCCTGTCTTGCTGTGAAAGGCTCCACAGCTGAGAATGTCCGTGGCTGCGTGTTCCCTCCAGTTGCTTGTGGGACGGTGACATGTTAGAGAATGGGGTGGGTGGTGGGGCTCTCCCTTTGCCCACGAGCGTGCGCACCTCCTGGCTGTCTGTAGGACGAGGATGGGGTACAGATACGGTGGGTCTTGCGGAGCTCCCTTTGGCCATGGCTGCGAGCACCTTTGATCTGCCTGTGGGACCTGGATGGGGTCGAGATAGGGTGGGTGGTGCGGCTCTCTCCTTGCCCACAGGGCTGTGCACATCCTGGCTGTCGGTACGACGAGGATGGGGTACAGATAACGGTGGTTCTTGCGGAGCTGCCTTTGTCCATGGCTGCGAGCACCTTTGATCTGCCTGTGGGACCTGGATTTGGTCGAGATAGGGTGGGAGGTGCGGCTGTGTCCTTGCGCACAAGGGTGGGCCCCTCCTGGCTGTCTGTAGGACGAGGATGGGGTACAGATACGGTGGTTCTTGCGGAGCTCCCTTTCTCCATGGCTGCGAGCAGCTAGGATCTGCCTGCGGGACCTGGATGGGGTCGAGATAGGGTGGCTGCTGCGGCTGTCTCCTTGCCCACAGGGGTGGGCTCCTCCTGGCTGTCTGTAGGATGAGGATGGGTACAGATACGGTGGCTTTTTCAGAGCCTGTAAGTCTTTGCTAGCCCGTCTTGTCGTCTGCCAGTCTGGTCTGGTGCAGCCCCTTTTCTAGCGTTCCGCAGCCAGCCGTGTGTCCAACCCCTTTCCGACGTGGACCACCAGGCGTAGTCTGCTGGCTGTGACATGGCCATGGCTGTTGCCAGGATGTCTGTTTCGGGAGCAGCCCTCAGCCCCCCAGGGCACAATTTTGTGTCGTTCCTTTTGCCCGTGCCTTTTGGAAGCTCCCCGCGAGGCCCGGATGGGTAGTGGCCAGGGCTGTCTTAGCTGTCCTGTAGCGTGTTGAGAGCTCTCCGTGCAAGTGACGAGGTGGGCGAGGACAGGAGCCGTGGCCTCGTTGCGTCCCTTTGCAGGAGTCTGGCTGTAATTGTCAGGAGAAGCAGCCAAAGAGAAGCCACCGTCCATTGCTGTGGGGAGCCCCAGCCTCCTTGCCTTCCCCCTGGGTGCCTGGTCCTCTCAGGTCTCACTCCCCTGCCCCCTCGTCTGGCAGTCTGGCTTGGCGCAGCCCTTTTTATCCCTTTGTGGGGCTAGTGGTGTCAGCAGCGCCTTTGTGACATGGAGCACCAGGAGCAGTCTGCTGGCTGTGATGTGGTGGCCGTGACATCAGCAGGGTGGGCTGGTGCCTGGAGTTGGTGCTGCATCCGTGTGATCCCGCTTTTCCAGCAGTCCAGTGAGAAAGCGCAGTTCAATAAACGATGCAATGCACTAGAAGAGAAGAAGTGGTAGTGCTGGGGATGGAAAGGAGGAGGCTGTAGGATGAGGGTACAGAGCAGCAGCTCGGCAAAGGTTAAAAGAGAACTAAAAGAGAACAGCAGGTGGTAGCCACGGCCCTGTTTTGAAGCTTTGGGTGGTACTTGCTGCTGAGAGTGGTGGGTTTGAGGGCTTTTCTGGAAGAAAGACGCTTGTTGAGTTTTCGGAAGGTGGTCTTTCACACCTTTGGCATTGAAGACGTGGCCCAGTGTGGAAGCGTGCGTCCACGAGTGGCTGGCAATGCTGAGGGTGTCTCTGCGTGGAGCGTGGGAATTGCGCCTGTCTTGCTGTGAAAGGCTGCAAAGCTGAGAATGTCCGTGGCTGCGTGTTCCCTCCAGTTGCTTGTGGGACGGTGACATGTTAGAGAATGGGGTGGGTGGTGGGGCTCTCCCTTTGCCCACGAGTGTGCGCACCTCCTGGCTGTCTGTAGGACGAGGATGGGGTACAGATACGGTGGTTCTTGCGGAGCTCGCTTTGGCCATGGCTGCGAGCACCGTTGATTTGCCTGCGGGACCTGGAGGGGGTCGAGATAGGGTGGGTGGTGCGGCTCTCTCCTTGCCCACAAGGGTGGGCACCTCCTGGCTGTCTGTAGGACGCGGATGGGGTACAGATAGAGTGGGTCTTGCGGAGCTCGCTTTGGCCATGGCTGCGAGCACCTTTGATCTGCCTGTGGGACCTGGATGGGGTCGAGATAGGGTGGGTGGTGCGGCTCTCTCCTTGCCCACAGGGCTGTGCACATACTGGCTGTCGGTAGGACGAGGATGGGGTACAGATACGGTGGTTCTTGCAGAGCTCCCTTTCTCCATGGCTGCGAGCACCTAGGATCTGCCTGCGGGACCTGGATGGGGTCGAGATAGGGTGGCTGCTGCGGCTGTCTCCTTGCCCACAGGGGTGGGCTCCTCCTGGCTGTCCGTAGGATGAGGATGGGTACAGATACGGTGGCTTTTCGAGAGCCTGTAAGTCTTTGCTAGCCCGTCTTGTCGTCTGCCAGTCTGGTCTGGTGCAGCCCCTTCTCTAGCGTTCCGCAGCCAGCCGTGTGTCCAACCCCTTTCTGACGTGGACCACCAGGCGTAGTCTGCTGGCTGTGACATGGCCATGGCTGTTGCCAGGATGTCTGTTTCGGGAGCAGCCCTCAGCCCCCCAGGGCACAATTTTGTGTCGTTCCTTTGCCCGTGCCTTTTGGAAGCTCCCTGCGAGGCCCGGATGGGTAGTGGCCAGGGCTGTCTTACCTGTCCTGTAGCGTGTTGAGAGCTCTCCGTGCAAGTGACGAGGTGGGCGAGGACAGGAGCCGTGGCCTCGTTGCGTCCCTTTGCAGGAGTCTGGCTGTAATTGTCAGGAGAAGCAGCCAAAGAGAAGCCACCGTCCATTGCTGTGGGGAGCCCCAGCCTCCTTGCCTTCCCCCTGGGTGCCTGGTCCTCTCAGGTCTCACTCCCCTGCCCCCTCGTCTGGCAGTCTGGCTTGGCGCAGCCCTTTTTGTCCCTTTGTGGGGCTAGTGGTGTCAGCAGCGCCTTTGTGACATGGAGCACCAGGAGCAGTCTGCTGGCTGTGATGTGGTGGCCGTGACATCAGCAGGGTGGGCTGGTGCCTGGAGTTGGTGCTGCATCCGTGTGATCCCGCTTTTCCAGCAGTCCAGTGAGAAAGCGCAGTTCAATAAACGATGCAATGCACTAGATGAGAAGAAGTGGTAGTGCTGGGGATGGAAAGGAGGAGGCTGTAGGATGAGGGTACAGAGCAGCAGCTCGGCAAAGGTTAAAAGAGAACTAAAAGAGAACAGCAGGTGGTAGCCACGGCCCTGTTTTGAAGCTTTGGGTGGTACTTGCTGCTGAGAGTGGTGGGTTTGAGGGCTTTTCTGGAAGAAAGACGCTTGTTGAGTTTTCGGAAGGTGGTCTTTCACACCTTTGGCATTGAAGACGTGGCCCAGTGTGGAAGCGTGCGTCCACGAGTGGCTGGCAATGCTGAGGGTGTCTCTGCGTGGAGCGTGGGAATTGCGCCTGTCTTGCTGTGAAAGGCTCCACAGCTGAGAATGTCCGTGGCTGCGTGTTCCCTCCAGTTGCTTGTGGGACGGTGACATGTTAGAGAATGGGGTGGGTGGTGGGGCTCTCCCTTTGCCCACGAGCGTGCGCACCTCCTGGCTGTCTGTAGGACGAGGATGGGGTACAGATACGGTGGGTCTTGCGGAGCTCCCTTTGGCCATGGCTGCGAGCACCGTTGATTTGCCTGCGGGACCTGGAGGGGGTCGAGATAGGGTGGGTGGTGCGGCTCTCTCCTTGCCCACAAGGGTGGGCACCTCCTGGCTGTCTGTAGGACGCGGATGGGGTACAGATAGAGTGGGTCTTGCGGAGCTCCCTTTGGCCATGGCTGCGAGCACCTTTGATCTGCCTGTGGGACCTGGATGGGGTCGAGATAGGGTGGGTGGTGCGGCTCTCTCCTTGCCCACAGGGCTGTGCACATACTGGCTGTCGGTAGGACGAGGATGGGGTACAGATACGGTGGTTCTTGCAGAGCTCCCTTTCTCCATGGCTGCGAGCACCTAGGATCTGCCTGCGGGACCTGGATGGGGTCGAGATAGGGTGGCTGCTGCGGCTGTCTCCTTGCCCACAGGGGTGGGCTCCTCCTGGCTGTCCGTAGGTTGAGGATGGGTACAGATACGGTGGCTTTTCGAGAGCCTGTAAGTCTTTGCTAGCCCGTCTTGTCGTCTGCCAGTCTGGTCTGGTGCAGCCCCTTCTCTAGCGTTCCGCAGCCAGCCGTGTGTCCAACCCCTTTCTGACGTGGACCACCAGGCGTAGTCTGCTGGCTGTGACATGGCCATGGCTGTTGCCAGGATGTCTGTTTCGGGAGCAGCCCTCAGCCCCCCAGGGCACAATTTTGTGTCGTTCCTTTGCCCGTGCCTTTTGGAAGCTCCCTGCGAGGCCCGGATGGGTAGTGGCCAGGGCTGTCTTACCTGTCCTGTAGCGTGTTGAGAGCTCTCCGTGCAAGTGACGAGGTGGGCGAGGACAGGAGCCGTGGCCTCGTTGCGTCCCTTTGCAGGAGTCTGGCTGTAATTGTCAGGAGAAGCAGCCAAAGAGAAGCCACCGTCCATTGCTGTGGGGAGCCCCAGCCTCCTTGCCTTCCCCCTGGGTGCCTGCTCCTCTCAGGTCTCACTCCCCTGCCCCCTCGTCTGGCAGTCTGGCTTGGCGCAGCCCTTTTTATCCCTTTGTGGGGCTAGTGGTGTCAGCAGCGCCTTTGTGACATGGAGCACCAGGAGCAGTCTGCTGGCTGTGATGTGGTGGCCGTGACATCAGCAGGGTGGGCTGGTGCCTGGAGTTGGTGCTGCATCCGTGTGATCCCGCTTTTCCAGCAGTCCAGTGAGAAAGCGCAGTTCAATAAACGATGCAATGCACTAGATGAGAAGAAGTGGTAGTGCTGGGGATGGAAAGGAGGAGGCTGTAGGATGAGGGTACAGAGCAGCAGCTCGGCAAAGGTTAAAAGAGAACTAAAAGAGAACAGCAGGTGGTAGCCACGGCCCTGTTTTGAAGCTTTGGGTGGTACTTGCTGCTGAGAGTGGTGGGTTTGAGGGCTTTTCTGGAAGAAAGACGCTTGTTGAGTTTTCGGAAGGTGGTCTTTCACACCTTTGGCATTGAAGACGTGGCCCAGTGTGGAAGCGTGCGTCCACGAGTGGCTGGCAATGCTGAGGGTGTCTCTGCGTGGAGCGTGGGAATTGCGCCTGTCTTGCTGTGAAAGGCTCCACAGCTGAGAATGTCCGTGGCTGCGTGTTCCCTCCAGTTGCTTGTGGGACGGTGACATGTTAGAGAATGGGGTGGGTGGTGGGGCTCTCCCTTTGCCCACGAGCGTGCGCACCTCCTGGCTGTCTGTAGGACGAGGATGGGGTACAGATACGGTGGGTCTTGCGGAGCTCCCTTTGGCCATGGCTGCGAGCACCTTTGATCTGCCTGTGGGACCTGGATGGGGTCGAGATAGGGTGGGTGGTGCGGCTCTCTCCTTGCCCACAGGGCTGTGCACATCCTGGCTGTCGGTACGACGAGGATGGGGTACAGATAACGGTGGTTCTTGCGGAGCTCCCTTTGTCCATGGCTGCGAGCACCTTTGATCTGCCTGTGGGACCTGGATTTGGTCGAGATAGGGTGGGAGGTGCGGCTGTGTCCTTGCCCACAAGGGTGGGCACCTCCTGGCTGTCTGTAGGACGAGGATGGGGTACAGATACGGTGGTTCTTGCGGAGCTCCCTTTCTCCATGGCTGCGAGCAGCTAGGATCTGCCTGCGGGACCTGGATGGGGTCGAGATAGGGTGGCTGCTGCGGCTGTCTCCTTGCCCACAGGGGTGGGCTCCTCCTGACTGTCTGTAGGATGAGGATGGGTACAGATACGGTGGCTTTTTCAGAGCCTGTAAGTCTTTGCTAGCCCGTCTTGTCGTCTGCCAGTCTGGTCTGGTGCAGCCCCTTTTCTAGCGTTCCGCAGCCAGCCGTGTGTCCAACCCCTTTCCGACGTGGACCACCAGGCGTAGTCTGCTGGCTGTGACATGGCCATGGCTGTTGCCAGGATGTCTGTTTCGGGAGCAGCCCTCAGCCCCCCAGGGCACAATTTTGTGTCGTTCCTTTTGCCCGTGCCTTTTGGAAGCTCCCCGCGAGGCCCGGATGGGTAGTGGCCAGGGCTGTCTTAGCTGTCCTGTAGCGTGTTGAGAGCTCTCCGTGCAAGTGACGAGGTGGGCGAGGACAGGAGCCGTGGCCTCGTTGCGTCCCTTTGCAGGAGTCTGGCTGTAATTGTCAGGAGAAGCAGCCAAAGAGAAGCCACCGTCCATTGCTGTGGGGAGCCCCAGCCTCCTTGCCTTCCCCCTGGGTGCCTGGTCCTCTCAGGTCTCACTCCCCTGCCCCCTCGTCTGGCAGTCTGGCTTGGCGCAGCCCTTTTTATCCCTTTGTGGGGCTAGTGGTGTCAGCAGCGCCTTTGTGACATGGAGCACCAGGAGCAGTCTGCTGGCTGTGATGTGGTGGCCGTGACATCAGCAGGGTGGGCTGGTGCCTGGAGTTGGTGCTGCATCCGTGTGATCCCGCTTTTCCAGCAGTCCAGTGAGAAAGCGCAGTTCAATAAACGATGCAATGCACTAGAAGAGAAGAAGTGGTAGTGCTGGGGATGGAAAGGAGGAGGCTGTAGGATGAGGGTACAGAGCAGCAGCTCGGCAAAGGTTAAAAGAGAACTAAAAGAGAACAGCAGGTGGTAGCCACGGCCCTGTTTTGAAGCTTTGGGTGGTACTTGCTGCTGAGAGTGGTGGGTTTGAGGGCTTTTCTGGAAGAAAGACGCTTGTTGAGTTTTCGGAAGGTGGTCTTTCACACCTTTGGCATTGAAGACGTGGCCCAGTGTGGAAGCGTGCGTCCACGAGTGGCTGGCAATGCTGAGGGTGTCTCTGCGTGGAGCGTGGGAATTGCGCCTGTCTTGCTGTGAAAGGCTGCAAAGCTGAGAATGTCCGTGGCTGCGTGTTCCCTCCAGTTGCTTGTGGGACGGTGACATGTTAGAGAATGGGGTGGGTGGTGGGGCTCTCCCTTTGCCCACGAGTGTGCGCACCTCCTGGCTGTCTGTAGGACGAGGATGGGGTACAGATACGGTGGTTCTTGCGGAGCTCGCTTTGGCCATGGCTGCGAGCACCGTTGATTTGCCTGCGGGACCTGGAGGGGGTCGAGATAGGGTGGGTGGTGCGGCTCTCTCCTTGCCCACAAGGGTGGGCACCTCCTGGCTGTCTGTAGGACGCGGATGGGGTACAGATAGAGTGGGTCTTGCGGAGCTCCCTTTGGCCATGGCTGCGAGCACCTTTGATCTGCCTGTGGGACCTGGATGGGGTCGAGATAGGGTGGGTGGTGCGGCTCTCTCCTTGCCCACAGGGCTGTGCACATACTGGCTGTCGGTAGGACGAGGATGGGGTACAGATACGGTGGTTCTTGCAGAGCTCCCTTTCTCCATGGCTGCGAGCACCTAGGATCTGCCTGCGGGACCTGGATGGGGTCGAGATAGGGTGGCTGCTGCGGCTGTCTCCTTGCCCACAGGGGTGGGCTCCTCCTGGCTGTCCGTAGGATGAGGATGGGTACAGATACGGTGGCTTTTCGAGAGCCTGTAAGTCTTTGCTAGCCCGTCTTGTCGTCTGCCAGTCTGGTCTGGTGCAGCCCCTTCTCTAGCGTTCCGCAGCCAGCCGTGTGTCCAACCCCTTTCTGACGTGGACCACCAGGCGTAGTCTGCTGGCTGTGACATGGCCATGGCTGTTGCCAGGATGTCTGTTTCGGGAGCAGCCCTCAGCCCCCCAGGGCACAATTTTGTGTCGTTCCTTTGCCCGTGCCTTTTGGAAGCTCCCTGCGAGGCCCGGATGGGTAGTGGCCAGGGCTGTCTTAGCTGTCCTGTAGCGTGTTGAGAGCTCTCCGTGCAAGTGACGAGGTGGGCGAGGACAGGAGCCGTGGCCTCGTTGCGTCCCTTTGCAGGAGTCTGGCTGTAATTGTCAGGAGAAGCAGCCAAAGAGAAGCCACCGTCCATTGCTGTGGGGAGCCCCAGCCTCCTTGCCTTCCCCCTGGGTGCCTGGTCCTCTCAGGTCTCACTCCCCTGCCCCCTCGTCTGGCAGTCTGGCTTGGCGCAGCCCTTTTTGTCCCTTTGTGGGGCTAGTGGTGTCAGCAGCGCCTTTGTGACATGGAGCACCAGGAGCAGTCTGCTGGCTGTGATGTGGTGGCCGTGACATCAGCAGGGTGGGCTGGTGCCTGGAGTTGGTGCTGCATCCGTGTGATCCCGCTTTTCCAGCAGTCCAGTGAGAAAGCGCAGTTCAATAAACGATGCAATGCACTAGAAGAGAAGAAGTGGTAGTGCTGGGGATGGAAAGGAGGAGGCTGTAGGATGAGGGTACAGAGCAGCAGCTCGGCAAAGGTTAAAAGAGAACTAAAAGAGAACAGCAGGTGGTAGCCACGGCCCTGTTTTGAAGCTTTGGGTGGTACTTGCTGCTGAGAGTGGTGGGTTTGAGGGCTTTTCTGGAAGAAAGACGCTTGTTGAGTTTTCGGAAGGTGGTCTTTCACACCTTTGGCATTGAAGACGTGGCCCAGTGTGGAAGCGTGCGTCCACGAGTGGCTGGCAATGCTGAGGGTGTCTCTGCGTGGAGCGTGGGAATTGCGCCTGTCTTGCTGTGAAAGGCTGCAAAGCTGAGAATGTCCGTGGCTGCGTGTTCCCTCCAGTTGCTTGTGGGACGGTGACATGTTAGAGAATGGGGTGGGTGGTGGGGCTCTCCCTTTGCCCACGAGTGTGCGCACCTCCTGGCTGTCTGTAGGACGAGGATGGGGTACAGATACGGTGGTTCTTGCGGAGCTCGCTTTGGCCATGGCTGCGAGCACCGTTGATTTGCCTGCGGGACCTGGAGGGGGTCGAGATAGGGTGGGTGGTGCGGCTCTCTCCTTGCCCACAAGGGTGGGCACCTCCTGGCTGTCAGTAGGACGAGGATGGGGTACAGATACGGTGGTTCTTGCGGAGCTCCCTTTGTCCATGGCTGCGAGCACCTTTGATCTGCCTGTGGGACCTGGGTGGGGTCGAGATAGGGTGGGAGGTGCGGCTGTGTCCTTGCCCACAAGGCTGTGCACATACTGGCTGTCGGTAGGACGAGGATGGGGTACAGATACGGTGGTTCTTGCAGAGCTCCCTTTCTCCATGGCTGCGAGCACCTAGGATCTGCCTGCGGGACCTGGATGGGGTCGAGATAGGGTGGCTGCTGCGGCTGTCTCCTTGCCCACAGGGGTGGGCTCCTCCTGGCTGTCCGTAGGATGAGGATGGGTACAGATACGGTGGCTTTTCGAGAGCCTGTAAGTCTTTGCTAGCCCGTCTTGTCGTCTGCCAGTCTGGTCTGGTGCAGCCCCTTCTCTAGCGTTCCGCAGCCAGCCGTGTGTCCAACCCCTTTCTGACGTGGACCACCAGGCGTAGTCTGCTGGCTGTGACATGGCCATGGCTGTTGCCAGGATGTCTGTTTCGGGAGCAGCCCTCAGCCCCCCAGGGCACAATTTTGTGTCGTTCCTTTGCCCGTGCCTTTTGGAAGCTCCCTGCGAGGCCCGGATGGGTAGTGGCCAGGGCTGTCTTAGCTGTCCTGTAGCGTGTTGAGAGCTCTCCGTGCAAGTGACGAGGTGGGCGAGGACAGGAGCCGTGGCCTCGTTGCGTCCCTTTGCAGGAGTCTGGCTGTAATTGTCAGGAGAAGCAGCCAAAGAGAAGCCACCGTCCATTGCTGTGGGGAGCCCCAGCCTCCTTGCCTTCCCCCTGGGTGCCTGCTCCTCTCAGGTCTCACTCCCCTGCCCCCTCGTCTGGCAGTCTGGCTTGGCGCAGCCCTTTTTATCCCTTTGTGGGGCTAGTGGTGTCAGCAGCGCCTTTGTGACATGGAGCACCAGGAGCAGTCTGCTGGCTGTGATGTGGTGGCCGTGACATCAGCAGGGTGGGCTGGTGCCTGGAGTTGGTGCTGCATCCGTGTGATCCCGCTTTTCCAGCAGTCCAGTGAGAAAGCGCAGTTCAATAAACGATGCAATGCACTAGAAGAGAAGAAGTGGTAGTGCTGGGGATGGAAAGGAGGAGGCTGTAGGATGAGGGTACAGAGCAGCAGCTCGGCAAAGGTTAAAAGAGAACTAAAAGAGAACAGCAGGTGGTAGCCACGGCCCTGTTTTGAAGCTTTGGGTGGTACTTGCTGCTGAGAGTGGTGGGTTTGAGGGCTTTTCTGGAAGAAAGACGCTTGTTGAGTTTTCGGAAGGTGGTCTTTCACACCTTTGGCATTGAAGACGTGGCCCAGTGTGGAAGCGTGCGTCCACGAGTGGCTGGCAATGCTGAGGGTGTCTCTGCGTGGAGCGTGGGAATTGCGCCTGTCTTGCTGTGAAAGGCTCCACAGCTGAGAATGTCCGTGGCTGCGTGTTCCCTCCAGTTGCTTGTGGGACGGTGACATGTTAGAGAATGGGGTGGGTGGTGGGGCTCTCCCTTTGCCCACGAGGGTGCGCACCTCCTGGCTGTCTGTAGGACGAGGATGGGGTACAGATACGGTGGTTCTTGCGGAGCTCGCTTTGGCCATGGCTGCGAGCACCGTTGATTTGCCTGCGGGACCTGGAGGGGGTCGAGATAGGGTGGGTGGTGCGGCTCTCTCCTTGCCCACAAGGGTGGGCACCTCCTGGCTGTCAGTAGGACGAGGATGGGGTACAGATACGGTGGTTCTTGCGGAGCTCCCTTTGTCCATGGCTGCGAGCACCTTTGATCTGCCTGTGGGACCTGGGTGGGGTCGAGATAGGGTGGGAGGTGCGGCTCTCTCCTTGCCCACAGGGCTGTGCACATACTGGCTGTCGGTAGGACGAGGATGGGGTACAGATACGGTGGTTCTTGCAGAGCTCCCTTTCTCCATGGCTGCGAGCACCTAGGATCTGCCTGCGGGACCTGGATGGGGTCGAGATAGGGTGGCTGCTGCGGCTGTCTCCTTGCCCACAGGGGTGGGCTCCTCCTGGCTGTCCGTAGGATGAGGATGGGTACAGATACGGTGGCTTTTCGAGAGCCTGTAAGTCTTTGCTAGCCCGTCTTGTCGTCTGCCAGTCTGGTCTGGTGCAGCCCCTTCTCTAGCGTTCCGCAGCCAGCCGTGTGTCCAACCCCTTTCTGACGTGGACCACCAGGCGTAGTCTGCTGGCTGTGACATGGCCATGGCTGTTGCCAGGATGTCTGTTTCGGGAGCAGCCCTCAGCCCCCCAGGGCACAATTTTGTGTCGTTCCTTTGCCCGTGCCTTTTGGAAGCTCCCTGCGAGGCCCGGATGGGTAGTGGCCAGGGCTGTCTTAGCTGTCCTGTAGCGTGTTGAGAGCTCTCCGTGCAAGTGACGAGGTGGGCGAGGACAGGAGCCGTGGCCTCGTTGCGTCCCTTTGCAGGAGTCTGGCTGTAATTGTCAGGAGAAGCAGCCAAAGAGAAGCCACCGTCCATTGCTGTGGGGAGCCCCAGCCTCCTTGCCTTCCCCCTGGGTGCCTGGTCCTCTCAGGTCTCACTCCCCTGCCCCCTCGTCTGGCAGTCTGGCTTGGCGCAGCCCTTTTTATCCCTTTGTGGGGCTAGTGGTGTCAGCAGCGCCTTTGTGACATGGAGCACCAGGAGCAGTCTGCTGGCTGTGATGTGGTGGCCGTGACATCAGCAGGGTGGGCTGGTGCCTGGAGTTGGTGCTGCATCCGTGTGATCCCGCTTTTCCAGCAGTCCAGTGAGAAAGCGCAGTTCAATAAACGATGCAATGCACTAGAAGAGAAGAAGTGGTAGTGCTGGGGATGGAAAGGAGGAGGCTGTAGGATGAGGGTACAGAGCAGCAGCTCGGCAAAGGTTAAAAGAGAACTAAAAGAGAACAGCAGGTGGTAGCCACGGCCCTGTTTTGAAGCTTTGGGTGGTACTTGCTGCTGAGAGTGGTGGGTTTGAGGGCTTTTCTGGAAGAAAGACGCTTGTTGAGTTTTCGGAAGGTGGTCTTTCACACCTTTGGCATTGAAGACGTGGCCCAGTGTGGAAGCGTGCGTCCACGAGTGGCTGGCAATGCTGAGGGTGTCTCTGCGTGGAGCGTGGGAATTGCGCCTGTCTTGCTGTGAAAGGCTGCAAAGCTGAGAATGTCCGTGGCTGCGTGTTCCCTCCAGTTGCTTGTGGGACGGTGACATGTTAGAGAATGGGGTGGGTGGTGGGGCTCTCCCTTTGCCCACGAGTGTGCGCACCTCCTGGCTGTCTGTAGGACGAGGATGGGGTACAGATACGGTGGTTCTTGCGGAGCTCGCTTTGGCCATGGCTGCGAGCACCGTTGATTTGCCTGCGGGACCTGGAGGGGGTCGAGATAGGGTGGGTGGTGCGGCTCTCTCCTTGCCCACAAGGGTGGGCACCTCCTGGCTGTCAGTAGGACGAGGATGGGGTACAGATACGGTGGTTCTTGCGGAGCTCCCTTTGTCCATGGCTGCGAGCACCTTTGATCTGCCTGTGGGACCTGGGTGGGGTCGAGATAGGGTGGGAGGTGCGGCTCTCTCCTTGCCCACAGGGCTGTGCACATACTGGCTGTCGGTAGGACGAGGATGGGGTACAGATACGGTGGTTCTTGCAGAGCTCCCTTTCTCCATGGCTGCGAGCACCTAGGATCTGCCTGCGGGACCTGGATGGGGTCGAGATAGGGTGGCTGCTGCGGCTGTCTCCTTGCCCACAGGGGTGGGCTCCTCCTGGCTGTCCGTAGGATGAGGATGGGTACAGATACGGTGGCTTTTCGAGAGCCTGTAAGTCTTTGCTAGCCCGTCTTGTCGTCTGCCAGTCTGGTCTGGTGCAGCCCCTTCTCTAGCGTTCCGCAGCCAGCCGTGTGTCCAACCCCTTTCTGACGTGGACCACCAGGCGTAGTCTGCTGGCTGTGACATGGCCATGGCTGTTGCCAGGATGTCTGTTTCGGGAGCAGCCCTCAGCCCCCCAGGGCACAATTTTGTGTCGTTCCTTTGCCCGTGCCTTTTGGAAGCTCCCTGCGAGGCCCGGATGGGTAGTGGCCAGGGCTGTCTTACCTGTCCTGTAGCGTGTTGAGAGCTCTCCGTGCAAGTGACGAGGTGGGCGAGGACAGGAGCCGTGGCCTCGTTGCGTCCCTTTGCAGGAGTCTGGCTGTAATTGTCAGGAGAAGCAGCCAAAGAGAAGCCACCGTCCATTGCTGTGGGGAGCCCCAGCCTCCTTGCCTTCCCCCTGGGTGCCTGGTCCTCTCAGGTCTCACTCCCCTGCCCCCTCGTCTGGCAGTCTGGCTTGGCGCAGCCCTTTTTATCCCTTTGTGGGGCTAGTGGTGTCAGCAGCGCCTTTGTGACATGGAGCACCAGGAGCAGTCTGCTGGCTGTGATGTGGTGGCCGTGACATCAGCAGGGTGGGCTGGTGCCTGGAGTTGGTGCTGCATCCGTGTGATCCCGCTTTTCCAGCAGTCCAGTGAGAAAGCGCAGTTCAATAAACGATGCAATGCACTAGAAGAGAAGAAGTGGTAGTGCTGGGGATGGAAAGGAGGAGGCTGTAGGATGAGGGTACAGAGCAGCAGCTCGGCAAAGGTTAAAAGAGAACTAAAAGAGAACAGCAGGTGGTAGCCACGGCCCTGTTTTGAAGCTTTGGGTGGTACTTGCTGCTGAGAGTGGTGGGTTTGAGGGCTTTTCTGGAAGAAAGACGCTTGTTGAGTTTTCGGAAGGTGGTCTTTCACACCTTTGGCATTGAAGACGTGGCCCAGTGTGGAAGCGTGCGTCCACGAGTGGCTGGCAATGCTGAGGGTGTCTCTGCGTGGAGCGTGGGAATTGCGCCTGTCTTGCTGTGAAAGGCTGCAAAGCTGAGAATGTCCGTGGCTGCGTGTTCCCTCCAGTTGCTTGTGGGACGGTGACATGTTAGAGAATGGGGTGGGTGGTGGGGCTCTCCCTTTGCCCACGAGTGTGCGCACCTCCTGGCTGTCTGTAGGACGAGGATGGGGTACAGATACGGTGGTTCTTGCGGAGCTCGCTTTGGCCATGGCTGCGAGCACCGTTGATTTGCCTGCGGGACCTGGAGGGGGTCGAGATAGGGTGGGTGGTGCGGCTCTCTCCTTGCCCACAAGGGTGGGCACCTCCTGGCTGTCAGTAGGACGAGGATGGGGTACAGATACGGTGGTTCTTGCGGAGCTCGCTTTGGCCATGGCTGCGAGCACCTTTGATCTGCCTGTGGGACCTGGATGGGGTCGAGATAGGGTGGGAGGTGCGGCTCTCTCCTTGCCCACAGGGCTGTGCACATACTGGCTGTCGGTAGGACGAGGATGGGGTACAGATACGGTGGTTCTTGCAGAGCTCCCTTTCTCCATGGCTGCGAGCACCTAGGATCTGCCTGCGGGACCTGGATGGGGTCGAGATAGGGTGGCTGCTGCGGCTGTCTCCTTGCCCACAGGGGTGGGCTCCTCCTGGCTGTCCGTAGGATGAGGATGGGTACAGATACGGTGGCTTTTCGAGAGCCTGTAAGTCTTTGCTAGCCCGTCTTGTCGTCTGCCAGTCTGGTCTGGTGCAGCCCCTTCTCTAGCGTTCCGCAGCCAGCCGTGTGTCCAACCCCTTTCTGACGTGGACCACCAGGCGTAGTCTGCTGGCTGTGACATGGCCATGGCTGTTGCCAGGATGTCTGTTTCGGGAGCAGCCCTCAGCCCCCCAGGGCACAATTTTGTGTCGTTCCTTTGCCCGTGCCTTTTGGAAGCTCCCTGCGAGGCCCGGATGGGTAGTGGCCAGGGCTGTCTTAGCTGTCCTGTAGCGTGTTGAGAGCTCTCCGTGCAAGTGACGAGGTGGGCGAGGACAGGAGCCGTGGCCTCGTTGCGTCCCTTTGCAGGAGTCTGGCTGTAATTGTCAGGAGAAGCAGCCAAAGAGAAGCCACCGTCCATTGCTGTGGGGAGCCCCAGCCTCCTTGCCTTCCCCCTGGGTGCCTGGTCCTCTCAGGTCTCACTCCCCTGCCCCCTCGTCTGGCAGTCTGGCTTGGCGCAGCCCTTTTTATCCCTTTGTGGGGCTAGTGGTGTCAGCAGCGCCTTTGTGACATGGAGCACCAGGAGCAGTCTGCTGGCTGTGATGTGGTGGCCGTGACATCAGCAGGGTGGGCTGGTGCCTGGAGTTGGTGCTGCATCCGTGTGATCCCGCTTTTCCAGCAGTCCAGTGAGAAAGCGCAGTTCAATAAACGATGCAATGCACTAGATGAGAAGAAGTGGTAGTGCTGGGGATGGAAAGGAGGAGGCTGTAGGATGAGGGTACAGAGCAGCAGCTCGGCAAAGGTTAAAAGAGAACTAAAAGAGAACAGCAGGTGGTAGCCACGGCCCTGTTTTGAAGCTTTGGGTGGTACTTGCTGCTGAGAGTGGTGGGTTTGAGGGCTTTTCTGGAAGAAAGACGCTTGTTGAGTTTTCGGAAGGTGGTCTTTCACACCTTTGGCATTGAAGACGTGGCCCAGTGTGGAAGCGTGCGTCCACGAGTGGCTGGCAATGCTGAGGGTGTCTCTGCGTGGAGCGTGGGAATTGCGCCTGTCTTGCTGTGAAAGGCTGCAAAGCTGAGAATGTCCGTGGCTGCGTGTTCCCTCCAGTTGCTTGTGGGACGGTGACATGTTAGAGAATGGGGTGGGTGGTGGGGCTCTCCCTTTGCCCACGAGTGTGCGCACCTCCTGGCTGTCTGTAGGACGAGGATGGGGTACAGATACGGTGGTTCTTGCGGAGCTCGCTTTGGCCATGGCTGCGAGCACCGTTGATTTGCCTGCGGGACCTGGAGGGGGTCGAGATAGGGTGGGTGGTGCGGCTCTCTCCTTGCCCACAAGGGTGGGCACCTCCTGGCTGTCAGTAGGACGAGGATGGGGTACAGATACGGTGGTTCTTGCGGAGCTCCCTTTGTCCATGGCTGCGAGCACCTTTGATCTGCCTGTGGGACCTGGGTGGGGTCGAGATAGGGTGGGAGGTGCAGCTGTGTCCTTGCCCACAGGGCTGTGCACATACTGGCTGTCGGTAGGACGAGGATGGGGTACAGATACGGTGGTTCTTGCAGAGCTCCCTTTCTCCATGGCTGCGAGCACCTAGGATCTGCCTGCGGGACCTGGATGGGGTCGAGATAGGGTGGCTGCTGCGGCTGTCTCCTTGCCCACAGGGGTGGGCTCCTCCTGGCTGTCCGTAGGATGAGGATGGGTACAGATACGGTGGCTTTTCGAGAGCCTGTAAGTCTTTGCTAGCCCGTCTTGTCGTCTGCCAGTCTGGTCTGGTGCAGCCCCTTCTCTAGCGTTCCGCAGCCAGCCGTGTGTCCAACCCCTTTCTGACGTGGACCACCAGGCGTAGTCTGCTGGCTGTGACATGGCCATGGCTGTTGCCAGGATGTCTGTTTCGGGAGCAGCCCTCAGCCCCCCAGGGCACAATTTTGTGTCGTTCCTTTGCCCGTGCCTTTTGGAAGCTCCCTGCGAGGCCCGGATGGGTAGTGGCCAGGGCTGTCTTAGCTGTCCTGTAGCGTGTTGAGAGCTCTCCGTGCAAGTGACGAGGTGGGCGAGGACAGGAGCCGTGGCCTCGTTGCGTCCCTTTGCAGGAGTCTGGCTGTAATTGTCAGGAGAAGCAGCCAAAGAGAAGCCACCGTCCATTGCTGTGGGGAGCCCCAGCCTCCTTGCCTTCCCCCTGGGTGCCTGGTCCTCTCAGGTCTCACTCCCCTGCCCCCTCGTCTGGCAGTCTGGCTTGGCGCAGCCCTTTTTATCCCTTTGTGGGGCTAGTGGTGTCAGCAGCGCCTTTGTGACATGGAGCACCAGGAGCAGTCTGCTGGCTGTGATGTGGTGGCCGTGACATCAGCAGGGTGGGCTGGTGCCTGGAGTTGGTGCTGCATCCGTGTGATCCCGCTTTTCCAGCAGTCCAGTGAGAAAGCGCAGTTCAATAAACGATGCAATGCACTAGAAGAGAAGAAGTGGTAGTGCTGGGGATGGAAAGGAGGAGGCTGTAGGATGAGGGTACAGAGCAGCAGCTCGGCAAAGGTTAAAAGAGAACTAAAAGAGAACAGCAGGTGGTAGCCACGGCCCTGTTTTGAAGCTTTGGGTGGTACTTGCTGCTGAGAGTGGTGGGTTTGAGGGCTTTTCTGGAAGAAAGACGCTTGTTGAGTTTTCGGAAGGTGGTCTTTCACACCTTTGGCATTGAAGACGTGGCCCAGTGTGGAAGCGTGCGTCCACGAGTGGCTGGCAATGCTGAGGGTGTCTCTGCGTGGAGCGTGGGAATTGCGCCTGTCTTGCTGTGAAAGGCTGCAAAGCTGAGAATGTCCGTGGCTGCGTGTTCCCTCCAGTTGCTTGTGGGACGGTGACATGTTAGAGAATGGGGTGGGTGGTGGGGCTCTCCCTTTGCCCACGAGTGTGCGCACCTCCTGGCTGTCTGTAGGACGAGGATGGGGTACAGATACGGTGGTTCTTGCGGAGCTCGCTTTGGCCATGGCTGCGAGCACCGTTGATTTGCCTGCGGGACCTGGAGGGGGTCGAGATAGGGTGGGTGGTGCGGCTCTCTCCTTGCCCACAAGGGTGGGCACCTCCTGGCTGTCAGTAGGACGAGGATGGGGTACAGATACGGTGGTTCTTGCGGAGCTCCCTTTGTCCATGGCTGCGAGCACCTTTGATCTGCCTGTGGGACCTGGGTGGGGTCGAGATAGGGTGGGAGGTGCGGCTGTGTCCTTGCCCACAAGGCTGGGCACCTCCTGGCTGTCTGTAGGACGAGGATGGGGTACAGATACGGTGGGTCTTGCTGAGCTCCCTTTCTCCATGACTGCGAGCACCTAGGATCTGCCTGCGGGACCTGGATGGGGTCGAGATAGGGTGGCTGCTGCGGCTGTCTCCTTGCCCACAGGGGTGGGCTCCTCCTGGCTGTCTGTAGGATGAGGATGGGTACAGATACGGTGGCTTTTTCAGAGCCTGTAAGTCTTTGCTAGCCCGTCTTGTCGTCTGCCAGTCTGGTCTGGTGCAGCCTCTTTTCTAGCGTTCCGCAGCCAGCCGTGTGTCCAACCCCTTTCTGACGTGGACCACCAGGCGTAGTCTGCTGGCTGTGACATGGCCATGGCTGTTGCCAGGATGTCTGTTTCGGGAGCAGCCCTCAGCCCCCCAGGGCACAATTTTGTGTCGTTCCTTTGCCCGTGCCTTTTGGAAGCTCCCTGCGAGGCCCGGATGGGTAGTGGCCAGGGCTGTCTTAGCTGTCCTGTAGCGTGTTGAGAGCTCTCCGTGCAAGTGACGAGGTGGGCGAGGACAGGAGCCGTGGCCTCGTTGCGTCCCTTTGCAGGAGTCTGGCTGTAATTGTCAGGAGAAGCAGCCAAAGAGAAGCCACCGTCCATTGCTGTGGGGAGCCCCAGCCTCCTTGCCTTCCCCCTGGGTGCCTGGTCCTCTCAGGTCTCACTCCCCTGCCCCCTCGTCTGGCAGTCTGGCTTGGCGCAGCCCTTTTTATCCCTTTGTGGGGCTAGTGGTGTCAGCAGCGCCTTTGTGACATGGAGCACCAGGAGCAGTCTGCTGGCTGTGATGTGGTGGCCGTGACATCAGCAGGGTGGGCTGGTGCCTGGAGTTGGTGCTGCATCCGTGTGATCCCGCTTTTCCAGCAGTCCAGTGAGAAAGCGCAGTTCAATAAACGATGCAATGCACTAGAAGAGAAGAAGTGGTAGTGCTGGGGATGGAAAGGAGGAGGCTGTAGGATGAGGGTACAGAGCAGCAGCTCGGCAAAGGTTAAAAGAGAACTAAAAGAGAACAGCAGGTGGTAGCCACGGCCCTGTTTTGAAGCTTTGGGTGGTACTTGCTGCTGAGAGTGGTGGGTTTGAGGGCTTTTCTGGAAGAAAGACGCTTGTTGAGTTTTCGGAAGGTGGTCTTTCACACCTTTGGCATTGAAGACGTGGCCCAGTGTGGAAGCGTGCGTCCACGAGTGGCTGGCAATGCTGAGGGTGTCTCTGCGTGAAGCGTGGGAATTGCGCCTGTCTTGCTGTGAAAGGCTGCAAAGCTGAGAATGTCCGTGGCTGCGTGTTCCCTCCAGTTGCTTGTGGGACGGTGACATGTTAGAGAATGGGGTGGGTAGTGGGGCTCTCCCTTTGCCCACGAGTGTGCGCACCTCCTGGCTGTCTGTAGGACGAGGATGGGGTACAGATACGGTGGTTCTTGCGGAGCTCGCTTTGGCCATGGCTGCGAGCACCGTTGATTTGCCTGCGGGACCTGGAGGGGGTCGAGATAGGGTGGGTGGTGCGGCTCTCTCCTTGCCCACAAGGGTGGGCACCTCCTGGCTGTCAGTAGGACGAGGATGGGGTACAGATACGGTGGTTCTTGCGGAGCTCCCTTTGTCCATGGCTGCGAGCACCTTTGATCTGCCTGTGGGACCTGGGTGGGGTCGAGATAGGGTGGGAGGTGCGGCTCTCTCCTTGCCCACAGGGCTGTGCACATACTGGCTGTCGGTAGGACGAGGATGGGGTACAGATACGGTGGTTCTTGCAGAGCTCCCTTTCTCCATGGCTGCGAGCACCTAGGATCTGCCTGCGGGACCTGGATGGGGTCGAGATAGGGTGGCTGCTGCGGCTGTCTCCTTGCCCACAGGGGTGGGCTCCTCCTGGCTGTCCGTAGGATGAGGATGGGTACAGATACGGTGGCTTTTCGAGAGCCTGTAAGTCTTTGCTAGCCCGTCTTGTCGTCTGCCAGTCTGGTCTGGTGCAGCCCCTTCTCTAGCGTTCCGCAGCCAGCCGTGTGTCCAACCCCTTTCTGACGTGGACCACCAGGCGTAGTCTGCTGGCTGTGACATGGCCATGGCTGTTGCCAGGATGTCTGTTTCGGGAGCAGCCCTCAGCCCCCCAGGGCACAATTTTGTGTCGTTCCTTTGCCCGTGCCTTTTGGAAGCTCCCTGCGAGGCCCGGATGGGTAGTGGCCAGGGCTGTCTTAGCTGTCCTGTAGCGTGTTGAGAGCTCTCCGTGCAAGTGACGAGGTGGGCGAGGACAGGAGCCGTGGCCTCGTTGCGTCCCTTTGCAGGAGTCTGGCTGTAATTGTCAGGAGAAGCAGCCAAAGAGAAGCCACCGTCCATTGCTGTGGGGAGCCCCAGCCTCCTTGCCTTCCCCCTGGGTGCCTGGTCCTCTCAGGTCTCACTCCCCTGCCCCCTCGTCTGGCAGTCTGGCTTGGCGCAGCCCTTTTTGTCCCTTTGTGGGGCTAGTGGTGTCAGCAGCGCCTTTGTGACATGGAGCACCAGGAGCAGTCTGCTGGCTGTGATGTGGTGGCCGTGACATCAGCAGGGTGGGCTGGTGCCTGGAGTTGGTGCTGCATCCGTGTGATCCCGCTTTTCCAGCAGTCCAGTGAGAAAGCGCAGTTCAATAAACGATGCAATGCACTAGAAGAGAAGAAGTGGTAGTGCTGGGGATGGAAAGGAGGAGGCTGTAGGATGAGGGTACAGAGCAGCAGCTCGGCAAAAGTTAAAAGAGAACTAAAAGCAGCAGGTGGTGGCCACGGCCCTGTTTTGAAGCTTTGGGTGGTACTTGCTGCTGAGAGTGGTGGGTTTGAGGGCTTTTCTGGAAGAAAGACGCTTGTTGAGTTTTCGGAAGGTGGTCTTTCACACCTTTGGCATTGAAGACGTGGCCCAGTGTGGAAGCGTGCGCCCACGAGTGGCTGGCAATGCTGAGGGTGTCTCTGCGTGGAGCGTGGGAATTGCGCCTGTCTTGCTGTGAAAGGCTGCAAAGCTGAGAATGTCCGTGGCTGCGTGTTCCCTCCAGTTGCTTGTGGGACGGTGACATGTTAGAGAATGGGGTGGGTGGTGGGGCTCTCCCTTTGCCCACGAGGGTGCGCACCTCCTGGCTGTCTGTAGGACGAGGATGGGGTACAGATACGGTGGTTCTTGCGGAGCTCGCTTTGGCCATGGCTGCGAGCACTGTTGATTTGCCTGCGGGACCTGGAGGGGGTCGAGATAGGGTGGGTGGTGCGGCTCTCTCCTTGCCCACAAGGGTGGGCACCTCCTGGCTGTCTGTAGGACAAGGATGGGGTACAGATAGAGTGGGTCTTGCGGAGCTCCCTTTGGCCATGGCTGCGAGCACCTTTGATCTGCCTGTGGGACCTGGATGGGGTCGAGATAGGGTGGGTGGTGCGGCTCTCTCCTTGCCCACAGGGCTGGGCACATCCTGGCTGTCGGTAGGACGAGGATGGGGTACAGATAACGGTGGTTCTTGCGGAGCTCCCTTTCTCCATGGCTGCGAGCAGCTAGGATCTGCCTGTGGGACCTGGATTTGGTCGAGATAGGGTGGCTGCTGCGGCTGTCTCCTTGCCCACAGGGGTGCGCTCCTCCTGGCTCTCTGTAGGATGAGGATGGGTACAGGTACGGTGGCTTTTTCAGAGCCTGTAAGTCTTTGCTAGCCCGTCTTGTCGTCTGCCAGTCTGGTCTGGTGCAGCCCCTTTTCTAGCGTTCCGCAGCCAGCCGTGTGTCCAACCCCTTTCCGACGTGGACCACCAGGCGTAGTCTGCTGGCTGTGACATGGCCATGGCTGTTGCCAGGATGTCTGTTTCGGGATCAGCCCTCAGCCCCCCAGGGCACAATTTTGTGTCGTTCCTTTTGCCCGTGCCTTTTGGAAGCTCCCTGAGAGGCCCGGATAGGTAGTGGCCAGGGCTGTCTTAGCTGTCCTGTAGCGTGTTGAGAGCTCTCCGTGCAAGTGACGAGGTGGGCGAGGACAGGAGCCGTGGCCTCGTTGCGTCCCTTTGCAGGAGTCTGGCTGTAATTGTCAGGAGAAGCAGCCAAAGAGAAGCCACCGTCCATTGCTGTGGGGAGCCCCAGCCTCCTTGCCTTCCCCCTGGGTGCCTGGTCCTCTCAGGTCTCACTCCCCTGCCCCCTCGTCTGGCAGTCTGGCTTGGCGCAGCCCTTTTTATCCCTTTGTGGGGCTAGTGGTGTCAGCAGCACCTTTGTGACATGGAGCACCAGGAGCAGTCTGCTGGCTGTGATGTGGTGGCCGTGACATCAGCAGGGTGGGCTGGTGCCTGGAGTTGGTGCTGCATCCGTGTGATCCCGCTTTTCCAGCAGTCCAGTGAGAAAGCGCAGTTCAATAAACGATGCAATGCACTAGAAGAGAAGAAGTGGTAGTGCTGGGGATGGAAAGGAGGAGGCTGTAGGATGAGGGTACAGAGCAGCAGCTCGGCAAAGGTTAAAAGAGAACTAAAAGAGAACAGCAGGTGGTAGCCACGGCCCTGTTTTGAAGCTTTGGGTGGTACTTGCTGCTGAGAGTGGTGGGTTTGAGGGCTTTTCTGGAAGAAAGACGCTTGTTGAGTTTTCGGAAGGTGGTCTTTCACACCTTTGGCATTGAAGACGTGGCCCAGTGTGGAAGCGTGCGCCCACGAGTGGCTGGCAATGCTGAGGGTGTCTCTGCGTGGAGCGTGGGAATTGCGCCTGTCTTGCTGTGAAAGGCTGCAAAGCTGAGAATGTCCGTGGCTGCGTGTTCCCTCCAGTTGCTTGTGGGACGGTGACATGTTAGAGAATGGGGTGGGTGGTGGGGCTCTCCCTTTGCCCACGAGGGTGCGCACCTCCTGGCTGTCTGTAGGACGAGGATGGGGTACAGATACGGTGGTTCTTGCGGAGCTCACTTTGGCCATGGCTGCGAGCACCTTTGATCTGCCTGTGGGACCTGGATGGGGTCGAGATAGGGTGGGTGGTGCGGCTCTCTCCTTGCCCACAGGGCTGGGCACATCCTGGCTGTCGGTAGGACCAGGATGGGGTACAGATAGGGTGGTTCTTGCGGAGCTCCCTTTGTCCATGGCTGCGAGCACCTTTGATCTGCCTGTGGGACCTGGATGGGGTCGAGATAGGGTGGGAGGTGCGGCTGTGTCCTTGCCCACAAGGGTGGGCACCTCCTGGCTGTCTGTAGGACGAGGATGGGGTATAGATACGGTGGTTCTTGCGGAGCTCCCTTTCTCCATGGCTGCGAGCAGCTAGGATCTGCCTGTGGGACCTGGATTTGGTCGAGATAGGGTGGCTGCTGCGGCTGTCTCCTTGCCCACAGGGGTGGGCTCCTCCTGGCTGTCTGTAGGATGAGGATGGGTACAGATACGGTGGCTTTTTCAGAGCCTGTAAGTCTTTGCTAGCCCGTCTTGTCGTCTGCCAGTCTGGTCTGGTGCAGCCCCTTTTCTAGCGTTCCGCAGCCAGCCGTGTGTCCAACCCCTTTCCGACGTGGACCACCAGGCGTAGTCTGCTGGCTGTGACATGGCCATGGCTGTTGCCAGGATGTCTGTTTCGGGATCAGCCCTCAGCCCCCCAGGGCACAATTTTGTGTCGTTCCTTTTGCCCGTGCCTTTTGGAAGCTCCCTGAGAGGCCCGGATAGGTAGTGGCCAGGGCTGTCTTAGCTGTCCTGTAGCGTGTTGAGAGCTCTCCGTGCAAGTGACGAGGTGGGCGAGGACAGGAGCCGTGGCCTCGTTGCGTCCCTTTGCAGGAGTCTGGCTGTAATTGTCAGGAGAAGCAGCCAAAGAGAAGCCACCGTCCATTGCTGTGGGGAGCCCCAGCCTCCTTGCCTTCCCCCTGGGTGCCTGGTCCTCTCAGGTCTCACTCCCCTGCCCCCTCGTCTGGCAGTCTGGCTTGGCGCAGCCCTTTTTGTCCCTTTGTGGGGCTAGTGGTGTCAGCAGCGCCTTTGTGACATGGAGCACCAGGAGCAGTCTGCTGGCTGTGATGTGGTGGCCGTGACATCAGCAGGGTGGGCTGGTGCCTGGAGTTGGTGCTGCATCCGTGTGATCCCGCTTTTCCAGCAGTCCAGTGAGAAAGCGCAGTTCAATAAACGATGCAATGCACTAGAAGAGAAGAAGTGGTAGTGCTGGGGATGGAAAGGAGGAGGCTGTAGGATGAGGGTACAGAGCAGCAGCTCGGCAAAAGTTAAAAGAGAACTAAAAGCAGCAGGTGGTGGCCACGGCCCTGTTTTGAAGCTTTGGGTGGTACTTGCTGCTGAGAGTGGTGGGTTTGAGGGCTTTTCTGGAAGAAAGACGCTTGTTGAGTTTTCGGAAGGTGGTCTTTCACACCTTTGGCATTGAAGACGTGGCCCAGTGTGGAAGCGTGCGCCCACGAGTGGCTGGCAATGCTGAGGGTGTCTCTGCGTGGAGCGTGGGAATTGCGCCTGTCTTGCTGTGAAAGGCTGCAAAGCTGAGAATGTCCGTGGCTGCGTGTTCCCTCCAGTTGCTTGTGGGACGGTGACATGTTAGAGAATGGGGTGGGTGGTGGGGCTCTCCCTTTGCCCACGAGGGTGCGCACCTCCTGGCTGTCTGTAGGACGAGGATGGGGTACAGATACGGTGGTTCTTGCGGAGCTCGCTTTGGCCATGGCTGCGAGCACTGTTGATTTGCCTGCGGGACCTGGAGGGGGTCGAGATAGGGTGGGTGGTGCGGCTCTCTCCTTGCCCACAAGGGTGGGCACCTCCTGGCTGTCTGTAGGACGCGGATGGGGTACAGATAGAGTGGGTCTTGCGGAGCTCCCTTTGGCCATGGCTGCGAGCACCTTTGATCTGCCTGTGGGACCTGGATGCGGTCGAGATAGGGTGGGTGGTGCGGCTCTCTCCTTGCCCACAGGGCTGGGCACATCCTGGCTGTCGGTAGGACGAGGATGGGGTACAGATAACGGTGGTTCTTGCGGAGCTCCCTTTCTCCATGGCTGCGAGCAGCTAGGATCTGCCTGTGGGACCTGGATTTGGTCGAGATAGGGTGGCTGCTGCGGCTGTCTCCTTGCCCACAGGGGTGGGCTCCTCCTGGCTGTCTGTAGGATGAGGATGGGTACAGATACGGTGGCTTTTTCAGAGCCTGTAAGTCTTTGCTAGCCCGTCTTGTCGTCTGCCAGTCTGGTCTGGTGCAGCCCCTTTTCTAGCGTTCCGCAGCCAGCCGTGTGTCCAACCCCTTTCCGACGTGGACCACCAGGCGTAGTCTGCTGGCTGTGACATGGCCATGGCTGTTGCCAGGATGTCTGTTTCGGGAGCAGCCCTCAGCCCCCCAGGGCACAATTTTGTGTCGTTCCTTTTGCCCGTGCCTTTTGGAAGCTCCCTGAGAGGCCCGGATAGGTAGTGGCCAGGGCTGTCTTAGCTGTCCTGTAGCGTGTTGAGAGCTCTCCGTGCAAGTGACGAGGTGGGCGAGGACAGGAGCCGTGGCCTCGTTGCGTCCCTTTGCAGGAGTCTGGCTGTAATTGTCAGGAGAAGCAGCCAAAGAGAAGCCACCGTCCATTGCTGTGGGGAGCCCCAGCCTCCTTGCCTTCCCCCTGGGTGCCTGGTCCTCTCAGGTCTCACTCCCCTGCCCCCTCGTCTGGCAGTCTGGCTTGGCGCATCCCTTTTTGTCCCTTTGTGGGGCTAGTGGTGTCAGCAGCGCCTTTGTGACATGGAGCACCAGGAGCAGTCTGCTGGCTGTGATGTGGTGGCCGTGACATCAGCAGGGTGGGCTGGTGCCTGGAGTTGGTGCTGCATCCGTGTGATCCCGCTTTTCCAGCAGTCCAGTGAGAAAGCGCAGTTCAATAAACGATGCAATGCACTAGAAGAGAAGAAGTGGTAGTGCTGGGGATGGAAAGGAGGAGGCTGTAGGATGAGGGTACAGAGCAGCAGCTCGGCAAAGGTTAAAAGAGAACTAAAAGAGAACAGCAGGTGGTAGCCACGGCCCTGTTTTGAAGCTTTGGGTGGTACTTGCTGCTGAGAGTGGTGGGTTTGAGGGCTTTTCTGGAAGAAAGACGCTTGTTGAGTTTTCGGAAGGTGGTCTTTCACACCTTTGGCATTGAAGACGTGGCCCAGTGTGGAAGCGTGCGCCCACGAGTGGCTGGCAATGCTGAGGGTGTCTCTGCGTGGAGCGTGGGAATTGCGCCTGTCTTGCTGTGAAAGGCTGCAAAGCTGAGAATGTCCGTGGCTGCGTGTTCCCTCCAGTTGCTTGTGGGACGGTGACATGTTAGAGAATGGGGTGGGTGGTGGGGCTCTCCCTTTGCCCACGAGGGTGCGCACCTCCTGGCTGTCTGTAGGACGAGGATGGGGTACAGATACGGTGGTTCTTGCGGAGCTCACTTTGGCCATGGCTGCGAGCACCTTTGATCTGCCTGTGGGACCTGGATGGGGTCGAGATAGGGTGGGTGGTGCGGCTCTCTCCTTGCCCACAGGGCTGGGCACATCCTGGCTGTCGGTAGGACCAGGATGGGGTACAGATAGGGTGGTTCTTGCGGAGCTCCCTTTGTCCATGGCTGCGAGCACCTTTGATCTGCCTGTGGGACCTGGATGGGGTCGAGATAGGGTGGGAGGTGCGGCTGTGTCCTTGCCCACAAGGGTGGGCACCTCCTGGCTGTCTGTAGGACGAGGATGGGGTATAGATACGGTGGTTCTTGCGGAGCTCCCTTTCTCCATGGCTGCGAGCAGCTAGGATCTGCCTGTGGGACCTGGATTTGGTCGAGATAGGGTGGCTGCTGCGGCTGTCTCCTTGCCCACAGGGGTGGGCTCCTCCTGGCTGTCTGTAGGATGAGGATGGGTACAGATACGGTGGCTTTTTCAGAGCCTGTAAGTCTTTGCTAGCCCGTCTTGTCGTCTGCCAGTCTGGTCTGGTGCAGCCCCTTTTCTAGCGTTCCGCAGCCAGCCGTGTGTCCAACCCCTTTCCGACGTGGACCACCAGGCGTAGTCTGCTGGCTGTGACATGGCCATGGCTGTTGCCAGGATGTCTGTTTCGGGATCAGCCCTCAGCCCCCCAGGGCACAATTTTGTGTCGTTCCTTTTGCCCGTGCCTTTTGGAAGCTCCCTGAGAGGCCCGGATAGGTAGTGGCCAGGGCTGTCTTAGCTGTCCTGTAGCGTGTTGAGAGCTCTCCGTGCAAGTGACGAGGTGGGCGAGGACAGGAGCCGTGGCCTCGTTGCGTCCCTTTGCAGGAGTCTGGCTGTAATTGTCAGGAGAAGCAGCCAAAGAGAAGCCACCGTCCATTGCTGTGGGGAGCCCCAGCCTCCTTGCCTTCCCCCTGGGTGCCTGGTCCTCTCAGGTCTCACTCCCCTGCCCCCTCGTCTGGCAGTCTGGCTTGGCGCAGCCCTTTTTGTCCCTTTGTGGGGCTAGTGGTGTCAGCAGCGCCTTTGTGACATGGAGCACCAGGAGCAGTCTGCTGGCTGTGATGTGGTGGCCGTGACATCAGCAGGGTGGGCTGGTGCCTGGAGTTGGTGCTGCATCCGTGTGATCCCGCTTTTCCAGCAGTCCAGTGAGAAAGCGCAGTTCAATAAACGATGCAATGCACTAGAAGAGAAGAAGTGGTAGTGCTGGGGATGGAAAGGAGGAGGCTGTAGGATGAGGGTACAGAGCAGCAGCTCGGCAAAAGTTAAAAGAGAACTAAAAGCAGCAGGTGGTGGCCACGGCCCTGTTTTGAAGCTTTGGGTGGTACTTGCTGCTGAGAGTGGTGGGTTTGAGGGCTTTTCTGGAAGAAAGACGCTTGTTGAGTTTTCGGAAGGTGGTCTTTCACACCTTTGGCATTGAAGACGTGGCCCAGTGTGGAAGCGTGCGCCCACGAGTGGCTGGCAATGCTGAGGGTGTCTCTGCGTGGAGCGTGGGAATTGCGCCTGTCTTGCTGTGAAAGGCTGCAAAGCTGAGAATGTCCGTGGCTGCGTGTTCCCTCCAGTTGCTTGTGGGACGGTGACATGTTAGAGAATGGGGTGGGTGGTGGGGCTCTCCCTTTGCCCACGAGGGTGCGCACCTCCTGGCTGTCTGTAGGACGAGGATGGGGTACAGATACGGTGGTTCTTGCGGAGCTCGCTTTGGCCATGGCTGCGAGCACTGTTGATTTGCCTGCGGGACCTGGAGGGGGTCGAGATAGGGTGGGTGGTGCGGCTCTCTCCTTGCCCACAAGGGTGGGCACCTCCTGGCTGTCTGTAGGACGCGGATGGGGTACAGATAGAGTGGGTCTTGCGGAGCTCCCTTTGGCCATGGCTGCGAGCACCTTTGATCTGCCTGTGGGACCTGGATGCGGTCGAGATAGGGTGGGTGGTGCGGCTCTCTCCTTGCCCACAGGGCTGGGCACATCCTGGCTGTCGGTAGGACGAGGATGGGGTACAGATAACGGTGGTTCTTGCGGAGCTCCCTTTCTCCATGGCTGCGAGCAGCTAGGATCTGCCTGTGGGACCTGGATTTGGTCGAGATAGGGTGGCTGCTGCGGCTGTCTCCTTGCCCACAGGGGTGGGCTCCTCCTGGCTGTCTGTAGGATGAGGATGGGTACAGATACGGTGGCTTTTTCAGAGCCTGTAAGTCTTTGCTAGCCCGTCTTGTCGTCTGCCAGTCTGGTCTGGTGCAGCCCCTTTTCTAGCGTTCCGCAGCCAGCCGTGTGTCCAACCCCTTTCCGACGTGGACCACCAGGCGTAGTCTGCTGGCTGTGACATGGCCATGGCTGTTGCCAGGATGTCTGTTTCGGGAGCAGCCCTCAGCCCCCCAGGGCACAATTTTGTGTCGTTCCTTTTGCCCGTGCCTTTTGGAAGCTCCCTGAGAGGCCCGGATAGGTAGTGGCCAGGGCTGTCTTAGCTGTCCTGTAGCGTGTTGAGAGCTCTCCGTGCAAGTGACGAGGTGGGCGAGGACAGGAGCCGTGGCCTCGTTGCGTCCCTTTGCAGGAGTCTGGCTGTAATTGTCAGGAGAAGCAGCCAAAGAGAAGCCACCGTCCATTGCTGTGGGGAGCCCCAGCCTCCTTGCCTTCCCCCTGGGTGCCTGGTCCTCTCAGGTCTCACTCCCCTGCCCCCTCGTCTGGCAGTCTGGCTTGGCGCAGCCCTTTTTGTCCCTTTGTGGGGCTAGTGGTGTCAGCAGCGCCTTTGTGACATGGAGCACCAGGAGCAGTCTGCTGGCTGTGATGTGGTGGCCGTGACATCAGCAGGGTGGGCTGGTGCCTGGAGTTGGTGCTGCATCCGTGTGATCCCGCTTTTCCAGCAGTCCAGTGAGAAAGCGCAGTTCAATAAACGATGCAATGCACTAGAAGAGAAGAAGTGGTAGTGCTGGGGATGGAAAGGAGGAGGCTGTAGGATGAGGGTACAGAGCAGCAGCTCGGCAAAAGTTAAAAGAGAACTAAAAGCAGCAGGTGGTGGCCACGGCCCTGTTTTGAAGCTTTGGGTGGTACTTGCTGCTGAGAGTGGTGGGTTTGAGGGCTTTTCTGGAAGAAAGACGCTTGTTGAGTTTTCGGAAGGTGGTCTTTCACACCTTTGGCATTGAAGACGTGGCCCAGTGTGGAAGCGTGCGTCCACGAGTGGCTGGCAATGCTGAGGGTGTCTCTGCGTGGAGCGTGGGAATTGCGCCTGTCTTGCTGTGAAAGGCTGCAAAGCTGAGAATGTCCGTGGCTGCGTGTTCCCTCCAGTTGCTTGTGGGACGGTGACATGTTAGAGAATGGGGTGGGTGGTGGGGCTCTCCCTTTGCCCACGAGTGTGCGCACCTCCTGGCTGTCTGTAGGACGAGGATGGGGTACAGATACGGTGGGTCTTGCGGAGCTCACTTTGGCCATGGCTGCGAGCACCGTTGATTTGCCTGCGGGACCTGGAGGGGGTCGAGATAGGGTGGGTGGTGCGGCTCTCTCCTTGCCCACAAGGGTGGGCACCTCCTGGCTGTCTGTAGGACGCGGATGGGGTACAGATAGAGTGGGTCTTGCGGAGCTCCCTTTGGCCATGGCTGCGAGCACCTTTGATCTGCCTGTGGGACCTGGATGGGGTCGAGATAGGGTGGGTGGTGCGGCTCTCTCCTTGCCCACAGGGCTGGGCACATCCTGGCTGTCGGTAGGACGAGGATGGGGTACAGATAGGGTGGTTCTTGCGGAGCTCCCTTTGTCCATGGCTGCGAGCACCTTTGATCTGCCTGTGGGACCTGGATGGGGTCGAGATAGGGTGGGAGGTGCGGCTGTGTCCTTGCCCACAAGGGTGGGCACCTCCTGGCTGTCTGTAGGACGAGGATGGGGTACAGATACGGTGGTTCTTGCGGAGCTCCCTTTCTCCATGGCTGCGAGCAGCTAGGATCTGCCTGTGGGACCTGGATTTGGTCGAGATAGGGTGGCTGCTGCGGCTGTCTCCTTGCCCACAGGGGTGGGCTCCTCCTGGCTGTCTGTAGGATGAGGATGGGTACAGATACGGTGGCTTTTTCAGAGCCTGTAAGTCTTTGCTAGCCCGTCTTGTCGTCTGCCAGTCTGGTCTGGTGCAGCCCCTTTTCTAGCGTTCCGCAGCCAGCCGTGTGTCCAACCCCTTTCCGACGTGGACCACCAGGCGTAGTCTGCTGGCTGTGACATGGCCATGGCTGTTGCCAGGATGTCTGTTTCGGGAGCAGCCCTCAGCCCCCCAGGGCACAATTTTGTGTCGTTCCTTTTGCCCGTGCCTTTTGGAAGCTCCCTGAGAGGCCCGGATAGGTAGTGGCCAGGGCTGTCTTAGCTGTCCTGTAGCGTGTTGAGAGCTCTCCGTGCAAGTGACGAGGTGGGCGAGGACAGGAGCCGTGGCCTCGTTGCGTCCCTTTGCAGGAGTCTGGCTGTAATTGTCAGGAGAAGCAGCCAAAGAGAAGCCACCGTCCATTGCTGTGGGGAGCCCCAGCCTCCTTGCCTTCCCCCTGGGTGCCTGGTCCTCTCAGGTCTCACTCCCCTGCCCCCTCGTCTGGCAGTCTGGCTTGGCGCATCCCTTTTTGTCCCTTTGTGGGGCTAGTGGTGTCAGCAGCGCCTTTGTGACATGGAGCACCAGGAGCAGTCTGCTGGCTGTGATGTGGTGGCCGTGACATCAGCAGGGTGGGCTGGTGCCTGGAGTTGGTGCTGCATCCGTGTGATCCCGCTTTTCCAGCAGTCCAGTGAGAAAGCGCAGTTCAATAAACGATGCAATGCACTAGAAGAGAAGAAGTGGTAGTGCTGGGGATGGAAAGGAGGAGGCTGTAGGATGAGGGTACAGAGCAGCAGCTCGGCAAAGGTTAAAAGAGAACTAAAAGAGAACAGCAGGTGGTAGCCACGGCCCTGTTTTGAAGCTTTGGGTGGTACTTGCTGCTGAGAGTGGTGGGTTTGAGGGCTTTTCTGGAAGAAAGACGCTTGTTGAGTTTTCGGAAGGTGGTCTTTCACACCTTTGGCATTGAAGACGTGGCCCAGTGTGGAAGCGTGCGTCCACGAGTGGCTGGCAATGCTGAGGGTGTCTCTGCATGGAGCGTGGGAATTGCGCCTGTCTTGCTGTGAAAGGCTGCAAAGCTGAGAATGTCCGTGGCTGCGTGTTCCCTCCAGTTGCTTGTGAGACGGTGACATGTTAGAGAATGGGGTGGGTGGTGGGGCTCTCCCTTTGCCCACGAGTGTGCGCACCTCCTGGCTGTCTGTAGGACGAGGATGGGGTACAGATACGGTGGTTCTTGCGGAGCTCGCTTTGGCCATGGCTGCGAGCACCGTTGATTTGCCTGCGGGACCTGGAGGGGGTCGAGATAGGGTGGGTGGTGCGGCTCTCTCCTTGCCCACAAGGGTGGGCACCTCCTGGCTGTCTGTAGGACGCGGATGGGGTACAGATAGAGTGGGTCTTGCGGAGCTCCCTTTGGCCATGGCTGCGAGCACCTTTGATCTGCCTGTGGGACCTGGATGGGGTCGAGATAGGGTGGGTGGTGCGGCTCTCTCCTTGCCCACAGGGCTGGGCACATCCTGGCTGTCGGTAGGACGAGGATGGGGTACAGATAACGGTGGTTCTTGCGGAGCTCCCTTTCTCCATGGCTGCGAGCAGCTAGGATCTGCCTGTGGGACCTGGATGGGGTCGAGATAGGGTGGGAGGTGCGGCTGTGTCCTTGCCCTCAAGGGTGGGCACCTCCTGGCTGTCTGTAGGACGAGGATGGGGTACAGATACGGTGGGTCTTGCGGAGCTCCCTTTCTCCACGGCTGCGAGCACCTAGGATCTGCCTGCGGGACCTGGATGGGGTCGAGATAGGGTGGCTGCTGCGGCTGTCTCCTTGCCCACAGGGGTGGGCTCCTCCTGGCTGTCTGTAGGATGAGGATGGGTACAGATACGGTGGCTTTTCGAGAGCCTGTAAGTCTTTGCTAGCCCGTCTTGTCATCTGCCAGTCTGGTCTGGTACAGCCCCTTTTCTAGCGTTCCGCAGCCAGCCGTGTGTCCAACCCCTTTCTGACGTGGACCACCAGGCGTAGTCTGCTGGCTGTGACATGGCCATGGCTGTTGCCAGGATGTCTGTTTCGGGAGCAGCCCTCAGCCCCCCAGAGCACAATTTTGTGTCGTTCCTTTTGCCCGTGCCTTTTGGAAGCTCCCTGCAAGGCCCGGATGGGTAGTGGCCAGGGCTGTCTTAGCTGTCCTGTAGCGTGTTGAGAGCTCTCCGTGCAAGTGACGAGGTGGGCGAGGACAGGAGCCGTGGCCTCGTTGCGTCCCTTTGCAGGAGTCTGGCTGTAATTGTCAGGAGAAGCAGCCAAAGAGAAGCCACCGTCCATTGCTGTGGGGAGCCCCAGCCTCCTTGCCTTCCCCCTGGGTGCCTGGTCCTCTCAGGTCTCACTCCCCTGCCCCCTCGTCTGGCAGTCTGGCTTGGCGCAGCCCTTTTTGTCCCTTTGTGGGGCTAGTGGTGTCAGCAGCGCCTTTGTGACATGGAGCACCAGGAGCAGTCTGCTGGCTGTGATGTGGTGGCCGTGACATCAGCAGGGTGGGCTGGTGCCTGGAGTTGGTGCTGCATCCGTGTGATCCCGCTTTTCCAGCAGTCCAGTGAGAAAGCGCAGTTCAATAAACGATGCAATGCACTAGAAGAGAAGAAGTGGTAGTGCTGGGGATGGAAAGGAGGAGGCTGTAGGATGAGGGTACAGAGCAGCAGCTCGGCAAAAGTTAAAAGAGAACTAAAAGCAGCAGGTGGTGGCCACGGCCCTGTTTTGAAGCTTTGGGTGGTACTTGCTGCTGAGAGTGGTGGGTTTGAGGGCTTTTCTGGAAGAAAGACGCTTGTTGAGTTTTCGGAAGGTGGTCTTTCACACCTTTGGCATTGAAGACGTGGCCCAGTGTGGAAGCGTGCGTCCACGAGTGGCTGGCAATGCTGAGGGTGTCTCTGCGTGGAGCGTGGGAATTGCGCCTGTCTTGCTGTGAAAGGCTGAAAAGCTGAGAATGTCCGTGGCTGCGTGTTCCCTCCAGTTGCTTGTGGGACGGTGACATGTTAGAGAATGGGGTGGGTGGTGGGGCTCTCCCTTTGCCCACGAGTGTGCGCACCTCCTGGCTGTCTGTAGGACGAGGATGGGGTACAGATACGGTGGTTCTTGCGGAGCTCGCTTTGGCCATGGCTGCGAGCACCGTTGATTTGCCTGCGGGACCTGGAGGGGGTCGAGATAGGGTGGGTGGTGCGGCTCTCTCCTTGCCCACAAGGGTGGGCACCTCCTGGCTGTCTGTAGGACGCGGATGGGGTACAGATAGAGTGGGTCTTGCGGAGCTGCCTTTGGCCATGGCTGCGAGCACCTTTGATCTGCCTGTGGGACCTGGATGGGGTCGAGATAGGGTGGGTGGTGCGGCTCTCTCCTTGCCCACAGGGCTGGGCACATCCTGGCTGTCTGTAGGACGAGGATGGGGTACAGATACGGTGGTTCTTGCGGAGCTCCCTTTGGCCATGGCTGCGAGCACCTTTGATCTGCCTGTGGGACCTGGATGGGGTCGAGATAGGGTGGGAGGTGCGGCTGTGTCCTTGCCCACAAGGGTGGGCACCTCCTGGCTGTCTGTAGGACGAGGATGGGGTACAGATACGGTGGTTCTTGCGGAGCTCCCTTTCTCCATGGCTGCGAGCACCTAGGATCTGCCTGCGGGACCTGGATGGGGTCGAGATAGGGTGGCTGCTGCGGCTGTGTCCTTGCCCACAGGGGTGGGCTCCTCCTGGCTGTCTGTAGGATGAGGATGGGTACAGATACGGTGGCTTTTCGAGAGCCTGTAAGTCTTTGCTAGCCCGTCTTGTCGTCTGCCAGTCTGGTCTGGTGCAGCCCCTTTTCTAGCGTTCCGCAGCCAGCCGTGTGTCCAACCCCTTTCTGACGTGGACCACCAGGCGTAGTCTGCTGGCTGTGACATGGCCATGGCTGTTGCCAGGATGTCTGTTTCGGGAGCAGCCCTCAGCCCCCCAGGGCACAATTTTGTGTCGTTCCTTTTGCCCGTGCCTTTTGGAAGCTCCCTGCGAGGCCCGGATGGGTAGTGGCCAGGGCTGTCTTACCTGTCCTGTAGCGTGTTGAGAGCTCTCCGTGCAAGTGACGAGGTGGGCGAGGACAGGAGCCGTGGCCTCGTTGCGTCCCTTTGCAGGAGTCTGGCTGTAATTGTCAGGAGAAGCAGCCAAAGAGAAGCCACCGTCCATTGCTGTGGGGAGCCCCAGCCTCCTTGCCTTCCCCCTGGGTGCCTGGTCCTCTCAGGTCTCACTCCCCTGCCCCCTCGTCTGGCAGTCTGGCTTGGCGCAGCCCTTTTTATCCCTTTGTGGGGCTAGTGGTGTCAGCAGCGCCTTTGTGACATGGAGCACCAGGAGCAGTCTGCTGGCTGTGATGTGGTGGCCGTGACATCAGCAGGGTGGGCTGGTGCCTGGAGTTGGTGCTGCATCCGTGTGATCCCGCTTTTCCAGCAGTCCAGTGAGAAAGCGCAGTTCAATAAACGATGCAATGCACTAGAAGAGAAGAAGTGGTAGTGCTGGGGATGGAAAGGAGGAGGCTGTAGGATGAGGGTACAGAGCAGCATCTCAGCAAAGGCTAAAAGAGAACTAAAAGAGAACAGCAGGTGGTAGCCAGGGCCCTGTTTTGAAGCTTTGGGTGGTACTTGCTGCTGAGAGTGGTGGGTTTGAGGGCTTTTCTGGAAGAAAGACGCTTGTTGAGTTTTCGGAAGGTGGTCTTTCACACCTTTGGCATTGAAGACGTGGCCCAGTGTGGAAGCGTGCGTCCACGAGTGGCTGGCAATGCTGAGGGTGTCTCTGCGTGGAGCGTGGGAATTGCGCCTGTCTTGCTGTGAAAGGCTGCAAAGCTGAGAATGTCCGTGGCTGCGTGTTCCCTCCAGTTGCTTGTGGGACGGTGACATGTTAGAGAATGGGGTGGGTGGTGGGGCTCTCCCTTTGCCCACGAGCGTGCGTACCTCCTGGCTGTCTGTAGGACGAGGATGGGGTACAGATACGGTGGTTCTTGCGGAGCTCACTTTGGCCATGGCTGCGAGCACCGTTGATTTGCCTGCGGGACCTGGAGGGGGTCGAGATAGGGTGGGTGGTGCGGCTCTCTCCTTGCCCACAAGGGTGGGCACCTCCTGGCTGTCTGTAGGACGCGGATGGGGTACAGATAGAGTGGGTCTTGCGGAGCTCCCTTTGGCCATGGCTGCGAGCACCTTTGATCTGCCTGTGGGACCTGGATGGGGTCGAGATAGGGTGGGTGGTGCGGCTCTCTCCTTGCCCACAGGGCTGGGCACATCCTGGCTGTCGGTAGGACGAGGATGGGGTACAGATAGGGTGGTTCTTGTGGAGCTCCCTTTGGCCATGGCTGCGAGCACCTTTGATCTGCCTGTGGGACCTGGATGGGGTCGAGATAGGGTGGGAGGTGCGGCTGTGTCCTTGCCCACAAGGGTGGGCACCTCCTGGCTGTCTGTAGGACGAGGATGGGGTACAGATACGGTGGTTCTTGCGGAGCTCCCTTTCTCCATGGCTGCGAGCAGCTAGGATCTGCCTGTGGGACCTGGATTTGGTCGAGATAGGGTGGCTGCTGCGGCTGTCTCCTTGCCCACAGGGGTGGGCTCCTCCTGGCTGTCTGTAGGATGAGGATGGGTACAGATACGGTGGCTTTTTCAGAGCCTGTAAGTCTTTGCTAGCCCGTCTTGTCGTCTGCCAGTCTGGTCTGGTGCAGCCCCTTTTCTAGCGTTCCGCAGCCAGCCGTGTGTCCAACCCCTTTCCGACGTGGACCACCAGGCGTAGTCTGCTGGCTGTGACATGGCCATGGCTGTTGCCAGGATGTCTGTTTCGGGAGCAGCCCTCAGCCCCCCAGGGCACAATTTTGTGTCGTTCCTTTTGCCCGTGCCTTTTGGAAGCTCCCTGAGAGGCCCGGATAGGTAGTGGCCAGGGCTGTCTTAGCTGTCCTGTAGCGTGTTGAGAGCTCTCCGTGCAAGTGACGAGGTGGGCGAGGACAGGAGCCGTGGCCTCGTTGCGTCCCTTTGCAGGAGTCTGGCTGTAATTGTCAGGAGAAGCAGCCAAAGAGAAGCCACCGTCCATTGCTGTGGGGAGCCCCAGCCTCCTTGCCTTCCCCCTGGGTGCCTGGTCCTCTCAGGTCTCACTCCCCTGCCCCCTCGTCTGGCAGTCTGGCTTGGCGCAGCCCTTTTTGTCCCTTTGTGGGGCTAGTGGTGTCAGCAGCGCCTTTGTGACATGGAGCACCAGGAGCAGTCTGCTGGCTGTGATATGGTGGCCGTGACATCAGCAGGGTGGGCTGGTGCCTGGAGTTGGTGCTGCATCCGTGTGATCCCGCTTTTCCAGCAGTCCAGTGAGAAAGCGCAGTTCAATAAACGATGCAATGCACTAGAAGAGAAGAAGTGGTAGTGCTGGGGATGGAAAGGAGGAGGCTGTAGGATGAGGGTACAGAGCAGCAGCTCGGCAAAGGTTAAAAGAGAACTAAAAGAGAACAGCAGGTGGTAGCCACGGCCCTGTTTTGAAGCTTTGGGTGGTACTTGCTGCTGAGAGTGGTGGGTTTGAGGGCTTTTCTGGAAGAAAGACGCTTGTTGAGTTTTCGGAAGGTGGTCTTTCACACCTTTGGCATTGAAGACGTGGCCCAGTGTGGAAGCGTGCGTCCACGAGTGGCTGGCAATGCTGAGGGTGTCTCTGCGTGGAGCGTGGGAATTGCGCCTGTCTTGCTGTGAAAGGCTGCAAAGCTGAGAATGTCCGTGGCTGCGTGTTCCCTCCAGTTGCTTGTGGGACGGTGACATGTTACAGAATGGGGTGGGTGGTGGGGCTCTCCCTTTGCCCACGAGTGTGCGCACCTCCTGGCTGTCTGTAGGACGAGGATGGGGTACAGATACGGTGGTTCTTGCGGAGCTCGCTTTGGCCATGGCTGCGAGCACCGTTGATTTGCTTGCGGGACCTGGAGGGGGTCGAGATAGGGTGGGTGGTGCGGCTCTCTCCTTGCCCACAAGGGTGGGCACCTCCTGGCTGTCGGTAGGACGAGGATGGGGTACAGATACGGTGGTTCTTGCGGAGCTCCCTTTGTCCATGGCTGCGAGCACCTTTGATCTGCCTGTGGGACCTGGATGGGGTCGAGATAGGGTGGGTGGTGCGGCTCTCTCCTTGCCCACAGGGCTGGGCACATCCTGGCTGTCGGTAGGACGAGGATGGGGTACAGATAACGGTGGTTCTTGCGGAGCTCCCTTTCTCCATGGCTGCGAGCAGCTAGGATCTGCCTGTGGGACCTGGATGGGGTCGAGATAGGGTGGCTGCTGCGGCTGTCTCCTTGCCCACAGGGGTGCGCTCCTCTTGGCTCTCTGTAGGATGAGGATGGGTACAGATACGGTGGCTTTTCCAGAGCCTGTAAGTCTTTGCTAGCCCGTCTTGTCGTCTGCCAGTCTGGTCTGGTGCAGCCCCTTTTCTAGCGCTCCGCAGCCAGCCGTGTGTCCAACCCCTTTCTGACGTGGACCACCAGGCGTAGTCTGCTGGCTGTGACATGGCTATGGCTGTTGCCAGGATGTCTGTTTCGGGAGCAGCCCTCAGCCCCCCAGGGCACAATTTTGTGTCGTTCCTTTTGCCCGTGCCTTTTGGAAGCTCCCTGCAAGGCCCGGATGGGTGGTGGCCAGGGCTGTCTTAGCTGTCCTGTAGCGTGTTGAGAGCTCTCCGTGCAAGTGACGAGGTGGGCGAGGACAGGAGCCGTGGCCTCGTTGCGTCCCTTTGCAGGAGTCTGGCTGTAATTGTCAGGAGAAGCAGCCAAAGAGAAGCCACCGTCCATTGCTGTGGGGAGCCCCAGCCTCCTTGCCTTCCCCCTGGGTGCCTGGTCCTCTCAGGTCTCACTCCCCTGCCCCCTCGTCTGGCAGTCTGGCTTGGCGCAGCCCTTTTTATCCCTTTGTGGGGCTAGTGGTGTCAGCAGCGCCTTTGTGACATGGAGCACCAGGAGCAGTCTGCTGGCTGTGATGTGGTGGCCGTGACATCAGCAGGGTGGGCTGGTGCCTGGAGTTGGTGCTGCATCCGTGTGATCCCGCTTTTCCAGCAGTCCAGTGAGAAAGCGCAGTTCAATAAACGATGCAATGCACTAGAAGAGAAGAAGTGGTAGTGCTGGGGATGGAAAGGAGGAGGCTGTAGGATGAGGGTACAGAGCAGCAGCTCGGCAAAAGTTAAAAGAGAACTAAAAGCAGCAGGTGGTGGCCACGGCCCTGTTTTGAAGCTTTGGGTGGTACTTGCTGCTGAGAGTGGTGGGTTTGAGGGCTTTTCTGGAAGAAAGACGCTTGTTGAGTTTTCGGAAGGTGGTCTTTCACACCTTTGGCATTGAAGACGTGGCCCAGTGTGGAAGCGTGCGTTCACGAGTGGCTGGCAATGCTGAGGGTGTCTCTGCGTGGAGCGTGGGAATTGCGCCTGTCTTGCTGTGAAAGGCTGCAAAGCTGAGAATGTCCGTGGCTGCGTGTTCCCTCCAGTTGCTTGTGGGACGGTGACATGTTACAGAATGGGGTGGGTGGTGGGGCTCTCCCTTTGCCCACGAGTGTGCGCACCTCCTGGCTGTCTGTAGGACGAGGATGGGGTACAGATACGGTGGTTCTTGCGGAGCTCGCTTTGGCCATGGCTGCGAGCACCGTTGATTTGCCTGCGGGACCTGGAGGGGGTCGAGATAGGGTGGGTGGTGCGGCTCTCTCCTTGCCCACAAGGGTGGGCACCTCCTGGCTGTCTGTAGGACGCGGATGGGGTACAGATAGGGTGGTTCTTGCGGAGCTCCCTTTGTCCATGGCTGCGAGCACCTTTGATCTGCCTGTGGGACCTGGATGGGGTCGAGATAGGGTGGGAGGTGCGGCTGTGTCCTTGCCCACAAGGGTGGGCACCTCCTGGCTGTCTGTAGGACGAGGATGGGGTACAGATACGGTGGTTCTTGCGGAGCTCCCTTTCTCCATGGCTGCGAGCACCTAGGATCTGCCTGCGGGACCTGGATGGGGTCGAGATAGGGTGGCTGCTGCGGCTGTCTCCTTGCCCACAGGGGTGGGCTCCTCCTGGCTGTCTGTAGGATGAGGATGGGTACAGATACGGTGGCTTTTTCAGAGCCTGTAAGTCTTTGCTAGCCCGTCTTGTCGTCTGCCAGTCTGGTCTGGTGCAGCCCCTTTTCTAGCGTTCCGCAGCCAGCCGTGTGTCCAACCCCTTTCTGACGTGGACCACCAGGCGTAGTCTGCTGGCTGTGACATGGCCATGGCTGTTGCCAGGATGTCTGTTTCGGGAGCAGCCCTCACCCCCCAGGGCACAATTTTGTGTCGTTCCTTTTGCCCGTGCCTTTTGGAAGCTCCCTGCGAGGCCCGGATGGGTAGTGGCCAGGGCTGTCTTAGCTGTCCTGTAGCGTGTTGAGAGCTCTCCGTGCAAGTGACGAGGTGGGCGAGGACAGGAGCCGTGGCCTCGTTGCGTCCCTTTGCAGGAGTCTGGCTGTAATTGTCAGGAGAAGCAGCCAAAGAGAAGCCACCGTCCATTGCTGTGGGGAGCCCCAGCCTCCTTGCCTTCCCCCTGGGTGCCTGGTCCTCTCAGGTCTCACTCCCCTGCCCCCTCGTCTGGCAGTCTGGCTTGGCGCAGCCCTTTTTGTCCCTTTGTGGGGCTAGTGGTGTCAGCAGCGCCTTTGTGACATGGAGCACCAGGAGCAGTCTGCTGGCTGTGATGTGGTGGCCGTGACATCAGCAGGGTGGGCTGGTGCCTGGAGTTGGTGCTGCATCCGTGTGATCCCGCTTTTCCAGCAGTCCAGTGAGAAAGCGCAGTTCAATAAACGATGCAATGCACTAGAAGAGAAGAAGTGGTAGTGCTGGGGATGGAAAGGAGGAGGCTGTAGGATGAGGGTACAGAGCAGCAGCTCGGCAAAGGTTAAAAGAGAACTAAAAGAGAACAGCAGGTGGTAGCCACGGCCCTGTTTTGAAGCTTTGGGTGGTACTTGCTGCTGAGAGTGGTGGGTTTGAGGGCTTTTCTGGAAGAAAGACGCTTGTTGAGTTTTCGGAAGGTGGTCTTTCACACCTTTGGCATTGAAGACGTGGCCCAGTGTGGAAGCGTGCGTCCACGAGTGGCTGGCAATGCTGAGGGTGTCTCTGCGTGGAGCGTGGGAATTGCGCCTGTCTTGCTGTGAAAGGCTGCAAAGCTGAGAATGTCCGTGGCTGCGTGTTCCCTCCAGTTGCTTGTGGGACGGTGACATGTTAGAGAATGGGGTGGGTGGTGGGGCTCTCCCTTTGCCCACGAGTGTGCGCACCTCCTGGCTGTCTGTAGGGCGAGGATGGGGTACAGATACGGTGGTTCTTGCGGAGCTCGCTTTGGCCATGGCTGCGAGCACCGTTGATTTGCCTGCGGGACCTGGAGGGGGTCGAGATAGGGTGGGTGGTGCGGCTCTCTCCTTGCCCACAAGGGTGGGCACCTCCTGGCTGTCTGTAGGACGAGGATGGGGTACAGATAGAGTGGGTCTTGTGGAGCTCCCTTTGGCCATGGCTGCGAGCACCTTTGATCTGCCTGTGGGACCTGGATGGGGTCGAGATAGGGTGGGTGGTGCGCCTCTCTCCTTGCCCACAGGGCTGGGCACATCCTGGCTGTCGGTAGGACGAGGATGGGGTACAGATACGGTGGTTCTTGCGGAGCTCCCTTTGTCCATGGCTGCGAGCACCTTTGATCTGCCTGTGGGACCTGGATGGGGTCGAGATAGGGTGGGAGGTGCGGCTGTGTCCTTGCCCACAAGGGTGGGCACCTCCTGGCTGTCTGTAGGACGAGGATGGGGTACAGATACGGTGGTTCTTGCGGAGCTCCCTTTCTCCATGGCTGCGAGCACCTAGGATCTGCCTGCGGGACCTGGATGGGGTCGAGATAGGGTGGCTGCTGCGGCTGTCTCCTTGCCCACAGGGGTGGGCTCCTCCTGGCTGTCTGTAGGATGAGGATGGGTACAGATACGGTGGCTTTTCGAGAGCCTGTAAGTCTTTGCTAGCCCGTCTTGTCGTCTGCCAGTCTGGTCTGGTGCAGCCCCTTTTCTAGCGTTCCGCAGCCAGCCGTGTGTCCAACCCCTTTCTGACGTGGACCACCAGGCGTAGTCTGCTGGCTGTGACATGGTCATGGCTGTTGCCAGGATGTCTGTTTCGGGAGCAGCCCTCAGCCCCCCAGGGCACAATTTTGTGTCGTTCCTTTTGCCCGTGCCTTTTGGAAGCTCCCTGCGAGGCCCGGATGGGTAGTGGCCAGGGCTGTCTTAGCTGTCCTGTAGCGTGTTGAGAGCTCTCCGTGCAAGTGACGAGGTGGGCGAGGACAGGAGCCGTGGCCTCGTTGCGTCCCTTTGCAGGAGTCTGGCTGTAATTGTCAGGAGAAGCAGCCAAAGAGAAGCCACCGTCCATTGCTGTGGGGAGCCCCAGCCTCCTTGCCTTCCCCCTGGGTGCCTGGTCCTCTCAGGTCTCACTCCCCTGCCCCCTCGTCTGGCAGTCTGGCTTGGCGCAGCCCTTTTTATCCCTTTGTGGGGCTAGTGGTGTCAGCAGCGCCTTTGTGACATGGAGCACCAGGAGCAGTCTGCTGGCTGTGATGTGGTGGCCGTGACATCAGCAGGGTGGGCTGGTGCCTGGAGTTGGTGCTGCATCCGTGTGATCCCGCTTTTCCAGCAGTCCAGTGAGAAAGCGCAGTTCAATAAACGATGCAATGCACTAGAAGAGAAGAAGTGGTAGTGCTGGGGATGGAAAGGAGGAGGCTGTAGGATGAGGGTACAGAGCAGCAGCTCGGCAAAAGTTAAAAGAGAACTAAAAGCAGCAGGTGGTGGCCACGGCCCTGTTTTGAAGCTTTGGGTGGTACTTGCTGCTGAGAGTGGTGGGTTTGAGGGCTTTTCTGGAAGAAAGACGCTTGTTGAGTTTTCGGAAGGTGGTCTTTCACACCTTTGGCATTGAAGACGTGGCCCAGTGTGGAAGCGTGCGTCCACGAGTGGCTGGCAATGCTGAGGGTGTCTCTGCGTGGAGCGTGGGAATTGCGCCTGTCTTGCTGTGAAAGGCTGCAAAGCTGAGAATGTCCGTGGCTGCGTGTTCCCTCCAGTTGCTTGTGGGACGGTGACATGTTACAGAATGGGGTGGGTGGTGGGGCTCTCCCTTTGCCCACGAGTGTGCGCACCTCCTGGCTGTCTGTAGGACGAGGATGGGGTACAGATACGGTGGTTCTTGCGGAGCTCGCTTTGGCCATGGCTGCGAGCACCGTTGATTTGCCTGCGGGACCTGGAGGGGGTCGAGATAGGGTGGGTGGTGCGGCTCTCTCCTTGCCCACAAGGGTGGGCACCTCCTGGCTGTCTGTAGGACGCGGATGGGGTACAGATAGAGTGGGTCTTGCGGAGCTCCCTTTGGCCATGGCTGCGAGCACCTTTGATCTACCTGTGGGACCTGGATGGGGTCGAGATAGGGTGGGTGGTGCGGCTCTCTCCTTGCCCACAAGGCTGGGCACATCCTGGCTCTCGGTAGGACGAGGATGGGGTACAGATACGGTGGTTCTTGCGGAGCTCCCTTTGTCCATGGCTGCGAGCACCTTTGATCTGCCTGTGGGACCTGGATGGGGTCGAGATAGGGTGGGAGGTGCGGCTGTGTCCTTGCCCACAAGGGTGGGCACCTCCTGGCTGTCTGTAGGACGAGGATGGGGTACAGATACGGTGGTTCTTGCGGAGCTCCCTTTCTCCATGGCTGCGAGCACCTAGGATCTGCCTGCGGGACCTGGATGGGGTCGAGATAGGGTGGCTGCTGCGGCTGTCTCCTTGCCCACAGGGGTGGGCTCCTCCTGGCTGTCTGTAGGATGAGGATGGGTACAGATACGGTGGCTTTTTCAGAGCCTGTAAGTCTTTGCTAGCCCGTCTTGTCGTCTGCCAGTCTGGTCTGGTGCAGCCCCTTTTCTAGCGTTCCGCAGCCAGCCGTGTGTCCAACCCCTTTCTGACGTGGACCACCAGGCGTAGTCTGCTGGCTGTGACATGGCCATGGCTGTTGCCAGGATGTCTGTTTCGGGAGCAGCCCTCAGCCCCCCAGGGCACAATTTTGTGTCGTTCCTTTTGCCCGTGCCTTTTGGAAGCTCCCTGCGAGGCCCGGATGGGTAGTGGCCAGGGCTGTCTTAGCTGTCCTGTAGCGTGTTGAGAGCTCTCCGTGCAAGTGACGAGGTGGGCGAGGACAGGAGCCGTGGCCTCGTTGCGTCCCTTTGCAGGAGTCTGGCTGTAATTGTCAGGAGAAGCAGCCAAAGAGAAGCCACCGTCCATTGCTGTGGGGAGCCCCAGCCTCCTTGCCTTCCCCCTGGGTGCCTGGTCCTCTCAGGTCTCACTCCCCTGCCCCCTCGTCTGGCAGTCTGGCTTGGCGCAGCCCTTTTTGTCCCTTTGTGGGGCTAGTGGTGTCAGCAGCGCCTTTGTGACATGGAGCACCAGGAGCAGTCTGCTGGCTGTGATGTGGTGGCCGTGACATCAGCAGGGTGGGCTGGTGCCTGGAGTTGGTGCTGCATCCGTGTGATCCCGCTTTTCCAGCAGTCCAGTGAGAAAGCGCAGTTCAATAAACGATGCAATGCACTAGAAGAGAAGAAGTGGTAGTGCTGGGGATGGAAAGGAGGAGGCTGTAGGATGAGGGTCCAGAGCAGCAGCTCGGCAAAAGTTAAAAGAGAACTAAAAGCAGCAGGTGGTGGCCACGGCCCTGTTTTGAAGCTTTGGGTGGTACTTGCTGCTGAGAGTGGTGGGTTTGAGGGCTTTTCTGGAAGAAAGACGCTTGTTGAGTTTTCGGAAGGTGGTCTTTCACACCTTTGGCATTGAAGACGTGGCCCAGTGTGGAAGCGTGCGTCCACGAGTGGCTGGCAATGCTGAGGGTGTCTCTGCGTGGAGCGTGGGAATTGCGCCTGTCTTGCTGTGAAAGGCTGCAAAGCTGAGAATGTCCGTGGCTGCGTGTTCCCTCCAGTTGCTTGTGGGACGGTGACATGTTACAGAATGGGGTGGGTGGTGGGGCTCTCCCTTTGCCCACGAGTGTGCGCACCTCCTGGCTGTCTGTAGGACGAGGATGGGGTACAGATACGGTGGGTCTTGCGGAGCTCGCTTTGGCCATGGCTGCGAGCACCGTTGATTTGCCTGCGGGACCTGGAGGGGGTCGAGATAGGGTGGGTGGTGCGGCTCTCTCCTTGCCCACAAGGGTGGGCACCTCCTGGCTGTCGGTAGGACGAGGATGGTGTACAGATAGAGTGGGTCTTGCGGAGCTCCCTTTGTCCATGGCTGCGAGCACCTTTGATCTGCCTGTGGGACCTGGATGGGGTCGAGATAGGGTGGGAGGTGCGGCTGTGTCCTTGCCCACAAGGGTGGGCACCTCCTGGCTGTCTGTAGGACGAGGATGGGGTACAGATACGGTGGTTCTTGCGGAGCTCCCTTTCTCCATGGCTGCGAGCACCTAGGATCTGCCTGCGGGACCTGGATGGGGTCGAGATAGGGTGGCTGCTGCGGCTGTCTCCTTGCCCACAGGGGTGGGCTCCTCCTGGCTGTCTGTAGGACGAGGATGGGGTACAGATACGGTGGTTCTTGCGGAGCTCGCTTTGGCCATGGCTGCGAGCACCGTTGATTTGCCTGCGGGACCTGGAGGGGGTCGAGATAGGGTGGGTGGTGCGGCTCTCTCCTTGCCCACAAGGGTGGGCACCTCCTGGCTGTCTGTAGGACGAGGATGGGGTACAGACAGAGTGGTTCTTGCGGAGCTCCCTTTCTCCATGGCTGCGAGCACCTAGGATCTGCCTGCGGGACCTGGATTGGGTCGAGATAGGGTGGCTGCTGCGGCTGTCTCCTTGCCCACAGGGGTGGGCTCCTCCTGGCTGTCCGTAGGATGAGGATGGGTACAGATACGGTGGCTTTTCCAGAGCCTGTAAGTCTTTGCTAGCCCGTCTTGTCGTCTGCCAGTCTGGTCTGGTGCAGCCCCTTTTCTAGCGTTCCGCAGCCAGCCGTGTGTCCAACCCCTTTCTGACGTGGACCACCAGGCGTAGTCTGCTGGCTGTGACATGGCCATGGCTGTTGCCAGGATGTCTGTTTCGGGAGCAGCCCTCAGCCCCCCAGGGCACAATTTTGTGTCGTTCCTTTTGCCCGTGCCTTTTGGAAGCTCCCTGCGAGGCCCGGATGGGTAGTGGCCAGGGCTGTCTTAGCTGTCCTGTAGCGTGTTGAGAGCTCTCCGTGCAAGTGACGAGGTGGGCGAGGACAGGAGCCGTGGCCTCGTTGCGTCCCTTTGCAGGAGTCTGGCTGTAATTGTCAGGAGAAGCAGCCAAAGAGAAGCCACCGTCCATTGCTGTGGGGAGCCCCAGCCTCCTTGCCTTCCCCCTGGGTGCCTGGTCCTCTCAGGTCTCACTCCCCTGCCCCCTCGTCTGGCAGTCTGGCTTGGCGCAGCCCTTTTTATCCCTTTGTGGGGCTAGTGGTGTCAGCAGCGCCTTTGTGACATGGAGCACCAGGAGCAGTCTGCTGGCTGTGATGTGGTGGCCGTGACATCAGCAGGGTGGGCTGGTGCCTGGAGTTGGTGCTGCATCCGTGTGATCCCGCTTTTCCAGCAGTCCAGTGAGAAAGCGCAGTTCAATAAACGATGCAATGCACTAGAAGAGAAGAAGTGGTAGTGCTGGGGATGGAAAGGAGGAGGCTGTAGGATGAGGGTACAGAGCAGCAGCTCGGCAAAGGTTAAAAGAGAACTAAAAGAGAACAGCAGGTGGTAGCCACGGCCCTGTTTTGAAGCTTTGGGTGGTACTTGCTGCTGAGAGTGGTGGGTTTGAGGGCTTTTCTGGAAGAAAGACGCTTGTTGAGTTTTCGGAAGGTGGTCTTTCACACCTTTGGCATTGAAGACGTGGCCCAGTGTGGAAGCGTGCGTCCACGAGTGGCTGGCAATGCTGAGGGTGTCTCTGCGTGGAGCGTGGGAATTGCGCCTGTCTTGCTGTGAAAGGCTGCAAAGCTGAGAATGTCCGTGGCTGCGTGTTCCCTCCAGTTGCTTGTGGGACGGTGACATGTTACAGAATGGGGTGGGTGGTGGGGCTCTCCCTTTGCCCACGAGTGTGCGCACCTCCTGGCTGTCTGTAGGACGAGGATGGGGTACAGATACGGTGGGTCTTGCGGAGCTCGCTTTGGCCATGGCTGCGAGCACCGTTGATTTGCCTGCGGGACCTGGAGGGGGTCGGATTGGGTGGGTGGTGCGGCTCTCTCCTTGCCCACAAGGGTGGGCACCTCCTGGCTGTCTGTAGGACGAGGATGAGGTACAGATAGAGTGGGTCTTGCGGAGCTCCCTTTGGCCATGGCTGCGAGCACCTTTGATCTGCCTGTGGGACCTGGATGGGGTCGAGATAGGGTGGGTGGTGCGGCTCTCTCCTTGCCCACAGGGCTGGGCACATCCTGGCTGTCGGTAGGACGAGGATGGGGTACAGATACGGTGGTTCTTGCGGAGCTCCCTTTGTCCATGGCTGCGAGCACCTTTGATCTGCCTGTGGGACCTGGATGGGGTCGAGATAGGGTGGGAGGTGCGGCTGTGTCCTTGCCCACAAGGGTGGGCACCTCCTGGCTGTCTGTAGGACGAGGATGGGGTACAGATAGGGTGGTTCTTGCGGAGCTCCCTTTCTCCATGGCTGCGAGCACCTAGGATCTGCCTGCGGGACCTGGATGGGGTCGAGATAGGGTGGCTGCTGCGGCTGTCTCCTTGCCCACAGGGGTGGGCTCCTCCTGGCTGTCTGTAGGATGAGGATGGGTACAGATACGGTGGCTTTTTCAGAGCCTGTAAGTCTTTGCTAGCCCGTCTTGTCGTCTGCCAGTCTGGTCTGGTGCAGCCCCTTTTCTAGCGTTCCGCAGCCAGCCGTGTGTCCAACCCCTTTCTGACGTGGACCACCAGGCGTAGTCTGCTGGCTGTGACATGGCCATGGCTGTTGCCAGGATGTCTGTTTCGGGAGCAGCCCTCAGCCCCCCAGGGCACAATTTTGTGTCGTTCCTTTTGCCCGTGCCTTTTGGAAGCTCCCTGCAAGGCCCGGATGGGTAGTGGCCAGGGCTGTCTTAGCTGTCCTGTAGCGTGTTGAGAGCTCTCCGTGCAAGTGACGAGGTGGGCGAGGACAGGAGCCGTGGCCTCGTTGCGTCCCTTTGCAGGAGTCTGGCTGTAATTGTCAGGAGAAGCAGCCAAAGAGAAGCCACCGTCCATTGCTGTGGGGAGCCCCAGCCTCCTTGCCTTCCCCCTGGGTGCCTGGTCCTCTCAGGTCTCACTCCCCTGCCCCCTCGTCTGGCAGTCTGGCTTGGCGCAGCCCTTTTTATCCCTTTGTGGGGCTAGTGGTGTCAGCAGCGCCTTTGTGACATGGAGCACCAGGAGCAGTCTGCTGGCTGTGATGTGGTGGCCGTGACATCAGCAGGGTGGGCTGGTGCCTGGAGTTGGTGCTGCATCCGTGTGATCCCGCTTTTCCAGCAGTCCAGTGAGAAAGCGCAGTTCAATAAACGATGCAATGCACTAGAAGAGAAGAAGTGGTAGTGCTGGGGATGGAAAGGAGGAGGCTGTAGGATGAGGGTACAGAGCAGCAGCTCGGCAAAGGTTAAAAGAGAACTAAAAGAGAACAGCAGGTGGTGGCCACGGCCCTGTTTTGAAGCTTTGGGTGGTACTTGCTGCTGAGAGTGGTGGGTTTGAGGGCTTTTCTGGAAGAAAGACGCTTGTTGAGTTTTCGGAAGGTGGTCTTTCACACCTTTGGCATTGAAGACGTGGCCCAGTGTGGAAGCGTGCGTCCACGAGTGGCTGGCAATGCTGAGGGTGTCTCTGCGTGGAGCGTGGGAATTGCGCCTGTCTTGCTGTGAAAGGCTGCAAAGCTGAGAATGTCCGTGGCTGCGTGTTCCCTCCAGTTGCTTGTGGGACGGTGACATGTTAGAGAATGGGGTGGGTGGTGGGGCTCTCCCTTTGCCCACGAGTGTGCGCACCTCCTGGCTGTCTGTAGGACGAGGATGGGGTACAGATACGGTGGTTCTTGCGGAGCTCGCTTTGGCCATGGCTGCGAGCACCGTTGATTTGCCTGCGGGACCTGGAGGGGGTCGAGATAGGGTGGGTGGTGCGGCTCTCTCCTTGCCCACAAGGGTGGGCACCTCCTGGCTGTCTGTAGGACGAGGATGGGGTACAGATAGAGTGGTTCTTGCGGAGCTCCCTTTCTCCATGGCTGCGAGCACCTAGGATCTGCCTGCGGGACCTGGATTGGGTCGAGATAGGGTGGCTGCTGCGGCTGTCTCCTTGCCCACAGGGGTGGGCTCCTCCTGGCTGTCCGTAGGATGAGGATGGGTACAGATACGGTGGCTTTTCCAGAGCCTGTAAGTCTTTGCTAGCCCGTCTTGTCATCTGCCAGTCTGGTCTGGTGCAGCCCCTTTTCTAGCGTTCCGCAGCCAGCCGTGTGTCCAACCCCTTTCTGACGTGGACCACCAGGCGTAGTCTGCTGGCTGTGACATGGCCATGGCTGTTGCCAGGATGTCTGTTTCGGGAGCAGCCCTCAGCCCCCCAGGGCACAATTTTGTGTCGTTCCTTTTGCCCGTGCCTTTTGGAAGCTCCCTGCGAGGCCCGGATGGGTAGTGGCCAGGGCTGTCTTAGCTGTCCTGTAGCGTGTTGAGAGCTCTCCGTGCAAGTGACGAGGTGGGCGAGGACAGGAGCCGTGGCCTCGTTGCGTCCCTTTGCAGGAGTCTGGCTGTAATTGTCAGGAGAAGCAGCCAAAGAGAAGCCACCGTCCATTGCTGTGGGGAGCCCCAGCCTCCTTGCCTTCCCCCTGGGTGCCTGGTCCTCTCAGGTCTCACTCCCCTGCCCCCTCGTCTGGCAGTCTGGCTTGGCGCAGCCCTTTTTATCCCTTTGTGGGGCTAGTGGTGTCAGCAGCGCCTTTGTGACATGGAGCACCAGGAGCAGTCTGCTGGCTGTGATGTGGTGGCCGTGACATCAGCAGGGTGGGCTGGTGCCTGGAGTTGGTGCTGCATCCGTGTGATCCCGCTTTTCCAGCAGTCCAGTGAGAAAGCGCAGTTCAATAAACGATGCAATGCACTAGAAGAGAAGAAGTGGTAGTGCTGGGGATGGAAAGGAGGAGGCTGTAGGATGAGGGTACAGAGCAGCAGCTCGGCAAAGGTTAAAAGAGAACTAAAAGAGAACAGCAGGTGGTGGCCACGGCCCTGTTTTGAAGCTTTGGGTGGTACTTGCTGCTGAGAGTGGTGGGTTTGAGGGCTTTTCTGGAAGAAAGACGCTTGTTGAGTTTTCGGAAGGTGGTCTTTCACACCTTTGGCATTGAAGACGTGGCCCAGTGTGGAAGCGTGCGTCCACGAGTGGCTGGCAATGCTGAGGGTGTCTCTGCGTGGAGCGTGGGAATTGCGCCTGTCTTGCTGTGAAAGGCTGCAAAGCTGAGAATGTCCGTGGCTGCGTGTTCCCTCCAGTTGCTTGTGGGACGGTGACATGTTAGAGAATGGGGTGGGTGGTGGGGCTCTCCCTTTGCCCACGAGTGTGCGCACCTCCTGGCTGTCTGTAGGACGAGGATGGGGTACAGATACGGTGGTTCTTGCGGAGCTCGCTTTGGCCATGGCTGCGAGCACCGTTGATTTGCCTGCGGGACCTGGAGGGGGTCGAGATAGGGTGGGTGGTGCGGCTCTCTCCTTGCCCACAAGGGTGGGCACCTCCTGGCTGTCTGTAGGACGAGGATGGGGTACAGATAGAGTGGTTCTTGCGGAGCTCCCTTTCTCCATGGCTGCGAGCACCTAGGATCTGCCTGCGGGACCTGGATTGGGTCGAGATAGGGTGGCTGCTGCGGCTGTCTCCTTGCCCACAGGGGTGGGCTCCTCCTGGCTGTCCGTAGGATGAGGATGGGTACAGATACGGTGGCTTTTCCAGAGCCTGTAAGTCTTTGCTAGCCCGTCTTGTCATCTGCCAGTCTGGTCTGGTGCAGCCCCTTTTCTAGCGTTCCGCAGCCAGCCGTGTGTCCAACCCCTTTCTGACGTGGACCACCAGGCGTAGTCTGCTGGCTGTGACATGGCCATGGCTGTTGCCAGGATGTCTGTTTCGGGAGCAGCCCTCAGCCCCCCAGGGCACAATTTTGTGTCGTTCCTTTTGCCCGTGCCTTTTGGAAGCTCCCTGCGAGGCCCGGATGGGTAGTGGCCAGGGCTGTCTTAGCTGTCCTGTAGCGTGTTGAGAGCTCTCCGTGCAAGTGACGAGGTGGGCGAGGACAGGAGCCGTGGCCTCGTTGCGTCCCTTTGCAGGAGTCTGGCTGTAATTGTCAGGAGAAGCAGCCAAAGAGAAGCCACCGTCCATTGCTGTGGGGAGCCCCAGCCTCCTTGCCTTCCCCCTGGGTGCCTGGTCCTCTCAGGTCTCACTCCCCTGCCCCCTCGTCTGGCAGTCTGGCTTGGCGCAGCCCTTTTTATCCCTTTGTGGGGCTAGTGGTGTCAGCAGCGCCTTTGTGACATGGAGCACCAGGAGCAGTCTGCTGGCTGTGATGTGGTGGCCGTGACATCAGCAGGGTGGGCTGGTGCCTGGAGTTGGTGCTGCATCCGTGTGATCCCGCTTTTCCAGCAGTCCAGTGAGAAAGCGCAGTTCAATAAACGATGCAATGCACTAGAAGAGAAGAAGTGGTAGTGCTGGGGATGGAAAGGAGGAGGCTGTAGGATGAGGGTACAGAGCAGCAGCTCGGCAAAGGTTAAAAGAGAACTAAAAGAGAACAGCAGGTGGTGGCCACGGCCCTGTTTTGAAGCTTTGGGTGGTACTTGCTGCTGAGAGTGGTGGGTTTGAGGGCTTTTCTGGAAGAAAGACGCTTGTTGAGTTTTCGGAAGGTGGTCTTTCACACCTTTGGCATTGAAGACGTGGCCCAGTGTGGAAGCGTGCGTCCACGAGTGGCTGGCAATGCTGAGGGTGTCTCTGCGTGGAGCGTGGGAATTGCGCCTGTCTTGCTGTGAAAGGCTGCAAAGCTGAGAATGTCCGTGGCTGCGTGTTCCCTCCAGTTGCTTGTGGGACGGTGACATGTTAGAGAATGGGGTGGGTGGTGGGGCTCTCCCTTTGCCCACGAGTGTGCGCACCTCCTGGCTGTCTGTAGGACGAGGATGGGGTACAGATACGGTGGGTCTTGCGGAGCTCGCTTTGGCCATGGCTGCGAGCACCGTTGATTTGCCTGCGGGACCTGGAGGGGGTCGAGATAGGGTGGGTGGTGCGGCTCTCTCCTTGCCCACAAGGGTGGGCACCTCCTGGCTGTCTGTAGGACGAGGATGGGGTACAGATAGAGTGGTTCTTGCGGAGCTCCCTTTCTCCATGGCTGCGAGCACCTAGGATCTGCCTGCGGGACCTGGATTGGGTCGAGATAGGGTGGCTGCTGCGGCTGTCTCCTTGCCCACAGGGGTGGGCTCCTCCTGGCTGTCCGTAGGATGAGGATGGGTACAGATACGGTGGCTTTTCCAGAGCCTGTAAGTCTTTGCTAGCCCGTCTTGTCATCTGCCAGTCTGGTCTGGTGCAGCCCCTTTTCTAGCGTTCCGCAGCCAGCCGTGTGTCCAACCCCTTTCTGACGTGGACCACCAGGCGTAGTCTGCTGGCTGTGACATGGCCATGGCTGTTGCCAGGATGTCTGTTTCGGGAGCAGCCCTCAGCCCCCCAGGGCACAATTTTGTGTCGTTCCTTTTGCCCGTGCCTTTTGGAAGCTCCCTGCGAGGCCCGGATGGGTAGTGGCCAGGGCTGTCTTAGCTGTCCTGTAGCGTGTTGAGAGCTCTCCGTGCAAGTGACGAGGTGGGCGAGGACAGGAGCCGTGGCCTCGTTGCGTCCCTTTGCAGGAGTCTGGCTGTAATTGTCAGGAGAAGCAGCCAAAGAGAAGCCACCGTCCATTGCTGTGGGGAGCCCCAGCCTCCTTGCCTTCCCCCTGGGTGCCTGGTCCTCTCAGGTCTCACTCCCCTGCCCCCTCGTCTGGCAGTCTGGCTTGGCGCAGCCCTTTTTATCCCTTTGTGGGGCTAGTGGTGTCAGCAGCGCCTTTGTGACATGGAGCACCAGGAGCAGTCTGCTGGCTGTGATGTGGTGGCCGTGACATCAGCAGGGTGGGCTGGTGCCTGGAGTTGGTGCTGCATCCGTGTGATCCCGCTTTTCCAGCAGTCCAGTGAGAAAGCGCAGTTCAATAAACGATGCAATGCACTAGAAGAGAAGAAGTGGTAGTGCTGGGGATGGAAAGGAGGAGGCTGTAGGATGAGGGTACAGAGCAGCAGCTCGGCAAAGGTTAAAAGAGAACTAAAAGAGAACAGCAGGTGGTAGCCACGGCCCTGTTTTGAAGCTTTGGGTGGTACTTGCTGCTGAGAGTGGTGGGTTTGAGGGCTTTTCTGGAAGAAAGACGCTTGTTGAGTTTTCGGAAGGTGGTCTTTCACACCTTTGGCATTGAAGACGTGGCCCAGTGTGGAAGCGTGCGTCCACGAGTGGCTGGCAATGCTGAGGGTGTCTCTGCGTGGAGCGTGGGAATTGCGCCTGTCTTGCTGTGAAAGGCTGCAAAGCTGAGAATGTCCGTGGCTGCGTGTTCCCTCCAGTTGCTTGTGGGACGGTGACATGTTACAGAATGGGGTGGGTGGTGGGGCTCTCCCTTTGCCCACGAGTGTGCGCACCTCCTGGCTGTCTGTAGGACGAGGATGGGGTACAGATACGGTGGGTCTTGCGGAGCTCGCTTTGGCCATGGCTGCGAGCACCGTTGATTTGCCTGCGGGACCTGGAGGGGGTCGGATTGGGTGGGTGGTGCGGCTCTCTCCTTGCCCACAAGGGTGGGCACCTCCTGGCTGTCTGTAGGACGAGGATGAGGTACAGATAGAGTGGGTCTTGCGGAGCTCCCTTTGGCCATGGCTGCGAGCACCTTTGATCTGCCTGTGGGACCTGGATGGGGTCGAGATAGGGTGGGTGGTGCGGCTCTCTCCTTGCCCACAGGGCTGGGCACATCCTGGCTGTCGGTAGGACGAGGATGGGGTACAGATACGGTGGTTCTTGCGGAGCTCCCTTTGTCCATGGCTGCGAGCACCTTTGATCTGCCTGTGGGACCTGGATGGGGTCGAGATAGGGTGGGAGGTGCGGCTGTGTCCTTGCCCACAAGGGTGGGCACCTCCTGGCTGTCTGTAGGACGAGGATGGGGTACAGATAGGGTGGTTCTTGCGGAGCTCCCTTTCTCCATGGCTGCGAGCACCTAGGATCTGCCTGCGGGACCTGGATGGGGTCGAGATAGGGTGGCTGCTGCGGCTGTCTCCTTGCCCACAGGGGTGGGCTCCTCCTGGCTGTCTGTAGGATGAGGATGGGTACAGATACGGTGGCTTTTTCAGAGCCTGTAAGTCTTTGTAGCCCGTCTTGTCGTCTGCCAGTCTGGTCTGGTGCAGCCCCTTTTCTAGCGTTCCGCAGCCAGCCGTGTGTCCAACCCCTTTCCCACGTGGACCACCAGGCGTAGTCTGCTGGCTGTGACATGGCCATGGCTGTTGCCAGGATGTCTGTTTCGGGAGCAGCCCTCAGCCCCCCAGGGCACAATTTTGTGTCGTTCCTTTTGCCCGTGCCTTTTGGAAGCTCCCTGCAAGGCCCGGATGGGTAGTGGCCAGGGCTGTCTTAGCTGTCCTGTAGCGTGTTGAGAGCTCTCCGTGCAAGTGACGAGGTGGGCGAGGACAGGAGCCGTGGCCTCGTTGCGTCCCTTTGCAGGAGTCTGGCTGTAATTGTCAGGAGAAGCAGCCAAAGAGAAGCCACCGTCCATTGCTGTGGGGAGCCCCAGCCTCCTTGCCTTCCCCCTGGGTGCCTGGTCCTCTCAGGTCTCACTCCCCTGCCCCCTCGTCTGGCAGTCTGGCTTGGCGCAGCCCTTTTTATCCCTTTGTGGGGCTAGTGGTGTCAGCAGCGCCTTTGTGACATGGAGCACCAGGAGCAGTCTGCTGGCTGTGATGTGGTGGCCGTGACATCAGCAGGGTGGGCTGGTGCCTGGAGTTGGTGCTGCATCCGTGTGATCCCGCTTTTCCAGCAGTCCAGTGAGAAAGCGCAGTTCAATAAACGATGCAATGCACTAGAAGAGAAGAAGTGGTAGTGCTGGGGATGGAAAGGAGGAGGCTGTAGGATGAGGGTACAGAGCAGCAGCTCGGCAAAGGTTAAAAGAGAACTAAAAGAGAACAGCAGGTGGTAGCCACGGCCCTGTTTTGAAGCTTTGGGTGGTACTTGCTGCTGAGAGTGGTGGGTTTGAGGGCTTTTCTGGAAGAAAGACGCTTGTTGAGTTTTCGGAAGGTGGTCTTTCACACCTTTGGCATTGAAGACGTGGCCCAGTGTGGAAGCGTGCGTCCACGAGTGGCTGGCAATGCTGAGGGTGTCTCTGCGTGGAGCGTGGGAATTGCGCCTGTCTTGCTGTGAAAGGCTGCAAAGCTGAGAATGTCCGTGGCTGCGTGTTCCCTCCAGTTGCTTGTGGGACGGTGACATGTTACAGAATGGGGTGGGTGGTGGGGCTCTCCCTTTGCCCACGAGTGTGCGCACCTCCTGGCTGTCTGTAGGACGAGGATGGGGTACAGATACGGTGGTTCTTGCGGAGCTCGCTTTGGCCATGGCTGCGAGCACCGTTGATTTGCCTGCGGGACCTGGAGGGGGTCGAGATAGGGTGGGTGGTGCGGCTCTCTCCTTGCCCACAAGGGTGGGCACCTCCTGGCTGTCTGTAGGACGAGGATGGGGTACAGATAGAGTGGTTCTTGCGGAGCTCCCTTTCTCCATGGCTGCGAGCACCTAGGATCTGCCTGCGGGACCTGGATTGGGTCGAGATAGGGTGGCTGCTGCGGCTGTCTCCTTGCCCACAGGGGTGGGCTCCTCCTGGCTGTCCGTAGGATGAGGATGGGTACAGATACGGTGGCTTTTCCAGAGCCTGTAAGTCTTTGCTAGCCCGTCTTGTCATCTGCCAGTCTGGTCTGGTGCAGCCCCTTTTCTAGCGTTCCGCAGCCAGCCGTGTGTCCAACCCCTTTCTGACGTGGACCACCAGGCGTAGTCTGCTGGCTGTGACATGGCCATGGCTGTTGCCAGGATGTCTGTTTCGGGAGCAGCCCTCAGCCCCCCAGGGCACAATTTTGTGTCGTTCCTTTTGCCCGTGCCTTTTGGAAGCTCCCTGCGAGGCCCGGATGGGTAGTGGCCAGGGCTGTCTTAGCTGTCCTGTAGCGTGTTGAGAGCTCTCCGTGCAAGTGACGAGGTGGGCGAGGACAGGAGCCGTGGCCTCGTTGCGTCCCTTTGCAGGAGTCTGGCTGTAATTGTCAGGAGAAGCAGCCAAAGAGAAGCCACCGTCCATTGCTGTGGGGAGCCCCAGCCTCCTTGCCTTCCCCCTGGGTGCCTGGTCCTCTCAGGTCTCACTCCCCTGCCCCCTCGTCTGGCAGTCTGGCTTGGCGCAGCCCTTTTTATCCCTTTGTGGGGCTAGTGGTGTCAGCAGCGCCTTTGTGACATGGAGCACCAGGAGCAGTCTGCTGGCTGTGATGTGGTGGCTGTGACATCAGCAGGGTGGGCTGGTGCCTGGAGTTGGTGCTGCATCCGTGTGATCCCGCTTTTCCAGCAGTCCAGTGAGAAAGCGCAGTTCAATAAACGATGCAATGCACTAGAAGAGAAGAAGTGGTAGTGCTGGGGATGGAAAGGAGGAGGCTGTAGGATGAGGGTACAGAGCAGCAGCTCGGCAAAGGTTAAAAGAGAACTAAAAGAGAACAGCAGGTGGTGGCCACGGCCCTGTTTTGAAGCTTTGGGTGGTACTTGCTGCTGAGAGTGGTGGGTTTGAGGGCTTTTCTGGAAGAAAGACGCTTGTTGAGTTTTCGGAAGGTGGTCTTTCACACCTTTGGCATTGAAGACGTGGCCCAGTGTGGAAGCGTGCGTCCACGAGTGGCTGGCAATGCTGAGGGTGTCTCTGCGTGGAGCGTGGGAATTGCGCCTGTCTTGCTGTGAAAGGCTGCAAAGCTGAGAATGTCCGTGGCTGCGTGTTCCCTCCAGTTGCTTGTGGGACGGTGACATGTTAGAGAATGGGGTGGGTGGTGGGGCTCTCCCTTTGCCCACGAGTGTGCGCACCTCCTGGCTGTCTGTAGGACGAGGATGGGGTACAGATACGGTGGTTCTTGCGGAGCTCGCTTTGGCCATGGCTGCGAGCACCGTTGATTTGCCTGCGGGACCTGGAGGGGGTCGAGATAGGGTGGGTGGTGCGGCTCTCTCCTTGCCCACAAGGGTGGGCACCTCCTGGCTGTCTGTAGGACGAGGATGAGGTACAGATAGAGTGGGTCTTGCGGAGCTCCCTTTGGCCATGGCTGCGAGCACCTTTGATCTGCCTGTGGGACCTGGATGGGGTCGAGATAGGGTGGGTGGTGCGGCTCTCTCCTTGCCCACAGGGCTGGGCACATCCTGGCTGTCGGTAGGACGAGGATGGGGTACAGATACGGTGGTTCTTGCGGAGCTCCCTTTGTCCATGGCTGCGAGCACCTTTGATCTGCCTGTGGGACCTGGATGGGGTCGAGATAGGGTGGGAGGTGCGGCTGTGTCCTTGCCCACAAGGGTGGGCACCTCCTGGCTGTCTGTAGGACGAGGATGGGGTACAGATAGGGTGGTTCTTGCGGAGCTCCCTTTCTCCATGGCTGCGAGCACCTAGGATCTGCCTGCGGGACCTGGATGGGTTCGAGATAGGGTGGCTGCTGCGGCTGTCTCCTTGCCCACAGGGGTGGGCTCCTCCTGGCTGTCTGTAGGATGAGGATGGGTACAGATACGGTGGCTTTTCCAGAGCCTGTAAGTCTTTGCTAGCCCGTCTTGTCATCTGCCAGTCTGGTCTGGTGCAGCCCCTTTTCTAGCGTTCCGCAGCCAGCCGTGTGTCCAACCCCTTTCTGACGTGGACCACCAGGCGTAGTCTGCTGGCTGTGACATGGCCATGGCTGTTGCCAGGATGTCTGTTTCGGGAGCAGCCCTCAGCCCCCCAGGGCACAATTTTGTGTCGTTCCTTTTGCCCGTGCCTTTTGGAAGCTCCCTGCGAGGCCCGGATGGGTAGTGGCCAGGGCTGTCTTACCTGTCCTGTAGCGTGTTGAGAGCTCTCCGTGCAAGTGACGAGGTGGGCGAGGACAGGAGCCGTGGCCTCGTTGCGTCCCTTTGCAGGAGTCTGGCTGTAATTGTCAGGAGAAGCAGCCAAAGAGAAGCCACCGTCCATTGCTGTGGGGAGCCCCAGCCTCCTTGCCTTCCCCCTGGGTGCCTGGTCCTCTCAGGTCTCACTCCCCTGCCCCCTCGTCTGGCAGTCTGGCTTGGCGCAGCCCTTTTTATCCCTTTGTGGGGCTAGTGGTGTCAGCAGCGCCTTTGTGACATGGAACACCAGGAGCAGTCTGCTGGCTGTGATGTGGTGGCCGTGACATCAGCAGGGTGGGCTGGTGCCTGGAGTTGGTGCTGCATCCGTGTGATCCCGCTTTTCCAGCAGTCCAGTGAGAAAGCGCAGTTCAATAAACGATGCAATGCACTAGAAGAGAAGAAGTGGTAGTGCTGGGGATGGAAAGGAGGAGGCTGTAGGATGAGGGTACAGAGCAGCAGCTCGGCAAAAGTTAAAAGAGAACTAAAAGCAGCAGGTGGTGGCCACGGCCCTGTTTTGAAGCTTTGGGTGGTACTTGCTGCTGAGAGTGGTGGGTTTGAGGGCTTTTCTGGAAGAAAGACGCTTGTTGAGTTTTCGGAAGGTGGTCTTTCACACCTTTGGCATTGAAGACGTGGCCCAGTGTGGAAGCGTGCGTCCACGAGTGGCTGGCAATGCTGAGGGTGTCTCTGCGTGGAGCGTGGGAATTGCGCCTGTCTTGCTGTGAAAGGCTGCAAAGCTGAGAATGTCCGTGGCTGCGTGTTCCCTCCAGTTGCTTGTGGGACGGTGACATGTTACAGAATGGGGTGGGTGGTGGGGCTCTCCCTTTGCCCACGAGCGTGCGCACCTCCTGGCTGTCTGTAGGACGAGGATGGGGTACAGATACGGTGGGTCTTGCGGAGCTCGCTTTGGCCATGGCTGCGAGCACCGTTGATTTGCCTGCGGGACCTGGAGGGGGTCGAGATAGGGTGGGTGGTGCGGCTCTCTCCTTGCCCACAAGGGTGGGCACCTCCTGGCTGTCTGTAGGACGAGGATGGGGTACAGATAGAGTGGGTCTTGCGGAGCTCCCTTTGGCCATGGCTGCGAGCACCTTTGATCTGCCTGTGGGACCTGGATGGGGTCGAGATAGGGTGGGAGGTGCGGCTCTCTCCTTGCCCACAGGGCTGGGCACATCCTGGCTGTCGGTAGGACGAGGATGGGGTACAGATAACGGTGGTTCTTGCGGAGCTCCCTTTGGCCATGGCTGCGAGCACCTTTGATCTGCCTGTGGGACCTGGATGGGGTCGAGATAGGGTGGGGGGTGCGGCTGTGTCCTTGCCCACAAGGGTGGGCACCTCCTGGCTGTCTGTAGGACGAGGATGGGGTACAGATACGGTGGTTCTTGCGGAGCTCCCTTTCTCCATGGCTGCGAGCACCTAGGATCTGCCTGCGGGACCTGGATTGGTTCGAGATAGGGTGGCTGCTGCGGCTGTCTCCTTGCCCACAGGGGTGGGCTCCTCCTGGCTGTCCGTAGGATGAGGATGGGTACAGATACGGTGGCTTTTCCAGAGCCTGTAAGTCTTTGCTAGCCCGTCTTGTCGTCTGCCAGTCTGGTCTGGTGCAGCCCCTTTTCTAGCGTTCCGCAGCCAGCCGTGTGTCCAACCCCTTTCTGACGTGGACCACCAGGCGTAGTCTGCTGGCTGTGACATGGCCATGGCTGTTGCCAGGATGTCTGTTTCGGGAGCAGCCCTCAGCCCCCCAGGGCACAATTTTGTGTCGTTCCTTTTGCCCGTGCCTTTTGGAAGCTCCCTGCGAGGCCCGGATGGGTAGTGGCCAGGGCTGTCTTAGCTGTCCTGTAGCGTGTTGAGAGCTCTCCGTGCAAGTGACGAGGTGGGCGAGGACAGGAGCCGTGGCCTCGTTGCGTCCCTTTGCAGGAGTCTGGCTGTAATTGTCAGGAGAAGCAGCCAAAGAGAAGCCACCGTCCATTGCTGTGGGGAGCCCCAGCCTCCTTGCCTTCCCCCTGGGTGCCTGGTCCTCTCAGGTCTCACTCCCCTGCCCCCTCGTCTGGCAGTCTGGCTTGGCGCAGCCCTTTTTGTCCCTTTGTGGGGCTAGTGGTGTCAGCAGCGCCTTTGTGACATGGAGCACCAGGAGCAGTCTGCTGGCTGTGATGTGGTGGCCGTGACATCAGCAGGGTGGGCTGGTGCCTGGAGTTGGTGCTGCATCCGTGTGATCCCGCTTTTCCAGCAGTCCAGTGAGAAAGCGCAGTTCAATAAACGATGCAATGCACTAGAAGAGAAGAAGTGGTAGTGCTGGGGATGGAAAGGAGGAGGCTGTAGGATGAGGGTACAGAGCAGCAGCTCGGCAAAAGTTAAAAGAGAACTAAAAGCAGCAGGTGGTGGCCACGGCCCTGTTTTGAAGCTTTGGGTGGTACTTGCTGCTGAGAGTGGTGGGTTTGAGGGCTTTTCTGGAAGAAAGACGCTTGTTGAGTTTTCGGAAGGTGCCCTTTCACACCTTTGGCATTGAAGACGTGGCCCAGTGTGGAAGCGTGCGTCCACGAGTGGCTGGCAATGCTGAGGGTGTCTCTGCGTGGAGCGTGGGAATTGCGCCTGTCTTGCTGTGAAAGGCTGCAAAGCTGAGAATGTCCGTGGCTGCGTGTTCCCTCCAGTTGCTTGTGGGACGGTGACATGTTACAGAATGGGGTGGGTGGTGGGGCTCTCCCTTTGCCCACGAGTGTGCGCACCTCCTGGCTGTCTGTAGGACGAGGATGGGGTACAGATACGGTGGTTCTTGCGGAGCTCGCTTTGGCCATGGCTGCGAGCACCGTTGATTTGCCTGCGGGACCTGGATGGGGTCGAGATAGGGTGGGTGGTGCGGCTCTCTCCTTGCCCACAAGGGTGGGCACCTCCTGGCTGTCTGTAGGACGAGGATGGGGTACAGATAGGGTGGTTCTTGCGGAGCTCCCTTTGTCCATGGCTGCGAGCACCTTTGATCTGCCTGTGGGACCTGGATGGGGTCGAGATAGGGTGGGTGGTGCGGCTGTGTCCTTGCCCACAAGGGTGGGCACATCCTGGCTGTCGGTAGGACAAGGATGGGGTACAGATAGGGTGGTTCTTGCGGAGCTCCCTTTGTCCATGGCTGCGAGCACCTTTGATCTGCCTGTGGGACCTGGATGGGGTCGAGATAGGGTGGGAGGTGCGGCTGTGTCCTTGCCCACAAGGGTGGGCACCTCCTGGCTGTCTGTAGGACGAGGATGGGGTACAGATACGGTGGTTCTTGCGGAGCTCCCTTTCTCCATGGCTGCGAGCACCTAGGATCTGCCTGCGGGACCTGGATGGGGTCGAGATAGGGTGGCTGCTGCGGCTGTCTCCTTGCCCACAGGGGTGGGCTCCTCCTGACTGTCTGTAGGATGAGGATGGGTACAGATACGGTGGCTTTTTCAGAGCCTGTAAGTCTTTGCTAGCCCGTCTTGTCGTCTGCCAGTCTGGTCTGGTGCAGCCCCTTTTCTAGCGTTCCGCAGCCAGCCGTGTGTCCAACCCCTTTCTGACGTGGACCACCAGGCGTAGTCTGCTGGCTGTTACATGGCCATGGCTGTTGCCAGGATGTCTGTTTCGGGAGCAGCCCTCAGCCCCCCAGGGCACAATTTTGTGTCGTTCCTTTTGCCCGTGCCTTTTGGAAGCTCCCTGCGAGGCCCGGATGGGTAGTGGCCAGGGCTGTCTTAGCTGTCCTGTAGCGTGTTGAGAGCTCTCCGTGCAAGTGACGAGGTGGGCGAGGACAGGAGCCGTGGCCTCGTTGCGTCCCTTTGCAGGAGTCTGGCTGTAATTGTCAGGAGAAGCAGCCAAAGAGAAGCCACCGTCCATTGCTGTGGGGAGCCCCAGCCTCCTTGCCTTCCCCCTGGGTGCCTGGTCCTCTCAGGTCTCACTCCCCTGCCCCCTCGTCTGGCAGTCTGGCTTGGCGCAGCCCTTTTTGTCCCTTTGTGGGGCTAGTGGTGTCAGCAGCGCCTTTGTGACATGGAGCACCAGGAGCAGTCTGCTGGCTGTGATGTGGTGGCCGTGACATCAGAAGGGTGGGCTGGTGCCTGGAGTTGGTGCTGCATCCGTGTGATCCCGCTTTTCCAGCAGTCCAGTGAGAAAGCGCAGTTCAATAAACGATGCAATGCACTAGAAGAGAAGAAGTGGTAGTGCTGGGGATGGAAAGGAGGAGGCTGTAGGATGAGGGTACAGAGCAGCAGCTCGGCAAAAGTTTAAAGAGAACTAAAAGCAGCAGGTGGTGGCCACGGCCCTGTTTTGAAGCTTTGGGTGGTACTTGCTGCTGAGAGTGGTGGGTTTGAGGGCTTTTCTGGAAGAAAGACGCTTGTTGAGTTTTTGGAAGGTGGTCTTTCACACCTTTGGCATTGAAGACGTGGCCCAGTGTGGAAGCGTGCGTCCACGAGTGGCTGGCAATGCTGAGGGTGTCTCTGCGTGGAGCGTGGGAATTGCGCCTGTCTTGCTGTGAAAGGCTGCAAAGCTGAGAATGTCCGTGGCTGCGTGTTCCCTCCAGTTGCTTGTGGGACGGTGACATGTTACAGAATGGGGTGGGTGGTGGGGCTCTCCCTTTGCCCACGAGCGTGCGCACCTCCTGGCTGTCTGTAGGACGAGGATGGGGTACAGATACGGTGGGTCTTGCGGAGCTCGCTTTGGCCATGGCTGCGAGCACCGTTGATTTGCCTGCGGGACCTGGAGGGGGTCGAGATAGGGTGGGTGGTGCGGCTCTCTCCTTGCCCACAAGGGTGGGCACCTCCTGGCTGTCTGTAGGACGAGGATGGGGTACAGATAGAGTGGGTCTTGCGGAGCTCCCTTTGGCCATGGCTGCGAGCACCTTTGATCTGCCTGTGGGACCTGGATGGGGTCGAGATAGGGTGGGAGGTGCGGCTCTCTCCTTGCCCACAGGGCTGGGCACATCCTGGCTGTCGGTAGGACGAGGATGGGGTACAGATAACGGTGGTTCTTGCGGAGCTCCCTTTGGCCATGGCTGCGAGCACCTTTGATCTGCCTGTGGGACCTGGATGGGGTCGAGATAGGGTGGGAGGTGCGGCTGTGTCCTTGCCCACAAGGGTGGGCACCTCCTGGCTGTCTGTAGGACGAGGATGGGGTACAGATACGGTGGTTCTTGCGGAGCTCCCTTTCTCCATGGCTGCGAGCACCTAGGATCTGCCTGCGGGACCTGGATTGGTTCGAGATAGGGTGGCTGCTGCGGCTGTCTCCTTGCCCACAGGGGTGGGCTCCTCCTGGCTGTCCGTAGGATGAGGATGGGTACAGATACGGTGGCTTTTCCAGAGCCTGTAAGTCTTTGCTAGCCCGTCTTGTCGTCTGCCAGTCTGGTCTGGTGCAGCCCCTTTTCTAGCGTTCCGCAGCCAGCCGTGTGTCCAACCCCTTTCTGACGTGGACCACCAGGCGTAGTCTGCTGGCTGTGACATGGCCATGGCTGTTGCCAGGATGTCTGTTTCGGGAGCAGCCCTCAGCCCCCCAGGGCACAATTTTGTGTCGTTCCTTTTGCCCGTGCCTTTTGGAAGCTCCCTGCGAGGCCCGGATGGGTAGTGGCCAGGGCTGTCTTAGCTGTCCTGTAGCGTGTTGAGAGCTCTCCGTGCAAGTGACGAGGTGGGCGAGGACAGGAGCCGTGGCCTCGTTGCGTCCCTTTGCAGGAGTCTGGCTGTAATTGTCAGGAGAAGCAGCCAAAGAGAAGCCACCGTCCATTGCTGTGGGGAGCCCCAGCCTCCTTGCCTTCCCCCTGGGTGCCTGGTCCTCTCAGGTCTCACTCCCCTGCCCCCTCGTCTGGCAGTCTGGCTTGGCGCAGCCCTTTTTGTCCCTTTGTGGGGCTAGTGGTGTCAGCAGCGCCTTTGTGACATGGAGCACCAGGAGCAGTCTGCTGGCTGTGATGTGGTGGCCGTGACATCAGCAGGGTGGGCTGGTGCCTGGAGTTGGTGCTGCATCCGTGTGATCCCGCTTTTCCAGCAGTCCAGTGAGAAAGCGCAGTTCAATAAACGATGCAATGCACTAGAAGAGAAGAAGTGGTAGTGCTGGGGATGGAAAGGAGGAGGCTGTAGGATGAGGGTACAGAGCAGCAGCTCGGCAAAAGTTAAAAGAGAACTAAAAGCAGCAGGTGGTGGCCACGGCCCTGTTTTGAAGCTTTGGGTGGTACTTGCTGCTGAGAGTGGTGGGTTTGAGGGCTTTTCTGGAAGAAAGACGCTTGTTGAGTTTTCGGAAGGTGCCCTTTCACACCTTTGGCATTGAAGACGTGGCCCAGTGTGGAAGCGTGCGTCCACGAGTGGCTGGCAATGCTGAGGGTGTCTCTGCGTGGAGCGTGGGAATTGCGCCTGTCTTGCTGTGAAAGGCTGCAAAGCTGAGAATGTCCGTGGCTGCGTGTTCCCTCCAGTTGCTTGTGGGACGGTGACATGTTACAGAATGGGGTGGGTGGTGGGGCTCTCCCTTTGCCCACGAGTGTGCGCACCTCCTGGCTGTCTGTAGGACGAGGATGGGGTACAGATACGGTGGGTCTTGCGGAGCTCGCTTTGGCCATGGCTGCGAGCACCGTTGATTTGCCTGCGGGACCTGGATGGGGTCGAGATAGGGTGGGTGGTGCGGCTCTCTCCTTGCCCACAAGGGTGGGCACCTCCTGGCTGTCGGTAGGACGAGGATGGGGTACAGATAGGGTGGTTCTTGCGGAGCTCCCTTTGTCCATGGCTGCGAGCACCTTTGATCTGCCTGTGGGACCTGGATGGGGTCGAGATAGGGTGGGTGGTGCGGCTGTGTCCTTGCCCACAAGGGTGGGCACATCCTGGCTGTCGGTAGGACAAGGATGGGGTACAGATAGGGTGGTTCTTGCGGAGCTCCCTTTGTCCATGGCTGCGAGCACCTTTGATCTGCCTGTGGGACCTGGATGGGGTCGAGATAGGGTGGGAGGTGCGGCTGTGTCCTTGCCCACAAGGGTGGGCACCTCCTGGCTGTCTGTAGGACGAGGATGGGGTACAGATACGGTGGTTCTTGCGGAGCTCCCTTTCTCCATGGCTGCGAGCACCTAGGATCTGCCTGCGGGACCTGGATGGGGTCGAGATAGGGTGGCTGCTGCGGCTGTCTCCTTGCCCACAGGGGTGGGCTCCTCCTGACTGTCTGTAGGATGAGGATGGGTACAGATACGGTGGCTTTTTCAGAGCCTGTAAGTCTTTGCTAGCCCGTCTTGTCGTCTGCCAGTCTGGTCTGGTGCAGCCCCTTTTCTAGCGTTCCGCAGCCAGCCGTGTGTCCAACCCCTTTCTGACGTGGACCACCAGGCGTAGTCTGCTGGCTGTTACATGGCCATGGCTGTTGCCAGGATGTCTGTTTCGGGAGCAGCCCTCAGCCCCCCAGGGCACAATTTTGTGTCGTTCCTTTTGCCCGTGCCTTTTGGAAGCTCCCTGCGAGGCCCGGATGGGTAGTGGCCAGGGCTGTCTTAGCTGTCCTGTAGCGTGTTGAGAGCTCTCCGTGCAAGTGACGAGGTGGGCGAGGACAGGAGCCGTGGCCTCGTTGCGTCCCTTTGCAGGAGTCTGGCTGTAATTGTCAGGAGAAGCAGCCAAAGAGAAGCCACCGTCCATTGCTGTGGGGAGCCCCAGCCTCCTTGCCTTCCCCCTGGGTGCCTGGTCCTCTCAGGTCTCACTCCCCTGCCCCCTCGTCTGGCAGTCTGGCTTGGCGCAGCCCTTTTTGTCCCTTTGTGGGGCTAGTGGTGTCAGCAGCGCCTTTGTGACATGGAGCACCAGGAGCAGTCTGCTGGCTGTGATGTGGTGGCCGTGACATCAGCAGGGTGGGCTGGTGCCTGGAGTTGGTGCTGCATCCGTGTGATCCCGCTTTTCCAGCAGTCCAGTGAGAAAGCGCAGTTCAATAAACGATGCAATGCACTAGAAGAGAAGAAGTGGTAGTGCTGGGGATGGAAAGGAGGAGGCTGTAGGATGAGGGTACAGAGCAGCAGCTCGGCAAAAGTTTAAAGAGAACTAAAAGCAGCAGGTGGTGGCCACGGCCCTGTTTTGAAGCTTTGGGTGGTACTTGCTGCTGAGAGTGGTGGGTTTGAGGGCTTTTCTGGAAGAAAGACGCTTGTTGAGTTTTTGGAAGGTGGTCTTTCACACCTTTGGCATTGAAGACGTGGCCCAGTGTGGAAGCGTGCGTCCACGAGTGGCTGGCAATGCTGAGGGTGTCTCTGCGTGGAGCGTGGGAATTGCGCCTGTCTTGCTGTGAAAGGCTGCAAAGCTGAGAATGTCCGTGGCTGCGTGTTCCCTCCAGTTGCTTGTGGGACGGTGACATGTTAGAGAATGGGGTGGGTGGTGGGGCTCTCCCTTTGCCCACGAGTGTGCGCACCTCCTGGCTGTCTGTAGGACGAGGATGGGGTACAGATACGGTGGTTCTTGCGGAGCTCGCTTTGGCCATGGCTGCGAGCACCGTTGATTTGCCTGCGGGACCTGGAGGGGGTCGAGATAGGGTGGGTGGTGCGGCTCTCTCCTTGCCCACAAGGGTGGGCACCTCCTGGCTGTCTGTAGAACGAGGATGGGGTACAGATACTGTGGTTCTTGCGGAGCTCCCTTTGGCCATGGCTGCGAGCACCTTTGATCTGCCTGTGGGACCTGGATGGGGTCGAGATAGGGTGGGTGTTGCGGCTCTCTCCTTGCCCACAGGGCTGGGCACATCCTGGCTGTCGGTAGGACGAGGATGGGGTACAGATAACGGTGGTTCTTGCGGAGCTCCCTTTGTCCATGGCTGCGAGCACCTTTGATCTGCCTGTGGGACCTGGAAGGGGTCGAGATAGGGTGGGAGGTGCGGCTGTGTCCTTGCCCACAAGGGTGGGCACCTCCTGGCTGTCTGTAGGACGAGGATGGGGTACAGATACGGTGGTTCTTGCGGAGCTCCCTTTCTCCATGGCTGCGAGCACCTAGGATCTGCCTGCGGGACCTGGATTGGTTCGAGATAGGGTGGCTGCTGCGGCTGTCTCCTTGCCCACAGGGGTGGGCTCCTCCTGGCTGTCTGTAGGACGAGGATGGGGTACAGATACGTTGGGTCTTGCGGAGCTCCCTTTGTCCATGGCTGCGAGCACCTTTGATCTGCCTGTGGGACCTGGATGGGGTCGAGATAGGGTGGGTGGTGCGGCTCTCTCCTTGCCCACAAGGGTGGGCACCTCCTGGCTGTCTGTAGGACGAGGATGGGGTACAGATACGGTGGTTCTTGCGGAGCTCCCTTTGTCCATGGCTGCGAGCACCTTTGATCTGCCTGTGGGACCTGGATGGGGTCGAGATAGGGTGGGAGGTGCGGCTGTGTCCTTGCCCACAAGGGTGGGCACCTCCTGGCTGTCTGTAGGACGAGGATGGGGTACAGATACGGTGGGTCTTGCGGAGCTCCCTTTCTCCACGGCTGCGAGCACCTAGGATCTGCCTGCGGGACCTGGATGGGGTCGAGATAGGGTGGCTGCTGCGGCTGTCTCCTTGCCCACAGGGGTGGGCTCCTCCTGGCTGTCTGTAGGATGAGGATGGGTACAGATACGGTGGCTTTTCGAGAGCCTGTAAGTCTTTGCTAGCCCGTCTTGTCGTCTGCCAGTCTGGTCTGGTGCAGCCCCTTTTCTAGCGTTCCGCAGCCAGCCGTGTGTCCAACCCCTTTCTGACGTGGACCACCAGGCGTAGTCTGCTGGCTGTGACATGGCCATGGCTGTTGCCAGGATGTCTGTTTCGGGAGCAGCCCTCAGCCCCCCAGGGCACAATTTTGTGTCGTTCCTTTTGCCCGTGCCTTTTGGAAGCTCCCTGCGAGGCCCGGATGGGTAGTGGCCAGGGCTGTCTTAGCTGTCCTGTAGCGTGTTGAGAGCTCTCCGTGCAAGTGACGAGGTGGGCGAGGACAGGAGCCGTGGCCTCGTTGCGTCCCTTTGCAGGAGTCTGGCTGTAATTGTCAGGAGAAGCAGCCAAAGAGAAGCCACCGTCCATTGCTGTGGGGAGCCCCAGCCTCCTTGCCTTCCCCCTGGGTGCCTGGTCCTCTCAGGTCTCACTCCCCTGCCCCCTCGTCTGGCAGTCTGGCTTGGCGCAGCCCTTTTTGTCCCTTTGTGGGGCTAGTGGTGTCAGCAGCGCCTTTGTGACATGGAGCACCAGGAGCAGTCTGCTGGCTGTGATGTGGTGGCCGTGACATCAGCAGGGTGGGCTGGTGCCTGGAGTTGGTGCTGCATCCGTGTGATCCCGCTTTTCCAGCAGTCCAGTGAGAAAGCGCAGTTCAATAAACGATGCAATGCACTAGAAGAGAAGAAGTGGTAGTGCTGGGGATGGAAAGGAGGAGGCTGTAGGATGAGGGTACAGAGCAGCAGCTCGGCAAAAGTTAAAAGAGAACTAAAAGCAGCAGGTGGTGGCCACGGCCCTGTTTTGAAGCTTTGGGTGGTACTTGCTGCTGAGAGTGGTGGGTTTGAGGGCTTTTCTGGAAGAAAGACGCTTGTTGAGTTTTCGGAAGGTGGTCTTTCACACCTTTGGCATTGAAGACGTGGCCCAGTGTGGAAGCGTGCGTCCACGAGTGGCTGGCAATGCTGAGGGTGTCTCTGCGTGGAGCGTGGGAATTGCGCCTGTCTTGCTGTGAAAGGCTGCAAAGCTGAGAATGTCCGTGGCTGCGTGTTCCCTCCAGTTGCTTGTGGGACGGTGACATGTTAGAGAATGGGGTGGGTGGTGGGGCTCTCCCTTTGCCCACGAGTGTGCGCACCTCCTGGCTGTCTGTAGGACGAGGATGGGGTACAGATACGGTGGTTCTTGCGGAGCTCGCTTTGGCCATGGCTGCGAGCACCGTTGATTTGCCTGCGGGACCTGGAGGGGGTCGAGATAGGGTGGGTGGTGCGGCTCTCTCCTTGCCCACAAGGGTGGGCACCTCCTGGCTGTCTGTAGGACGAGGATGGGGTACAGATACTGTGGGTCTTGCGGAGCTCCCTTTGGCCATGGCTGCGAGCACCTTTGATCTGCCTGTGGGACCTGGAGGGGGTCGAGATAGGGTGGGTGGTGCGGCTCTCTCCTTGCCCACAGGGCTGGGCACATCCTGGCTGTCGGTAGGACGAGGATGGGGTACAGATAACGGTGGTTCTTGCGGAGCTCCCTTTGTCCATGGCTGCGAGCACCTTTGATCTGCCTGTGGGACCTGGATGGGGTCGAGATAGGGTGGGAGGTGCGGCTGTGTCCTTGCCCACAAGGGTGGGCACCTCCTGGCTGTCTGTAGGACGAAAATGGGGTACAGATAAGATGGGTCTTGCGGAGCTCCCTTTCTCCATGGCTGCGAGCACCTAGGATCTGCCTGCGGGACCTGGAGGGGGTCGAGATAGGGTGGGTGGTGCGGCTCTCTCCTTGCCCACAAGGGTGGGCACCTCCTGGCTGTCTGTAGGACGCGGATGGGGTACAGATAGAGTGGGTCTTGCGGAGCTCCCTTTGTCCATGGCTGCGAGCACCTTTGATCTGCCTGTGGGACCTGGATGGGGTCGAGATAGGGTGGGTGGTGCGGCTCTCTCCTTGCCCACAGGGCTGGGCACATCCTGGCTGTCGGTAGGACGAGGATGGGGTACAGATAACGGTGGTTCTTGCGGAGCTCCCTTTGTCCATGGCTGCGAGCACCTTTGATCTGCCTGCGGGACCTGGATGGGGTCGAGATAGGGTGGGAGGTGCGGCTGTGTCCTTGCCCACAAGGGTGGGCACCTCCTGGCTGTCTGTAGGACGAGGATGGGGTACAGATACGGTGGGTCTTGCGGAGCTCCCTTTCTCCACGGCTGCGAGCACCTAGGATCTGCCTGCGGGACCTGGATGGGGTCGAGATAGGGTGGCTGCTGCGGCTGTCTCCTTGCCCACAGGGGTGGGCTCCTCCTGGCTGTCTGTAGGATGAGGATGGGTACAGATACGGTGGCTTTTCGAGAGCCTGTAAGTCTTTGCTAGCCCGTCTTGTCGTCTGCCAGTCTGGTCTGGTGCAGCCCCTTTTCTAGCGTTCCGCAGCCAGCCGTGTGTCCAACCCCTTTCTGACGTGGACCACCAGGCGTAGTCTGCTGGCTGTGACATGGCCATGGCTGTTGCCAGGATGTCTGTTTCGGGAGCAGCCCTCAGCCCCCCAGGGCACAATTTTGTGTCGTTCCTTTTGCCCGTGCCTTTTGGAAGCTCCCTGCGAGGCCCGGATGGGTAGTGGCCAGGGCTGTCTTAGCTGTCCTGTAGCGTGTTGAGAGCTCTCCGTGCAAGTGACGAGGTGGGCGAGGACAGGAGCCGTGGCCTCGTTGCGTCCCTTTGCAGGAGTCTGGCTGTAATTGTCAGGAGAAGCAGCCAAAGAGAAGCCACCGTCCATTGCTGTGGGGAGCCCCAGCCTCCTTGCCTTCCCCCTGGGTGCCTGGTCCTCTCAGGTCTCACTCCCCTGCCCCCTCGTCTGGCAGTCTGGCTTGGCGCAGCCCTTTTTGTCCCTTTGTGGGGCTAGTGGTGTCAGCAGCGCCTTTGTGACATGGAGCACCAGGAGCAGTCTGCTGGCTGTGATGTGGTGGCCGTGACATCAGCAGGGTGGGCTGGTGCCTGGAGTTGGTGCTGCATCCGTGTGATCCCGCTTTTCCAGCAGTCCAGTGAGAAAGCGCAGTTCAATAAACGATGCAATGCACTAGAAGAGAAGAAGTGGTAGTGCTGGGGATGGAAAGGAGGAGGCTGTAGGATGAGGGTACAGAGCAGCAGCTCGGCAAAAGTTAAAAGAGAACTAAAAGCAGCAGGTGGTGGCCACGGCCCTGTTTTGAAGCTTTGGGTGGTACTTGCTGCTGAGAGTGGTGGGTTTGAGGGCTTTTCTGGAAGAAAGACGCTTGTTGAGTTTTCGGAAGGTGGTCTTTCACACCTTTGGCATTGAAGACGTGGCCCAGTGTGGAAGCGTGCGTCCACGAGTGGCTGGCAATGCTGAGGGTGTCTCTGCGTGGAGCGTGGGAATTGCGCCTGTCTTGCTGTGAAAGGCTGCAAAGCTGAGAATGTCCGTGGCTGCGTGTTCCCTCCAGTTGCTTGTGGGACGGTGACATGTTAGAGAATGGGGTGGGTGGTGGGGCTCTCCCTTTGCCCACGAGTGTGCGCACCTCCTGGCTGTCTGTAGGACGAGGATGGGGTACAGATACGGTGGTTCTTGCGGAGCTCGCTTTGGCCATGGCTGCGAGCACCGTTGATTTGCCTGCGGGACCTGGAGGGGGTCGAGATAGGGTGGGTGGTGCGGCTCTCTCCTTGCCCACAAGGGTGGGCACCTCCTGGCTGTCTGTAGGACGAGGATGGGGTACAGATACTGTGGGTCTTGCGGAGCTCCCTTTGGCCATGGCTGCGAGCACCTTTGATCTGCCTGTGGGACCTGGAGGGGGTCGAGATAGGGTGGGTGGTGCGGCTCTCTCCTTGCCCACAGGGCTGGGCACATCCTGGCTGTCGGTAGGACGAGGATGGGGTACAGATAACGGTGGTTCTTGCGGAGCTCCCTTTGTCCATGGCTGCGAGCACCTTTGATCTGCCTGTGGGACCTGGATGGGGTCGAGATAGGGTGGGAGGTGCGGCTGTGTCCTTGCCCACAAGGGTGGGCACCTCCTGGCTGTCTGTAGGACGAAAATGGGGTACAGATAAGATGGGTCTTGCGGAGCTCCCTTTCTCCATGGCTGCGAGCACCTAGGATCTGCCTGCGGGACCTGGAGGGGGTCGAGATAGGGTGGGTGGTGCGGCTCTCTCCTTGCCCACAAGGGTGGGCACCTCCTGGCTGTCTGTAGGACGCGGATGGGGTACAGATAGAGTGGGTCTTGCGGAGCTCCCTTTGTCCATGGCTGCGAGCACCTTTGATCTGCCTGTGGGACCTGGATGGGGTCGAGATAGGGTGGGTGGTGCGGCTCTCTCCTTGCCCACAGGGCTGGGCACATCCTGGCTGTCGGTAGGACGAGGATGGGGTACAGATAACGGTGGTTCTTGCGGAGCTCCCTTTGTCCATGGCTGCGAGCACCTTTGATCTGCCTGCGGGACCAGGATGGGGTCGAGATAGGGTGGGAGGTGCGGCTGTGTCCTTGCCCACAAGGGTGGGCACCTCCTGGCTGTCTGTAGGACAAGGATGGGGTACAGATACGGTGGTTCTTGCGGAGCTCCCTTTCTCCATGACTGCGAGCACCTAGGATCTGCCTGCGGGACCTGGATGGGGTCGAGATAGGGTGGCTGCTGCGGCTGTCTCCTTGCCCACAGGGGTGGGCTCCTCCTGGCTGTCTGTAGGATGAGGATGGGTACAGATACGGTGGCTTTTTCAGAGCCTGTAAGTCTTTGCTAGCCCGTCTTGTCGTCTGCCAGTCTGGTCTGGTGCAGCCCCTTTTCTAGCGTTCCGCAGCCAGCCGTGTGTCCAACCCCTTTCTGACGTGGACCACCAGGCGTAGTCTGCTGGCTGTGACATGGCCATGGCTGTTGCCAGGATGTCTGTTTCGGGAGCAGCCCTCAGCCCCCCAGGGCACAATTTTGTGTCGTTCCTTTTGCCCGTGCCTTTTGGAAGCTCCCTGCGAGGCCCGGATGGGTAGTGGCCAGGGCTGTCTTACCTGTCCTGTAGCGTGTTGAGAGCTCTCCGTGCAAGTGACGAGGTGGGCGAGGACAGGAGCCGTGGCCTCGTTGCGTCCCTTTGCAGGAGTCTGGCTGTAATTGTCAGGAGAAGCAGCCAAAGAGAAGTCACCGTCCATTGCTGTGGGGAGCCCCAGCCTCCTTGCCTTCCCCTGGGTGCCTGGTCCTCTCAGGTCTCACTCCCCTGCCCCCTCGTCTGGCAGTCTGGCTTGGCGCAGCCCTTTTTGTCCCTTTGTGGGGCTAGTGGTGTCAGCAGCGCCTTTGTGACATGGAGCACCAGGAGCAGTCTGCTGGCTGTGATGTGGTGGCCGTGACATCAGCAGGGTGGGCTGGTGCCTGGAGTTGGTGCTGCATCCGTGTGATCCCGCTTTTCCAGCAGTCCAGTGAGAAAGCGCAGTTCAATAAACGATGCAATGCACTAGAAGAGAAGAAGTGGTAGTGCTGGGGATGGAAAGGAGGAGGCTGTAGGATGAGGGTACAGAGCAGCAGCTCGGCAAAGGTTAAAAGAGAACTAAAAGAGAACAGCAGGTGGTAGCCAGGGCCCTGTTTTGAAGCTTTGGGTGGTACTTGCTGCTGAGAGTGGTGGGTTTGAGGGCTTTTCTGGAAGAAAGACGCTTGTTGAGTTTTCGGAAGGTGGTCTTTCACACCTTTGGCATTGAAGACGTGGCCCAGTGTGGAAGCGTGCGTCCACGAGTGGCTGGCAATGCTGAGGGTGTCTCTGCGTGGAGCGTGGGAATTGCGCCTGTCTTGCTGTGAAATGCTGCAAAGCTGAGAATGTCCGTGGCTGCGTGTTCCCTCCAGTTGCTTGTGGGACGGTGACATGTTAGAGAATGGGGTGGGTGGTGGGGCTCTCCCTTTGCCCACGAGCGTGCGCACCTCCTGGCTGTCTGTAGGACGAGGATGGGGTACAGATACGGTGGTTCTTGCGGAGCTCGCTTTGGCCATGGCTGCGAGCAGCGTTGATTTGCCTGCGGGACCTGGAGGGGGTCGAGATAGGGTGGGTGGTGCGGCTCTCTCCTTGCCCACAAGGGTGGGCACCTCCTGGCTGTCTGTAGAACGAGGATGGGGTACAGATACTGTGGGTCTTGCGGAGCTCCCTTTGGCCATGGCTGCGAGCACCTTTGATCTGCCTGTGGGACCTGGATGGGGTCGAGATAGGGTGGGTGGTGCGGCTCTCTCCTTGCCCACAGGGCTGGGCACATCCTGGCTGTCGGTAGGACGAGGATGGGGTACAGATAACGGTGGTTCTTGCGGAGCTCCCTTTGGCCATGGCTGCGAGCACCTTTGATCTGCCTGTGGGACCTGGATGGGGTCGAGATAGGGTGGGAGGTGCGGCTGTGTCCTTGCCCACAAGGGTGGGCACCTCCTGGCTGTCTGTAGGACGAGGATGGGGTACAGATACGGTGGTTCTTGCGGAGCTCCCTTTCTCCATGGCTGCGAGCACCTAGGATCTGCCTGCGGGACCTGGATTGGTTCGAGATAGGGTGGCTGCTGCGGCTGTCTCCTTGCCCACAGGGGTGGGCTCCTCCTGGCTGTCCGTAGGATGAGGATGGGTACAGATACGGTGGCTTTTCCAGAGCCTGTAAGTCTTTGCTAGCCCGTCTTGTCGTCTGCCAGTCTGGTCTGGTGCAGCCCCTTTTCTAGCGTTCCGCAGCCAGCCGTGTGTCCAACCCCTTTCTGACGTGGACCACCAGGCGTAGTCTGCTGGCTGTGACATGGCCATGGCTGTTGCCAGGATGTCTGTTTCGGGAGCAGCCCTCAGCCCCCCAGGGCACAATTTTGTGTCGTTCCTTTTGCCCGTGCCTTTTGGAAGCTCCCTGCGAGGCCCGGATGGGTAGTGGCCAGGGCTGTCTTAGCTGTCCTGTAGCGTGTTGAGAGCTCTCCGTGCAAGTGACGAGGTGGGCGAGGACAGGAGCCGTGGCCTCGTTGCGTCCCTTTGCAGGAGTCTGGCTGTAATTGTCAGGAGAAGCAGCCAAAGAGAAGCCACCGTCCATTGCTGTGGGGAGCCCCAGCCTCCTTGCCTTCCCCCTGGGTGCCTGGTCCTCTCAGGTCTCACTCCCCTGCCCCCTCGTCTGGCAGTCTGGCTTGGCGCAGCCCTTTTTGTCCCTTTGTGGGGCTAGTGGTGTCAGCAGCGCCTTTGTGACATGGAGCACCAGGAGCAGTCTGCTGGCTGTGATGTGGTGGCCGTGACATCAGCAGGGTGGGCTGGTGCCTGGAGTTGGTGCTGCATCCGTGTGATCCCGCTTTTCCAGCAGTCCAGTGAGAAAGCGCAGTTCAATAAACGATGCAATGCACTAGAAGAGAAGAAGTGGTAGTGCTGGGGATGGAAAGGAGGAGGCTGTAGGATGAGGGTACAGAGCAGCAGCTCGGCAAAAGTTAAAAGAGAACTAAAAGCAGCAGGTGGTGGCCACGGCCCTGTTTTGAAGCTTTGGGTGGTACTTGCTGCTGAGAGTGGTGGGTTTGAGGGCTTTTCTGGAAGAAAGACGCTTGTTGAGTTTTCGGAAGGTGCCCTTTCACACCTTTGGCATTGAAGACGTGGCCCAGTGTGGAAGCGTGCGTCCACGAGTGGCTGGCAATGCTGAGGGTGTCTCTGCGTGGAGCGTGGGAATTGCGCCTGTCTTGCTGTGAAAGGCTGCAAAGCTGAGAATGTCCGTGGCTGCGTGTTCCCTCCAGTTGCTTGTGGGACGGTGACATGTTACAGAATGGGGTGGGTGGTGGGGCTCTCCCTTTGCCCACGAGTGTGCGCACCTCCTGGCTGTCTGTAGGACGAGGATGGGGTACAGATACGGTGGTTCTTGCGGAGCTCGCTTTGGCCATGGCTGCGAGCACCGTTGATTTGCCTGCGGGACCTGGATGGGGTCGAGATAGGGTGGCTGCTGCGGCTCTCTCCTTGCCCACAAGGGTGGGCACCTCCTGGCTGTCTGTAGGACGAGGATGGGGTACAGATAGGGTGGTTCTTGCGGAGCTCCCTTTGTCCATGGCTGCGAGCACCTTTGATCTGCCTGTGGGACCTGGATGGGGTCGAGATAGGGTGGGTGGTGCGGCTGTGTCCTTGCCCACAAGGGTGGGCACATCCTGGCTGTCGGTAGGACAAGGATGGGGTACAGATAGGGTGGTTCTTGCGGAGCTCCCTTTGTCCATGGCTGCGAGCACCTTTGATCTGCCTGTGGGACCTGGATGGGGTCGAGATAGGGTGGGAGGTGCGGCTGTGTCCTTGCCCACAAGGGTGGGCACCTCCTGGCTGTCTGTAGGACGAGGATGGGGTACAGATACGGTGGTTCTTGCGGAGCTCCCTTTCTCCATGGCTGCGAGCACCTAGGATCTGCCTGCGGGACCTGGATGGGGTCGAGATAGGGTGGCTGCTGCGGCTGTCTCCTTGCCCACAGGGGTGGGCTCCTCCTGGCTGTCTGTAGGATGAGGATGGGTACAGATACGGTGGCTTTTTCAGAGCCTGTAAGTCTTTGCTAGCCCGTCTTGTCGTCTGCCAGTCTGGTCTGGTGCAGCCCCTTTTCTAGCGTTCCGCAGCCAGCCGTGTGTCCAACCCCTTTCTGACGTGGACCACCAGGCGTAGTCTGCTGGCTGTTACATGGCCATGGCTGTTGCCAGGATGTCTGTTTCGGGAGCAGCCCTCAGCCCCCCAGGGCACAATTTTGTGTCGTTCCTTTTGCCCGTGCCTTTTGGAAGCTCCCTGCGAGGCCCGGATGGGTAGTGGCCAGGGCTGTCTTAGCTGTCCTGTAGCGTGTTGAGAGCTCTCCGTGCAAGTGACGAGGTGGGCGAGGACAGGAGCCGTGGCCTCGTTGCGTCCCTTTGCAGGAGTCTGGCTGTAATTGTCAGGAGAAGCAGCCAAAGAGAAGCCACCGTCCATTGCTGTGGGGAGCCCCAGCCTCCTTGCCTTCCCCCTGGGTGCCTGGTCCTCTCAGGTCTCACTCCCCTGCCCCCTCGTCTGGCAGTCTGGCTTGGCGCAGCCCTTTTTGTCCCTTTGTGGGGCTAGTGGTGTCAGCAGCGCCTTTGTGACATGGAGCACCAGGAGCAGTCTGCTGGCTGTGATGTGGTGGCCGTGACATCAGCAGGGTGGGCTGGTGCCTGGAGTTGGTGCTGCATCCGTGTGATCCCGCTTTTCCAGCAGTCCAGTGAGAAAGCGCAGTTCAATAAACGATGCAATGCACTAGAAGAGAAGAAGTGGTAGTGCTGGGGATGGAAAGGAGGAGGCTGTAGGATGAGGGTACAGAGCAGCAGCTCGGCAAAAGTTTAAAGAGAACTAAAAGCAGCAGGTGGTGGCCACGGCCCTGTTTTGAAGCTTTGGGTGGTACTTGCTGCTGAGAGTGGTGGGTTTGAGGGCTTTTCTGGAAGAAAGACGCTTGTTGAGTTTTCGGAAGGTGGTCTTTCACACCTTTGGCATTGAAGACGTGGCCCAGTGTGGAAGCGTGCGTCCACGAGTGGCTGGCAATGCTGAGGGTGTCTCTGCGTGGAGCGTGGGAATTGCGCCTGTCTTGCTGTGAAAGGCTGCAAAGCTGAGAATGTCCGTGGCTGCGTGTTCCCTCCAGTTGCTTGTGGGACGGTGACATGTTAGAGAATGGGGTGGGTGGTGGGGCTCTCCCTTTGCCCACGAGTGTGCGCACCTCCTGGCTGTCTGTAGGACGAGGATGGGGTACAGATACGGTGGTTCTTGCGGAGCTCGCTTTGGCCATGGCTGCGAGCACCGTTGATTTGCCTGCGGGACCTGGAGGGGGTCGAGATAGGGTGGGTGGTGCGGCTCTCTCCTTGCCCACAAGGGTGGGCACCTCCTGGCTGTCTGTAGAACGAGGATGGGGTACAGATACTGTGGGTCTTGCGGAGCTCCCTTTGGCCATGGCTGCGAGCACCTTTGATCTGCCTGTGGGACCTGGATGGGGTCGAGATAGGGTGGGTGTTGCGGCTCTCTCCTTGCCCACAGGGCTGGGCACATCCTGGCTGTCGGTAGGACGAGGATGGGGTACAGATAACGGTGGTTCTTGCGGAGCTCCCTTTGTCCATGGCTGCGAGCACCTTTGATCTGCCTGTGGGACCTGGAAGGGGTCGAGATAGGGTGGGAGGTGCGGCTGTGTCCTTGCCCACAAGGGTGGGCACCTCCTGGCTGTCTGTAGGACGAGGATGGGGTACAGATACGGTGGTTCTTGCGGAGCTCCCTTTCTCCATGGCTGCGAGCACCTAGGATCTGCCTGCGGGACCTGGATTGGTTCGAGATAGGGTGGCTGCTGCGGCTGTCTCCTTGCCCACAGGGGTGGGCTCCTCCTGGCTGTCTGTAGGACGAGGATGGGGTACAGATACGGTGGTTCTTGCGGAGCTCCCTTTGTCCATGGCTGCGAGCACCTTTGATCTGCCTGTGGGACCTGGATGGGGTCGAGATAGGGTGGGAGGTGCGGCTGTGTCCTTGCCCACAAGGGTGGGCACCTCCTGGCTGTCTGTAGGACGAGGATGGGGTACAGATACGGTGGGTCTTGCGGAGCTCCCTTTCTCCACGGCTGCGAGCACCTAGGATCTGCCTGCGGGACCTGGATGGGGTCGAGATAGGGTGGCTGCTGCGGCTGTCTCCTTGCCCACAGGGGTGGGCTCCTCCTGGCTGTCTGTAGGATGAGGATGGGTACAGATACGGTGGCTTTTCGAGAGCCTGTAAGTCTTTGCTAGCCCGTCTTGTCGTCTGCCAGTCTGGTCTGGTACAGCCCCTTTTCTAGCGTTCCGCAGCCAGCCGTGTGTCCAACCCCTTTCTGACGTGGACCACCAGGCGTAGTCTGCTGGCTGTGACATGGCCATGGCTGTTGCCAGGATGTCTGTTTCGGGAGCAGCCCTCAGCCCCCCAGGGCACAATTTTGTGTCGTTCCTTTTGCCCGTGCCTTTTGGAAGCTCCCTGCGAGGCCCGGATGGGTAGTGGCCAGGGCTGTCTTAGCTGTCCTGTAGCGTGTTGAGAGCTCTCCGTGCAAGTGACGAGGTGGGCGAGGACAGGAGCCGTGGCCTCGTTGCGTCCCTTTGCAGGAGTCTGGCTGTAATTGTCAGGAGAAGCAGCCAAAGAGAAGCCACCGTCCATTGCTGTGGGGAGCCCCAGCCTCCTTGCCTTCCCCCTGGGTGCCTGGTCCTCTCAGGTCTCACTCCCCTGCCCCCTCGTCTGGCAGTCTGGCTTGGCGCAGCCCTTTTTGTCCCTTTGTGGGGCTAGTGGTGTCAGCAGCGCCTTTGTGACATGGAGCACCAGGAGCAGTCTGCTGGCTGTGATGTGGTGGCCGTGACATCAGCAGGGTGGGCTGGTGCCTGGAGTTGGTGCTGCATCCGTGTGATCCCGCTTTTCCAGCAGTCCAGTGAGAAAGCGCAGTTCAATAAACGATGCAATGCACTAGAAGAGAAGAAGTGGTAGTGCTGGGGATGGAAAGGAGGAGGCTGTAGGATGAGGGTACAGAGCAGCAGCTCGGCAAAAGTTAAAAGAGAACTAAAAGCAGCAGGTGGTGGCCACGGCCCTGTTTTGAAGCTTTGGGTGGTACTTGCTGCTGAGAGTGGTGGGTTTGAGGGCTTTTCTGGAAGAAAGACGCTTGTTGAGTTTTCGGAAGGTGGTCTTTCACACCTTTGGCATTGAAGACGTGGCCCAGTGTGGAAGCGTGCGTCCACGAGTGGCTGGCAATGCTGAGGGTGTCTCTGCGTGGAGCGTGGGAATTGCGCCTGTCTTGCTGTGAAAGGCTGCAAAGCTGAGAATGTCCGTGGCTGCGTGTTCCCTCCAGTTGCTTGTGGGACGGTGACATGTTAGAGAATGGGGTGGGTGGTGGGGCTCTCCCTTTGCCCACGAGTGTGCGCACCTCCTGGCTGTCTGTAGGACGAGGATGGGGTACAGATACGGTGGTTCTTGCGGAGCTCGCTTTGGCCATGGCTGCGAGCACCGTTGATTTGCCTGCGGGACCTGGAGGGGGTCGAGATAGGGTGGGTGGTGCGGCTCTCTCCTTGCCCACAAGGGTGGGCACCTCCTGGCTGTCTGTAGAACGAGGATGGGGTACAGATACTGTGGGTCTTGCGGAGCTCCCTTTGGCCATGGCTGCGAGCACCTTTGATCTGCCTGTGGGACCTGGAGGGGGTCGAGATAGGGTGGGTGGTGCGGCTCTCTCCTTGCCCACAGGGCTGGGCACATCCTGGCTGTCGGTAGGACGAGGATGGGGTACAGATAACGGTGGTTCTTGCGGAGCTCCCTTTGTCCATGGCTGCGAGCACCTTTGGTCTGCCTGTGGGACCTGGATGGGGTCGAGATAGGGTGGGAGGTGCGGCTGTGTCCTTGCCCACAAGGGTGGGCACCTCCTGGCTGTCTGTAGGACGAGGATGGGGTACAGATACGGTGGTTCTTGCGGAGCTCCCTTTCTCCACGGCTGCGAGCACCTAGGATCTGCCTGCGGGACCTGGATGGGGTTGAGATAGGGTGGCTGCTGCGGCTGTCTCCTTGCCCACAGGGGTGGGCTCCTCCTGGCTGTCTGTAGGATGAGGATGGGTACAGATACGGTGGCTTTTCGAGAGCCTGTAAGTCTTTGCTAGCCCGTCTTGTCGTCTGCCAGTCTGGTCTGGTACAGCCCCTTTTCTAGCGTTCCGCAGCCAGCCGTGTGTCCAACCCCTTTCTGACGTGGACCACCAGGCGTAGTCTGCTGGCTGTGACATGGCCATGGCTGTTGCCAGGATGTCTGTTTCGGGAGCAGCCCTCAGCCCCCCAGGGCACAATTTTGTGTCGTTCCTTTTGCCCGTGCCTTTTGGAAGCTCCCTGCGAGGCCCGGATGGGTAGTGGCCAGGGCTGTCTTAGCTGTCCTGTAGCGTGTTGAGAGCTCTCCGTGCAAGTGACGAGGTGGGCGAGGACAGGAGCCGTGGCCTCGTTGCGTCCCTTTGCAGGAGTCTGGCTGTAATTGTCAGGAGAAGCAGCCAAAGAGAAGCCACCGTCCATTGCTGTGGGGAGCCCCAGCCTCCTTGCCTTCCCCCTGGGTGCCTGGTCCTCTCAGGTCTCACTCCCCTGCCCCCTCGTCTGGCAGTCTGGCTTGGCGCAGCCCTTTTTATCCCTTTGTGGGGCTAGTGGTGTCAGCAGCGCCTTTGTGACATGGAGCACCAGGAGCAGTCTGCTGGCTGTGATGTGGTGGCCGTGACATCAGCAGGGTGGGCTGGTGCCTGGAGTTGGTGCTGCATCCGTGTGATCCCGCTTTTCCAGCAGTCCAGTGAGAAAGAGCAGTTCAATAAACGATGCAATGCACTAGAAGAGAAGAAGTGGTAGTGCTGGGGATGGAAAGGAGGAGGCTGTAGGATGAGGGTACAGAGCAGCAGCTCGGCAAAGGTTAAAAGAGAACTAAAAGAGAACAGCAGGTGGTAGCCACGGCCCTGTTTTGAAGCTTTGGGTGGTACTTGCTGCTGAGAGTGGTGGGTTTGAGGGCTTTTCTGGAAGAAAGACGCTTGTTGAGTTTTCGGAAGGTGGTCTTTCACACCTTTGGCATTGAAGACGTGGCCCAGTGTGGAAGCGTGCGTCCACGAGTGGCTGGCAATGCTGAGGGTGTCTCTGCATGGAGCGTGGGAATTGCGCCTGTCTTGCTGTGAAAGGCTGCAAAGCTGAGAATGTCCGTGGCTGCGTGTTCCCTCCAGTTGCTTGTGGGACGGTGACATGTTAGAGAATGGAGTGGGTGGTGGGGCTCTCCCTTTGCCCACGAGTGTGCGCACCTCCTGGCTGTCTGTAGGACGAGGATGGGGTACAGATACGGTGGTTCTTGCGGAGCTCGCTTTGGCCATGGCTGCGAGCACCGTTGATTTGCCTGCGGGACCTGGAGGGGGTCGAGATAGGGTGGGTGGTGCGGCTCTCTCCTTGCCCACAAGGGTGGGCACCTCCTGGCTGTCTGTAGGACGAGGATGGGGTACAGATACGTTGGGTCTTGCGGAGCTCCCTTTGTCCATGGCTGCGAGCACCTTTGATCTGCCTGTGGGACCTGGATGGGGTCGAGATAGGGTGGGTGGTGCGGCTCTCTCCTTGCCCACAAGGGTGGGCACCTCCTGGCTGTCTGTAGGACGAGGATGGGGTACAGATACGGTGGTTCTTGCGGAGCTCCCTTTGGCCATGGCTGCGAGCACCTTTGATCTGCCTGTGGGACCTGGATGGGGTCGAGATAGGGTGGGAGGTGCGGCTGTGTCCTTGCCCACAAGGGTGGGCACCTCCTGGCTGTCTGTAGGACGAGGATGGGGTACAGATACGGTGGGTCTTGCGGAGCTCCCTTTCTCCACGGCTGCGAGCACCTAGGATCTGCCTGCGGGACCTGGATGGGGTCGAGATAGGGTGGCTGCTGCGGCTGTCTCCTTGCCCACAGGGGTGGGCTCCTCCTGGCTGTCTGTAGGATGAGGATGGGTACAGATACGGTGGCTTTTCGAGAGCCTGTAAGTCTTTGCTAGCCCGTCTTGTCGTCTGCCAGTCTGGTCTGGTACAGCCCCTTTTCTAGCGTTCCGCAGCCAGCCGTGTGTCCAACCCCTTTCTGACGTGGACCACCAGGCGTAGTCTGCTGGCTGTGACATGGCCATGGCTGTTGCCAGGATGTCTGTTTCGGGAGCAGCCCTCAGCCCCCCAGGGCACAATTTTGTGTCGTTCCTTTTGCCCGTGCCTTTTGGAAGCTCCCTGCGAGGCCCGGATGGGTAGTGGCCAGGGCTGTCTTAGCTGTCCTGTAGCGTGTTGAGAGCTCTCCGTGCAAGTGACGAGGTGGGCGAGGACAGGAGCCGTGGCCTCGTTGCGTCCCTTTGCAGGAGTCTGGCTGTAATTGTCAGGAGAAGCAGCCAAAGAGAAGCCACCGTCCATTGCTGTGGGGAGCCCCAGCCTCCTTGCCTTCCCCCTGGGTGCCTGGTCCTCTCAGGTCTCACTCCCCTGCCCCCTCGTCTGGCAGTCTGGCTTGGCGCAGCCCTTTTTGTCCCTTTGTGGGGCTAGTGGTGTCAGCAGCGCCTTTGTGACATGGAGCACCAGGAGCAGTCTGCTGGCTGTGATGTGGTGGCCGTGACATCAGCAGGGTGGGCTGGTGCCTGGAGTTGGTGCTGCATCCGTGTGATCCCGCTTTTCCAGCAGTCCAGTGAGAAAGCGCAGTTCAATAAACGATGCAATGCACTAGAAGAGAAGAAGTGGTAGTGCTGGGGATGGAAAGGAGGAGGCTGTAGGATGAGGGTACAGAGCAGCAGCTCGGCAAAAGTTTAAAGAGAACTAAAAGCAGCAGGTGGTGGCCACGGCCCTGTTTTGAAGCTTTGGGTGGTACTTGCTGCTGAGAGTGGTGGGTTTGAGGGCTTTTCTGGAAGAAAGACGCTTGTTGAGTTTTCGGAAGGTGGTCTTTCACACCTTTGGCATTGAAGACGTGGCCCAGTGTGGAAGCGTGCGTCCACGAGTGGCTGGCAATGCTGAGGGTGTCTCTGCGTGGAGCGTGGGAATTGCGCCTGTCTTGCTGTGAAAGGCTGCAAAGCTGAGAATGTCCGTGGCTGCGGGTTCCCTCCAGTTGCTTGTGGGACGGTGACATGTTAGAGAATGGGGTGGGTGGTGGGGCTCTCCCTTTGCCCACGAGTGTGCGCACCTCCTGGCTGTCTGTAGGACGAGGATGGGGTACAGATACGGTGGGTCTTGCGGAGCTCGCTTTGGCCATGGCTGCGAGCACCGTTGATTTGCCTGCGGGACCTGGAGGGGGTCGAGATAGGGTGGGTGGTGCGGCTCTCTCCTTGCCCACAAGGGTGGGCACCTCCTGGCTGTCTGTAGGACGAGGATGAGGTACAGATAGAGTGGGTCTTGCGGAGCTCCCTTTGGCCATGGCTGCGAGCACCTTTGATCTGCCTGTGGGACCTGGATGGGGTCGAGATAGGGTGGGTGGTGCGGCTCTCTCCTTGCCCACAGGGCTGGGCACATCCTGGCTGTCGGTAGGACGAGGATGGGGTACAGATACGGTGGTTCTTGCGGAGCTCCCTTTGGCCATGGCTGCGAGCACCTTTGATCTGCCTGTGGGACCTGGATGGGGTCGAGATAGGGTGGGAGGTGCGGCTGTGTCCTTGCCCACAAGGGTGGGCACCTCCTGGCTGTCTGTAGGACGAGGATGGGGTACAGATACGGTGGTTCTTGCGGAGCTCCCTTTCTCCACGGCTGCGAGCACCTAGGATCTGCCTGCGGGACCTGGATGGGGTCGAGATAGGGTGGCTGCTGCGGCTGTCTCCTTGCCCACAGGGTTGGGCTCCTCCTGGCTGTCTGTAGGATGAGGATGGGTACAGATACGGTGGCTTTTTCAGAGCCTGTAAGTCTTTGCTAGCCCGTCTTGTCGTCTGCCAGTCTGGTCTGGTGCAGCCCCTTCTCTAGCGTTCCGCAGCCAGCCGTGTGTCCAACCCCTTTCTGACGTGGACCACCAGGCGTAGTCTGCTGGCTGTGACATGGCCATGGCTGTTGCCAGGATGTCTGTTTCGGGAGCAGCCCTCAGCCCCCCAGGGCACAATTTTGTGTCGTTCCTTTTGCCCGTGCCTTTTGGAAGCTCCCTGCGAGGCCCGGATGGGTAGTGGCCAGGGCTGTCTTAGCTGTCCTGTAGCGTGTTGAGAGCTCTCCGTGCAAGTGACGAGGTGGGCGAGGACAGGAGTCGTGGCCTCGTTGCGTCCCTTTGCAGGAGTCTGGCTGTAATTGTCAGGAGAAGCAGCCAAAGAGAAGCCACCGTCCATTGCTGTGGGGAGCCCCAGCCTCCTTGCCTTCCCCCTGGGTGCCTGCTCCTCTCAGGTCTCACTCCCCTGCCCCCTCGTCTGGCAGTCTGGCTTGGCGCAGCCCTTTTTATCCCTTTGTGGGGCTAGTGGTGTCAGCAGCGCCTTTGTGACATGGAGCACCAGGAGCAGTCTGCTGGCTGTGATGTGGTGGCCGTGACATCAGCAGGGTGGGCTGGTGCCTGGAGTTGGTGCTGCATCCGTGTGATCCCGCTTTTCCAGCAGTCCAGTGAAAAAGCGCAGTTCAATAAACGATGCAATGCACTAGAAGAGAAGAAGTGGTAGTGCTGGGGATGGAAAGGAGGAGGCTGTAGGATGAGGGTACAGAGCAGCAGCTCGGCAAAAGTTTAAAGAGAACTAAAAGCAGCAGGTGGTGGCCACGGCCCTGTTTTGAAGCTTTGGGTGGTACTTGCTGCTGAGAGTGGTGGGTTTGAGGGCTTTTCTGGAAGAAAGACGCTTGTTGAGTTTTCGGAAGGTGGTCTTTCACACCTTTGGCATTGAAGACGTGGCCCAGTGTGGAAGCGTGCGTCCACGAGTGGCTGGCAATGCTGAGGGTGTCTCTGCGTGGAGCGTGGGAATTGCGCCTGTCTTGCTGTGAAAGGCTGCAAAGCTGAGAATGTCCGTGGCTGCGTGTTCCCTCCAGTTGCTTGTGGGACGGTGACATGTTAGAGAATGGGGTGGGTGGTGGGGCTCTCCCTTTGCCCACGAGTGTGCGCACCTCCTGGCTGTCTGTAGGACGAGGATGGGGTACAGATACGGTGGTTCTTGCGGAGCTCGCTTTGGCCATGGCTGCGAGCACCGTTGATTTGCCTGCGGGACCTGGAGGGGGTCGAGATAGGGTGGGTGGTGCGGCTCTCTCCTTGCCCACAAGGGTGGGCACCTCCTGGCTGTCTGTAGAACGAGGATGGGGTACAGATACTGTGGGTCTTGCGGAGCTCCCTTTGGCCATGGCTGCGAGCACCTTTGATCTGCCTGTGGGACCTGGATGGGGTCGAGATAGGGTGGGTGGTGCGGCTCTCTCCTTGCCCACAGGGCTGGGCACATCCTGGCTGTCGGTAGGACGAGGATGGGGTACAGATAACGGTGGTTCTTGCGGAGCTCCCTTTGTCCATGGCTGCGAGCACCTTTGATCTGCCTGTGGGACCTGGATGGGGTCGAGATAGGGTGGGAGGTGCGGCTGTGTCCTTGCCCACAAGGGTGGGCACCTCCTGGCTGTCTGTAGGACGAGGATGGGGTACAGATACGGTGGTTCTTGCGGAGCTCCCTTTCTCCATGGCTGCGAGCACCTAGGATCTGCCTGCGGGACCTGGATGGGGTCGAGATAGGGTGGCTGCTGCGGCTGTCTCCTTGCCCACAGGGGTGGGCTCCTCCTGGCTGTCCGTAGGATGAGGATGGGTACAGATACGGTGGCTTTTCCAGAGCCTGTAAGTCTTTGCTAGCCCGTCTTGTCGTCTGCCAGTCTGGTCTGGTGCAGCCCCTTTTCTAGCGTTCCGCAGCCAGCCGTGTGTCCAACCCCTTTCTGACGTGGACCACCAGGCGTAGTCTGCTGGCTGTGACATGGCCATGGCTGTTGCCAGGATGTCTGTTTCGGGAGCAGCCCTCAGCCCCCCAGGGCACAATTTTGTGTCGTTCCTTTTGCCCGTGCCTTTTGGAAGCTCCCTGCGAGGCCCGGATGGGTAGTGGCCAGGGCTGTCTTAGCTGTCCTGTAGCGTGTTGAGAGCTCTCCGTGCAAGTGACGAGGTGGGCGAGGACAGGAGCCGTGGCCTCGTTGCGTCCCTTTGCAGGAGTCTGGCTGTAATTGTCAGGAGAAGCAGCCAAAGAGAAGCCACCGTCCATTGCTGTGGGGAGCCCCAGCCTCCTTGCCTTCCCCCTGGGTGCCTGGTCCTCTCAGGTCTCACTCCCCTGCCCCCTCGTCTGGCAGTCTGGCTTGGCGCAGCCCTTTTTATCCCTTTGTGGGGCTAGTGGTGTCAGCAGCGCCTTTGTGACATGGAGCACCAGGAGCAGTCTGCTGGCTGTGATGTGGTGGCCGTGACATCAGCAGGGTGGGCTGGTGCCTGGAGTTGGTGCTGCATCCGTGTGATCCCGCTTTTCCAGCAGTCCAGTGAGAAAGCGCAGTTCAATAAACGATGCAATGCACTAGAAGAGAAGAAGTGGTAGTGCTGGGGATGGAAAGGAGGAGGCTGTAGGATGAGGGTACAGAGCAGCAGCTCGGCAAAGGTTAAAAGAGAACTAAAAGAGAACAGCAGGTGGTAGCCACGGCCCTGTTTTGAAGCTTTGGGTGGTACTTGCTGCTGAGAGTGGTGGGTTTGAGGGCTTTTCTGGAAGAAAGACGCTTGTTGAGTTTTTGGAAGGTGGTCTTTCACACCTTTGGCATTGAAGACGTGGCCCAGTGTGGAAGCGTGCGTCCACGAGTGGCTGGCAATGCTGAGGGTGTCTCTGCATGGAGCGTGGGAATTGCGCCTGTCTTGCTGTGAAAGGCTGCAAAGCTGAGAATGTCCGTGGCTGCGTGTTCCCTCCAGTTGCTTGTGGGACGGTGACATGTTAGAGAATGGAGTGGGTGGTGGGGCTCTCCCTTTGCCCACGAGTGTGCGCACCTCCTGGCTGTCTGTAGGACGAGGATGGGGTACAGATACGGTGGTTCTTGCGGAGCTCGCTTTGGCCATGGCTGCGAGCACCATTGATTTGCCTGCGGGACCTGGAGGGGGTCGAGATAGGGTGGGTGGTGCGGCTCTCTCCTTGCCCACAAGGGTGGGCACCTCCTGGCTGTCTGTAGGACGAGGATGGGGTACAGATACGTTGGGTCTTGCGGAGCTCCCTTTGGCCATGGCTGCGAGCACCTTTGATCTGCCTGTGGGACCTGGATGGGGTCGAGATAGGGTGGGTGGTGCGGCTCTCTCCTTGCCCACAAGGGTGGGCACCTCCTGGCTGTCTGTAGGACGAGGATGGGGTACAGATACGGTGGTTCTTGCGGAGCTCCCTTTGGCCATGGCTGCGAGCACCTTTGATCTGCCTGTGGGACCTGGATGGGGTCGAGATAGGGTGGGAGGTGCGGCTGTGTCCTTGCCCACAAGGGTGGGCACCTCCTGGCTGTCTGTAGGACGAGGATGGGGTACAGATACGGTGGGTCTTGCGGAGCTCCCTTTCTCCACGGCTGCGAGCACCTAGGATCTGCCTGCGGGACCTGGATGGGGTCGAGATAGGGTGGCTGCTGCGGCTGTCTCCTTGCCCACAGGGGTGGGCTCCTCCTGGCTGTCTGTAGGATGAGGATGGGTACAGATACGGTGGCTTTTCGAGAGCCTGTAAGTCTTTGCTAGCCCGTCTTGTCGTCTGCCAGTCTGGTCTGGTACAGCCCCTTTTCTAGCGTTCCGCAGCCAGCCGTGTGTCCAACCCCTTTCTGACGTGGACCACCAGGCGTAGTCTGCTGGCTGTGACATGGCCATGGCTGTTGCCAGGATGTCTGTTTCGGGAGCAGCCCTCAGCCCCCCAGGGCACAATTTTGTGTCGTTCCTTTTGCCCGTGCCTTTTGGAAGCTCCCTGCGAGGCCCGGATGGGTAGTGGCCAGGGCTGTCTTAGCTGTCCTGTAGCGTGTTGAGAGCTCTCCGTGCAAGTGACGAGGTGGGCGAGGACAGGAGCCGTGGCCTCGTTGCGTCCCTTTGCAGGAGTCTGGCTGTAATTGTCAGGAGAAGCAGCCAAAGAGAAGCCACCGTCCATTGCTGTGGGGAGCCCCAGCCTCCTTGCCTTCCCCCTGGGTGCCTGGTCCTCTCAGGTCTCACTCCCCTGCCCCCTCGTCTGGCAGTCTGGCTTGGCGCAGCCCTTTTTGTCCCTTTGTGGGGCTAGTGGTGTCAGCAGCGCCTTTGTGACATGGAGCACCAGGAGCAGTCTGCTGGCTGTGATGTGGTGGCCGTGACATCAGCAGGGTGGGCTGGTGCCTGGAGTTGGTGCTGCATCCGTGTGATCCCGCTTTTCCAGCAGTCCAGTGAGAAAGCGCAGTTCAATAAACGATGCAATGCACTAGAAGAGAAGAAGTGGTAGTGCTGGGGATGGAAAGGAGGAGGCTGTAGGATGAGGGTCCAGAGCAGCAGCTCGGCAAAAGTTTAAAGAGAACTAAAAGCAGCAGGTGGTGGCCACGGCCCTGTTTTGAAGCTTTGGGTGGTACTTGCTGCTGAGAGTGGTGGGTTTGAGGGCTTTTCTGGAAGAAAGACGCTTGTTGAGTTTTCGGAAGGTGGTCTTTCACACCTTTGGCATTGAAGACGTGGCCCAGTGTGGAAGCGTGCGTCCACGAGTGGCTGGCAATGCTGAGGGTGTCTCTGCGTGGAGCGTGGGAATTGCGCCTGTCTTGCTGTGAAAGGCTGCAAAGCTGAGAATGTCCGTGGCTGCGTGTTCCCTCCAGTTGCTTGTGGGACGGTGACATGTTAGAGAATGGGGTGGGTGGTGGGGCTCTCCCTTTGCCCACGAGTGTGCGCACCTCCTGGCTGTCTGTAGGACGAGGATGGGGTACAGATACGGTGGGTCTTGCGGAGCTCGCTTTGGCCATGGCTGCGAGCACCGTTGATTTGCCTGCGGGACCTGGAGGGGGTCGAGATAGGGTGGGTGGTGCGGCTCTCTCCTTGCCCACAAGGGTGGGCACCTCCTGGCTGTCTGTAGGACGAGGATGAGGTACAGATAGAGTGGGTCTTGCGGAGCTCCCTTTGGCCATGGCTGCGAGCACCTTTGATCTGCCTGTGGGACCTGGATGGGGTCGAGATAGGGTGGGTGGTGCGGCTCTCTCCTTGCCCACAGGGCTGGGCACATCCTGGCTGTCGGTAGGACGAGGATGGGGTACAGATACGGTGGTTCTTGCGGAGCTCCCTTTGGCCATGGCTGCGAGCACCTTTGATCTGCCTGTGGGACCTGGATGGGGTCGAGATAGGGTGGGAGGTGCGGCTGTGTCCTTGCCCACAAGGGTGGGCACCTCCTGGCTGTCTGTAGGACGAGGATGGGGTACAGATACGGTGGTTCTTGCGGAGCTCCCTTTCTCCATGGCTGCGAGCACCTAGGATCTGCCTGCGGGACCTGGATGGGGTCGAGATAGGGTGGCTGCTGCGGCTGTCTCCTTGCCCACAGGGTTGGGCTCCTCCTGGCTGTCTGTAGGATGAGGATGGGTACAGATACGGTGGCTTTTTCAGAGCCTGTAAGTCTTTGCTAGCCCGTCTTGTCGTCTGCCAGTCTGGTCTGGTGCAGCCCCTTCTCTAGCGTTCCGCAGCCAGCCGTGTGTCCAACCCCTTTCTGACGTGGACCACCAGGCGTAGTCTGCTGGCTGTGACATGGCCATGGCTGTTGCCAGGATGTCTGTTTCGGGAGCAGCCCTCAGCCCCCCAGGGCACAATTTTGTGTCGTTCCTTTTGCCCGTGCCTTTTGGAAGCTCCCTGCGAGGCCCGGATGGGTAGTGGCCAGGGCTGTCTTAGCTGTCCTGTAGCGTGTTGAGAGCTCTCCGTGCAAGTGACGAGGTGGGCGAGGACAGGAGCCGTGGCCTCGTTGCGTCCCTTTGCAGGAGTCTGGCTGTAATTGTCAGGAGAAGCAGCCAAAGAGAAGCCACCGTCCATTGCTGTGGGGAGCCCCAGCCTCCTTGCCTTCCCCCTGGGTGCCTGCTCCTCTCAGGTCTCACTCCCCTGCCCCCTCGTCTGGCAGTCTGGCTTGGCGCAGCCCTTTTTATCCCTTTGTGGGGCTAGTGGTGTCAGCAGCGCCTTTGTGACATGGAGCACCAGGAGCAGTCTGCTGGCTGTGATGTGGTGGCCGTGACATCAGCAGGGTGGGCTGGTGCCTGGAGTTGGTGCTGCATCCGTGTGATCCCGCTTTTCCAGCAGTCCAGTGAAAAAGCGCAGTTCAATAAACGATGCAATGCACTAGAAGAGAAGAAGTGGTAGTGCTGGGGATGGAAAGGAGGAGGCTGTAGGATGAGGGTACAGAGCAGCAGCTCGGCAAAAGTTTAAAGAGAACTAAAAGCAGCAGGTGGTGGCCACGGCCCTGTTTTGAAGCTTTGGGTGGTACTTGCTGCTGAGAGTGGTGGGTTTGAGGGCTTTTCTGGAAGAAAGACGCTTGTTGAGTTTTCGGAAGGTGGTCTTTCACACCTTTGGCATTGAAGACGTGGCCCAGTGTGGAAGCGTGCGTCCACGAGTGGCTGGCAATGCTGAGGGTGTCTCTGCGTGGAGCGTGGGAATTGCGCCTGTCTTGCTGTGAAAGGCTGCAAAGCTGAGAATGTCCGTGGCTGCGTGTTCCCTCCAGTTGCTTGTGGGACGGTGACATGTTAGAGAATGGGGTGGGTGGTGGGGCTCTCCCTTTGCCCACGAGTGTGCGCACCTCCTGGCTGTCTGTAGGACGAGGATGGGGTACAGATACGGTGGGTCTTGCGGAGCTCGCTTTGGCCATGGCTGCGAGCACCGTTGATTTGCCTGCGGGACCTGGAGGGGGTCGAGATAGGGTGGGTGGTGCGGCTCTCTCCTTGCCCACAAGGGTGGGCACCTCCTGGCTGTCTGTAGGACGAGGATGGGGTACAGATAGAGTGGGTCTTGCGGAGCTCCCTTTGGCCATGGCTGCGAGCACCTTTGATCTGCCTGTGGGACCTGGATGGGGTCGAGATAGGGTGGGTGGTGCGGCTCTCTCCTTGCCCACAGGGCTGGGCACATCCTGGCTGTCGGTAGGACGAGGATGGGGTACAGATACGGTGGTTCTTGCGGAGCTCCCTTTGTCCATGGCTGCGAGCACCTTTGATCTGCCTGTGGGACCTGGATGGGGTCGAGATAGGGTGGGAGGTGCGGCTGTGTCCTTGCCCACAAGGGTGGGCACCTCCTGGCTGTCTGTAGGACGAAAATGGGGTACAGATACGATGGGTCTTGCGGAGCTCCCTTTCTCCATGGCTGCGAGCACCTAGGATCTGCCTGCGGGACCTGGATGGGGTCGAGATAGGGTGGCTGCTGCGGCTGTCTCCTTGCCCACAGGGGTGGGCTCCTCCTGGCTGTCTGTAGGATGAGGATGGGTACAGATACGGTGGCTTTTTCAGAGCCTGTAAGTCTTTGCTAGCCCGTCTTGTCGTCTGCCAGTCTGGTCTGGTGCAGCCCCTTCTCTAGCGTTCCGCAGCCAGCCGTGTGTCCAACCCCTTTCTGACGTGGACCACCAGGCGTAGTCTGCTGGCTGTGACATGGCCATGGCTGTTGCCAGGATGTCTGTTTCGGGAGCAGCCCTCAGCCCCCCAGGGCACAGTTTTGTGTCGTTCCTTTTGCCCGTGCCTTTTGGAAGCTCCCTGCGAGGCCCGGATGGGTAGTGGCCAGGGCTGTCTTAGCTGTCCTGTAGCGTGTTGAGAGCTCTCCGTGCAAGTGACGAGGTGGGCGAGGACAGGAGCCGTGGCCTCGTTGCGTCCCTTTGCAGGAGTCTGGCTGTAATTGTCAGGAGAAGCAGCCAAAGAGAAGCCACCGTCCATTGCTGTGGGGAGCCCCAGCCTCCTTGCCTTCCCCCTGGGTGCCTGGTCCTCTCAGGTCTCACTCCCCTGCCCCCTCGTCTGGCAGTCTGGCTTGGCGCAGCCCTTTTTATCCCTTTGTGGGGCTAGTGGTGTCAGCAGCGCCTTTGTGACATGGAGCACCAGGAGCAGTCTGCTGGCAGTGATGTGGTGGCCGTGACATCAGCAGGGTGGGCTGGTGCCTGGAGTTGGTGCTGCATCCGTGTGATCCCGCTTTTCCAGCAGTCCAGTGAGAAAGCGCAGTTCAATAAACGATGCAATGCACTAGAAGAGAAGAAGTGGTAGTGCTGGGGATGGAAAGGAGGAGGCTGTAGGATGAGGGTACAGAGCAGCAGCTCGGCAAAGGTTAACAGAGAACTAAAAGAGAACAGCAGGTGGTAGCCATGGCCCAGTTTTGAAGCTTTGGGTGGTACTTGCTGCTGAGAGTGGTGGGTTTGAGGGCTTTTCTGGAAGAAAGACGCTTGTTGAGTTTTCGGAAGGTGCTCTTTCATACCTTTGGCATTGAAGACGTGGCCCAGTGTGGAAGCGTGCGTCCACGAGTGGCTGGCAATGCTGAGGGTGTCTCTGCATGGAGCGTGGGAATTGCGCCTGTCTTGCTGTGAAAGGCTGCAAAGCTGAGAATGTCCGTGGCTGCGTGTTCCCTCCAGTTGCTTGTGGGACGGTGACATGTTAGAGAATGGAGTGGGTGGTGGGGCTCTCCCTTTGCCCACGAGTGTGCGCACCTCCTGGCTGTCTGTAGGACGAGGATGGGGTACAGATACGGTGGGTCTTGCGGAGCTCCCTTTGGCCATGGCTGCGAGCACCTTTGATCTGCCTGTGGGACCTGGATGGGGTCGAGATAGGGTGGGTGGTGCGGCTCTCTCCTTGCCCACAAGGGTGGGCACCTCCTGGCTGTCTGTAGGACGAGGATGGGGTACAGATACGGTGGTTCTTGCGGAGCTCCCTTTGTCCATGGCTGCGAGCACCTTTGATCTGCCTGTGGGACCTGGATGGGGTCGAGATAGGGTGGGAGGTGCGGCTGTGTCCTTGCCCACAAGGGTGGGCACCTCCTGGCTGTCTGTAGGACGAGGATGGGGTACAGATACGGTGGTTCTTGCGGAGCTCCCTTTCTCCATGACTGCGAGCACCTAGGATCTGCCTGCGGGACCTGGATGGGGTCGAGATAGGGTGGCTGCTGCGGCTGTCTCCTTGCCCACAGGGGTGGGCTCCTCCTGGCTGTCTGTAGGATGAGGATGGGTACAGATACGGTGGCTTTTCCAGAGCCTGTAAGTCTTTGCTAGCCCGTCTTGTCGTCTGCCAGTCTGGTCTGGTGCAGCCCCTTTTCTAGCGTTCCGCAGCCAGCCGTGTGTCCAACCCCTTTCTGACGTGGACCACCAGGCGTAGTCTGCTGGCTGTGACATGGCCATGGCTGTTGCCAGGATGTCTGTTTCGGGAGCAGCCCTCAGCCCCCCAGGGCACAATTTTGTGTCGTTCCTTTTGCCCGTGCCTTTTGGAAGCTCCCTGCGAGGCCCGGATGGGTAGTGGCCAGGGCTGTCTTAGCTGTCCTGTAGCGTGTTGAGAGCTCTCCGTGCAAGTGACAAGGTGGGCGATTACAGGAGCCGTGGCCTCGTTGCGTCCCTTTGCAGGAGTCTGGCTGTAATTGTCAGGAGAAGCATCAAAAGAGAAGTCACCGTCCATTGCTGTGGGGAGCCCCAGCCTCCTTGCCTTCCCCCTGGGTGCCTGGTCCTCTCAGGTCTCACTCCCCTGCCCCCTCGTCTGGCAGTCTGGCTTGGCGCAGCCCTTTTTATCCCTTTGTGGGGCTAGTGGTGTCAGCAGCGCCTTTGTGACATGGAGCACCAGGAGCAGTCTGCTGGCTGTGATGTGGTGGCCGTGACATCAGCAGGGTGGGCTGGTGCCTGGAGTTGGTGCTGCATCCGTGTGATCCCGCTTTTCCAGCAGTCCAGTGAGAAAGCGCAGTTCAATAAACGATGCAATGCACTAGAAGAGAAGAAGTGGTAGTGCTGGGGATGGAAAGGAGGAGGCTGTAGGATGAGGGTACAGAGCAGCAGCTCGGCAAAGGTTAAAAGAGAACTAAAAGAGAACAGCAGGTGGTAGCCACGGCCCTGTTTTGAAGCTTTGGGTGGTACTTGCTGCTGAGAGTGGTGGGTTTGAGGGCTTTTCTGGAAGAAAGACGCTTGTTGAGTTTTCGGAAGGTGGTCTTTCACACCTTTGGCATTGAAGACGTGGCCCAGTGTGGAAGCGTGCATCCACGAGTGGCTGGCAATGCTGAGGGTGTCTCTGCGTGGAGCGTGGGAATTGCGCCTGTCTTGCTGTGAAAGGCTGCAAAGCTGAGAATGTCCGTGGCTGCGTGTTCCCTCCAGTTGCTTGTGGGACGGTGACATGTTAGAGAATGGGGTGGGTGGTGGGGCTCTCCCTTTGCCCACGAGTGTGCGCACCTCCTGGCTGTTTGTAGGACGAGGATGGGGTACAGATACGGTGGTTCTTGCGGAGCTCGCTTTGGCCATGGCTGCGAGCACCGTTGATTTGCCTGCGGGACCTGGAGGGGGTCGAGATAGGGTGGGTGGTGCGGCTCTCTCCTTGCCCACAAGGGTGGGCACCTCCTGGCTGTCTGTAGGACGAGGATGGGGTACAGATAGAGTGGGTCTTGCGGAGCTCCCTTTGGCCATGGCTGCGAGCACCTTTGATCTGCCTGTGGGACCTGGATGGGGTCGAGATAGGGTGGGTGGTGCGGCTCTCTCCTTGCCCACAGGGCTGGGCACATCCTGGCTGTCGGTAGGACGAGGATGGGGTACAGATACGGTGGTTCTTGCGGAGCTCCCTTTGTCCATGGCTGCGAGCACCTTTGATCTGCCTGTGGGACCTGGATGGGGTCGAGATAGGGTGGGAGGTGCGGCTGTGTCCTTGCCCACAAGGGTGGGCACCTCCTGGCTGTCTGTAGGACGAAAATGGGGTACAGATACGATGGGTCTTGCGGAGCTCCCTTTCTCCATGGCTGCGAGCACCTAGGATCTGCCTGCGGGACCTGGATGGGGTCGAGATAGGGTGGCTGCTGCGGCTGTCTCCTTGCCCACAGGGGTGGGCTCCTCCTGGCTGTCTGTAGGATGAGGATGGGTACAGATACGGTGGCTTTTTCAGAGCCTGTAAGTCTTTGCTAGCCCGTCTTGTCGTCTGCCAGTCTGGTCTGGTGCAGCCCCTTCTCTAGCGTTCCGCAGCCAGCCGTGTGTCCAACCCCTTTCTGACGTGGACCACCAGGCGTAGTCTGCTGGCTGTGACATGGCCATGGCTGTTGCCAGGATGTCTGTTTCGGGAGCAGCCCTCAGCCCCCCAGGGCACAATTTTGTGTCGTTCCTTTTGCCCGTGCCTTTTGGAAGCTCCCTGCAAGGCCCGGATGGGTAGTGGCCAGGGCTGTCTTAGCTGTCCTGTAGCGTGTTGAGAGCTCTCCGTGCAAGTGACGAGGTGGGCGAGGACAGGAGCCGTGGCCTCGTTGCGTCCCTTTGCAGGAGTCTGGCTGTAATTGTCAGGAGAAGCAGCCAAAGAGAAGCCACCGTCCATTGCTGTGGGGAGCCCCAGCCTCCTTGCCTTCCCCCTGGGTGCCTGGTCCTCTCAGGTCTCACTCCTCTGCCCCCTCGTCTGGCAGTCTGGCTTGGCGCAGCCCTTTTTATCCCTTTGTGGGGCTAGTGGTGTCAGCAGCGCCTTTGTGACATGGAGCACCAGGAGCAGTCTGCTGGCTGTGATGTGGTGGCCGTGACATCAGCAGGGTGGGCTGGTGCCTGGAGTTGGTGCTGCATCCGTGTGATCCCGCTTTTCCAGCAGTCCAGTGAGAAAGCGCAGTTCAATAAACGATGCAATGCACTAGAAGAGAAGAAGTGGTAGTGCTGGGGATGGAAAGGAGGAGGCTGTAGGATGAGGGTACAGAGCAGCAGCTCGGCAAAGGTTAACAGAGAACTAAAAGAGAACAGCAGGTGGTAGCCATGGCCCAGTTTTGAAGCTTTGGGTGGTACTTGCTGCTGAGAGTGGTGGGTTTGAGGGCTTTTCTGGAAGAAAGACGCTTGTTGAGTTTTCGGAAGGTGCTCTTTCATACCTTTGGCATTGAAGACGTGGCCCAGTGTGGAAGCGTGCGTCCACGAGTGGCTGGCAATGCTGAGGGTGTCTCTGCATGGAGCGTGGGAATTGCGCCTGTCTTGCTGTGAAAGGCTGCAAAGCTGAGAATGTCCGTGGCTGCGTGTTCCCTCCAGTTGCTTGTGGGACGGTGACATGTTAGAGAATGGAGTGGGTGGTGGGGCTCTCCCTTTGCCCACGAGTGTGCGCACCTCCTGGCTGTCTGTAGGACGAGGATGGGGTACAGATACGGTGGGTCTTGCGGAGCTCCCTTTGGCCATGGCTGCGAGCACCTTTGATCTGCCTGTGGGACCTGGATGGGGTCGAGATAGGGTGGGTGGTGCGGCTCTCTCCTTGCCCACAAGGGTGGGCACCTCCTGGCTGTCTGTAGGACGAGGATGGGGTACAGATACGGTGGTTCTTGCGGAGCTCGCTTTGGCCATGGCTGCGAGCACCGTTGATTTGCCTGCGGGACCTGGAGGGGGTCGAGATAGGGTGGGTGGTGCGGCTCTCTCCTTGCCCACAAGGGTGGGCACCTCCTGGCTGTCTGTAGGACGAGGATGGGGTACAGATACGGTGGGTCTTGCGGAGCTCCCTTTGGCCATGGCTGCGAGCACCTTTGATCTGCCTGTGGGACCTGGATGGGGTCGAGATAGGGTGGGAGGTGCGGCTGTGTCCTTGCCCACAAGGGTGGGCACCTCCTGGCTGTCTGTAGGACGAGGATGGCGTACAGATACGGTGGGTCTTGCGGAGCTCCCTTTCTCCACGGCTGCGAGCACCTAGGATCTGCCTGCGGGACCTGGATGGGGTCGAGATAGGGTGGCTGCTGCGGCTGTCTCCTTGCCCACAGGGGTGGGCTCCTCCTGGCTGTCTGTAGGATGAGGATGGGTACAGATACGGTGGCTTTTCGAGAGCCTGTAAGTCTTTGCTAGCCCGTCTTGTCGTCTGCCAGTCTGGTCTGGTGCAGCCCCTTTTCTAGCGTTCCGCAGCCAGCCGTGTGTCCAACCCCTTTCCCACGTGGACCACCAGGCGTATTCTGCTGGCTGTGACATGGCCATGGCTGTTGCCAGGATGTCTGTTTCGGGAGCAGCCCTCAGCCCCCCAGGGCACAATTTTGTGTCGTTCCTTTTGCCCGTGCCTTTTGGAAGCTCCCTGCGAGGCCCGGATGGGTAGTGGCCAGGGCTGTCTTAGCTGTCCTGTAGCGTGTTGAGAGCTCTCCGTGCAAGTGACGAGGTGGGCGAGGACAGGAGCCGTGGCCTCGTTGCGTCCCTTTGCAGGAGTCTGGCTGTAATTGTCAGGAGAAGCAGCCAAAGAGAAGCCACCGTCCATTGCTGTGGGGAGCCCCAGCCTCCTTGCCTTCCCCCTGGGTGCCTGCTCCTCTCAGGTCTCACTCCCCTGCCCCCTCGTCTGGCAGTCTGGCTTGGCGCAGCCCTTTTTATCCCTTTGTGGGGCTAGTGGTGTCAGCAGCGCCTTTGTGACATGGAGCACCAGGAGCAGTCTGCGGGCTGTGATGTGGTGGCCGTGACATCAGCAGGGTGGGCTGGTGCCTGGAGTTGGTGCTGCATCCGTGTGATCCCGCTTTTCCAGCAGTCCAGTGAAAAAGCGCAGTTCAATAAACGATGCAATGCACTAGAAGAGAAGAAGTGGTAGTGCTGGGGATGGAAAGGAGGAGGCTGTAGGATGAGGGTACAGAGCAGCAGCTCGGCAAAAGTTTAAAGAGAACTAAAAGCAGCAGGTGGTGGCCACGGCCCTGTTTTGAAGCTTTGGGTGGTACTTGCTGCTGAGAGTGGTGGGTTTGAGGGCTTTTCTGGAAGAAAGACGCTTGTTGAGTTTTCGGAAGGTGGTCTTTCACACCTTTGGCATTGAAGACGTGGCCCAGTGTGGAAGCGTGCGTCCACGAGTGGCTGGCAATGCTGAGGGTGTCTCTGCGTGGAGCGTGGGAATTGCGCCTGTCTTGCTGTGAAAGGCTGCAAAGCTGAGAATGTCCGTGGCTGCGTGTTCCCTCCAGTTGCTTGTGGGACGGTGACATGTTACAGAATGGGGTGGGTGGTGGGGCTCTCCCTTTGCCCACGAGTGTGCGCACCTCCTGGCTGTCTGTAGGACGAGGATGGGGTACAGATACGGTGGGTCTTGCGGAGCTCGCTTTGGCCATGGCTGCGAGCACCGTTGATTTGCCTGCGGGACCTGGAGGGGGTCGAGATAGGGTGGGTGGTGCGGCTCTCTCCTTGCCCACAAGGGTGGGCACCTCCTGGCTGTCTGTAGGACGAGGATGGGGTACAGATAGAGTGGGTCTTGCGGAGCTCCCTTTGGCCATGGCTGCGAGCACCTTTGATCTGCCTGTGGGACCTGGATGGGGTCGAGATAGGGTGGGTGGTGCGGCTCTCTCCTTGCCCACAGGGCTGGGCACATCCTGGCTGTCGGTAGGACGAGGATGGGGTACAGATACGGTGGTTCTTGCGGAGCTCCCTTTGTCCATGGCTGCGAGCACCTTTGATCTGCCTGTGGGACCTGGATGGGGTCGAGATAGGGTGGGAGGTGCGGCTGTGTCCTTGCCCACAAGGGTGGGCACCTCCTGGCTGTCTGTAGGACGAAAATGGGGTACAGATACGATGGGTCTTGCGGAGCTCCCTTTCTCCATGGCTGCGAGCACCTAGGATCTGCCTGCGGGACCTGGATGGGGTCGAGATAGGGTGGCTGCTGCGGCTGTCTCCTTGCCCACAGGGGTGGGCTCCTCCTGGCTGTCTGTAGGATGAGGATGGGTACAGATACGGTGGCTTTTTCAGAGCCTGTAAGTCTTTGCTAGCCCGTCTTGTCGTCTGCCAGTCTGGTCTGGTGCAGCCCCTTCTCTAGCGTTCCGCAGCCAGCCGTGTGTCCAACCCCTTTCTGACGTGGACCACCAGGCGTAGTCTGCTGGCTGTGACATGGCCATGGCTGTTGCCAGGATGTCTGTTTCGGGAGCAGCCCTCAGCCCCCCAGGGCACAGTTTTGTGTCGTTCCTTTTGCCCGTGCCTTTTGGAAGCTCCCTGCGAGGCCCGGATGGGTAGTGGCCAGGGCTGTCTTAGCTGTCCTGTAGCGTGTTGAGAGCTCTCCGTGCAAGTGACGAGGTGGGCGAGGACAGGAGCCGTGGCCTCGTTGCGTCCCTTTGCAGGAGTCTGGCTGTAATTGTCAGGAGAAGCAGCCAAAGAGAAGCCACCGTCCATTGCTGTGGGGAGCCCCAGCCTCCTTGCCTTCCCCCTGGGTGCCTGGTCCTCTCAGGTCTCACTCCCCTGCCCCCTCGTCTGGCAGTCTGGCTTGGCGCAGCCCTTTTTATCCCTTTGTGGGGCTAGTGGTGTCAGCAGCGCCTTTGTGACATGGAGCACCAGGAGCAGTCTGCTGGCAGTGATGTGGTGGCCGTGACATCAGCAGGGTGGGCTGGTGCCTGGAGTTGGTGCTGCATCCGTGTGATCCCGCTTTTCCAGCAGTCCAGTGAGAAAGCGCAGTTCAATAAACGATGCAATGCACTAGAAGAGAAGAAGTGGTAGTGCTGGGGATGGAAAGGAGGAGGCTGTAGGATGAGGGTACAGAGCAGCAGCTCGGCAAAGGTTAACAGAGAACTAAAAGAGAACAGCAGGTGGTAGCCATGGCCCAGTTTTGAAGCTTTGGGTGGTACTTGCTGCTGAGAGTGGTGGGTTTGAGGGCTTTTCTGGAAGAAAGACGCTTGTTGAGTTTTCGGAAGGTGCTCTTTCATACCTTTGGCATTGAAGACGTGGCCCAGTGTGGAAGCGTGCGTCCACGAGTGGCTGGCAATGCTGAGGGTGTCTCTGCATGGAGCGTGGGAATTGCGCCTGTCTTGCTGTGAAAGGCTGCAAAGCTGAGAATGTCCGTGGCTGCGTGTTCCCTCCAGTTGCTTGTGGGACGGTGACATGTTAGAGAATGGAGTGGGTGGTGGGGCTCTCCCTTTGCCCACGAGTGTGCGCACCTCCTGGCTGTCTGTAGGACGAGGATGGGGTACAGATACGGTGGGTCTTGCGGAGCTCCCTTTGGCCATGGCTGCGAGCACCTTTGATCTGCCTGTGGGACCTGGATGGGGTCGAGATAGGGTGGGTGGTGCGGCTCTCTCCTTGCCCACAAGGGTGGGCACCTCCTGGCTGTCTGTAGGACGAGGATGGGGTACAGATACGGTGGTTCTTGCGGAGCTCCCTTTGTCCATGGCTGCGAGCACCTTTGATCTGCCTGTGGGACCTGGATGGGGTCGAGATAGGGTGGGAGGTGCGGCTGTGTCCTTGCCCACAAGGGTGGGCACCTCCTGGCTGTCTGTAGGACGAGGATGGGGTACAGATACGGTGGTTCTTGCGGAGCTCCCTTTCTCCATGACTGCGAGCACCTAGGATCTGCCTGCGGGACCTGGATGGGGTCGAGATAGGGTGGCTGCTGCGGCTGTCTCCTTGCCCACAGGGGTGGGCTCCTCCTGGCTGTCTGTAGGATGAGGATGGGTACAGATACGGTGGCTTTTCCAGAGCCTGTAAGTCTTTGCTAGCCCGTCTTGTCGTCTGCCAGTCTGGTCTGGTGCAGCCCCTTTTCTAGCGTTCCGCAGCCAGCCGTGTGTCCAACCCCTTTCTGACGTGGACCACCAGGCGTAGTCTGCTGGCTGTGACATGGCCATGGCTGTTGCCAGGATGTCTGTTTCGGGAGCAGCCCTCAGCCCCCCAGGGCACAATTTTGTGTCGTTCCTTTTGCCCGTGCCTTTTGGAAGCTCCCTGCGAGGCCCGGATGGGTAGTGGCCAGGGCTGTCTTAGCTGTCCTGTAGCGTGTTGAGAGCTCTCCGTGCAAGTGACAAGGTGGGCGATTACAGGAGCCGTGGCCTCGTTGCGTCCCTTTGCAGGAGTCTGGCTGTAATTGTCAGGAGAAGCATCAAAAGAGAAGTCACCGTCCATTGCTGTGGGGAGCCCCAGCCTCCTTGCCTTCCCCCTGGGTGCCTGGTCCTCTCAGGTCTCACTCCCCTGCCCCCTCGTCTGGCAGTCTGGCTTGGCGCAGCCCTTTTTATCCCTTTGTGGGGCTAGTGGTGTCAGCAGCGCCTTTGTGACATGGAGCACCAGGAGCAGTCTGCTGGCTGTGATGTGGTGGCCGTGACATCAGCAGGGTGGGCTGGTGCCTGGAGTTGGTGCTGCATCCGTGTGATCCCGCTTTTCCAGCAGTCCAGTGAGAAAGCGCAGTTCAATAAACGATGCAATGCACTAGAAGAGAAGAAGTGGTAGTGCTGGGGATGGAAAGGAGGAGGCTGTAGGATGAGGGTACAGAGCAGCAGCTCGGCAAAGGTTAAAAGAGAACTAAAAGAGAACAGCAGGTGGTAGCCACGGCCCTGTTTTGAAGCTTTGGGTGGTACTTGCTGCTGAGAGTGGTGGGTTTGAGGGCTTTTCTGGAAGAAAGACGCTTGTTGAGTTTTCGGAAGGTGGTCTTTCACACCTTTGGCATTGAAGACGTGGCCCAGTGTGGAAGCGTGCATCCACGAGTGGCTGGCAATGCTGAGGGTGTCTCTGCGTGGAGCGTGGGAATTGCGCCTGTCTTGCTGTGAAAGGCTGCAAAGCTGAGAATGTCCGTGGCTGCGTGTTCCCTCCAGTTGCTTGTGGGACGGTGACATGTTAGAGAATGGGGTGGGTGGTGGGGCTCTCCCTTTGCCCACGAGTGTGCGCACCTCCTGGCTGTTTGTAGGACGAGGATGGGGTACAGATACGGTGGTTCTTGCGGAGCTCGCTTTGGCCATGGCTGCGAGCACCGTTGATTTGCCTGCGGGACCTGGAGGGGGTCGAGATAGGGTGGGTGGTGCGGCTCTCTCCTTGCCCACAAGGGTGGGCACCTCCTGGCTGTCTGTAGGACGAGGATGGGGTACAGATAGAGTGGGTCTTGCGGAGCTCCCTTTGGCCATGGCTGCGAGCACCTTTGATCTGCCTGTGGGACCTGGATGGGGTCGAGATAGGGTGGGTGGTGCGGCTCTCTCCTTGCCCACAGGGCTGGGCACATCCTGGCTGTCGGTAGGACGAGGATGGGGTACAGATACGGTGGTTCTTGCGGAGCTCCCTTTGTCCATGGCTGCGAGCACCTTTGATCTGCCTGTGGGACCTGGATGGGGTCGAGATAGGGTGGGAGGTGCGGCTGTGTCCTTGCCCACAAGGGTGGGCACCTCCTGGCTGTCTGTAGGACGAAAATGGGGTACAGATACGATGGGTCTTGCGGAGCTCCCTTTCTCCATGGCTGCGAGCACCTAGGATCTGCCTGCGGGACCTGGATGGGGTCGAGATAGGGTGGCTGCTGCGGCTGTCTCCTTGCCCACAGGGGTGGGCTCCTCCTGGCTGTCTGTAGGATGAGGATGGGTACAGATACGGTGGCTTTTTCAGAGCCTGTAAGTCTTTGCTAGCCCGTCTTGTCGTCTGCCAGTCTGGTCTGGTGCAGCCCCTTCTCTAGCGTTCCGCAGCCAGCCGTGTGTCCAACCCCTTTCTGACGTGGACCACCAGGCGTAGTCTGCTGGCTGTGACATGGCCATGGCTGTTGCCAGGATGTCTGTTTCGGGAGCAGCCCTCAGCCCCCCAGGGCACAATTTTGTGTCGTTCCTTTTGCCCGTGCCTTTTGGAAGCTCCCTGCAAGGCCCGGATGGGTAGTGGCCAGGGCTGTCTTAGCTGTCCTGTAGCGTGTTGAGAGCTCTCCGTGCAAGTGACGAGGTGGGCGAGGACAGGAGCCGTGGCCTCGTTGCGTCCCTTTGCAGGAGTCTGGCTGTAATTGTCAGGAGAAGCAGCCAAAGAGAAGCCACCGTCCATTGCTGTGGGGAGCCCCAGCCTCCTTGCCTTCCCCCTGGGTGCCTGGTCCTCTCAGGTCTCACTCCTCTGCCCCCTCGTCTGGCAGTCTGGCTTGGCGCAGCCCTTTTTATCCCTTTGTGGGGCTAGTGGTGTCAGCAGCGCCTTTGTGACATGGAGCACCAGGAGCAGTCTGCTGGCTGTGATGTGGTGGCCGTGACATCAGCAGGGTGGGCTGGTGCCTGGAGTTGGTGCTGCATCCGTGTGATCCCGCTTTTCCAGCAGTCCAGTGAGAAAGCGCAGTTCAATAAACGATGCAATGCACTAGAAGAGAAGAAGTGGTAGTGCTGGGGATGGAAAGGAGGAGGCTGTAGGATGAGGGTACAGAGCAGCAGCCTGGCAAAGGTTAAAAGAGAACTAAAAGAGAACAGCAGGTGGTAGCCATGGCCCAGTTTTGAAGCTTTGGGTGGTACTTGCTGCTGAGAGTGGTGGGTTTGAGGGCTTTTCTGGAAGAAAGACGCTTGTTGAGTTTTCGGAAGGTGCTCTTTCATACCTTTGGCATTGAAGACGTGGCCCAGTGTGGAAGCGTGCGTCCACGAGTGGCTGGCAATGCTGAGGGTGTCTCTGCGTGGAGCGTGGGAATTGCGCCTGTCTTGCTGTGAAAGGCTGCAAAGCTGAGAATGTCCGTGGCTGCGTGTTCCCTCCAGTTGCTTGTGGGACGGTGACATGTTAGAGAATGGGGTGGGTGGTGGGGCTCTCCCTTTGCCCACGAGTGTGCGCACCTCCTGGCTGTCTGTAGGACGAGGATGGGGTACAGATACGGTGGGTCTTGCGGAGCTCCCTTTGGCCATGGCTGCGAGCACCTTTGATCTGCCTGGGGGACCTGGATGGGGTCGAGATAGGGTGGGTGGTGCGGCTCTCTCCTTGCCCACAAGGGTGGGCACCTCCTGGCTGTCTGTAGGACGAGGATGGGGTACAGATACGGTGGGTCTTGCGGAGCTCCCTTTGGCCATGGCTGCGAGCACCTTTGATCTGCCTGTGGGACCTGGATGGGGTCGAGATAGGGTGGGAGGTGCGGCTGTGTCCTTGCCCACAAGGGTGGGCACCTCCTGGCTGTCTGTAGGACGAGGATGGCGTACAGATACGGTGGGTCTTGCGGAGCTCCCTTTCTCCACGGCTGCGAGCACCTAGGATCTGCCTGCGGGACCTGGATGGGGTCGAGATAGGGTGGCTGCTGCGGCTGTCTCCTTGCCCACAGGGGTGGGCTCCTCCTGGCTGTCTGTAGGATGAGGATGGGTACAGATACGGTGGCTTTTCGAGAGCCTGTAAGTCTTTGCTAGCCCGTCTTGTCGTCTGCCAGTCTGGTCTGGTGCAGCCCCTTTTCTAGCGTTCCGCAGCCAGCCGTGTGTCCAACCCCTTTCTGACGTGGACCACCAGGCGTAGTCTGCTGGCTGTGACATGGCCATGGCTGTTGCCAGGATGTCTGTTTCGGGAGCAGCCCTCAGCCCCCCAGGGCCCAATTTTGTGTCGTTCCTTTTGCCCGTGCCTTTTGGAAGCTCCCTGCGAGGCCCGGATGGGTAGTGGCCAGGGCTGTCTTAGCTGTCCTGTAGCGTGTTGAGAGCTCTCCGTGCAAGTGACGAGGTGGGCGAGGACAGGAGCCGTGGCCTCGTTGCGTCCCTTTGCAGGAGTCTGGCTGTAATTGTCAGGAGAAGCAGCCAAAGAGAAGCCACCGTCCATTGCTGTGGGGAGCCCCAGCCTCCTTGCCTTCCCCCTGGGTGCCTGGTCCTCTCAGGTCTCACTCCCCTGCCCCCTCGTCTGGCAGTCTGGCTTGGCGCAGCCCTTTTTGTCCCTTTGTGGGGCTAGTGGTGTCAGCAGCGCCTTTGTGACATGGAGCACCAGGAGCAGTCTGCTGGCTGTGATGTGGTGGCCGTGACATCAGCAGGGTGGGCTGGTGCCTGGAGTTGGTGCTGCATCCGTGTGATCCCGCTTTTCCAGCAGTCCAGTGAGAAAGCGCAGTTCAATAAACGATGCAATGCACTAGAAGAGAAGAAGTGGTAGTGCTGGGGATGGAAAGGAGGAGGCTGTAGGATGAGGGTACAGAGCAGCAGCTCGGCAAAAGTTAAAAGAGAACTAAAAGCAGCAGGTGGTGGCCACGGCCCTGTTTTGAAGCTTTGGGTGGTACTTGCTGCTGAGAGTGGTGGGTTTGAGGGCTTTTCTGGAAGAAAGACGCTTGTTGAGTTTTCGGAAGGTGGTCTTTCACACCTTTGGCATTGAAGACGTGGCCCAGTGTGGAAGCGTGCGTCCACGAGTGGCTGGCAATGCTGAGGGTGTCTCTGCGTGGAGCGTGGGAATTGCGCCTGTCTTGCTGTGAAAGGCTGCAAAGCTGAGAATGTCCGTGGCTGCGTGTTCCCTCCAGTTGCTTGTGGGACGGTGACATGTTAGAGAATGGGGTGGGTGGTGGGGCTCTCCCTTTGCCCACGAGCGTGCGCACCTCCTGGCTGTCTGTAGGACGAGGATGGGGTACAGATACGGTGGGTCTTGCGGAGCTCGCTTTGGCCATGGCTGCGAGCACCGTTGATTTGCCTGCGGGACCTGGAGGGGGTCGAGATAGGGTGGGTGGTGCGGCTCTCTCCTTGCCCACAAGGGTGGGCACCTCCTGGCTGTCTGTAGGACGAGGATGAGGTACAGATAGAGTGGGTCTTGCGGAGCTCCCTTTGGCCATGGCTGCGAGCACCTTTGATCTGCCTGTGGGACCTGGATGGGGTCGAGATAGGGTGGGTGGTGCGGCTCTCTCCTTGCCCACAGGGCTGGGCACATCCTGGCTGTCGGTAGGACGAGGATGGGGTACAGATACGGTGGGTCTTGCGGAGCTCCCTTTGGCCATGGCTGCGAGCACCTTTGATCTGCCTGTGGGACCTGGATGGGGTCGAGATAGGGTGGGAGGTGCGGCTGTGTCCTTGCCCACAAGGGTGGGCACCTCCTGGCTGTCTGTAGGACGAGGATGGGGTACAGATACGGTGGTTCTTGCGGAGCTCCCTTTCTCCATGGCTGCGAGCACCTAGGATCTGCCTGCGGGACCTGGATGGGGTCGAGATAGGGTGGCTGCTGCGGCTGTCTCCTTGCCCACAGGGTTGGGCTCCTCCTGGCTGTCTGTAGGATGAGGATGGGTACAGATACGGTGGCTTTTTCAGAGCCTGTAAGTCTTTGCTAGCCCGTCTTGTCGTCTGCCAGTCTGGTCTGGTGCAGCCCCTTCTCTAGCGTTCCGCAGCCAGCCGTGTGTCCAACCCCTTTCTGACGTGGACCACCAGGCGTAGTCTGCTGGCTGTGACATGGCCATGGCTGTTGCCAGGATGTCTGTTTCGGGAGCAGCCCTCAGCCCCCCAGGGCACAATTTTGTGTCGTTCCTTTTGCCCGTGCCTTTTGGAAGCTCCCTGCGAGGCCCGGATGGGTAGTGGCCAGGGCTGTCTTAGCTGTCCTGTAGCGTGTTGAGAGCTCTCCGTGCAAGTGACGAGGTGGGCGAGGACAGGAGCCGTGGCCTCGTTGCGTCCCTTTGCAGGAGTCTGGCTGTAATTGTCAGGAGAAGCAGCCAAAGAGAAGCCACCGTCCATTGCTGTGGGGAGCCCCAGCCTCCTTGCCTTCCCCCTGGGTGCCTGGTCCTCTCAGGTCTCACTCCCCTGCCCCCTCGTCTGGCAGTCTGGCTTGGCGCAGCCCTTTTTGTCCCTTTGTGGGGCTAGTGGTGTCAGCAGCGCCTTTGTGACATGGAGCACCAGGAGCAGTCTGCTGGCTGTGATGTGGTGGCCGTGACATCAGCAGGGTGGGCTGGTGCCTGGAGTTGGTGCTGCATCCGTGTGATCCCGCTTTTCCAGCAGTCCAGTGAGAAAGCGCAGTTCAATAAACGATGCAATGCACTAGAAGAGAAGAAGTGGTAGTGCTGGGGATGGAAAGGAGGAGGCTGTAGGATGAGGGTACAGAGCAGCAGCCCGGCAAATGTTAAAAGAGAACTAAAAGCAGCAGGTGGTAGCCACGGCCCTGTTTTGAAGCTTTGGGTGGTACTTGCTGCTGAGAGTGGTGGGTTTGAGGGCTTTTCTGGAAGAAAGACGCTTGTTGAGTTTTCGGAAGGTGGTCTTTCACACCTTTGGCATTGAAGACGTGGCCCAGTGTGGAAGCGTGCGTCCACGAGTGGCTGGCAATGCTGAGGGTGTCTCTGCGTGGAGCGTGGGAATTGCGCCTGTCTTGCTGTGAAAGGCTGCAAAGCTGAGAATGTCCGTGGCTGCGTGTTCCCTCCAGTTGCTTGTGGGACGGTGACATGTTACAGAATGGGGTGGGTGGTGGGGCTCTCCCTTTGCCCACGAGTGTGCGCACCTCCTGGCTGTCTGTAGGACGAGGATGGGGTACAGATACGGTGGGTCTTGCGGAGCTCGCTTTGGCCATGGCTGCGAGCACCGTTGATTTGCCTGCGGGACCTGGAGGGGGTCGAGATAGGGTGGGTGGTGCGGCTCTCTCTTTGCCCACAAGGGTGGGCACCTCCTGGCTGTCTGTAGGACGAGGATGAGGTACAGATAGAGTGGGTCTTGCGGAGCTCCCTTTGGCCATGGCTGCGAGCACCTTTGATCTGCCTGTGGGACCTGGATGGGGTCGAGATAGGATGGGTGGTGCGGCTCTCTCCTTGCCCACAGGGCTGGGCACATCCTGGCTGTCGGTAGGACGAGGATGGGGTACAGATACGGTGGTTCTTGCGGAGCTCCCTTTGGCCATGGCTGCGAGCACCTTTGATCTGCCTGTGGGACCTGGATGGGGTCGAGATAGGGTGGGAGGTGCGGCTGTGTCCTTGCCCACAAGGGTGGGCACCTCCTGGCTGTCTGTAGGACGAGGATGGGGTACAGATACGGTGGTTCTTGCGGAGCTCCCTTTCTCCATGGCTGCGAGCACCTAGGATCTGCCTGCGGGACCTGGATGGGGTCGAGATAGGGTGGCTGCTGCGGCTGTCTCCTTGCCCACAGGGGTGGGCTCCTCCTGGCTGTCTGTAGGATGAGGATGGGTACAGATACGGTGGCTTTTTCAGAGCCTGTAAGTCTTTGCTAGCCCGTCTTGTCGTCTGCCAGTCTGGTCTGGTGCAGCCCCTTCTCTAGCGTTCCGCAGCCAGCCGTGTGTCCAACCCCTTTCTGACGTGGACCACCAGGCGTAGTCTGCTGGCTGTGACATGGCCATGGCTGTTGCCAGGATGTCTGTTTCGGGAGCAGCCCTCAGCCCCCCAGGGCACAATTTTGTGTCGTTCCTTTTGCCCGTGCCTTTTGGAAGCTCCCTGCGAGGCCCGGATGGGTAGTGGCCAGGGCTGTCTTAGCTGTCCTGTAGCGTGTTGAGAGCTCTCCGTGCAAGTGACGAGGTGGGCGAGGACAGGAGCCGTGGCCTCGTTGCGTCCCTTTGCAGGAGTCTGGCTGTAATTGTCAGGAGAAGCAGCCAAAGAGAAGCCACCGTCCATTGCTGTGGGGAGCCCCAGCCTCCTTGCCTTCCCCCTGGGTGCCTGCTCCTCTCAGGTCTCACTCCCCTGCCCCCTCGTCTGGCAGTCTGGCTTGGCGCAGCCCTTTTTATCCCTTTGTGGGGCTAGTGGTGTCAGCAGCGCCTTTGTGACATGGAGCACCAGGAGCAGTCTGCTGGCTGTGATGTGGTGGCCGTGACATCAGCAGGGTGGGCTGGTGCCTGGAGTTGGTGCTGCATCCGTGTGATCCCGCTTTTCCAGCAGTCCAGTGAGAAAGCGCAGTTCAATAAACGATGCAATGCACTAGAAGAGAAGAAGTGGTAGTGCTGGGGATGGAAAGGAGGAGGCTGTAGGATGAGGGTACAGAGCAGCAGCTCGGCAAAGGTTAAAAGAGAACGAAAAGCAGCAGGTGGTAGCCACGGCCCTGTTTTGAAGCTTTGGGTGGTACTTGCTGCTGAGAGTGGTGGGTTTGAGGGCTTTTCTGGAAGAAAGACGCTTGTTGAGTTTTCGGAAGGTGGTCTTTCACACCTTTGGCATTGAAGACGTGGCCCAGTGTGGAAGCGTGCGTCCACGAGTGGCTGGCAATGCTGAGGGTGTCTCTGCGTGGAGCGTGGGAATTGCGCCTGTCTTGCTGTGAAAGGCTGCAAAGCTGAGAATGTCCGTGGCTGCGTGTTCCCTCCAGTTGCTTGTGGGACGGTGACATGTTAGAGAATGGGGTGGGTGGTGGGGCTCTCCCTTTGCCCACGAGTGTGCGCACCTCCTGGCTGTCTGTAGGACGAGGATGGGGTACAGATACGGTGGTTCTTGCGGAGCTCGCTTTGGCCATGGCTGCGAGCACCGTTGATTTGCCTGCGGGACCTGGAGGGGGTCGAGATAGGGTGGGTGGTGCGGCTCTCTCCTTGCCCACAAGGGTGGGCACCTCCTGGCTGTCTGTAGGACGAGGATGGGGTACAGATAGAGTGGGTCTTGCGGAGCTCCCTTTGGCCATGGCTGCGAGCACCTTTGATCTGCCTGTGGGACCTGGATGGGGTCGAGATAGGGTGGGTGGTGCGGCTCTCTCCTTGCCCACAGGGCTGGGCACATCCTGGCTGTCGGTAGGACGAGGATGGGGTACAGATACGGTGGTTCTTGCGGAGCTCCCTTTGTCCATGGCTGCGAGCACCTTTGATCTGCCTGTGGGACCTGGATGGGGTCGAGATAGGGTGGGAGGTGCGGCTGTGTCCTTGCCCACAAGGGTGGGCACCTCCTGGCTGTCTGTAGGACGAAAATGGGGTACAGATACGATGGGTCTTGCGGAGCTCCCTTTCTCCATGGCTGCGAGCACCTAGGATCTGCCTGCGGGACCTGGATGGGGTCGAGATAGGGTGGCTGCTGCGGCTGTCTCCTTGCCCACAGGGGTGGGCTCCTCCTGGCTGTCTGTAGGATGAGGATGGGTACAGATAACGGTGGCTTTTTCAGAGCCTGTAAGTCTTTGCTAGCCCGTCTTGTCGTCTGCCAGTCTGGTCTGGTGCAGCCCCTTCTCTAGCGTTCCGCAGCCAGCCGTGTGTCCAACCCCTTTCTGACGTGGACCACCAGGCGTAGTCTGCTGGCTGTGACATGGCCATGGCTGTTGCCAGGATGTCTGTTTCGGGAGCAGCCCTCAGCCCCCCAGGGCACAATTTTGTGTCGTTCCTTTTGCCCGTGCCTTTTGGAAGCTCCCTGCGAGGCCCGGATGGGTAGTGGCCAGGGCTGTCTTAGCTGTCCTGTAGCGTGTTGAGAGCTCTCCGTGCAAGTGACGAGGTGGGCGAGGACAGGAGCCATGGCCTCGTTGCGTCCCTTTGCAGGAGTCTGGCTGTAATTGTCAGGAGAAGCAGCCAAAGAGAAGCCACCGTCCATTGCTGTGGGGAGCCCCAGCCTCCTTGCCTTCCCCCTGGGTGCCTGGTCCTCTCAGGTCTCACTCCTCTGCCCCCTCGTCTGGCAGTCTGGCTTGGCGCAGCCCTTTTTATCCCTTTGTGGGGCTAGTGGTGTCAGCAGCGCCTTTGTGACATGGAGCACCAGGAGCAGTCTGCTGGCTGTGATGTGGTGGCCGTGACATCAGCAGGGTGGGCTGGTGCCTGGAGTTGGTGCTGCATCCGTGTGATCCCGCTTTTCCAGCAGTCCAGTGAGAAAGCGCAGTTCAATAAATGATGCAATGCACTAGAAGAGAAGAAGTGGTAGTGCTGGGGATGGAAAGGAGGAGGCTGTAGGATGAGGGTACAGAGCAGCAGCTCGGCAAAGGTTAAAAGAGAACTAAAAGAGAACAGCAGGTGGTAGCCATGGCCCAGTTTTGAAGCTTTGGGTGGTACTTGCTGCTGAGAGTGGTGGGTTTGAGGGCTTTTCTGGAAGAAAGACGCTTGTTGAGTTTTCGGGAGGTGCTCTTTCATACCTTTGGCATTGAAGACGTGGCCCAGTGTGGAAGCGTGCGTCCACGAGTGGCTGGCAATGCTGAGGGTGTCTCTGCATGGAGCGTGGGAATTGCGCCTGTCTTGCTGTGAAAGGCTCCAAAGCTGAGAATGTCCGTGGCTGCGTGTTCCCTCCAGTTGCTTGTGGGACGGTGACATGTTAGAGAATGGAGTGGGTGGTGGGGCTCTCCCTTTGCCCACGAGTGTGCGCACCTCCTGGCTGTCTGTAGGACGAGGATGGGGTACAGATACGGTGGGTCTTGCGGAGCTCGCTTTGGCCATGGCTGCGAGCACCGTTGATTTGCCTGCGGGACCTGGAGGGGGTCGAGATAGGGTGGGTGGTGCGGCTCTCTCCTTGCCCACAAGGGTGGGCACCTCCTGGCTGTCTGTAGGACGAGGATGGGGTACAGATACGGTGGGTCTTGCGGAGCTCCCTTTGGCCATGGCTGCGAGCACCTTTGATCTGCCTGTGGGACCTGGATGGGGTCGAGATAGGGTGGGTGGTGCGGCTCTCTCCTTGCCCACAAGGGTGGGCACCTCCTGGCTGTCTGTAGGACGAGGATGGGGTACAGATACGGTGGTTCTTGCGGAGCTCCCTTTGTCCATGGCTGCGAGCACCTTTGATCTGCCTGTGGGACCTGGATGGGGTCGAGATAGGGTGGGAGGTGCGGCTGTGTCCTTGCCCACAAGGGTGGGCACCTCCTGGCTGTCTGTAGGACGAGGATGGCGTACAGATACGGTGGGTCTTGCGGAGCTCCCTTTCTCCACGGCTGCGAGCACCTAGGATCTGCCTGCGGGACCTGGATGGGGTCGAGATAGGGTGGCTGCTGCGGCTGTCTCCTTGCCCACAGGGGTGGGCTCCTCCTGGCTGTCTGTAGGATGAGGATGGGTACAGATACGGTGGCTTTTCGAGAGCCTGTAAGTCTTTGCTAGCCCGTCTTGTCGTCTGCCAGTCTGGTCTGGTGCAGCCCCTTTTCTAGCGTTCCGCAGCCAGCCGTGTGTCCAACCCCTTTCTGACGTGGACCACCAGGCGTAGTCTGCTGGCTGTGACATGGCCATGGCTGTTGCCAGGATGTCTGTTTCGGGAGCAGCCCTCAGCCCCCCAGGGCACAATTTTGTGTCGTTCCTTTTGCCTGTGCCTTTTGGAAGCTCCCTGCGAGGCCCGGATGGGTAGTGGCCAGGGCTGTCTTACCTGTCCTGTAGCGTGTTGAGAGCTCTCCGTGCAAGTGACGAGGTGGGCGAGGACAGGAGCCGTGGCCTCGTTGCGTCCCTTTGCAGGAGTCTGGCTGTAATTGTCAGGAGAAGCAGCCAAAGAGAAGCCACCGTCCATTGCTGTGGGGAGCCCCAGCCTCCTTGCCTTCCCCCTGGGTGCCTGGTCCTCTCAGGTCTCACTCCCCTGCCCCCTCGTCTGGCAGTCTGGCTTGGCGCAGCCCTTTTTATCCCTTTGTGGGGCTAGTGGTGTCAGCAGCGCCTTTGTGACATGGAGCACCAGGAGCAGTCTGCTGGCTGTGATGTGGTGGCCGTGACATCAGCAGGGTGGGCTGGTGCCTGGAGTTGGTGCTGCATCCGTGTGATCCCGCTTTTCCAGCAGTCCAGTGAGAAAGCGCAGTTCAATAAACGATGCAATGCACTAGAAGAGAAGAAGTGGTAGTGCTGGGGATGGAAAGGAGGAGGCTGTAGGATGAGGGTACAGAGCAGCAGCTCGGCAAAGGTTAAAAGAGAACGAAAAGCAGCAGGTGGTAGCCACGGCCCTGTTTTGAAGCTTTGGGTGGTACTTGCTGCTGAGAGTGGTGGGTTTGAGGGCTTTTCTGGAAGAAAGACGCTTGTTGAGTTTTCGGAAGGTGGTCTTTCACACCTTTGGCATTGAAGACGTGGCCCAGTGTGGAAGCGTGCGTCCACGAGTGGCTGGCAATGCTGAGGGTGTCTCTGCGTGGAGCGTGGGAATTGCGCCTGTCTTGCTGTGAAAGGCTGCAAAGCTGAGAATGTCCGTGGCTGCGTGTTCCCTCCAGTTGCTTGTGGGACGGTGACATGTTAGAGAATGGAGTGGGTGGTGGGGCTCTCCCTTTGCCCACGAGTGTGCGCACCTCCTGGCTGTCTGTAGGACGAGGATGGGGTACAGATAACGGTGGGTCTTGCGGAGCTCGCTTTGGCCATGGCTGCGAGCACCGTTGATTTGCCTGCGGGACCTGGAGGGGGTCGAGATAGGGTGGGTGGTGCGGCTCTCTCCTTGCCCACAAGGGTGGGCACCTCCTGGCTGTCTGTAGGACGAGGATGGGGTACAGATAGAGTGGGTCTTGCGGAGCTCCCTTTGGCCATGGCTGCGAGCACCTTTGATCTGCCTGTGGGACCTGGATGGGGTCGAGATAGGGTGGGTGGTGCGGCTCTCTCCTTGCCCACAGGGCTGGGCACATCCTGGCTGTCGGTAGGACGAGGATGGGGTACAGATACGGTGGTTCTTGCGGAGCTCCCTTTGTCCATGGCTGCGAGCACCTTTGATCTGCCTGTGGGACCTGGATGGGGTCGAGATAGGGTGGGAGGTGCGGCTGTGTCCTTGCCCACAAGGGTGGGCACCTCCTGGCTGTCTGTAGGACGAAAATGGGGTACAGATACGATGGGTCTTGCGGAGCTCCCTTTCTCCATGGCTGCGAGCACCTTTGATCTGCCTGCGGGACCTGGATGGGGTCGAGATAGGGTGGCTGCTGCGGCTGTCTCCTTGCCCACAGGGGTGGGCTCCTCCTGGCTGTCTGTAGGATGAGGATGGGTACAGATACAGTGGCTTTTCCAGAGCCTGTAAGTCTTTGCTAGCCCGTCTTGTTGTCTGCCAGTCTGGTCTGGTGCAGCCCCTTTTCTAGCGTTCCGCAGCCAGCCGTGTGTCCAACCCCTTTCTGACGTGGACCACCAGGCGTAGTCTGCTGGCTGTGACATGGCCATGGCTGTTGCCAGGATGTCTGTTTCGGGAGCAGCCCTCAGCCCCCCAGGGCACAGTTTTGTGTCGTTCCTTTTGCCCGTGCCTTTTGGAAGCTCCCTGCGAGGCCCGGATGGGTAGTGGCCAGGGCTGTCTTAGCTGTCCTGTAGCGTGTTGAGAGCTCTCCGTGCAAGTGACGAGGTGGGCGAGGACAGGAGCCGTGGCCTCGTTGCGTCCCTTTGCAGGAGTCTGGCTGTAATTGTCAGGAGAAGCAGCCAAAGAGAAGCCACCGTCCATTGCTGTGGGGAGCCCCAGCCTCCTTGCCTTCCCCCTGGGTGCCTGGTCCTCTCAGGTCTCACTCCCCTGCCCCCTCGTCTGGCAGTCTGGCTTGGCGCTGCCCTTTTTATCCCTTTGTGGGGCTAGTGGTGTCAGCAGCGCCTTTGTGACATGGAGCACCAGGAGCAGTCTGCTGGCTGTGATGTGGTGGCCGTGACATCAGCAGGGTGGGCTGGTGCCTGGAGTTGGTGCTGCATCCGTGTGATCCCGCTTTTCCAGCAGTCCAGTGAGAAAGCGCAGTTCAATAAACGATGCAATGCACTAGAAGAGAAGTGGTAGTGCTGGGGATGGAAAGGAGGAGGCTGTAGGATGAGGGTACAGAGCAGCAGCTCGGCAAAGGTTAAAAGAGAACTAAAAGAGAACAGCAGGTGGTAGCCACGGCCCTGTTTTGAAGCTTTGGGTGGTACCTGCTGCTGAGAGTGGTGGGTTTGAGGGCTTTTCTGGAAGAAAGACGCTTGTTGAGTTTTCGGAAGGTGGTCTTTCACACCTTTGGCATTGAAGACGTGGCCCAGTGTGGAAGCGTGCGTCCACGAGTGGCTGGCAATGCTGAGGGTGTCTCTGCATGGAGCGTGGGAATTGCGCCTGTCTTGCTGTGAAAGGCTGCAAAGCTGAGAATGTCCGTGGCTGCGTGTTCCCTCCAGTTGCTTGTGGGACGGTGACATGTTAGAGAATGGAGTGGGTGGTGGGGCTCTCCCTTTGCCCACGAGTGTGCGCACCTCCTGGCTGTCTGTAGGACGAGGATGGGGTACAGATACGGTGGTTCTTGCGGAGCTCGCTTTGGCCATGGCTGCGAGCACCGTTGATTTGCCTGCGGGACCTGGAGGGGGTCGAGATAGGGTGGGTGGTGCGGCTCTCTCCTTGCCCACAAGGGTGGGCACCTCCTGGCTGTCTGTAGGACGAGGATGGGGTACAGATACGGTGGGTCTTGCGGAGCTCCCTTTGGCCATGGCTGCGAGCACCTTTGATCTGCCTGTGGGACCTGGATGGGGTCGAGATAGGGTGGGTGGTGCGGCTCTCTCCTTGCCCACAGGGCTGGGCACATCCTGGCTGTCGGTAGGACGAGGATGGGGTACAGATACGGTGGTTCTTGCGGAGCTCCCTTTGGCCATGGCTGCGAGCACCTTTGATCTGCCTGTGGGACCTGGATGGGGTCGAGATAGGGTGGGAGGTGCGGCTGTGTCCTTGCCCACAAGGGTGGGCACCTCCTGGCTGTCTGTAGGACGAGGATGGGGTACAGATACGGTGGTTCTTGCGGAGCTCCCTTTCTCCATGGCTGCGAGCACCTAGGATCTGCCTGCGGGACCTGGATGGGGTCGAGATAGGGTGGCTGCTGCGGCTGTCTCCTTGCCCACAGGGGTGGGCTCCTCCTGGCTGTCTGTAGGATGAGGATGGGTACAGATACGGTGGCTTTTTCAGAGCCTGTAAGTCTTTGCTAGCCCGTCTTGTCGTCTGCCAGTCTGGTCTGGTGCAGCCCCTTCTCTAGCGTTCCGCAGCCAGCCGTGTGTCCAACCCCTTTCTGACGTGGACCACCAGGCGTAGTCTGCTGGCTGTGACATGGCCATGGCTGTTGCCAGGATGTCTGTTTCGGGAGCAGCCCTCAGCCCCCCAGGGCACAATTTTGTGTCGTTCCTTTTGCCCGTGCCTTTTGGAAGCTCCCTGCGAGGCCCGGATGGGTAGTGGCCAGGGCTGTCTTAGCTGTCCTGTAGCGTGTTGAGAGCTCTCCGTGCAAGTGACGAGGTGGGCGAGGACAGGAGCCGTGGCCTCGTTGCGTCCCTTTGCAGGAGTCTGGCTGTAATTGTCAGGAGAAGCAGCCAAAGAGAAGCCACCGTCCATTGCTGTGGGGAGCCCCAGCCTCCTTGCCTTCCCCCTGGGTGCCTGCTCCTCTCAGGTCTCACTCCCCTGCCCCCTCGTCTGGCAGTCTGGCTTGGCGCAGCCCTTTTTATCCCTTTGTGGGGCTAGTGGTGTCAGCAGCGCCTTTGTGACATGGAGCACCAGGAGCAGTCTGCTGGCTGTGATGTGGTGGCCGTGACATCAGCAGGGTGGGCTGGTGCCTGGAGTTGGTGCTGCATCCGTGTGATCCCGCTTTTCCAGCAGTCCAGTGAGAAAGCGCAGTTCAATAAACGATGCAATGCACTAGAAGAGAAGAAGTGGTAGTGCTGGGGATGGAAAGGAGGAGGCTGTAGGATGAGGGTACAGAGCAGCAGCTCGGCAAAGGTTAAAAGAGAACGAAAAGCAGCAGGTGGTAGCCACGGCCCTGTTTTGAAGCTTTGGGTGGTACTTGCTGCTGAGAGTGGTGGGTTTGAGGGCTTTTCTGGAAGAAAGACGCTTGTTGAGTTTTCGGAAGGTGGTCTTTCACACCTTTGGCATTGAAGACGTGGCCCAGTGTGGAAGCGTGCGTCCACGAGTGGCTGGCAATGCTGAGGGTGTCTCTGCGTGGAGCGTGGGAATTGCGCCTGTCTTGCTGTGAAAGGCTGCAAAGCTGAGAATGTCCGTGGCTGCGTGTTCCCTCCAGTTGCTTGTGGGACGGTGACATGTTAGAGAATGGGGTGGGTGGTGGGGCTCTCCCTTTGCCCACGAGTGTGCGCACCTCCTGGCTGTCTGTAGGACGAGGATGGGGTACAGATACGGTGGTTCTTGCGGAGCTCGCTTTGGCCATGGCTGCGAGCACCGTTGATTTGCCTGCGGGACCTGGAGGGGGTCGAGATAGGGTGGGTGGTGCGGCTCTCTCCTTGCCCACAAGGGTGGGCACCTCCTGGCTGTCTGTAGGACGAGGATGGGGTACAGATAGAGTGGGTCTTGCGGAGCTCCCTTTGGCCATGGCTGCGAGCACCTTTGATCTGCCTGTGGGACCTGGATGGGGTCGAGATAGGGTGGGTGGTGCGGCTCTCTCCTTGCCCACAGGGCTGGGCACATCCTGGCTGTCGGTAGGACGAGGATGGGGTACAGATACGGTGGTTCTTGCGGAGCTCCCTTTGTCCATGGCTGCGAGCACCTTTGATCTGCCTGTGGGACCTGGATGGGGTCGAGATAGGGTGGGAGGTGCGGCTGTGTCCTTGCCCACAAGGGTGGGCACCTCCTGGCTGTCTGTAGGACGAAAATGGGGTACAGATACGATGGGTCTTGCGGAGCTCCCTTTCTCCATGGCTGCGAGCACCTAGGATCTGCCTGCGGGACCTGGATGGGGTCGAGATAGGGTGGCTGCTGCGGCTGTCTCCTTGCCCACAGGGGTGGGCTCCTCCTGGCTGTCTGTAGGATGAGGATGGGTACAGATAACGGTGGCTTTTTCAGAGCCTGTAAGTCTTTGCTAGCCCGTCTTGTCGTCTGCCAGTCTGGTCTGGTGCAGCCCCTTCTCTAGCGTTCCGCAGCCAGCCGTGTGTCCAACCCCTTTCTGACGTGGACCACCAGGCGTAGTCTGCTGGCTGTGACATGGCCATGGCTGTTGCCAGGATGTCTGTTTCGGGAGCAGCCCTCAGCCCCCCAGGGCACAATTTTGTGTCGTTCCTTTTGCCCGTGCCTTTTGGAAGCTCCCTGCGAGGCCCGGATGGGTAGTGGCCAGGGCTGTCTTAGCTGTCCTGTAGCGTGTTGAGAGCTCTCCGTGCAAGTGACGAGGTGGGCGAGGACAGGAGCCATGGCCTCGTTGCGTCCCTTTGCAGGAGTCTGGCTGTAATTGTCAGGAGAAGCAGCCAAAGAGAAGCCACCGTCCATTGCTGTGGGGAGCCCCAGCCTCCTTGCCTTCCCCCTGGGTGCCTGGTCCTCTCAGGTCTCACTCCTCTGCCCCCTCGTCTGGCAGTCTGGCTTGGCGCAGCCCTTTTTATCCCTTTGTGGGGCTAGTGGTGTCAGCAGCGCCTTTGTGACATGGAGCACCAGGAGCAGTCTGCTGGCTGTGATGTGGTGGCCGTGACATCAGCAGGGTGGGCTGGTGCCTGGAGTTGGTGCTGCATCCGTGTGATCCCGCTTTTCCAGCAGTCCAGTGAGAAAGCGCAGTTCAATAAATGATGCAATGCACTAGAAGAGAAGAAGTGGTAGTGCTGGGGATGGAAAGGAGGAGGCTGTAGGATGAGGGTACAGAGCAGCAGCTCGGCAAAGGTTAAAAGAGAACTAAAAGAGAACAGCAGGTGGTAGCCATGGCCCAGTTTTGAAGCTTTGGGTGGTACTTGCTGCTGAGAGTGGTGGGTTTGAGGGCTTTTCTGGAAGAAAGACGCTTGTTGAGTTTTCGGGAGGTGCTCTTTCATACCTTTGGCATTGAAGACGTGGCCCAGTGTGGAAGCGTGCGTCCACGAGTGGCTGGCAATGCTGAGGGTGTCTCTGCATGGAGCGTGGGAATTGCGCCTGTCTTGCTGTGAAAGGCTCCAAAGCTGAGAATGTCCGTGGCTGCGTGTTCCCTCCAGTTGCTTGTGGGACGGTGACATGTTAGAGAATGGAGTGGGTGGTGGGGCTCTCCCTTTGCCCACGAGTGTGCGCACCTCCTGGCTGTCTGTAGGACGAGGATGGGGTACAGATACGGTGGGTCTTGCGGAGCTCGCTTTGGCCATGGCTGCGAGCACCGTTGATTTGCCTGCGGGACCTGGAGGGGGTCGAGATAGGGTGGGTGGTGCGGCTCTCTCCTTGCCCACAAGGGTGGGCACCTCCTGGCTGTCTGTAGGACGAGGATGGGGTACAGATACGGTGGGTCTTGCGGAGCTCCCTTTGGCCATGGCTGCGAGCACCTTTGATCTGCCTGTGGGACCTGGATGGGGTCGAGATAGGGTGGGTGGTGCGGCTCTCTCCTTGCCCACAAGGGTGGGCACCTCCTGGCTGTCTGTAGGACGAGGATGGGGTACAGATACGGTGGTTCTTGCGGAGCTCCCTTTGTCCATGGCTGCGAGCACCTTTGATCTGCCTGTGGGACCTGGATGGGGTCGAGATAGGGTGGGAGGTGCGGCTGTGTCCTTGCCCACAAGGGTGGGCACCTCCTGGCTGTCTGTAGGACGAGGATGGCGTACAGATACGGTGGGTCTTGCGGAGCTCCCTTTCTCCACGGCTGCGAGCACCTAGGATCTGCCTGCGGGACCTGGATGGGGTCGAGATAGGGTGGCTGCTGCGGCTGTCTCCTTGCCCACAGGGGTGGGCTCCTCCTGGCTGTCTGTAGGATGAGGATGGGTACAGATACGGTGGCTTTTCGAGAGCCTGTAAGTCTTTGCTAGCCCGTCTTGTCGTCTGCCAGTCTGGTCTGGTGCAGCCCCTTTTCTAGCGTTCCGCAGCCAGCCGTGTGTCCAACCCCTTTCTGACGTGGACCACCAGGCGTAGTCTGCTGGCTGTGACATGGCCATGGCTGTTGCCAGGATGTCTGTTTCGGGAGCAGCCCTCAGCCCCCCAGGGCACAATTTTGTGTCGTTCCTTTTGCCTGTGCCTTTTGGAAGCTCCCTGCGAGGCCCGGATGGGTAGTGGCCAGGGCTGTCTTACCTGTCCTGTAGCGTGTTGAGAGCTCTCCGTGCAAGTGACGAGGTGGGCGAGGACAGGAGCCGTGGCCTCGTTGCGTCCCTTTGCAGGAGTCTGGCTGTAATTGTCAGGAGAAGCAGCCAAAGAGAAGCCACCGTCCATTGCTGTGGGGAGCCCCAGCCTCCTTGCCTTCCCCCTGGGTGCCTGGTCCTCTCAGGTCTCACTCCCCTGCCCCCTCGTCTGGCAGTCTGGCTTGGCGCAGCCCTTTTTATCCCTTTGTGGGGCTAGTGGTGTCAGCAGCGCCTTTGTGACATGGAGCACCAGGAGCAGTCTGCTGGCTGTGATGTGGTGGCCGTGACATCAGCAGGGTGGGCTGGTGCCTGGAGTTGGTGCTGCATCCGTGTGATCCCGCTTTTCCAGCAGTCCAGTGAGAAAGCGCAGTTCAATAAACGATGCAATGCACTAGAAGAGAAGAAGTGGTAGTGCTGGGGATGGAAAGGAGGAGGCTGTAGGATGAGGGTACAGAGCAGCAGCTCGGCAAAGGTTAAAAGAGAACGAAAAGCAGCAGGTGGTAGCCACGGCCCTGTTTTGAAGCTTTGGGTGGTACTTGCTGCTGAGAGTGGTGGGTTTGAGGGCTTTTCTGGAAGAAAGACGCTTGTTGAGTTTTCGGAAGGTGGTCTTTCACACCTTTGGCATTGAAGACGTGGCCCAGTGTGGAAGCGTGCGTCCACGAGTGGCTGGCAATGCTGAGGGTGTCTCTGCGTGGAGCGTGGGAATTGCGCCTGTCTTGCTATGAAAGGCTGCAAAGCTGAGAATGTCCGTGGCTGCGTGTTCCCTCCAGTTGCTTGTGGGACGGTGACATGTTAGAGAATGGAGTGGGTGGTGGGGCTCTCCCTTTGCCCACGAGTGTGCGCACCTCCTGGCTGTCTGTAGGACGAGGATGGGGTACAGATACGGTGGGTCTTGCGGAGCTCGCTTTGGCCATGGCTGCGAGCACCGTTGATTTGCCTGCGGGACCTGGAGGGGGTCGAGATAGGGTGGGTGGTGCGGCTCTCTCCTTGCCCACAAGGGTGGGCACCTCCTGGCTGTCTGTAGGACGAGGATGGGGTACAGATAGAGTGGGTCTTGCGGAGCTCCCTTTGGCCATGGCTGCGAGCACCTTTGATCTGCCTGTGGGACCTGGATGGGGTCGAGATAGGGTGGGTGGTGCGGCTCTCTCCTTGCCCACAGGGCTGGGCACATCCTGGCTGTCGGTAGGACGAGGATGGGGTACAGATACGGTGGTTCTTGCGGAGCTCCCTTTGTCCATGGCTGCGAGCACCTTTGATCTGCCTGTGGGACCTGGATGGGGTCGAGATAGGGTGGGAGGTGCGGCTGTGTCCTTGCCCACAAGGGTGGGCACCTCCTGGCTGTCTGTAGGACGAAAATGGGGTACAGATACGATGGGTCTTGCGGAGCTCCCTTTCTCCATGGCTGCGAGCACCTTTGATCTGCCTGCGGGACCTGGATGGGGTCGAGATAGGGTGGCTGCTGCGGCTGTCTCCTTGCCCACAGGGGTGGGCTCCTCCTGGCTGTCTGTAGGATGAGGATGGGTACAGATACAGTGGCTTTTCCAGAGCCTGTAAGTCTTTGCTAGCCCGTCTTGTTGTCTGCCAGTCTGGTCTGGTGCAGCCCCTTTTCTAGCGTTCCGCAGCCAGCCGTGTGTCCAACCCCTTTCTGACGTGGACCACCAGGCGTAGTCTGCTGGCTGTGACATGGCCATGGCTGTTGCCAGGATGTCTGTTTCGGGAGCAGCCCTCAGCCCCCCAGGGCACAGTTTTGTGTCGTTCCTTTTGCCCGTGCCTTTTGGAAGCTCCCTGCGAGGCCCGGATGGGTAGTGGCCAGGGCTGTCTTAGCTGTCCTGTAGCGTGTTGAGAGCTCTCCGTGCAAGTGACGAGGTGGGCGAGGACAGGAGCCGTGGCCTCGTTGCGTCCCTTTGCAGGAGTCTGGCTGTAATTGTCAGGAGAAGCAGCCAAAGAGAAGCCACCGTCCATTGCTGTGGGGAGCCCCAGCCTCCTTGCCTTCCCCCTGGGTGCCTGGTCCTCTCAGGTCTCACTCCCCTGCCCCCTCGTCTGGCAGTCTGGCTTGGCGCAGCCCTTTTTGTCCCTTTGTGGGGCTAGTGGTGTCAGCAGCGCCTTTGTGACATGGAGCACCAGGAGCAGTCTGCTGGCTGTGATGTGGTGGCCGTGACATCAGCAGGGTGGGCTGGTGCCTGGAGTTGGTGCTGCATCCGTGTGATCCCGCTTTTCCAGCAGTCCAGTGAGAAAGCGCAGTTCAATAAACGATGCAATGCACTAGAAGAGAAGAAGTGGTAGTGCTGGGGATGGAAAGGAGGAGGCTGTAGGATGAGGGTACAGAGCAGCAGCTCGGCAAAAGTTTAAAGAGAACTAAAAGCAGCAGGTGGTGGCCACGGCCCTGTTTTGAAGCTTTGGGTGGTATTTGCTGCTGAGAGTGGTGGGTTTGAGGGCTTTTCTGGAAGAAAGACGCTTGTTGAGTTTTCGGAAGGTGGTCTTTCACACCTTTGGCATTGAAGACGTGGCCCAGTGTGGAAGCGTGCGTCCACGAGTGGCTGGCAATGCTGAGGGTGTCTCTGCGTGGAGCGTGGGAATTGCGCCTGTCTTGCTGTGAAAGGCTCCAAAGCTGAGAATGTCCGTGGCTGCGTGTTCCCTCCAGTTGCTTGTGGGACGGTGACATGTTAGAGAATGGAGTGGGTGGTGGGGCTCTCCCTTTGCCCACGAGTGTGCGCACCTCCTGGCTGTCTGTAGGACGAGGATGGGGTACAGATACGGTGGGTCTTGCGGAGCTCGCTTTGGCCATGGCTGCGAGCACCGTTGATTTGCCTGCGGGACCTGGAGGGGGTCGAGATAGGGTGGGTGGTGCGGCTCTCTCCTTGCCCACAAGGGTGGGCACCTCCGGGCTGTCTGTAGGACGAGGATGGGGTACAGATAGAGTGGGTCTTGCGGAGCTCCCTTTGGCCATGGCTGCGAGCACCTTTGATCTGCCTGTGGGACCTGGATGGGGTCGAGATAGGGTGGGTGGTGCGGCTCTCTCCTTGCCCACAGGGCTGGGCACATCCTGGCTGTCGGTAGGACGAGGATGGGGTACAGATACGGTGGTTCTTGCGGAGCTCCCTTTGTCCATGGCTGCGAGCACCTTTGATCTGCCTGTGGGACCTGGATGGGGTCGAGATAGGGTGGGAGGTGCGGCTGTGTCCTTGCCCACAAGGGTGGGCACCTCCTGGCTGTCTGTAGGACGAAAATGGGGTACAGATACGATGGGTCTTGCGGAGCTCCCTTTCTCCATGGCTGCGAGCACCTAGGATCTGCCTGCGGGACCTGGATGGGGTCGAGATAGGGTGGCTGCTGCGGCTGTCTCCTTGCCCACAGGGGTGGGCTCCTCCTGGCTGTCTGTAGGATGAGGATGGGTACAGATACGGTGGCTTTTCGAGAGCCTGTAAGTCTTTGCTAGCCCGTCTTGTCGTCTGCCAGTCTGGTCTGGTGCAGCCCCTTCTCTAGCGTTCCGCAGCCAGCCGTGTGTCCAACCCCTTTCTGACGTGGACCACCAGGCGTAGTCTGCTGGCTGTGACATGGCCATGGCTGTTGCCAGGATGTCTGTTTCGGGAGCAGCCCTCAGCCCCCCAGGGCACAATTTTGTGTCGTTCCTTTTGCCCGTGCCTTTTGGAAGCTCCCTGCGAGGCCCGGATGGGTAGTGGCCAGGGCTGTCTTAGCTGTCCTGTAGCGTGTTGAGAGCTCTCCGTGCAAGTGACGAGGTGGGCGAGGACAGGAGCCGTGGCCTCGTTGCGTCCCTTTGCAGGAGTCTGGCTGTAATTGTCAGGAGAAGCAGCCAAAGAGAAGCCACCGTCCATTGCTGTGGGGAGCCCCAGCCTCCTTGCCTTCCCCCTGGGTGCCTGGTCCTCTCAGGTCTCACTCCTCTGCCCCCTCGTCTGGCAGTCTGGCTTGGCGCAGCCCTTTTTATCCCTTTGTGGGGCTAGTGGTGTCAGCAGCGCCTTTGTGACATGGAGCACCAGGAGCAGTCTGCTGGCTGTGATGTGGTGGCCGTGACATCAGCAGGGTGGGCTGGTGCCTGGAGTTGGTGCTGCATCCGTGTGATCCCGCTTTTCCAGCAGTCCAGTGAGAAAGCGCAGTTCAATAAACGATGCAATGCACTAGAAGAGAAGAAGTGGTAGTGCTGGGGATGGAAAGGAGGAGGCTGTAGGATGAGGGTACAGAGCAGCAGCCTGGCAAAGGTTAAAAGAGAACTAAAAGAGAACAGCAGGTGGTAGCCATGGCCCAGTTTTGAAGCTTTGGGTGGTACTTGCTGCTGAGAGTGGTGGGTTTGAGGGCTTTTCTGGAAGAAAGACGCTTGTTGAGTTTTCGGAAGGTGCTCTTTCATACCTTTGGCATTGAAGACGTGGCCCAGTGTGGAAGCGTGCGTCCACGAGTGGCTGGCAATGCTGAGGGTGTCTCTGCATGGAGCGTGGGAATTGCGCCTGTCTTGCTGTGAAAGGCTGCAAAGCTGAGAATGTCCGTGGCTGCGTGTTCCCTCCAGTTGCTTGTGGGACGGTGACATGTTAGAGAATGGAGCGGGTGGTGGGGCTCTCCCTTTGCCCACGAGTGTGCGCACCTCCTGGCTGTCTGTAGGACGAGGATGGGGTACAGATACGGTGGGTCTTGCGGAGCTCCCTTTGGCCATGGCTGCGAGCACCTTTGATCTGCCTGTGGGACCTGGATGGGGTCGAGATAGGGTGGGTGGTGCGGCTCTCTCCTTGCCCACAAGGGTGGGCACCTCCTGGCTGTCTGTAGGACGAGGATGGGGTACAGATACGGTGGTTCTTGCGGAGCTCCCTTTGTCCATGGCTGCGAGCACCTTTGATCTGCCTGTGGGACCTGGATGGGGTCGAGATAGGGTGGGAGGTGCGGCTGTGTCCTTGCCCACAAGGGTGGGCACCTCCTGGCTGTCTGTAGGACGAGGATGGGGTACAGATACGGTGGTTCTTGCGGAGCTCCCTTTCTCCATGACTGCGAGCACCTAGGATCTGCCTGCGGGACCTGGATGGGGTCGAGATAGGGTGGCTGCTGCGGCTGTCTCCTTGCCCACAGGGGTGGGCTCCTCCTGGCTGTCTGTAGGATGAGGATGGGTACAGATACGGTGGCTTTTCCAGAGCCTGTAAGTCTTTGCTAGCCCGTCTTGTCGTCTGCCAGTCTGGTCTGGTGCAGCCCCTTCTCTAGCGTTCCGCAGCCAGCCGTGTGTCCAACCCCTTTCTGACGTGGACCACCAGGCGTAGTCTGCTGGCTGTGACATGGCCATGGCTGTTGCCAGGATGTCTGTTTCGGGAGCAGCCCTCAGCCCCCCAGGGCACAATTTTGTGTCGTTCCTTTTGCCCGTGCCTTTTGGAAGCTCCCTGCGAGGCCCGGATGGGTAGTGGCCAGGGCTGTCTTACCTGTCCTGTAGCGTGTTGAGAGCTCTCCGTGCAAGTGACAAGGTGGGCGATTACAGGAGCCGTGGCCTCGTTGCGTCCCTTTGCAGGAGTCTGGCTGTAATTGTCAGGAGAAGCATCAAAAGAGAAGTCACCGTCCATTGCTGTGGGGAGCCCCAGCCTCCTTGCCTTCCCCCTGGGTGCCTGGTCCTCTCAGGTCTCACTCCCCTGCCCCCTCGTCTGGCAGTCTGGCTTGGCGCAGCCCTTTTTATCCCTTTGTGGGGCTAGTGGTGTCAGCAGCGCCTTTGTGACATGGAGCACCAGGAGCAGTCTGCTGGCTGTGATGTGGTGGCCGTGACATCAGCAGGGTGGGCTGGTGCCTGGAGTTGGTGCTGCATCCGTGTGATCCCGCTTTTCCAGCAGTCCAGTGAGAAAGCGCAGTTCAATAAACGATGCAATGCACTAGAAGAGAAGAAGTGGTAGTGCTGGGGATGGAAAGGAGGAGGCTGTAGGATGAGGGTACAGAGCAGCAGCTCGGCAAAGGTTAAAAGAGAACTAAAAGAGAACAGCAGGTGGTAGCCACGGCCCTGTTTTGAAGCTTTGGGTGGTACTTGCTGCTGAGAGTGGTGGGTTTGAGGGCTTTTCTGGAAGAAAGACGCTTGTTGAGTTTTCGGAAGGTGGTCTTTCACACCTTTGGCATTGAAGACGTGGCCCAGTGTGGAAGCGTGCGTCCACGAGTGGCTGGCAATGCTGAGGGTGTCTCTGCGTGGAACGTGGGAATTGCGCCTGTCTTGCTGTGAAAGGCTCCAAAGCTGAGAATGTCCGTGGCTGCGTGTTCCCTCCAGTTGCTTGTGGGACGGTGACATGTTAGAGAATGGGGTGGGTGGTGGGGCTCTCCCTTTGCCCACGAGTGTGCGCACCTCCTGGCTGTCTGTAGGACGAGGATGGGGTACAGATACGGTGGTTCTTGCGGAGCTCGCTTTGGCCATGGCTGCGAGCACCGTTGATTTGCCTGCGGGACCTGGAGGGGGTCGAGATAGGGTGGGTGGTGCGGCTCTCTCCTTGCCCACAAGGGTGGGCACCTCCTGGCTGTCTGTAGGACGAGGATGGGGTACAGATAGAGTGGGTCTTGCGGAGCTCCCTTTGGCCATGGCTGCGAGCACCTTTGATCTGCCTGTGGGACCTGGATGGGGTCGAGATAGGGTGGGAGGTTCGGCTGTGTCCTTGCCCACAAGGGTGGGCACCTCCTGGCTGTCTGTAGGACGAGGATGGGGTACAGATACGGTGGTTCTTGCAGAGCTCCCTTTCTCCATGGCTGCGAGCACCTAGGATCTGCCTGCGGGACCTGGATGGGGTCGAGATAGGGTGGCTGCTGCGGCTGTCTCCTTGCCCACAGGGGTGGGCTCCTCCTGGCTGTCTGTAGGATGAGGATGGGTACAGATACGGTGGCTTTTCCAGAGCCTGTAAGTCTTTGCTAGCCCGTCTTGTCGTCTGCCAGTCTGGTCTGGTGCAGCCCCTTTTCTAGCGTTCCGCAGCCAGCCGTGTGTCCAACCCCTTTCTGACGTGGACCACCAGGCGTAGTCTGCTGGCTGTGACATGGCCATGGCTGTTGCCAGGATGTCTGTTTCGGGAGCAGCCCTCAGCCCCCCAGGGCACAATTTTGTGTCGTTCCTTTTGCCCGTGCCTTTTGGAAGCTCCCTGCGAGGCCCGGATGGGTAGTGGCCAGGGCTGTCTTAGCTGTCCTGTAGCGTGTTGAGAGCTCTCCGTGCAAGTGACGAGGTGGGCGAGGACAGGAGCCGTGGCCTCGTTGCGTCCCTTTGCAGGAGTCTGGCTGTAATTGTCAGGAGAAGCAGCCAAAGAGAAGCCACCGTCCATTGCTGTGGGGAGCCCCAGCCTCCTTGCCTTCCCCCTGGGTGCCTGGTCCTCTCAGGTCTCACTCCCCTGCCCCCTCGTCTGGCAGTCTGGCTTGGCGCAGCCCTTTTTGTCCCTTTGTGGGGCTAGTGGTGTCAGCAGCGCCTTTGTGACATGGAGCACCAGGAGCAGTCTGCTGGCTGTGATGTGGTGGCCGTGACATCAGCAGGGTGGGCTGGTGCCTGGAGTTGGTGCTGCATCCGTGTGATCCCGCTTTTCCAGCAGTCCAGTGAGAAAGCGCAGTTCAATAAACGATGCAATGCACTAGAAGAGAAGAAGTGGTAGTGCTGGGGATGGAAAGGAGGAGGCTGTAGGATGAGGGTACAGAGCAGCAGCTCGGCAAAAGTTAAAAGAGAACTAAAAGCAGCAGGTGGTGGCCACGGCCCTGTTTTGAAGCTTTGGGTGGTACTTGCTGCTGAGAGTGGTGGGTTTGAGGGCTTTTCTGGAAGAAAGACGCTTGTTGAGTTTTCGGAAGGTGGTCTTTCACACCTTTGGCATTGAAGACGTGGCCCAGTGTGGAAGCGTGCGTCCACGAGTGGCTGGCAATGCTGAGGGTGTCTCTGCGTGGAGCGTGGGAATTGCGCCTGTCTTGCTGTGAAAGGCTGCAAAGCTGAGAATGTCCGTGGCTGCGTGTTCCCTCCAGTTGCTTGTGGGACGGTGACATGTTAGAGAATGGGGTGGGTGGTGGGGCTCTCCCTTTGCCCACGAGTGTGCGCACCTCCTGGCTGTCTGTAGGACGAGGATGGGGTACAGATACGGGTGTTCTTGCGGAGCTCGCTTTGGCCATGGCTGCGAGCACCGTTGATTTGCCTGCGGGACCTGGAGGGGGTCGAGATAGGGTGGGTGGTGCGGCTCTCTCCTTGCCCACAAGGGTGGGCACCTCCGGGCTGTCTGTAGGACGAGGATGGGGTACAGATAGAGTGGGTCTTGCGGAGCTCCCTTTGGCCATGGCTGCGAGCACCTTTGATCTGCCTGTGGGACCTGGATGGGGTCGAGATAGGGTGGGTGGTGCGGCTCTCTCCTTGCCCACAGGGCTGGGCACATCCTGGCTGTCGGTAGGACGAGGATGGGGTACAGATACGGTGGTTCTTGCGGAGCTCCCTTTGTCCATGGCTGCGAGCACCTTTGATCTGCCTGTGGGACCTGGATGGGGTCGAGATAGGGTGGGAGGTGCGGCTGTGTCCTTGCCCACAAGGGTGGGCACCTCCTGGCTGTCTGTAGGACGAAAATGGGGTACAGATACGATGGGTCTTGCGGAGCTCCCTTTCTCCATGGCTGCGAGCACCTTTGATCTGCCTGCGGGACCTGGATGGGGTCGAGATAGGGTGGCTGCTGCGGCTGTCTCCTTGCCCACAGGGGTGGGCTCCTCCTGGCTGTCTGTAGGATGAGGATGGGTACAGATACGGTGGCTTTTCCAGAGCCTGTAAGTCTTTGCTAGCCCGTCTTGTTGTCTGCCAGTCTGGTCTGGTGCAGCCCCTTTTCTAGCGTTCCGCAGCCAGCCGTGTGTCCAACCCCTTTCTGACGTGGACCACCAGGCGTAGTCTGCTGGCTGTGACATGGCCATGGCTGTTGCCAGGATGTCTGTTTCGGGAGCAGCCCTCAGCCCCCCAGGGCACAATTTTGTGTCGTTCCTTTTGCCCGTGCCTTTTGGAAGCTCCCTGCGAGGCCCGGATGGGTAGTGGCCAGGGCTGTCTTAGCTGTCCTGTAGCGTGTTGAGAGCTCTCCGTGCAAGTGACGAGGTGGGCGAGGACAGGAGCCGTGGCCTCGTTGCGTCCCTTTGCAGGAGTCTGGCTGTAATTGTCAGGAGAAGCAGCCAAAGAGAAGCCACCGTCCATTGCTGTGGGGAGCCCCAGCCTCCTTGCCTTCCCCCTGGGTGCCTGGTCCTCTCAGGTCTCACTCCCCTGCCCCCTCGTCTGGCAGTCTGGCTTGGCGCTGCCCTTTTTATCCCTTTGTGGGGCTAGTGGTGTCAGCAGCGCCTTTGTGACATGGAGCACCAGGAGCAGTCTGCTGGCTGTGATGTGGTGGCCGTGACATCAGCAGGGTGGGCTGGTGCCTGGAGTTGGTGCTGCATCCGTGTGATCCCGCTTTTCCAGCAGTCCAGTGAGAAAGCGCAGTTCAATAAACGATGCAATGCACTAGAAGAGAAGTGGTAGTGCTGGGGATGGAAAGGAGGAGGCTGTAGGATGAGGGTACAGAGCAGCAGCTCGGCAAAGGTTAAAAGAGAACTAAAAGAGAACAGCAGGTGGTAGCCACGGCCCTGTTTTGAAGCTTTAGGTGGTACCTGCTGCTGAGAGTGGTGGGTTTGAGGGCTTTTCTGGAAGAAAGACGCTTGTTGAGTTTTCGGAAGGTGGTCTTTCACACCTTTGGCATTGAAGACGTGGCCCAGTGTGGAAGCGTGCGTCCACGAGTGGCTGGCAATGCTGAGGGTGTCTCTGCATGGAGCGTGGGAATTGCGCCTGTCTTGCTGTGAAAGGCTCCAAAGCTGAGAATGTCCGTGGCTGCGTGTTCCCTCCAGTTGCTTGTGGGACGGTGACATGTTAGAGAATGGGGTGGGTGGTGGGGCTCTCCCTTTGCCCACGAGTGTGCGCACCTCCTGGCTGTCTGTAGGACGAGGATGGGGTACAGATACGGTGGTTCTTGCGGAGCTCGCTTTGGCCATGGCTGCGAGCACCGTTGATTTGCCTGCGGGACCTGGAGGGGGTCGAGATAGGGTGGGTGGTGCGGCTCTCTCCTTGCCCACAAGGGTGGGCACCTCCTGGCTGTCTGTAGGACGAGGATGGGGTACAGATAGAGTGGGTCTTGCGGAGCTCCCTTTGGCCATGGCTGCGAGCACCTTTGATCTGCCTGTGGGACCTGGATGGGGTCGAGATAGGGTGGGAGGTTCGGCTGTGTCCTTGCCCACAAGGGTGGGCACCTCCTGGCTGTCTGTAGGACGAGGATGGGGTACAGATACGGTGGTTCTTGCAGAGCTCCCTTTCTCCATGGCTGCGAGCACCTAGGATCTGCCTGCGGGACCTGGATGGGGTCGAGATAGGGTGGCTGCTGCGGCTGTCTCCTTGCCCACAGGGGTGGGCTCCTCCTGGCTGTCTGTAGGATGAGGATGGGTACAGATACGGTGGCTTTTCCAGAGCCTGTAAGTCTTTGCTAGCCCGTCTTGTCGTCTGCCAGTCTGGTCTGGTGCAGCCCCTTTTCTAGCGTTCCGCAGCCAGCCGTGTGTCCAACCCCTTTCTGACGTGGACCACCAGGCGTAGTCTGCTGGCTGTGACATGGCCATGGCTGTTGCCAGGATGTCTGTTTCGGGAGCAGCCCTCAGCCCCCCAGGGCACAATTTTGTGTCGTTCCTTTTGCCCGTGCCTTTTGGAAGCTCCCTGCGAGGCCCGGATGGGTAGTGGCCAGGGCTGTCTTAGCTGTCCTGTAGCGTGTTGAGAGCTCTCCGTGCAAGTGACGAGGTGGGCGAGGACAGGAGCCGTGGCCTCGTTGCGTCCCTTTGCAGGAGTCTGGCTGTAATTGTCAGGAGAAGCAGCCAAAGAGAAGCCACCGTCCATTGCTGTGGGGAGCCCCAGCCTCCTTGCCTTCCCCCTGGGTGCCTGGTCCTCTCAGGTCTCACTCCCCTGCCCCCTCGTCTGGCAGTCTGGCTTGGCGCAGCCCTTTTTGTCCCTTTGTGGGGCTAGTGGTGTCAGCAGCGCCTTTGTGACATGGAGCACCAGGAGCAGTCTGCTGGCTGTGATGTGGTGGCCGTGACATCAGCAGGGTGGGCTGGTGCCTGGAGTTGGTGCTGCATCCGTGTGATCCCGCTTTTCCAGCAGTCCAGTGAGAAAGCGCAGTTCAATAAACGATGCAATGCACTAGAAGAGAAGAAGTGGTAGTGCTGGGGATGGAAAGGAGGAGGCTGTAGGATGAGGGTACAGAGCAGCAGCTCGGCAAAGGTTAAAAGAGAACGAAAAGCAGCAGGTGGTAGCCACGGCCCTGTTTTGAAGCTTTGGGTGGTACTTGCTGCTGAGAGTGGTGGGTTTGAGGGCTTTTCTGGAAGAAAGACGCTTGTTGAGTTTTCGGAAGGTGGTCTTTCACACCTTTGGCATTGAAGACGTGGCCCAGTGTGGAAGCGTGCGTCCACGAGTGGCTGGCAATGCTGAGGGTGTCTCTGCGTGGAGCGTGGGAATTGCGCCTGTCTTGCTGTGAAAGGCTGCAAAGCTGAGAATGTCCGTGGCTGCGTGTTCCCTCCAGTTGCTTGTGGGACGGTGACATGTTAGAGAATGGGGTGGGTGGTGGGGCTCTCCCTTTGCCCACGAGTGTGCGCACCTCCTGGCTGTCTGTAGGACGAGGATGGGGTACAGATACGGTGGTTCTTGCGGAGCTCGCTTTGGCCATGGCTGCGAGCACCGTTGATTTGCCTGCGGGACCTGGAGGGGGTCGAGATAGGGTGGGTGGTGCGGCTCTCTCCTTGCCCACAAGGGTGGGCACCTCCTGGCTGTCTGTAGGACGAGGATGGGGTACAGATAGAGTGGGTCTTGCGGAGCTCCCTTTGGCCATGGCTGCGAGCACCTTTGATCTGCCTGTGGGACCTGGATGGGGTCGAGATAGGGTGGGTGGTGCGGCTCTCTCCTTGCCCACAGGGCTGGGCACATCCTGGCTGTCGGTAGGACGAGGATGGGGTACAGATACGGTGGTTCTTGCGGAGCTCCCTTTGTCCATGGCTGCGAGCACCTTTGATCTGCCTGTGGGACCTGGATGGGGTCGAGATAGGGTGGGAGGTGCGGCTGTGTCCTTGCCCACAAGGGTGGGCACCTCCTGGCTGTCTGTAGGACGAAAATAGGGTACAGATACGATGGGTCTTGCGGAGCTCCCTTTCTCCATGGCTGCGAGCACCTTTGATCTGCCTGCGGGACCTGGATGGGGTCGAGATAGGGTGGCTGCTGCGGCTGTCTCCTTGCCCACAGGGGTGGGCTCCTCCTGGCTGTCTGTAGGATGAGGATGGGTACAGATACGGTGGCTTTTCCAGAGCCTGTAAGTCTTTGCTAGCCCGTCTTGTTGTCTGCCAGTCTGGTCTGGTGCAGCCCCTTTTCTAGCGTTCCGCAGCCAGCCGTGTGTCCAACCCCTTTCTGACGTGGACCACCAGGCGTAGTCTGCTGGCTGTGACATGGCCATGGCTGTTGCCAGGATGTCTGTTTCGGGAGCAGCCCTCAGCCCCCCAGGGCACAATTTTGTGTCGTTCCTTTTGCCCGTGCCTTTTGGAAGCTCCCTGCGAGGCCCGGATGGGTAGTGGCCAGGGCTGTCTTAGCTGTCCTGTAGCGTGTTGAGAGCTCTCCGTGCAAGTGACGAGGTGGGCGAGGACAGGAGCCGTGGCCTCGTTGCGTCCCTTTGCAGGAGTCTGTCTGTAATTGTCAGGAGAAGCAGCCAAAGAGAAGCCACCGTCCATTGCTGTGGGGAGCCCCAGCCTCCTTGCCTTCCCCCTGGGTGCCTGGTCCTCTCAGGTCTCACTCCCCTGCCCCCTCGTCTGGCAGTCTGGCTTGGCGCTGCCCTTTTTATCCCTTTGTGGGGCTAGTGGTGTCAGCAGCGCCTTTGTGACATGGAGCACCAGGAGCAGTCTGCTGGCTGTGATGTGGTGGCCGTGACATCAGCAGGGTGGGCTGGTGCCTGGAGTTGGTGCTGCATCCGTGTGATCCCGCTTTTCCAGCAGTCCAGTGAGAAAGCGCAGTTCAATAAACGATGCAATGCACTAGAAGAGAAGAAGTGGTAGTGCTGGGGATGGAAAGGAGGAGGCTGTAGGATGAGGGTACAGAGCAGCAGCCTGGCAAAGGTTAAAAGAGAACTAAAAGAGAACAGCAGGTGGTAGCCATGGCCCAGTTTTGAAGCTTTGGGTGGTACTTGCTGCTGAGAGTGGTGGGTTTGAGGGCTTTTCTGGAAGAAAGACGCTTGTTGAGTTTTCGGAAGGTGCTCTTTCATACCTTTGGCATTGAAGACGTGGCCCAGTGTGGAAGCGTGCGTCCACGAGTGGCTGGCAATGCTGAGGGTGTCTCTGCATGGAGCGTGGGAATTGCGCCTGTCTTGCTGTGAAAGGCTGCAAAGCTGAGAATGTCCGTGGCTGCGTGTTCCCTCCAGTTGCTTGTGGGACGGTGACATGTTAGAGAATGGAGCGGGTGGTGGGGCTCTCCCTTTGCCCACGAGTGTGCGCACCTCCTGGCTGTCTGTAGGACGAGGATGGGGTACAGATACGGTGGGTCTTGCGGAGCTCCCTTTGGCCATGGCTGCGAGCACCTTTGATCTGCCTGTGGGACCTGGATGGGGTCGAGATAGGGTGGGTGGTGCGGCTCTCTCCTTGCCCACAAGGGTGGGCACCTCCTGGCTGTCTGTAGGACGAGGATGGGGTACAGATACGGTGGTTCTTGCGGAGCTCCCTTTGTCCATGGCTGCGAGCACCTTTGATCTGCCTGTGGGACCTGGATGGGGTCGAGATAGGGTGGGAGGTGCGGCTGTGTCCTTGCCCACAAGGGTGGGCACCTCCTGGCTGTCTGTAGGACGAGGATGGGGTACAGATACGGTGGTTCTTGCGGAGCTCCCTTTCTCCATGACTGCGAGCACCTAGGATCTGCCTGCGGGACCTGGATGGGGTCGAGATAGGGTGGCTGCTGCGGCTGTCTCCTTGCCCACAGGGGTGGGCTCCTCCTGGCTGTCTGTAGGATGAGGATGGGTACAGATACGGTGGCTTTTCCAGAGCCTGTAAGTCTTTGCTAGCCCGTCTTGTCGTCTGCCAGTCTGGTCTGGTGCAGCCCCTTTTCTAGCGTTCCGCAGCCAGCCGTGTGTCCAACCCCTTTCTGACGTGGACCACCAGGCGTAGTCTGCTGGCTGTGACATGGCCATGGCTGTTGCCAGGATGTCTGTTTCGGGAGCAGCCCTCAGCCCCCCAGGGCACAATTTTGTGTCGTTCCTTTTGCCCGTGCCTTTTGGAAGCTCCCTGCGAGGCCCGGATGGGTAGTGGCCAGGGCTGTCTTACCTGTCCTGTAGCGTGTTGAGAGCTCTCCGTGCAAGTGACAAGGTGGGCGATTACAGGAGCCGTGGCCTCGTTGCGTCCCTTTGCAGGAGTCTGGCTGTAATTGTCAGGAGAAGCATCAAAAGAGAAGTCACCGTCCATTGCTGTGGGGAGCCCCAGCCTCCTTGCCTTCCCCCTGGGTGCCTGGTCCTCTCAGGTCTCACTCCCCTGCCCCCTCGTCTGGCAGTCTGGCTTGGCGCAGCCCTTTTTATCCCTTTGTGGGGCTAGTGGTGTCAGCAGCGCCTTTGTGACATGGAGCACCAGGAGCAGTCTGCTGGCTGTGATGTGGTGGCCGTGACATCAGCAGGGTGGGCTGGTGCCTGGAGTTGGTGCTGCATCCGTGTGATCCCGCTTTTCCAGCAGTCCAGTGAGAAAGCGCAGTTCAATAAACGATGCAATGCACTAGAAGAGAAGAAGTGGTAGTGCTGGGGATGGAAAGGAGGAGGCTGTAGGATGAGGGTACAGAGCAGCAGCTCGGCAAAGGTTAAAAGAGAACTAAAAGAGAACAGCAGGTGGTAGCCACGGCCCTGTTTTGAAGCTTTGGGTGGTACTTGCTGCTGAGAGTGGTGGGTTTGAGGGCTTTTCTGGAAGAAAGACGCTTGTTGAGTTTTCGGAAGGTGGTCTTTCACACCTTTGGCATTGAAGACGTGGCCCAGTGTGGAAGCGTGCGTCCACGAGTGGCTGGCAATGCTGAGGGTGTCTCTGCGTGGAACGTGGGAATTGCGCCTGTCTTGCTGTGAAAGGCTCCAAAGCTGAGAATGTCCGTGGCTGCGTGTTCCCTCCAGTTGCTTGTGGGACGGTGACATGTTAGAGAATGGGGTGGGTGGTGGGGCTCTCCCTTTGCCCACGAGTGTGCGCACCTCCTGGCTGTCTGTAGGACGAGGATGGGGTACAGATACGGTGGTTCTTGCGGAGCTCGCTTTGGCCATGGCTGCGAGCACCGTTGATTTGCCTGCGGGACCTGGAGGGGGTCGAGATAGGGTGGGTGGTGCGGCTCTCTCCTTGCCCACAAGGGTGGGCACCTCCTGGCTGTCTGTAGGACGAGGATGGGGTACAGATAGAGTGGGTCTTGCGGAGCTCCCTTTGGCCATGGCTGCGAGCACCTTTGATCTGCCTGTGGGACCTGGATGGGGTCGAGATAGGGTGGGAGGTTCGGCTGTGTCCTTGCCCACAAGGGTGGGCACCTCCTGGCTGTCTGTAGGACGAGGATGGGGTACAGATACGGTGGTTCTTGCAGAGCTCCCTTTCTCCATGGCTGCGAGCACCTAGGATCTGCCTGCGGGACCTGGATGGGGTCGAGATAGGGTGGCTGCTGCGGCTGTCTCCTTGCCCACAGGGGTGGGCTCCTCCTGGCTGTCTGTAGGATGAGGATGGGTACAGATACGGTGGCTTTTCCAGAGCCTGTAAGTCTTTGCTAGCCCGTCTTGTCGTCTGCCAGTCTGGTCTGGTGCAGCCCCTTTTCTAGCGTTCCGCAGCCAGCCGTGTGTCCAACCCCTTTCTGACGTGGACCACCAGGCGTAGTCTGCTGGCTGTGACATGGCCATGGCTGTTGCCAGGATGTCTGTTTCGGGAGCAGCCCTCAGCCCCCCAGGGCACAATTTTGTGTCGTTCCTTTTGCCCGTGCCTTTTGGAAGCTCCCTGCGAGGCCCGGATGGGTAGTGGCCAGGGCTGTCTTAGCTGTCCTGTAGCGTGTTGAGAGCTCTCCGTGCAAGTGACGAGGTGGGCGAGGACAGGAGCCGTGGCCTCGTTGCGTCCCTTTGCAGGAGTCTGGCTGTAATTGTCAGGAGAAGCAGCCAAAGAGAAGCCACCGTCCATTGCTGTGGGGAGCCCCAGCCTCCTTGCCTTCCCCCTGGGTGCCTGGTCCTCTCAGGTCTCACTCCCCTGCCCCCTCGTCTGGCAGTCTGGCTTGGCGCAGCCCTTTTTGTCCCTTTGTGGGGCTAGTGGTGTCAGCAGCGCCTTTGTGACATGGAGCACCAGGAGCAGTCTGCTGGCTGTGATGTGGTGGCCGTGACATCAGCAGGGTGGGCTGGTGCCTGGAGTTGGTGCTGCATCCGTGTGATCCCGCTTTTCCAGCAGTCCAGTGAGAAAGCGCAGTTCAATAAACGATGCAATGCACTAGAAGAGAAGAAGTGGTAGTGCTGGGGATGGAAAGGAGGAGGCTGTAGGATGAGGGTACAGAGCAGCAGCTCGGCAAAGGTTAAAAGAGAACGAAAAGCAGCAGGTGGTAGCCACGGCCCTGTTTTGAAGCTTTGGGTGGTACTTGCTGCTGAGAGTGGTGGGTTTGAGGGCTTTTCTGGAAGAAAGACGCTTGTTGAGTTTTCGGAAGGTGGTCTTTCACACCTTTGGCATTGAAGACGTGGCCCAGTGTGGAAGCGTGCGTCCACGAGTGGCTGGCAATGCTGAGGGTGTCTCTGCGTGGAGCGTGGGAATTGCGCCTGTCTTGCTGTGAAAGGCTGCAAAGCTGAGAATGTCCGTGGCTGCGTGTTCCCTCCAGTTGCTTGTGGGACGGTGACATGTTAGAGAATGGGGTGGGTGGTGGGGCTCTCCCTTTGCCCACGAGTGTGCGCACCTCCTGGCTGTCTGTAGGACGAGGATGGGGTACAGATACGGTGGTTCTTGCGGAGCTCGCTTTGGCCATGGCTGCGAGCACCGTTGATTTGCCTGCGGGACCTGGAGGGGGTCGAGATAGGGTGGGTGGTGCGGCTCTCTCCTTGCCCACAAGGGTGGGCACCTCCTGGCTGTCTGTAGGACGAGGATGGGGTACAGATAGAGTGGGTCTTGCGGAGCTCCCTTTGGCCATGGCTGCGAGCACCTTTGATCTGCCTGTGGGACCTGGATGGGGTCGAGATAGGGTGGGTGGTGCGGCTCTCTCCTTGCCCACAGGGCTGGGCACATCCTGGCTGTCGGTAGGACGAGGATGGGGTACAGATACGGTGGTTCTTGCGGAGCTCCCTTTGTCCATGGCTGCGAGCACCTTTGATCTGCCTGTGGGACCTGGATGGGGTCGAGATAGGGTGGGAGGTGCGGCTGTGTCCTTGCCCACAAGGGTGGGCACCTCCTGGCTGTCTGTAGGACGAAAATGGGGTACAGATACGATGGGTCTTGCGGAGCTCCCTTTCTCCATGGCTGCGAGCACCTTTGATCTGCCTGCGGGACCTGGATGGGGTCGAGATAGGGTGGCTGCTGCGGCTGTCTCCTTGCCCACAGGGGTGGGCTCCTCCTGGCTGTCTGTAGGATGAGGATGGGTACAGATACGGTGGCTTTTTCAGAGCCTGTAAGTCTTTGCTAGCCCGTCTTGTTGTCTGCCAGTCTGGTCTGGTGCAGCCCCTTTTCTAGCGTTCCGCAGCCAGCCGTGTGTCCAACCCCTTTCTGACGTGGACCACCAGGCGTAGTCTGCTGGCTGTGACATGGCCATGGCTGTTGCCAGGATGTCTGTTTCGGGAGCAGCCCTCAGCCCCCCAGGGCACAATTTTGTGTCGTTCCTTTTGCCCGTGCCTTTTGGAAGCTCCCTGCGAGGCCCGGATGGGTAGTGGCCAGGGCTGTCTTAGCTGTCCTGTAGCGTGTTGAGAGCTCTCCGTGCAAGTGACGAGGTGGGCGAGGACAGGAGCCGTGGCCTCGTTGCGTCCCTTTGCAGGAGTCTGGCTGTAATTGTCAGGAGAAGCAGCCAAAGAGAAGCCACCGTCCATTGCTGTGGGGAGCCCCAGCCTCCTTGCCTTCCCCCTGGGTGCCTGGTCCTCTCAGGTCTCACTCCCCTGCCCCCTCGTCTGGCAGTCTGGCTTGGCGCTGCCCTTTTTATCCCTTTGTGGGGCTAGTGGTGTCAGCAGCGCCTTTGTGACATGGAGCACCAGGAGCAGTCTGCTGGCTGTGATGTGGTGGCCGTGACATCAGCAGGGTGGGCTGGTGCCTGGAGTTGGTGCTGCATCCGTGTGATCCCGCTTTTCCAGCAGTCCAGTGAGAAAGCGCAGTTCAATAAACGATGCAATGCACTAGAAGAGAAGTGGTAGTGCTGGGGATGGAAAGGAGGAGGCTGTAGGATGAGGGTACAGAGCAGCAGCTCGGCAAAGGTTAAAAGAGAACTAAAAGAGAACAGCAGGTGGTAGCCACGGCCCTGTTTTGAAGCTTTAGGTGGTACCTGCTGCTGAGAGTGGTGGGTTTGAGGGCTTTTCTGGAAGAAAGACGCTTGTTGAGTTTTCGGAAGGTGGTCTTTCACACCTTTGGCATTGAAGACGTGGCCCAGTGTGGAAGCGTGCGTCCACGAGTGGCTGGCAATGCTGAGGGTGTCTCTGCATGGAGCGTGGGAATTGCGCCTGTCTTGCTGTGAAAGGCTCCAAAGCTGAGAATGTCCGTGGCTGCGTGTTCCCTCCAGTTGCTTGTGGGACGGTGACATGTTAGAGAATGGGGTGGGTGGTGGGGCTCTCCCTTTGCCCACGAGTGTGCGCACCTCCTGGCTGTCTGTAGGACGAGGATGGGGTACAGATACGGTGGTTCTTGCGGAGCTCGCTTTGGCCATGGCTGCGAGCACCGTTGATTTGCCTGCGGGACCTGGAGGGGGTCGAGATAGGGTGGGTGGTGCGGCTCTCTCCTTGCCCACAAGGGTGGGCACCTCCTGGCTGTCTGTAGGACGAGGATGGGGTACAGATAGAGTGGGTCTTGCGGAGCTCCCTTTGGCCATGGCTGCGAGCACCTTTGATCTGCCTGTGGGACCTGGATGGGGTCGAGATAGGGTGGGAGGTTCGGCTGTGTCCTTGCCCACAAGGGTGGGCACCTCCTGGCTGTCTGTAGGACGAGGATGGGGTACAGATACGGTGGTTCTTGCAGAGCTCCCTTTCTCCATGGCTGCGAGCACCTAGGATCTGCCTGCGGGACCTGGATGGGGTCGAGATAGGGTGGCTGCTGCGGCTGTCTCCTTGCCCACAGGGGTGGGCTCCTCCTGGCTGTCTGTAGGATGAGGATGGGTACAGATACGGTGGCTTTTCCAGAGCCTGTAAGTCTTTGCTAGCCCGTCTTGTCGTCTGCCAGTCTGGTCTGGTGCAGCCCCTTTTCTAGCGTTCCGCAGCCAGCCGTGTGTCCAACCCCTTTCTGACGTGGACCACCAGGCGTAGTCTGCTGGCTGTGACATGGCCATGGCTGTTGCCAGGATGTCTGTTTCGGGAGCAGCCCTCAGCCCCCCAGGGCACAATTTTGTGTCGTTCCTTTTGCCCGTGCCTTTTGGAAGCTCCCTGCGAGGCCCGGATGGGTAGTGGCCAGGGCTGTCTTAGCTGTCCTGTAGCGTGTTGAGAGCTCTCCGTGCAAGTGACGAGGTGGGCGAGGACAGGAGCCGTGGCCTCGTTGCGTCCCTTTGCAGGAGTCTGGCTGTAATTGTCAGGAGAAGCAGCCAAAGAGAAGCCACCGTCCATTGCTGTGGGGAGCCCCAGCCTCCTTGCCTTCCCCCTGGGTGCCTGGTCCTCTCAGGTCTCACTCCCCTGCCCCCTCGTCTGGCAGTCTGGCTTGGCGCAGCCCTTTTTGTCCCTTTGTGGGGCTAGTGGTGTCAGCAGCGCCTTTGTGACATGGAGCACCAGGAGCAGTCTGCTGGCTGTGATGTGGTGGCCGTGACATCAGCAGGGTGGGCTGGTGCCTGGAGTTGGTGCTGCATCCGTGTGATCCCGCTTTTCCAGCAGTCCAGTGAGAAAGCGCAGTTCAATAAACGATGCAATGCACTAGAAGAGAAGAAGTGGTAGTGCTGGGGATGGAAAGGAGGAGGCTGTAGGATGAGGGTACAGAGCAGCAGCTCGGCAAAGGTTAAAAGAGAACGAAAAGCAGCAGGTGGTAGCCACGGCCCTGTTTTGAAGCTTTGGGTGGTACTTGCTGCTGAGAGTGGTGGGTTTGAGGGCTTTTCTGGAAGAAAGACGCTTGTTGAGTTTTCGGAAGGTGGTCTTTCACACCTTTGGCATTGAAGACGTGGCCCAGTGTGGAAGCGTGCGTCCACGAGTGGCTGGCAATGCTGAGGGTGTCTCTGCGTGGAGCGTGGGAATTGCGCCTGTCTTGCTGTGAAAGGCTGCAAAGCTGAGAATGTCCGTGGCTGCGTGTTCCCTCCAGTTGCTTGTGGGACGGTGACATGTTAGAGAATGGGGTGGGTGGTGGGGCTCTCCCTTTGCCCACGAGTGTGCGCACCTCCTGGCTGTCTGTAGGACGAGGATGGGGTACAGATACGGTGGTTCTTGCGGAGCTCGCTTTGGCCATGGCTGCGAGCACCGTTGATTTGCCTGCGGGACCTGGAGGGGGTCGAGATAGGGTGGGTGGTGCGGCTCTCTCCTTGCCCACAAGGGTGGGCACCTCCTGGCTGTCTGTAGGACGAGGATGGGGTACAGATAGAGTGGGTCTTGCGGAGCTCCCTTTGGCCATGGCTGCGAGCACCTTTGATCTGCCTGTGGGACCTGGATGGGGTCGAGATAGGGTGGGTGGTGCGGCTCTCTCCTTGCCCACAGGGCTGGGCACATCCTGGCTGTCGGTAGGACGAGGATGGGGTACAGATACGGTGGTTCTTGCGGAGCTCCCTTTGTCCATGGCTGCGAGCACCTTTGATCTGCCTGTGGGACCTGGATGGGGTCGAGATAGGGTGGGAGGTGCGGCTGTGTCCTTGCCCACAAGGGTGGGCACCTCCTGGCTGTCTGTAGGACGAAAATGGGGTACAGATACGATGGGTCTTGCGGAGCTCCCTTTCTCCATGGCTGCGAGCACCTAGGATCTGCCTGCGGGACCTGGATGGGGTCGAGATAGGGTGGCTGCTGCGGCTGTCTCCTTGCCCACAGGGGTGGGCTCCTCCTGGCTGTCTGTAGGATGAGGATGGGTACAGATACGGTGGCTTTTCCAGAGCCTGTAAGTCTTTGCTAGCCCGTCTTGTTGTCTGCCAGTCTGGTCTGGTGCAGCCCCTTTTCTAGCGTTCCGCAGCCAGCCGTGTGTCCAACCCCTTTCTGACGTGGACCACCAGGCGTAGTCTGCTGGCTGTGACATGGCCATGGCTGTTGCCAGGATGTCTGTTTCGGGAGCAGCCCTCAGCCCCCCAGGGCACAATTTTGTGTCGTTCCTTTTGCCCGTGCCTTTTGGAAGCTCCCTGCGAGGCCCGGATGGGTAGTGGCCAGGGCTGTCTTAGCTGTCCTGTAGCGTGTTGAGAGCTCTCCGTGCAAGTGACGAGGTGGGCGAGGACAGGAGCCGTGGCCTCGTTGCGTCCCTTTGCAGGAGTCTGGCTGTAATTGTCAGGAGAAGCAGCCAAAGAGAAGCCACCGTCCATTGCTGTGGGGAGCCCCAGCCTCCTTGCCTTCCCCCTGGGTGCCTGCTCCTCTCAGGTCTCACTCCCCTGCCCCCTCGTCTGGCAGTCTGGCTTGGCGCTGCCCTTTTTATCCCTTTGTGGGGCTAGTGGTGTCAGCAGCGCCTTTGTGACATGGAGCACCAGGAGCAGTCTGCTGGCTGTGATGTGGTGGCCGTGACATCAGCAGGGTGGGCTGGTGCCTGGAGTTGGTGCTGCATCCGTGTGATCCCGCTTTTCCAGCAGTCCAGTGAGAAAGCGCAGTTCAATAAACGATGCAATGCACTAGAAGAGAAGTGGTAGTGCTGGGGATGGAAAGGAGGAGGCTGTAGGATGAGGGTACAGAGCAGCAGCTCGGCAAAGGTTAAAAGAGAACTAAAAGAGAACAGCAGGTGGTAGCCACGGCCCTGTTTTGAAGCTTTAGGTGGTACCTGCTGCTGAGAGTGGTGGGTTTGAGGGCTTTTCTGGAAGAAAGACGCTTGTTGAGTTTTCGGAAGGTGGTCTTTCACACCTTTGGCATTGAAGACGTGGCCCAGTGTGGAAGCGTGCGTCCACGAGTGGCTGGCAATGCTGAGGGTGTCTCTGCATGGAGCGTGGGAATTGCGCCTGTCTTGCTGTGAAAGGCTGCAAAGCTGAGAATGTCCGTGGCTGCGTGTTCCCTCCAGTTGCTTGTGGGACGGTGACATGTTAGAGAATGGGGTGGGTGGTGGGGCTCTCCCTTTGCCCACGAGTGTGCGCACCTCCTGGCTGTCTGTAGGACGAGGATGGGGTACAGATACGGTGGTTCTTGCGGAGCTCGCTTTGGCCATGGCTGCGAGCACCGTTGATTTGCCTGCGGGACCTGGAGGGGGTCGAGATAGGGTGGGTGGTGCGGCTCTCTCCTTGCCCACAAGGGTGGGCACCTCCTGGCTGTCTGTAGGACGAGGATGGGGTACAGATAGAGTGGGTCTTGCGGAGCTCCCTTTGGCCATGGCTGCGAGCACCTTTGATCTGCCTGTGGGACCTGGATGGGGTCGAGATAGGGTGGGAGGTTCGGCTGTGTCCTTGCCCACAAGGGTGGGCACCTCCTGGCTGTCTGTAGGACGAGGATGGGGTACAGATACGGTGGTTCTTGCAGAGCTCCCTTTCTCCATGGCTGCGAGCACCTAGGATCTGCCTGCGGGACCTGGATGGGGTCGAGATAGGGTGGCTGCTGCGGCTGTCTCCTTGCCCACAGGGGTGGGCTCCTCCTGGCTGTCTGTAGGATGAGGATGGGTACAGATACGGTGGCTTTTCCAGAGCCTGTAAGTCTTTGCTAGCCCGTCTTGTCGTCTGCCAGTCTGGTCTGGTGCAGCCCCTTTTCTAGCGTTCCGCAGCCAGCCGTGTGTCCAACCCCTTTCTGACGTGGACCACCAGGCGTAGTCTGCTGGCTGTGACATGGCCATGGCTGTTGCCAGGATGTCTGTTTCGGGAGCAGCCCTCAGCCCCCCAGGGCACAATTTTGTGTCGTTCCTTTTGCCCGTGCCTTTTGGAAGCTCCCTGCGAGGCCCGGATGGGTAGTGGCCAGGGCTGTCTTAGCTGTCCTGTAGCGTGTTGAGAGCTCTCCGTGCAAGTGACGAGGTGGGCGAGGACAGGAGCCGTGGCCTCGTTGCGTCCCTTTGCAGGAGTCTGGCTGTAATTGTCAGGAGAAGCAGCCAAAGAGAAGCCACCGTCCATTGCTGTGGGGAGCCCCAGCCTCCTTGCCTTCCCCCTGGGTGCCTGGTCCTCTCAGGTCTCACTCCCCTGCCCCCTCGTCTGGCAGTCTGGCTTGGCGCAGCCCTTTTTGTCCCTTTGTGGGGCTAGTGGTGTCAGCAGCGCCTTTGTGACATGGAGCACCAGGAGCAGTCTGCTGGCTGTGATGTGGTGGCCGTGACATCAGCAGGGTGGGCTGGTGCCTGGAGTTGGTGCTGCATCCGTGTGATCCCGCTTTTCCAGCAGTCCAGTGAGAAAGCGCAGTTCAATAAACGATGCAATGCACTAGAAGAGAAGAAGTGGTAGTGCTGGGGATGGAAAGGAGGAGGCTGTAGGATGAGGGTACAGAGCAGCAGCTCGGCAAAGGTTAAAAGAGAACGAAAAGCAGCAGGTGGTAGCCACGGCCCTGTTTTGAAGCTTTGGGTGGTACTTGCTGCTGAGAGTGGTGGGTTTGAGGGCTTTTCTGGAAGAAAGACGCTTGTTGAGTTTTCGGAAGGTGGTCTTTCACACCTTTGGCATTGAAGACGTGGCCCAGTGTGGAAGCGTGCGTCCACGAGTGGCTGGCAATGCTGAGGGTGTCTCTGCGTGGAGCGTGGGAATTGCGCCTGTCTTGCTGTGAAAGGCTGCAAAGCTGAGAATGTCCGTGGCTGCGTGTTCCCTCCAGTTGCTTGTGGGACGGTGACATGTTAGAGAATGGGGTGGGTGGTGGGGCTCTCCCTTTGCCCACGAGTGTGCGCACCTCCTGGCTGTCTGTAGGACGAGGATGGGGTACAGATACGGTGGTTCTTGCGGAGCTCGCTTTGGCCATGGCTGCGAGCACCGTTGATTTGCCTGCGGGACCTGGAGGGGGTCGAGATAGGGTGGGTGGTGCGGCTCTCTCCTTGCCCACAAGGGTGGGCACCTCCTGGCTGTCTGTAGGACGAGGATGGGGTACAGATAGAGTGGGTCTTGCGGAGCTCCCTTTGGCCATGGCTGCGAGCACCTTTGATCTGCCTGTGGGACCTGGATGGGGTCGAGATAGGGTGGGTGGTGCGGCTCTCTCCTTGCCCACAGGGCTGGGCACATCCTGGCTGTCGGTAGGACGAGGATGGGGTACAGATACGGTGGTTCTTGCGGAGCTCCCTTTGTCCATGGCTGCGAGCACCTTTGATCTGCCTGTGGGACCTGGATGGGGTCGAGATAGGGTGGGAGGTGCGGCTGTGTCCTTGCCCACAAGGGTGGGCACCTCCTGGCTGTCTGTAGGACGAAAATGGGGTACAGATACGATGGGTCTTGCGGAGCTCCCTTTCTCCATGGCTGCGAGCACCTTTGATCTGCCTGCGGGACCTGGATGGGGTCGAGATAGGGTGGCTGCTGCGGCTGTCTCCTTGCCCACAGGGGTGGGCTCCTCCTGGCTGTCTGTAGGATGAGGATGGGTACAGATACGGTGGCTTTTCCAGAGCCTGTAAGTCTTTGCTAGCCCGTCTTGTCGTCTGCCAGTCTGGTCTGGTGCAGCCCCTTTTCTAGCGTTCCGCAGCCAGCCGTGTGTCCAACCCCTTTCTGACGTGGACCACCAGGCGTAGTCTGCTGGCTGTGACATGGCCATGGCTGTTGCCAGGATGTCTGTTTCGGGAGCAGCCCTCAGCCCCCCAGGGCACAATTTTGTGTCGTTCCTTTTGCCCGTGCCTTTTGGAAGCTCCCTGCGAGGCCCGGATGGGTAGTGGCCAGGGCTGTCTTAGCTGTCCTGTAGCGTGTTGAGAGCTCTCCGTGCAAGTGACGAGGTGGGCGAGGACAGGAGCCGTGGCCTCGTTGCGTCCCTTTGCAGGAGTCTGGCTGTAATTGTCAGGAGAAGCAGCCAAAGAGAAGCCACCGTCCATTGCTGTGGGGAGCCCCAGCCTCCTTGCCTTCCCCCTGGGTGCCTGGTCCTCTCAGGTCTCACTCCCCTGCCCCCTCGTCTGGCAGTCTGGCTTGGCGCTGCCCTTTTTATCCCTTTGTGGGGCTAGTGGTGTCAGCAGCGCCTTTGTGACATGGAGCACCAGGAGCAGTCTGCTGGCTGTGATGTGGTGGCCGTGACATCAGCAGGGTGGGCTGGTGCCTGGAGTTGGTGCTGCATCCGTGTGATCCCGCTTTTCCAGCAGTCCAGTGAGAAAGCGCAGTTCAATAAACGATGCAATGCACTAGAAGAGAAGTGGTAGTGCTGGGGATGGAAAGGAGGAGGCTGTAGGATGAGGGTACAGAGCAGCAGCTCGGCAAAGGTTAAAAGAGAACTAAAAGAGAACAGCATGTGGTAGCCACGGCCCTGTTTTGAAGCTTTAGGTGGTACCTGCTGCTGAGAGTGGTGGGTTTGAGGGCTTTTCTGGAAGAAAGACGCTTGTTGAGTTTTCGGAAGGTGGTCTTTCACACCTTTGGCATTGAAGACGTGGCCCAGTGTGGAAGCGTGCGTCCACGAGTGGCTGGCAATGCTGAGGGTGTCTCTGCATGGAGCGTGGGAATTGCGCCTGTCTTGCTGTGAAAGGCTCCAAAGCTGAGAATGTCCGTGGCTGCGTGTTCCCTCCAGTTGCTTGTGGGACGGTGACATGTTAGAGAATGGAGTGGGTGGTGGGGCTCTCCCTTTGCCCACGAGTGTGCGCACCTCCTGGCTGTCTGTAGGACGAGGATGGGGTACAGATACGGTGGTTCTTACGGAGCTCGCTTTGGCCATGGCTGCGAGCACCGTTGATTTGCCTGCGGGACCTGGAGGGGGTCGAGATAGGGTGGGTGGTGCGGCTCTCTCCTTGCCCACAAGGGTGGGCACCTCCTGGCTGTCTGTAGGACGAGGATGGGGTACAGATACGGTGGGTCTTGCGGAGCTCCCTTTGGCCATGGCTGCGAGCACCTTTGATCTGCCTGTGGGACCTGGATGGGGTCGAGATAGGGTGGGAGGTGCGGCTGTGTCCTTGCCCACAAGGGTGGGCACCTCCTGGCTGTCTGTAGGACGAGGATGGCGTACAGATACGGTGGGTCTTGCGGAGCTCCCTTTCTCCACGGCTGCGAGCACCTAGGATCTGCCTGCGGGACCTGGATGGGGTCGAGATAGGGTGGCTGCTGCGGCTGTCTCCTTGCCCACAGGGGTGGGCTCCTCCTGGCTGTCTGTAGGATGAGGATGGGTACAGATACGGTGGCTTTTCCAGAGCCTGTAAGTCTTTGCTAGCCCGTCTTGTCGTCTGCCAGTCTGGTCTGGTGCAGCCCCTTTTCTAGCGTTCCGCAGCCAGCCGTGTGTCCAACCCCTTTCTGACGTGGACCACCAGGCGTAGTCTGCTGGCTGTGACATGGCCATGGCTGTTGCCAGGATGTCTGTTTCGGGAGCAGCCCTCAGCCCCCCAGGGCACAATTTTGTGTCGTTCCTTTTGCCCGTGCCTTTTGGAAGCTCCCTGCGAGGCCCGGATGGGTAGTGGCCAGGGCTGTCTTAGCTGTCCTGTAGCGTGTTGAGAGCTCTCCGTGCAAGTGACGAGGTGGGCGAGGACAGGAGCCGTGGCCTCGTTGCGTCCCTTTGCAGGAGTCTGGCTGTAATTGTCAGGAGAAGCAGCCAAAGAGAAGCCACCGTCCATTGCTGTGGGGAGCCCCAGCCTCCTTGCCTTCCCCCTGGGTGCCTGGTCCTCTCAGGTCTCACTCCCCTGCCCCCTCGTCTGGCAGTCTGGCTTGGCGCAGCCCTTTTTGTCCCTTTGTGGGGCTAGTGGTGTCAGCAGCGCCTTTGTGACATGGAGCACCAGGAGCAGTCTGCTGGCTGTGATGTGGTGGCCGTGACATCAGCAGGGTGGGCTGGTGCCTGGAGTTGGTGCTGCATCCGTGTGATCCCGCTTTTCCAGCAGTCCAGTGAGAAAGCGCAGTTCAATAAACGATGCAATGCACTAGAAGAGAAGAAGTGGTAGTGCTGGGGATGGAAAGGAGGAGGCTGTAGGATGAGGGTACAGAGCAGCAGCTCGGCAAAAGTTTAAAGAGAACTAAAAGCAGCAGGTGGTGGCCACGGCCCTGTTTTGAAGCTTTGGGTGGTACTTGCTGCTGAGAGTGGTGGGTTTGAGGGCTTTTCTGGAAGAAAGACGCTTGTTGAGTTTTCGGAAGGTGGTCTTTCACACCTTTGGCATTGAAGACGTGGCCCAGTGTGGAAGCGTGCGTCCACGAGTGGCTGGCAATGCTGAGGGTGTCTCTGCGTGGAGCGTGGGAATTGCGCCTGTCTTGCTGTGAAAGGCTCCAAAGCTGAGAATGTCCGTGGCTGCGTGTTCCCTCCAGTTGCTTGTGGGACGGTGACATGTTAGAGAATGGAGTGGGTGGTGGGGCTCTCCCTTTGCCCACGAGTGTGCGCACCTCCTGGCTGTCTGTAGGACGAGGATGGGGTACAGATACGGTGGGTCTTGCGGAGCTCGCTTTGGCCATGGCTGCGAGCACCGTTGATTTGCCTGCGGGACCTGGAGGGGGTCGAGATAGGGTGGGTGGTGCGGCTCTCTCCTTGCCCACAAGGGTGGGCACCTCCGGGCTGTCTGTAGGACGCGGATGGGGTACAGATAGAGTGGGTCTTGCGGAGCTCCCTTTGGCCATGGCTGCGAGCACCTTTGATCTGCCTGTGGGACCTGGATGGGGTCGAGATAGGGTGGGTGGTGCGGCTCTCTCCTTGCCCACAGGGCTGGGCACATCCTGGCTGTCGGTAGGACGAGGATGGGGTACAGATACGGTGGTTCTTGCGGAGCTCCCTTTGTCCATGGCTGCGAGCACCTTTGATCTGCCTGTGGGACCTGGATGGGGTCGAGATAGGGTGGGAGGTGCGGCTGTGTCCTTGCCCACAAGGGTGGGCACCTCCTGGCTGTCTGTAGGACGAAAATGGGGTACAGATACGATGGGTCTTGCGGAGCTCCCTTTCTCCATGGCTGCGAGCACCTAGGATCTGCCTGCGGGACCTGGATGGGGTCGAGATAGGGTGGCTGCTGCGGCTGTCTCCTTGCCCACAGGGGTGGGCTCCTCCTGGCTGTCTGTAGGATGAGGATGGGTACAGATACGGTGGCTTTTCCACAGCCTGTAAGTCTTTGCTAGCCCGTCTTGTCGTCTGCCAGTCTGGTCTGGTGCAGCCCCTTCTCTAGCGTTCCGCAGCCAGCCGTGTGTCCAACCCCTTTCTGACGTGGACCACCAGGCGTAGTCTGCTGGCTGTGACATGGCCATGGCTGTTGCCAGGATGTCTGTTTCGGGAGCAGCCCTCAGCCCCCCAGGGCACAATTTTGTGTCGTTCCTTTTGCCCGTGCCTTTTGGAAGCTCCCTGCGAGGCCCGGATGGGTAGTGGCCAGGGCTGTCTTAGCTGTCCTGTAGCGTGTTGAGAGCTCTCCGTGCAAGTGACGAGGTGGGCGAGGACAGGAGCCGTGGCCTCGTTGCGTCCCTTTGCAGGAGTCTGGCTGTAATTGTCAGGAGAAGCAGCCAAAGAGAAGCCACCGTCCATTGCTGTGGGGAGCCCCAGCCTCCTTGCCTTCCCCCTGGGTGCCTGGTCCTCTCAGGTCTCACTCCCCTGCCCCCTCGTCTGGCAGTCTGGCTTGGCGCAGCCCTTTTTATCCCTTTGTGGGGCTAGTGGTGTCAGCAGCGCCTTTGTGACATGGAGCACCAGGAGCAGTCTGCTGGCTGTGATGTGGTGGCCGTGACATCAGCAGGGTGGGCTGGTGCCTGGAGTTGGTGCTGCATCCGTGTGATCCCGCTTTTCCAGCAGTCCAGTGAGAAAGCGCAGTTCAATAAACGATGCAATGCACTAGAAGAGAAGAAGTGGTAGTGCTGGGGATGGAAAGGAGGAGGCTGTAGGATGAGGGTACAGAGCAGCAGCTCGGCAAAGGTTAAAAGAGAACTAAAAGAGAACAGCAGGTGGTAGCCATGGCCCAGTTTTGAAGCTTTGGGTGGTACTTGCTGCTGAGAGTGGTGGGTTTGAGGGCTTTTCTGGAAGAAAGACGCTTGTTGAGTTTTCGGAAGGTGCTCTTTCATACCTTTGGCATTGAAGACGTGGCCCAGTGTGGAAGCGTGCGTCCACGAGTGGCTGGCAATGCTGAGGATGTCTCTGCATGGAGCGTGGGAATTGCGCCTGTCTTGCTGTGAAAGGCTCCAAAGCTGAGAATGTCCGTGGCTGCGTGTTCCCTCCAGCTGCTTGTGGGACGGTGACATGTTAGAGAATGGAGTGGGTGGTGGGGCTCTCCCTTTGCCCACGAGTGTGCGCACCTCCTGGCTGTCTGTAGGACGAGGATGGGGTACAGATAAGGTGGGTCTTGCGGAGCTCCCTTTGGCCATGGCTGCGAGCACCTTTGATCTGCCTGTGGGACCTGGATGGGGTCGAGATAGGGTGGGTGGTGCGGCTCTCTCCTTGCCCACAAGGGTGGGCACCTCCTGGCTGTCTGTAGGACGAGGATGGGGTACAGATACGGTGGGTCTTGCGGAGCTCCCTTTCTCCACGGCTGCGAGCACCTAGGATCTGCCTGCGGGACCTGGATGGGGTCGAGATAGGGTGGCTGCTGCGGCTGTCTCCTTGCCCACAGGGGTGGGCTCCTCCTGGCTGTCTGTAGGATGAGGATGGGTACAGATACGGTGGCTTTTCCAGAGCCTGTAAGTCTTTGCTAGCCCGTCTTGTCGTCTGCCAGTCTGGTCTGGTGCAGCCCCTTTTCTAGCGTTCCGCAGCCAGCCGTGTGTCCAACCCCTTTCTGACGTGGACCACCAGGCGTAGTCTGCTGGCTGTGACATGGCCATGGCTGTTGCCAGGATGTCTGTTTCGGGAGCAGCCCTCAGCCCCCCAGGGCACAATTTTGTGTCGTTCCTTTTGCCCGTGCCTTTTGGAAGCTCCCTGCGAGGCCCGGATGGGTAGTGGCCAGGGCTGTCTTAGCTGTCCTGTAGCGTGTTGAGAGCTCTCCGTGCAAGTGACGAGGTGGGCGAGGACAGGAGCCGTGGCCTCGTTGCGTCCCTTTGCAGGAGTCTGGCTGTAATTGTCAGGAGAAGCAGCCAAAGAGAAGCCACCGTCCATTGCTGTGGGGAGCCCCAGCCTCCTTGCCTTCCCCCTGGGTGCCTGGTCCTCTCAGGTCTCACTCCCCTGCCCCCTCGTCTGGCAGTCTGGCTTGGCGCAGCCCTTCTTATCGCTTTGTGGGGCTAGTGGATTCAGCAGCGCCTTTGTGACATGGAGCACCAGGAGCAGTCTGCTGGCTGTGATGTGGTGGCCGTGACATCAGCAGGGTGGGCTGGTGCCTGGAGTTGGTGCTGCATCCGTGTGATCCCGCTTTTCCAGCAGTCCAGTGAGAAAGCGCAGTTCAATAAACGATGCAATGCACTAGAAGAGAAGAAGTGGTAGTGCTGGGGATGGAAAGGAGGAGGCTGTAGGATGAGGGTACAGAGCAGCAGCTCGGCAAAGGTTAAAAGAGAACTAAAAGAGAACAGCAGGTGGTAGCCACGGCCCTGTTTTGAAGCTTTGGGTGGTACTTGCTGCTGAGAGTGGTGGGTTTGAGGGCTTTTCTGGAAGAAAGACGCTTGTTGAGTTTTCGGAAGGTGGTCTTTCACACCTTTGGCATTGAAGACGTGGCCCAGTGTGGAAGCGTGCGTCCACGAGTGGCTGGCAATGCTGAGGGTGTCTCTGCGTGGAACGTGGGAATTGCGCCTGTCTTGCTGTGAAAGGCTCCAAAGCTGAGAATGTCCGTGGCTGCGTGTTCCCTCCAGTTGCTTGTGGGACGGTGACATGTTAGAGAATGGGGTGGGTGGTGGGGCTCTCCCTTTGCCCACGAGTGTGCGCACCTCCTGGCTGTCTGTAGGACGAGGATGGGGTACAGATACGGTGGTTCTTGCGGAGCTCGCTTTGGCCATGGCTGCGAGCACCGTTGATTTGCCTGCGGGACCTGGAGGGGGTCGAGATAGGGTGGGTGGTGCGGCTCTCTCCTTGCCCACAAGGGTGGGCACCTCCTGGCTGTCTGTAGGACGAGGATGGGGTACAGATAGAGTGGGTCTTGCGGAGCTCCCTTTGGCCATGGCTGCGAGCACCTTTGATCTGCCTGTGGGACCTGGATGGGGTCGAGATAGGGTGGGTGGTGCGGCTCTCTCCTTGCCCACAGGGCTGGGCACATCCTGGCTGTCGGTAGGACGAGGATGGGGTACAGATACGGTGGTTCTTGCGGAGCTCCCTTTGTCCATGGCTGCGAGCACCTTTGATCTGCCTGTGGGACCTGGATGGGGTCGAGATAGGGTGGGAGGTGCGGCTGTGTCCTTGCCCACAAGGGTGGGCACCTCCTGGCTGTCTGTAGGACGAAAATGGGGTACAGATACGATGGGTCTTGCGGAGCTCCCTTTCTCCATGGCTGCGAGCACCTTTGATCTGCCTGCGGGACCTGGATGGGGTCGAGATAGGGTGGCTGCTGCGGCTGTCTCCTTGCCCACAGGGGTGGGCTCCTCCTGGCTGTCTGTAGGATGAGGATGGGTACAGATACGGTGGCTTTTCGAGAGCCTGTAAGTCTTTGCTAGCCCGTCTTGTTGTCTGCCAGTCTGGTCTGGTGCAGCCCCTTTTCTAGCGTTCCGCAGCCAGCCGTGTGTCCAACCCCTTTCTGACGTGGACCACCAGGCGTAGTCTGCTGGCTGTGACATGGCCATGGCTGTTGCCAGGATGTCTGTTTCGGGAGCAGCCCTCAGCCCCCCAGGGCACAATTTTGTGTCGTTCCTTTTGCCCGTGCCTTTTGGAAGCTCCCTGCGAGGCCCGGATGGGTAGTGGCCAGGGCTGTCTTAGCTGTCCTGTAGCGTGTTGAGAGCTCTCCGTGCAAGTGACGAGGTGGGCGAGGACAGGAGCCGTGGCCTCGTTGCGTCCCTTTGCAGGAGTCTGGCTGTAATTGTCAGGAGAAGCAGCCAAAGAGAAGCCACCGTCCATTGCTGTGGGGAGCCCCAGCCTCCTTGCCTTCCCCCTGGGTGCCTGGTCCTCTCAGGTCTCACTCCCCTGCCCCCTCGTCTGGCAGTCTGGCTTGGCGCTGCCCTTTTTATCCCTTTGTGGGGCTAGTGGTGTCAGCAGCGCCTTTGTGACATGGAGCACCAGGAGCAGTCTGCTGGCTGTGATGTGGTGGCCGTGACATCAGCAGGGTGGGCTGGTGCCTGGAGTTGGTGCTGCATCCGTGTGATCCCGCTTTTCCAGCAGTCCAGTGAGAAAGCGCAGTTCAATAAACGATGCAATGCACTAGAAGAGAAGTGGTAGTGCTGGGGATGGAAAGGAGGAGGCTGTAGGATGAGGGTACAGAGCAGCAGCTCGGCAAAGGTTAAAAGAGAACTAAAAGAGAACAGCAGGTGGTAGCCACGGCCCTGTTTTGAAGCTTTAGGTGGTACCTGCTGCTGAGAGTGGTGGGTTTGAGGGCTTTTCTGGAAGAAAGACGCTTGTTGAGTTTTCGGAAGGTGGTCTTTAACACCTTTGGCATTGAAGACGTGGCCCAGTGTGGAAGCGTGCGTCCACGAGTGGCTGGCAATGCTGAGGGTGTCTCTGCATGGAGCGTGGGAATTGCGCCTGTCTTGCTGTGAAAGGCTCCAAAGCTGAGAATGTCCGTGGCTGCGTGTTCCCTCCAGTTGCTTGTGGGACGGTGACATGTTAGAGAATGGAGTGGGTGGTGGGGCTCTCCCTTTGCCCACGAGTGTGCGCACCTCCTGGCTGTCTGTAGGACGAGGATGGGGTACAGATACGGTGGTTCTTGCGGAGCTCGCTTTGGCCATGGCTGCGAGCACCGTTGATTTGCCTGCGGGACCTGGAGGGGGTCGAGATAGGGTGGGTGGTGCGGCTCTCTCCTTGCCCACAAGGGTGGGCACCTCCTGGCTGTCTGTAGGACGAGGATGGGGTACAGATACGGTGGGTCTTGCGGAGCTCCCTTTGGCCATGGCTGCGAGCACCTTTGATCTGCCTGTGGGACCTGGATGGGGTCGAGATAGGGTGGGAGGTGCGGCTGTGTCCTTGCCCACAAGGGTGGGCACCTCCTGGCTGTCTGTAGGACGAGGATGGCGTACAGATACGGTGGGTCTTGCGGAGCTCCCTTTCTCCACGGCTGCGAGCACCTAGGATCTGCCTGCGGGACCTGGATGGGGTCGAGATAGGGTGGCTGCTGCGGCTGTCTCCTTGCCCACAGGGGTGGGCTCCTCCTGGCTGTCTGTAGGATGAGGATGGGTACAGATACGGTGGCTTTTCCAGAGCCTGTAAGTCTTTGCTAGCCCGTCTTGTCGTCTGCCAGTCTGGTCTGGTGCAGCCCCTTTTCTAGCGTTCCGCAGCCAGCCGTGTGTCCAACCCCTTTCTGACGTGGACCACCAGGCGTAGTCTGCTGGCTGTGACATGGCCATGGCTGTTGCCAGGATGTCTGTTTCGGGAGCAGCCCTCAGCCCCCCAGGGCACAATTTTGTGTCGTTCCTTTTGCCCGTGCCTTTTGGAAGCTCCCTGCGAGGCCCGGATGGGTAGTGGCCAGGGCTGTCTTAGCTGTCCTGTAGCGTGTTGAGAGCTCTCCGTGCAAGTGACGAGGTGGGCGAGGACAGGAGCCGTGGCCTCGTTGCGTCCCTTTGCAGGAGTCTGGCTGTAATTGTCAGGAGAAGCAGCCAAAGAGAAGCCACCGTCCATTGCTGTGGGGAGCCCCAGCCTCCTTGCCTTCCCCCTGGGTGCCTGGTCCTCTCAGGTCTCACTCCCCTGCCCCCTCGTCTGGCAGTCTGGCTTGGCGCAGCCCTTTTTGTCCCTTTGTGGGGCTAGTGGTGTCAGCAGCGCCTTTGTGACATGGAGCACCAGGAGCAGTCTGCTGGCTGTGATGTGGTGGCCGTGACATCAGCAGGGTGGGCTGGTGCCTGGAGTTGGTGCTGCATCCGTGTGATCCCGCTTTTCCAGCAGTCCAGTGAGAAAGCGCAGTTCAATAAACGATGCAATGCACTAGAAGAGAAGAAGTGGTAGTGCTGGGGATGGAAAGGAGGAGGCTGTAGGATGAGGGTACAGAGCAGCAGCTCGGCAAAAGTTTAAAGAGAACTAAAAGCAGCAGGTGGTGGCCACGGCCCTGTTTTGAAGCTTTGGGTGGTACTTGCTGCTGAGAGTGGTGGGTTTGAGGGCTTTTCTGGAAGAAAGACGCTTGTTGAGTTTTCGGAAGGTGGTCTTTCACACCTTTGGCATTGAAGACGTGGCCCAGTGTGGAAGCGTGCGTCCACGAGTGGCTGGCAATGCTGAGGGTGTCTCTGCGTGGAGCGTGGGAATTGCGCCTGTCTTGCTGTGAAAGGCTCCAAAGCTGAGAATGTCCGTGGCTGCGTGTTCCCTCCAGTTGCTTGTGGGACGGTGACATGTTAGAGAATGGAGTGGGTGGTGGGGCTCTCCCTTTGCCCACGAGTGTGCGCACCTCCTGGCTGTCTGTAGGACGAGGATGGGGTACAGATACGGTGGGTCTTGCGGAGCTCGCTTTGGCCATGGCTGCGAGCACCGTTGATTTGCCTGCGGGACCTGGAGGGGGTCGAGATAGGGTGGGTGGTGCGGCTCTCTCCTTGCCCACAAGGGTGGGCACCTCCGGGCTGTCTGTAGGACGCGGATGGGGTACAGATAGAGTGGGTCTTGCGGAGCTCCCTTTGGCCATGGCTGCGAGCACCTTTGATCTGCCTGTGGGACCTGGATGGGGTCGAGATAGGGTGGGTGGTGCGGCTCTCTCCTTGCCCACAGGGCTGGGCACATCCTGGCTGTCGGTAGGACGAGGATGGGGTACAGATACGGTGGTTCTTGCGGAGCTCCCTTTGTCCATGGCTGCGAGCACCTTTGATCTGCCTGTGGGACCTGGATGGGGTCGAGATAGGGTGGGAGGTGCGGCTGTGTCCTTGCCCACAAGGGTGGGCACCTCCTGGCTGTCTGTAGGACGAAAATGGGGTACAGATACGATGGGTCTTGCGGAGCTCCCTTTCTCCATGGCTGCGAGCACCTAGGATCTGCCTGCGGGACCTGGATGGGGTCGAGATAGGGTGGCTGCTGCGGCTGTCTCCTTGCCCACAGGGGTGGGCTCCTCCTGGCTGTCTGTAGGATGAGGATGGGTACAGATACGGTGGCTTTTCCAGAGCCTGTAAGTCTTTGCTAGCCCGTCTTGTCGTCTGCCAGTCTGGTCTGGTGCAGCCCCTTTTCTAGCGTTCCGCAGCCAGCCGTGTGTCCAACCCCTTTCTGACGTGGACCACCAGGCGTAGTCTGCTGGCTGTGACATGGCCATGGCTGTTGCCAGGATGTCTGTTTCGGGAGCAGCCCTCAGCCCCCCAGGGCACAATTTTGTGTCGTTCCTTTTGCCCGTGCCTTTTGGAAGCTCCCTGCGAGGCCCGGATGGGTAGTGGCCAGGGCTGTCTTAGCTGTCCTGTAGCGTGTTGAGAGCTCTCCGTGCAAGTGACGAGGTGGGCGAGGACAGGAGCCGTGGCCTCGTTGCGTCCCTTTGCAGGAGTCTGGCTGTAATTGTCAGGAGAAGCAGCCAAAGAGAAGCCACCGTCCATTGCTGTGGGGAGCCCCAGCCTCCTTGCCTTCCCCCTGGGTGCCTGGTCCTCTCAGGTCTCACTCCCCTGCCCCCTCGTCTGGCAGTCTGGCTTGGCGCAGCCCTTTTTATCCCTTTGTGGGGCTAGTGGTGTCAGCAGCGCCTTTGTGACATGGAGCACCAGGAGCAGTCTGCTGGCTGTGATGTGGTGGCCGTGACATCAGCAGGGTGGGCTGGTGCCTGGAGTTGGTGCTGCATCCGTGTGATCCCGCTTTTCCAGCAGTCCAGTGAGAAAGCGCAGTTCAATAAACGATGCAATGCACTAGAAGAGAAGAAGTGGTAGTGCTGGGGATGGAAAGGAGGAGGCTGTAGGATGAGGGTACAGAGCAGCAGCTCGGCAAAAGTTTAAAGAGAACTAAAAGCAGCAGGTGGTGGCCACGGCCCTGTTTTGAAGCTTTGGGTGGTACTTGCTGCTGAGAGTGGTGGGTTTGAGGGCTTTTCTGGAAGAAAGACGCTTGTTGAGTTTTCGGAAGGTGGTCTTTCACACCTTTGGCATTGAAGACGTGGCCCAGTGTGGAAGCGTGCGTCCACGAGTGGCTGGCAATGCTGAGGGTGTCTCTGCGTGGAGCGTGGGAATTGCGCCTGTCTTGCTGTGAAAGGCTCCAAAGCTGAGAATGTCCGTGGCTGCGTGTTCCCTCCAGTTGCTTGTGGGACGGTGACATGTTAGAGAATGGAGTGGGTGGTGGGGCTCTCCCTTTGCCCACGAGTGTGCGCACCTCCTGGCTGTCTGTAGGACGAGGATGGGGTACAGATACGGTGGGTCTTGCGGAGCTCGCTTTGGCCATGGCTGCGAGCACCGTTGATTTGCCTGCGGGACCTGGAGGGGGTCGAGATAGGGTGGGTGGTGCGGCTCTCTCCTTGCCCACAAGGGTGGGCACCTCCGGGCTGTCTGTAGGACGCGGATGGGGTACAGATAGAGTGGGTCTTGCGGAGCTCCCTTTGGCCATGGCTGCGAGCACCTTTGATCTGCCTGTGGGACCTGGATGGGGTCGAGATAGGGTGGGTGGTGCGGCTCTCTCCTTGCCCACAGGGCTGGGCACATCCTGGCTGTCGGTAGGACGAGGATGGGGTACAGATACGGTGGTTCTTGCGGAGCTCCCTTTGTCCATGGCTGCGAGCACCTTTGATCTGCCTGTGGGACCTGGATGGGGTCGAGATAGGGTGGGAGGTGCGGCTGTGTCCTTGCCCACAAGGGTGGGCACCTCCTGGCTGTCTGTAGGACGAAAATGGGGTACAGATACGATGGGTCTTGCGGAGCTCCCTTTCTCCATGGCTGCGAGCACCTAGGATCTGCCTGCGGGACCTGGATGGGGTCGAGATAGGGTGGCTGCTGCGGCTGTCTCCTTGCCCACAGGGGTGGGCTCCTCCTGGCTGTCTGTAGGATGAGGATGGGTACAGATACGGTGGCTTTTCCAGAGCCTGTAAGTCTTTGCTAGCCCGTCTTGTCGTCTGCCAGTCTGGTCTGGTGCAGCCCCTTTTCTAGCGTTCCGCAGCCAGCCGTGTGTCCAACCCCTTTCTGACGTGGACCACCAGGCGTAGTCTGCTGGCTGTGACATGGCCATGGCTGTTGCCAGGATGTCTGTTTCGGGAGCAGCCCTCAGCCCCCCAGGGCACAATTTTGTGTCGTTCCTTTTGCCCGTGCCTTTTGGAAGCTCCCTGCGAGGCCCGGATGGGTAGTGGCCAGGGCTGTCTTAGCTGTCCTGTAGCGTGTTGAGAGCTCTCCGTGCAAGTGACGAGGTGGGCGAGGACAGGAGCCGTGGCCTCGTTGCGTCCCTTTGCAGGAGTCTGGCTGTAATTGTCAGGAGAAGCAGCCAAAGAGAAGCCACCGTCCATTGCTGTGGGGAGCCCCAGCCTCCTTGCCTTCCCCCTGGGTGCCTGGTCCTCTCAGGTCTCACTCCCCTGCCCCCTCGTCTGGCAGTCTGGCTTGGCGCAGCCCTTTTTATCCCTTTGTGGGGCTAGTGGTGTCAGCAGCGCCTTTGTGACATGGAGCACCAGGAGCAGTCTGCTGGCTGTGATGTGGTGGCCGTGACATCAGCAGGGTGGGCTGGTGCCTGGAGTTGGTGCTGCATCCGTGTGATCCCGCTTTTCCAGCAGTCCAGTGAGAAAGCGCAGTTCAATAAACGATGCAATGCACTAGAAGAGAAGAAGTGGTAGTGCTGGGGATGGAAAGGAGGAGGCTGTAGGATGAGGGTACAGAGCAGCAGCTCGGCAAAGGTTAAAAGAGAACTAAAAGAGAACAGCAGGTGGTAGCCATGGCCCAGTTTTGAAGCTTTGGGTGGTACTTGCTGCTGAGAGTGGTGGGTTTGAGGGCTTTTCTGGAAGAAAGACGCTTGTTGAGTTTTCGGAAGGTGCTCTTTCATACCTTTGGCATTGAAGACGTGGCCCAGTGTGGAAGCGTGCGTCCACGAGTGGCTGGCAATGCTGAGGATGTCTCTGCATGGAGCGTGGGAATTGCGCCTGTCTTGCTGTGAAAGGCTCCAAAGCTGAGAATGTCCGTGGCTGCGTGTTCCCTCCAGCTGCTTGTGGGACGGTGACATGTTAGAGAATGGAGTGGGTGGTGGGGCTCTCCCTTTGCCCACGAGTGTGCGCACCTCCTGGCTGTCTGTAGGACGAGGATGGGGTACAGATAAGGTGGGTCTTGCGGAGCTCCCTTTGGCCATGGCTGCGAGCACCTTTGATCTGCCTGTGGGACCTGGATGGGGTCGAGATAGGGTGGGAGGTGCGGCTCTCTCCTTGCCCACAAGGGTGGGCACCTCCTGGCTGTCTGTAGGACGAGGATGGGGTACAGATACGGTGGGTCTTGCGGAGCTCCCTTTCTCCACGGCTGCGAGCACCTAGGATCTGCCTGCGGGACCTGGATGGGGTCGAGATAGGGTGGCTGCTGCGGCTGTCTCCTTGCCCACAGGGGTGGGCTCCTCCTGGCTGTCTGTAGGATGAGGATGGGTACAGATACGGTGGCTTTTCGAGAGCCTGTAAGTCTTTGCTAGCCCGTCTTGTCGTCTGCCAGTCTGGTCTGGTACAGCCCCTTTTCTAGCGTTCCGCAGCCAGCCGTGTGTCCAACCCCTTTCTGACGTGGACCACCAGGCGTAGTCTGCTGGCTGTGACATGGCCATGGCTGTTGCCAGGATGTCTGTTTCGGGAGCAGCCCTCAGCCCCCCAGGGCACAATTTTGTGTCCTTCCTTTTGCCCGTGCCTTTTGGAAGCTCCCTGCGAGGCCCGGATGGGTAGTGGCCAGGGCTGTCTTAGCTGTCCTGTAGCGTGTTGAGAGCTCTCCGTGCAAGTGACGAGGTGGGCGAGGACAGGAGCCGTGGCCTCGTTGCGTCCCTTTGCAGGAGTCTGGCTGTAATTGTCAGGAGAAGCAGCCAAAGAGAAGCCACCGTCCATTGCTGTGGGGAGCCCCAGCCTCCTTGCCTTCCCCCTGGGTGCCTGGTCCTCTCAGGTCTCACTCCCCTGCCCCCTCGTCTGGCAGTCTGGCTTGGCGCAGCCCTTCTTATCGCTTTGTGGGGCTAGTGGATTCAGCAGCGCCTTTGTGACATGGAGCACCAGGAGCAGTCTGCTGGCTGTGATGTGGTGGCCGTGACATCAGCAGGGTGGGCTGGTGCCTGGAGTTGGTGCTGCATCCGTGTGATCCCGCTTTTCCAGCAGTCCAGTGAGAAAGCGCAGTTCAATAAACGATGCAATGCACTAGAAGAGAAGAAGTGGTAGTGCTGGGGATGGAAAGGAGGAGGCTGTAGGATGAGGGTACAGAGCAGCAGCTCGGCAAAAGTTTAAAGAGAACTAAAAGCAGCAGGTGGTGGCCACGGCCCTGTTTTGAAGCTTTGGGTGGTACTTGCTGCTGAGAGTGGTGGGTTTGAGGGCTTTTCTGGAAGAAAGACGCTTGTTGAGTTTTCGGAAGGTGGTCTTTCACACCTTTGGCATTGAAGACGTGGCCCAGTGTGGAAGCGTGCGTCCACGAGTGGCTGGCAATGCTGAGGGTGTCTCTGCGTGGAGCGTGGGAATTGCGCCTGTCTTGCTGTGAAAGGCTCCAAAGCTGAGAATGTCCGTGGCTGCGTGTTCCCTCCAGTTGCTTGTGGGACGGTGACATGTCAGAGAATGGAGTGGGTGGTGGGGCTCTCCCTTTGCCCACGAGTGTGCGCACCTCCTGGCTGTCTGTAGGACGAGGATGGGGTACAGATACGGTGGGTCTTGCGGAGCTCGCTTTGGCCATGGCTGCGAGCACCGTTGATTTGCCTGCGGGACCTGGAGGGGGTCGAGATAGGGTGGGTGGTGCGGCTCTCTCCTTGCCCACAAGGGTGGGCACCTCCGGGCTGTCTGTAGGACGCGGATGGGGTACAGATAGAGTGGGTCTTGCGGAGTTCCCTTTGGCCATGGCTGCGAGCACCTTTGATCTGCCTGTGGGACCTGGATGGGGTCGAGATAGGGTGGGTGGTGCGGCTCTCTCCTTGCCCACAGGGCTGGGCACATCCTGGCTGTCGGTAGGACGAGGATGGGGTACAGATACGGTGGTTCTTGCGGAGCTCCCTTTGTCCATGGCTGCGAGCACCTTTGATCTGCCTGTGGGACCTGGATGGGGTCGAGATAGGGTGGGAGGTGCGGCTGTGTCCTTGCCCACAAGGGTGGGCACCTCCTGGCTGTCTGTAGGACGAAAATGGGGTACAGATACGATGGGTCTTGCGGAGCTCCCTTTCTCCATGGCTGCGAGCACCTAGGATCTGCCTGCGGGACCTGGATGGGGTCGAGATAGGGTGGCTGCTGCGGCTGTCTCCTTGCCCACAGGGGTGGGCTCCTCCTGGCTGTCTGTAGGATGAGGATGGGTACAGATACGGTGGCTTTTCCAGAGCCTGTAAGTCTTTGCTAGCCCGTCTTGTCGTCTGCCAGTCTGGTCTGGTGCAGCCCCTTCTCTAGCGTTCCGCAGCCAGCCGTGTGTCCAACCCCTTTCTGACGTGGACCACCAGGCGTAGTCTGCTGGCTGTGACATGGCCATGGCTGTTGCCAGGATGTCTGTTTCGGGAGCAGCCCTCAGCCCCCCAGGGCACAATTTTGTGTCGTTCCTTTTGCCCGTGCCTTTTGGAAGCTCCCTGCGAGGCCCGGATGGGTAGTGGCCAGGGCTGTCTTAGCTGTCCTGTAGCGTGTTGAGAGCTCTCCGTGCAAGTGACGAGGTGGGCGAGGACAGGAGCCGTGGCCTCGTTGCGTCCCTTTGCAGGAGTCTGGCTGTAATTGTCAGGAGAAGCAGCCAAAGAGAAGCCACCGTCCATTGCTGTGGGGAGCCCCAGCCTCCTTGCCTTCCCCCTGGGTGCCTGCTCCTCTCAGGTCTCACTCCCCTGCCCCCTCGTCTGGCAGTCTGGCTTGGCGCAGCCCTTTTTGTCCCTTTGTGGGGCTAGTGGTGTCAGCAGCGCCTTTGTGACATGGAGCACCAGGAGCAGTCTGCTGGCTGTGATGTGGTGGCCGTGACATCAGCAGGGTGGGCTGGTGCCTGGAGTTGGTGCTGCATCCGTGTGATCCCGCTTTTCCAGCAGTCCAGTGAGAAAGCGCAGTTCAATAAACGATGCAATGCACTAGAAGAGAAGAAGTGGTAGTGCTGGGGATGGAAAGGAGGAGGCTGTAGGATGAGGGTACAGAGCAGCAGCTCGGCAAAGGTTAAAAGAGAACTAAAAGAGAACAGCAGGTGGTAGCCATGGCCCAGTTTTGAAGCTTTGGGTGGTACTTGCTGCTGAGAGTGGTGGGTTTGAGGGCTTTTCTGGAAGAAAGACGCTTGTTGAGTTTTCGGAAGGTGCTCTTTCATACCTTTGGCATTGAAGACGTGGCCCAGTGTGGAAGCGTGCGTCCACGAGTGGCTGGCAATGCTGAGGATGTCTCTGCATGGAGCGTGGGAATTGCGCCTGTCTTGCTGTGAAAGGCTCCAAAGCTGAGAATGTCCGTGGCTGCGTGTTCCCTCCAGCTGCTTGTGGGACGGTGACATGTTAGAGAATGGAGTGGGTGGTGGGGCTCTCCCTTTGCCCACGAGTGTGCGCACCTCCTGGCTGTCTGTAGGACGAGGATGGGGTACAGATAAGGTGGGTCTTGCGGAGCTCCCTTTGGCCATGGCTGCGAGCACCTTTGATCTGCCTGTGGGACCTGGATGGGGTCGAGATAGGGTGGGTGGTGCGGCTCTCTCCTTGCCCACAAGGGTGGGCACCTCCTGGCTGTCTGTAGGACGAGGATGGGGTACAGATACGGTGGGTCTTGCGGAGCTCCCTTTCTCCACGGCTGCGAGCACCTAGGATCTGCCTGCGGGACCTGGATGGGGTCGAGATAGGGTGGCTGCTGCGGCTGTCTCCTTGCCCACAGGGGTGGGCTCCTCCTGGCTGTCTGTAGGATGAGGATGGGTACAGATACGGTGGCTTTTCGAGAGCCTGTAAGTCTTTGCTAGCCCGTCTTGTCGTCTGCCAGTCTGGTCTGGTACAGCCCCTTTTCTAGCGTTCCGCAGCCAGCCGTGTGTCCAACCCCTTTCTGACGTGGACCACCAGGCGTAGTCTGCTGGCTGTGACATGGCCATGGCTGTTGCCAGGATGTCTGTTTCGGGAGCAGCCCTCAGCCCCCCAGGGCACAATTTTGTGTCCTTCCTTTTGCCCGTGCCTTTTGGAAGCTCCCTGCGAGGCCCGGATGGGTAGTGGCCAGGGCTGTCTTAGCTGTCCTGTAGCGTGTTGAGAGCTCTCCGTGCAAGTGACGAGGTGGGCGAGGACAGGAGCCGTGGCCTCGTTGCGTCCCTTTGCAGGAGTCTGGCTGTAATTGTCAGGAGAAGCAGCCGAAGAGGAGCCACCGTCCATTGCTGTGGGGAGCCCCAGCCTCCTTGCCTTCCCCCTGGGTGCCTGGTCCTCTCAGGTCTCACTCCCCTGCCCCCTCGTCTGGCAGTCTGGCTTGGCGCAGCCCTTCTTATCGCTTTGTGGGGCTAGTGGATTCAGCAGCGCCTTTGTGACATGGAGCACCAGGAGCAGTCTGCTGGCTGTGATGTGGTGGCCGTGACATCAGCAGGGTGGGCTGGTGCCTGGAGTTGGTGCTGCATCCGTGTGATCCCGCTTTTCCAGCAGTCCAGTGAGAAAGCGCAGTTCAATAAACGATGCAATGCACTAGAAGAGAAGAAGTGGTAGTGCTGGGGATGGAAAGGAGGAGGCTGTAGGATGAGGGTACAGAGCAGCAGCTCGGCAAAAGTTAAAAGAGAACTAAAAGCAGCAGGTGGTGGCCACGGCCCTGTTTTGAAGCTTTGGGTGGTACTTGCTGCTGAGAGTGGTGGGTTTGAGGGCTTTTCTGGAAGAAAGACGCTTGTTGAGTTTTCGGAAGGTGGTCTTTCACACCTTTGGCATTGAAGATGTGGCCCAGTGTGGAAGCGTGCGTCCACGAGTGGCTGGCAATGCTGAGGGTGTCTCTGCGTGGAGCGTGGGAATTGCGCCTGTCTTGCTGTGAAAGGCTCCAAAGCTGAGAATGTCCGTGGCTGCGTGTTCCCTCCAGTTGCTTGTGGGACGGTGACATGTTAGAGAATGGAGTGGGTGGTGGGGCTCTCCCTTTGCCCACGAGTGTGCGCACCTCCTGGCTGTCTGTAGGACGAGGATGGGGTACAGATACGGTGGGTCTTGCGGAGCTCGCTTTGGCCATGGCTGCGAGCACCGTTGATTTGCCTGCGGGACCTGGAGGGGGTCGAGATAGGGTGGGTGGTGCGGCTCTCTCCTTGCCCACAAGGGTGGGCACCTCCTGGCTGTCTGTAGGACGAGGATGGGGTACAGATAGAGTGGGTCTTGCGGAGCTCCCTTTGGCCATGGCTGCGAGCACCTTTGATCTGCCTGTGGGACCTGGATGGGGTCGAGATAGGGTGGGTGGTGCGGCTCTCTCCTTGCCCACAGGGCTGGGCACATCCTGGCTGTCGGTAGGACGAGGATGGGGTACAGATACGGTGGTTCTTGCGGAGCTCCCTTTCTCCATGGCTGCGAGCACCTTTGATCTGCCTGTGGGACCTGGATGGGGTCGAGATAGGGTGGGAGGTGCGGCTGTGTCCTTGCCCACAAGGGTGGGCACCTCCTGGCTGTCTGTAGGACGAAAATGGGGTACAGATACGATGGGTCTTGCGGAGCTCCCTTTCTCCATGGCTGCGAGCACCTAGGATCTGCCTGCGGGACCTGGATGGGGTCGAGATAGGGTGGCTGCTGCGGCTGTCTCCTTGCCCACAGGGGTGGGCTCCTCCTGGCTGTCTGTAGGATGAGGATGGGTACAGATACGGTGGCTTTTTCAGAGCCTGTAAGTCTTTGCTAGCCCGTCTTGTCGTCTGCCAGTCTGGTCTGGTGCAGCCCCTTCTCTAGCGTTCCGCAGCCAGCCGTGTGTCCAACCCCTTTCTGACGTGGACCACCAGGCGTAGTCTGCTGGCTGTGACATGGCCATGGCTGTTGCCAGGATGTCTGTTTCGGGAGCAGCCCTCAGCCCCCCAGGGCACAATTTTGTGTCGTTCCTTTTGCCCGTGCCTTTTGGAAGCTCCCTGCAAGGCCCGGATGGGTAGTGGCCAGGGCTGTCTTACCTGTCCTGTAGCGTGTTGAGAGCTCTCCGTGCAAGTGACGAGGTGGGCGAGGACAGGAGCCGTGGCCTCGTTGCGTCCCTTTGCAGGAGTCTGGCTGTAATTGTCAGGAGAAGCAGCCAAAGAGAAGCCACCGTCCATTGCTGTGGGGAGCCCCAGCCTCCTTGCCTTCCCCCTGGGTGCCTGGTCCTCTCAGGTCTCACTCCTCTGCCCCCTCGTCTGGCAGTCTGGCTTGGCGCAGCCCTTTTTATCCCTTTGTGGGGCTAGTGGTGTCAGCAGCGCCTTTGTGACATGGAGCACCAGGAGCAGTCTGCTGGCTGTGATGTGGTGGCCGTGACATCAGCAGGGTGGGCTGGTGCCTGGAGTTGGTGCTGCATCCGTGTGATCCCGCTTTTCCAGCAGTCCAGTGAGAAAGCGCAGTTCAATAAACGATGCAATGCACTAGAAGAGAAGAAGTGGTAGTGCTGGGGATGGAAAGGAGGAGGCTGTAGGATGAGGGTACAGAGCAGCAGCCTGGCAAAGGTTAAAAGAGAACTAAAAGAGAACAGCAGGTGGTAGCCATGGCCCAGTTTTGAAGCTTTGGGTGGTACTTGCTGCTGAGAGTGGTGGGTTTGAGGGCTTTTCTGGAAGAAAGACGCTTGTTGAGTTTTCGGAAGGTGCTCTTTCATACCTTTGGCATTGAAGACGTGGCCCAGTGTGGAAGCGTGCGTCCACGAGTGGCTGGCAATGCTGAGGGTGTCTCTGCATGGAGCGTGGGAATTGCGCCTGTCTTGCTGTGAAAGGCTGCAAAGCTGAGAATGTCCGTGGCTGCGTGTTCCCTCCAGTTGCTTGTGGGACGGTGACATGTTAGAGAATGGGGTGGGTGGTGGGGCTCTCCCTTTGCCCACGAGTGTGCGCACCTCCTGGCTGTCTGTAGGACGAGGATGGGGTACAGATACGGTGGGTCTTGCGGAGCTCCCTTTGGCCATGGCTGCGAGCACCTTTGATCTGCCTGTGGGACCTGGATGGGGTCGAGATAGGGTGGGTGGTGCGGCTCTCTCCTTGCCCACAAGGGTGGGCACCTCCTGGCTGTCTGTAGGACGAGGATGGGGTACAGATACGGTGGGTCTTGCGGAGCTCCCTTTGGCCATGGCTGCGAGCACCTTTGATCTGCCTGTGGGACCTGGATGGGGTCGAGATAGGGTGGGAGGTGCGGCTGTGTCCTTGCCCACAAGGGTGGGCACCTCCTGGCTGTCTGTAGGACGAGGATGGCGTACAGATACGGTGGGTCTTGCGGAGCTCCCTTTCTCCACGGCTGCGAGCACCTAGGATCTGCCTGCGGGACCTGGATGGGGTCGAGATAGGGTGGCTGCTGCGGCTGTCTCCTTGCCCACAGGGGTGGGCTCCTCCTGGCTGTCTGTAGGATGAGGATGGGTACAGATACGGTGGCTTTTCCAGAGCCTGTAAGTCTTTGCTAGCCCGTCTTGTCGTCTGCCAGTCTGGTCTGGTGCAGCCCCTTTTCTAGCGTTCCGCAGCCAGCCGTGTGTCCAACCCCTTTCTGACGTGGACCACCAGGCGTAGTCTGCTGGCTGTGACATGGCCATGGCTGTTGCCAGGATGTCTGTTTCGGGAGCAGCCCTCAGCCCCCCAGGGCACAATTTTGTGTCGTTCCTTTTGCCCGTGCCTTTTGGAAGCTCCCTGCGAGGCCCGGATGGGTAGTGGCCAGGGCTGTCTTACCTGTCCTGTAGCGTGTTGAGAGCTCTCCGTGCAAGTGACAAGGTGGGCGATTACAGGAGCCGTGGCCTCGTTGCGTCCCTTTGCAGGAGTCTGGCTGTAATTGTCAGGAGAAGCATCAAAAGAGAAGTCACCGTCCATTGCTGTGGGGATCCCCAGCCTCCTTGCCTTCCCCCTGGGTGCCTGGTCCTCTCAGGTCTCACTCCCCTGCCCCCTCGTCTGGCAGTCTGGCTTGGCGCAGCCCTTTTTGTCCCTTTGTGGGGCTAGTGGTGTCAGCAGCGCCTTTGTGACATGGAGCACCAGGAGCAGTCTGCTGGCTGTGATGTGGTGGCCGTGACATCAGCAGGGTGGGCTGGTGCCTGGAGTTGGTGCTGCATCCGTGTGATCCCGCTTTTCCAGCAGTCCAGTGAGAAAGCGCAGTTCAATAAACGATGCAATGCACTAGAAGAGAAGAAGTGGTAGTGCTGGGGATGGAAAGGAGGAGGCTGTAGGATGAGGGTACAGAGCAGCAGCAGCATCTCGGCAAAGGTTAAAAGAGAACTAAAAGAGAACAGCAGGTGGTAGCCATGGCCCAGTTTTGAAGCTTTGGGTGGTACTTGCTGCTGAGAGTGGTGGGTTTGAGGGCTTTTCTGGAAGAAAGACGCTTGTTGAGTTTTCGGAAGGTGGTCTTTCACACCTTTGGCATTGAAGACGTGGCCCAGTGTGGAAGCGTGCGTCCACGAGTGGCTGGCAATGCTGAGGGTGTCTCTGCATGGAGCGTAGGAATTGCGCCTGTCTTGCTGTGAAAGGCTCCAAAGCTGAGAATGTCCGTGGCTGCGTGTTCCCTCCAGTTGCTTGTGGGACGGTGACATGTTAGAGAATGGAGTGGGTGGTGGGGCTCTCCCTTTGCCCACGAGTGTGCGCACCTCCTGGCTGTCTGTAGGACGAGGATGGGGTACAGATACGGTGGTTCTTGCGGAGCTCGCTTTGGCCATGGCTGCGAGCACCGTTGATTTGCCTGCGGGACCTGGAGGGGGTCGAGATAGGGTGGGAGGTGCGGCTGTGTCCTTGCCCACAAGGGTGGGCACCTCCTGGCTGTCTGTAGGACGAGGATGGGGTACAGATAGAGTGGTTCTTGCGGAGCTCGCTTTGGCCATGGCTGCGAGCACCGTTGATTTGCCTGCGGGACCTGGAGGGGGTCGAGATAGGGTGGGAGGTGCGGCTGTGTCCTTGCCCACAAGGGTGGGCACCTCCTGGCTGTCTGTAGGACGAGGATGGGGTACAGATACGGTGGGTCTTGCGGAGCTCCCTTTCTCCACGGCTGCGAGCACCTAGGATCTGCCTGCGGGACCTGGATGGGGTCGAGATAGGGTGGCTGCTGCGGCTGTCTCCTTGCCCACAGGGGTGGGCTCCTCCTGGCTGTCTGTAGGATGAGGATGGGTACAGATACGGTGGCTTTTCCACAGCCTGTAAGTCTTTGCTAGCCCGTCTTGTCGTCTGCCAGTCTGGTCTGGTGCAGCCCCTTTTCTAGCGTTCCGCAGCCAGCCGTGTGTCCAACCCCTTTCTGACGTGGACCACCAGGCGTAGTCTGCTGGCTGTGACATGGCCATGGCTGTTGCCAGGATGTCTGTTTCGGGAGCAGCCCTCAGCCCCCCAGGGCACAATTTTGTGTCCTTCCTTTTGCCCGTGCCTTTTGGAAGCTCCCTGCGAGGCCCGGATGGGTAGTGGCCAGGGCTGTCTTACCTGTCCTGTAGCGTGTTGAGAGCTCTCCGTGCAAGTGACGAGGTGGGCAAGGACAGGAGCCGTGGCCTCGTTGCGTCCCTTTGCAGGAGTCTGGCTGTAATTGTCAAGAGAAGCAGCCAAAGAGAAGCCACCGTCCATTGCTGTGGGGAGCCCCAGCCTCCTTGCCTTCCCCCTGGGTGCCTGGTCCTCTCAGGTCTCACTCCCCTGCCCCCTCGTCTGGCAGTCTGGCTTGGCGCAGCCCTTTTTGTCCCTTTGTGGGGCTAGTGGTGTCAGCAGCGCCTTTGTGACATGGAGCACCAGGAGCAGTCTGCTGGCTGTGATGTGGTGGCCGTGACATCAGCAGGGTGGGCTGGTGCCTGGAGTTGGTGCTGCATCCGTGTGATCCCGCTTTTCCAGCAGTCCAGTGAGAAAGCGCAGTTCAATAAACGATGCAATGCACTAGAAGAGAAGAAGTGGTAGTGCTGGGGATGGAAAGGAGGAGGCTGTAGGATGAGGGTACAGAGCAGCAGCTCGGCAAAGGTTAAAAGAGAACTAAAAGAGAACAGCAGGTGGTAGCCACGGCCCTGTTTTGAAGCTTTGGGTGGTACTTGCTGCTGAGAGTGGTGGGTTTGAGGGCTTTTCTGGAAGAAAGACGCTTGTTGAGTTTTCGGAAGGTGGTCTTTCACACCTTTGGCATTGAAGACGTGGCCCAGTGTGGAAGCGTGCGTCCACGAGTGGCTGGCAATGCTGAGGGTGTCTCTGCGTGGAGCGTGGGAATTGCGCCTGTCTTGCTGTGAAAGGCTGCAAAGCTGAGAATGTCCGTGGCTGCGTGTTCCCTCCAGTTGCTTGTGGGACGGTGACATGTTACAGAATGGGGTGGGTGGTGGGGCTCTCCCTTTGCCCACGAGTGTGCGCACCTCCTGGCTGTCTGTAGGACGAGGATGGGGTACAGATACGGTGGTTCTTGCGGAGCTCGCTTTGGCCATGGCTGCGAGCACCGTTGATTTGCCTGCGGGACCTGGAGGGGGTCGAGATAGGGTGGGTGGTGCGGCTCTCTCCTTGCCCACAAGGGTGGGCACCTCCTGGCTGTCTGTAGGAAGAGGATGGGGTACAGATACGGTGGGTCTTGCGGAGCTCCCTTTGGCCATGGCTGCGAGCACCTTTGATCTGCCTGTGGGACCTGGATGGGGTCGAGATAGGGTGGGTGGTGCGGCTCTCTCCTTGCCCACAAGGGTGGGCACCTCCTGGCTGTCTGTAGGACGAGGATGGGGTACAGATACGGTGGGTCTTGCGGAGCTCCCTTTCTCCATGGCTGCGAGCACCTAGGATCTGCCTGCGGGACCTGGATGGGGTCGAGATAGGGTGGCTGCTGCGGCTGTCTCCTTGCCCACAGGGGTGGGCTCCTCCTGGCTGTCTGTAGGATGAGGATGGGTACAGATACGGTGGCTTTTCCAGAGCCTGTAAGTCTTTGCTAGCCTGTCTTGTCGTCTGCCAGTCTGGTCTGGTGCAGCCCCTTTTCTAGCGTTCCGCAGCCAGCTGTGTGTCCAACCCCTTTCTGACGTGGACCACCAGGCGTAGTCTGCTGGCTGTGACATGGCCATGGCTGTTGCCAGGATGTCTGTTTCGGGAGCAGCCCTCAGCCCCCCAGGGCACAATTTTGTGTCGTTCCTTTTGCCCGTGCCTTTTGGAAGCTCCCTGCGAGGCCCGGATAGGTAGTGGCCAGGGCTGTCTTACCTGTCCTGTAGTGTGTTGAGAGCTCTCCGTGCAAGTGACGAGGTGGGCGAGGACAGGAGCCGTGGCCTCGTTGCGTCCCTTTGCAGGAGTCTGGCTGTAATTGTCAGGAGAAGCAGCCAAAGAGAAGCCACCGTCCATTGCTGTGGGGAGCCCCAGCCTCCTTGCCTTCCCCCTGGGTGCCTGGTCCTCTCAGGTCTCACTCCCCTGCCCCCTCGTCTGGCAGTCTGGCTTGGCGCAGCCCTTTTTATCCCTTTGTGGGGCTAGTGGTGTCAGCAGCGCCTTTGTGACATGGAGCACCAGGGGCAGTCTGCTGGCTGTGATGTGGTGGCCGTGACATCAGCAGGGTGGGCTGGTGCCTGGAGTTGGTGCTGCATCCGTGTGATCCCGCTTTTCCAGCAGTCCAGTGAGAAAGCGCAGTTCAATAAACGATGCAATGCACTAGAAGAGAAGAAGTGGTAGTGCTGGGGATGGAAAGGAGGAGGCTGTAGGATGAGGGTACAGAGCAGCAGCTCGGCAAAGGTTAAAAGAGAACTAAAAGCAGCAGGTGGTGGCCACGGCCCTGTTTTGAAGCTTTGGGTGGCACTTGCTGCTGAGAGTGGTGGGTTTGAGGGCTTTTCTGGAAGAAAGACGCTTGTTGAGTTTTCGGAAGGTGGTCTTTCACACCTTTGGCATTGAAGACGTGGCCCAGTGTGGAAGCGTGCGTCCACGAGTAGCTGCAATGCTGAGGGTGTCTCTGCGTGGAGCGTGGGAATTGCGCCTGTCTTGCTGTGAAAGGCTCCAAAGCTGAGAATGTCCGTGGCTGCATGTTCCCTCCAATTGCTTGTGGGACGGTGACATGTTAGAGAATGGGGTGGGTGGTGGGGCTCTCCCTTTGCCCACGAGTGTGCGCACCTCCTGGCTGTCTGTAGGACGAGGATGGGGTACAGATACAGTGGGTCTTGCGGAGCTCCCTTTCTCCACGGCTGCGAGCACCTAGGATCTGCCTGCGGGACCTGGAGGGGGTCGAGATAGGGTGGGTGGTGCGGCTCTCTCCTTGCCCACAAGGGTGGGCACCTCCTGGCTGTCTGTAGGACGAGGATGGGGTACAGATAGAGTGGGTCTTGTGGAGCTCCCTTTGGCCATGGCTGCGAGCACCTTTGATCTGCCTGTGGGACCTGGATGGGGTCGAGATAGGGTGGGTGGTGCGGCTCTCTCCTTGCCCACAGGGCTGGGCACATCCTGGCTGTCGGTAGGACGAGGATGGGGTACAGATAACGGTGGTTCTTGCGGAGCTCCCTTTGTCCATGGCTGCGAGCACCTTTGATCTGCCTGTGGGACCTGGATGGGGTCGAGATAGGGTGGGAGGTGCGGCTGTGTCCTTGCCCACAAGGGTGGGCACCTCCTGGCTGTCTGTAGGACGAGGATGGGGTACAGATACCGTGGTTCTTGCGGAGCTCCCTTTCTCCACGGCTGCGAGCACCTAGGATCTGCCTGCGGGACCTGGATGGGGTCGAGATAGGGTGGCTGCTGCGGCTGTCTCCTTGCCCACAGGGGTGGGCTCCTCCTGGCTGTCTGTAGGATGAGGATGGGTACAGATACGGTGGCTTTTCCAGAGCCTGTAAGTCTTTGCTAGCCCGTCTTGTCGTCTGCCAGTCTGGTCTGGTGCAGCCCCTTTTCTAGCGTTCCGCAGGCAGCCGTGTGTCCAACCCCTTTCTGACGTGGACCACCAGGCGTAGTCTGCTGGCTGTGACATGGCCATGGCTGTTGCCAGGATGTCTGTTTCGGGAGCAGCCCTCAGCCCCCCAGGGCACAATTTTGTGTCGTTCCTTTTGCCCGTGCCTTTTGGAAGCTCCCTGCGAGGCCCGGATGGGTAGTGGCCAGGGCTGTCTTACCTGTCCTGTAGCGTGTTGAGAGCTCTCCGTGCAAGTGACGAGGTGGGCGAGGACAGGAGCCGTGGCCTCGTTGCGTCCCTTTGCAGGAGTCTGGCTGTAATTGTCAGGAGAAGCATCAAAAGAGAAGCCACCGTCCATTGCTGTGGGGAGCCCCAGCCTCCTTGCCTTCCCCTGGGTGCCTGGTCCTCTCAGGTCTCACTCCCCTGCCCCCTCGTCTGGCAGTCTGGCTTGGCGCAGCCCTTTTTGTCCCTTTGTGGGGCTAGTGGTGTCAGCAGCACCTTTGTGACATGGAGCACCAGGAGCAGTCTGCTGGCTGTGATGTGGTGGCCGTGACATCAGCAGGGTGGGCTGGTGCCTGGAGTTGGTGCTGCATCCGTGTGATCCCGCTTTTCCAGCAGTCCAGTGAGAAAGCGCAGTTCAATAAACGATGCAATGCACTAGAAGAGAAGAAGTGGTAGTGCTGGGGATGGAAAGGAGGAGGCTGTAGGATGAGGGTACAGAGCAGCAGCTCGGCAAAGGTTAAAAGAGAACTAAAAGCAGCAGGTGGTAGCCACGGCCCTGTTTTGAAGCTTTGGGTGGTACTTGCTGCTGAGAGTGGTGGGTTTGAGGGCTTTTCTGGAAGAAAGACGCTTGTTGAGTTTTCGGAAGGTGGTCTTTCACACCTTTGGCATTGAAGACGTGGCCCAGTGTGGAAGCGTGCGTCCACGAGTGGCTGGCAATGCTGAGGGTGTCTCTGCGTGGAGCGTGGGAATTGCGCCTGTCTTGCTGTGAAAGGCTGCAAAGCTGAGAATGTCCGTGGCTGCGTGTTCCCTCCAGTTGCTTGTGGGACGGTGACATGTTACAGAATGGGGTGGGTGGTGGGGCTCTCCCTTTGCCCACGAGTGTGCGCACCTCCTGGCTGTCTGTAGGACGAGGATGGGGTACAGATACGGTGGTTCTTGCGGAGCTCGCTTTGGCCATGGCTGCGAGCACCGTTGATTTGCCTGCGGGACCTGGAGGGGGTCGAGATAGGGTGGGTGGTGCGGCTCTCTCCTTGCCCACAAGGGTGGGCACCTCCTGGCTGTCTGTAGGAAGAGGATGGGGTACAGATACGGTGGGTCTTGTGGAGCTCCCTTTGGCCATGGCTGCGAGCACCTTTGATCTGCCTGTGGGACCTGGATGGGGTCGAGATAGGGTGGGTGGTGCGGCTCTCTCCTTGCCCACAAGGGTGGGCACCTCCTGGCTGTCTGTAGGACGAGGATGGGGTACAGATACGGTGGTTCTTGCGGAGCTCCCTTTCTCCATGGCTGCGAGCACCTAGGATCTGCCTGCGGGACCTGGATGGGGTCGAGATAGGGTGGCTGCTGCGGCTGTCTCCTTGCCCACAGGGGTGGGCTCCTCCTGGCTGTCTGTAGGATGAGGATGGGTACAGATACGGTGGCTTTTTCAGAGCCTGTAAGTCTTTGCTAGCCCGTCTTGTCGTCTGCCAGTCTGGTCTGGTGCAGCCCCTTTTCTAGCGTTCCGCAGCCAGCCGTGTGTCCAACCCCTTTCCCACGTGGACCACCAGGCGTAGTCTGCTGGCTGTGACATGGCCATGGCTGTTGCCAGGATGTCTGTTTCGGGAGCAGCCCTCAGCCCCCCAGGGCACAATTTTGTGTTGTTCCTTTTGCCCGTGCCTTTTGGAAGCTCCCTGCGAGGCCCGGATGGGTAGTGGCCAGGGCTGTCTTAGCTGTCCTGTAGCGTGTTGAGAGCTCTCCGTGCAAGTGACGAGGTGGGCGAGGACAGGAGCCGTGGCCTCGTTGCGTCCCTTTGCAGGAGTCTGGCTGTAATTGTCAGGAGAAGCAGCCAAAGAGAAGCCACCGTCCATTGCTGTGGGGAGCCCCAGCCTCCTTGCCTTCCCCCTGGGTGCCTGGTCCTCTCAGGTCTCACTCCCCTGCCCCCTCGTCTGGCAGTCTGGCTTGGCGCAGCCCTTTTTATCCCTTTGTGGGGCTAGTGGTGTCAGCAGCGCCTTTGTGACATGGAGCACCAGGGGCAGTCTGCTGGCTGTGATGTGGTGGCCGTGACATCAGCAGGGTGGGCTGGTGCCTGGAGTTGGTGCTGCATCCGTGTGATCCCGCTTTTCCAGCAGTCCAGTGAGAAAGCGCAGTTCAATAAACGATGCAATGCACTAGAAGAGAAGAAGTGGTAGTGCTGGGGATGGAAAGGAGGAGGCTGTAGGATGAGGGTACAGAGCAGCAGCTCGGCAAAGGTTAAAAGAGAACTAAAAGAGAACAGCAGGTGGTAGCCACGGCCCTGTTTTGAAGCTTTGGGTGGTACTTGCTGCTGAGAGTGGTGGGTTTGAGGGCTTTTCTGGAAGAAAGACGCTTGTTGAGTTTTCGGAAGGTGGTCTTTCACACCTTTGGCATTGAAGACGTGGCCCAGTGTGGAAGCGTGCGTCCACGAGTGGCTGGCAATGTTGAGGGTGTCTCTGCGTGGAGCGTGGGAATTGCGCCTGTCTTGCTGTGAAAGGCTCCAAAGCTGAGAATGTCCGTGGCTGCGTGTTCCCTCCAGTTGCTTGTGGGACGGTGACATGTTACAGAATGGGGTGGGTGGTGGGGCTCTCCCTTTGCCCACGAGTGTGCGCACCTCCTGGCTGTCTGTAGGACGAGGATGGGGTACAGATACGGTGGTTCTTGCGGAGCTCGCTTTGGCCATGGCTGCGAGCACCGTTGATTTGCCTGCGGGACCTGGAGGGGGTCGAGATAGGGTGGGTGGTGCGGCTCTCTCCTTGCCCACAAGGGTGGGCACCTCCGGGCTGTCTGTAGGACGCGGATGGGGTACAGATAGAGTGGGTCTTGCGGAGCTCCCTTTGGCCATGGCTGCGAGCACCTTTGATCTGCCTGTGGGACCTGGATGGGGTCGAGATAGGGTGGCTGGTGCGGCTCTCTCCTTGCCCACAGGGCTGGGCACATCCTGGCTGTCGGTAGGACGAGGATGGGGTACAGATACGATGGGTCTTGCGGAGCTCCCTTTCTCCATGGCTGCGAGCACCTAGGATCTGCCTGCGGGACCTGGATGGGGTCGAGATAGGGTGGCTGCTGCGGCTGTCTCCTTGCCCACAGGGGTGGGCTCCTCCTGGCTGTCTGTAGGATGAGGATGGGTACAGATACGGTGGCTTTTTCAGAGCCTGTAAGTCTTTGCTAGCCCGTCTTGTCGTCTGCCAGTCTGGTCTGGTGCAGCCCCTTCTCTAGCGTTCCGCAGCCAGCCGTGTGTCCAACCCCTTTCCGACGTGGACCACCAGGCGTAGTCTGCTGGCTGTGACATGGCCATGGCTGTTGCCAGGATGTCTGTTTCGGGAGCAGCCCTCAGCCCCCCAGGGCACAATTTTGTGTTGTTCCTTTTGCCCGTGCCTTTTGGAAGCTCCCTGCGAGGCCCGGATGGGTAGTGGCCAGGGCTGTCTTACCTGTCCTGTAGCGTGTTGAGAGCTCTCCGTGCAAGTGACGAGGTGGGCGAGGACAGGAGCCGTGGCCTCGTTGCGTCCCTTTGCAGGAGTCTGGCTGTAATTGTCAGGAGAAGCAGCCAAAGAGAAGCCACCGTCCATTGCTGTGGGGAGCCCCAGCCTCCTTGCCTTCCCCCTGGGTGCCTGCTCCTCTCAGGTCTCACTCCCCTGCCCCCTCGTCTGGCAGTCTGGCTTGGCGCAGCCCTTTTTGTCCCTTTGTGGGGCTAGTGGTGTCAGCAGCGCCTTTGTGACATGGAGCACCAGGAGCAGTCTGCTGGCTGTGATGTGGTGGCCGTGACATCAGCAGGGTGGGCTGGTGCCTGGAGTTGGTGCTGCATCCGTGTGATCCCGCTTTTCCAGCAGTCCAGTGAGAAAGCGCAGTTCAATAAACGATGCACTACACTAGTGCAGAAGAATTGGTCATGCTGGGGAATGAAAGGGAGAGTCTGTAGTATGAATTTTCAAAGCAACTTGTTTCTCCTTGTCGTGGTTTAACCCCAGCCAGCAACTAAGCACCACGCACCCGCTCACTCACTCCACCCCATCCAGTGGGATGGAGGAGGAAATTGTGAAAAAAAAAGTGAAACTCCTGGGTCGAGATAATTACGGTTTAATGGAACAGAAGTGAAGAATCTAATAATGATAATGATAACACTAATAAAATGACAACATTAGTAATAAAAGTATTGGAATGTACAAATGATGCGCAGGGCAATTGCTCACCACCCGCCAACCGACACCTCGCCAGTCCCCGAGCAGCGAATTCCCTGCCCCCCACTTCCCAGTTCCTAAATTAGATGGGACGTCCCATGGTGTGGAATACACCATTAGCCAGTTTGGGTCAGGTGCCTTGGTTGTGTCCTGTGCCAACTTCTTGTGCCCTGGCTGGGCATGAGAAGCTGAAAATCCTTGACTTTAGTCTAAACAATACTGAGCAACAACTGAAAACATCAGTGTTATCAACATTCTTCACACGCTGAACTCAAAACATAGCACTGTACCAGCTACTAGGAAGACAGTTAACTCTATCCCAGCTGAAACCAGGACACTCCTGGACACAGAGTCTAGACAAACTCAAAGTGCAGTTTTCTCTTTTCCCACTAATAGTTTCTTGGTGCATGGCAAGCGTCTTGTAGCTTATTGGGAGTCCCTGCTAGCAGCATCGTTTCTTTCTTTGCTCTTGGTGTGCGGATCTGTTGAGTAACTAACTGCAAGTGCTCATTTCAGGAACAGAAAGTCTGTTTGGCTTTCCCTTGAGATTGTATTAACCCCAACCTTTCTGTTTCCTGATAACAGTGTTCTGCACTTAGTTACTGCAGAGGGTTCCTCTGATTAGCCAGAAGCCTCTTTTATGTCTTATGGCCTGCAAAAGAGTAGGGCCAAGGAGAGCTCAGTGGCAGGATTGCTTTTCTCATGGGGTTGTGCCCTCCTCCTTTTGACACCATGTCCATAGTGCTCAACCTGCTCATCCAGCCTGTGTGCACTCTTTTATTTTGGACAGTCAGATTTCGGTGCACTGACCCGAAGCGTTTAGCAGTATCTCCGTCATAGGACCCTGTTCCTCTCACTGCTCCAGCAAGAGAGGGCTTAGACCTTGGCATCCTGAGTTTTAGTGGGGCTGTTGGGCACATCTGAGTCTGACAGCTTGGGGTCTTCTCTGTCTCTGTGGACTTGATCACAAGGAAGCAAGTAGAGCGCATTCTGCTGCAGAAGCAGGTGTACCACTTGGAAGCATGAGATGCAGAACCAGCTCCTCCTGCACTCCTGCCAACACACCCTGTTGTGTCTTTGCAGGCAGCTACTGGCCATCCATGGGAGCTCCTTGGAGGAAAAAGAGGAGAAAGAGAAAGAAACTAATTCTTCTGGGCGAACCCCGAACAGTAGACTTCATTGCCAGAGCTATTGAGAGGAGAGAAAAGGTACCTGACACGGGCTGCTGCAGCGAGCGTGTCATACTGGACTGTAGAGAAGCGTCACTCCACACATGCCGATTGTCACAAGATTCTTCACTGTGTGTGCACAGGACCACTGACTAGTTGCTTTGGCGCTTACTTGAAGAGAGGCGGGTGACTCTGCCATCTGAGAATATATTCTTCACTTCCATTAGGCTCATGAAACACACCCAAAGACCTTACTTGTGAATGTTTCTGTCAGCAACGTGACTGCAAGTCTTGTCTGGAATAGCCAGCTGCCAGGTGGCTTTTAGCCTGGTTGTCGCTTATCTTCCTAGTCATTACAGACAGGCTCTTTGGTGGAGCCTGCAGGAACCTGGGAGCAACCAGTGTGGGCAGAAAGGCAGAAGAGAAGGGGCAGAAGGGAGGGTAGGAGTGAAAACAGCCCAGCCCTCTGCAGGGCAGACTAATGCTGCCTGCTGTTGTGTTTTCGTCCCCCTCCAGAATAAACACTTGAAGAGGAAGGAGAAGCTCCCAGAACACATCCAGAAATACTTGGATGAAGAGGAAAAGGAGAAAACAGAGCTGGCAGAGCAGAAAAAAAGTAAACTGCAAACCCCGCCAGTGACCAAAGAGAAGGCTAAGAGAGAAAAGGAGAGAAAGGGAGACACAGAGGAGCCAGGTACTTTGAATTCCTGCAGAAAAGAGCACTTTATCTTCTGGGGGGCTGAGACTGCAAGATACCTCTAGCACCCCAGCTGTCCCAGCAGCATTGCTGCAGCGGAGCTGGGCAGGTGACTGCTGCCTTTCCTGAGCAAGAGGGGTGACAGGCAGTTGTAGTGAAACCCTGGTGACACTCAGGCATCACCCCAAGGGTATGCTGAGGTCCTTCTCCTGGTTTTCCCCATCCCGCTGGGGTCCCTGCCAGAAGTGGCCTGGCGGTCTGCATGCTGGGAAGCAGCACCCTCCAGGTGCGGGGCTGTTGTATGAGAGTCTCTTCCTGTGCAGTAATCCAGTTCCTCTGAGCAAGCATCAGTCAGCCCCTCGACTAGCACAGAGATGGGGGACTCCAGCCCCGACCTCCTGGAGACGATGATGGAGTGGGAAGAGGCCGGAGAAGAGCTACCCACAGTCTGCGAGGATGACACTGTCCCCCCTAAGCGGTAAGAGTGCACCAGCTCCAGCCGAGGCCTGGGGCACTGGGGTGGTGGTGAGCCACTGGTGGGGGGTCAGGGAAGCCAACCCCTGAGCCATGAGGCCTCACAGAGCGCCCGGGGATTTCTTCAGCCATGGGAATGAGCTGGGTTAGAGCCCGATGGCAGGGGCCAAAGCAGGTGCTTGAAACTGCTCCTGCCTTGAAGGGGTTGTGGGGCCGAATGGGGCCACGTAGGTGTGGGGCTGGGAGCAGGAAGAGGCAGGAGGGTCGCAGCTGAAGGGTCAGAGAGACTTTGTCCTTGCTGTTGCAGGAGCCTTTCCCCACGGACACGCCAGGGCCTGCGGCAGGTGGCAGCGTGCATCCTGGGGCAGGTCACCCGCAAGCGCAGGGGGCAGAGGGATCAGAGGGCCAGAGGGATCTGCAGGACAAGCTCAAGTGGTAAATCTCTCCAGACACGGGCAGTGTCTCCTCTCCCATGCTGCCCTTTCTCCCACTTCCCGCAGCACCAGTGGAGACAGGGCGCTTTTCCTGGCACTGGCCTCTCGGCAGAGCTGCCTTCTGCAGGTGCGGCATGCACCCAGCTTGGGACCCCCGGCTGGAGAGCAGTCTCCTTGTGCTCACACCACCTCCTCCCACTGTGTGTCCACAGCGAGCTGGCAGTGCTGCAGTGGCGTCGGTTGCGGCAAGAGGCATGCAGCAGCCCACAGCTGCGGGAAGCTGGACCCCAACCTGCACCCCCTGCTAGGGCAGGGAAGAGGAGGGCAGGACCGGTACGTGGCGTGGGCTCCTGGAGGGAATGTGTCGTATCCACCTGTAGAGAAGCATAGTGATACGGATGTCATGTCTTACAAGACCCCATATGCTGTGCTTAGCTGAAGGCCAAAGCACTTCTCCCAAGGCTTTCTCGAGAGGCAGCAGGTTGTTCTGTCCATTTAGAAGACGGCCTTCACTTCTGTCATCTCCAGAAACACCCGAAGAATTGATCTGGTGGCGTTTGCAATGGTGACAGCACTGCCAGGCTTGTCTGGGATAGCAGGCAGCTGGGTTGCTTTCAGCCCCATGGCCCCTTGGCTCAGGGGTCATTGCAGAAAGGCTCTGCAGTCGGGCCTGCGAGGACTGTGAGCAAACCAGGTCTGACAGAAAGGCTGAGAAGAAGGGGCAGGGGGGAGGGAGAAAGAAAGGCTGCGTGAGAGGCCAAGCCCCTGCTGTGCCATGCCCCTCGCCACATCCAATGCCCCAGTGCAGGGCTGAATGCCTATACCGGCTGCACAGCCTCAGCACCAACCGTGGGTCTCCCTGAGATGAAGGAAGCTGTGGCACAGCCAGGAGCCAGCCCTCCGGTTCGCCAGGAGAGAGCCAAGAGCAGGAGACCAAGCGATGATCTCTGATGGGCTGAGGGGAGCCTCAGGGCAGAGCTCCTCACTCCAGGGAAAAGGGCACCACACTCTAGTGGCCTACAAAAATGTCGCTGTCCTCACAAGAGCAGCTAACACAGACAACAAACTAACACTCCATGTTCATGGCCACTCAGTAACATCCACCTCTTTTTAAATGCAGAAGTATTAATTCATCAGGCTGCAGTGGAATAAAGCACAGTGTGAGATGGCGTGCAACATCACCATCTCCTTCCTATTGATTTAGTAGGTGAACTGGACAGCAGCAAGGAGCACATCTGGAGGAGCAGGGCATCACTGCTTCACACTGGAGAGGTGCAAAATGAAAAGACGGTCCCTGTCCGAAAGGGACTGCTGTCTCCATACATGCTGAGAGACTACGGGGGGATGTGCAGAGGGAGTAAGGGCTTACTCAGAGACCCAACACCACAGGGGTACTGGCTTCCAGAAACCTCTACTCTGGAAGAGCAGCCATGGAAACAGCTGATGTGCCCTTGGATTCTGATCTGTCTTTGCTGCCAGCTCTGTGACCAGAAGTACCCCCTTGAGGTACAAAACAAAGAGACTGTGCTATGTGGCTCATGTCATTCCTTGCTGTTCTGGAAGTAGCTGATTTGCAATTATGATCATTCCTATGATAGACTGATTAGTAATAAAATATCATCTGAAATTTGAGCCTTCCTTTTCTCTGAACTATGAAGAATTAGCTTGTTTTCTCCAGGGAAATTTCGTGAGATATTTAATCTCTTCTCTGAACTGTCACTGACATCGTATTTCACAATAGAAGAAAGTAGGATGTCTTGTTTTGTTATGGTTTAATGTCTGAAAACATACAGAGCGCATTCAAAGGATCTTGTGCTATTCTAACTGGTATTACTTCCATTTTTTTCTTCAGCAACTGTTGAATTTTGTCAGTGACATAACTAAGAACATCAGTACATTTCAACTGGAAAAATGATATGCTGTGCTCAGGCCATGTATTTACCAATGTCAGGAAGAATATGAGAAAACCAAATTGGTGAAAGTAAGTGTGTTTGTATTGCTGCACATTCTACCACTGCTATGCAGCATGTGTGCATTCTGGATATCAGACTTATTCAGTATTACACTTTACTGCTTCTCCCCCTGCCTACGGCTTCCTCCTTCTCCCCCTCTGGGCAGTCAAACATGGTAACACTTAGCATTCCTTCCATTCTTGAACAGAAATTGAAGTATGAAACAAGAGTTTGAGACTTTTCTAGGCTCATGTTGTGGTTTAACCCCAGCCAGCAACAGCCACTCACTCACTTCCTACCACCCAGTGGGATGGGGGAGAGAATCGGAAGGAAAAAAGGTAAAACTCGTGGGTTGCAATGAGAACAGTTTAATAGAACAGAAAGGAAGACACTAATAAGGATAATACTAACAATAATAAAATGACAATAAAAGGATTGGAATATACAAACCAAGTGATGCACAATGCAATTGCTCACCACTCGCTGACCGTCACCCAGTTAGTTCCCAAGCAGCTATCCCTCCGAGCCCAACTCCCCCCAGTTTATATACTAGATGTGATGTCCCATGGTATGGAACACCCCTCTGGCCACTTTGGGTCAGCTGTCCTGGCTGTGTCCCCTCCCACCATCTTGTGCCCCTCCAGCCTTCTTGTTGGCTGGGCATGAGAAGCTGAAAAATCCTTGACTTAGTATGAACACTACTTAGCAACAACAGAAAACATCTGTGTGTTATCAACATCTTTCTCATACTAAATCCAAAACATAACACTATACCAGCTACTATAGACAGAAACTTAACTCTATCCCAACCAAAACCAGGACAGATATTCAGTCTTCAGTTTCAAGGTCCTTGACCCTTTTGCCTCGATGTCAGTTGAGAACAGATAAAAGTCATTACACCTCTCACTCTGCCTCAGCAGGAGGAAGCCTATTCTCTCAAGTGCTGGCCATCTCAGCCTCTTCCTCCACATCTGATAGGGAAATTGGATGGATTGGTAGATCGGAACATCTTCCAGTTACTTCCAGCTCCTCTCTTTAAAAGAAAATGATTGAAAACTTGATAAACTTCTATCCTGGTTTTCCAGTTTGTTGGAACACATTTTTCTGAAGTCACCAGTGGTGCTGTATATTCTGTTGTGAGGCACAGCAGGGGCTTCTGCTGTCATAGCCTCTGGGTGCCTGATGGAAACTCAGGATTGGCACTGGAGAAAAAGCTGCCACATTAAAGGTGCTGCTATCCTTCAAAGTGACATCTTTCTCTGAGCAGGTGACAGGAGGGGCTGGACTCCAGCACAGACTGATGTCAGAAGGACAATAGTTGACTCCAACAATCAGTTATTGAAACCATAGGAATAGGAATGGAAAGTCCCTACATTGAATCCATTGAAGCAAGGATGTGAAACAATGAGGTTCTGTCAATGCTGTTCCCTTACTGCTGATTTATATCATAGGTGCCCAGTTTTGGAGTAGTGTCAAGAAAAGCACGTCCTTAGCTAACCTAGCTTGATTTTTAATGTTAAAAATGACACCCATTTGTGCATAACGAGTATGTAAATGTAAGATACCACCTTAATATAATGAGTTAGGTAATCACATAGACATGTGTAGAAGCACTTCTGTTACATAAATTGTTTGTAACCAATCATGTATTTTTGTACCACTTTTTCCTTGATCCTGATGTGTGTACAAGACCCTGCTTGTGTTTCAAGTGTGTGCTGGCAGTGTTAGATGCCTGGCACCCTCTTCTGCACAGAAAAGAAATAAAAAACCAAGTATCTCAACTCAGTACGTTATTGGCTGTCTGCACACCGGGTAGAAGAACCCTTTTGGGACAACAAGACAAGGTTTGCCACGCTGCTGCCGCTGGGACAAGCGGGATGCCAGGGTGTCCCTGCCACCCTGGGCCTCACAGCTGTCATCTCTTCCTCTCCCTGCCACAGCTGTAGCTGCTGCGTGCCATCAACTCACCCCACAGCCCCGGGCGCTCCTGCCCCAGGCATGCTGGGTGGCAGAAGAGTGAGGAGGCGTCAGGCCAGCCCATGCATCACCTTGGCTGCAGCCTTCTGGGCCACCCGTGGGGCTGGGTGGCCCTCCGGCTCGTGGGACTGTACGCCACAGCATGCTGGGAGCTGTGCTCCCTGCCGTGGGGCATGCTGGGGGGTGTATTCTTTCACCCCCGATGGCATGCAGGCAGCCATAGTCCCCACAGAATTACAAGTGCTGACCCCCAGTGCTGTTGTGGCTGTGAATGAGCTGCAAAGGGAAGGCGAAGGCCAGCAACAGCTTTCAGGCCCGGCACCTTCCTTGTGGGAGAACTAGCTGGATGTTTTCTATAATGGAAATAGGCTGCACAGAGATTGAGAGTGGTGATATGTTTAGGTCCCTAGGCAAGCGCAGACTGTGAGGGACTGAAAGAGTTAATGTAACAAACATTGTGGTGGGGCAAGTTCTGCTTAACGACTAACTGCATAACAAGGAACTCTGCCTAGCAAGGAACCCCAGGTGAAAAGAAGCCGATCAGCACCCATCAGCAACAGGAGGTGGAGGGTGTGCTGGAGGGTGCACACATCCCTGTTCTGATGTGCTCTTCTGATATCCTGAACAGGGCAACTCACCATGCAGGGAAGGGGAAGTTACTCCCCAAACAACCCCCAAACCTAAAGGCTCACAAACCGCTCACAACACCTAATTAGCCTAATGGCCGCCCGAAGGAGGGGCAAGGATGAGAAAAGGACACAAACTGAAGCCCCAGGTGCGCAAGCCCACAGGAGCCGGACCCCTCAGCTAACTGAACCAACGCTGGACCCAGGACACGTGAAATATTTCTCTTCTCTCTTTCCTTTTTTGTAATCCTCTCACGTCATCCCTTTAGACATAAACCGTTGACCAAGTCTGGGATGAGGAGCAGATCCAGCTGCCCCTGGGCTCCTCTCTGAGAAGGAGTCTAGAAAGCAAGAGGGTCTGCTCCAAACCTCTCAACGGGAAGGATCTCCTTATTGTCTTCACTGAACTGATCCCCAGATAAGCAAGACCTGTAGTATATTTGGTGATGCAGGGTTAGCACATTACACAGTTTACTGACATAGTTTTGAAACGGGGAGCCAAAGGAACCTTAGTAGATAGAGTAGATATATAGATGTAGATAGGAACTGTTTAATAATTATCTAGCTTATTGTGACGTTAAAGAAATTTCAGTAGAGGTAGACATGGACCAAGGGGATGAGAAGCGATGCTTAATGTTTGCATTGTTGGCCCAAGAGGATGAGAAGTGATGCTTAACATTTGCATTGTTGAGGCTGGCTGGGGCAGAGGATAGTCCCTGATAAGAAACAGCAGTAGACCCCAAAAACCAGCCAAGACCGACCTTGTGACTTTTTGGAACTACTTTTAATATGAAGCAGGGATAGATCATGCCTATGTATAGGCATATTGCGAAACTCCATGTATATGTAACACTTGACTGTATAAATTTGAAGCGAACTGCAGAGTCAGGTGCGCACGACTTTGGTGGGACTAACCCCCGTGCTGCCCAGCGCTGAATGAACATACCTACTTTACAATCTCACTGATTGTGGAGTCTGTTTTCTGCACGTCAGTTTCATGCCAATTTTTGTTGTGAGCATACCAATTTTGGTGGTATACATACTGTTGTCCTAAAAGCGGATTCGTTACTGGTGTGCAACAGACCAATATCTCACACACTCAGGAGAGATACTGCTTTATTCTGCGCAGGGTGCTCCATGGACTTCCCACAAATCAAGCATACCAGATTCATCAGGTATGTCCTGTTTATACAGTAACAATTGCATCTAATTTATTAAGCTACTCCTACCTAATGCATCTAACTATCTAATGCATATGCATAGGATTATGTAACCATGACACATCAGATGCCTTCTCTGCATGCACAGCTGTCTAGGGTGGTCTTCGGTGTGTTGCCGAAAAACTCGGAATAAAGAACTTATCAACACCAATTTAGTGTAGATAAGCAGACACTTCTTTATTGACGGCCGGGTGCGCAGGTGAGTCCTCTCAAAAAAACCACGCACACCTGAACACCAAAACCATACACCTTATATTAAACTTATTCATTCATATTCATTAGGTTTCCGAGAAACGTTATGCATATCCATTAGATTTCTGGGAAGTTATTAACATATACAAATGTCCTTCTACGCAGGCGTGGTGAAGCCTCTGGTGGTCTTCAGAAGCCCTCTGGTGGTCTTCCGTAGTCTTCCTCACTTTTTCCAATAGTTGACCTCTCAGGTGATTCTGCGCAGTACGATTCTCACCATCATTTACATAAGAATGCATACTATGTCTATTCTTAAATATAACCTTTCTAATGATTGGGCCTTCTGTCACACCATCTCATTAATATTCTTATGTTAAAACAATCATTGGTTAATCTCACTTAACTCTACTGATTGGAGTCCTTGATAATTAGATCGAGGTGGGAAGGGTAAAGGGTTTCCAAGCAGCAAACTGGTGTCCAAAACGGTTTCCTTAGTTTCCTAAAACAAAACACTACTGATCAACAAATCTTTGCCAAAGTTTCTGTGCTTAAATGATTTTAGACAATACTTGAATTCTTATGGTTACACATAATACATTTTCTAAAGTTCCTAAGTTCCTATGACTATATCTCAAACCTAACACTCCTATGGTTAAATGAATAAAATTAAATAGATATGTATAGTTTTGTAAAAATATTTCTTATAATTCTACATTCCTATTAAAATTAAATATGATTAATTCTAACTAATAACAAATCAATAACAAATCAGTAACAAGTGGTCGTTTGAGGAGGTAGCCCCTCCTCACTTTGACCACTAAGTCGCTCTGTATTGGGTCAGTGGTTCATTCTCCTGCCAAGAGGGATGCACCATCAATCAGGAAGAATAGAAAGGATCAGAATCAGTGCTCCAGGTGAGGCACCATTAAACAGGAAGAATAGAAAAGCTCAGAATGATCTTGGCTAACTAACTTAATTTAAAAAAGGACTTTCTAATCTACCACAGGATTTTCGGTATCTGACATCAATACCAATTCTTGGTTTAAGCATACCAATTTTGTGGCGAGCATGCCAATTCTTGTTGTGAGTGAATAAAAGTTGAGTTTTGTGAGTTAAGGATCCCTGGTATTGTTTCACCTTAATCAGCAAAGGAATCTCCACCTGGGAATCAGCAAACCTGAGTTATCGTCCAGAGAAATTGGGACATGACACTAAGAAAGCACAGATCCCTAGTGCTGTTCAGCCTGTGAATTGGCTGCAAAGGGAAAGTGAGGGCCAGGAACAGCTTTCAGGCCTGGCACCTTCCTTCTGGGAGAACTACCCAGATGTTTTCAATTTTGGAAATAGGCTGTGCAGAGAACAAGAGTGATGAGACGTTTAGGTACTAAGGCAAGTGCAGATCCCCAGCACAGTTGGGCCTGTGAATAGGCTGCAAAGGGAAGGTGAGGGCCAGGAACAACTTTCAGTGTGTACAAAAATAACCTCTGCTGAGCCACCTAATGCTGTTATAGGAGTGCAGAGAAAGGTGAGGCAGTAAGGTTCTAATGCTGACACAATTTGATGTGATGAGGCCACCTTTTTTTTTTCCAAGTGCTCTGTTGGGATGGTCATCCCTTTTGTTTAACGTGTTATACTAGTATCTGTAAAAACATTGTTGCATTAGAACAGTTTCAGTGACACTCTTAGTGAGGTGCAACATTTCAGCAGTCCTTTTTGTACAGCAGGGTGTTTTGTGATGTGCCTTCCATGTGTGTGTTCTCACAGATGAGTTGGTCACGTAACACTGAACAGTCATTTCTTCTGAGCAGAAGAAAAAAGTCTGACCTTGCTTACCAGGGCAGGGGACCAGCGCAGGGATGAATGGCTTTGAGAGAGAGAGAGAGGGTGCCAGGAAGTTGGTAAGCTTGAGTGCCGGCCAAAATCAGAACACCAAGATGTACGCAGGGGTATGTGCTAGAGGTGGATCAAGGTCAGGGAGGGGAGCACTGGGTAGGCCCCCAGGGCATCAGGGTGAGAATAAGACCCCTGTGCGGTTAAAGATGAGGAATGCAGACAGATCTGGTGGGAAAGGGAGCCCAGGACCTTGCAGCAGGCATTGACGGTGCCTCAGTATTGAATTAGTGATGTAGCTTTGGATCCATAGATGGATTCTACTCAATGTGCTTTCAACTGTGTTAAAAACTGAAGGTTCGGGATTTTTCAGTTACAGTTTATAGTTTAGTTTGTTCTTGAGGGTTTCCTCACTCAGGAGCCATGGTTTATTACTTGATTTTGTGGGGCTCATTATTTACCAGTCAGGGTTTGCAGTTTCATTTACTGATCAGGGCATGGGATTTCAAATCTAACTTCATCCATAAACTTCAAATCCCCAGTGACCATTTGGGTTCCAAGGTTTACAGTTTACCACTTTGGGGCTCAGGGTTGATGACTTACTATTAAATGGAAAGGTCTACATCCTTAGATAATAAACTCTAAGCCCTAAACAGTACACTGGGAACCCTTCTTTGGGATTTGAAACAGTAGCGCACTGGCCATAGTTTTCTTTGTGATCCCTGTAAGAAAGGCCCTCAGACTATGTAATGTATTGATTAGAATTCCATTTAGTGAAGCTAACACCAGAAGGAAAAAGAGGATGGTTTAGCTAATCTTATGTCCTTCAGATGCTGGGAACCCCAAGTGCTGTGGTCAGAGCGACCTCCAATGAGGGCACGGCCCGCGGTGCAGTTCCTGCCTGTGGAGAGGTTCCATTGACAATTTGATCTTTTGAGATCGTCCAGGATTTTCTTAGAACAAAATAATACCATTCATCATTTCTGCTGTCAAAAAAAAAGGATGTTCACTTGAGAACCTGTTGCTTCACTCTGTGACAGAGACAAGGACATGTAATTGCTAGTAGCAGGAGCTGTCTACAGGGTCCTTTGTTATGATTAGCAGGCTGAGGTTATCCTGTGAACAAGGGATATATGCAGCACAACACAGGCTTGAAGACCAAGCTCTATTTGCAGCATTGCACAGCACCAGGCCCATGCCTTCTCCTGTTAACTGTTCTATGGACAACAGACTCCTCAATATACAGTAGTCTCCTGGTTAGGATCAGGCACGTGTCCTTGCCAATGCAAGGACTCCCACAGCAGCCAGTACTGTGCTCCCCTGCCAGTTTTTAGGGAGTAGTTGTCAGTAGTTGAAGGAGGATGGGGGAGGGAATTGGGTGTTTCTGCTGGGAAGAAATACTGAGGAGGAAAAGAGGATGCTCACTCATAGGGGAAGGACAAGGGAGGATGAGAGGAGAGGGAATTACTTTTCCTGATCGTGCAGTGCAGGTGTTGTTTTTCAGGGACGTGGTTAGGGCAGAGGGGCTGCTGGGTGCATCGTGTTTTTACCAGCTGTCTTGGGCAGTGAACTGCACTGTAAGGCCTCCCTCCTACTCAGCTGCGCTTGAGCTGTTGCCTGACTCCACACCTGCATGCAGCAGGAGGAACTAAGCATGAAAATTCAGCCCCTGTAGGAAGAGTCACCTGGTTGTGCAAGACTGCTGCATGCAGAGGAAGATCAGTTGTGGGTTGAAGGTAATGCATCATTCTGGACACAGCACACAAATAGCAACGAATGAATTTCGGCTTTCTCTGTAGAATGAGTTTGACATACTATACTTTGTCAGGCTTTGATTTGACATTAATATTCTGCCAGTTCAGTACCTCAAGAATAAAAGATATGCTGCTAAATGTTTTTTACACTTATTAAAGAACAGTTCTAGTGTCTGTGAGAGTTCACAAAAAGCAACTTGTATGTCTGACTTCTCTCTGAGAACCTCTAGATTTCTCTTCTCTCCTTCTAGAAATGTCTGGTGAAGGGTTTCAGAACGATTGCCTCGAGGTGTCTATTTTTTCAGTTGCATTGAGTTTTCTTTGTTTGGAAGGGAACTGAAGATGGACAAGACAACAACAGAGGCTTTGAGGCAAGGTTCTTTGGTTAGAGAAGGAAGAACCTCAAGGGGTGGGGCATGGAATTTAATTATAATCCTGGGCTGTGTTTCTACACCCTTTTCCTTTGTGCCAAGTCAGCTTCAGATCCTCCATTTCCTGGCTTCACTCCTGTTCCCTCCCAGGGCTTTGTCCCCTCTGTTGTACCTACTTGACTGTTAGTGCAGCTGCCCTCTGAACAACATCTGTGAACTGATGCAGCACAAGAGCCTCCCAGATGGAAGTGCACTTTGGCAGGCAATGTAAACCTTTGCTCTGGTTTAGATTGTAACCCCGTGGTCATACATGTTTGAGCTGAGATAACTCTGGGTATATGTCTGTTGGGAGAGTTGTAAGGCTTTATAACTGAGTTTTCTGCCAAGGGGACAGTGACATAGTGCTCCAACTTCTAGTCTTTTTGTGGGATGAGGTATGTAGCTGGATGATTTATTTTTTTTTTAAGCTATTCACACTGGCAGTACTCTGTGTAGTTACTATTCTCTGTGTATCACCAGAAAATAAACTCCAGTTATATAAATTGATAAAGTGTCAGTTTGCCAAAGCCAAAACTTCATGGTAAGTATAAACATAAGATTTTAGTTATTTTTTTATAGTAGGGCTGTGCATTTTGGAAGTGAAAGTATGTAGCTACTTGACAGAAATAAAGAATGCTGCTTTCAGAATGGAAAATCTAAGTCCTTAGAATTGAGATTAATTTGTCCAATGGTCAGAGACCTGTTTTTCCATCACCCAATTGCTGTCTATTAATTAGACACTTCAAAATTAAAAAAAAAAAAGTTAAAATGACTGTTAGGTATTTGAACTGCTCCAGCTTGACACTGGACTCTTACCTGTAGGTTTTTAATGTAGGTCTGTCCTTCTGAGTTTGTACTAAAAAGCAAAGTGAAGGACACTCATCTGCTTTGAGACTACTCTATAGAGTATAATGGCACAGGAAAAAAAAACAGTCTTTTTTTATTTGGGGGTTGCAGTTTATTTGGATCAGTTGCATGGATCACTGATACTATGGCTGTTTCTGGTAAAGTCAATTTTTTTTTTTTTTTTCTTTTTTCCTTCCTTCTCCTCTCGAATTTTATACCAATGTACAGCTCTTAAAGGTGCTTCCCTAAGACCTATCATCAGGGCATTTGAAACCACTTGGAACTCCCTTGGCTATTTAAACCCTTCTTGGTCTTAGTACAGTGCTTCCCTTTGTTTTGTTTGTAGGGCCTTGGTCTAAATTTGATTTGTCTGGTGTCAGACAGAATATTACTGTCTTTCCAGTAGGTGTTGCCACAGGAGGATCTCTAAAAAATGAGTTAGGGAGAAGGATTCCACACAAGATGACTAATTTCAAGATGGGTGTTGGTTATTGGTTAATTACTGTGGAATACATCACAAGTTGTTTGATTACAAATAGCCCTCACTCCAGGTGACGTCACTGACACAAAGTACTTGCACACACGCAGCCCCTAGACTTTCACAGAAAGCCCAGGAGCAACCCCTCTCTGAGAAAGGAATCCTACCTCACAGCAAAGTAGGGGAGGGGGCACATGGCCAAGATAGCCTCAATGTGGGGGAAGAAGCATCTGGACTCAATACAATAAAAAGAGATTTCAAAAACCCTTCTTATAAAGCATGAAGGAGGTTAAAGCAAAAAACTGCTTCAAAAACAGGAACAAAACTGCTGGAGACCAACAGAAATCTCTGCCAAAAAATAACTTGCCTTGAAATCAGAAAACAATGGCATCACATGGTTTTGTTGTTAAAAAAAGGAAAAGGGGAAATCTGCATAAAGACCAACACTTGTAAAGAGTTATCATTAGCTCCAGAGACTAGTGCAATTCCCATGAAGTCCTGATGGAAGGGGACCTACTGCCACAGAGTTTTGTCCCAGATGAGTCAAAGCAGTGGGTTTGAAGAGCATTTGGAAAGAAATTTAGGTCAGAAAAAAATAGTTCCTCCAGGTTTCATCAGGATTCTGTTAAAGGAAAGGTTAGATTGTTATTGCTGCCAAGCCAACCCAAAACCTTGTCTCACAATAGCCAAAGGTAGCTTCCAGAGCCTAAGAAGGAATCTTTTCTATTAACACTCCCTGAAGCTTCAGACAAATCAACTTCTTGAAGACACCAGAGCTGTCCTCAGAAAAAGCTTCGGGACATTTGGGCCAAACACTGGAGGGGGAGGAGGTGAAGGGTAGGGAAGATACCAAGCTTCACTCCTTTTTAAAGTTACACCAGAATGATAGAAAAGGTAATGGCTAGAAGTTAGACAAAGCCATTAATTGCTTTATGAGAACATGCAGGAAATTGAACTCTAGTGCCTGCCATGGCATTACCTCAGGAAGCCACACTTTCTAAAATTGCACACAATTAAATGAAATCACTCTCGCTTTGAGTGCCACGCTACAGGAGCGTAGTTTGAAAGGAAGACAATGTCTTTTGTGTTTGAGGTTCTGAAAACTACAGGTCAGATGACATTCAGAAACATAAAGATATAAAATCTAGTTCGTTCATGAACCAGTATGCAAGAGCAGTACTCCGTATGACTTACACTCAAGCAACCAACCTTCGATACTCTTTCAGAAAGCTTTTGTAGAAAGCAATTCTGCAGCACTTCTTGCATTTCATGCATGATTACAGTTATTGTTTACATGATCACCGTTTTGCTGGGATGCCTTTCATGCAATAGCTCCCAGTACTATAAAAAGAACCACTTCTCAAGCCCTCTGGCACCCCTGTGTAAAGGGTCTCTGTAGAGAAATTCCATGTGGGGACAGATGACAGGACACCAATATGATGATTAAAGTCACCAGTTTATTGAGCCTAGCTGATCACTCTTATACAATTCTCTAAGTTCCCAAGAAGCTCTGATTGGCTGCTGAATGCAAGCATTTGGTGTCCAAGTGCACAAGCATAAAATGTGATTGGTTATATCAACACTGTACACGCATATAAACATAAGATATAGTTGGTTATACTCACTCTGTACATGCGCATAAACACAGGACATAATTGGCTATATTAACTAGAGCATGCAAAACTTGTCTCAGTCTAATTGGTCAAGATAAACTGCCAAATTGAGGTTGTTTGTGCCAAGTTCCCTTTATTGTGGAATGTGCACCTGTGTTTTTCTAATTGGGATCTTTCTGTCTTCTTGTTTATTCTGTTCAAGGCCTTCTAAAGGCGTCTGGAATGCTCTTGCGACCATGAGCTACTCTCAGGCCCAGTAACTAACTTCCATATAATTGACTCCTACAGGTCTCCTACAGCCTCAAGCTACTCACCAGCCAGCCCTTCCCAGTAGTCAACTGCAAAACTCTGCTGCCTCCTATTTCTGCTTCTGTCCATGGCAGGCACAGGGGGGCTTTTCACCCAGGAACCTCTGGGCTCCGATACTGTAAAACAGGAAGGAACCTTGTCCCGTTCCCACCGTGATGACGTGCTCGTAGCAGCTCACCCATCGAATACCTGTCAAACAGAGAAGGGACATACAACGCAGTGAGGAAGATGGATGCTTCGCCTCTGCAGTGCTGCTGCTTGAAGTCTAGTATTTTCTTTAAGAGGAACTACCTACTCGTATTCTCCACAACACCGAAGCTTCCCCAATGCTAGGGAGCACTTCAGACAAATCCCATGGATGCTACTGAAGCAGCAGCTTCAATTTCATACACTGCTTCCCTTCTCCTCTGAGGCCATCAGCTCCACTGATGGTGCACAGCCAGCAGCTTCATGCTCAGCAGGCCCCAGCTCCACCAGAGAAGCAAAGATCACAAGCCATTTTGGATCAAGAGCAGCTTTGCTCTGTCTTCCGCAAGCCTCTAAGGGAACACACCATGAGCTACTATATGGCAGCAGACTGAGGAAAGAAGGTCACACTGGTTTCCCCCATGAGCTCTGTCGTGGTCTAATCCCAGCCAGCAACTAAGCACCACGCAGCCACTCACTCACTTCCCTCACACTGGGATAGGGGAGAGAATCAGAAGAATAAACGTGAGAAAAAAAACCTTGTGGGCTGAGATAAAGACAGTTGAATAGGTAAAGCAAAAGCCGCACAAGCAAGCAAAGCAAAACAAGGCATTCATTCACTACTTCCCAGGGGCAGGCAGGTGTTCAGCCATCTCCAGGAAAGCAGGGCTCCACCATGCTCACACCCCATCTAGCTACCTGCCAAGCTGCGATAGGTGACCATGGGAGAAAAACTCCTGTCCCAGATGCCACCAAGTGCATTTTGCTGATCAACAGGCTAGCTGTAAGCAAGTATAACCCTGATATTCACTAATCACTTTGCTGCTCAGATAGGTCAGGCTCTTACATAATTTTGAAGCTCTCTCCACTCAAATATTCTCACACAAGCACACCTTACTCTTTGTAGCTCTGCACGCTTTTAGCACTTCACCCAGCAATGAAAACAGACTAGGAATCCTGCAACCTAAGCAACACCATGTTCCACCACTACATGGGAAGCTACAGCAAGCTTCCCATCCTAACAAAACATTCTAGCACCATTATGTTGTGCCGTGAGATTGAGTAAGAGAGTACATTTTGCTTTCACAAAATCTAAATCTGAAACCTCAGCTAAACAAGGATCCCTTGGCAAATAGTCTGGGGTGGGGGGCAGTCCTCTATGCAGGAATTTGCAAAACATTCCATCATCTCATCTCTATTGTGCAAAAGGTTGGTTCTGTGTACACATTCTACCCCAAACAACTCTTTTACACAGATTAAACCCCACCACACCTATGTTTTTCTTTCCTGCACACCACAACCCCAGGTTACAAACCCTAGGGCTTTTAAAGCCCTCTTTAAAGTACCACTGAATTACAGCCTAGACAAGCATTCAAACAGGAGGGGAAAAGAGGGAGTTTTGCCAGATACATCCACGTGCCAACTGCTGTCACCGTACCAAGTGAGACCGAACACCACAAAACTTGTAACCTACTGGAATACACCCAGTCGTACACGTAGCAGCAGACATGCAAGAGGCATGGATGCAGCCAGGGAGTTTCCCCTTCCCCTCTGTACAGAGTCCTAACCAGAAACACATCCTCATCCTTCCGCCCCCGCAACCTCCTGATGTTACATCCACAGCCACCAGCACCTGTGACACATACTTCGCACAGGCAAGGCAAACCATCCTGCTCCAGATGCGAGGTGAAGTCTTGGCTATAGGCTTAGCAGGTGTTAAACCACTGTGCAAGTCTCACACCTGCTGAATTAAATTTACCAGATTCAGGTAAGAATCTCCCACTTCAATTCAGAGAACTACAAAGGCATCTCAGAAAGTTGGAGACATGCCCCCCCCAGCCCCCCATTACAAGGGCCTGGCTCTGGCAAATACATGCAGAAAGCTTCCAGCCCTCTGCCATCAGCAAGAACAGTCACTTGCCTAAGAGGAGAAAGGCACAAGAGGGGACATTCTCTTATTTTTGCTCCAAAAGTGCTCTTGACAAGCAACCCAGCACAACTCTTCCTTAACAGAAACAGGTGATGGAGGATGAAAGCAGATGGCATGTACTTTGCAATGCCATTTATTAATAAAAAGCTGTAAAATGCAGAATGACTGTGGATCTTTCTCCAATCCAAAAAATTAACTGAAGGAATCCCTGATGTACCCACGACTAAGAGGATGTGCAGAACAGGTGTTCAAGAACAGCACTTCAAATTGGCTCCTAAGGGGCTGAAGTACCTCACGATTCACCATTCCCATCAAACGAAAAGCACAACCTGCGCCAGGAGCTGATCACGGCAAGCTCTCCAACATGGCCAGCACTCCACCACCTCTAGACCTGGACTACTTGGGTCAGCAAATTGAGTCTTACTCCTGAGAGGCAGGGAGGCTCTACAAATCCCAGAAGCTAAGGAGGACACAGTAGCGTGTCCTACACAGGAAGCAGACACAGGGTCTGTGCTGCACAACCTCTGTCCGCTACATTAACATTGCTACCTTCAGGATATAAAGTCAAGGGCACATGACACTGCACTGCATGCCAGTCGAGCAGAAAGCAGTTGCTCTCGCAGATCAAGAACTAGAGTCCAGGGCCTGCACTTCCCTGTACAGCTGCTAAGAAAAGCAGCGCTTACAAGATCCACTAAAAAGTATTAGCTACCTTCTCATGGGAAGAGACAGGTTTATACCAAGTAAAAACCAGCCCCAGTTCCAGTCTTAGGAAGCAACCGCCTTTCTCTGACTTGCTTTTGTAAACAACACTAAGGATCTGAAGTTAATGGGGACTTACCACACTCCGCAGGTGCATCTGGAAGCTGAAAACACATTCAGGTAACACTTCAAAGCACTTAAAAGTCAACCCAGATGTTAGTCTGCAAATCAAGAGTGAGCCTCCTTTCTAGAGGTGCTGCACCACTCCAAGTCCCAGTGAGAGCAATAGAAAGTTGAAACGCTCAGTATCTCACGAATTAATACTAAAGTGCCTCCACCACCATGCAAAAAAAAAAAAAAAAAAAAAAGTCTGCCTACTATACGGAGCAGAAAACAGCACTGAACAAAGGTGCTCTCCAGACATGAACTGGAGATGCCCCAGAGATACTACCTACACATAGATCATCCCCCCAGCAGGGATGATGGCATACAGCAGCTTTCAGCCACCAGTCACCACTGGGCACGACACTGCAGTAACTTGGTATTTCTTCCCTATGATACCGAAGGGTGACAGCGTCAGGAGCTCCACAGAGCCCTCGCTGACAGTGGGTCAGGACAAGGACTGCTGCTGGTAAGGTGGGCAGGTGACAACACAAGCTGGTAAAGCACCTTTTCTGCTATCACAGAAACTTCTGCACCTGAAAGAAGCAGACCCTGACATTCATCTAGACAGCACCATTCAAACTCCAGTAACCACGTCAGTAAAACTTTCCCAATCCTTGCCTACATGCATTCTCTTTTCATAACTTGCCTGATGGAGATGGAATGCCTAGAGCCCAGCTAAATAAGGACTGCAATTTAGTAGTCTGGGATTCATATAGTTTAAAACGGGCATCACAGCACAGTGTCTTCTCATGCTTGAAAACAAAGGCTAGGAGAAGCAGCTTATGGGACCACGCACCCTGCTATCCCTCACGCTTGGCCCTGCTGTAAAGTTCCACTGGACATACTGCATCCACATCAGAAAAGGAAAACGGCACACAAATCTGCAAACTCTTTTTTTTTTTTTTTTTTTAAAGAGTGAGCTTTTGTATATTTGAAGCAAATAAATACTCACTGAAAATTAAGAGTCTCACTCATGGCTTTAAAATTACAAAGCAAGCATTCACTCACAGCACAGACTCCCAGTATGAGACCACAGAGCAGACAACATGCTTTTTTTTCCCATTCCCAGAGAAAAATGCAAGAATAGACAATATTAACAGCGGTACAAAGACTAGATTTGCTTTGAGATTAATTAAAACGAGTAAGACAGTACAAAAAGAAGTAGAAGCAAAATGCACACTTTTTAAAGTTCAGTAATATTTGGATAGCATACAATTTAGTTGATCATAAAAGCACTCATATTGTCTATCTTTAGATTTCAGACTTGCTTTTGCGTTTGGTTTCTTGGTTGCTCAAGGAATACTGTTACAGAATGCTTCTGTAAGCTATGTTCAAGGAAGCTGCCGTGAAAAAAACAAAACACAGCTAAAAAAATAACTTCACCACAAAAACAGACCTTTAAGAGAAAAGCAACAACCTGAGCCAGGGAAAAAAAACTGAAAGAGATGGGATGCCTTATTTGAACAAAGCTGAGATGATAAAGGCTGAAGCCAAGTATTATGCAAAGAACAATGGACATTTTGGTCAATTCTTTTTCCAAGCTCAGCTGTGGCTACTTAGTCCAGAGCTTAATTTTATGCCTATGGACTGCTGAAACAGACTGCTGCAGGGTTTTTCATCCTTTTCCCTTGCATACCTGTAATCACCTCTGCTGTTCTCATCAAGCTTAGGAGCTGACAATGTTTTTTTTAATGAAGATAGTTGGGCTGGAGACTTGCAAGGATCAATATTTGTATTTAATTCAAAATCAAATTCCAGGATTAGTTTTTTGGCTTTGGGGGGGGGGGGGGGGGGGGGGGAGAGGGGGCAACAAAAAACCCAATCTTACTGACCTAACAATTCAGGTATTTGATTTTTATACGAGACTGCTACGATCTTCTGTCACCTGCAGTCTGTCACCTCCTCACAGAGAATACTACACCCTGCAGTAGTACTCTACTGCAAAGACAGTAATACTCTGTGTGATACTAGAAAAACCAAGTCTAGACCAGGGCCCTACAAACAAAACAAAGGGAAGCACTGTACTGATACCAAGAAGGGTTTAAATAGCCAAGGTAGTTCCAAGTGGTTTTAAAAAAAAAAAAAAAAAAAAAAAACCAAACCCAACTATTTTAAACATATCTATGTATGTATATATACAAATTATATATACCACACACACACAATCACAGAGTACATAGGATATAGAAGAATAAAAATTGTAGGTGTGTGTATACGCATACACACAGAGTAGGATATTAAAGGGAAAAACGCCTGTAGGGGTGTGCGTATATAAAGACACCTGTAATATATATATATAGGCATGTACAGATATATACACACACCCCTACAGACTATTTTTTCTTTAACTAATACCCTAATATCTTTTAATGAAAAAAAACCTGCAGTACAGAGACAACTCTTACTAACAAGAAAGATCTACACCACCATTCATTTCTACTTATCAATTTACTCCATTTTTAGAAAAAAAAAAAAAAAAAAAAACCAACAAAAAAAAACCACCTCCTCCTCTGCCAGTTAATATTGCAAACCTGAAGACACCAAGGGAGCTGCCTATGCAGTAGCAGCTGCTATAGACACACGAGTAACACTCAGGCCAAGGCTGTTTGCAGTGTTCATACTGCTTGCCATGCTGACAACCAAAGAGGTGGTGCTAGAGGCTGAGGTTGAAGCAGTTTAAAAGGTTCTTGAGGGCTGGAGCAGAGCTGTGTTCTCAATGCTGGTGACAAAAAGAATGAGGATCACAGAACAAATAAACCACAGTGGGGGAAAGAAAAAAAACAACCGAACAAAAACCCCTAACCAATAAACTTTTAAGTAACAGCAGCACATGCAAAAGATAGGCATTATTTATATACCAAGCAAGCAACTAGAGTTGCATGCTTGTGATTTTTTAAGTATTCAAAGAAAATTACGAGTTCAATTCAAACCGCTATATCATCACAAAATTATACCACAGTAACTCAAATCTCACTCCATTGCATTATTTCTTGCCCTTTGCTTGTACACTCCTTTAAGATAGTACTTGTTCTGTTAAATAAACTCCTACATCCTTCCGAAAGGCAGCATTTGTTCTCAAAAGACAGGACACTGCTATCGTGATTTCCTCAATGCACTTGTGCAATTTAAAAGATTAAAACTGTAGTGCCCCACAACAGAGTCAATGTGGTAAACTCAAACACAGACCAGATGTAGGACAGGAACACAGGAGGATAAAGGAGTTCCCGGTTTGAATCCAGCACCATACAGTGCCTTAGCTGTAAGCCAATCACACCTGCAAAACAGTGTCATCAACACACAGAAGCCAAAACAACTCTGACAACAGAAAAGAAGGACAGCTGGACAAGTGTGAATTTTTAAGTTGCATATTCAGTAGGGATAGAGCATGACAAACCAAACTACTGGCATAAAGAAAAGCAGTAACCTACCTCCACACCCCAACCAGGATTGTACAGAAGTACCCCAGCACAGAACAAGGCAGCGCCTCTGACATTTGTTTGTGCAACCCTCATCCACAGCACTTACCATTTGCTCTCTCAAATGCACTAAATACACAGGTGACAACAATGCCACATGGCAAACTCTAAAACCATCTGTCATGAGGCATTTGTCATGACATGTATCACTCCATCACCTGCATTTTGCCAGCTAATCTCTCCAGTGGAGACTGCTAACAGTCCACATTTTGGAGCAGTCTCAGAGAGCCACTTCCAAAGATTATTTTTTTTTAAATACATTTGTTACAAGAAATTCTTTCTGTATTTCATCCCCCCTTCCAGCATGAAAGTTTCCTCTGCAGTTGTGCGACTAGCCAGTCTCTGTAATAGCCATTCCTGACCTAGTACAAATCACAAGTGGGAAAGACTTTTTTTTTTCTTTTTTTTTCCCCCCACCAGGAGAGAGAGGGCTGGCAGTCCTTCTTCCCTGAGATAAGGCTCCTTTTGGTTCCTCCTGTACTGAGACACAATGAACATTAAGAGAGGGTCTTAATCATCAGATAAACTGACTATGTGACAAACAGCTGTTCAAATGCAAACAGGACTTACCGCATGCAATATGCTTGAAGACAGCCCTGAGGAAGGGGAGAGGCTGCTCTGATGACTGGAAAGGGAGCTAGAAAGAAATTACAAAGAATTTTTCCTAAAATCACTTCAAATGCACATATGTATGGATATATGCACACATGTATATAAACACATATGTACATATACACAAACGCAGAGTAGGTAATATGATACTAGTTAAAGAATAAAAGCTGTAGGTGTGCGTATACACATACAGAGTAGGATATTAAAGGAAAAAATGCCTGGAGGGATACGTGTATACACACACACACACCCCCCCTACAGAAAATGTCTTCTTTAGCTAATATCCTACTACCTTTTAACGAAAAAGTTAGTACAGAGACAACTCTTACTAACAAGAAACATCTACAACACCATTCATTTGTATTTATCAATTTACTCTACTTTTAGAACAAGAACAGTTGCTTCAAGCATTCTGCAGCAATGACTCCTAGACACATGAAGTCCCAAACCAGAAGGCTGCTCACCCCAAACACGCTTTGTTTCTCAGTCTTTCCCTGAGCAACTGCTGCTGCCTGCCCCTGAGCACTGGCATCCACCGGCTGAGGCAGTGCTTTGCGTTCACTCACTATGCTATTCCCAACATTTTAACCTGCGTAACATTATTTCAAGCCGTTCAGACTGCAGGGTACGTGCCCCAGAACTGGGCCAAAGGCCCCAACACACTCCCAAAAGACAGGGCTCAAAAAACCCCCCACAAACCGGCAAATGAAGAGCATCTGCAAAAGCCCCCAAATTAGCCAGACTACCACAGAATCTGGTCATTTACTCAAGGCTGGTTCATACCACTCCACCAACTGCCATTTCCTCTTGGAAAAGGTGAATCGGAACTACCAGTTCGGCTTTATACACACCCTGTAAAACAGGAAAATAAAGAATCCCCTGCTGAAACACATCAGCAGGTCACTGCACCCACGGGCTGCTTCCAAGATACATACTCCCTGTTCCAGCCTTTCCCCTTCTGCGCCAGTCCGGACCGACTTCTGCGCTGCTTTTGGCTGGGTCCTGGTACAAAGCACCAGGAGGCCCCTCGCGCCCTCCTCCCCCCGCTGGGGTGGGGAGCGGAAAAGAGAAGGAAAAGCTCCTGGGTCGACACAAGGACAGGGAGGGCTCACTCACCAGTTACGGTCACGGGCAAAAAACCAGACTCGCCCTGGGGAAGCCTGCGGCAGAGTCTGCCAAGGGGGGTGGGAGAGAAAGCCCTGTGCAGGCAGCAAGGCTGGCGAAGGAGGCGGAGGAGGGGATGCCCTGCAGCCCCGGTGAGACGGCAGGCTGTGCCCCCCAGCCCAGGGAGGGGAGCGGGGGAGCGGATACCACCTGCAGCCCGGGCAGGAGCCCCCGCCGGAGCAGGGGAAGAGCGAGGAGTCCTCCCCCCGAGGAGGAAGGAGCGGCAGAGCCAGGGTGGCATGAGCGGACCCCAACCCCCATTCCCCGTCCCCCGGCGCCACTGGGGTTGGGGGAGGGGTGGACAAAACCGGGCGTGGAGTTCAGCCCGGGAAGGAGGGAGGAAGGGGTGGGGGACGGGGGTTTGAGGTTTGGGTTTACTCCTCATTATCCTGTTTGGATTCGATTGGTAACAAATTAAATCGACTTGGGGGGGGGGGGGGGGTGGGTGCCCACGTTCAGTCTCGTTTTTGCCTGCCACCATAACTGGTGAGCGACCCCCCCCGTCCTCTTCTCGACCCACGAGCTTTTTCTTCTCGTTTCTCCTCCCCACCCCACCCGGTGGGGGCGAAGCGAGCGGCCGCCTGGTCCTTTCTTGCCGGCTGCGCTGAAACCAGGAGATGGGGATACCGGGAGGCGAATCGCGTTCCGCCCCCAAACGGAGGAGAAAACGGATCTCTGCCATCTCCAGCTTTCTGCCCGGCTGAAAGCAGGGAGGAGGGACGGGGGAGACGGCAGCACGGCAAGCAGCAACTCCGAGGCAGCTCCTTCCCCTTAGAGCTGGCAGCTGCCCCGCGCTCCCACCGCCCGGCTGCTCCGGCCCCAGGCAGCCCCCGCCGCCGGTTCCGACACGGCGCGGCCCCCCCACGCCGCCGCCCCGTGCCTCCGACGCAGAGCCTGCCGGCCCCCTCCCAGGCACTACCGCCCTCCTCGGGGCTTTCTCCGGGACCCGCCGGTCCATTGCTCGGCCCCCGGTCACCTTCTCCCTCGGGACCGCCGCAGCCCGGCCTACCGCTCCGCTGCTGCCTTGGCTGCCACCGGCCCCGCCTCGGCCACCCGCGGCGAGGCAGCACCAGCTCCTCCACCGGCAGCCCCCCCTTGACGGGGGCGGGGGTGCCGTCCCCATCTGCCTCACTGCCCGCCCCTGGCGCTCTTCCAGCTCCGGCCCGCAGCTGGAGCCCAGCAGGAACCGGGGGAGGGGGGGGGGGGGGACACCGCCCGGCCCCCGCAGCACGCCGCCTCCTCCCTTGGGCTCCCTCCCTTGCCCTCCCCTGCTGCAAAGGGAGTGCAAACGCAGCCGGGACCGCACGACGACTCTTCTGGGCAGGAACCTCCAGGCAGGCCACGGGCTGCTGCTGTAAGGCAACAGAACTAAAAAACCTCCACTGAAGAGGAAAGCAGCTTCCCAGTTCCGCGATTAGTTCTTGAGCTTTTCTTACTGAGCCTGTCATGCCACCTCCTGGCATGTTCTGTTAACCTCCCAAACACGGCCTGGAGCACCAAACTGCTCTCAAGCAGAAGCATGGAAATCCAACCGTAGGTCATCCCGTAGGCACGCAGCGGTGAACGTCCTCTGTCTCCTCTGTCCACGCGCCCGAGGATGGGAAGCCGCAAGTGCTGTTCAGGTACCCAAGCCTAAAGAGGTTTAGGATCTCTACTGCATTCGGGGAGACACAAGCCTGAGAAAGATTTGCTCTGTACCTAATCACCACTGAAACACTGAATCAAAAGGAAGCCGAGGAGAATGAAAGACACGCCAGGTCTGCCAAGCAAAGAAACTGAGGACGTTTCTCCGTGCACAGAAGCACAGCTAGAGACATAACTCCTGCTGGCATGCGGTCAGGAGGATTGAACGTCATCTGTTTGGGTCCCTTTGGAAATACCGAGCACCCGCATTATTCTGGAGGATGCAGCATTTTACAGAGGGGACCCTCGGAAAGAATCAGAGAGGGGCAGTTTTATTCCCTGGGAAAGTGCTCTGACACTTACCTGCTTCCCAGATAGTGTAGGACAATTAAAATACAGCAACTCATTAGTAAGTAGGGGCTAATTTCTGGCCCATCATGATTCTAACAACAGCCAACAAATCCCTCCACTAGTTTTGTTCAGACTGTATTTATGACAGTTCTTTTGCTCTGCATTTTGAGGGAAAGCAGATTAAACAGCTTGCATCTTCGATGTGGAGAGCTGGGTTTCAAAAGAATACTACAAGCCTAAAAGAGCACAGCATAGTACAGCTTATACATAAAGTAAATATTACATCGTAAGCCATAGTGCACGCTTCTATCGGAGAAAGTGGGCTTTTTGTAGGCGCATGGGAAGTGGGCCTTTTGCTCAAAACCAAAAGAAAATCCTGATTTTAAAAGTTCATATACTAAAACAGTCATGCGATATCCTTTTTGATTTGCCTCTAAACCCACATGTAGATTTTATTTCTTCACTACCATCTGAATTCTTACTGCTTGAGGCATTTTTCATGTAAAACCAAGAAAGCTCAACTCAGAAGGCAAAGACCCTTCTTAACGGAACTGAGCATCTGTGACTACAATACACCCTCCCCCTCATTTAAACATAACAGCATAGTAAACACAGTTTTTAAATTCCAAGCAGAGAGATTCCAACTTTGAAGACTACCAGACGTTCTCCCTTTGGCACAAAATAATTTCTTTCACTTACCTCGTGTTTCTTGTTTTCCATTCTGCAGCACAGAAAGCCAGTACCCACAGCTGCACAAAGACGTCCACTGCTCACACCAGCATGCAAAGCACTGAGGAACCTTGGCTCAGTCTTGGCAGTACAGGAGCAATCCATCTCAAGTGCACTACACATTTGGTGTTTGGGGGCATCACATAGAGAGAGTTAATTATTGCTTTTCCTCCCAGTAACAACAGCAGAAGAAAAAAGAAACCCTCCTCGCTTCCACAGCTCTTTTTTCCAGGCTAGAGATTTACGGCAGCAACTACCTATTTTACCCAACCTACAAGGCACCTTTTGAACAATTTTCAAAGCTGGCCCAAAACCCAGATCATAAATAATCATCAGTCTAAAGAAGGACCAGAGGTCTCTGCACTACTAGAGATAGGCAGGAACACTTAACTTACTAGAATCCTTCGTAAAAACAAAATGTTTGTGATGGCATCTGAACTACAAATTTCTTTTTAGACTTAAAGACCTAGTGAATGAGAATATCCTGCCACACTTCAATTGCTTGTTAGCTCTTGCATGGTTTCAGAATGCATACGTAATGACACTGACTGTATGGAAAGTATCAGGTATTTATTTTGCTATTAGTGCCAAGGCCACAGTTGTGTGAGGCATTACACAAGCAAATTAAATCCTTGCCCAAAAGAGTTTGCAAACCACCTGTGTGTTAACACAGTCACTGCATTTCAAGCCTTCTACCTGTGACAACATCCTCTCAGGGTGCACACTTGCCTGCTCAGATCAAACACTCGCTCAGCACAGGGGTTCCTTTCTGGGGCCTGAACACTGAGCTGTTGGTGTCAGAAGCTTTGAAATCCCCAACTTTGTAAGTTGCTCATTAGCCAAGTGGCTTGTGTTCATCTGTGTAAAGGCTCAGATTGTCTTCCTGTGCAGAGCACGGAGTTTTGCCCTCTAAGTGCTGCGGGATACTCTGCTCGTGCAGACATTTGAACAGCTGTGCTTGTGTATCTCAAGGTGTGTAGAGAAACCAAACTGTGAAATCCTTGCCTGTGGGGGGGGGAATACCGAGCCTGAGGTTAGAGCTGAGGCAGGCTTTGCTGACCCAGTGTGTCAGGTAGGAAGCGCAAGCACTGCTCTCCAGCCTTTCTCCCTGGTGCATGCACACGGAGCGAAGGGCTGGCTCCTTCCAGCTGGCAGCGTGGGTGGGCACCAGGGTGACAGACACCTCCTCATCCCTTTAGCTGTGACAGTCTCACCACCCCCAGCTGAGACTTGCCGTGGTGTTCAATCCCGACAGCAAGGCTTTTAACAGACCCATCAGTCGGTAACTGGATAGAAGCAAATCTCCTTGTAACTTTGAGCTAAACCATACATTTGATGGCAGGCACAAGAGCTTGCCAAGTTCACTGGGAAGAACGCTTCCACTGTACGTGCCAGTTCTTACAGTGCAGGCTGGGTTTCAGACTGCAGTTGTGCTTCCATGTGGGAGACAAGCTAAGCTTGCGCAAGCAGCCCTGCTCTTTGCCATCCCCTTCCCCAGTGCTTTCCTCTGCAACATTAATGCCTTCTATGGCATCTGGCCTTACGTTACCACTTAGTCAAGTGGCTGCAGCCTCTGTGGGAGCCTGTTGAGAGGCAGCCATCTCTATGAAGTAAAGCCATCATTTTGACACTGGCCATGAAGTGAAAATAGATTTGGATAATCCATAAAATCAAGCAATTCTGAATTTCCATGTGCAATGTTCATCTCTCTCCCTTTACTTCCTGCAGCCATAGCCTCTCCCTCTCCCCAGAGCCTTGGGCCATATCCCTCCCTCTCTCCCAAGTCCCTTCTGCCTGGAACAACAGGGATCATGATGCAGGAGACCCTCACAGTACAATTTCTGTTATCAATGGCTCTTAGCTATGAGCTTTATTTCATTAGGTTACCAATTGTAGCTGTCTGTTGCCTGGACTACAGTTAGTTTTGTCCTACAAGTAGTGAACTAGACAACAGTTTAATGTTATCTTCTAGCAAGCATAACATTTAAGACCTAGGAGGACTGTCACCCTGCTGTGGGCAGAGTTAATAAATCTCTCAAATACTGCAGAAAAAGCTACGTGGGCTGTTCCGCTGTACTTACTCTCCTTGCAGAAGGAAGAGCTTACGAGATTGCTCCATTCCCTTAACTTCTTCCTAGTATAAGAGAAGCCAAGGAGAGGGTGAGCTTCTCTGTCTGCTCCTTTCTCTCCTTTATTGGCTTTCAAGGTGGAAGTAAGGACCAGAGAAGAGCGGTCCCTTGCTGAGACAGTGGTCTGACATGGGTATTAGACACTTGCCTGATGTTCTAGTGATAAGGTTTTTGTGAGCAAGAGGAACTTGAAGCCCAGTAGAATGCTAGTTCAAGCAGCAGCTTCTCCTCCTCTTCCTGCAGAGTCTGCCAGATCCCTGGGCTGTGTTGCTGCAGTAAGAAAATGGACTTTGAAGATACTACTAATGCTGGGGAAACAGAAAAGCTGCAAATTAATTCATTCTTGTCCAGCTTTAAGGCAAGCGTAGAGTGTGTAGTGGTGGGGTTTTTTTGAGTGTTCATGGCCTCAGCAGTCTCCAGTGCTAATTACATGGGGCTGCAGCTTACAGAAAGAAAATAGAAATCTCTTCCCAGTCCCTCTTATTTTCTTCTCTCAACTAAGGCAGGCTCTGTGATTTCAGGAGCAGTGCTTCTGCACCCAGGGGATGCTCCCACATTTCAGCAGTCTCCTACTGGCTGCTCTGCAGGATCAACTGGAAGTAAAATACTAAGTCAGTTTTGCAAAGTAAAGAAATGGGAGGTATGCAACCACTCGTTCCCTTGATTTCCTTCCTCTGCTTTTATTTGATAGTCAAAATGTAGAAACCAAACTAACAAAATCAGTCACGGTTCTATACAGAAGTGGAAGGAGTGGCTGAGCCACCAGGAGATCATGCTGCCACCCAGAGGGACCTCGATAGGCTGGAGAAACGGGCTGATGGGAACCTCCTGAAGTTCAACCAAGGGACACGCAAAATCCTGCCCCTGGGGAGGAACAGCGCCAGGCACCAGGACACGCTAGATGTGCCTTGCTGGAAAGCAGCTCTGCAGAGAAGGTCCTGGTGGACACCACATTGAAGTTGAGCCAGCAAAGGAGGCCAGCAGTGTCCTGGGCTGCACGAGGAGGAGCATTGCCAGCAGGTCGAGGGAGGGAATCGGCACTGGTGAGGCCACCCCTGGAGTGCTGTGTCCAGCGCTGGGCTCCCCAGCACAAGAGAGACAGGGACAGACTGGAGAGAGTCCAGTGAAGGGCCACCAACATGGGGAAGGGACTGCAGCATCTCTCCAATGAGGAGGGGCTGAGAGAGATGGGACTGTCCAGCCTGGAGAAGAGAAGGCTGGGGGGATCTTCTCCATATATATCAATATCTGAAGAGAGAGTGCAAAGAAGATGGGGCCTGCCTCTTTCCAGTGGTGCCCAGGCTCCATCTGGCTCAGGGTGGCCCTCCCTCAGCAGGGGCTTGGACCAGATGAGCTCTGGAGGCCCCTGACAACCGCAACCGCTCTTTGTGTGATGCTGGCACAACAACCAACAACAACAGGGACTGCCTGAAAGGGGCCTGAGCAAACGGAGAGGTGTGAAGCACGCTGCCAGATGGGTTTTGCATCGCAGGGTGTGTCTCTGAGGCTGGGGGAGCTCCTGGGTGCACCCTTGAGAGCCTTGTGATGTCACCAGAGAGTCAGTCACTCCATGACATCACTTGCAGTGGGCAATGATACATGCCAGTGGCACATACTGCTAGTGGCACATGAGAGGTTGAGTCCCATGGGCAGCACCTGAGCCACCCGTGTACTGACAGCGATACACGAGAGGTCGAATCCTGGGGGCAGCACCTGAGCCATCAAAGTCCTACCAACAGCACACCAGACGTGACCTGCCAGCAGCCGAGTCCCACCAGCGGCACCCATCAAGTCCCGGCAGCAGCAGCACTGGAGGGCCCAGGCATGAGCTGGTGGTGCCGGGACCCACCATGAGGTCCTGGCAGGGGGACATCTGCCCCATCTGCCTGGGTCCCCTCGAAGACCCCGCTGCCGTGGACCCATGCTGGCATGAATTTTGTCACGTGTGCATTCAGCGCTGGGCTGCCACCACCATCACTGCCACCTGCCCGCTCTGCTGGCAGCCCATCATGGCCATCCACCACCTGCTGGTGGAGGATGGCCATGGTGGGTTGGCCTCCGTCCCCATGGCCAATTCCATCCCTACGTGGGGCTGTGGCAGGGCCGGCAGGGGCGGTGGCAGCTGCAGCAGTGGGGCCCTGGAGGTCCCTGATGCCAGAGACTCTCTGCAGAGCACGGGGAACGCAGCCCCCCCATGCCCCACCAGCATCTCTGGAGCCTGTCTGGGCAGTAGGACAGTGCCAGGCACAGCCGGCCCCGCTACCCTCCAGAGAACATCCAAGACCTGTCATGGCTGCAGAGGGTCCGGGAGGAAGAGCCGGGCTCAGGGGACCACACACGCTGCCTCCCCTGGGTCCACTTCTGAGCAGGGTGGCTGGGGCCACCGGGGTCCCTCTGAAATAAAAACACCGGGGATGCTGAGAGAAGCCATGCCTGGTTTCTTCCGTGCTGCTTTGCTCATTGCTGCAGAACTGGGGGAGTGGGAGGGATATGGCCCTGGGAACTGGGGGAGAGGGATGCACCCCCAGAAAGGGAAGGGGAAGGGGGAGTCCACTGGGCCTCTTCTAAGCAGATCCCCAAAAGGGCCAGTGCCTGCTCTCCTGAAGGCCAGGGCGAGCAAAGAGGCTGAGATGGAGGTTTGGGGGAGACCCTCCTCTCCTCTCTTGGTCCCGCACACCCCCGTGCTGCGGAGGGCTGCGATCCTGTGGGGAGGCTGTCCAGGCTGGGGGAGGCAGCCCTGGCACAGCTGCCTGCTGAAGGGCAGCTGCCTGCACTGCCCATGGGACAAGTGCCGGGCCCCAGCTGGGATGTGCCTTGTATTTCGGGGGTCTCCAGGGAAACCCAGAGCTCCCCCCACTCCAGGGCCTCCCCAAGAGCTGTGCAGTGGGAGCATGCCCCAAAGGGTGCCAGGCCCTCGCTGCCGCCCCGCTCCATCCCCTCCCGCAGACCGGGTGGCTGGGAGCTCCCGGCGTTGGGGCTGAGCTGCTGCCCGCACTGGCCTGCCGCCTTGGCAGACCTTGCTTCCCAGTGAGCGGACCCAAACGTTGGTGTCGAGAGTTTTGGCGGCCACATCTGCCCCAGCAAGGGCAGCCAAGCATGAGGTGAGGCTGCTCAGGGTGACCATGGGCTCTCAGTGCCTTCTGCCCCAGACATGGATGCAAAGACGAAAATCTCATGGAGATTTAGATCGGAGAACAGGCAAGCAGGAGGTGGCTCTTTGGTGCTTCCCAAAGGCTCCCTTCTGAGCATCATCCTCTCATTGGAGGTCCCAGGCCATGCCGGGCATCCAGGTGGCCTTTTCTGTCCTTCCCCGGCACTCCAGGAGAGCATGAGGCAGGATGTTTGCAAGTGGCTTTTTGGTACCTAGAGGAATATCCAGCCCTTGCAGGGCTTTCGGCAAAATCTCCCCTAGGCCCAGCAGCTGGCAGAGCTCCAGCCCTCGCCTGCCATGCTGGCAACGAGATGGGAGCAGGCTCGCATGTGGCTCGTGTCACAGCTCCCAACATGTTTGCTTAACCTGAGACACGTGGCGCAGCCGGCACCAGGCCATGTTCCCGTGTTTCGTACTACATCCCCATCAATATTGCAGGATGCTGTGCTGCCGCCAGCACAGCATAACCTGCTCTGCGCTGCAGCTGTATTGCAGGGTAGCGTCGGCTCGTCAGCCCACAAAAGCCACTCTGTGCCGGGCGTCAGCCCGTGCCGGGGCCGGGAAGGGATTAAGAGGCTGAATCTGTAATGGATCCTCACCAGGCAACAGGTGTTTAAAGGCTTTGATCTGCTGCTTCTTGATTGTATTCCAGCCCCTCGCTGGAATTTCTCACGTGTAACCGAGCCCCGCTAATCCATCCAGGCCATATATAATGGATGGCGGTGGAGTGAAGGAACACGAATGTGGCTGAATATCGGTAACAAGTGTCCGGGCAGCGGTGCAGCAGGTCCCTCTGCCAAAGATCCCCCACTGCCAGTACCTGCCCTCTGTGCCAGCCAGTGAAAAACCCTTCCTCTGTCCCCAAAATCTGGCTTGGCCGTGTGCAGGGGCAGGCGCCGTGATCAGCTTTGTCCATTCTCGGCTGGCCTGAGGAGCAGGACAAGGCTTTGGAGCCAAGCCACCGAGCCGCTATTTCCAGGACCGGCGCCGGTGCCACCCACTGAGCCCCGGTGCTGCCACTCGATGCCCCCGTCAAATATTAATGAGCTGTTCACTGCACTCTCTGCCCTGCCCCAGCGCTGCAGCCGTGGCTCCTGCCCGCTCCAGGGCTGCCCAGCCCCTTCGGCCTCCCCTCCCGCCCCGTAGCGCTTGTTGCTCCCAGCGTGGGGACTTTTGAGGGTGCAGCTGCACCCACCTTTGGGTGTCGCCCGGGCAGGGCGGGACCTGACCCCCTGCACTCGGCGGGGGGCTCCCGGGTGCCTCCTGTCCCCGGCAGCCGGCTCAGCCCCCCTGCGGCAGGTAAGGCCCCGCTGGGGCTGGGGGCACGCCCGTGCCCTGGGGAAAGCCAGGCCGTCGCCCCCCCAGGGAGCGGGGCGGGTGGGCCGGGGGTACGGGTCGCCCGGAGAAGGGCTGGCGGCAATGCGGGCAGCCCCGGGCTTGGTCCTCAGCAGCGGGGGCATCACGGTGTCCTCCGGGGGCGAGGGGTCAGCAGGGGCTCCGCAGCTCCGTCCCGTCTGCTGAAGGAAACGTTCGCCCGTGGGTCTCTCCCGGGGAGGGCTCCCCGCAAGGACCGGGGTGATGTGCCGGGCATCCTCACCCGGTCACGCGTGGGGGACCCTGGGAGTGTTGGGGGCCCATCTCCCCTTGCCTGCCCTCCTCCAGGAGGAGGCCTGCGCCTCTGCCCCCGGCAGCCGCCCGGCCCGGCGGGGGATGGAGCCCGGCAGGTCGGTGCCGGCGGAGCAGAAGCTCCGCAAGCCCTCGCAGCGGGCCAGGATCCCGGCGCCTTTCTTCACCCACCCGGTAGGTCGCTGGCTCGGCCCGCGGCCCCCGGCTCGTCCCCTCGGCTGCCGCCCCCCTTCCCGAGCCCCCCGCCGTGACTCTGCCCGCGCAGGATGGGGCGGCCGAGCCGGCGGACCCCCCCGGGCAGGACCCCGCGGAGGCGGACGCGGAATCCCTGGTGCCCACGCACGACGAGCGGGGCCGCCCCATCCCCGAGTGGAAGCGGCAGGTGATGGTGCGGCGGCTGCGGGCCCGGCCGGCGGACGAGGAGGCGGCGGGCGGCCAGGTACGTACGGGGCGTCCCGGGGCCGGGGCCGGAGCACGCTGCCGGCCCGGGGGTCGTGGTGGGGGAACGCTGACGGCCCCTCTCCGCAGGACGCGAGCTCCTGGCGCTTCTCGCCCTCCCGCCAGGCCGTGCTGGGCCCCTTCGGGGAGCTGCTGACCGAGGCAGACCTGCAGCAGCTGGAGCGGGCGGTGGAGAGCCTGCGGCTGCGGCGGCGGGGCGAGGCGTACCAGGGCGAGCTGCGGCGCCTGGCGCGGGAGCTGCGCGCCCTCCTGCCCGCCCCGCTGTTCAGCATCACCGTCCGGAGCCCCCCGCCCGGCCCCGGGCAGCCCCTGCCCCTCTGGTGTGGCCGCCTGGCCGGCGCCGTCAGCAGCCTGGCCGCGCTGCTGGCCCACGCCGAGGGGGCGCGGATCGCCTCCCCCGCCGCCGCCGCCGCCGCCGCCGCTCCCCCCGCCGCCGCCGCTCCCCCCGCCGCCGCCGCCGGCGGGCAGCCGCGGGAGCCGGCGGGCAGCCTGGCGCAGCGGGAGATCCGGCAGTGCGGAGTCTGCGTCCGCAGCCTCCGCGGCGCCTTCGAGCCCCCGTGGGGGGCGGCGGAGGGGAAGGCGGCCGGGGGGAGCGGTGCGGAGGCCGCCAGCGACTCGGGCATCAGCTGCGAGGAGGCGTTTTCCGACGGCGGCGGCTCCCCGGGGCCGGGGCCGGGGCCGGGGCCGGAGTGGGGCAGCCTGAGGAAGGAGCGGATCGTGATGCTCTTCCTGAGCCACTGGAGACGGTCCGCCTACGGGCCCCCCCCGCCGGCTGCCGGGGACCCCCAGGAGGCAGCGGGGACCGGGGAGAGGGGGGCGGCCCGCCTGGCGCGGCAGAGGGCTGCCATCCAGCGGCTTCTGGGCGGCTGGCGGGAGGCCGCCTCCCGCCGCCCCCCGACCCCGCCGCCCCCCGCCGCCGGCCGCGCCCTGCTCTCCCCGGAGCAGTTCGTGGAGAGGGCCGGGGGGGGGCCGGCCGACTACGAGAGCCTGTCGCTGGAGCTCTTCATGCTGGGCTATTTCCGCATCCTGGAGCAGGAGCTGCCCCCCGAGGAGCGCCGCGGCCGCCACCTCCTCTGCTTCGAGGTCTTCGAGCAGCTGGGCCGGCACGGCTGGCGGGCGGTGCGCGCCTTCCACCGCGCCGTCACCGACGAGATCGCCGCCGGCCGGCGGGGCTGGCAGGACGGCTTCGACGACATCAAGGCGAGGTATTTCGGCTCAGCCCGGCGGCCGGGGGAGGCCGGAGGAGAGGGGGACGAGATCTGCCGCTACATCGACCGCAGCTTCGCCTTCTGGAAGGAGAAGGAAGCCGAGATCTTCAGCTCGGAGGAGTGATGCCCGCTGGCGGGGGGGCGGAGGGCTGCGTGAAGCCGCGGGCTGCAATAAACACCTTTCCGGTTCTGTCTCAGCTGAGCGACGCTTCCCGGGGCGACGGAGAAAGCTTTTGGGCGGAGGGGGACCGTCCCGGCACCCCGACCCCCCCCCCCCCCCCCAAAGGATCGGTGTCTTGGCCCCCGGCCGCCCGCAGCAAGGCGGCTGCCGCCGTTTATTTGCGGCCGCCGGGGAGTGAGATAACGTCCTATATTTAACAGCCGGCCTCGGCGGCCACAGCCGGGGGGAGGAGGGACGTCGCGGGGACCCCCGGCGACCGATGGGGCTGGGGGAGGCGAGGCGGGGCGGGGCGGGATGGTGGGGGGGAGCCTTTTCGCCCCAGGCTTGCGGTGCCCGGCTGGCCGCGGAGGGATGCTTTCCAAAAAGCAGTAAAGCCGCGGGGCGACGGGGATGGGCAGCAGCGGGCAGCTCTGCCTGTACGGTGCCTTTAAGAGCAGGGAGCGGCGTCCCGATGCCGCCTAAAAATAGCGTGTTCCCCCGTCTCGGCTGGATCCCGTGTCGCGCCGCAGTGTCCCTCCCCGGTGCCGGGACGGCGGCCACTTCCCTCCCGGCGGGCCAGCCCACAGGTCTGCAAAGCCCAGGTGAGAGCGGGAGGGAGCAAGCTGGAGCGGGGCTCAACCCAGCCCCAAAACCACCCCCATCCCCGAAAAATCGGTGGCAGACCCGGCAGGGCAGCTCAGAGCGTGGGGAGGAGAAATCATGGCCACCCGTGGAAGTGGGAGTGGGGGGGCTCCAGGGAGGGCTTCTCCTGCCCCTGCTGGTGCCTGTAAATCGGGCGCTGGGAAGGGGCGGTTGTGCCAGGGGAGGGGGGAGAGAAGAAGGTATCATTGGCTTTTCCTGGCAGGGACGCCCTTACCGCACACCGCTCGCTCGGGCTCTGTCTGCTGGCAAGGCCCCGCGGCCACCCCCAGCACCATGGTGAGGAACGTGGATGACTTTGACTTCTGCCTGCCTTCGCACGCCCAGGGTGTGCTGGAGGGCCTGCAGCGGCTGCGCACCAACCCCAAACTGGCAGATGTGACGCTGGTGGCGGGCGGGCGGGAGTTCCCCTGCCACCGCGGCGTCCTGGCCCTCTGCAGCCACTACTTCCACGCCATGTTCTCCGGCGACTTTGCCGAGAGCATCGCTGCACGGGTGGAGCTGAAGGAGGTGGACCCCGGCGCGCTGGAGATGCTGCTCGACTTCGCCTACACCGGGAAGGTCACCATCAACCAGGGCAACGTGGAGGGGCTGATGCGGACCTCCAGCCAGCTCCACTTCCCCACTATCCAGAAGGTCTGCAGCCGCTACCTCCGGCAGCAGATGGATGCCACCAACTGCCTAGGTATCTGTGAGTTCGGTGAGAGCCACGGCTGCCCCGAGGTCTCCTCCAAGGCCTGGTCTTTCTTGCAGGAGAACTTTGAAGCCGTCTCTCTGCAGGAGGAGTTCCTCCAACTCTCCAAGGAGAGGTTGGCCACCTACCTCTCCAACGACCAGCTACAGGTGCAAGAGGAGCAGAGCCTGGCCGAGGCTGTGCTGCGCTGGGTACGCCATGACCCGGGGCCCCGAGCCCAGTTCCTGCCCGAGCTGCTGGAGCTGGCCCACCTCGTCTCGCTGCCCGACCAGTACCTGCAGAACCTGCTTGCCACCGAGCCCCTCGTCCGTGACTCAGATGCCAGCAAGGCCCTAGTTGCCCGATCCCGTGCCATGGTGTGTACCCCCTGCCCCAAATCCCATGCCCTGAGCCAGGGGGGGAGGCTCAGCACAGAGCCTGATGGTCCTGCCCCGGCCTCTGTCAGGGGCAGAGCGATGCCAGTGCCCAGAAGAACCCCCTGATGCCACCGCAGAAGCTGGAGGAGGTGCTGGTGGTGGTTGGTGGCCATGTGCTGGAGGAGGGCGAGGATCGGGACAGGGGGCTGGAGATGTCATCCACCCCCAGGAACTTTGCCTTCTACAACCCCAAAAGCAGTAAGTGCCCACGGCAGGGATGGGGCAAGCACATACACCCCCCCCCCCCCCGCATGTTAATTAACCCTCCATCTACCCCAAAGCCACCTCTTGCCAAACGATCTGGTGTCAGGAGGGGCACTGGGGGGAGGACAGGGGAGGGAAGCGTGAAACAGGGCTGGCTTAAAAGCATCATCACTGTCTGGGGGGGGTCATCACTTGGCTCTGCTGGGTTTCAGGGAAATGGATGGCTCTGCCCGACTTCCCTGATTACAACAAATGGGGCTTTTCCCTGGTGGCTCTGAACAACGATGTGTACGTCACAGGTAGGTGTCGGGGCTACCTGTGCAGGTTGGGGGTCCCCAAGGAGCGGGGATGGAGGATGGGGGACAAAGATGTGGGCATGGGGTGCTGGCGTGGGGCCAGGGGCTACCCTCCTCCCCAAGAAAAGCCCTCTCCTTGCTCCCCTCTTGGGTGGATCCGGCCTCTGGCAAGGGATGCCCAGGGATGGCTGTGCTCAGAGGGATTGGCCCGCCTGATCCATCCCTCCCCAGGTGGCTCCCGGGGGTCCCAGAATGACACGTGGTCAACGACCCAGGCCTGGTGCTTCTGCCCAAGGGATGGTGCCTGGAAGCGCATCGCTTCCATGCTGAAAGCCCGGACAAACCACACCAGTGCCATCCTCAACGGTGAGATCTACGTCATTGGGGGTAAGGCCATGAAGACCCCAAGGGTGCTGTTGGGCCGGGGGTCCGTGGGTGCCCCGGAGCAGTTGGGTGGCTGCAGCATCCTACTGCCCTGCAGGGACGACGGTAGATGCAGTGGAGGTGGAACGCTATGACCCCTACAACAAGAGCTGGTGTGCCATCAGCCCAGCGCTCAAGTATGTGAGCAATTTTGCGGCCGCCAGCTGCTTGGGCAAGCTCTACCTGGTGGGTTCCTGCGCTGTCAAGTACAACGCGCTCACCCTGCAGTGCTACAACCCTGTCCAAGGTGAGAGCTGGACCCACCGCTGCACCCCCCCACTTCCCAGGGAGCAGGACTGAGTGGGACCCCCAAGCAGGCGACAATCCTGTGCCGCCAGGCATGGTCCTGTGGGATGCCACCAGGTGCTAACGGGGTCTGGCGATGGCTGTGGCATGGGGCCAGGGGCCAGCCAGTATCATGGCTGCCAGCAGCACGGACTTGAGTCCCACAGCCTCCATCTGAGCTTCAGTGGAGTGGGATCCCCGGGGCAGAGGGGCGGGGGAGGCTGCCTGCCTTAAGGAGGAATTAAACCCCTGTGACAGTGCTGCCTTCTCGAACAGCCTCTGCACAGTCCGCAGTGGTCTCCCCATCTCACACCACCACTACAAACAATTTCCCCGCTTTGTTTTATGCAAGAGCCTCATCTGGGATGGGGCCTGTGGGTGCCACCCTGCCCGGCCGCTCTGTCCCCTCTCTTTTAAACTCCGCCTTTAAATAGCTGCAAGCTCGGCAATGCTTTTTTCGGTCGCTGGCAGCTGCATCAAGAGCCGAGGTTGGGACGTGCTGCTGACGGCTGCTCCTTGCAGATTTGTGGAGTGTGATCACTTCCCCCTTCATCCCCAAGTACCTCTCGGCCCCACGCTGTGCCACCCTGCGCGGGCTCATCTACCTCATTGGGGACAACACCAAGAAGGTCTACGTGTACAACCCAGAGGCCAACATCTGGCAGAAGGTAGCGGGATGCGGGGCTGGGCACAATAACCCTCTCAGGGACTTGGGGGAGCTGTTCCCTCCCCATCAGCAGCCTACAACCATACCCCTGCACCTGTTGCCCCTGGGTGCCAGCACCCCCTCTCCCTCCTACCCACTCATCCCTTGGCTCTATTAACCCCTGCAGGGCTGAAGCTGCCCCAATCCTTCCTTCCCTGCTCCCCATCACACCCTCACTAGGAACACAGCTTTTGCACCACGGTAACTTACAGCGTTCATGCTGCAGAAGCCCACAGGACCCCCGCCTTGTTCCAGCACCACCCTCTGGAGCGGTGTGCCGGGCTCCTGCGTGCAGTCCAGCAAAATCCTGCCTGTCCCCTCCACCATCCAGACCCTGCCGCTCCCCACAGCATACCCAACCTTGCTCCCATACAAGCACAACGTGGGGATGCTGCTAAAAGCAAGACGCGGCCCCAGGGGCCCCCAAACCTTGCAGAGAGGAAGGGCAGGGGGATGCACCCGGTGGGTCAACGTCCTCTGTGGTGGGAGCAGGAGGTCCCCGGGGGGGTCCCCGCACATCTCAACCCTACTCCTCACACAGGTGCAGCTCCTGCACACACTTCATGAGAACGGCGGGATGGTACCGCTGGGCGACCAGCTCTTTGTCACCGGTGGCCACTGGAAGGGCATGGACGGGGACTACCGGGTAGAGATGGAGGTGTATGACTGCGCCAAGGACCTCTGGACGCGGGAGGGCTCCCTGCCCTGCCTCTGGCTCTTCCACAGCTCCTCCTCCATCTTCCTGGACACCTCCAAGTGGACAGAGGCTTTCCAGGGTGCCCATGGGTAGTAGGAGAGCCCACAGCATTGCCTGTCACCCTGCGCAGCTGCTCTCCACCCTCTCGCCACTCTCCCTGCTGCCTGTTCAGCTCTGCGGGGGGGACAGATGGAAACCCCTCCGCCAGGCTGGCTGGGGAATTGGGAGCACGTTCCCCCCACCCCCCACCCCTCGCCACTGCAAGGAAAAGGCTTTTCCTTATAAACATGCTTTGGCTAATGCTCTCTTTTAGTTTGTTTCTTTTTAAGAACTGCCTTTTTCCCCCCTCCAAAACCCCAAAGCTTTACAGGTATTTCAAGGCCTCCCAAAGTGTGGCCCATCCCATCAGAGATTGGCATTGCTGCCTGATGGCCCCTTTCCCCATCACATTGACATCCAGTATGGGGAAACAAACACAAGGAGGACCAGGGGAATCTCTTTCCTGACACCCAAAGCTCTCCAGCACCTCAGTGGCCCACACGGAAGTGTCAGACACACTCCAGTGCCCCATGGAGCAGAATGACAGGAGATAAACCAGTTTTTGGATGCTTTGCATCCTTGGGTGGCATACTGGCCTGTGGTGGGGTGCTTCAGCCTGATTTCTGTCCTGGGATAAGCAGCATGCACCCTGGGAAGTGACTCCAGGGTCACGGTGAAGCAGCCGGCACCCCGGTGGCTTGGGGTGCCTGGACAGAGCTGGGCAGTGCCTCCTGCCCCGTCCCCATCTCTGCTGGTACCAGGTGGCAGAGGTCACCCCAGGATGGGCCGAGCACAAGGCGATGCTTCCGCGATGGCCAGTCCCACCACCAGCACTGGGACATCATAGCTCTGCCAGCGTCGTTCGAGGATTAATCTGCTCTGTGTTAGGTTTTTTACTGTTTCCGAAGCATGCCGAGGGGCAATGCGGGTCCTGGGGGGGAGCCCCCCGCCTCGGGGGGGGGGGTGGGCGGAGCGTGCCCCGCTCCCCACGGCTTTCACACACGGGGGATCCCCCGCTTCCCCGCAGGGGGGAGCGGGGTCTCGCCCGCGGCAGCAGCGCTGCCCGAGCCCCGGCAGCGGGGCGGGCCCCGCGGCGCCCTCGCAGGCCCTGAGGCGGGGCCGGGGCCGGGGCCGGGGCCGGGGCCGCCCTCCCCGCCCTCCCTCCCGGCAGCGGCGGCGGCGGGATGCGGCTGCCGGAGCTGTGCCTGGCGCTCCTCTGCGCCGCCGGTTCCGCGGGGGCGGCCCGGGAGGGGTCGCCGGGTCCGGGAGCAGCCGCGGGGAGGGCGGCGGAGGCGGGACGCGGGGGGCCGGGGGCGGCCGCCCTCCGGGCCGGCGGCGTGGACCCCCGTCAAGCGTGGCTGCTGCTGGCCGGGAGCTCCGGGAGGGGGACCCGCAGCCGGGACCGGGGCAGGACGGGCACGATGCGGGACGGGACGGGGGCTGGCGCAGCTCCGGTACCCGGAGGCCAGTCTCCGGGACAACCACCCCAGGCTGCCCTGCAAGTCGGTGTGCCGGGCGCTGCCCCTGCTCCCCCCGAGGCCCCCGCCGTGCTGGAAGAGCTGCTGAGGGAGCTGCACCTCCTGCTGAGAGGTACCCAGCGACCCCGGGGAGTGCTGCAGGAAGAGGGGGGGGGGGGGTGAGGGGGACCCCGGGGCAGGAGGAGGGGACAGCGGGGCCGAGGCACCGCGGGGCCGGGCGGCAGAGCCGGGCGCCGTCTCCTCTTGGGGCCAGGAAAAGCCGAGGTTCCTTCCTAAAGGCGAGCCCTGGTCGGGTTTTGGGGTCAGGCATGGTGAAGGAGCCGGCAAAGACGCGCAGGAAGGCCTGGGAAGGGCGTGAGGAAGAGGAGGAAAGCGGTGAAGGTAACCCACAGGCCGGGTCCCACCGTCGCGTGGAAGCCGCCTTCCACTGTCGGACACGCGAGAACATCTCCGTCGAGCAGAGAGGGCGGCAGGAGCTGCAGCTCTACTACATCGTGAGTGCCCAACCTGCTGCCCTTTCCTGCCGGCGCCAGCTTCCTGCCCATGGGGGCACCCGGCCTGGCGCAGGGGCCGATTCTTTAACACGAGTTTTCCCCATCCCCAGCCGGAGAAGGAGGGGATGTTCCACCGTGGCTCGGGGCTGAACCTGACCAGTGGGCAGTACACAGCCCCCATCGCGGGGTACTACACCTTCACGGCCACGCTGCACATCGGTGAGCCCTCGGGGACCCCCTGCAGCCCCGCCGGGGAGGTCCAGGACGGCTCTCACCCTCCCCTCTGTCCCAGTGCGCAGAGAGCAGCAGAGGAAGGGGCAGCCGCGCAGGGGGAATCGTCTGCGGCTGCTGATCTGTGTGCAGTCCCACTGCCAGCACAACAGGTAGGGCAGGGCAAAGCCAGGAGGGGAGAGGGACCCTAGGGCAGGGAGGGAGGAGGGAGTCCAGCAGCCCCAGGGGAAGGAGGAACACACTCTCCCCAGCACCACCCTCCCTCTTCTGCAGCAATCTGGAGACCGTGTCCTGGCTGGAGAGTGGCAGTGACCTTTTCACTATCTCCGTTACCGGAGTCCTTTACCTGCAGGTTAGTGGTACCAGCTCAGCTCAGGACCCTGGCAGGCAGGAACGCACCTTCCATGGTGCCAGCTCCAGGGCCAGGCATGGAGTCTGTTTCTCAGCCCAGCTCCAAGCCCAAAGGATGCTTAGGGCTGAGGTCTGCTGGGACACTACAGCACATACTATGGGTGGTCTGCCCCACTGGCCTCCGTGTCATCCTTTTCCCAGGATGCCGGGGGAGCAGCCCCTCCAGCTCCCAGCTGCTGTGCACAGGGGAGAGCACCCTCCTTTGCTCTGCCAGGCTGTGCCCAGTGCCCAGAGATGTCCGAGTCCCATTATGCCCTCTCTCCCTCCAGGCTGGGCAGTATGCCTCTGTTTTCGTGGACAACGCTGCAGGCTCTCCCCTCACCGTTCAAAGTGGCTCTGATTTCAGTGCCATTCTGCTGGGTGTGTGAAAAGGTGCTGGGCACCACCCAGGGAACTGAATTGGTGCCAGGAGCGGCAGGACCCTTCCCTCTGCCAGCCACCATCATGCCTCACCAGCTCAGCACCAAGCCCAGGGAAGACCTTTCACTGCTGCAGGAGCTGCAGGAGCTGCAGGCTGGCCCAATACTGCTTGTGCTGCAGAACTATCTGAAGCTGGACAAAAGATCAGGGAGGAAAGGAGGAGGATGATAATAATAATAATAATAATAATAAAAAGCCTGACAAGGAACTAAAGGAGTTAATTTTTATCTAAAGGCTAGGGCTGGAAGTTTATATTGGAAAATGCTGCTGACAGTGGCAGCAACTGCCTGCTTTCTCTGCAGGGCTCAACATCGATGCCTGGGATGAAGCCCCAGTCCTCCATTTTTGCTCTCAGCAGATTTCCCTGCCCAGCTTCTCAGCAGCCCATAACAGATTATTTGTATCGCTTTAGCTTCCCTGCAATGTATTAGCAGTGAATATTTGCTGGCAGAAGCCAACGTCTTTTGCAGCTAATCTTCAAAGCAGAGCAGTGTTCCGATAATGCCACACATTCGATTAAAGCAAATTCCTGTCCTGTGGCCTTCCACGCCAGGCGTTCCCTGCCCATGGCACAGGGCCCAGGCCATGGGCAACTCTGATACACTCCTTGCTTCGGCTCCGATAGCCGTCTGAGCTGAGGATGGGCGCAGGGCTACGTGCTGGAGTGAGGGCTGCAGGAGAGGTACCAGGGCAGGCTGGGCGTGGGGCAAGGGAGCCACACATTTTATTTTTTAGTAGCATGTAACACCGGGCAAGCTGTGCCAGCAACACCATGAGATAGCTCAAACTGCACCCAGCCCCACCTTCCCCGAGGGATCCATGCACGTAGGCAGGGGAAAGCAGTCTCCTTGCGCTGGGCCTTGCTCATGAGGGCTTTCCTGGTCCTGCCTGGCCTTCTCCGCAGGTTCCATCTCCTCAAGGAGCCTGGTGAAGTAGCTGTTGCTGCAGCTCTTCGTGAGTGGGCATGTTTGGATCCAGGGGCGTGGGAGGGAGGGCTCTGGCTGTGCAGTTTTAATGCCGACTTCTTCCCCAAGGCAAAGAAAACCTGTCTCTGAAAGGAAAGATGTGCTTTTCCCCCATCCAAACAGATGGGCAGCAGCATCCTGGCAGAGACGAGGCCTCTGCAGCTCCTGTCCAGCTGAGGAGCTCGTCCTGGGCAGCATCTCCCAGTTACCATGCGTGACCATGAGCCAAGGCAGTCTCACTCAGATCAGCCACCGTCCCTTCCTACCAAACACACCCAAGAAGATACAAAAGGACTCGCTGTTGGAGAGTGGGGCTTGCTGAGCTGGTAAGCTGTCCTCTGCGAGTGAGAAATAAAGAGCCCAGTGCACTTGAACACAAAATTGAAAGTTAATTGAAAGACTTGATTAAGTCAGAGCTACTGGGGGGCTAATTTAGGTGCTAGGGGGGGGAGATTAGAAACTCAGTCAGCCCCAAGGGAGGGGAGCTGCATGTACAGCAGTTCTGCATGGGCCACCCCAGGATGGTGGTCCCAGAGCTCCCCATGGTAGCAGGATGCTGCTGAGCAATACAGCAGGCAGAGTTTATTTTCAGGAAACCTCTTGCAGACCCCACCCTACCAGGAAATACAAGCAAACCGTTTTTTGACTTCCACTAAAGCTGGGGTTGAACTTGCCTTTCTAACTGTCTGGCTACTCACAAGCATGGTGAAACCTGCTCCACAGTACTTCCTTTTCCCCTTTGCCCTGAAAAATGGACAATAAGATCCATTTTACGGAAACAGTTATTAACTATACCATAACACTGTGCATTATTGTTCCTAGTTGGAGTTATGCTTTCAATACTCTTTCCAAAGGGAAGGAAAGAAGAGTTTTAAGAGGAGGGAGAGGGAGAGAAGACAGTCAGAGAAGGACAAGCTGATACTGCTCTCACCAGCTCTTGCACTGGAATTAACAAGGGCTTCCTGGAGGGAGCACCAGAGAGAGGGGTGCTTGGCTCAGCTCTTGCAGCTCAGCACACGGCTCTCCCTAGTGCAAGAGCTGTGAAAAGCAGGAACAGGAGAAGGAAGGGTGAGTTGCCTTTCTTGAGATCTGCCATCAGGGTTTCTTTTGCCACAGACTGAACAAACTCCATACTACTCTGTCTTGGCTCTCCAGATGCAGCTTTCAAGACCAGAAACAGCAGAGCGTGTTACTAATACGGGCAATTCCTTCTCAGCTCACCCTGCAGTGTAACCTTACATCAGAGTGCACAGGAATGGCTGGGAGCAGAACAAGCTGGTGGAGGCGTGCGCGCACTACCCAAAATGTGTGCCGGAGACCTGCTTCCTTCCTCAGTGCTCTGCAGAAGATGTGGAAAGCTAGCGTGAGCTAGGCTGTAACTTGGCCCGTGAACTTTAACTGACTTCTGCTGTAGCACAAATAGATGAAAGAAGTCAAGTCACCTGTCCCAAACAACAGGATGGCTTTTGCATGCTCAAGAAAATGGACAGCCCAGGATCCAAGACCATCTCCCAAAGCTCCAGAAAACACAGGGAACAGAAAAGAGCTGCACAGGACTATGCACAAAACGGCAGGCACCACTGCCACCAACCTACCCAACCTCTCTCTGGGACTGCACCGTTTCTCATGCAGAGTGAGGAGGTTGTGCAAGAAACCACTGCACAGACCCACTGGCTCATCTCCCTCACTGCACTGTCTCACCCACAGGACAGGAAAGTTGAGTAATCTGGAATTCAAGTGCTTTGGTAGCCCAATCTGTTAAGCTTTCACACTCTCATTTGGTCTTAAGCCAAATTTTTTCTGGAAAACATCACACCAACTCTCTGCAGCAACAGCTGGTAGAGAAATGGGGATGGGATGACATACAGGACACTTAATAGCAACAAGTACCTAAAACCCGAGATGCCTGCTCCTCAGATAGCACACAAACACAGAGCCTGCCCTTATCTCAGCTGCCTGACAGGTCCATTTGGTGAACACACTTTCCCAATAAACATCAGGAGCAAACTCCAGCTACTTTTGCCATATTAACAACTGGGATAAAACCTCAATGTTTTCTGCAAGCAGAGGGAAGGTACACTGCTGCTCTGCAAGCAGTTTGTATCACTCAGCTTCATGCAACCTCACAACCCAGCTTCAGAACCAAAATATTTCCTTCCCAGCACTAAGAGAACAGCCCACACTGCATTACAACCTGGTGGCCTGGGGTACTGCACAGTCTGTACGCTACAGCCTGACTGGGAGCTCCCACTGAGTCTTAAGAGCTCAGGACTCTCCCAGGGCCTCACACAAAGCTCAAAGAAACGGACAGCAGAACTGCACCATTTGGAACAGCTGGCAGAGTTCACGTCCACAGATGCCTGCTCTTGCTAGCACCTCTGCAAAATGGATTTATTTGGTTTGCCAAGACATTCACGGGGGGTTGACAGGACAAGAGATTTCCGCATAGGCTGATCCACTGTGGCAGCCATTTAGAAAACGCTGCTAGCCAAGTGAGCTAAAACTATTAGAAAAAAAAAAAAAAAAAACACCACCTTTATTTACACTGAAGAGCATCCAGCAGGACCTTCCCTCCCCCGGCCACACATGCACGCACACCAACTTCTTTATTCCCTTACATCCGCTGCAAGCTAGGGATCCTGCTGCCGCACTTCATCTCTCAGTGCTCTATCCGGACCACCATGACTGTAACGTTGTCTGCTGACCCTCGCTGTACTGCCTTGTTGGCCAGTCTGTTACAGGCAGCTTCATATCTAGCATCTGCTTCTAGCTTCCCTTCTCTCGTCTGGATGTTCTTATCCTGTTGGGATGAGGAAAGATGATGCTGATTGCTCCCAGCAAAGCAAGTAGATGCAAGCACATAGTCATTTCCAAGCATGGGGAAGCAAAACAAATAAGGACAACCTCATGTAAATGGGAGGATACCCTGGCAGAAGTACATTTCTGCAAGCTGGAGGCATTCCATTTCGTGTCCCCTGCCCTGACAAACCCAGCCCCCACGCTGCCTTCTCCTCACCTCCAGGCAGGATACAATGAAGTTCACAGCTTCTTCTGGTGTAAAGACTTTAAAGAGGCCATCACACGCTATCAGAATGAACCTGGAAATCAAGCAGAGACAGGTTCCAAGGCTGAATCTTTGGCTCCCCAGCCTCAGCAAAATCCCTCCAAGCTGTTTTATGAGTACCCACGCTCCAATTGAAAGGGAAGATGCCATAAATCTCATCTGGAAATCCCTCGGAAGCACCAGAAGTCCTCTGGTGCTCCAGAACCTACCATTCACAGAGCTGAGGCAATTCAAAGTACAGGCCAAAGAGTCAGGCAAACAATGCAAGACCTAGATCAGGACATCCTGACAGTCCTACTGACACTGCACTGTTAGGCAAGACCATATACCACGCCCTGCTGGAAAGCTCCATTATTTCTCCAAGAACTGCTTCTTTCCTTTGAGTCCTTTTCATTCACATATTTTCCCTGTGAAGTAGCTCATACAAGGAAATAGAGAAACACAGCCAGCTTAATACCTTATGTGCAGCCCTTTAAATCCTTTACATTTCCATGCTCCTGAGGTATGCGATAATTTAAACAGAAATATTAAAAAGAAAAGCAAGCAGCTTAACCCAGCAATAGAGGCATAACCGTGATCAGAAAACTCTGCCACAAGGTATTGCTGCAGGCTGCAGAATGTTCAGGGGACACAAAGCCCAAGGCCAGGAGAACTGCCTCCTAGCTTCTCACCAGAGGATGGCGGGGGGCAGCCTGCTGTGCACTCCCTGCCTGCACAGGGGATTGTATTAACCAAGAGCCCTAACCAGAGTCACCAGACAAGGAAAACTACAACTATCGCACAGAAGTGGCCCGCCTGCCAGAGCAGCACATCTCTGAAGATGTCGTTTCAGAGCCTGATACTCAGAGTATCTTTAGAAATATTTGAGTGGATCACTTGATATGCAACTCTAATCCCAGAAAAAGCAGCAGTACTGGGTTACATTCTCATCTCGGAGAGCCTGCAGGGCCATACTGACCTGAAAGCTCACAGCAATTTGTCATTGCCAATCATATGTTAGTAAAGTATCTCAAATCTCCAAATATCAAGAGCCAAATGCAATGGTATTTGTGGGTACCATGACTGCTAGAAACAACTCTTGGACAGGACAGGGATCCAAGAATTCAAGCCTTAACAAACTGCTTCATTCAGAGCACGAAGTCTAAGGCTCGTGTATGTTATTACTGCTGTGAGGCTGGTTTCTCCAACGGGAGCCTTCACAGTATCTTGACAGAGTGAGGCAGCAGCATTATCCCACTATAGTGGTAAGAACAGGAGCAGAGAGACATCAGCAGTAAGAGCATCCTCTAATTCTGCGTGATCAATCTGAAGTGCCTTGGCCCTAAGAGCAGAGCATATGGCATTGTGCAGCTTGTGCTACTTCTGCTGAGCAGAGCTAGGATGCAGCCAACCCCCTTGTGCACAGGCATGCTTTACCTGTCGTTGTGTGTGAGTTGGCAGCGTTTGATATCTGGCACAGAGATAACACCACACCGTTTGTACTGGCCATCCCCAATGGAGCGGGAAACCTCCAGCACTCCTAGGACTCTTCCGTCCCTGCACAAGAAAAGAAAACACTGAGAGCGCTCCACACACACGCACATCTCACTGCACTGGCTGATGGGACTTCAGGGTGCGTTCAGCTGCCTCGTATAAATCCTGACCCACTTCACCAGCAAGTTCAAATCTTCCCTTCAAAGTCTCTTCCCCTTTCTGCATGTTTGTGTGAAGCTTTGGGAAACAAATGGAGAGGGGGAGGAAGAAATGAAGTCAGGAGAATTCAAGACTGCTTTCTGTCTCCCTGCCCAAACTCAAGTCCTGCTTAGCCTAGCAAGCCAGGGAAGTAAGAGTTATGTGCTGAGCTGAACTCCCAGAGGCAGAGGTTTGAATTCACAGATTATTTTTTGGCAAGGTATCTAGCCAACTGCACTTCAATAGAAGCACAGAGTGCAGCAGGCAAGACCAGGGTCTGAGCCAGCAGCCCCTCCTGTCCTCTGCCTATCAGGACACCAACCCCTATAGACTGGCTCAGCTGGGGGCAGTTCCAAGGAGCAAAAAACATGGCACTTTCTCCTGATCACTTGGTCTTTACTAACCACCGATCACAGCAACCAGTTCTGTGAAACCCGAGTTACAGTCCTCCTTAGGAAGCAGTTTTGTTTGCTAAACTTTGCCAATTAACTGAGTGCTCCCCCCACAGAAGCACCTTCCTACACTCCACCTTTCCAACAATTCAGCATCTTCTCCCCCAAAAGGCTCTTCTGTGCACTCTGGAAAGCCAGAAGCTCATTCATCTCTTAGTCCAACCAGCCCCACTTGAGATTAAAGCAAGAAGCGAGGCACGTCACAGAGAAGGGATCTGATGCTCATGCACTCTGTGACTTATCTCTTGGGTCCAAAATATTGAATTACAAGCAGTGGGAGAGGCTCCCAGGCAGCTGGGGAGATGTTTCCCCAGTTCTGAAAAGAGCTAACAGACACTGGCCCATCTCTTTCCTGCGTGCAAAGATAGATCAGTGCTAAGCATAAGAAGCACCATGTGCTCTCCAGAGATAAGGGGAACAAGGCGCTCCAGACATTGCAGCGTGACAGAACTGAGCCCACCCCTCCCCACCCCGGTGGGCGGGGGGGAGGGCATTCTGCTTCCACGGGCACCAAGGTACTTCACCTGCACCGAGTCCTCTCTTGTGAGGATGCCATTAAATCAAGAAACAGCCTTCAGAGAAGGGAGAGAACCTAGCCAGGGAAGTCAGACACAGCTGCCCAAACAGCCATGCACACCTACATGCACAGGATATGCATTAAGGTAATCCCGCTCTGGCCCCAGAAACCTCCCTCCTACTGCAGACCACCTCGGTGCATCAGCTAACCCTCAGGGCAGCAACACCAACTGACATCAAGGGCTTCTCATGCTCTCTCAAACCATCCCGTCTCAGAGGACAAGGAAGGAGAGGTGATGTCGGAAGCAAGGAAGTGAGTTCTGTTCACAGAACACTCTACAGTGTGCAGGAAGTCATAATTTCTTAAACAACCAAGTCCAGCTCTGTAGGTCATGCTTAAGCATGTCCATGCTTGCACCACACTGCCAGGCTTTCACATGGGTTCCTGCCTTTGCAGCACAGCACCCTACTGCCATTGCAAGCCCCTGGGAAGCCAGCCCTCATCAACCAACTCAAGCCACTGAATCCTTGGACATCTCAGGCACCACTGTGCCTCCCACAGACAGCAACAGATTCTCTCTGGGCTCTCACTAGCATATGCACTGGGCTCAGGAAACACCAGAAACTTAGTGCTTGGGCCCAAAGTTGAGCCAGGGTTTAGATTTGCTCACTCACACCCTTTAGGCACTTACCTGACATTTCCCCCAGCTTTCTGTATCCGCATACGCTCCTCATATTGGGTGGGGTTGTGCTCCTTACTGAGGCTTAAGGCTGCATGTTTCTGACTCTCTTCATTGTAACGACACAGAATCGCCTGTGCTGACAAAAGTCCCTCGTGACTAAACAACAACAAAACTGCAGCAAGAAGAACTTCTTGAGAGCAAGCTACAAGTTGTAGTGAATGGGGCTATGTCAGGCTGGTGACTAGTGACCAGTGGTGCTCCTCAGGGCTCAGTCTTAAGGCCAGTGCTGTTCAACATTTTTATCAGTGATCTGGATGCAGGAGTTGAATGCGCCATTAGCAATTTTGCTCACAGTACCAAACTGGGAGGTGCTGTTGACTCTCTGAAGGAACAAGAGGCCTTGCAGAGGGATCTAGATAGATTGCAGCATCAGGTAATCTTCAATAGCATGAAATTTAACAAGTCCAAGTGCTGGATTCTGCACCTGGGACAGAGTAACGCCAGACACAAATACAAATTGGGAGAGGAGTGGCTGTAGAGCAGCCCTGCAGAAAGGGATCTGGGGGTGCTGGTTGGCAGTAGGCTCAACAGGAGCCAAGAATGTGCACCCTGGCAGCCAAGGGGGCAAACCCCATCCTGGGTACATCAAACACAGCATGACCAGCCGGTCAAGAGAAAGGATTGTCCTGCTGTATTTGGTGTTGGTGTGGCCTCACCTTGAGTACTGTGTACAGTTCTGGGCCCCTCCATTTAAGTAGGATGTGAAGGTACTGGACATTCATGTCCAGAGGAGGGCAACCAAGCTGGTGGCAGGTCTGGAAGGAATGTCCTATAAGGAGTGGCTAAGGACACTGGGTTTGTCTGGTTTGGAGAAAAGGAGGCTGAGGGGGGACCTCAATGCTCCCTGCAGCTTCCTGAGAAGGGGAAGTGGAGAAGGAGGTGCTGAGCTCTTCTCCCGGGGATCCAGGGACAGGACACCCAGGAATGGTTCAAAGCTGCACCAGGGGAGGTTCAGACCGGACATTTGGAAACATTTTGTTACCCAAAGGGTGGTCAAATACTGGAACAGACTTCCTGGAGAGGTGGTCAATGCCCCAAGCCTGTCAGTGTTTAAGAGGCATTTGGACAATGCCCTTCCTAATATGCTTTAATTTTTGGTCAGCCCTGAAGTGGACAGGTCATCAGTTGGACTAGACGACCATTGTAGGTCCCTTCCAACTGAAATAGTCTATTCTACTGTGAGATATTTAGCGTCACCAAGAGAGTGCTACCACAGACTGTTGTTTTACACTATGGGAGACAACACAGGAGTACCCTGCACCTACCCAGAACAAGATGCTTTCTAGGAACAGTTAGGGAGCTCAGGGCAACTGGGACATCCCACACAAACACCTTGCCCTTCAGGGCTAATAAAGCTCTCGGAGGAACTGAGACGCCAGCAGTGGGCTTCTCCATTCTGCTTACCCGGCTGTCCCCAAGGTTGGCTATGTAGAGAATATTGTCGACAGCTAGGACACAAGTAGCTGTGGAGCCATCTTTCCATGCTGGCTTCCTGAAGGGAACAAAAATGAGATTACTAAGTGGGGAAAACAATGTTTAAGAAGTTAGTCACAGCATGCTCCTGGGGACTCAAGGAAGTGTTGTGTACCAACACACAGCAGTCAGCTAGCACAAGCCCCCAGCAGCTGCCTGCAAGCAGCTAGAGAAATGGTGGTAAATAGTGAGCTGGTCAAGGACAGAGGAGCTGCACAGAGTACCGCCTTCTAAACACACGGCCAATGCCCAACTGGTTCAAATACTGCCAGCCATGCTTCTCATATCAACCCTTCTTCACACTCAGCTCCCAGGAAAGCTCATCTGTGGCTGGAACAGGCTCAGCCCCGATGACTGCCCAGAAGCTATAGCATCATGAGCAAATAAGCACCCCAAATTCATCCTCGTGAGGCTTCTTCTTTGCAGCAAAAGGAAGGCACAGCCAGGAATGCCACAGAGTTGCCTTCCTTTTTGCTTTCATTTCTCTTCCTTTTTTCACAGTACCCCTGCCCACCTGCCTCAGTCCTCACCACCCCACCTCAGCAGCAATACCACTCATTCAGTCATTCTCCTGATATTTCACTTGCTGTAGTTAAGCTTGTATCTCTGCAGCTCTAGGTAAAACAAGAAGCGTTTCTTAGGTTACAGCTGCCAGACTAGCCCTCCCCACAATGAAGCCCAGCTACAGTGACACACTTCACTGAAACTAGCTTTGAGAAACTCATTTCTAGACATATTTCATCCAGTTCTTCCTAACTTCGAAGGTGCGGCTGAATGAAGATCATTGATTTCATCATCAATACAGCTATCGCTAGTGATCCTTTATAGCACCTTTGTCATAAGTCACATCTGACGAAACAGAGACTGATTTGGGAATGACACTGTTGTGACAGACTCAAAGAAGCTTTTTCCTTTTGCTTGGTCAAACTTGTTGATCTGATTAGGATTAAGAGACTGAGCCAGTTTGCAATTTACTTAAAATTGAAAGTTAGCGGGCAATCTCAGAATCAGATGCACCAAAAGCCTGTGTTAGAGGTGTCACTATGAAATCAGGAAAAAAACCAAAAAACCAAACACCCCAAAAAAATGTGTAAAGGACTGGTAACAAAGTGACTGTATTTTAAATGCAATCTACATCTTCTCTAGTCCACACAGTTGGTGTGTCAGTTCAGCAGAGACTGAGAGAAGGTAAGGGTGCTTGCACTCAAAACCCACCTGGAAGGCAGGCTGGCAATTATCCCACAGAAAGTACGTGCTGTGCTTTTCAGCTTCGTTTTAAAATAATCTGCTAGAAACAAACTTAAGATGAGGGACATTCATTATCAACATCTCTGTTTTCAAAAGAGGTGAAGAAAGCAAGATTTAAACTTACATAGGGAGAGTTAAGTCTTTCAACACAGGGCATTAAAAACAACCTCAGAGATGTGCTCCAGCCTGGCAAGCACATACTCACCAACAGGAATGCAGCTCTAAAGAAAGCTGCACACAGCAGCCTGCAAAGTACTGCTCTACAGGTGCCCTCCTGCCACACTTTGATGCTGTCAAACACTGAGATCCCATCTCAGGCAGTATGGGATAAGTCACTTAAGCAACATGCTAAGTCTTTAAAAAGAAGGCAAACAAGATGCCATGGTAAGGACAGAGGTGCATTCGTGGTCATGTTTTGGTTCTTTCTTTTGCTACGAACATGTATTTTAGTCTAAGGGGTCCTACAGACCACTTACTACAGAGTAAAATCAGAACGTGCCATGATCTAGCTCTAGCAGGCACTCAGCTGGCAGTTATAGCCTGGCACAGCTAAGCTGTGAATGGGGTTTTGCCAACGCATAGACACAACTCAAGGTTTCCTCTGCTCTGCTCAGAACTAAGGCCTGTGAGATGCAAGCTAAGAAATTGTTGTGGTTTAACCCCAGCCAGCAACTAAACACCACGCAGCTGCTCACTCACTCCCCCCCACCCAGTGGATGGGGAAGAAAATCAGGAAAAGAAGTAAAACTCGTGGGTTGAGATAAGAACAGTTTAATAGAACAGAAAAGAAGAAACTTATAATGATAATGATAACAATAGTAAAATGACAACAGCAATAATAAAAGGATTGGAATGTACAAATGATGCGCAGGGCAGTTGCTCACCACCCGCCAACCGACACCCAGCTAGTACCCGAGCGGCGATTCCTGCCCCCACTTCCCCGTTCCTATTAGATGGGACGTCCCATGGTATGGGATACACTGTTGGCCAGTTTGGGGCAGGTGCCCTGGCTGTGTTCTGTGCCAACTTCTTGTGCCCTGGCTGGGCACGAGAAGCTGGAAAATCCTTGACTTAGTCTAAACACTACTTAGCAACAACTGAAGACATCAGTGTTATCAACATTCTTTGCATACTGAACTCAAAACATAGCACCGTACCAGCTACTAGGAAGACAGTTAACTCTATCCCAGCTGAAACCAGGACAGAAATACAAACACATGGGAAGCATTTACACTTACTGGCTGGATGCCTGCTTTAGAAACTCTTCATCTGTGTGTTTGAAGGTGTCCAAAAGGCATCTCTTCACAGTTTTCTCCACGCTGACTACCTCACCTGTCAGACAGGGAAAACAGCAACTAAGCTCCAGCCAAAACATATCTGACCTATCCCAGTCCCTCCCTTCGCTCATCCAACATTCAATCAGGCAGTGCATCTCTCAGATCCTGTGCAGACCAGCTAGGGCACATCCTGGGCTCACACTACCAAAAATCTGCCCAGTAACATGTGTGGAGAATTTATGACATACCATTCACCCCCACAGGCATATTTTAATGCTTGAAGTGGCACTGCCAAAACTGGCAACAGTGCATCTCAGACTTGTTTAGCAGTTTACAACTGGCTAATTGTACCCTTGTGCCAAAACTTTCCCGGGAGACAATGCAGTCTCACAGGCCCACTGGGAAAAAGGGATGGGAACTGTAGAACTACACCCAAACAAATAAGTTTCCCTATCCACTGCCATAATGTCAAGGCAGAAAAGGTGATGGTTGTCCTACAGCCCTTATTCCACTCCTCTCACCTTTAGGAAATTTCTTAATCAGGTTTTGGTGCAGATTCTGTGCTGCAAATTTTGAGGCTCGGACTCCCCCATGGCCATCAAAAACAGCGAAGTATGAGACACGTGTGCTGTGAGGGAACAAAGAGCAGCAGAAAGGGGCTAAGAAAGGCCATTAGCCAGAGGGTGGGATTGAGTACATTTGTCTCCATAACACCCTGCCCTGTGTCAGCCAGACTGAATAATACTGCACTCCAAGGCACAAACAAAGGTAGCACACCTCTAAGCTCACACATTCAAGCATTTATGTGGTTTATGTGTGCAAGCACTGAGGTGAGAACTTTCTTGTAATTTTCCACCCTTCAAGAAAATGAAGGGCATAAAGAGAATTTATAGACCACAACTTGGCATAAAAGCAGCTAAACATTTCACCCCAAGGGCACTGCAAACTCGCCAGCACTACACAGACATCAGTCTGTGTAGTCCTACAGTTCTTTCCATGCCTAAACTCGTTGATACCATGCTGCAAATAAGAAACTCAGATCCCTCAGCACACAAAGCTCTCAGGACAATATTAGTTCAGAAGATAAATCCAGTTTCAGGATGATGCTTAAGAGCATTCCTTTAAATACACACACTCCCCCTTACACACTTATATGTATTAATTTGCTAAGAGATTTAAACTTTTCAAATGAGAGAGTTCTGACATCTGTTTTTCTCTTCTTTGAGTGCTCTCCATTGCCACAGTTAGGGTTTTACACACTGTAAAATCCCCAAAGCAAGGCCCAATTATTTATAATTAAACTGAGGATCTCTAAACACCCACACTTACATTTGGGTAACAGAGGCTCAATATCCAGAGTTACCAGGCCCTCACAGGTATTTGTATATAATAGTCCCGTGATTTGCCCAGGAACACAGCTAATGATTCAGCCCAGGTCTCTCAATAACAAGCCCAAACCGCATACCATGACACAGGTATAATCGAGAGCATCAGCTGCTCAAAGCAAAAAGGATCATATCATGCGCTTAGCTGAAGCAAGCTGGAGCTCCTTCACCCCTGTGATGGCCGCCATCCACAGCTTTATTCTGGCAGCTGGGGCCCACTTACATTTGGGAGGGCAGAGGCTGGCATTCCTCAGTGATATCGTTTAAGATGACATGTGCATCCTGCATGTCTTCTCTTTCACCTTTCCTCTCTGCCACATAACCCTTCAATCCAAGAATGCCCGCTGACCCTAAAGGGGAAGAAAGCAGACACACGCACACAAATCAAACTCCTCCATCTCCTCAGCTCAGGCTGAAAACCAGTAAATCAGTAACTACTTTCCAGCTTTCAGAACCCTATCCTAGCACTGCAGCAAAGTACTGCCCTCATCTTGCAACAAAACATCTGGCGCTTTCTGCTGAACAGGATATATTTCTTTTGTAACATGGGGTTTTAAGTGCCCCCAAGGTCAGCAGCTATAAAAAACACTTGCCCCCATTTTGGCAGGCAGCTGTAGCCAAGTGGGACTGCTGGCATTGGACAGGGCTCTTGCCAAAAAAAGGGGGGGGGGGGGGGCAGGGGAAGCATATGGCACTGAACCTGCAGATTAAACAAAGCACAGGTTTAATGAGGGTGCTAAGGACAGGAAATCAGAGTCTGCTGTTTCCAGAACACGTCCCTTCCTTTATACCCCTGAATACATCTTATTCCCAAAGCTGCAACATAATAGGTGGGCACCTGCACTGAAGTCTAATGCCCTATAAGTAACAGCAAGTCCCTCTCTCTGGCTTTCTTAGAAGCCACCCAGTGGAGAGATTTGTGAATGTGGCAAAAAAACCTGGTGTAGCTCTAGTCTTCCAGAGGTTTCACAACCAATCCTCTTCTTGGCAGCATAGGAACTTAACCTACAAACACCAAGGTGCTTGCTGCTCAGCTTCTGCCACTTCAGCAGGGCCGGTAAGAAGGCCCAGGTGAGGGAGGCAGAGAGCGCCAGGGAGCTCAAGGGGCTTCCACAGACCGCCACAGCAGTTTGTTCCCTATGAGAGGCTGAAAATGCAAGCGGACTGAAGAACCAAAGCTCAGCTTTGGTCTGGACTTACTCAGCCCAACATCAAAAGTACAAATCGAGTACATTTGTTTTCAAACTGTCTGAAAACCTTTACAAACTTTCTTTTCCACAAGTTCTTCCCTGCCATTCTTCTCTTCCTCCTCCAAGGACTTTCTCTTCTCCCCTTTCCCATGGCTCCCTGCTGATGAGACCTGCTCAGTAGCACTGGAGGCTGAAAGAAAGCAAAAACGCAGGTGGCTGAAGTCTTCCAGCTCTGTTTTACTTGTATAAATTCAGCAGCTAGTCCTTTTATACTGAAGCACTCTCAGGAGCACAGGCTCGCACACTCACACATTATTAAGCGACCAGAGGTATTACTGAACAAGACATACTAACTGACCACAAACGCACACACACAACTTCACTCAGCACGTACGACCCACGGCACACGTCGCTGTCTAACCCAGCAAGTGCTGATTTGATCACTTTATGTTGTATGACCCTACCTCAGGCACAGTACCATTGTGTTTGGCTGGCAGGCTGTCGATTCTCCCTACCCACCTACAGTTGTTTCTTAGCTACCAGCCTTTTTTGCAGTTAACTGATCAGGAAGTTAACATTTCAGGTTGGAGGACTTCTGATTTTTTTTTTATTATTTTTATTTGTGTCCACAAATTGTGCCCACAACAATGCAAAGAAGTGTATTTTATTACTCTGAATTTGCTAAGGGTTTCAGAAGACAGGTTACAAATTAAAGCTAGCAAACAAAATACAAATCCCATGATGTCAAAACCCTAGCCTTTTCCTTCTGGAGATTTATTCTGATATGGTATAGCGAACTATCTCACCTCCTCCCAGGTGCTAGCAAACACCTCGTTGCCTGCAGAAAGCCTTGCCAGACCAGCAGTCTGGTTTTGAAGACATTTACAGCTAGGAACAAGAAGGCAGTCTGTACCCACAGCCGAAAAGCAACAGAAGCCAGGGCAGTGGCAGCACCAGGCCAGCGATGCCATCACTCTTAGCAAATACACATGTACTTTCATTCCCAAAGCAGGGAGCTTTCAGGCACAGACAACAGGGGTCCCCAAAAGACATCGGAGGGATGTACTGCTGGGAACCGATCTAAGTTTACTTTTAAAGAGTCAGAATCCCGACTTAAACAATCGGGGCACAAACAGATCACCATGACCATTATCAGCCAACCCGGACACCAGCTTAACTTGCTGTGGGGCCAACAAAACAAGCTACATCAGTGGGTCTTCCCGAGAAGGGCAGGTCAGCAGAGGCTTGGTGAGCTGACACAGCTCCTTACCTGTGTCACCACTGCTGGCTGGCGGAAGATCATCAAAAAGTAGAGAACCTCCTTTTCCTGGAGCACAAGAAAAAGGCAAGAAGAACTAAATACCTTTGTTCCTTTCAGGGAATAATGCTCTGTGTACACCCCTCCTGAGGTGCAGAAATTATAAAATGCTAGTTTACCAAAGCGAGCCAAATTTCCACTTCTGTTACTGGACAGTGGAGGCAAACTCAGGCCTTACAAATCTTTCACAAAATATTTATATGGAATATATGTGGAACATCTGTAACATTCTGGTTATCAAAAAAAACCACAAGAAGAGGAAAGCAACTGCTCTGCACAGAGGTACTGACAACTCGACTGTCTTTATCCTCTCTAACAAAAAGGACTTACACAAGTTTCACCCCAAGAGATGCTGATGCACAAAACATGGGAAGCCAAACTAACAGCAGGAAGGGAGCACTCATACCTGAGTCAGCACTGCTGGCTGGTGGGAGATCGTCAAAGAGCAGAGGCCCTTTCTGGGCTTCCTTCCCTGTAAGACACCAGGGCAGAGTCAGGACCCGCTGCAGGCATTGAGGGGTTGGTTTCTGGAGGGACTTCCCCCCACGTGAGCACAGATAGGGTAACCGAAGAGAACCTTAGCTATCTTTCTTCCATCTCTACTTTAGGCAGCTCCTACACAAGCAAAACAACCACCTGCCTGGGGATGACATGAACTTCTATCTTGAAAACAGATATTATTATTTTTTTGCTAGCAATTCACTCAACTTGTGTTAACATCCCTCAGCAGCCCGATCAAGATGTTACAGGATGGGAGGAGCCCAGAAAGCACCAAACTATTTCAAGTAACACCATTACAGCTCTCCACAGACCCACGACCCGCAGCAGCACAGAGGGGAAAGCCTCCAGCACGACCTAAACCTCACGGCTAACGCATTGCATCTGAACGAGTCCCAGGCAAAAAAGGAAACCACAAAAAAACCCCAAACCCTGTAATTTCTCCAAGGGTTTTTGAGCCACCCCCTCCCACAGCCGCCCCCTCCCCCACCCCCACCCGCTCCTCAAGCCCTCTGCTGCTACCGCCGCCCCGATGCTCTCCCTGTGGCGGCGGGAGAACGGGGCCGGCGCCTGCCCCCGGAGGGGCTCGCTGCCCCGGCGGCGCTGAAGCAGGCCCGGCGGGGCCCCGCGGCCTGTCAGGCCCTGCCTGTGCGAGGCCCCGCTCCGGGGCCGGGCAGAGCAGGACGGCGGTTAGGCGCCCGCCCCAGAGGTGGCGGGCCCCTCACCCGCCACCGAGGAGCCGGGCTCCGGGAGGTCCCCGAACAGATCCATCCCGCCGCCGCGCCGGCAGCGCCGCCGCCGAGGCCGCTTCCTCCTGCCCAGGCGCCGCTCCGGGCCCGCCTCCCCGCCCCCCAGGCTGCCAATCTCCCCGCGAGGCCAATCAGCGGCCGCGGACGGGCCGGAAGTAGGCGCGCGGCCCGGCGGCGGCGGCGGGGCTGGAGCGGAAGGCCTCCGTTGGGCCCGCCCCCGCGAGGCGCCTGTCAATCCCCCCCCGGCGGGAGGCGGGGCGCCCCGTCAAACTCCCCAGCCGGGAGGCAGCGCGGCGCCTTCTCCGCCAATCGGAAGGCGGGGCCGCCCTGCCAATCGGTGCCGTTGCCTCGCGCTTCGCTCCGCCAGGCTGACCAATCCCGCAGGGGGGGGGGGGGCGGGGGGCGGTGCCCAGCACCGCCCTGCTGTGCCTACCAATCGCTGGCGGGGGTGGGAGGGCGCCCGCCGTGTGCCCGGCAGGGCGGGAAGGGCGCGCGGTGCCCCCTGGTGGCGCCAGGAGGGGCTCCGTGCCGGTTCTCGGTTCCCGGTGCCCGCACCTCGTGCGACCTCGCCCAGCAGGCCCCACAGCGGCACAGCCCCCTCGCCCACAGCCCCGGGCCACTGGGGGCCTCCCCGCTGTCGCTGGTACCGGCCTGGAGGTACCCGCCCTGCCCACCCGCCCCAGGAAGGAGAGCTCGCTGGCGCGGGGGTGTTTGCGTTAAATACCACATTTATTTCGGAACCGAACAAGCCTCACGTGCGCGCGGACGGCCGGGACCGGAGGCGCCAACCCCCCCGGCCACAGGGCAGGGAGAGCCCGGGGGTGCTGCCGTGGCCGGCAGGAAGCGGAGGGCATGAAGGGCACAGCCTCCCTCCTCTGCAGGCCCCGGGCCTGCCTGCCGGCGCTCGCCTGCCCTCCATGCCACCGGTCCCCTCTGAAATTTCCCTTCTGATGGGGCTCACAGTCGTGCGTAAACCTCAGGTTTGCATTCTTCATCCTGGAGGGCTGTGGTGGTAGAGGGGACGGGGAGGGGGGGACAGGGGCCTGACCGGGGACACGTGTGGTTCTGGCGAGAGCAGAGCCGGTAAGACAGCAACGGTGGCCTGCGAGCCGGGGATGTCCCGCAGGGATGCTGCGGGCATCCAGTGGGCAGCCATGTCGCCCTCGGCCCCCAGTGCGGCGCCCCCCAGCCGAGCTGTCTGCTCTGCAGGTTTGCTGGCCTCAGGCACATTTTGGCTCTGGCTGGAGGACGCCCGGCCCACGGCCGCCCCTCGCCTGCAGCACAGGCAGCACCGCCCAGCTGTGGCCGGCGAACCCGTGTCTGGTCCCTGGCAGACGCGGGTCCTTTCTCTGCCAGAAGCTGCCTCCACCCTAGAAGAACCTCCCCTCTCCCCTGGGGCACCCACTGTTTCCACCCCAAGCCCCTTATGTTCAAATCTGGAATGGTCCCAACCACTCCTTGCCCAGGGCAGAGGAGCCAGGATGTGGCAGTCTGGGCCCCTGCTTCGCCCCAGCTCTGCCCCTCCACGCCCCTGGGCGGGCACCTCTCCCTCCGTAAAGGGCGCGAGTCAGCCTCCAGGTCTCTAAAATGGATCACAGGGAGGAAAATAACCCAGCTTGATAGGGAGCTTGTCCTGGGCAGGCAAGCTGCTGCCTGCCGGGGGAGCAGGGCTGGGAGGGGCAGCCCTGCTGTGGCTTCGGGCCAGAGCGATGGGGTGAGACGCCCAAGGAGCTGTGGCAAGGCTGGGCAGAACCAGCAGCAACTCAGGAAGGATCCCCAAACCCTTTCCGTGACCTGAAACCCAAGCTGAACGGTGCCCAACATGCAACGAGGGGGTCCCTGCAAGCCTCCGCCCACCTGCCTGTCCGTGCCTCCCACGACACGAGCATAACAAGGAGAAGACAGCACCACATCCGATACACACACACACGCACCCACCACCCCCCACACACACACACTCCACAAACAGCACAGGGAGGTGCGGCAGAGCCAAGGCGCAGCAGTGCCGTGCGAGGGAAGGTCAGTTGCAAAGGCGTGACAGCGAAGCCGGGGGCGGGGGCTGCCCGGGAGATGCATGGAGGAAGATGCTCACCTTCCTGCTCAGAGCTGTGCCAGATGCCGCTGGCCACTCGGGAAGCCCCGAATGAAAGCATCCCCCCATGGGTGAGAGATGGGAGAAGGAGGAGAGGGAGAGCTGCTGCTGGGGGAGGTGGGAAGCGGTGATGGCTGGAGGAGAAGGTTTTTTCGGCAAAGCCACCTCCACCATGGGAAGCCCCCTGGATTAATGTGCCGGCGGAAGCAGGATGGGAAGGAGGTGGGCGCTCACTTCTGCAGGAGGGGAAGAGGAGTGAGAAAACAACAGTAAAAATAAGCCCCATCCCCACCCTGACACCCCCGCACCAGGCTCTCCCATGCTCCTTCGACGTGCTTCAAGTCTGTTGTCGTGCTAGGAGGAGAAAGGATGTGACAGCCCTTTTTGGAAAGGGCGACAAGGATCCTGTGGATTAGGATGGTCATTCCTACCCCAGCTCCTGGGGAACTTTCCCATCTGGCTTTGGAAGCAGCCACTTGAACCTCCACACTCCCCACAGGGATGGGACCCTTGGCGTCCTGCCCTAAGAGGGGGGGAATCCCTTCGGACAAAGCCCCAGGCTGGGACAGTGGAGGTGGCCTGTGTGCTTTTGGTCAGGAAGGACAGCCCTGCACGAGGTGACAGGCAGAGCTGTTCCCAGAGCCCTCCTTTTCCCTCTAGCAGGACCAAGCTCTGAAGGAAGGTGACCCATCCGCATGGATGTGGGTGCCCCAGCCAGCTAAGATGGTAGGCTCCCCCCCTTCCAGAGGTAGATGGGGCAGGTAGGAATTGCCTCCTTTGGGAAGACATGGTGGGCTGTCCAGCCACTGCTCAGGGGAGTAGTTTAAGCTGCAGGGGGGGCAAAGCAGAGGGTTGGGGAAGGGTGGGGAGCAAGGGCAAGACCTCAGCTGCCGGGCACATGCTGGGGATGTCCCGGGGAAGGCATCTCCAGGACCCTGGCCCACCACCAAGGCTCTCCCCTGCCTGGGGGAGGTGTCGTCTGGGGGCCAAGACCCAACTTATGGGATTTTTGTGACGTAAATATAAATAAATACTTTATAAATATCATCTTAAACTACCGACACCTGATCTTACCCTGGCATCTCTTGCAGAAACATCAATAAACTAGGAAATCCCCATACCTAAACTACCACTTTCCCTTCACGTGGAGGCAATTCCTCCTGCTCTTCCACCTCCAAGCTCTACCGCACTCCCACCTCTGTATATCAAAGACCAGCTTTTAGCCGAAACTGCCCTCCTCGCTCCCTCCCCTCTAACAGGGACCTTTCTAGAGCGTTACAGATAGTGTGACATGAAGGTCACCCATGGGGGGACAGGCAGAAGATGGCATGCGCACAAGAAATCCTGCCCAGGCGGGTCCAGGCTTTTGCAGCTACGAACGGAAGTGAGTTTCCCCCGTGAAGATGTGAATCGAGACAGATCCTTCCATGGAGCAGACAGCTGGGGCAGCAGATGGTGTGAGAGATCAGACGTTAACATGGGGAGTCTTGAGACAGAATCAGCTATCTTATCCTGTTGGCAGATGGATGAGGTGGAGGGTGTTTTTCAAGGTTAGATTCTCATCTGGGCTGTTCTCCTTCTGGACAGCTTGGATCTGATTTGGAAAACAAGGGACAAAAGGGGTCAGAGATGTGGACAAGGAGAGGTGTGGTCCCCTGGGTTTGGTGTCCTGGCTCCAGGCTGGTGCTTGAATCCAGCCAGAGCTGGAGGGACACAGAATTAACGTGTCTTCAGCCAGAGCACACAAATTTCTGTGCATTTACTTCTATTCCACTAATCTTGCCACTTGAGATGGTCTCAAGAACTACATGAGATGCTTTCAAGAACAGGCAAGGGCCAGTGTCCCTGCTGCCAGACATGGATGTTGCTTTGAACTCAGCACAACAACGCCTCTGTACCAGCCAGGATCTGGCCCTAGACTGAAGCATTTAAGTGGGGAGAAGCTGAAATCAAGGTTAATATGGTCCAAGTTTTGCCAGCTGAGAGCCTGTCCAGGCACACCTCTGTGCAGTAGGTGCTCCCCACACCTGGCTGGGGGTGCTGCAGCAGGCAGAGCTGGGAACAGGGCAGGGAGCACGCTTGGCTGCCTGCAGACCCCCCACCAAGGGCTTCCCTGCACCCCCCTTCCCCTAGCTTCCCCCAGTACCTTATGGACCCTGCCAGGAGGGGGTTGAAGGCGTAGAGCCAGTCGTGCATGTCCTTGTCGCTGCTTGCCTGCAGCAGGATGCCCCGGTGCTCCGTGCACACCGCAAACGTGTTCGGGGTCTGCCAGGGGAGAGCTGGGGCTGAGTTCCTTGCCCGAGGGGGTGTGCGGAGTGGGGCTGGCTGCCGGCGCCCTACCTTGAGCATGGCCTGCTGGTCCTCGCTGTACTCCACCTGGGCCTTGGAAAGGTTGAGTATGGCCCTCTCAACCGCGTCCTTGTCCGAGTTGTAGATGTAGACGTACGGGCGCCGAACCACCACAAAGCGCTTCACCCACCCGTTGGTGTGGGGCTCCAGGAAGTGCAAGTAGCCCTTTTTGGAGACGATGGGGCTGCAGAAGGGACCCAGGTCAGGGTAGGATGTGGACCATGAAGAGGTGCCAGTGGTAGGTCATGGTCCCCCCCAGCCCCAAGGCACTTCCCTCACTGGCTGCCCCAGCTGCTCCTACCTGACCCGGATCTCCTGGATGTCAGGCACCAGCAAACGCTGGGGCTCCTTCTCCTCCTCAGGCCGGCGGGCCGGGGACTTCTTCTGCTCTCCTTCTACTGCAGGCTCCAGGTCGGGGCTCTCTGCCCTGGAGGAGATCTGGGGGGGTCTGGGGAAGGAAGAGAGGCTGGGGTGTAGGAAGAGTGATGGCTGGGGAACACCTGTCAACCAGGACTGCATCCCAGTGGTACAGCTGCCCTGCTCGGGGGATGCCACGTCATCACCTGAACATCCCGGCCACCTTCTTACCTGACCTCCATTGCGTTGTAGCGTCCTTCCACCAGTGACGGGCAGGTCGAGGAGGGGGTGAGAGTGGTGACCCCCAGAGCTGTCATGGAGGGGTCTCTTATTAGGGTCACGGACATTTCGGACAGCTGTGGAGAAGCAGAGGTGTGGACTTGAGTTTCTGCCCGAAGCCGGACACAGGCAAAGGACCAGGTGCCTGTTCATGATGGGGAGAGGCAAGACCTCCAGCCAGCCGGGCCCTCTCCTGGCACTGTCCTGAGAGCCAACAGCTCTAGGAACACCAGGGTGAGTGGAGAGGGTAGGGACCCCAGAGCAGGGACCACGCAGGCCATGGTGCCCATCTGGTCCCTGCCAAGCCAGCCCCCACCAGCCACGTATCCCTCCCGGCCCCTGCCAGCCCGGTGGAGCCCAGGCAGTGGCAGTACCTTGCTCTCGCTGGCGCTAATGCAGACATGGCTGTGGCTGTACTCCCTGTTGAAGGTGTGCGTGAGCAGGCGCAAGCACTGTGGAGAGAGGAAGATGATGGTGGGGCAGGAGGCATCTTCCTCCACCCTCCTCCTCCCACTCCTTGGGCTTTGTCCTGCTGCAACCCCCTCCCACCCAGAGGGAGCCCCTTCCTGACTTTATCCCCGTGAGCTGGGGATGCTACAGGATAGTACCTTCACAGCCAGCTCCTTCTGCCTCTCACTGGGGGTCTCGGTGGGAGAGATGCGGCCCTCAGGGGCCCCGTCGACAGAGAGTGGGGAGGAGACACTGGAGGTACTTCGGGACTCGGAGTCCTCACTGGAGCAGGGGGAGAGGGTCTCCAGGCCCAGGCGCTGAGTCGTCTCCAGCTTCTCGCGCAGGAGTAGGTAGTGCCTAGTCTTCTCCACCTGGGCACAGGCAGCCAGGCTCAGGGGTGGTCCCCTCCCCCCAGCCAGCATCCTTTCGAGGACCATGCTTCCCAGGCCCCGTTAACCCCATCTGCTTATTAGCTTCGGGTTGCTGGGACCCAGCTAGCAGCAAGCATTGGTGGTACAGCCCCACTCCTGCCTCCTCCCACAACTGGGAGGGCTGAGACACCCAGTTGGCACCGGCAGGGCAAGGGGCTGACCTGCAAATTGCACCATCTTGGCCTGTTTCTAGCCCAGACTATCTTACTTCTTGCAGGAGGCTGAGTTTCTCCAGCTCCCACTGATGGTCAAGGATGAGGCTGTCGCTGCGGGGCCGCCAGCCAGCCAGGTTCTCCTCTCCCCGCACGTAGGCTACAGAGGTGTCCAGTACACGCCGGCGCCGTCTCTGCATGCCTGTGGGGACAGACACACAGCTGGGGGGACAGACTCATGGCCCCAACCGCCACACTGTGCCTCCCGGCCTCACGGTGAACACCCGGGCAGAGACACGGCACCCACCTGGGCTGCCGGCATCGGCCACGCGGCAGAGGCTGAGTTCATAGACTCCTGTCACGCGGTTGCTGCAAGCAAGGGGAGGTGAGGTGTTACTGGCTCTGCCCCGTCCCCATGCCCCTGTTATTTCGTCCAGGCTGCTGGGATGCCCCAGTCCCCAGATGATGGCTCTCCTCCCCCAGAAAGGCATGAGCATCCTGGTACCTCTCGGAAGCCCGCAGGGTGCCACTGCCAAAAAGGTTGCGGATGGAGCGGGAGGCAGGAAGCTTGGCATCCCGGGAGTAGAAAACCATGCAGAAGTCTTTGGTGATGACGGCAGGCTGAGTGCAATTCTCCATCTGCAGCAGGGCAGGGGGGGAGACGTCAGGGGAGCTGCAGCCTGGGAGCCCAGCGGGTCTTTCCCACCCCTGGTGCCCAGCCATTTCCACTGCTGGGGTCCCACAGGGCCCCTAAGCACCAGGTTGAATCCTGCACCCCATTAGCGTTGGTGCCAGCTAAGGAGGGGTTCACACTGGCTGCACCCCAACGGTGGGGGAAATGCCAGACTTTGTTGGCATTATAATGGCCCCAACTAAGGTCCTTGCCTCGATGTAGGCAGAAAGGGTGATGTAGATTTTCTCCCGGTACGGGGTGACACGGTTAAGCAGCAGAGAGTTGTGCATGGAGCTATCCCACGCTGCCTCAAACTGGTAGAAAGTCCTGCCAAAAAAAAAAATAGCAGAGCCGGTAAAACACCCCCCCCAGGACCCCAAGCAAGCGAGCAAGGAGATGCCATCGTCCCCCCCCGCAGCGCTGCGGCAGGCCTGCAAGGACACATGGACATGCACACGCGGTGGGGACAGATGGGGACAGCCACTCCGGAGGACGCAGGCTCAAGGCAAAGGGGGACAAGGCGTGGCGGGAGGGGGACGCGGCACCCTCGAAGCGGCACCCTTGAAGCGGATTGGGGTTTTTGGGGAGGAGGGACTGCGGGAGGAGTGGGGGCTCAGCTGGAGTGCAGGCAAGGCAGGGCAGGCTGGGAAGGCAAAGGAGGGTGCATGCCCCACCCCCGTGCTTGGAGTGGGGGGCTGCCACCCCCAGCACGCCCGGGCCAGGTCCCCACCATCCAGCCCCGGGGTATGCAGCACCTCCTGGCCCCCGCCAGGAGCGGCTGTTGCCCTTCAGGTGACAATGGCCAGAAGGGAAAGGAGGGAGGATGCTCAGCACTGGGGGATTGCTGCCAGCTCACCCCTGGGAGAGCAGCCCCCCTGCCAGACAGGTCCCCTTCCCCAGCACTGCCCCCATCTGCCAGCCCTGAGCCCCGGCGGGACCCGAGGACCACAATTTGGTGGCTGGCCCCTGTCAGGCTGTCTCCACTGGCTCTTGCTCTGCCCTGATCACCAGCCCCATTCCCACCAGGCTGCCTCGCTCCCCTCGCTGTGTTTTCCATGGCTCCCAGGCTGGGAGAAGGAGTGGGGGACACCCGGCTCCACTCGCCCGGTGCCTATGGTGTCCCATAGAGGTCGGCGCAGCCACCCAGAGCAAGAGTGGCAACCGCCCTCTTCAGGTCAAGGAATCAAGGTGGGGGGAAGCAGGAGGCGGCTCTGGTTCAAGAGCATGGGGGATCCCCATTTCACCCCCTGCCCCACGCCTGGGCTCCCTCCCGGGCCAGCCTTCGGGTTATGGGACACCCACTCCCCAAAGCCATCCAGAGCTGCCGCAGCCCTGGCTCTCGCCTGAGCATCCTCAGGAAGCCGTGCCTCAGCGATGTCTCAATGAGGACGCTTCAGCACATCCCTGAAGCAGCATCTAGGCGGCTGAGGGGCTCTTTTAACAATAGCTGGGGCAGCCAGAAGGAGCAGGGAGAGGCTCTTGGCTGCGATTGTCCTCACATTGAAAGAAGAGGGAGAACGACGCTTTCAGGTGTATAAAATACAGAAAAAACCCCATGTGAGACAGAGCCAAGGCGAAGGATCGCTTTGCAGACACAGGTAGCTTGAGAAGACAGTGCTCCCCAGGGAGGAGGAGAAGAGGAGCCTCAGGGGAGGAGGGAAAGAGCAAAAAGCGAAGGGAGAAGGCAAAGGAGAAAGAGAGAGAAGCAGGAGGGACGAGACCGAGCGGGTGTGAACAAAATACCTAGTGTCATTTCCGAACGAAATGCTATAAGTGGAAGGCGACCCAAGGACAAACACACACACGTACACACACAGAAAAACGAAAGGTCAGAAAGCATCGTCCATACGGGGCTGGCGCGGGAGCGGGGCTGCAAGGAAGGGGAGCCCCTCTTGAGGAGGACTTGCCCCGTATTGGCACCACTGGCTAAAGGAGCTCCTGCCTAGCTGGACCCTGAATCAGAGCCCAGAAGGAGCTCGGTGAGGGCAGACAGAGGTTTACCTGCTTGGGTGAACACCCTCTGCCTCCCACCTTCCTTGTGGTCCAGCAGCTGGGAAGCAAGCACTTGCATGCTCCCCATCCCCTTAACTCTACCCTTGCTGCCATCTCAGGGCAAGGAGCTCCTGCTCAGCGCAGCCCCCTGAAGATGCCCATCGTGGGGGACCAGCCATCCCACCACCACCCATGCAGCAGGAGATGATTTCTTGGCCTGTCCCCTGGTCCACAGAGAGGGCATCACTGTGCTGAGAGCCCACAGGCAATGCCAGTGTGAGCCTGCGTGCTCCTGCAGTGGGGGGCTAGATCCATGCTGGATCCGTCCCCCTGCAACCCAAGGGGACAGGGTGCCACTAGAGGGACAGCTCTGCCCTTGGGCATCTCCAAGCAGCACTGGCTTCTAGCTGCTGTAGGGAGGACAACCTCCCAGGCACAAAGCTATGGAGCCCACCAGGACTTGGGAGACCCCATCCCCTGTCTCCCAGATGCATCCCCCTCTTCTTCCGCCGTGGGGCACGGTGGCAGGACGCCCCCTCCTCTGGGGCCTCAGTGATGCTCCCGTCCAGAGGCTGGCAGCAGCATCTGGGTCAGGTGGCTCTTGCCCACGCGCCGCATGCCAGGCTCACCCTGCGGTCCCAGCTGAACCCCTTCTGCCCCTGAACAGCTGTTCCCCCATTACACAGGGGCATAACAGCCTGTGCCACGTATGGGCATGCGCACGCACCATCACGCCTGCGTACAGACGCACACCGCCCGTATGCCACACCTACGCCCGCGGGACTACCGTGCATGGGGTGGGCAGCCACTGCGCGTGCCGCCACACCGTCCGCGGTGCTGCCACCATCACCAGGTGCCTGGGCGAGGGCTGGAGGCACCCCAAAGCCCCCACCATGGTCCGCACCAGCCCTACGGCTACTCCAAGCAGCGTCGGGGGCCGAGCTGGGGCTGGGGCGGGAGGTGATGGGGGTGCGGCACGTTTGGTGCCAGATGCCAGAGAGATGGGAGAGCAGCGAAGTCAAAAAGCAAGAAGAAAACCCAAATCAGGCGATGGGGATGTAGGCGTGCGAGGGGGAGCGGCAGCCAGCGAGAGCGTGGCCCAAACGAACAGCAAAAGGGGGCTAGTGAGCGAGAGGTGCCAGGGCGGGAGGGAAGAGGGTTTGGGGCATGTGGAGGGCTGGAGGGCTGGATGTCCAAGTGCTGCCTCCAGTGGGAGTGAGCGCGCCGAGGCGAGGGGGGAGAAAGAACGAAGGGAGAGAGGAAGGGGGATGGGGTGGAAAAAAAACCAATGGAAACAAATAATACCTAGGCATATCCGAATCAAGAAACTGCCTGCAAAAACACAAAACAATCACATGGTTAGTGTGGGCTCGGATGGTCAGCAGCAGCGGAGAGAAGCGAGGGGGGACACTGGGTGCTGCCCCCCGTGCCGCCTCCCTGGGCGCTCAATGCAGGGATGGATGGGGGCTGGGGAGGGAGCCGTACCGCTCCCCTGGTTTCCCTCTGAGTGGCTCTGGGGGACTGGGAAGGCTGCGGAGGGGGAGCCAGGGCTGCTCTGGCCGATGAAGGCTGTGTGGTGTAAGGCAGCGAAGCAGGGAGCACAAGCAGCCGGGGAGGAGGGTGAAGCGGGCCCTGGCTCTGCCCGCTGCCCTCCCTCTGCCTGTCCTTGCAGGCTGCTGGGGCCGAAGCGTGCGTGCCTGCATGCGGGATGGAAGCGGGGGGGGGGGGGGGGGGGGGGGTTGCGGCGAGCACCCCTTGGCATCCCACAGGAAGCCGGCTGACCCCTCCTGCCCCTGCCCAGCCCTGTCCAGGCTCAACGGGATGGATACAGGATGGATACAGCGCGTACGCTGGCCCGCAGCCCCGATTTGGGGCTGGCCCTGAGGCGCAGACCCTCTGAGCATGCAGGTGAGGTAAGCTCTTGCAAAACCCAAGCCCCTGTCTCCCTGCTTCTCTCCACACCTGGAATATCCCCCCAGCCTGAGCTGTATCCCCTTGCCCAGCAGGACCCATGGGGGGAAGGCAGGAGCAAGAGGCACATCTCCCCTGTCAGGCTACTCTAGAGATGCTGAAGATCTGATCTGGCTGCACCTGGGACCAACCAGCCACATCAGGAGCTGACATAACACAGCACAGCCCCAGGAGCCCGCGGGTGCCACAGCCACCCAGCTCCCAGCAGCCCAGCAAAAACCACCACAGCTCTGCTGGGCCAAGCCCTCCTTGCCTGACCGTCCCCGCCTGGCCTTGCTCTGTTGTCCCTGTGGCTGTGCCAAAGTCTCCTGGTCCAACACTTGCACACATACCTGACCCCGTGATTCGGCTCTGCTGCCCAGGTACCGCATGCCTGCTGCTCCACCGTGCCCAGAATCTGCCCTGGGAGTGCTGCAGGTTGGCACCTCCTGTCCAGACCCCTGTCATCCCCCACAAAAACACCCTGCCTTGGGACAGGCCACCTTGGGGCAGCAGTGACCCCAAAGAAAACGAGGGGAAAAGTGGTCCCCACTCCCTGCTGGGATGCTCCTACACCAGCAACTGCCACGCACACAGCCCAGGACCAGAACCACTGCTCCTGGTGCTGCCAATGACTGTCCCCGTCTTGTCACAGCTGCCCGCACACACGCATTCAGGCCAGGGACCCCCGCCAGTCCCCTGAGTTTCGCCAGCAACCCTGGTGCAGAGGAGAGCTCTGCCCTCTGCACTCACTGCTCCCCTCCACCACTGCAGGACCCAGCCAGGGAGATCTTGGAGATAAAAAACCTCCGGCCCCCACTGCTCCCACCCCTCTGCCAAACCCACAGCGGGAGACACAGCCCCTGGGACTGGTGTGAAGGGGCAGGCATCCCCAAAGTCACCTGGCAGCGATGGGGGATGGCTTTCCTGCATCACCCCTGCACAGATAGGGACCAGCCATGGGCACCAAGTGGCCTTTCCAGCAAGTTTGCTGGGACACAGGACAAATAGCCCTTTGTGGCAGGTGCCCTCCAGCCACTGGGTCGGTACATCCTCCTGGCACCAACTGGCTTTCTGCACCACGTCATCACAGCTGCCGCCAGAGAGCAGGACCCCCACCCAAATTCCCTGTAGTGCCAAAGCCCGGCGCGGAGAAGCCTCGGGGAGGAGGAGGAAGGGAGCTGGCGGCCCTGAACCCCAAGACTCTCTGCTGCTCCAGAAAAGCCCCCCCAAGGCAGCAACAGGTCAGCAGGACCCTGCAGAGGGGCCAAGAGCCCCTCCAGGGGACAGAGGGGCTCCCCACATCCTCCCCCCAGCCCTCACCACAGCTGGGGAAGAGCAAGAGAAGAGGCACGCACCGGTCCTCCTGTGACGGGTGGATGTACCCTGAGGAGAGGATGTTCAGGGATAGGATGTTGGGGTCGATGAGAGACTCGTCTGCTTCTGGGGTGTTCCGGATCCGACCTGCAAGCACAGCATGGGGACACTGCTCAGGCGACAGGTGGTGGCCCTGTGAGGGTCCCCGTGAGGGGCAGGGGCAGCCCGCCTGCCTGCATCCCCCAGAAGATCAGCTCCCCCATCACAGGTAGCAGCCACCCAGCACTCAGCCACTCAGCACCAGGGGTCCTGGTCCAGCTCCTGGTCACAGTGGCCGGGACTGAGGCATCCTGCCCAGGTGGCATCCCGGTGTCACCTGCCGGGCAGCTGCTGCTTTGCTATTGCAAGGCGGGAGGGGAGACGAGGCGTAAAGCCCCACATGGGAACATGTGTGAGAAACAGCCTGAGAGGATGCTTGAGAGCTTGGTGGGCTGGGGGTTGCTCACTCAACCTGGCTTGGCTTACCCACAACTAGCTCCCTCACTTCCTTCCAGCGGATGAGGCTGCCTGTTTCATGCACCAAGGTGACGGTGATTCTCCTCTGGATGCCCTGAGACCCATGAGGCCAGAGAGAAGGGGCAGTGGTTAACACAGCTCCCGGCAAGAGCCAGAGCCAGGACAGCATCTTGGGGAAGGGAGTACCTGGTGGAGGAGGAAAGTCCCATGGCATGGCATGCCTCCACGGTGGTCCACGACAGCAGGGATGTAGCTGGAAAAGAGGATCACAGCGTGACACAGAGCCCCATCAGCCTGCCTGGAAGTGCCAAGCACTGGGCAAATCACCAGACTGCCTCCCTCTCCTTCCCACTCCCCTTTCCGGCAGGACTTACTCGCCATTGGCCTCCAGCTCACAGATCTCAAAAAAGACCATCAGGTCGTACTTGCACTGGCACGGGCCGGCACTGGGCCGAGTCATGGTGCTCAGCTTTGTCGCAGGCACTGCAGCAGGGCAGAAAGACAGCTTAAAGGGCGAGCTTGCTGTTGACATTTGGAGTGAGGCACGTCATGGTAGGCAGGGTAAGGGCAGAGCAGGCAGGGACCGTGAGGAGACAAACGGAGACGGCAGCAAGGCAGAAGGGAGTGCATAGAGGGTGACAGCCCCAACCCGGGGACCTCACTGACCACCAGCGTGCCTTCTCCCATGCCCAGTGTGGAGCGGCGAGGGTGTCAGGATGCAGCTGGCCTCACCCATCCCTGAGGTGGACGCCCTGAGCCCACAGCCCTGACACAGACATGTCCCAAACCACACAGCACGTCTCCAGGGATCGCATGGGGACAGCTGCTTTGGGACAGCTGGAGGGAGGCTCCCCCGGTGCTGTCGCAGGAACGCACAGCAAACCGCAGTGCTCAGCCAGACCCCAACAACCTGGGTCTCGGCGGCCAGAGCACAGCAGGGACCACACAACCCCTGCGGGATGGCGGGTCTGGGTGGCCATCAGAGCCATCCAGGGTGGGTAGCCTCCTCCCTGCCACTCCGCAGGAGGTGAGAAGAGGGCTTTGCATCAGCCGGGTGCTGCGGGAATGGGCGCCAAGGGCTTTTGGGTGCTCTGGCCTGCTGTACGTTTTGTGGTGCCCCTGGGGTCCTAACTGGTCCCCCTGGGGAAGGGGACCTTGCACCCAGCATGGGGACCACGGGCAGGGGGAGGAGCAGGAGGCCAGATCCCCTACCTGGTTTGGAGAGTGGCATCACACGGGGGAAGTGACGCCGGGATGGCCTCAGCGGGCTGCAGAGAGAACCAGCTCGGTTAAAGCATCCACAGGACCCCTGAACTGGGCCAACCACGCCTACGCCCTGGGGCCACCCCCTCCCACCACCTGCCCCCCCTTTCTCTGGGTCTCCAGGAAGCCGGCTGCAGCAGGTGCCCCTGTGGCACCCAGGGGCCAGGGGCAGCCCAGGGTGTGCCCACCTCAGGACATCCTTGCAGAGAGGTGGGAAGGGGTGCTGCTGGTAGTGCCCAAAGACTTCAAATACAATCGGTTGGCTCTTGATGTATTCAATGAAGGACTTCGTCACCTCCACAGCGATCTGGAAGAGAAAGAGCCGTCAATGGTGCAATTTACCTGGGAAAAGGATGCAGCCAGCAACAGCACCAGGGAGGTGGGGGGTGCAAGCCTGTCTGATCCCCCACATCTCTCACTCATTCCCTTCTGTGTGACCCAGGAATGCTCTCCCCACCAAGACTGCTGCCATGAAATCCCAGCCTTTTCAGGTGGAGGGCAGCAGCTTTTGGTCTTTCCCCCACACATCCACCTTGTCTAAGCTTGGCTTAGCTGGGTGGCTGTGATGGGCTGGGAAAGCCAGGAGGAAGTTGCTCCCCTGAGGAGAAGATCCAGCCACGGCCCCATGGAGACCCTGGCAGCCACAGGGGTGAGGGGTTGTGGGCAGGGGAGGGGTACGTACGTTTTGGACGTGATAGAAACCCAGTGGTGGCCCCCGTCCTGTGTTCTTCAAGGGCTCTGTTGAAAAGGCCTCATCGTGGCGATGGATGAAGCTGTGGAGGGCAGGAAGATGGCTTGGGGGCTGCGGGATGGGGACGTGCCAGAGCATGGAGGGGAGAGAGGGTAGGGACCAGAAGAAGAGCCTGCTCCCCCCCAGTGCTGTCGCCCACACCCTGGGCTGGCACAGGACCCCCCTGCCAAAGCTGATGGGAGCCTCTCCCTGCCTTTTGCCAGTTACCGAACAAGGTACCTGGTAAACACATGGGCTCATCCCACAGCCCTTGGTTTTGCCTCACCATCCATGAAGGGCTCAGAGGTGGGGGGGCTGGGGCTTCCCGACGTTTACTGCCAGCCCCAAGGCCAGGGCACAGTGGGAAATGTGGGGCCAGGGGCTCACTTGAACTGGCAGAAGATGTCTGCGTATTCTGCGGAGATGCTGGAGGCTTGCAGGACTGTCACACGGAAAGTGAAGATGCTGCCCAGCTTCAGGTGGTCCAGAGCCGCCTCCAGCGGCCCGTCTGGCGCAGGCTTCTCCGGGCTGTCCAGAAGAAGGTCTTCTGGGGTCACTGCAGGGAGGGGAGGGTCCTCAGCAAGGTGGGGAGGTCACCCCCCTCAGTGTCTGCCAGCAGCCCTGCACCAGGGCAGTGGGCTTTCGACACTGGGGTGGGCGCAGGAGGCTGGGTGCTGGCGCAGGGGGGCCGCTCCCCAACCGCTTGTCAGCACCCCTTCACCTGCACAGGTGTTGTTGTTGACTTCATCAGCAGAGGGACCCACGTCGCTGACCTGCCCCTGGCCTTCGACGATGCGCAGCTCCTCCTGGGAGGTTCCCGAGCGAGACATCCCCACAGCTGGGCACGACTCTGACTGGAACTGCGTCAGGAGTGGGGCTCAGGGATGCTGGTGGTCCCTGAGGTGGTCTCGCTTGTGCTGCTGCCACCACCCTGAGCACCGGGGCACCTCCAGCTCTCCCCTCCCACCCCACGGCAGCCCCCTCCGGGACATGGGCAAGAGCAGGGGGTGCACCGGTGGGTGCCAGAGGGTTGGGGTCTGCTGGGTGGACTGGGAGCATGGCCCCTCCAGCGTGATGCCTGCAGCTCTGGGAGCCCGGTGGTCCCCATGGGGGAACATCACTGTGGCGGGCAGGGGTCTGCGGTCCCTGGGTACCCACCGAGAGCTGGCCGCTGCCATACCTTCTCAAAGTGCTGGTCATCAAAAGATATCTTGGCCGTCCCTGACTGCCGCACACCGGAGCCGTAGTCGGGGGCTTCCTCATCCGCTGGAGGAGGGATGGGGGTGAGCCAGTGTGGGGGGCATGGAGGATGCGAGGGGCACATTTTGGGGGGAGTCCCTCTCCTACCTGAGATGGCCTGGACGGCCACACGCAGGAAGCCCTTCACCTCACCCTTCTCGCTGACGATGGCCACGCGGTGGACCAGGGGCACGGGGTAGAGGAGGTTGCTCAGGTAGACGAAAGCCCTGCCAGAGAGGGGGGGGACACACACAACACGGGGGGGAAGCGGTCACTGCTCCCACCCGCGGGTCCCCAGGCGCGGGTGGCGCGGCCGGCGGCGGCCGGGATCCCAGGTCACCGCTCACGGCGCGACCGCGGCGCTGCAAAGCAAAACTAAAGAGAAGGCAGCCAGGGCCAGCCGAGAGGGGCAGGGAGCGGGCAGCGGGTGGGCAGCGTGCCGCAGGCAGGCGGGCGGGCAGCGCACCGCGGGCAGCACCACGAAGCAGATGGGGCTCGCGTACCTCTCCGGCTGTCACCTCCGTGGCGGGCGGGGAGGGGAGGGGGGCTGCGCTGGTGCCACCGTGAAGCTGGGAGGGAAGAGGACCTTCTCTGCAGTGGAGAGCCGGAGGACTAGGGCAGGAGGTGCTGCGACACGACTCGGGGGCGGCTGCGGAGTCACCGTGGGGGGGACAGGGGCAAGGCGGGGGGGAAGGGAGGGTGACGAGGGAGGTAGAGGCTGGCAGGAGCGAAGGAGGGGAGAGGAGGAGGTCCTGGCTGGAGGCCAGAAGCCTCCAGAGATGAACGTGCCAGGGGGGTCCTGGCCCCAGCTCTGCCCGTGGTGTTGGAGGACCACTGGTGGCTGCAGGCAGCCTTTGCCCGGCTGGGAGGGAGGCTGCACGGCATGGCTGGCGGCATCAGCGGTGTGCGTCCCCCTGCCCCATCCCTTCGGATGCGTGGCTTCAGGGTCCTGGGCCGCCTGCCATTGCATCACAGTGACAGCACAGCCAGCTTCTCCCTGTGGGCGAGGAAGGAGATGCACACCCCCCGTGCAGCAGGTCTGAGCCTCCCCGCCGTCCTCTGTGGTGTCCAGGTCGCTGACGCTACTGCGGCAAAGTGCCACACCAGGGTTCAACTTGACGGCCACACAACATCTCTGCTGGGACCTCCCACCAGGCCGCAGCTCCCTGTTTCTCAGGTGTTTTGTCTCCTCTTGCCACCTTCCTCAACCTCACCACCGGCTGGCTGGCTGTGAGACAGTCCTCCTGGAGCTCTGGCAATGGCAGCGCACCATGCCCTCAGAGGTGACAAGTCACCTCCGCAGCCGTTGGCACTGAGCTCCCTGCCCAAATGGTGCGAACTACCCTTGCCTGCAGGCAAGGGCACAGCTCCCAGCAAGAGGTGGTGCAGAGTGTCCAGCACCCCTCCCCAGGGCACCCACTGGCATCTTGACACGCAGCGTCTTTGGGTGTCGCAGGGCGGGATGGTGCTGGGGCCAGCCAGGACACTTCTGCTTTGGGAGGCTCCCATGAGGGTCGCATCTCCAAGGTGGCTGGCAGTGTTGCTTGCGACGTCCCAACCTCGCAGGTGTCTTTGCAGACATCCAATGGCACCCAAAAGTGCTCAGGGGGGCTCTTGCAGGAGGCCCCAGCCCCACACTTGCAGCCCGAGCCCCAAAGTCCATGCTCTGGTGACTCCCATTGACCTCCAACCGCTGACTGAGGCTTTTTTCTACCCAAAGCATCTCCAAGGACTCAAGTTGTGGAAGCAAAGGTGATGCCCCATCACCGTCTCCTGCTGGGCCCATCTCACCCCATCTCTTCTTGGAGGCCACTGGGGACAGGTGGCTGGACTGTGCCAGAGCTTCCCGCAGGATCACATGCCCAGAGCAGAGCCCTGCAACCATGGGGATCTGGGTGTGCCCGCCCGCCCGAAATCACAGGGCAGCTGGTGTTGAAGCCAAGGGGGTGGAGGGGAGGAAAGGGGGGGGGGGGGGGCAGGGAGGAGGGGGACAAGTGTGTCACTAGAGGAAGGAGGGCAGGGACACTAACCACAAGATTGGTGAGGTGCAAAGATGGCATGCTCAGACCAAAGAAAAGCCTTTCCAAAGGAAGACGAAAGTGAAATAACCCCAATTTTTGCTAAAGCTTTGGAGAGATAGAGCCAGCAGCTAAGAAAAAAACCCAAAAACTAAAAAAAAAAAAAAAAACAAAAAAAAACCCAAAAAAAAAAACCTAAAAGGAAAAAAAGAAAGAAAGGAAAATAAACCAAAAGACAAGGATCCAATCATAAACCAATCCAAGCACACTTCACAAGAAATGTGGCCGGCGGAGCTGCTGCATGGGGAGCCAAACCCAGGGCAGACTCAAAAGAAGTCGGAAGGTGCCGAGCTCCGGGGAACATGCCCCCGGCACAGAGCGGGGCCGCTGCCGCAGGGCCTTCTTTGGTTTTTTGAGGTGCCCCCAAGAGTTTTGGGGTTTTTTTGATGTTTGTTTGTTGTGTTTTTTTTTTTTAAATAAGCAAAAAAGGAGAAAAGAAAAAAAAGTGGGGAAGAACCCAGCTCTTTCGGTCTGAGGCTGCAGGACTCTTACCCCACCTCCACCCTCTCTGCCTGTGCTGGTCCCCCTCCTCCCCACCTCGCTGCCCGCACTCTGCCTGGCAGGGATAAACCTAGCTTTAGCACACCGAGGAAGAGGAGGTCCAGCTCCAACCATCAGGGCAGTCCCAGCAGGGAGAGGTTCACCATCATGAGCACGTCTGGCTCCTGCCTGGGGCAGAGGCTCTGGGACTAGCTCTGCGTACACAACCCCTTGGGAAAACCCTGGAGCAGAGCTGGGCAGATTGCAACCGGGTTTGGCAGCACAGCCAGTTTTGTGGTGGCTGGTGGGTTTCTCCAAGACTGATGGAGCTCGGGGGGGGTCTCCTGGCCAACAGGTATGAGAAACCAAAGCTCTTATCTTCAGCCAGAGCTGAGGAGGACTTGGAGCCTGCACCTGGGTCCCCGCGACCTCCCTGAACATCTCCTGTGCCAAGCCAGCAGGGATGGCCCAAGCCAAGCACTGGGCACAGGCAGTGAGAGAAAAACGCCGCTTTTCGCAGAGCCCTCCTCTCCCTCCTGTGCCCAGCTCTCCCCTCACTCCCATCAGCTTCGTCCAACCGAACGCCTGGGGACATCCAAGCCTCTGCGTCCGGGGGGGGCTAACGCTGACCGACGCAGGTGGGATGGCCAAGCTGGTGGCAGAGGCACACGCGGCTTCGAAGTGCCTGCACGTCCCCAGGCAGTGGCACTGTGGTGGGTCACCCCAAGCCAGCTGGGAGGTGGCCCTCCCTGGGACAGAAATGCCCAGGTCCGAGACCCCCGTACAGCTCGCCCAGCTCCTCTGGTGCTGGAGATGCAGCAGAGCTCCCCTTCTCGGGGGCCACCCCGGGGAGAGGGACCTGCCTAAAGGGTCTCCGGCAGAGCTGGCACTGTCCGCCTTCCCTCGCTATTCCCTACTGCCGCTGTGCTCATCACACAGCCCTACCTCGGTGGGCACCTCACTGCCCTGCTTGGCGCCCCGGGCTCAGCAGCAATCTCAGCCAGCCAGCCACCCCCTGTGCCTCTGGGACACCCTGGAGGTGGGAGTCGTGTCCGAAAGCAGTTCCCTCATGCGAAAGAGCTAGTTCCTTCCCGGCATGCTCTCCTAAAACCTCACCAACCTTCCTACTAAACTGAACAGGGGGGAGCGGTCGTAAAACGGATCCCGGCCATCACACAGCGGGCACTCCGGAAAGATGTCTTCCTCCAGGTCCTCCGCCTCCTCCTCCTCCTCCTCCTCCTCCTCCTCCTCCTGCCCCTGGTGCTGCTCGTCAGCAGGCTCGGTGATGTCGGAGTCGGGGTTCGAGAAGGTAGGGGAGGGGGTGAGATCAGCCATGCGCTCGCTCATGCATGTGTTGAAAAGAGGAGAGCTGTTGCAGCCAGAGATATCTGAACTAAGGTTAGTACAACAAGATAGAAGACAGGTTAACACCAGCTGTTCCAAACAGAGAGAGCAAGAATAGGAATTTTGCTTTTGGGGGGGGGGGGGTGTATTTTTTTTTTCTTGGTTGGATTTTGGGGTGGGGGTTTTTTCTGCTTAAACCAAGGGATGTCGGGAAATAAAGACCTGCCCATCCGGTGCGTCTCTAAAGGAAGCCACCAACAGCCGTCGGCTATAAAGGGCAGAAAAAAGAGCGACCCAAGGAACCTGTGCAAACGGTGGGGATTCCCCTTGCTGGCTTTGCGGACAACACGGGGACAGAGTGGGTGGCACGAGGCTTGCCGCCACCCCCACCACCGAAGGGAATCTCTCCACATGCTGTGGCATGGGGGGGTTGCCTCCACGGCAGATGCAGTTGGTTGGGCCATGTGGCTCAGCCCCCTGCTCCCCCTGCCCGCCAGGGCAGACCCCTCCTCCACGGTGGCCCATCCTCATCGCTGGCACCGCACCCTTCCAACCAGCATGCAGGAAGCGCATGGAGACACGCGGCACATACCGTACAGACGGATGCTTGGACACCAACGCGTGCACATGGACACGTGCCCACCGGGGCAGAGGTCGCGACGGCACGGGCTCTCGGTCTGCGGGACAGCCGCAGCCCCCCGCCTCCCACCGGCAGCAAGCCAAGAGCCCGTGCCTCACAGCACTGTGTTAGGGCAGGCAGCAGGAGCATTGCCAGTGGCTTGTGGGTCCTTCGGGGTCCCGGCAGCCAATGCAGAGGACAGCCACCACAGGCAAGATGGGCCCTGACCAGCACCGGGAGGGCAATGCATCCTCCCACGGCGCAGCCCCAGGGAGATGAACGCCCTGCACATGGCAGAGCCAGCGTCGCTTCCTCCCACAGGGCTGCCTGCAGGTCCCAGCCGCGCTTAGAAGGAGCCGAAGCGCTCACCTGCCGACCAGCCTGAACCAGGGGAAGCGGTCGTAGAAAGGATCTCCGCCAGTCACCACGTTATCGCAGTCCTCGATGACGCTAGAAGGCACTTCTGCTGCACGGTCATACATTTCACGCATCAGGTCCAGGCGTTGCCTGCAGGCAGAGGGGGATGAGGCAGGCAGCAGTGAGAAACCAGGCTGAGGCCGGCCCAGCCCTCCCCGGCGCAGCCATCGTTTGCCCACCTCAGCTTCTCCAGGGTCCAGTAATGCGTCGCCCCATTCTTCTGGTCCTGCACCTCTACGGCCACGATGGTCCGGGGGAATGGCCGCTTCTCCCGGTCTTTGGCGGCATCGGGAGGCAGCAGGTCGGGAGGGAGGGGTGAGTACAGTGTGTCTGTGAGGAGCACGAACTGGAACTGGACCTGGAGAGGGACAGAGGGGGATGGTGAGCCACCCTGGAGGACAGCAGGCTTCATGCTGTGTCTTCAGCAACCCCCTCCTCAGCACTTCCCTGGTTGCCCACGCTTGTGGCCTCAGTCATGGGTGCCACAGCAAGCCAGAGAGGAGCCCCGGGCACCCACCTTCTTCTTCAGCTCCACGCTGATAGCATTGGCTTCCTTGAGGAAGATGGCATTGCCCCAGAGCAGGTCGCGGAGGGAGGTGAACTGGTACCACTTCCACTTCCTAAAGGCCCAGAGGGCCAGCTCGAACTCCCGCTCTGTCCACTGCACTGTGGGGACATGGAGGGACAGTCACCTCACCGCTGGGAGGGAGGACATCAGTGCAGAGGTGCCCAGGGGACCCATGGTCCACTCTTCTTGCTCCTGCAGAGAGCATCAAAACCCAGCACTCACCTTCATCCTCAGGTTCTTCCTCTTCCTCATTTGCCTCAGGGTAATACCTAGAGTCCATCTGCTTCTGCAAAGCCTCCAATTTGCTCTCATAGTCCTGGGGGGAAGCAGGGAGAGGGATGATGCAACCCACAAGGTGTGACCTTCCTCCATGCTGCCACACAGAGCTTCTCCCCCCACCCCGCAGGAACCTGGCTTCCTTCCTCCTCTGAATCTGTGTTTATGAGGACAACCCCAGGAACAACAGGTTTGCTCTTATTTTTAGGACACACAGAGCCACCCCATGCAAACATCTGACAGAACTCAGTCATGCCAGGACAGCCTGAGAAGGAGTCAGGTCCTGGCCACCTACCAGCCTCTGCTGCTCAAGAAGGTAATTCGCCTCCTCCCGCTCCCTCCGGTACTGGTCCTCCAGTTCTTGGAGCCTGGGAGGAACGGGGAAGGAGAGGATGACCAACTTAGAGGTGGATACCCAACTCCCCATCGCCCCAGCCCCTGTGCCCTCACCGCTGCTCCATCTCCTGCTTCATGTCAATGCCCTGCTTCTCCAGCAGCTCTCTTTGAGCGAAAGCCCAATCCACGGGCTCGGCAGGGGTCTCAGCACATGGGGTCCGCTCCCGCTCCTGCCGAGCCTGCTCGGGGTGGTTGAAGCGGAAGACATGGCTCTTCCCCATGATGATGCGGTTTCCTACAGGGGTGCACGCAGAGCATGGGGTGAGGGCATGGGTTTAATGTGGGACAATGTGCAGGCCCCCCATTGGATGGAGGGAGGCAGGTTAGAGCAGCGCTGGTGAGCTGGCTCCGGGGACCCACCTGAGCGCAGGATACTGGGCTCTGTCACCTTTTTGCCGTTCACGTAGGTGTCAGCGCCTTCACAGGGCTCCAAGGTCACTATTACTGCAGAGACAGTGGGAGGGGGAGAGAGGGAGCAAAGGTAAGGTGGAAGCAGAGGGATAAACCCCTCATCTCCCACTCCGCTGCTTCTGCAGCCTTAGAAAGGGAGAGCTGCCCCAGCCAGCACCCCAGGTGTGGAGTGGGGGGAACCAGGGTACCCAGCAGCAGCACCCATGCCCTGGGCAACAAACGGGACTCGGCCAACCTCGTGTTAATCAGAGCAGTCCCAAGGACTAGAAGCAGCTGGAGACTGGATGTGAGAGGAGATCAGAGCCTCTGGCACGCATCTCCAGCCTCCCCAGGCTCATCTCCCAAAGCCCTTTCACCCCCAGGTTCCTGCTGGTTTGCAGGGTAGGCTCTGCTCCATGAGAATCATCTACAGTCTGCTTTTCCCTCCCGCCCTGATCTCCCCGGCTTGCCTCACCGTGGCAGCTTCCACGTGCCTTGCACGAGCTTCCCTCCCAGCTAGGTGAGGGCTGTAGATCACTCTGGAAGCTTGGAGAAACCACGGCCATGCAGGAGAGCCCCACTACTCTGAGGAGGGCCAGAGCCCCGGCTAGGGGCAGGTGCTGGGGACATGCAGAGGGACTGAGGTCCCCAGGGAAGTGGAGCCCCTCTGGACAAGGAATACCTTCACCACCAGTTTTGGTGTCGCTGCGGAAAAGGCAGTGCTCCTCCTTAATGAAGTGCCCGCTGAGAACGATGTCCTGCCTCTTCTCTGCATCTTCCCGGCCAACCCTGCCAGGGGAAACCCAGCTCAATCCTTCCTCAAAGCAGACCCTCCCTGGGCCTCCCCCCACAACCATCCTTGGGGCTAACAGGAGCAGCCCTTGGTGCATAGCAGGACCAACATCCCTAACAACATTGCCAGGCAAACACAATGTTCCCACATGGCTATGGCACTTTGGGGATGCCCCAGGAACAGTGCCCAGCCTGGGGACAGCTGTCACCCTGCTGCCCACCCAGGCAAGTCAGGCACTGAGATCCGGGCTAGGCTCCCACCGGTCCGCAGGACCTCGCCCTCACCTTGTTATCCCATCCTTGATGTAGTAGAGAAGACACTCAGACATGAGCGGGTCCTCGTTCAGGTTGACCAAGTGGGGCGTCTGGGAGAGACAAATAAGGAGTCACCCTGGTGCGTCCCATCTACCCAGGTGCTGAGGGATGCTCCTGAGGGAGATGGGAACTCAGCAGCACCTCAGGTTGCTTCCTGCATGGGCTCTCCTGCCCTCTGTAGCTCCAGGACAACATGCCCAGGCATGTACTTTTCAAGGGGACTGCAGAGAACTGAGCAGCTGGGATGAAGATGACCTGCCTCCACATGCCTCTCTACTTTCCTCCGCAAAGGGCTGAGCTCTGGGCACCCTTCCACCAGCTGCCTTTGAAAACTTGTGTTGCAAACAGGCCCAACATGGAGCCGAACACTTCCAATGGGGAGTCCCTGACATGGCTAAGTGTCTCCTGGGGCAGGACCCTGCTCGCCTGCACTGCGTGTCCATGGGCCCTTGCCTCAACTGTAGCGCCAGCTCTGCTATGGACAGTGTAGCTGAGGCAGAGACATATCCCATGCAACAGCTGGTTTAGGGTGAGAGGAACTAAAAGTGCCTGTTTTCCTCCACTAACGGTACAAGGACAGATAAAGCACCCAAAAGAGCAGGTCCTAGACCAGAAGTTCAACCAAAAGTAGTGGAATCCTGAAGCCGTACCTCCAGGCTGAATTTCACTCCCTGGTGTCCTTCCTAACAGCTGCCTCCCAACACTTTTCTTCCGCCAGGTCACAAACCACTTTGTTCTTGACAAGAGGGAATTTTCTCCCCCGGCCACAGACCTCTCCATCTGCAACTACCTTGTCTTACCCCATTGCAAGCTGCTGTGATTGCACCTTCAGGCAACAGGCAAAGTCCCAGGAGTATCAGCCGGTAAAGTTCTGAGTTTCCCAGAAATAAGGATAGAGACCGTAAGAAACGTCTTATCAGCCTGCTAACACCCGGCATGCAGGGTTTCCCCCTCACAACAGTGCTACAAGCCCTGGCTGATAGGAGGGACTCACTCCAAATAGTGCAGGAGAGCTGGAGGCCAAGGGGGAAACGCAGGCTCTTCTCCATGGTGGCTAGCAGGAGTAAGCTGGCTGTAACATTTAACCTCAGGCCCCTCTGAGCAGATACGAAGCCGCAGGGTCTGAGACTCCTTCAGCTTGCAGTTTTTCTCCAGATTTGCACGGCTGGCTAGTAGAAGTCAGATGCTTTACCTTCCACTGAGCTCCTTCGAGACGTAACCACCCCAGTGATGGCATACAGCAGGACAACAAAGTCCTGCCCTGCTTTGCCCTTAATGAAACAGGGTTTTCCACACTATCGATGCTAACTTTCCTCACCAGCCACTGGAGGAGTCAGAGAACTTTCCACCCACCAGATAGATGAAGAGCAAGGAGGCATCAAAACCACCACAGCAATGCCCCACCTCCAAGACCAACCTGCTTCAGGGTATAAACCCCCATGCTTTCTACACAAAGATCTGGGGTCCTAACAGGCAGCGACTGAGACAAGAATGAGAAACAAAGACAACGGTGTAGAAATTTGTCCTAAGAGCCATGCCAAAGCATGCAAGGGGAAGGTCTCGAAGCTTTCATCAGTGAGTGTCACCACCTCAGCTGGGGACGCACACATCTACTAAGATGTTTGGCCAAGCCAACCAGCATCAGCTGCCGGGGCAGCTCTCAGAGCATCCCTCTGTGTGGCAGGAGAGCTAAGTGAATGCACCCTGGTCCTACCAGCACATGCCTGCACCTTGGCAGCCCATGCTGCTCTGCAGGCTTCACAGGGTTGGGGCTGTAAACTGGATGCCACTACCGCGATGGTTATACAGACAAGCAAGGGGCAGTGATGTGCTGTAACTGGTGCTTGGCAGGGTTGGCTGGGACACTGACTCTTTGGGGCACAGCCAGTTTTTGCTTAGAAAATACTTTCCAGGATGCTACAAGCAATAAAGAGTATGGAATATTTCCATACCCACATTTCTGAGCGAGGACTTGCCGGTTTCAGGGGCAGAAATTTCGTATACCCCAAAGTATGGATTTTTACAAGCTGATACTGAAGTCCAACACAGTGATCATCAGCAAAGCCCCACCAGTCAATGGAGGCTGGACATTTAGCCATGTATTTCTACTGATGTTTGTACCCAGCAGGGCTAACACTGGGATTTCCCCCATAGATTTCAGAGCCAAGAAAAGCCTAGATAAATATTTGGGGCTGGCTGGCAGCGACAGGGCAAGTCAGAAGGGAGCTGCAGGGGTACAAAACAGCCCTCATTTGCCAGGAAGAAGAGAATAAGATGATCCTACCTTTTTAGGAGAGAAAACACCCAAGGTGCCTCCATCCTCCCTCATGGCCACCCCCATTTCAGCCAGCAATGCTTCCCTGAAGAAGCAAGGGAAAGAAGAGCCTGTTAAAGACCCACGAGTCCCTGGAGCCAGCACTAGACAAACCCAGGATGGAACCTCAGCCCATGGGTTTGCCCCACAGATCACAGCCATAGGGCTTGCTTCAGCTAACTCCGTGCCTCAGGAGGGTTTCTCAGAGTAGACCACGTCCATGCAGGCTAACGTGGTGGGCTCTGGGGTAGGATACGGCTGCATGGTTAAATTGCCCAGCTGCCCCCAGGACCTGAACTGCTGTAGGCAAAGTGCAGAGGAGGGGAGATGCCTGGGGAACCCCACCCTGTCCCATCCTACCCCAACCCACCCACCTCTCCATCCGGATTGCTTCCGTCCTCCGCAGCTTCTCCTCCCATGTCTCGTTCAGCTCCGCGATGATCTTCTCTGTTTCCTGGTGAGCACGGGGTTAGCAGGAGGTTAGCGTGTCCTACAGGCAGCACACCTGCCCGCTCTGCCAGGCTCTGCCCAGCATGCCACAGTGGGACACTGGTCCCAGTTTCAGGCTGGTTTAAACAAGCAATGGCAGCATTTCACCCACATCTTTCCATCCTCGCCATCTTCGAAGAGCAAGACAGGAAGATCATCCTCTCCATCCCCTTGCTGCCAGCCTGCTCCTGCACCATCTGAGCCAGGAGCACCCACCCCAAGCCATGAGCGCCCGTCCCGCAGGGCAGGGGCAGCAGTCACCCATGGGAAGGATGGCAGCACCAAGTAGGCCCTACCATGCCAAACCCTCTCCCGTCCGGCAGTCCACAACATTGGGCAGCTCTGGGTCTGCCTGCTCTGCAAGAGCATGCCTGAGCATCATTTTCCATGAGCATCATCCATAATGGGTTTCCAGAAAATACCAAGCCCCCTCCACAAGCCTCAGTGCAAGAGCATTGATCTGAGCCCTCTGTCCTGCCAAGTGCTGGCCTCTTACCTTGAGCCTTTCGATTGCTTCTTCACTGCCTGGAGCAAACATGATGCGCTCATGGAGGCTGGCGACGGAGGCAGCGCGGCTGGACAAGGCCGACAGGGAGGAAGAGGGGCTGATCCCGGCGATGGCATTGGTCACTGTGGAGAGATTGTCATGGCGGTGACTCAGCTCTGCCCCTCTAGCATCATTATTGTTCTCAAAGTCGGACACATCTACGGGTGGGGAAGGAGTGTTGGGCCAGGGAAAGACACATGGACAGGAAAAGAGAGAGAAAGATAGAGAGAAGAAATGCTGTTGGGAAAAAAAAAAAGAGTGGCCGGGTGCATCAAGAAGAAAGCCAGGAATTACAAGTAAAAGGCACAGGCGACAGCACAGCGGTGCAGGCAGCAGCAGGGCAAGGGCACACGTGTCTCTCCCCCAGCCCCGGCAGCCCGCCAGGAGCACTGGGCTGTTTTGGGAAGCAGCTGCTGGAACAGCCCTGGAGCCTTCCTGGGCTCCCAGGGATGCATTTTTGCAACACCAGATCCCGCAGCCATCAGGTCTGGGATCGACCATCCTTGCCAAGAGCATGCCACTGCCCCTGTCATCCTCCCCCATCAACACAGCCCGAGTGGTTTTCCTTGCCCAGCTGCCCCAGATTAGCTGGATCTGAGGGCACAGAATGAGAAGGGAAGGGGAGGAGAGGCAGTGGCCCTCCACCACAAAGGGGTCAGGGGGATGGAGGAGGAGGAGTATCTGTGGGATCCCCTCACTGGCAGAGCCCAAGCCCCTGGCCCGCTGGAGCAGTGCCTTGGCTGGGCAGCCAGAGAGAGAAAAAAGTGAGGGCAAGGTGGCAAAACACCCGTTACAGGCAGCAGCAATTGCCTGCCGGCACCCCGAGCATCAGCTGCCACCGGACCCTGTGGCAAAGGGACGCAGGTATCAGAGATGCTCCTCCAGCCCCGAGAAGTCGCAGGGCCTCAGCACACTGTACCAGAGGAGGGCAGGGCACAGTTTAGCAGGTGCAGCATTAATCACCCATCTCCACCAGCCCACATCTCGGGGAGCTGAGCCAGGAGGGGAGGGGCCAGGTCCACGTCTCCTCAGGGGGCTCGCCATAGCCCAGGGCAGGATGGGGCGACAGTGCTTATCCCTGGGCAAAACCCTCCTGGCCATCACCACACAGCCCTCCATCAGGAGAGCATTGTGCCAGCCTGCCCAAGCGCCGAGCCGGGCTCCAGTCCCAACAAGCCCCAGCACCAGCAGAAGCAGCAACAGCAGCAGCAGCAGCGACACGAAACATCATGACAGCATGGAGGAAGGAGTCCCCGTGGGGAACGGGCCCTTGGCACGGCGGAGGACGCTGGTCCCTCCGAGCACTATCCCAAGCCCAGGCGCTAACTGTGACTCTGCCACCATTCCCTTTGCCAGCTCCCTGGGGACAGCAAGCCCCTCTCCATCAGCTGGGGCTGGCTACAGGAGCCCTTCCCCATGCTGCACAGGTGCCCCTGGGTGCAGCCTATGCCTCCCAAAAGCCATGAAGCAACAGAGAGTACCAGTGATGGGGAATACACACATTTGGATCCTCCCGCAGCAGGATGGGCTAAGAGAGAGAGAGAGGGCAGGGAGTGGGGGTAAGACAGAGAGAACAGAACAAGAGTGGGTTCATCTCAGTAGGATATCCAACAGCACACAGAAGAGAGGCCACGGGTGGGCGCAGCCCCAGGAACATCTTCCTGGCACCATTGCTGGGCACGGGATGCTGAAGATGGGAGGTGGAGTGGGAGAAGGGGAGGTCTGCTGGGTCTAGAGCAGCTCCTCCTCCTTACAGAAGTGGGCTGGGGGTTGCAAATGCGTGCGCAGGGGCTTGCCGGAGGCATCCTAACCACGCTTTGGCAGCGTGATGCTGCCATGTGGCTGGCAGAGCAGGATGCAGGGTAGTTGCAGGGACACCAGCCCCACAGGCTGGGGGGACTCCAGGCCACCCCTGCCTGGAGCCACTGCCAGAGAGCACTGGGTGGTACCTACTGTCAATGATGTCCCCAAGGCCTTGGGCATAGAGAAGGTCACGTAGGCGTGCCACCTCGTCCTTCAGCTCCCTAATGAGCTTGTTGTTGGGGTCCTCATTGATGACAGCGTTGCAGCGGATCTGCTTGGCACGGTCAGCATACCTAGGGAAGGGCAGAGCCCTGAGCAGTGGCAGGGGGGGCAAACCGCCAGCTGCTGGGCAAGTGGGAGTGCCACTGAGCCGCTCCAGCAAGCGATCCTTTGGAACATCCCAGCACTGGGACAATCCTTTGGCCCCTTGTCTGAGGTTGCAGGGTTCCCCCACAGCTCCCCCCCAGCCAGGGTTGCCACAGAGGTGAGGAGAGCATGTGGCAGTGCCTGGGTTTCAGACACCACCCCTGCCCTCGCCCGCTGTGGGGGGACAAGGGTACTTCTTCCTACCTGAGGGTGCTGAGGGTCTCATCATAGTTGATGTCGGCAGGACTGAGAGCAGCGACCATGGCCGTCCTGGAGTTGCCGCCTGCCCAGAGAGATACACTCACATCAGGGAGACGCTGGTCCCTGCGCCAGCCGTCACCCTCTGCTCGGCAGCCATGCCCGCCGCTGAGCCCACACCTCCCATCCATGTCCTCACCCAGGTTCTCCCGCAGCAGCCAGGTCAGTACTGAGTCCCGGTAGGGGATGAAATCCGTCTTCTTCTTCTTTTTGTTCTGGGGGATGGAGAAAGGAGGGAAGGGCTGTCAGGCTGCCTGCTTTCTTCAAAGAGAAGGTGACAGCCAGTCCCCAGCCATGGAGACCCGAAGGAGGATGGCTCTGCCTGTCTACCGCGACCTCAGGCAGCTCTGCTCAGCTCCACAGGTCCTGCATGTAAAATGCCCTGCCTGGGCCAGGGCGGGTGTTTAACGCTGAGTACTGAGACCCACAGGGTGAGGAGGGTGAGGAGGATGCTGAGGGCTCTGCCAGCCCCCAGGAGAAGCATGGCATGGGTCTGGGCAGAGCCTCACCCCTAAGCCACCCTGTCACCCACTTGCAAACACCTGTGCTAAAAACCAAACCCCCCTTCACAAGCCCAGCCGGGCTACCTACCTTGTTTGGCCCCGAATCCTGCAAAGAAAGTGAAAAGACTGTTTAAGTGAGCTGCTCCCCTCCTCAGCGCCCACCACAGTTCTCCATTCCCCAAGCAGAGAGCAGTGGGTGCAGGTCCCCAGCAAGACAGCAGCCTCACCAGCCCACCTCGTCCCACCCCTGGGGGCAGCTTGGGATGTATCTGCTCATCCCTCAGAGCTGGGATGCTCCATCCCTCAGAGCTGACCCCATCCCTGCTGAGCTGAGCCCGTTCCCACACAGTGCCACAGCTCATCTGTGCTCCAGCTACCTACCATTTCGGCCAAGGCAGAGATGACTTTCCCCAGTGTGGTCAAGGACTTGTTGATGTTTGCTCCTTCCTGATGGAGAGAGGAAAACCCCAGATGCTCAGGCCCCATTTCGGAGCGGCGCTAAAGTCCAGTGTACAGGGAGGATTGGGAAGTCCCAGCAGGAGATGGGCAAAGAGCAGCTAGTCTTACTGGGTAACCAGCACCTCTCAGGTGGGACTTACAGACTGCAGTGGAAGTGGCACTGGGCAGCTTTCAAACAAAACCCCGTCAAGGATTTTGGCAACATAGTGGGCAAGGAACCAGGCAAGTAAAAGACATGTCACAGCTGGGGACAAGGGGGCAGGACACAGCGTCCCCAACGGCAGAAGGGGACCCCATGCCAGCTCTCACCTTTAGTCTTGTGCCCTTTGCACCAGTGGAGTCGGCTCGCTCACTCCCTGCCAGGTCCACCAAACTGATTTTGCTGACCTGCAGGCAAAGACAAGGCTGTCAGCCCTGGCAGGCACAACAAACCAGGCCCTGGCACAGAGCCGAAGAGGGAGCAAAGACCTCTTGCAAGGTGACACTGCTCTGAAGGCAGGGGCGGGCTCTGCGGGTTCATCCTTGCCAGGATTTGGCCAGGAGCAGGGCTAACATCCTTGCAGGCAGGGCTACAGGGCACCAGCTGCCAAATACCCTGTTCAGGGGCCAGTCCCTCAAGGGACTGTGAGCCCAGAGTGTGCCTGGGACTTATCTCCATGCTGTTTCAACCGTCCATGAGGCCGCACCATCTTGTCCCAAGTGCTGTCAATAGCACATGAAGACCTTCCTGGGTCCACGCAGGTTCCCCCAAGTCCCCCAGACTCTGCTCTCACCTTCTCAGTGGTGATGTCCGTCTCAGCGTCATGCCGCTTCTGCGTGAAGATGATGTTGAACACGGCATGGGAGCGGCTGCTGGTCTCGTTCATGTTGGTGGCAGCCACCGTGCTGCGGAGAGAGGACAGGGAGGTATGACACTCTGCAGGGGACACCGGAGTGGCTTGCAATGAGGCCAGGGCTCATTTCAGGACAGGGTACGTGATGGGAAGGCAAGTCTGGAGGACAGGAGAGGACTCTGGGAGGAGATGTGCAAAAGTCCAGGCTTTCTCCTGCTGGCTCCAGGGTGTTTTGAGAGCAGGAAGGAGGTAAGGTGAAAATAAGTGGGGGGTACCCAATGCTCAGACAGGAGGGGACTGCCACCTCCAGAGCAGCCAAATGGGCAAAGCAAGGAAATTAAGCAGGACCTTCTGGAAATGTCTGCAAGCTTTCCAAATCCTGGCCATCTCCTGTTCCCCCAACTCACCGGGCCTTGTTCCCAGAGTCCATGAGATCCTGGATGTCGTTGTAGGAGGTCACAGCCAGCTTGGAAAGGTCCTCAACATACGGGCCCATAAGGGGATGCTCCCTCACCCGCAGGTTCCCCTTGTTCTTGGGGTTCAGGAGGTCCCTCACGCGCTCACAGTATATTTCCATGTAGCTCACCTAGAGCAGAGGGCATAGGCAGGGCTAGCAGCCAGCAGGACGTGGACACTCAGCGTATAGGCACAACCAGGTCCTGCTCACCCACCCCACCCCCAGGGACGGGACCCCCCAAAGAGGGGGCTGCACACCGGCATGGCTTGCAGAGCTGGGTGGGAGGCTGGAGCTGGACAGGCAATGGGGTGCCTACCTCCACAGAGTAGGACATGTTGTCATTCGTCGTGTCATTGATGCGGGAGAAGAGGTCCTCGCACAGCTGCAGAGAGAAGAGCCAGGCTGCTCAGCTCCCCACCAGAAGGATGCCCCTGTCCGGGGTGCCCTGGCCACAGGGATTTCTACCTTCTCACCCCAAAAACCAGAGCCCCTGAGTGTTGGGATGGCTCCTGGGGAGCTGGCAGAAGCCCCCCTGCTGATATGGGGAGTTCAGCATCCCCAGAGCACCTGCCCCAGTGCCCTGCTGGACCAGCATGCGGCAGCTCTCAGCAAGCACCGCCACCACCGGCTTGGCACTTGGACTACTGCTGCTCACAAACACCGGCCTCGTGTAGCCAGAGCTTAATTCATCTGGTCTTGGAGGAGTCTGGCATGACCCTCCTTGTCCCCCCGCCCTCCGGCACAGCCGTGCTGGCTCACTGCCACGGCAGGGCTGCCGTAGGCCTCGGCAAAGCCTGGCCCCGCTCCCACCCTGCTCCCCTCTTCCCTCTCCACTCCAGTTTTCCGTTCAGCATCTCACTAGGACCAGCAGAACAGGCAGCTTTTCACTAGGCCGTACCTGCGGGATGATGCCTTGCTGATCCTTCTCCTGCTTCCCCATCATGGTGTAGGATTTTCCAGCACCCGTCTGCCCGTAGGCAAAGATGCAGACGTTATAGCCTTCGAAGGCATGTTGCAACATCTCCTCCCCAATGTCCCGGTACACTTGCTTCTGAGATGCATAGTTGATGTCTGCGGGCTGCAGAGAGGAGGGGGACAAGGAGCAATTTGGCAAAGAGATCCTCCCACCCCTCCCCAGCCCAGCCCAGTGCTCCAGGCAGGCTCAGACCTCCTGCTGCTTACCGTGGTGTGGGACCAGTAGGAATAGTCAAAGCTGAAGCTTTTTGGTGTCTCTTTGGGCTGCTTCGGGTTCAGGATAGCTAGGTGCAAACAGATGGGAACATGAGGCCACCTGACCACCCGTGGTACCCCTGCCACCCACATCCCGCTCGTGAGGGGAGAAGGGTGATGGGGTTCAGTCCGAAATGGTCTTGGAAAGCGGGACTGGGACCCTCCAGCTCTGCAGCTGGGTCCAGAGCCCCCAGTACCCAACAGTCCCAGCCAAGGAGGTGGATGCCACGGCTGGCAGAGCCTGCACCAGCCCAGGGAGCAGGACAGAGCCTTGCCCAAACATCCCGCTGGGCACAGAGCGAGGAAAACGGCTCCTTCCCTTGAGCTCCTTCCTGCTTTGGCACCTGCCTGTGGGAGCCCAGCACCAGCTCTGGCATGGGAGGATCACAGCCTCCCTTCACCCCACAGCTGGGGGGCCATGCCCAAAGCCACATGCATCAGTGCAGTGGGGTGGGAGCAGCCACGGCCCCATTGGGGCTCCCCCAGGCCTCCTCTGGCTCCTGCCTCTCCTCCCCTGTGCTTTCTTTTGGGTACCCAGCCCCAGCAGGGTGATTAATGCTTCGTGTTACACCACCAGTGGAAACAAGAGCCTGCTTTTTCCCATCCCCTGGTGAAAAGGACGTTGCCATGGAAATTAGAGACTGCATCACTTCTCTTCCTCACCCCCCACTTTTTTCCCCCCGTAAAGCGTTTATGATGGGTTTTTTTCTGAAACAACAGATGCGTCAGAAGAAACCCAAACCGGCAGGGTAATCACGAGATCCAGCCATCAGCCATGTTAGGTGACATTGAAATGACCTTGCAGGCCAGCACAGCGCAGCTCCCGTGCCCACAGCTGCTCCCTGCCACCACCAGGGACAAGGAGGCCATATAGCACCGAGGCCAATGGAGCTCCCTCCATTGCAGCCTCAACCTGCCCTGCCCCAGGGCCGGCACTCAGCCAGGGCTCGCGCCTGCTCAGGATTCAAGCTGGGACCTTCCCAAGCAGCCCCAGGCATGGTGCAGCCTGCTGCCTGTGGGCTCAGATGTCCTGGTGCGCAGCATTACAGATACAGATACTTTCTGTTCCCAATTCCTCCTCCATTGCCACGATGGATTCTCCTCCAGGAGGGATCTGCCACTTCTGGCCTGAGACCCATCCATCTCTGCCCACAAAGGCAGCAAGGCAGGCAGGTGGAGGGTGGGAAACAGGGGCAGGATCCAACCCTGACTGCAAAAACTGCAGCACAGTGCTGCTCAGATGTCTCTTGCTGTGGGCAGAAGCCTACCACCAGCACCAAAGAGGGGCTGGGCACTGGCTCCCTGCCTGCCTGCCCACTGGAGACAACATGACTCAGATGCTCCGGATGCCTCCTGCATCCCAGGCAGACTAATTACCAAAGCCAGAGCTGCTCTCTCAGGAGAAAGGGCTGGGAAGTGACATATCCATAGGAACTGCCCATCCCACAGCCACAAATGCGAACTTGGAGGTCCCCACTGAGATCCAGACCGAAACGGCACCAGGCCTTTCAGGGCAGCGCGGGCAGCCACGGGGGCTGCCTGTCCCTGCTGACACCAAGTCGGTGTGTCGAAGGCATGCAAGTGGCCACTGCAAAGAGAAGCGGGTGCAGAGGCCATGCAAGAAGTCAGGTGAAGCATCTCCAATAGCTCCTGGGGTTCACCTGGCAGCTCTGCCATGCCACCTGGCCCTCCTGCGCTTGGCTCACGTCTGCCTCTGCCCTGTGGAGGTGACCCTTATTAGAGTGAACAGGAGCATTCCCCCCCCCCCCCCAAGATGAGTCAAAAATGGGGCAAAAGCAGGAGCGGGCAGCATGGGGCTGCACAAGGCAGCTGTTCTGCATCCCAGTGCCAGCCCACACCAGGCACGGGGCAGAGGAGCAGCTGGGGACAGCACCAAGCGGCTCTGGGTATCCCAGCTGCAGCTGCCCAGCTGGCCCAGCAGGCCAGAGACTGGAACACAGGGGAGAAGGGAGCACACTGAGAGCAGCAGGTCTCCCATCCCCGAGCTGAAATGCTCTCCCCATGTCCCTTTCATTCCCATTTATTTGCCTCAGCATGGCTGAATGCTGCTGGTGGGTCTTTTCCTCCCCTGTGATCAGGCATCCCAGGGCTTTTGCAAAGATGCTGCAAAAGATTCATGCTCTGGCCAAAGGGGATTAAAAAAGGCAGGAGGGAGGGAGGAAGACAGACATACAGACAGGAGGGGAGGAGGAAAACATCTGGAGATGATCCTCATCTTTGCCCTGAAAAGCCAGCAGCATGGCAGAGCATAGAGCAAATGAGCAAGCACCGAGCAGAAAAAAAACCAAGACCCACAGGAGAGAAAATAATTGCTGTATTTTAAAGCCTGCAGAGGCTCGGCTCCAGCCAGAGAATATTAATGGCCTTGCGGGATGAAAGCTGGGGTCCCTTCCTTGCCGTCCTGGCAGGAGCTGCCAGGAGAGGGGCCCGGGGTGTTGGTGCCCTGGCTGGTCCCCACGGCCGCACAGAGGGGGGGGATGCTACGGGAACAAAGTGGCAGTGTTGGCAGGCGGCCGTGCTGCAGCAAGCCAAGGGGGCGGCGGCTGTAAGTTTGGGGAGGAAAAGGACGGCAGAGAAGGGCTCACCCGCTCTGGTCCTGGCCCCCGCTGCCCCCCCATGGGGCTTAACGCATTAGGCAGAAGAACAACCTGCCCTGCTCCAGTATGTGTAGAGGTCTCTGCAAATAATCCCGGAAAAGGAGAAACTTGCTCTCACCCCCCCAAACACATTTATTTTTGGCTTCTCTGTGAGGAGCCAGGGGGGACGAGACAGTCCCACTCTGCAGGGGGTGCAGCCGGCGCTATGGGCATCCTCCTGCCTTCCCAAGCAGGCACCAGAGCCCCCCCGGCACCTGCCCCCCAGCCCCCTGGCCAAGGGGATTAGCCGACGGTTTGTCCATTCATGGAGAAAAACCTCGCTGTCAGCAAAGGGCTGGCCAGACCACTGCCCTGCTCCTGCCCACAGCCCTGCCAGCCCTCCCCGGCACAGGCAGGGGGACAAGGGGCCTTCAGCATGGCCTGGGGAGGGGGGGTTGCAAACAGCAGGGCTGGGGGCTGCAGGATGGGCACGGGCAGATTGTTCTGAGCAAACACAGCCATGGCCGAGGTGGGGGATGCCTGATGCTTTTGACTGGGCCTGGGCGGGCAGGTCACCCCAACCTTCAGGGCCAGAACGGACGTTTCTCCTGCCTGCACCCAGGCCTGGGCACAGGTGCAGCTCCTGCTGGGCCACTAAAGTGGGGGGAGCAGCTCCGCACCCCAGGCAGACAGAGCATCCCTGCACAACCGGGAAGGGAAAGACCCCCAGGACACCAGAGACTGGCAGATGTTACCCCATGGACCCCCCATTCCTGCTCCCCAGGCCTAGGGTGAGTGAGGGACTCGGCAGGGTCACAGGGGCACCCTGCACCCTTGGGTGCCCTCCTCTCCCTCCCACCAGGGTTGTCATGGCAGCCCAGCAGCGTGCACCGTGGGGGCAGCTGGAGCCGGTGTTTCACCCACCACCGTCGGTGACGCAGAAAGCCCGGGGCAGGCAGGCAGGCAGGGAGGGAGTTATTTTAGATGCTGCCCCATCTGGAGGCTCCCAGAGCCAGAGGGGGGATTCAGCCACCTCTCCCAACCCATATTTCCCATAGCCATTATTTAAAGAGGAGCGAAAGCCAGACAGGGTCTTGACAGGACAGTTGGCCCCAAAGCTCCCATGCTACATCCCTCCTCCCCGAGCACACTGTTCCCTCAGCAAAGCCCCTCCCACCCCTCCATCCTGCTGGTGCTGCGGCTCCAAGCCCCATGGAGGGAGGGATGGGTCACGGCACACCGCAGTGCGTGGTACCCAGCCAGGCAGTGCCGTCAGGAGCAGCTTGCCGGCCGGTGCATGGCTTCCATGCTGGGGCAGGTGACCACGGCTAGGCACCCTTGGCCCCACATCCATGCAGCAGCGTTTCCAGGCTCTTCTGATTCTTCCTCCCTCATTGCCTCCTCATTACCCTGTTCAGTACCACCGAAACCCAAGGGCTCGGTGCCACGTAGATCCCACCACTGCCATTTCAACAGCTGGACTGCATTTCCCTGTGGGAAAGGTGACATCACCCCCTGATTCCCTCCTCCAAATGACACCAGGGGGTACAGGTGTCCACACCAAAGATCCCAGCAGCCTGGTGCTCGCTGCCACAGCCAGACCATGCATGCTTTTCACCATGCAGCATGCAAAGCCTTCCCGAGCCCCTCTGCCCCTGACACCGGCACTCACTGGTGGTGCTTCCTGACATCTGTATAATGCATTTAGATTCCCGGCTCATCTCCCGTGAGTTGAAGGGCCGGACGCGCACTGCCACCTTCACGGATGCTCCCGCCATTGCGCCGGCTGGAGGTGGGTCCTGCTAGCAGGGAGCAGTGGCTGTCCTGCGAGGAGAGAAGAAAAGGGCATTAGGAAAGCTCGCATCCCAATCCCCATCTTGCAGCCATGCTAGAAAGATGAACGGAAAGCCTGTGCAATGAAACCTCCCAGGAATGCTGGTTTGCCTCTGCCCAAAAGATGACATTTTGTTTCATCCCTCGATCTGCCCACAGTTTGGCTCTCCCACCTCCCCCCTGTATCTCAGGTCAGGACCCCCTGCTCGGTCCCAGAGGACATCCTTGTCCTTACCCCAGGGCAGCACCCAGAGCCTCCATCACCCTGTGGTATCACTTGGTGGGCACCCACAGCAGGGGACAGGGCCATGTAGGCACTGTCAGCATCAGCATGACTCCCGAGGAGTGTTTTTTCCATCCTGGGTTGCCAACGGCACTGAGCAGGTAGCCCCTCACCTGCAAGCAAGCCCACAATTCCCTGCCCATCACCCAAGCCTCCTGCCTCTGCTCCAGCCCCAGCAGAGTGGGGACTCGGCAGCAGGACTGGGTGGAGGTGAGGGGGGAGAAAACGATGGCATTCATGTCGAGAAAGGAGGCGGCTGTTGAACACAACTGCTGGTATTTGCCTCTCATTCAGCTCGCGGCAAAAGCAGATGTGCGGCGTCAGCAGCAGCAGCACCAGCCAGCAAGCCGGTGACGATCACAGTCAGCTGAAGCTCCCAGCTCACAATCATTTTTCCACTCCTTTTGCTAATAAATTATTAATCACAAACCTCACAAGACGAAACAAACTGCTCTCTAACATCTCCCAGAGCAGCCACTCGTCCTAGCACTGGTGTCCTGGCTCTCTGCAGCCGGTCCCACCTTCCCCAAGCCCCAGTTAAGCCTCACTAGCATTGGCCAGAAAAGAATGCTGGGGTCCTTCGGGATCAGCCCTGACAAAATCAATCCCTGTCTTCTAATGTCCATCCCCTCTCCTGCCCATCCCCTGCTCCCTGGCTCCTCATGATGAGCCTGCCAGCTGAAGAGGAGCTCAGCACCCTGCAGCACAGGCAAGCATCAACTTCTCCGGTATCTCTGCCTGTGAGACTCCTGCAAGGGTGTTTACAAATGCTCTGGGGCTTTTTGAGCCTGGTCTTTGCCAGCGGGATGCTCACTCTGGGATGAAGGAGATCAGGAGCAAGCAATGGCAGAGCTCTGGTTACACGGACCATGACCTGAAGGAATTGGAGCAGTAAGGATGGGTCCTCAACACGAGATGGGTTTTCCCACAGTAGAAATGAAAAATTTGTGGAAAAGGAGGTAAAAAAAAAAGGAAGAAAAAAATAAATCCACCAAAGGGAAAGTGTCCCAGGAGAAGGGGATGGCTTTAAAACTAACTGAGGTTTGCCAGCTCTGGTTTCATTTCCAAAGGTAATGGGAGGAAAACCCAAAGGCACGTGTACTCGTGGCACAGTGGAAAAATTTGCAACCAAAAAGTATTATAAGCTGGGCGCTCTTTCAAAAATGCTTCACCTATTTTAAAAGCAAGCTTGCATCCCTGACAGCAGGAGGAGGACAAATCTTCTCCCATTAGAGTTCCAAAGCCCTCCCCTCCCTGCCCTGCTGGGACAGCTCTGGAGCTCCCACTGTGGTCAGCCAGCAATCGCACCCTTAAATCCCACCAGCTCCAGAGTTCAAGCATTTGGTCTCAGGCTTTCTTGAGCACAGATTATTTTAAGCAGACATTTAACATTATCGTTCAGTCCCCGAGCTGGCAAGCGGGCTGCCATGTACCAACAGGCCTCTGTCTTCCCAATCTGCTGCTTTCTCAGATGGGGGAGAAAGGAAAAATTAAACACAACTCCTCACCAATGGGAAACAAAAAAGTTGGGTTTCCCATGAAACAATGGGATATATTCCTGGGTGGAAGGGCTGCATCCTCACGAGGCCATTGGCTTGAGCTGCTCCACCCTGTAGCACCGCTGGTGCTCAGGGACGATGGATCCATTGCTGGGCTAAACCTCACGTGGCACCCGACAACTGCCTGCGTCAAACGCTTCCCTCTCCTCCTCCACAACCTGGACAGCTCTCTTTCCCCCACTTTGCTGTCTCTCCAGCTCCCAAGGCTACAAAGAGGCGGGTCAGGTCCCCAGGCTTCCATGTTGCAGCACAGCCCTCAGCAAGACCCACCAGCACCAGCACGGCACACCCGGCAGCGACCCCAGCAGCCCCGGGACCGACCACTGTCCCCCACGGGCAGCTTCAGACCCTGCCCTTGTTCCCTCCCGGCCCAGCACCATTCCCATCACAGCCCCCTCCAGCCCTATCACTTCCCACAAAGAAGCTCCAGTTTCTCCTTCGTCCCACTTTTCCAGGTACCTCATCTTGCTGTGTGCCCTCCATCAGTGGCTGCTCGCCCTCCTCTGCTGGGAGGCCCCACTCAGCTCCATACCCGTACCCCCTCACCCCACCCTCACCAGCTGTGAGAAGTCCCCTCCTCGCCAGCAGAACCTTTCCCCTCTCCCTACCATCCCGATGCCCACATCCCGGCGTATTCTCAGCAAGCCATCTGGCTCGCCTAGCCCAGCAACACAGGCTTCTCTCCCTGCCGGTATTCCCTGCTGCAAAGCTGCAAGCTCGGCTCCATTTTCTGTCTCCATCCATTTTCTTCAGCTTCCTCGGTCAGCAACATGCCACTTCCCCCCTGCTCCTCTGCAGCTCTCTAGTCCCACCTCTGCCACAGCAGCGCAAGTACCCCAGGCAGCACTGCGTCCCCTTGGGGAGTACCAACAGCCCCCTGCCCAGCTCCTTCCCCCGACACTTATTTTCCTGGCTCGGCCACGAGGAGGATTTCAGCCTGCACCCCAAGTAACGTGGCAGCACCACCAGCCACGGCCAGCACTGGCATCACTGGCCACAGGCGCTCAGCATCCCGCAGAGAGAGGGGACATGCTGCAGCGGGCAGACTGCGGACAGGCAGGGCAGGGGCAGGAAGCCTCCCCCATGGTAGGCAGGCAGGCAACTCGAGCCCAGCCAGCTCACTCTGCCTGGGGACAGTCGGCCACCACCTGCTTAATCCGCCATCGAGAGAAATTCAATAAGCCGCTATCAGCCGTTCGCTGGGAGTGGGCCAGCACCACGGTCCCACTCCCCGCTCCCTCCCCACCTCCTCCTGGGGCCACCCCACACACAAAGGAGACAGCAGGGGAGGACAGCAGAGTCCCCAGGGCCATGGTGCCAGGGTGCACGTCCAGAGCTGTCCCCCAACTGTGCAGGGCACCCCTTCCCCCCGCTTCCTGTGCAGCCCACTGCTCTCTGCCCATCCCGACCGGCACACCCGTCAGCTCTCAGTGATGAGCAAAAGGCCTAGAGAGCAATGATTAACTGGATCAGCTAAGATTAATTGGGCAGAGATTAGCTAACAAGAGCTCTCTTAAGACTGAGGGCTACTGACTGGCAGCCTCCCTGCCACCACCAAGAGGTGACCAGTGGGACGGGGAGCATTGTCCCCAAGTGCCACCTGCAGTGAACTCTTCCCCTAAGGATGCTGCGGGGACATGCCGTGCTGCCTGTCCCCTGGGTGCTGCAGACCACCAGGGTTTGAGCGATGCTAACGTGGGTCGGCACGGCCAGGATGCCCCATTCCCTGAGCCCAGCCTGGGGCAGGGGCTGCCTCGCTGGGGCCGCAGGCAGCTCTGGCAGATGAAGAGCTGCCTGCGCCTAGGGAAATCCAAGGCGAGTTTCTCCTTTTGTCTGCATGCATCCCCACGTCACCTTGGTGGTGAGGAGGGACACCCTGTCTGGCTGCACCTCCCAAGCCATGGTGCTCTCAGCCGCCGACGGGCTTTGTTTTAATGAGCCCTTCCCCTGCACCCCTTGTTGGGGTCCCCCAGCTCCATGTGGGACCATGGGACACTGCCCTCCCTCTGGGAACAACAGGGACAGTGGCAGACCCTGAGGGCAGCTGCTCCAGATGACGCGGCACCATCGGTGCCTGCCAGCCGAACCCGACGGCTGCTCCCCGCTTGCCTCCTGCTCCGCGCAGGGCAAGGGGCTGTGACGGTGCAGTTTTCCCCGGCACAGCACCCACAGGTGGGGAAGCAGCTTGGAGGACAGCCCTGGGCAGGGGCAGGGGCAGGTGCCCCCCCAGCCCCAGCTGAAATACAGCCCCCCACTTCCCTGGTGCCATCATGGGCACCCTGCCCTGTGCCCCCTCACCTCCCACCTAGCCCAATGGGGGACATGGCTTTGGGGCAACGTTTGCAGCTCCCTGAGAATTTCAACGTGAATTAAATTTGCAAGTAGCAAATTTAAGGCCATGGATGAGGTGTTTTGCTCGCCACTAGCCAGCTCCTTATCCCTGCTGCAAAGGCGAGTCATCTCACACTCCATTGCCCGCTCTCTCCATCTTCTCTTCCGCATGCTAAAACCCATAGCGGAGAAAAGCTGCACGGAAAAGGCAGTGAGCTCCAGCGGGTTACCAGCATGGCTGGGCACAGAGAGGGGTGGACAGCCGGGGAGGGGGGGGAACACCAGGTTCTGACACTCCCCAGGGTTTGGGGGCTGCAGCTCTGGCCACACACAGGGAGGCAGGGGGGTGGCAGCGGCAGCATCTGTGCCAGCGCCGGCTGCCACCTCCCAGACAAAATGGAGGTCAGCAGCAGCGTGTGGGGATGGCAGAGCCCATCACACCCCTGGCCGTAACTGGGGAGGGGGTCTGCTGCCGCCCCCCATGTTACCGAGGCCACCTACTGAGGGGCTGCTCCAGGCACCGGGGCGTGGAAGGATGGCCGGGGAGGAGGGGGGGACAGGGGAGATGCTCAGCTGATTCCTTGTCCTCCCCGAGCCCCACAGCAGAGGCGTGGGACCTGAGCAGGCAGGAGACCCCGGTGCGCAGGGGGTCTGCGGGGTCCGAGGGAGGGGATGCTGCCCCATGGGGGAGGAAGAAGAGCAGGATGAAGAGGCAGAGGACGAAGACAATGGGGCAGGTGCAGGGCTGTTCCCTGGGAGCCCGGGTGGCCAAGCATGGGGCTCTGCACCAGTCCCGCTGCTCAGGGACCACCCCCTTCTCCAGGCAGAAGCCATCGGCGCTGGCCCGCAGTGACATGGCGTCCCTCGCCCAGCTGCCCCCAAGCGCAATGTCAGCAGCAGCTCATCCTTGTGGGGCAAGCAAGAGCCTCGGCTTTGCAGCACCTTTGACAGCCACCCCCGGCAAGTGCACCAGCTGGGGTGCCCACTGCTCCCTCCAGCGCCATCGTTGACTCTGAAGCATAATGATGATGGCGCAAGATGGCTCAGCATCATGGCCAGAGCCACCTGCTCTGGAGGGGAGAGTGGGGCGGCTCTGGGGTGAAAAGGGGTCTGTGTGCCTCCGCCCATGGGCAGCGGGGACAGCATCCTCCCTCTCCCCACCCCAGGCGGGTGCCGGGGCTGCAGAGGCGTTGCCCTGTCCCCGGGAAGGCCCCCCCCGGTGGGATCCTTCTGGAAGCTGGGGCGGCACCCGCCGCCTGCCGCGCTGGGGACCCGCGGGCAGCCCCCGCCCGGCCTCCCTCGCCCGCGCCTCGGGGGGAACCCGCAAAATGGCCGCCGGCCGCAGCCCCCCGCCCCGCCGGGCCCCCGAGAGGGCGCGTCCCTCTTCCCCCCCGCCAAGCCTCGCCCCCGCCAGGACCGAGAGGGGCGGCACCGCCATCCCAGGACAGCCCTGGACCCCCCCCTCCATTCGGCCGGCGTCCGGTGACCGCGCCCGCGCTGCCGCAGCCCCACCCGGGCTCGGCGGGGCTGCCCCGTCCCGCACGGTGCCGCCCGCCCCTACCTGTGCCCGTGCCCGTGCCCGTGCCCGTGCCCGTGCCCGGTTCGGCGGGGCGTAGCGCTCAGCCGCGGGCGGGGGGCACCGGCATGAGGCCGAGCCGCTCGGTGCGGTGCGGTGCGGTGCGATGCGATGCGATGCGGTGCCGGTGCCGGTGCGGGTGGCGGCAGCCCCGCCCCTGCGGTCCCCGCCCGCCCCGCCCCGCCCCGCTCGCTGGTTGGCCGCCGCCGCCCGGGAGAAAGCGGGGGGGGGGGGGGTGTGTGTGAACCGGGAGGGCGCGAGCCGGGGATGGAGCGGTGACGTCAGCACATCCCCCCCCACCCCCGGTCCGCGCTGCGGAACCGCCGCAAGGGCGCGGGGAGGGGAGGGGCCCCCCCGCGTCGCCCGGCAACCGTCGCCCGGCAACCGTCGCCCGGCAACCGTCGCCTGCCCCCACCGGGCGCCGTACCCCGGCCCCACTGGCACGCCGCCCCGGGGAGAGCTGCCCCCTCCAGGTCTACCCGCCGGCCCGCGGTCCCCTCTCCGGCCCCCAGCCCCCGGCGGCCCCGGCTGTCAGCATCCACCTCCGGGACAGAGCTTCTTCACCCCCACCCGGCCTGATCAGCCTCCCCGCCCCCCCCCCGCCCTGCAGACCCCGGGAGTGGCACGGCCGGGTCCGTGTCCATCTGCGCCGGGGAATTTAGACCCAGCGCAGAAAGCAGATTATGCCTTCGCCGCCAGCTGTTTCCAGCAGCGCGTCCTTCCTCGCCCCTCCACGCCAACGGCAAGGCCACACGTCCCCTCCCTGCCCCCAGTCCTTCCTCAAGTCTCCCTGGAGGACAGGCAGCAGGGGGGTCCACCCGCAGAGCGGTCGTCATCCACCCACCCGCCGCGGGTCTCCAGCGGGTGCCTCCCGCCGGTGTTTTAGGGACTGAGCGTTTTGTCGATGCTGCCGGCAGCAAAACCTTCAGCCGGGGGAGCACATGGCTGGGGCACAGGATGAGGACTTGGCTTGGGACCTCTCGGGACATCAGGACTTCTTGTCCTCACTCTGGTAGGTGATGGCTGGGCAGCAGTGCCCAGGCTAACTGTAGTTTCCACCATCCGTGTGGTGTTGGATACACCAGCTCCCAGCTCCTCTCAGAGCCGACTATCTGGCTGCCTGGGCAGAAGTGCTCTCCCCTGGCACCATGTCAGCCGCACCCACCCACCCCAAATGCCTTCAGCACCGGCCACCGGTCCCAGCTCTGCCATGGTGGGGCATTTTCCACCCCATAATTGTCATCCCCAGCCCAAAGCTTTGTTCACCGAGTGGCTCCTCTGGCCAGGGACCTGCTCCTCGACCTGCCAGGAGCCGGCGGCAGGCAGCTCGTTCGTGTTTCAGAGTATGGATGGCAGAGAACATGCCAGAGGATGGGCATGATACAATTGGACCGTGGGCATGCATGGTGGGTGAGAGGCACAGCATATTGAGCAGGCACGCGTGGCCTGTGGCATCATCAGGACACGCTGTGATGCCCTCGAGCCAGGCTGAGCCCGCAGAGCACAGCTTGCCACGGTGGGGACTGCTACCGTGTCCCACCCATGGCTCTGTCCTTGTGCAAACCATCCCAATGGCCAGCCTCCTCCAAGCGGCTGTTGCTCGGCCAGGCGTCCTTTCTGCAAGGCAGGCCCTTGGTCAGGGAGACCTGGCCAACAGAGCTTTGTGCTGCTGGAGGAGTCGTGACCATGGCGGCTGCGCCAGGCTAGTCCCGGTGCAACCATCCCATGGCACAGGAGCTGCATGCCCAGGAGCGGGGATTCCACCTGCTGAGATGGTGTGGGGAACCATCAACCACCATGTCCTGGGGGCCACGGCAACAGGGTCTGCATGGGTGCTTGCCAGTCCCGGAGGCTGGCGTGCCTGAGGAGCAACCTCCCCCAGCGCTAGCAAGGGGGAGCCCCCCCCCAAATGCAGTGGCTGAGACAGCAGGGATGGTGCTGGTGGCACATTAACTGGACAAGAAGGAGGCCAGGGGCAGAGTCCAGTCCGGTGGGGGGAGCACCAAGCCCCAGAGTCAAGGTCCACGGGGATGCTGGACGCTACTGGCACGGGATGAGCTGTGCTGCAATGCTGGGTGCCGCACAGGCAGCCTCCACTGCTCCTCTCCTCCGGGCTCGGCTCCTGGGGATGGCAAGGCGCACCATGGCCACCAGCCCACTCTGCGTCCCCCCACCCCAGGGGCTGCTCCGGCCCTTGGCTGTGCCAGAGAGGCTGCTACTTGGGCCGGGGCCCAGCAACGTGCCCCCCCGCATCCTGGCTGCAGGCAGCCAGCAGCTCCTGGGCCACATGCACCCTGAGGTGCTGCAGGTGAGCTGCCCCAGCCCAGCCTTCCTCCCCTCCCCTCCTCTCCCTCCTCTCCCTCATGCCCCATGAGGGGCTGGGACAGCTCTGCCAGGGCGAGGGAGACAATAGCGGTGTCAGTTGGTCCCCTGCCACTACAGGTGATGGACGAGATCAAGGTGGGCATCCAGTACGCCTTCCAGACGCAGAACCGGTTGACCCTGGCCATCAGCGGCACCGGCCACTGTGCCATGGAAGCTGCCCTACTCAACGTCCTGGAGCATGGTGACACCGTGCTGGTGGCCGTCAATGGCATCTGGGGACAACGTGCTGCCGACATCACCAGGAGGTTGGGTATGCTGGGGACAGCCAGACGGCACCGGCAGGGCTCAGGGGACCGGGCTCGCGGGCGGGATGCCAGAACGTGACCCCTGGCTTGCTGTCCCCATCCCAGCAGCAGTGGCCAGTGACATGGCTTCCGCAGCCGGAGGGCGCTCCAGGTTTTTTCCAGGCTGATGTCCCTCTGCTTGTGGTGGTTTATGGCTTTTCCATTGGGCAAATCCACGGGAGGCCAGACCCTGGCAGGCGTGCTCCTGGTTTATGCATGATCGATTGCCTCGCGGAGCAGGTGGCTGCCCAGTGGGAGGCATCCCCAAACCTCACTCTCCCTCTGCCCAAATCCCTCCCAGGAGCCAATGTTCATGAGCTGCTGAAGCCCCCAGGCGAGTACTTCACTCTGTGGGACATCGAGGAGGTGAGTGCCGGCTGCAGTGTGGGGCAGCAGGTGCGAGCTGTCTTCCAGGAGCAGTCACCTTCCCCTCTGTTTCATGCAGGGCCTGGCACGGCACAAGCCCTCAGTGTTCTTCATCACCCACGGGGAGTCCTCCACAGGGGTGCTACAGCCGCTGGAGGGGCTGGGCGAGTTGTGTCACCGGTCAGTGCACGGCGGGCACCCGCAGGGGCTGGCAGCACCCCAAGGTTGCCGTTGGGGATTGGGGCATTGGGATTTAAATGCCCCAGGCTCTCCTCTGGCTCTGTTGTGCTGGAAGCAGTTGGTGCCAGTGAGACACGTGGCCTTGGGGGGACTGGGATGCCAGGGCTGGAGGAAGAGGGGTGGCAAGAGGAGGTGGTAGGGACACTAGGCTGAGCTCTGTCCTCCCACAGGCATGGCTGCCTGCTGCTCGTGGATGCAGTGGCATCCCTTGGGGGAGCCCCCATCTTCATGGACCAGCAGGGTAAGAGCCACAGTACCATCAGGGACACCCAGGGGACAAGGGGGCTTCACGCCTGGGCCAGGGAGGGAGGGCAGGTGGGATCAGCCCCACTGCCCGTATTTTGGGCTAGCAGCACTAGAAACTGGTCCAGCTGCAGCCAGAGAGCCTGCTCCCCTCAGGGGACTGTCAGCAGTGCCAGGGTGTCCCCCAAAGCTGGCCAACCACAAGTAGGACCTGCAGCGTGTGCCACTCTGTGCTTCCCACCCGCCGCTTGCAGCTGGGCTGGGGGGCTCAGTGTGTCCCCACTGGGAGCCTCTGGTCCCTAAGGAGCTGCCTCCCTTCTCGGGCAGAGATCGACGTCCTATACTCAGGGTCTCAGAAAGTCCTCAACACCCCTCCCGGCAGTGCCCCCATCTCGTTCAGCGAGGGAGCCAGGTAAGGGCAGCCCTGGGCACACTGGGGGGAAAGGCGATGGGGCTGGGGGGAGGCTGTCACTGCCCCTGCTTTGCCAGCTCTGCGGGGTCAGAGCCCGGCCCATCCCCAGGCAGCGATGGGTGCTGGAGCCAAGCCACTTGCTGTCGGGGGGCCCTCCCACAGGACTGACCTCACCCTGGAACTGGCAGGGTCAAGGTCCAGCTCCTCCCCAGCACTCTGCTTTGCCAGGGAGAAGATGCTGAGGAGGAAGACGAAGCCCCTGTCCTTCTACCTGGACATGGGCTGTCTGGGAAACTACTGGGGCTGTGATGGGGAGCCGCGAAGGTGAGAACGGGCTGTCCCGGACAGATGGTCACAGCCGTCCCATCCACAGCCTTCGCCCCGTCTCAGGGAACTGCCTGTCTCCCCCTCGCCCTGTCCACTGGTCACAAAGCAGCCCTGAAGGATTTGCATCCCCTCTGTGCTGGGTGCAGAGGAGGGAGGAGGCCACAAGCTGGTTCCCCCCCACTGCGAGCTGGGTACTGGTCTGCCATGGGGCCGGCCTAAACCACCTGGGTGCCTCTTGGGTTTTGCAGGTACCACCATACGGCACCAATCAACAGCTTCTTCAGCCTGCGGGAAGGCTTGGCCATGCTGGCGGAGCTGGTGAGCGGTGCTGTGCAGGCAGGGGGGCACCAGCAGTGCCGGTGGGGTTTGGGGGAGCAGTGGGTCCCAGGACCTTCTCCCTCTTCTCTGCCCACAGGGTCTGGAGACCTCTTGGGAGCGCCACCGGGCTAACTGTGCCAAGCTGTGCCAGGGGCTGTGTGACCTGGGGCTTGAGCTCTTCGTGAAGGAGGAGGTGGGTGCAGGGCGAGCCCACCACCGTGGTGCAGGGGCAGTGTGAGGACATGGCCCTGCACGGCTGGAGATGTGCCTGGGCAGCTTCTGATGCTGGAGAAAAAACTGCCCTCCCACTGATGCTATCTCCTGGCAGGCTACCAGGCTCACTGGGGGGACAGGGCCACAGCCAGGAGCTGCAGATTTAAACCGGTTTCTCTCTTCCCCAGAAGGTGAGACTTCCCACCGTCACCACCGTCAGGGTGCCTGATGGCTACAACTGGAAGGACGTTGTAGCCTTTCTCATGGACAACCACGCCATTGAGATCGCCGGGGGCCTGGGACCCTCAGTGGGCCAGGTGGGCAGCGTCCTCCCCTCCCACTGCCCATGGCTGGGCACTGAACCTGGCTGCGGTCACATCCATCAGTAGTGCACCCCATGATTAACTGGTGCTCTCTGGCTGCAAACAGCAAACACACAGCTGGATGCATCCCATCGCCTGCAGCAATGCATAGCGGCTCCTAACCACGCACAATTGCCGCGCATAATTGAATAACTGCACACATAACTAGCGGGGTGACACATCTTTAGAAGAAATGCGTGTTAAATAGGATCAAGCAGGGAGTTGTGCACATGCACTCATACCCAGCCGTGCGCATGGCCGCTCCTCGCACATCCCCTGCTCCGCGCGGGAGCCTGCACTCTGCTGCCGGCCACTCTGCTCAAAGGGAAGCGGCACCAGGGCATGGCTGCAAAAGTGGGTGCTGCAGGGAGATGCTTGCCCTTCTCCTCCCAGGTCCTGCGAATCGGCCTCATGGGCTGCAACTCGACCAGCAGCAATGTGGACCGTGTGCTGAGCGCCCTGCAAGACGCCCTCCGGTGCTGCCAACGCAGCAGGCTCTGAGCACCCCTGCAAAGGGGGGTTCCGGATGAGGTGGTGTGGCGCTCCCCGCCATGCCCGGCTGCAGGCAGCTGGCAGGCAGAGGGGCTCCCCTACCTCTCCGGGATGCTGCCAGGAAACACCGCAACACCCAGCAACCCGAGCCAGAGCAGGAAGGAGAAGCTGGAAGAGCAGGGGACATGGAGGTGAGGGCTGCAGCTCTGCAAACAAGGGACATGGCTCAAAACCCCTTCTCCCAGTGCCTGCGCAGGGTCACTCCTCACCCTGATGGCCTGACCCCCCAGCTCCTCCATTTCCCCTGGCCCCGGGGCATGACAGCCCCACTGCAAGCTGACAAGAGGGCTCAATGTAGGATCTGACCACAGGTCCTTTCCCCTCCCACCACCATCACCCTCAGCCATCCCTGCACCAGAGCCCAGCAGCACAGGGTGCCAGCCATCCCCCCCAGATTAGGTATCCTGGGATGAAACACCCGCCTCGGCGCCCAGCTCTACTAGGGGAGCCGAGAGGCCGTGCATCCCCACCCAGCTGCAGCAGACATGCACTCACTCCCCGATAGCATCTTTCCTCAATAAAGCGACTTGACAGCATGCTGCCCCCTGGCTCCGTAGCTCGCCTTGCACCCCCCCAGAGTTTTGAGTCACCCAGATGGGATGGCAGCGGGGTTCTGCTCAGCTCTGCTAGGGGTTTACTTGCTGGATCTTGGAGAGCAGCTGGGACATTGCCGAGCGGCGCACGCTGTCCTGGATCCGGTACACCTGGAACTAAGCAGAGGCAGGTGCAGAGTGAGGAGAGAGGGTTCCCCACTCTGCTTGAGCCCTGTGCTCCAGCACTACCGGCCTCCCGCAGCCTCCACGATAGGGTTGGGCAGCAAATGCCAGCGTCTGCCAAGGGCTGGAGGGCTCTGGGGGGCAAATTCCAGCACATCCTAAGCTGCCCAGACCAGGTGGTTTCCAGCACTGCCGCGCTCTGCCTCGTGAGACCAGCTGAGGGTCTGGCGTTACCTGGCTGAGCAGGATGTCAAAGTAGGCTGTGTCCCAGTAGGACCTGTCCTCGGCGGGGAGGTGCAGGAGGGCTCGGGTGCTGGGGTCTGCGAGCCAGCTGTCAGTGCGTGCAGGGAGGCCAAAATGGAAGCGAAGAAAGCGTCGGGGATCCTGGGCGAAGCTCTCCACCTTATGGTAGAGGGAGGTGAGGTCCAGGGCCTCTCCTTGGAAGAGGTTCTCCTCCGGGTGCAGGAAGTGGGGCAGGTGCCGGGTGGCCAGGCAGCGGAGGAGGATCACCAAGAGCCTGTAGACAGAGCCCTCCAGGTCCTGCCAGTCCTCTGGGGAGGGGAAGAGCTCCATGCTCCACAGCAGCACCATCTGCAGGGAGGGAGAGAAGGGTGCGGGATTGAGCACTCCCCACAAAGGCCATGCCTTCACACCCTGCAGGTCACCGTGCAACCACCCATGGGGCTGAGCCCTCAACACAGACATCAAGTCCTCAGCAGCCTAGGGCTGTGCAGGCTCTCAGAGCTGCTGCTGAGGCTGCTGCAGGCACAGCTGATGCCCCACCACCCCTTAGTTTTGAACCTTTGCTTCACTCCCCAAAGAGCCCCCGTCTCAGCTCCAAGGCAGGTCCCAGTTCTGCAGCAGCCCCAAAACAACGCACCCAAGCTTTCTGCAGGAACTAAGCAATAGTAAAAAACCCTGCTTCTGGTTTCTATCAGCCACTGGCAAGGCAGGTGAACCCCCAGCAGCTGCCATGCCAGCTTCTTTGGCACAGCTTAATGGTCAATGCACACGGTGGGCTGGAGCAGAAGATGCTTTTTTGAAGGACAGATGCATACTGTGCCCTTCTTTTTTTTAAAAAAACCCAAAACATCAAAAAATGCAACATAAAGCAAAACCCACAGGATTAGGGTTACTTAGAGCTGGAGCCATTCTCTCAGCAGAAGACAACTTTGCCTCCTTCTCCATCCCAGCCCAGAAAGCCACCACAAGGCAGGGCACACCTGGATTGTGCCACCAGGTACTGTCCCCAGCATGGCCCCTTTCCCAACCAGTGCCACCAGCTGGCATGGGTCCAGAGTGCCAAAAACAGGTTGGGTGGGGAGAAGAGGGTTTTGTCAGAAGAAACGCCACCCTCAGCCCTGCACCGCCCAGTGCACTGGGGCACAGGACAACCTGCGGCATGGCAGGCACAGCAATGCAATCCCCAGCATGGCCCCTGCAGACACAGGCAGCCTGTTCCAGAGGATGCCTGGCACATTGGCACAGACCCCCAGCTCTTAATGCTCAGGGTGCTTCAGGCTGGAGGTTGCTGGTTCAGTCCAGCAAGTGCCTGCTGTTTGCAAGGAGGAAGGATCAAACCCCTCTAACCATGGCCAGCAGTGTGCATCCTTTCTGGACACAGCCATGGGGTGGTACATCCCAAAGCACTGCAGGCACTCGGGCTTGTTGCTTGGAACCTTCTTCCAGCAGCAACTCAGCTGTGGCAGGGTGCAGGGGAGAAGCCTTGGCTCTGCCTGCTCGGAGAGCCATTGTCCCACCAGCAGAACCCACCTACCTTCAGGTGGTTGAAAGTGAGACCGCCTTTCCCAGCCTCCTCTTCCCAGTCCTGGACGCGTAGCTGATCAAGCAGGCGAAGACTGTCCAGATGGGGTCCCTTCAGCATGTCCACTGCCTGGAGCAGTTTCAGGATGGGGAGATGAGTGGAGGATCTGGTGAGAGAAAGTGGGGTCCACTGAGAGGGAGGATGGAGACCCACATCCTTCCAGCTGGGGAGAGGATACCTGCAGTGACCTGGCACGCGTGGGGATCTCCCCCAGCCACCCATGTGGCCCCAGGAACACAGCATCCTGGATCCACCTCCTGCACCTGCCTCTGAGGAAGAGGGACCAAGGAGATTTGCAGCATGATGGGAATGCTGCTGAGCAGCTCCTGCCTTCCTGGGAGAGACAAGAGGGGAGGCAAAGTGGGGTTGTGCTCCCCTACATGGCAGTGGGGAGGGCTGCAGGCTGCCCCAGAGGGGAGGCTGGATGGACCCCAAGGAGGGGCCGAGCATCTGGCTGGACTACATTGTGCCCAAAATAAGACTGGGCTGGTCCAGCCAGATGCTCGGCCCCTCCTTGGGGCTGGGTAGCTGTGCTGGCAGGCAAGATGTGTGTCACCCTGGCCCTGCTCCCTCCCGCAGCCCGCCCTGGGAGGCGCCTCATCACAGTGCTGCTGCCAGATGCCCAGGCTCACTCTTGAAGCCTGAGCAAGGATCTGAGAGCTGCCACCCTCTGCATGGGCCAGGGTTCAGCTCCTACGAACAATTTGGGGGGGCTCCTTCAGTTGCATCCCCCGCTCTTTCTTGAGGTGTCTCAAATTTGGCTGAGGTTTTTTCCCCAACACAGGGCAGTGGGTTTGGGCATCACAAGGGGGTGACTTCACTATTGACATGTCCCTCCACTTCCCCATCCCCTTTTTGGCTACACACGGCAGTGCTGCTGGCCAGGGGGGATCCCTGGAGCAGGGTCACCCCGCTATGTGTGCAGCCAAGCCACTCACCTCCAGCAATGGGGAGAGGCAGGGACAAAATGGGCCTCTTCCATGGCCTTCCGGAGGCTGCCTTTGGGGAAGCCTCTGTCACTCTGCTGCCCTTTGAGCCGGACCAGCTCCTGCTGCCTCCTCACCACTGGGACAATGTCAAAGCGGATGGTCTTCCAGCCACCACGGATCAGCAGGGAGAGCTCCATGGCATCTTCCTGCAGATTTTCGGCACTGAGGTCACCTAGACACAGAGGGTTTGGCTGCGGTTATGAGGTTACCACAGCTGGTCCCACAGGCTGAACTGGGTATGTGCTGCAACGCCCGTAGGCATGTCCCACCCCATTCGACTCATCCCTTTCCAGCACTGCAGTTTGGCTGCAGTTCCCTGGCAAAAGCTTCTTCTCCAAACTCTGCTGGGGTGGTTTTCGGTAAGGAGCATCGCTCCAGCAGGGCTCAGGGCCAGGCCAGCGGGTGTGGGCACAGCAGGAAGGCCCAAGTGGCTGAACGGGGACATGCTGCTGGGTAGCTGAATGGTGCCAAGAGAAACAATGTGGTCCAAGAAAAATGAACCAGGAAAAGTCTCAGATTGAAGAGGTAGAGGAAGATGAAGGGCTCTGGCTTGGTCATGGAAGAAGGAGGGAATGGTGGGCTTACTGGGGACTTTCAGACCCTCTGGTCCTCTCACATCACCTTTTCATCAGGGCTGACATTTACTTCAAGAAGCACCTTTGGAGATAGAAACGCATGAAGAAGCTGAAGGGACCCCTATGGGCATTCCCAGGGTCCCTTCCCCACCGTGCCCTTCCTGGGGATGCTGCTCCCAGCTGGGGCCCATGTGTGTGCAGGGTCAGACCCATGCACTAAGGTCCCACTCCAGCCCTGACACACTCCCAGCTCACCCTCCAAACAGCCTCCTACAGGGAGCAGGGGGCACTCAGAGACCAGGAGAGATGGGGGGAATGTGGCTAGGGCGAGCCAAACATGCCAAGTCCCTGAGCAAACCCTCTCCAGTGACTAACGGCAGGGGTGGGTGAACCCTGCATGGAGCTGCCACCCACCAAGAAGGGTGCCATCAGCCCAGGGGATGCCCGAGGATAACTCTGCTGTCGTGGGATGGCAGGAAGTAGTTTTGCATGTCCCCTTCCTTAGCTGAGGGCAAAGCCTGTCCCAGCGCACAGCAGGGTGCTCGCTCACTCTTGGAGGCTTTGGGTGGGCCACGCACCTGGGGACTCACGCCTCAGCCCGTTTGCGCAGGGACCACCACCGAGCTGGCCTCCCCAGCTGTGCTGGAGGCAGCTCCCGGCCGGGGAAAAGCCATACTGGCGTACGCACCTGGCTGAAGCAGGAAGAGGCGTTGGCAGCGCACGATGGCCGAAACAAGGAGCTCTTTTAGATGCCGGAGGACTTTGCCCGGAACCAGGCACCGTGCACCATGTCCCCACTCCATCACATCCACAGTGCTGGTCCAGTCCTCCAAGTCAGTCCCTGGAGAGGGCACTTCCAGACAGAAGGTGCCCAGCCCTGGATGGTGCCCAGCTGGGGTGTCCCCAGGCTGGCATGCCAGCACCCGCAGGGCATCGCCATCGATCCGCAGGGGGACCTCCATGGTGACAGCATCCTCAGAGGCGCAGAGAGCAAACTCAAAGGCCTCCAGGTTCCTGGCGTAGTCTACAAGGAAGCGGGGCTCCCTGGCATGGACACCCTCCAGCAGGGTCAGCAATATGTCCTCAGCCCGCTGGAAATGCTCCAGCCGCTGCCTCTCGCGGGACACAATCACCCCGAGGTAGCTGTGCCAGTGGGAAGCACTGGCTGCCATGGCAGCTCCACAGCTGTCCCAAGCCTGCTTTGAGCGGGAGGGAAAATACGTGGGCAAGGAGGGCAGGGCTGGGAGCTGTGCAGGGCGGGCGGAGGGAAGCTGCAGCCGGGCGTTGACAAGCACCACTGCTGGGTGAGCGCCAGGGAGAGCTGCCGGGAGCACCGTGTCCCCCCAGGGCAGACTCAGGGCGGGGTACCGAGTCACACCGTGGCCCCTCAGGCAGTCCAGCAGGATGACAAGGGATGCTCAGCCGGCGGGTCGCGCCAGGACGACGCTGTGGCCTCCCACACCTCTCCTGGCACCGGGGCTGCGTTGCCGACAGCACCTCTTCACAGCCAGCGCCAGGTGAAGGCGACCCACCACTCTCCCGCCCTGGCACAGCTTGGCTCGGCAGGCCCAGCTGCCTGGGGCTGCCAGGGCAGGTCTGCTTCCCAACTTGTGTTGCGCCCACGGGAGCCGGGAGCGGGCTCACGCCGGAGCCGGGCTATGCTGCGGTGGCTGTGGGAGGGCTGTGGGACCCCACACCTTCCGTGCAGGCGCTCAGCCCACGGCTTGATCAGGCTTAAGCTCAAGCACAGGCTCAGGCTCAAGCTTGCCAGGGTAGGGCAGCTCCTGGTGCCCCTTGGCTGGGCAGAACCCCCTGGGCTCAGCCGTGCACCCGGCCCACAGGGGGCCCGGGTCCCGGCCCCGGCCCCGGCCCCGGCCCCGGCCCCGGCCCCGGCCCCGGCCCCGGCCCCGGCCCGACCACTGCGGGCAGCTCCCGGCGCCCCTCAGCAGGGCAGACACCCCCGGGACCCGCCCAGCTCAACGCGTAGGCCCCGCCCCACCTCGCCTGTAGGCCACGCCCCGCCTGTAGGCCACGCCCCCAGGTAGGCCCCAGCGTCCCCGCGGCAACACCGCCCCCGCCACGCCCGAAGCGCGGCGGCTGCGGTCGCCATGGCGACGGCGCGGCCCGGCGGCTCGGTTGCCTGGCGACGGCGGTGGGCGGTGGGGAGCATCGCCCCGAGGCGGGGGGACGGACTGGCAAACCGGGGCTTTCGGCCCCAAAACCGGCGGGCAGCGGGAGGTGGCGGTCCTCGGCCTGGCTGCCGCCAGGAGGAGCAGATGGTGCTGAGGCAAGGGCTGTGGTTCGGACCCGTGCTCCGATGGGAGCGGGGTCTCGGTCACCTTCCGCCTCCCGAGAGCTGCCCGGGACAGGCTTAGCCCCGGGGCTGCCCGGAGTTAGGGCAGCGCCGACCACAACAGCGCAGAGACTGGCTGTTGGTTCTGCACAGCCTTCCTGGCTGTAGCCTGCTACCTGCTCTCAGTCCTTCAGGATCTCCCACAAATCCCAGAGAGGAGGATGCGTGCTGTGCTCTCCCCAGGGCAGGTTCCCTGGCTTTACTGGCCCAGAGCAGGGCTCTCCCAGCAGGACAGCATGCTTCAGTAATCCTCGGCTTCCTTGCAAACCGTTCCTGCCCGTGGTCAGAGCAGGGAAGGGAGCGGGGGAGGCTCTGCAGCAGTGGGAAACCATGTGGGATGGGGGTCACAGCTGAGCGTGGGGCCCTGGGACCACTTCTGGGGAGGGGAGAGAGAGCTATGGGGCTCACGACTGGTCCTCCCACCTCCTGTGGCTCAGACTCTTTATGGCTGTTTTATACAGCCCAGATGAGGTTTCTGGATCTCCCCAGGGTTGTTTCCAGTTAGTCCTCCTGCCTTGTTCAGTCCCACGTGGCTGAGGAGCTGCCCTCCAGGCATGGGTCTGTCCGTCTGTCCTTCTGCCAGCTGAGCTCCGGGGACCCCTGGCTGCCTTCCAAGAAGGAGCAGGGCCAGAGCTTCAACCCACAGAGCATCCTCACGCACCTGCAATACAGAGCCACAGAGGTGAGTGGGAGCCCACACCAGGCTCCTCACCACCTGGAGGCTGGGGGTGCCCAGGACTGGGGACCTCCAGCCAGATTTTAAACCCCTGTCAGCAGGTGACAGGCTCTGCATCTCCTTACCCAAGCCCTGCACTCCTGGTTTCACCCTACCTGAGCAGGGGGCACTCAGTCCCCCGTGACAACCGCTGTCCCGACCAGGGCTGAACGTGCAGCTTGGTCTTGCCCTCCTCCATCATGTGGGGAGAACAAGCTGGCTGGCAACCTGGAGAGGAACCCCAAAGCAGCAGGACTCCCTGCTGCCAAAGCAGGGCTCCTGGGGGCTTCACCCTCCCCATCAGAGGGGTCTGGGCTCATCCTGGAGGATGCTGAGCCCAAGCCAGGCAGAAGAGACGACTGCTCCAGGCCCTGATGCGGGGAAAAGCAGGCAGACAGACTCAGGCCACCACTTTTCCAGGGGTGGTGGGGCACGGCTCACTGGTGGCAGGGTCGCTGCATGCCCTTTGTCACGGATGGAGTCCCTGCTGTGGCAGCAGCCAGGACACTCCTTCAGCCAGCACCCGGCAGGGATGCTGGAGGAGGCCACGGGTGTCACGCAGGAACTGAACTGGGAGCGGGAGCAGTACTGTAGGAAGGTAAGGCTCATTAGGGCGGGGAGACAGGGCAGTCCCCCCGAGTGGCTTGGTGCTGGTGGGGGAACTATGCCCTCCTTGGTGGGCAGTGCTGGCTGACCCCGCAGCATGACCCTGGCGTCCTGGTCCCACTGCTGGCAGAGCTCTGGTTCTGGGAGGACCGAGTGCGACACGACCCCCCCACAGCTCCTTGCCGCCTTTGGCACCTGCACCTCGCAGACCTCTGGGTGGCACTGTCGAGAGATGGGTGCTGCAAAATGCTGCCCTCTGGCCCTTCCCACAGGCTGAGGCCTTCCGTTTTCCCCTTCCTCTTTTCCCCTTCCTCCTTCCCCCTCCCGCCTTCCTCCTTCACCTTCTCCTTCCCCTTTCACCTTCTCCTACCTCCTTCACCTTCCCCCTTCACCTGCCCCCTTTCTTTTTCCCCTCTCCCCTCTCCTTTCCCCTTTCCCTTTCCCTTTGTTTTTCCTTTTCCCTTTCCCATTCTGTTTCCCTTTTCCTTTCCCTCTCCCTCTCCCTTTCCCTTTCCCCCTTTTCCTTTCCCTCTTCCTCTCCCTTTCCCCTCTCCCCTTTCCCCTTTTCCCTTCTCCCTTCCTCTTCCCCCTTCCCCTTCCTCTTCCCTCTTCCCCTTCCCCTTCCTCCTCCTCTCCCTTGCAGGCAAGGGGCTGGGAGCAGACCCTGGAGGAACAGCTAGCCTGCTGTTGCCAGGCACAGGCAGCAGCCCTGCTGCAGGCACAGCACGAGAAGGAAGAGCTGGCCGGGGAGCAGTGCTGGCTGGTGGCACAGCTGGTGACACATCTGGCGACACAGCTGGCCAGCTGGCAGAGGTGGGAGCAGCCAGAGGCACTGCCGGATGCTGCCCGATGCCCCGGGCTGGGGGGCAGCTCGGCGGTGCGGGGGTGCAGAGTGGGGTCCCCTTCAAAGCAGGGAAACAGCCACCAAGGCCAAGCAGGCAGCTCAGCATGACCAGTCTGGCCCCTGCCTGTGCTTTGCCTGCTGGAGGGAGGTGATCCGGCACTGTGACCTGTGCATGGGGGCCATGGGGCGTGAGGCCCCCCTGCGCCCGCTGGCATCCCTCCCGGCTGCCCCAGCAGAGCCAGAGTTGGGTGCTGAGGGAGGCTGAGGCAGACGGCCCCCCCCAGGCAGGAGGGAGAGGAGCTGGTGTGGGGAGGGGATGGCGCAGGTCAGGATGGTGGGGAGACAGCAGAAGCTCCATCCCGTGCAGAGGAAGCAACAGAACGCCGGAGGGCCGAGCCCTGCCTGGGGTTGTGCCGTGCATGGGGCGAGCCATGCAGCTGGGCACAGCACAGGGCTGCGCGTTCAGGGCAGCGCCAGGATAGTAACCCAGTGATAGGCTCAAACGTAGCACAGCTCCGTCGGAGGTGAGACGTGGGGGAAAATCTCCTAGGAGGAAGGTCAGTTAGGCCATGGAAGACACGGCTGGAGCGCGCAGTGCTCGGGCTGGACGAGTCATCGGGAGGCTGGCGGGGAATGGCCTGGCACTGGCAGAGGGGCCGGGCTGAATGAGCTAATGGCTCGTTTTCCATCTCGGTATTTTATGGCTCTATGAATTTTCTCTCTGTTAGAAACAGGACAGAGAAAACAACCCAAAAATAAGAGCAAGGGCAAGCAAGAGAGAGGAAAAAACCCAGAGAGCATGGGAGCACTTGATATAGCAGGGTTGGGTGAGGGGCTGCAGCGAGCCCCTGGTGTCCCTCACCCAGCTTGCCCCTCCGTAGCAGTCTGTGCGCAGCATCACCACTGGGCCCCAGACCCTGCAAGATGCCATCGCCACCCAGCAGAAAGACACTGGGGGGGACAGGGAGACCGGGATCCGGGAGGTAGGTGATGCTCTGCCCCAGCACCCCGGCTCCACACCAGCCCCAGTGGCGGCACCCCTGTGCCCCATGAGCCTTCCGCTGGGGCTGGGAGCCCGCCCAGAGCGGCACGGCCCCCGGCAAAAAAGCTGTGATGGGGAGTGGGGACGCAGGCAGGGGAGGTAGAGAGGAAGGGAGAGTAATTTAACATGACAGGCTGTTTATTTTGGCAAAAAGGGTCTCTTTTCAACAGATTTCAAAGCCCGGCCCTGGGACTGGGGGGGACCACACAGAGGAGCAGGAGAGCAGGGGTGTGAGGAGGGGTTCAATGGGGCACCTGGACCGAGAGAGATGGAGAGGAACTCCTCTGCTTGTTTGTCCCCGGGGAGCCATTGGGTTTTCACAGCTTCAAGCACGTTCACAAGCTCCAGTGGAGTGTGTTCCCCGACCCCAGGGTGCCCCCACAGGCGCCCGCATGCTCCCGCACACACGTGCTTGCCTGCACGCACCCCCGCACGTTCGCACGCTCCCCCAGCCCCTGCTCCTTCCTGCGGGCCAGAGCTCAGCTGGAGTCTTGGCTTCCCCCAGCGAGGTTTCAAAAGAGGCTGTTTATTAAAAAAAAAAAAAAATTATAGGAAAGAAATAATTATTATAATCACATTAAGAGCTTTGGCTGTAAAAGCCCTGAGAGAGCGCGGGGAAGGAGCATAGGCTGCTAACGGCAGGGAGCGCAGGGGGTGGTTTTCCTGCCTTGTGCTCTTTTTTTTTTTCAGTCCTGGTCCAACCCCCCCCCCCCCCCCTTTTCCTGCCCTTTATCCTGGGAAATGAAAACAATTTATTTAATGATGGATCGTCCCTTTCTCTGGTCACTGACCTTCTGGGTGAATTTCTGCTGAGCTCGGCGGAAAACGGGAGGCTGGGTTGTGGATCCCATCTGTGGGTGGGGGAGGGGAGGGGGGGGTGTTCACCCTCATCCTTCCCAAAAACCACAGCAACAGTCCTGGGGAGCAGGATGGGGCCAGCGGGGAGGGTCCCCACGACAGCGGGTGGCTTTTCTGCAGAGGCTGTCCCTGCAGCCCTGGCCCCGGGGTTTTGGGACCAGATGCGGGGGCTGCAACGACCCCCAGAGCCTCCCACCCCATCCCCTTCTCTCTCTTGGAGACCTGCAGGGGTTCCCGGCGCCCACCGCCTTCTTCCCGACCTGTGCCAGGGTGCAAGGGCTTGGCTGGGGTGCAGTGCTGGAGTGGGAGCAGGGGGACAGAGGAGCTGTACCCAGGGTGGTAGCTGGGAACAGAGGAGTGGTCTCCATACCGCCGGCAGCCACGTCCCCCCTTGCTGTCCAGTGGCGGGGCGGTGAAAGGGCTTTCTTGGCTTGGGGTGGCTGCGGGAGGTGGTTTTCAGACCTGGCCAGGCAAGGGAACCGGGCATGAGGCCGGGGATGAGGTCAGGGATGCGTGTGGGGCTGCACGGGGCTCCCAGCAGCGGCCAGCACCATGCACCCCACAGCAGGCGGTTTGGCCCTCAGCCAGGCTGGTGCTTGGCTGGGCTCTGCTCCCTGGGGACAGGAGGGGAAGGGGCAGGATCACACCAACCATCCTTCTTTCGTTTGGGTGGGCTGTCAGCACCCAGCGTCCATCGCCCTGGGGCCCTGGGCATGGGTGCAGCCCGGCATCCCCCACCAGTCATGCTCAACCCTGAGCTGACCTGCGAAGCAGGGATGGAGCAATCCAGTGTCCAGCCCCCTCCCCTCTGGCCTTTCCTCTGCCATGGCCTGTTACTCAAAGCATGGTTCTTGTAAAAATGCATAAATATTTATACAAGAATAATTTAAAAAACATGGTCTGTCAAATAATCAAAGCGGCAGAACATCCGAGGAGCTTTCAGCTGGATTGGGAAATCCGGTGTTGCTTTCCGATGCTACGCTGCGATGCTGGAGGTGCTCGTGGCCGGCCCCGGCCCTGCAGGCTGCTGGACTTGGTGGCCCGGGTTTGTGGCAGGTTTGAGGTCTTCATTAATGTGGTTTGGGGACCACAGCAGCGGGTGGCTTTCACTTGCATCAACTCAAGCCGCTGGCTGCCAGAAGCCCCAGCCAGGGATGGGACTTTGCCAGGCACCGGTTTCAGCCTCACGTCCTGGTTTCAGCACTGTCCGCTGCACTGGGACCGTTCCAGGAGCTGGAGAAATCCTTGGGTGAAGCACTGCATCCCTGTCCTTCCCCAAGCTGCATGATGGGGATGGGTACTGGTGTGGGGAGGAGCAGGGTGGCAGCTAAGCTGGCAGGGTGGTCCCTGGTGCCATGGGGTGGCAGGGGTACAGCATCCCCATCCCTCCAGAGCTGTCAGCACCCTCAGCATCTCAAAAGCTTGGCTTTGCAGTGTTGGGGTGAGAGCCATGGGCCAGGGTTTCTCCCAAGAAATGAGATTTGTGTCTGTCTAAATGGTCCCACGTCCCTGTTTGCACCGGTGTCACCAGTCGCCAGCACAGCCACAGCTCCTTTCCTGCGTCCTGGTAACACCATGTCCCCCCAGCACCACCGATAAGGCCCGAGCTGCCGCCCCCCGGAGAGGCAGGAGAACAGCCTTAAAATGGCAGCACCTGGAGACCCCAAGCCCCATTTCCTTCTGCTTGCTTGGGGCTCCCCTGGCTGGGCAAGGCAGGGGACACAATTGCCACCAAGCGATGACCCTGCCGCCGTAGCTCAGCTGACCCGCAGCCACCAGATGCCTCGGCCATGCGATTCAGGGGATCCCAGCCTGCCGGGGGAGGTGAGGGGGTGGGAGAAGGGAAGGGGTCCCCCCTGTTCCCACGGCCCCATAGAGCCGGAGGGCAAAGGCGGGCACTGCCGCGGGCTCGGGCAGCACAGGGGGAGTGGGAGCTGTGTGTTGCAGTAACCTCTGTCCTCCTGGCCACCCTTCAGCCCCTTCCCACCACCCTCATTTATGTGTGTGATTCGTGTTCTTGCATTCTTTGAACCCCGGCCAGATAACGAGTTCAAACCCCTTCATTAAAACCTCAGCTCCCCCCCCTAAATGCCTGTGCACCATCCTGGGCTACCTGGCTGCCTCACCCGCCCCGGGGACCAGGGTCCTGGGACTGGTTCCCCCCTCGATCCCCCCACGGGAGGTGATGCTTGTGCCGCACACATGTTCAACATCCGCGGGAAACACTCTCTGTGCTCAGCCTTATTAGCTGGAAGGGAGGGGGAGAGCCAAATCCAAACCATGTGCTGACCTGCAGGCCCCTCCGCCCGAAAGCATCCGTGCTGAACACTCTCTGGATCATTAATAGCTCCCCGGATCCTTTCCGCATGTCCCCCCCTTCCTGAAACGTGCAGGGCCTGGCCAGGGGGTGGGGTGGGTAGGGATTTGTGTTCTTTCCCAATGGTTTTCCAGGGCTGCCTTTCATGGGAAGCAGTGGGCAACCCTGGGGCTGTGAGTGGCAGCCGGGAAAAACCGGGGAGCAACTGCCCGCGGATTTGGGGCAACCCTGGGGCTGTGATGCCAGGGAGAGACAGGCTTGGGGTCCACCGAGGGACCTCTGCCTCCATCCCTTGCTCCCGGGCATGTCCCTCGGGTGCAGCTTTGCAGTGGGTGAACTTGTGCCGCAGCATGCCTGGTGCCCGCCAGTCTCCTCAACCTGCTTGCTGGGTGCCTGCAGAGCCCGGGGAGGAAGCACCAGGTCCAAACGCCTCTGGAACCCGTGCTGAGGCGTTTCGCAGAGGAGCATTGCTTGTCATGGGGTCCAGGAAAGATGGGAAACCTGGGATGCTCCCAGGGCCTGCACGGTCCCCACCCCACCCCAGCATGACAGCCCCACCAAACCCATCCCCCTCAGGGTGGGCGCAGGGGCTGTCCTGGCCACGTTTGGGAAGTCACCGGGAAGCCGGGCACCCTGAATGCAGCTGCGGGTGGAGAAAAGGGGCATTTGCTCCCGGAGAGGGAGCAGGCAGCCAAAGTTCGGCCAGATGGTGCGGGGAAAGGGCTGCTTCCCCCTGCACTCCTCCCAGCCTTCCCAGCACAGATCCCAGCTTCGCACCGGCTCCAGCTCCTGGCCCAGAGGAAATGGCTGCCGGCCGGGGCCCACAGCTGTTTTCCCCGCTCGGTTTGCTGCTTTCAATTTAGCGTCCCGGGGAGCTGGATTGGGACGACGCAGGGGGAGCATTGTGGTGCTTTCCCGTGCGAAGCCTGCCTGGAAGAAAATCCTTCCCTCACGCTCGGGATGGCTGCCGGCACGGCTGCTCCCTCCTGCCTGCCCTACCCGTCTCTGGAGGGAAAACCCACTGGCCAAAATCCAGATGGCCCCTGTGGGGATGCTCATGGCGGCAGGGGGCAGGTTGCTGCCAACATGTCCCCGTATCCCTTGGGAACTGGGCTTGCAGTGGGGCCTGGCGTGGCACGGCAGGGCCAGGAGACGGGACTTTTTGGAGCACGTGGCACGAGGTGGGCGCAATGCCCGCCACAGGAGTGTAGGGCTCAACCTCCTGGCTGCGAGGTGCTGGATTGTGACAGCCAGAAGACCCCCCTCCAGTCGCTCTCCAAAAGAGATGGGTGTCATACGGCACCCCTGGAGCCACGGATAGGCCATGAGGAGAGAGGGTGGCGGTGCCCCCCCCCCCTCCCCGCTGCATCCCCCCCCTACGGCGTCCCCCCGGGCCGGGGAAGGGGTGAGCAGCCTAATGCCTTCCAGATCAGCTGTAAATGGCTGGGGAGGGTAATTCATATCAAACTCATAAAGCCTTTATTAGTGTCTCGGGGGAGAAATCCGGATGCGGCCGTTTATTTATTTTGGATTTCGCCTTTTTTTTTTTTTTTTTCCTTTTAACATTTTCTTCCAGGAGATTTTTAAAGGGACAGGGACGCCTCGCTGTGTTTGGCGGCAGGGCTTGGCGGGGGCTGGCTGCCTGCGGCACATTTGGTCCTGGAGCGTTGGTGCTGGCAGAGGTGCCCTGACATCTTGAGGGGTTGGGCAGATCTCAGGGTCCAGTTTCAGGACTGCTCCCAGGAGGGGCAAGTCCTGGCGCTGCTGGGGGTGCTGTGAGCATTTTGGAGCCCTGCAGCTTTGCCCTGGGTGCTGCACCCCTGCTGCCCACAAGGCCCCCCACTGTACCCAAGCCCCACTTTTGGCCCTCCACTGCACGCCTCAGTTTCCCCCACTCTACAGAGAGGCAACGATCCCCGCGCCAGCGCTGCCGCCTCTCGGGGCGGCCAGCAACGCGTGGGTGAGGATTTTGGGAGCACCCTCACACCGATGGCAGAGCTGGGCCCCGGTGAGGCAGACTTTCCGCAGCAGTGTCCGCGGCTGGTCCTAACCCAGTCCGGCTGTTGTTTGCTCCTCCGCTTTGCACTTTACATAATTTGTTCCTTGGCCCCTTTTCAAACGTACCTCGCAATCGTTACAGCAGAGGATATTTATACAGCGGGGGTGTGGAATAACATGGAAAACCTCTGGAGCCAGGGACCGGATTCCCACACCAACCCAGCACCGGGGGCAGGCGACAGCCCTCTCCGGTTTTGCCGGGACCCTGGATGGGGCTGGATGGGGGTTGTCCCTCACATCCTGCCCCCCCCGCCCCAGCTGTGCCTAGGCACCCCAGAGACTCCTGCTATGGGACAGGTTGGGTGCAGTCATGGGGGCACCCAGAGGTGGAAGGCAATGGGGTCACTGAGCCCCCTGGTCCAGCTGCAACCCTCACCCCAGCATCTGCCTGGCAGTGGTGCAAGCAGCACCCATTGTTAACTCTCAATTAACTATCAAAACCCACCGGTGCTTTTTAGTGGGGTCTCCCAGTGGGCAGCCCCAGCAGTTTTCTGGGGGACTTGGGCTTTCTTGATAAAACCATTTGCTGATGATAAATGTAGGGTGGGTGTGGGTTGTTTTTTTTTTTTTTTCTCCAGTGGAGACAAAGAGGCCCTTGAGCCTAAAGCGTAACTTAAAACATGGCATTCCTGAAAAGAATTTCCTGATAATATTTTTAGCACCTGAAAAAAAAAAAAGGGGGGGGGGGAGCAAAAAAAAAAGCAAATAGCACCATCTTTTTCCTCTTACACTCTTTTTTTCCCCTCCAGTCCTCTGTTTTAAAGGAGCAGAGGGGACCCGCTGCTGAAATGCAGCTGGGGATGGGGGGGTGGAGCGGGGCCGCGGCTGGCCCTGGAGGGGGGCTCTGCACCCACGCGTGTCCACGGGTGGTGGCTACGTTTCGCCCGTGGGGGATGAGAAGGCGGCGACGGGTCCCTCCGCGGGGGGCTTGGGAGGAGAGGGGGCGGCCGGGAGGGGTGTCCCTGCGTGGGGTCCATCACCCCTGCCCCGTGGGGGGACCTCCCCCCCCGCCCCGCTTTATTTGCATACCCCGCCCCTCCGCCACCGCCCTCCTGGCGCGCCGAGCGCCCATTGGCTGGCCGCACCCGGGCTATGCAAATCACCCGCGGCGGGGCGGGGCTGGCAGGGTGAAGGGGTCCGGCGCGGCGGCGGAGGTTCGAGCTGCAGCGGCCGCCCGGTTCCGCGTCCGCAGCTCCCAGCGATCGGCAGCTCCCAGCGATCGGCTCCGCGCAGGGGCCGGGCCGAGCTCCGTGCCCGTCCGCGGGTGCCCTTCCCCCGCCGCGCCGCCATGCTGCGGTGGCCGGTGCCGGCGTGAGAAGCGAGCGGCGGGACCCGGCGGCCATGCGGGGCCTGGCGGGCTGGGCCGTGCTGGTGGCCCTGGGCGAGTGGCTATGGGCGGGCGGCGTGGTGCCGCTGGCAGACTTCTACCCCTTCGGGCCCACGCAGGGCGACGCCGCCACGCGGAAGCAGGACGACGGCGGCTCCGAGCTGCGGCCCCTCTCCCTGCCCTTCCCCTTCTTCGGCGCGGGGCACACCGGCCTCTACGTGAGTACCGGGGGGCGGCGGGGAGGGCCTCCTAGTTCATCTTAGTTTTAAATTACTGTCCCGCTCAGATGGGTCCAAGTGCATCTGGGTTTCCACGGGGGCCCTCGGGTAGTCCCCATTGAACTCGGAGCATCAGAGGAATGATGGCGTGCTGAGGGCATGAGGAGATCCGGCGGGGTCCTGGGCTCGGGAAGCGTGCTGAGCCCCCAGCTCGATGGGGCCAGGGCCACCTCGGGTGGTGCAACGAGGGTCCTGGCCCCGCCATGCTGGGGATGCTGGACGAAGTGCTCGCCCATGGTGGGGAGCCCTGGCCTTAGCCCTGGCTGGAGCCAGAAATGCCCCCACCTCGGGGGACTGACCCCTGCAGCAGTGTGTGGTGAGGGTCCCAGTGGCGGGGAGTGGGACATGGCTGGTGGGCAAGAGCTTGGAGCAGGCGTGCTGCAGCCCCTGGATGGCAGCCCTTGCCGGGGAGGAGGCGTCAACGCGGCTCTGGGTGCAATGCAGAATAAACACAGCTGCCCTTTGGGTTGTGTTGCAGTGGGCTTGGCTGGCTGCTCTGCACATCCCACTCTCTCTCCTCTCCTCCCTGTGCCCGCTGGGGCGGCCGGTTGCTGGGACCCCAGCTGATGTGCTCCCTTGCAGCTTCTGAGCCACCTTGAGGGGACCGTGGCTGGAGAGCTTGAGTCATGCCAGGCCCCTCGTGTCCCCCATGGCTGTGGCTGTCAGGCAGAGGAGCAGCTCCGAGTGCCCAGTTGTCCCTGGAGCCTTTTGGGTGGTGCTAGTTCCAAACGCCAGCCCTGCATCCTGGGATGGGGTCTGTGCTTCCCACGCCAGCTCTCGCCTGGCGCAGTGAATCCTCCAGCGTCCTGGTCCCTTCTCCCCCATTTGACAGACAATCCGGACCCAGCTGGCAGAGGAGAGGGCTGAGCATTGCCTCGGTGCAATCTCAGAGCTCGGCTAGTGTACCATCTTGCTGCCTCAGATAAGCACAGGAGATCCTTGGTCCTCGCCGGTGTTTTTTTTTCCCTCTGATAAAAGAACCAGTCCTGTCATCTGGCAGGAGGGACCTGGGCTTGGGGCTTGAGTCACAGTGGGAGGATAGAAGAGACTGGGAGAAGCCAGGTGACATGATGGGTGTCCCATATGGGATGCCCAGCCCAGCTCTGGGTCTTGGAGGGGCTGCAGGGGTCAGAGGGCAGTGCATCCCCCTCCCCTGAACCTAGACCCCCCTGGTTCTGCAGGGCCAGCTTGCCTGCCCCCATCGTGGGGGTCTGCTTGGCAGGGCTGCTGCTCCCTGGGGAGCAGCTGCCCGAGGGAAGCTGGTGCGGGGCTGGGCTCACCTGGAAACCTTCGTTCTTGAGGGCTGCCTCCAACCACCCCCTCCTCCTTTGCAAAAACCAGCAACAACAAAAAAAGCCCTTCTTGGCTCCGGCTCTCTCCCATCTTGCTTTAATCAGGGGAAGAATGTTCCTCTGTGGACACCGCGGGGTTACAGAGGCTTTGGGAAACAGGAATCCTCTTCCCCTTAGTCACAGCAAGGACTGCTCTGTGCTCACACGGAGGGGCTGGGGACCCTCCTCGGGGACTGGGGACCCCCTCCAGGGGCTGCACGAGGCTGTCACAGCCCATCATCCGTCCCCAGCCCCCTTCAGCCTGGGCCTGCAGGCAGCTGGGGCGCAGGCACGCTGGCTTCGGCGTGGCTCCTGGCGGGACGCTGGCTCCCAGCTCCTTGTCGGCACGCGAGCATGACACTGCTGCCTGTCCCTGCCTGCTTCGTGCCAGGGCTGCTCTCTCCGCTGGAGAGCCTCTCGCCTTCACCGTGCCCGCCCTTTCCCACCCTGCAGCCCAGGGTCTTGCCGGGCCGGTGCTGCCGGAGCCAGGCATTGCACGCTAGGGAGCTCAGCTGGGGGGCTGTGTACTCCTGCCTGTCCTGCTGTTGCTTGCAGGCAGCACTGCAGGCAGGGGAGTGGAGCAGCTGGGAGCTGCCTGCCCCACTGGGATTGCCACTGCAGCAGGGTGCTGGCAGCATCTCTTCCTGGGAATTTGGGGGGTCAGAACAAGAGCGTTTCCCTTTGATCCCTGCCCCCTTGCTGCCTGAGCAGGCATCAGTGCAGGCAGGGGTTTTCCTCCCCTTCCTCCATCTCCCTGCATCCCCAAGCCAGGAGGCAGCACTCCAGGCAGCAGCATCCACTGTCTCCAGCTTCCTTCCCTGGACTGAGGGCCACTTCCACCATGTGTCCCTGGGCCAGGCATCCCAGGACCCTAATTGCCACAGTTAATTAGTGCTGGGGAAGGGCTCAGAGTTTGCAGTATCTTGCCCCGGGTGTCTGGCATCCCCCGCTTTAATGAGAGCAGCCTGCTGAGGCCCAGCCAGCACGGGGGGCTTTGCATGGGTTGGTGGCACGAGCCCATTAGCTCGACCGCTCGTTAGCTCACTTGCAGCACCATGCATGCCGGCGGATGGATTCCTGCCCAGCAAGGCTCCCCCCATCCTGGGCCGGTGGCTGCCTGGCTCGGGCATGACCTAGACCCCAGCCCCACAGGCTGTGTGTCAGCCGTAAGAGAGCAGGGAGCGAACAAAACAGCCCCTCGTCCCTGCCAAGAACACCAGAGTGAGCTGGCCAAGTGCACTGGGTGCTGTTTGTTTAAAGCGCTGGGGCCGTCGCAGTTTTCTCAGCTGTTCCCCCTTCCCCTGGCCTGGCCGCAGCGGAGAACAGGGCTGGGTTTGTTCGGGCAGCTGCCTCCCCGCAGCCGCACTCCAGCGAGCGAGCGGCTGGGGTGGGGGGCTGCGGGTGCTGGGGCACGTCTCCACTTCCAAGGGCAGGAAGGGGAAGCGCTCCAATGTTTGTGGAAAGAGGGGGTGAAAAAAAAAAAAAGGTGAAATGGAAAGCACCTCTAAACATGGATTTCTGCTGGCGGCAGGAATCAACTGTGGCCACCCGTTTCTTTCTCTCCCTCTCTGCAGGTGAACAACAACGGGATCATCTCATTCCTGAAGGAGGTGTCCCAGTTCACACCGGTGGCCTTCCCCATCTCCAAGGACCGGCGCGTGGTGGCTGCTTTCTGGGCTGACGTGGATAACCGGCGGGCAGGCGATGTGTATTACCGGGAGAGCACCGAGCAGCCCATTTTAGAGAGAGCAAGCAGGGACATTGCACAGTATTTCCCCGAGTTCCCGGGGTTTTCCGCACAGTGGGTCTTCATTGCCACCTGGTACCGGGTGACCTTCTTCGGGGGCAGTTCGTTTTCACCGGTGAGTAGCAGGGACAGAGCAGCCGTTAATTTTGGGGTAGGGGTTTGTTTTTCGTTTTTTTTTGTTTGTTTGTTTGTTTGTTTGTTTTTTTAAAAAGGAGCATCTTGCTGGAGCTTCGGTGCCTTCCACGGCAGCGGCACTCCTGCCGCATGTGGCACAGAGCCGTCAGCAGGACTAAGCTGACCCCGGCGGCTCCATCATGATGCCTTGCCATGACAGAGCAGCGCCAGGCTGGCAAAACCAAACTCTCCTGTTTGTGCGGTGTGGAGGCTGCAAATTGCTGGTGTCCCCCTTCTCAGGCAGCAGCAGGGTGGTGTTTGCCTGCCTGCCTGCAGTTGTGCTGAGGAGCTGGTCGCTGATGGGGTTTGGTGCCTTTCTTCCAGAGGACTGATAACCACATTTCTCCCCATTTTTCCTGTTCCCCTGGCAGGAGAAGTGAGCTATCCTACTGGCTGGGGTGCTGGGTGGGGGGATCACAACACCTTAGGGTTAAAAATAATTAAACCCAACTGTCTTTTCTTGCAGAGGAGGACTCAAAGAAACACCTTTGCTAAATGTTCTTTCCATCATTTTATTTTCTGACTGGTTTTTGGCTGGCTCACCTGCCCTCTTCCTGCCCACTCACTGCTTTCTTCCCTTCCCTGCTGCAGGTAAACACTTTCCAGATTGTTCTCATCACAGACGGCAAGCTCTCCTTCACCATCTTCAACTATGAGTCCATCACCTGGACCACGGGTATGCACGCCAGCAGTGGGGGGGACTTTGCTGGGCTCGGCGGCATCGCGGCGCAGGTAAGCGGCAAACGTGGCCCCTGGGACGCATCTGCCCTGCAAGCTTGTGGCTCCTGGTTTGGGTTTTTTTGGAGGTGGAAAGCCTCCCCCTGCTACTTTTTTTTTTTAAAGTTCTTAAATATCCGTGTGTGCTCTGGCTCCCAAAGCCAAGACCATACAGGGGGCTTTGTTATCCCGAAACCACAGGTCTTTGCCTTGGCTGCTGCCTCTTAGTCCCTTTTCCTTCCTAACCTCAGCCTTTAAGAGCAGCTGCCGCAGCCAGCACAGCTTTTGCTTGTATTTTTATTTCATCCTTGTGTGCGTTTTTGTGTTTAAGGGAAAAAAGGCCAACACCCACACCCGCAGAAACCCCAGTACCCGTTCGGATGTGTGAATTTACTGGCAGTTGATCTGTGCTTGGCTCTCTGCCCACCAGCCTGCAGCAGGCAGGATGCTGCAGGTGGAGAGGAAGCGGACGGGTTTTGAATCCCAGGGGAGGGACTGAGTGGGCAGGGTGGCCACATCGCCCCATCATGCTGGCTGTTGTCCTGACATGTGGATGGGGCTGAGTGCTGGCCGGTGGCTGTGGAAGGGGACAGTCAGTCCGAGCGATGCTACTGCTGGTGCTGAGTGGCAGGAGAGATGAGCTTTCATGCTCTAGCCACCTTCCCCCTTGCGCTAGTGATGTCTCTTTACCCTCTGCCCTTGTCCTCCCAGGCAGGTTTTAACGCTGGTGATGGAAAGCGCTACTTCAACATCCCCGGATCCCGCACCGATGACATCGCTGACGTGGAGATGACGACAAATGTGGGTATCCCCGGGCGCTGGGTGTTCAGAATCGATGATGCCCAGGTGCAAGTGGGGGGCTGCAGCAATACAAGTAAGAGGACAGCAGTTAGGTTTATTTAACTCCCAACCCAACCCCACACTGTTCTCCAGCCCCGTCTTTCCCTGCCTCAACCCCCACCTCTGCGGGGTGGAGGAGGTGGCTCAAAGGGCTTGGGGAGGGAGGGGAGGCAGCCATGGGGGGACCATCCTCATTGCCTGCTCTGGTTGGGGATGGCACCCACAGGTGCCCCGGGGCTGGGAAGGGGCTGGGAGAGCAAATGGGGAGGGGAGGAAGACTTTTGAGACTAAAAGAGCCTGCGCGGAGCTATGAGGGAGGTTGGGGAGGAGGTGACGGTGCACAGGCGGGACCCCGCCGGCCCACTGCTGGGCAGGGCAGGGCACAAGGGGCTGGCACCCTCGGGGAATGCATATGTCTGTAAGTCCCAGGAGGCCGAGGCGAGCCATGTGGAGGGCTGCTGGGTGTCACTGGCTGGGGCACTAGGGCTGGGCCACACTCCCCATCCCAGGGGTCCTGACACATCCCCTGCAGCGCCACTGGCCTCCTGTTCCTCATCCCTGCTCCCCCCCAGCCATGTTTTCCCACCCATGATCTGCGTGTGTCTCGCGTTACTGGTGGGTTTGCTGTACGTGGGCTCTCACGTCCCCCTTTCCCTCTGCCCTGGGTGATAAGCGAGGGCACGTCCATGTGCCCCCGGCTGGCGGGGCTGACTATGCAGCCCTCTCCCCCTCACACAGGAGGAATAAAAGAACCCCTCTGTCCCAGGGGAGCCCGTGAGGAGTGGACCCTGCCCTGCTGTGAGGCAGGCAGCCCCCATGGGCTCCCCGAGCACCCTGGGGAGCCGGGCGGGCACGGGGATGGACCCTGGCGCTGGTGTGGCTGGAAGGCGGCGGGTGAGCCCTGCCGGGGTGCAGGCTGACGGGGGGGCACCGGTGTCCCCACAGCCTCTGTCTGCCTGACACTGCGGCCCTGCCTGAATGGGGGGAAGTGTATTGAGGACTGCATCACAGGGAACCCCTCCTACACCTGCTCCTGCCTGGCTGGCTTTACTGGGAAGAGGTGCCATGTCGGTGAGTGCCAGCCCTGAGCTCCTGGCACTTTGCCGCGGGGAGCAGGTCTCGCTCCTGGCATCACTGCTGTGTGCTGGCTGTCCCTGTCCCTGCCCTGAGCTCCTGTCCCTACACGGGGCTCTGTTTCAGATGTGGACGAGTGTCTCTCCCACCCATGTCAGAATGGAGCCACCTGCCTCAATGGTGCCGGCAACTTTAGCTGCAGGTGCCTGCCAGGCTTCAGAGGCACCAACTGCGAGACTGGTGAGTATGGGGCTGCTGGTGTGGCAGGGCTGGCTCTGCCACATTTGAAGAGCAGAGACCCCAGGCTTGGGGGGCACTGCCACTCTTGGGGGGGAGGGGGGGGAAGCGGCTCTTCGAGACTGGGGCTCCTGTGGCAGCTGCTGGGCTCGAGCGGTTTACGATGGCCGGTTGGATTTCAGCTTGATGCAGGCAAAGGAAACTTTGCTCTGGCTGTGAGCCCATCCTGCCGCTGGCAGCCTGCTCTGCCGAGGGCTTGGCTCAGCCCTGCCGTCAGCACCTCTCCCTGCCACTGCTCCCTTAGTCAGAAAAACCGGTGGTTAGTGCTTAAACAGAAGTCTCGAGGCCCTGCTTTCGCAGGTGATGCTCTGGTTCCGAGCCTTTCAAAGCCAGCAGGGACTCTCCTGGTCCCTGTTAGGGGCCATGGTGGCCGCTTTCCCCCACTGCTGGCCTCCGCCCGCCGGTGGAAGTGCCGCCAAAGTGTTTGGCTCCCAGTGAGCCTCCAGGCCGGTGGAGAAGGCGAGCAGGGAGTTGACTTTCAGGGAAGGGAGGGAGGGAGAAACGCCCAGCACAGCACACTGGCATCTGAGAGGCGCAGGGAGATGAAGGGTCTGAGCTGCCCAAGGAAGGGTTTTGGGAAGAGCCGTGGCTGGGTACGCGGCCGCCACCTCCCGCCAGAGGGTGCGTTGGTGGCTCCAAGCTGCGCTCTGCCCGGCCCCGGCATCACCGTGTGTGCAGAGGAGGCCACGTGCCTGTCCTGGGCCTGGGCTCATCCCCGCTCCCGCTCTCTTGTTTTTTTTGGTGTCCCGCTGCAGAAGAGTCGCCATGTGAGAGCAGGGTGTGCCAGAACGGCGGGAGGTGCCAGGCGGTGAATGGGACGGCAGCGTGCTTGTGCCAGCCGGGGTACACGGGGGCAGACTGCCAGACAGGTGGGTGGCAGGAGCAGGCACCGGGGGGAGATGGTGACAGTTGACGCCTTGGCAGGCTGCCTTCCCACCCTGCTTCATCCCCGGCTGTAGTTTTGGGAGGAGAGGGCTTGGCGTTGCCGGCAGCACTGATTTTTATTTTTTTTTTTTCTGGCTGTCGCCTTCCTCCTCCCAAGCATCATCCAGGATGGGAGGCAGCGGGTGAACCAGCAGCCTGGCAGTGCCCGCACTTGGCCTGACCGCCCCTCCCGGCCTCCCCTTGCAGAGGTGAACGAGTGCGAGTCCAGCCCGTGCTTGAACGGTGGGCACTGTGTCGACATGGTTGATAACTACACCTGCGTGTGCCTGGAGCCCTTCGTGGGACAGCGCTGTGAGACAGGTGCCTGCTCCTGCCTGCGCCCCAGGACCACCCGCACCAGGGACTGTGTCCCCCATGCTCCGCTGGCCATCATGGCCCCTCTCCCAGGGCCAGGCTCTGCTCATTGCATGCTCGCTTCCTTTCCCGCCCCGCCAGACTCATCTTCCTGCGAGGACCGGAGCTGCAGAAACCGGCAGACATGCAACTACATCCGCCCTGGCCGCTACATCTGCACCTGCTCCCCGGGTTATTACGGCAACAACTGCCAGTATGGTGAGTGGAGGCATGCCTTGCCCAGCATGGCACGGGAGTTGGTTTCGGACGAGCCAGGCAGGAAGAGTCTAGAAGGGGCTGTATCAGCCGCAGGCAGTGCCAAAAGCTGGCAGGCAGCATGTGCAGAGGGGTTGTGGTGCTGCTGGGAGGGAGCTCCTTCCATCGGGGCTGCTCAGCTGCGGTGGGGTCTCTGGCATGAAGCTGGGCTAGACCAGCTCTGCCCTGGCTCCCCCCCGTGACAGAGGGTGTTCCAGCTCCAGGCTGGGGTGGCTCTAGCTCAGCCTCCCCCTTCCCCGCAGGTGGGCCCCGTGTGCCCGGCGCCTGCCTCTCCCACCCATGCCAGAACGCGGGTAGCTGCCTGGAGACGGAGCAGGGCTACATCTGTGAATGCCGGGAGGGCTACACCGGGCAGGACTGTCGAGACAGTGAGTACCCAGGAGGGATCTCGCCGGTGGGGTGTCATGTCTCTTGTGCTCCTGAGAGGGAGAAGCAGCAGCCCCGGAGAGTCCATTCAGGGCTCCTGGAGTGAACAGTGGGTCTGTCCTGCTGAAAGAGGCTGTGCCTGGGTGTCTGGGAGGGGGCTTGTGGCTGCTGTCCGCCTGAGCTTCCCCCATGGGTGGCATCCAGCAAGGCTGTGTGGCTGTCCCAGCCCCGCAAGCCGGAGGGGTCCTGGGAAGCTCCTGTCTCCTCTCTTGCAGAACTCTCGGAGGGCTGCGAGTGTCGCAATGGGGGCAGTTGTCTGGAGGGGAATGTTACCATCTGCCAATGCCCACCTGGGTTTTTTGGTCTCCTCTGTGAATTCGGTAGGTGAGGGCTTCTCACTCGCTGTGTCTGCTCCCTCTCCTGGATGCTTGAGCCAGGCAGGCTGCGGGCAAGCAAGGAGACATTCTGCCCATGCCTGAGCCTAGCACGGTACCAGGGGCACGAACTGAATTTGAGCCTGGAAATACTGTCCCCTGGTGAGGAGGCAACGCTTCCACCTCCACTGCTCCCCCTTGAGCTGTGCCTCTCCCAGCCCCTGGCCCCAGCCCAGCCCCCCTGGGCAGGGAGGGGAACCGCAGCCTTAGTGCGCTCCTGCTCCAAAGCTCGCTGAGCATCCAGGCTGGACCTTGCCATTCACACAGTCTGCGGTGTGGGGTACAGAGGGTCCCTCCTGTCTCATCAGACCCTGCAAAGTTAGGAGTCCCCTGTTTCTGGCCAGGCAGCCGGTTGGGTGTCCTGCTGCTGGCTGACAGAGGCTGGTGCTGGCTGTGTGTTTGCAGAAGTCACCACCACGCCGTGCAACATGAACACGCAGTGCCCGGATGGTGGGTACTGCATGGAGTATGGCGGGAGCTACCTCTGTGTCTGCCACACTGACTATGGCACCAACCACAGTAAGTCTTGTCCGCAGGGACGCGGGACCAGCCCCAGGGAGGGACACATGCGATGGGCCAGAGGTGTGAGCAGGGATACATCAGCCAGGGAGCAGCCCTTGCACCCTGGTCGTAAGTCCTCAGTGACGCCCTGTGTTTGGCTTTGCAGCGATGCCATCCCCCTGTGACTCGGAGCCCTGCCTGAACGGGGGGTCCTGTGAGGTTCATGACGACTCGTATACCTGCGAGTGTCCTCGAGGCTTCCTTGGCAAGCACTGCGAGAAAGGTACCCGTACAGAGCTCCCTGCTAGCCCCAGGACTTGGCAGGGGGTGGGAGAAGAGCCTGGACCCTTGTGGGAGATGAGCGGCCGCTTGCTGAGCTGCAGCTGGAAGTGGGTGCAAGTTATCCCATCCCACAGGGTGAGGGGAGGATTGTGTGGCTCCCTTCACGGCCCCTGATGGTCACAGCCGCCGATCCAGTTGTGTTTCCTGCACAGCACCATCGCTGTTGGAGTTCTTTTTGCATGCCTGAGCTTCTGGCCTCAGGAGTGGCGGTCAGTCCCCAGGCATCATGCATCTGTGGTCACCCGAGGCCCCAGCACACATCTGCATGGGTGGTGTTTCAAGGCGTTGCTGAGCCCAGGGCTGTGAGGCCCGGGTGCGCTCGGCTTTCCCATAGCGAGGGGTTTGGTGGGGTGCTGGTGGGAGGTGGTGGCTCTTGGGGTGCCAGCAGCAGTGGGTGACCCCCGCTCTCGGCCCTCTCTCTGCAGCCAAGCCAAGGCTCTGCAGCACGGGGCCCTGTCGCAATGGGGGCACCTGCAGGGAGGCGGATGGCGAGTACCACTGCACCTGCCCCTACCGCTTCACCGGCAAGCACTGCGAGATCGGTACGGCCCCCCGGCCCCCACCCGGGGAGGAGAGGCGGCAGTTGTCCCACTCGCTGCTCAGCTCCTGCCTGCCCTCTGTCCCCAGGTAAGCCAGACCCCTGTGCCTCGGGGCCCTGCCAGAACGGGGGCACCTGCTTCCACTACATCGGCAAGTACAAGTGTGACTGTCCCCCAGGCTACGCTGGCCGGCACTGCGAGATTGGTAGGTGTGAGCAGGGTGCACCAGTGCTGCAGGCTGCCTGGGGAGCTGTTGGGGCTGCCGGCAGAGCTGACAGTCATGGTGGCGGCAAGCGAGCCTCGCTGCTTGCTTTGAACCCCCTTCCTTGTAATTTGAAGTGCTTCAACTCTTCTTTGCACCCTGCTGGAGGGCAGGGCAGCACTGCTGGGGGGGGGGGAAGGGAAGGGCTCCAGTTCCTGGCCTCTGCCAACTCTGCAGCATTCTCGTTCTCTGCTCCATTCTTCTAGTGCCCTCTCCATGCTTCCTTAGTCCCTGTGAGAACGGCGCTACCTGCGAGGACCTCGGAGGGGGCTATGCTTGCACGTGCCCCGTGGGCTATGTAGGGAAGCACTGCCAGTCTGGTAAGGGCCTTGCTCTGCCCCTGTCAGCCGGGAGGTCGGGGTGCCTCTGTAGGCCCTGCTCACCCCACCGTCTCTCCCCAGAGGTCGACTGCGGTGTCCCCAGCGAGGTGAAGCACGCCCAGGCCTCTTTCAACTCCACCAAGGTGGGCTCGCTGGCTGAATACCAGTGTGAGCTGGGCTACACCCTCAGTCAGCACAACCACCCCCGTGTCTGCCGCTTGCCAGGCATCTGGAGTGACCCCCCCGAATGCGATGGTGAGGAGCACCGAGCAGTGACTGAGCCCTAGGGCACAGTCCCGGTGGGCCATGGTCACGACCATGGCTTGGTGACCCCAGGACATGTACTCCAGTCCTCCCCTGCCCATGTCTGCAGACAGAGCGCCCCAGGGACCCCTGCCTGGTGCTCACGTCTCTTGCCTTGTCTCTCCCCTGCAGAGATTGATGAGTGCCTGTCCCAGCCCTGCCTGAACGGTGGCCAGTGCAAGGACCGCATTGCCGAGTTCCTGTGCCTGTGTGAGCCAGGTTATACCGGCCACCACTGCGAGTCGGGTAAGTGACCGTGCTGGGTACGCTTCAGGGCTGCCACAGGCTGCTATAGGAAACCCTTCCTTGTCCCACAGCCCCCAGGGCCTGAACCCCATGACCAGGAGCTGGGCTGCCCGCAGTTGTGTGCGCTGGCTTGTCTCCCAACTGCATGCTCAGATCAGCCTGCAGCGAGGGCTCCTCTCCCAGAGCCCGTGGCCAGCTGTGGATGCACCGGCAGGGAGATGCTGCTCCCAGTTGGGCCGAGGAGCCGGCAGGGCTGCAGGGGCATGTGCGCTACTTGTGTCCTCCCACTAATGGATGCCATGTGGGCATTTCTGTTGCTGATGGGGCAATGACTTCTCCTGAGGCATGTTAAGCCTGTGCAGAGGAGCCCCAGATCTCGGGATCTGGGTGGGAAGTGCCCTGCCTGGGTCCAAAGCTATTGGCCAAGATGTGGGGAGAAAAGTAGCTTGATGTAGCACATATTTGGCTGTGCTGTGCTCCTGCTCCTGTGTACGCACATGGTCTTGGTTGCGTGCGGGTGCTGGTTGAAGGGGGTGATGGGCAGCATGGGGGCTGGTGGTACTCTGTGGCAGGCAGTTCAAGCCCAGCTCCCCAGGGCCTGGCAGAGGACAGTGGTGGGAGAAGGCAGGATGCTTGCTGTGGGTCCGAGAAGAGGACCTGCCACAGGCACCCTAGGTGACCTCTTGGCAAAGCACCCCACACTGCCAGCCATACCCAGGTGTCCCTGTGGGCATGTCTTCATGCCCAGCTCCCGCTGCAGCCCCCATGCAGGGGCAGGTGTGGGGCAGTGGGCTCCTGATGGCCTTGGGAGCAGGGCTGTTCCTGGCTGGTGGGCTTGGGCGTAGCAAGCAATGTGGGGAGGGTCTGCACCCCGCAGGAAAAGCACGGCGTTTCCAAGCCCCCCATCGCTATGCTGAGCTGGCACCTCTTCTCCACCACTCCCCAGATGTCGATGAGTGCCAGTCAGAGCCCTGTAAGAACGGCGGGACCTGCTGGGACCTCCCCGGGTCCTTCACTTGCTACTGTCCCGAGGGCTTTGTGGGGACCCAGTGTGAGACAGGTAGGGACTTGCCCTTCCCAGGGCAGTGGGAGGCTGGACTGTGGGCACCGGCACGCTGCCAGGACCGGCACTGAGCCAGGCGGCTGGTTGCTCTCTTGGGCACCTTGACCCCAAAACTCTGGTGGGGAGGGAGCAAGGAATAAGGTGTCTGCCAGTGACAGATCCCCTTTTGAAGGCGTCCACCCCATGACAGGGGATGCAGCCACCGCAGTGCTTGGGTGGGATTCTGGGTCCAGACCGGCTGTGCTGAGCCCCAGGCTGTGCATCTGTCCTGCTGCTCCCTTTGGGGGGGTCATTGCTGTAGCTTGCCTGCGGGAGCTGGCTGCCGGCATGCTGGGGAACCCGCTCACTGCTGGCCTCCTCCTGCCTCCAGAAGTGGATGCCTGCGAGTCAGCCCCTTGCCGAAATGGAGGAGAGTGCGAGAGCTATGGGGGCTCCTACCTCTGCGTGTGCCCAGAGGGTTTCTTCGGCTACCACTGCGAGATAGGTGAGGCGGGCAGGGCAGCTTGGTGTGGGGCGGCCACTTGGCTAGCTGGCACCACTGATGTCACTGGGCCTGACGTCTCTCCCGCAGCCAGCGACCCGTGCTTCTCCAGTCCCTGCGGGAGCAGAGGCTACTGCCTGCCCGGCAATGGCACCCACAGCTGCACCTGCAAAGTCAGCTACACAGGCAAGAGCTGCGAAAAAGGTAAAGGCCCTCAGCAGCGGCACCAGGATGTGGCGCGGGGCTCGACGCCAGCCCGGCGGTGGCCACTGTCCGCGAGGGGCTCGACGCCGTCCGGGACCAGCAGCTCTCCTTGAGGCGGGCAGGGCTGGGGGCCTTGCCTCCGTGGGGGGCAGCCCGGCCCCACCGACGTGTCGGGCGTGCACTGGCGTGCTGAGCTGCTGCCACAGGCGCCAGGCTCTGCACGAGGATGCCAGGGACTGGTTTCCCTGGTCCCCCTGCAGCGACGGCGATCCCTCGGATGCCCTCAGGAGGGGAGGCCGAGGCGTCCGAGGGAAGCCTCTCGCTGCCAGCACCGGCCTCCCTGGGGCCCCTCGCCCCGTCTCGCCGGCACCCTAGGCCTGGCAGGCGGCGGCAGGTGCTTGGCTGCCGGTGCTGCCAGGTGGCAGTGGCTGGGAGCGCTCCGGGCGCCCTGGCTCCTCCGGGGTCAGTGGCGGCTGGCACCCTCAGGGCCCCTGCCAGGCGTGCAGAGGGAGAGGGCGAGGGCCCCATCCTCCATCACTGCCACTCTGCCTCTTGCTGCCGGGGTCTGTTCTCTAAAGATTCATGGCGTTACCTCTCCCCTTTGCTTTTGCCCACACCCTGAAGAATTGCTGCCACCAACCTCATTAAAGGTGGAAAGGGTGGAGGACACTGGTGTGTTGATTTCTTGGCACCCACCTGAGGACGCAGCCGCCAGGCAACTCATTGACGGCTACGCCGTGACGTACGTATCCCTCGACGGCTCTTACCGCAGGACAGATTTTGTGGACCGAAGTCGTTCTGCCCACCAATTGCGGGCACTAGCCTCCGGCAGAGCCTACAATATTTCTGTCTTTTCAGTCAAACGCAACGTGAACAACAAGAACGATATCAGCAGGCCCGTCATGCTCACCACACGCACTAGTGAGTAGTGTCCCCGGGGGGATCGCGGTCGTGAGCACCTGCAGCCCCTGCAGGCGCCGGGGCTTGTGCCACATCCCCCCTGTCGCCAGCTCCAGCCGCAGCCCAGGCCTGTGCCAAACCCTGGCGGGTTTGGTGGTGCGGATCCTAAAAATCCAGCCTGGGGCCTTTGGAAAGCACTCGGCACAGAGAATTGCTGTTCTCTGCTGTGAGTAAAAGGGGACCGAACCTACCCGCAGCTCACCGGGCCCCCGCCCGGGGGCTGGTAAGGGAGCCGGCAGTGGGGACCGCTCCTGGATCCTGTTCATCAGGGCCAGGCTGCGCCTGCCGCACCAGTTACTCCTTGTCACTGAGCCCAGGGTAGCGCGGGTCCCCGGTGCTGCTTGGCTGAGCTGGAGAAGCCCCTGTGCCAGTGGGCCAGTGGGGCTGGGCAATCTCTGACAACGAGCCCCATGGGCGAGTCACCCCATCATCCTGCCAGGCTTGGTGTGGGGATGTGCCAGAAAGAGCAGAGGCTGGCAGGGACCTCTGCTCCGCAGGCGGAGGGAAGGGGGGCACAGTGATGCCTCTGGGAGCATGGGCAAGCGGAGCAGCTGCGGTCCGGCTTTCTAGGGCAGGCGGATGTGGAAATCAAGTGCAAACTGAGGATGGAGGGGATTAGACCTAGAAAAGCTGCCCTGTAACGAGAAGGGGATGGTGGCAGGACAGCCTGTGGGCCCCATCCCCCCACCCCCGCAGCGGGCTGAGACTGACTGAAGCCCAGGGAAGGAGAAGGCAAGCATGGCGCTGGGCATAGCAAGGGGCTGTGCTGCTGGCCACAGCATCTCAGGAGGCCTCAAGCCAGGGATGGGTGCCGGGGACAGCAAGAACTGCACTCAGGATGGCCTCCTGGGGTGTGCTTAGGTGGGCTTAGGGCCAGGGCCAGGCACTGTGGCTCCTTTGGAGCTGGTGGGGGGGGGCTGGGACCAGAGGAGGACAGCCCTGGGGATGCCATGGATGGCAGGAGGCCTTGCAGGCAGGCAGAGGATGTGCCTCCTGCCTGCCCACAGGTGGTGAGGATGGGAGAGTGTGAGTCCAGCAGGGCAGGTGGTACTGAGCTGCTCCTGCTGGGGAAGCCAATCCAGAAGGGCAGGCAGGACCCCCTCTGCGGGGGCAAGGGAAGGGACAGGGCAACAGGCTGACCGCAGCCCTCTCCGCTTGCTCCGGCCAGGACCGCGTACGGTGGAAGGCTTTGAGATCACGAACGTGACAGCCAGTGCCATCACGGTGCAATGGGCTCTCCACCGGCTCAAGCACTCCACCGTCAGTAGGGTGCGTGTCTCCATCCGCCATCCGGGGGACCTGGCAGACCGCACCGTGGAGCTGAACAGCAGCGTGGCCAAGTACACCTTCCTGTGAGTGGGGTGGCAGGCGGGTGCCAGGCCATCTGGCCCTTCCAGGCTGCCCAGCTTACCCCTTCCCACCCTGACTTCCTCTTCCACAGGGACCTGCAACCAGGAGAGAGGTACATCATCCACGTCACGACGCTGAGCGGCCTGGGGACGGAAGACCACCCCTCGGAGAGTCTGGCCACGGCCCCCTTCCATGTGTGGACAAGTGAGTGGGGTTGCCTTCACCACACCTCACCGCTGCAGGGGCCCTGGGGCTTGGCAGGCCCGGGGCAGCCACGGCTCGTGGCCAGCAGGAAAGCTGCAGGGAGGGGAAGGTGTGAAAGCCGTCAGCCTGTCTGGCCAGCACGGCGGGTAGGAGGCATGCAGGCAGCTCTTGGGAAGGGCAGGCAAGGCAGCAGCACGTCCTCCCCTGCCAGATGTTCACTGCCCAAGGGCAGCACGAGCTCAGCCCCACGTGGAGCCCACGTGGGCCTGATTCATCCCCTGCTGTATGGCAGCTGGAGGGCAAGGGCCAGACCCAGGTACAGCAAGGCCCTGCCTGCTTTGGCAGGGAGCAAGCGGTGAGCATCTCCTCCCGGTGCATTGCACAGCTGGAGCTGGGCTGAGGGCTAGCCACGGCATGGCCAGGAAAGCTGGAGCCCTGGCACGCTTATAAGGTGGCATGTGAGCAAGTAGAGCAGTTGCCATTTGGGGACACCAGTGCTGACCCCTTTTCTCCTTACCTCCTGCCGGCCCCAGGGCCTCTACCTCCCCAAAACCTCACCGCCTCCCGCGTCACCACCACCTCCGTGTCCATGGCGTGGGAGCAGCCACCCACCGGTGCTGTGGAGGGGTACATCATCAATGTCACCACCGCTCAGAGTGTGAAGAGCCGCTACGTGCCCAATGGGAAACTTGTGTCCTACACAGTGCGGGACCTGCTCCCTGGGCAGTGGTACCGCCTGTCCGTGACAGCTGTGCAGAACACGGAGCAAGGCCAAGTGCACAGTGAGCCCATCCACCTCTACGTCACCACCTGTGAGTGTCCAGCTCGCTGGGGCTGGGGCACTGCCGGTTTGCCGCAGCACAAGGGAAGGGGGGCAGGGGGTAGGAAACCAGATGACCAACAGAGTAACAAGCCCATGGGGACTTGCTGTTCCAGAACCAGGTGCCTGCAGCAGGCTGTGGGGACAGGTTACAGGTTCCCTGCAATGGGAGGTGAGGGGTTGCAGGGTGCCCTCCATTAGCAGAGGGCAGATGCAGAGGTACAGCTCGGTGATGGCTCACGGGGATGAGGGTTTGCAGCCCAGGCATGTGGAAAGTGTGCACATGTTCCCAAAGAGCACTAAATGGCAGCCTGGGGACCAGGGGACTGGCTGGGAGTTGGGTTGCTGTGCTGACTCATGGCTTGCCTCCTGCTAAACCTAACCCTTTGGTCTGCAGTGCAGAGGGATGGGGCTCCGGAAAGACGGTGGAGCCAAGGTGGACACCCCCGGGTCCTGCGCAACAGGCTGCCCCCAGCTTTCCTGCCCGAGCTCCGCTTGCTAGCGGATCGTGACACAGCTGAGGAGCCCTCGCCAGCCCCCAGGTAGGCACTGCTCCAGCACTCCTGGCTTTTCACCAGCACTTGGCGCAAGCATCGGGCTGAGCACAGCCCCTTTTCCCAGATCTCGTGTTTGGGCGTGCACAGGGTCAAGCCACACTCCTGCTGGGTTGTGCCTCTTGCCCACCTGCTGGGGTCCTGAGCCAGGCAGGCCCTTGTCCTGTGAGCAGGTCCCCCACGCTGCCTGCAGCTGAGCCCGCAGGACTTGCACCAAGCCTGATGCCACCCAGCAAGTGCTTTATCTAGCTGCCTCCAGCCCTAGTGCATGGGGCGGCTGTGGCCTGGGGGACCCACAGTGCTCCTCTGTACCCTCATGGCTTTCCTGTCCCAGGTTCACCGAGCTGGTGGATGGCAGAGGGAGGATCAGCACCAGGTTTGGCACTGCGCTGAGTAAATCCATCACTGTGAAGACACGTGAGTGCTCTGCTGTCTTTCTGGTTCCCTTCTGTCACCCAGTGCCATCTCCTATGCCTCCCCCCAGGACAGGGTGGCAGCCGGGCAGGCTGTTGTAGGGCTGGGGGAGCCATAGAGGAGGGCAGAGCCCTCCCACCTCTCCCTGGGCAGATGTTCGTCTGATCTGCTTGCTAGACCCCTATCCAGGCAGAGGGATGATGCACAGCCAGCTGGGGAGCCCAGAGACGGACTTTTGGTGACAGGAGGCAATGCTGGCTGTGGTACAGGCTGGCCTTCTCCCCTGCCAGCAGGAGCCCAGGCAGTGATCCCGCAGTCCTCCAGCGCAGCCCCTGCCTGCCCAGCAGCCTAAGCTCCTACTGCCAAGCACAGCCTCACACTTGAGGAGGGCACCTGGGCAAGAAGCCCCTCGCTAGCCCAGGACTAGCGCCCCCCCCCATTTGCCATCTCTGGAACACCAGGGATATAAGTGCCAGCTGAAGATATCCTGTTAGGCCTCGGAACCCCACACTGTGGGGTGAGGAAGGGGCCCAGCACACTTGATGGCTGTGTCCCACAGCCCTCCAAGAAGGGTGAGGGGGACACCCTAATTCTAGGGGTGCCAACTGGGAAAGGCTAAACCACTGCCTCAGGCCTGACCAACTCCCTGATGCTGCGGGCAGGCTGGATCCTATCAGAGGGGCTGCCTTTGGGTCTGGCTCTGGCTGGAGGTGACATTTGACCCTCTCGTTGCCCAGAGCCGGAGGCTCCAGTGAAGCTGGAGAATGTGGAGGTGTCCAGCCAGGGCAGTCTGGCACTGCAGCTGCACGAGGCAAAGAGCAAGAGTAAGTCCGGGGGGCAGACACATGAGCAGCAGGGACCCAGCCTGGGCCCCACAGGCATCCTCTTGTTGCTGCCCTGCCGGGAAGCACACAAGGGACATGGTGTGGGCCACTGCCAGCTGCCCCATCCCTGCTCACCAGCTTGCAGCTCTCCCCGGAAGCACCCTGGCACATTAGGGTGGGGTGGGCAGGGCTGTGCGGTGGCCCTGGGGTCTGACAGCCATATGTGTTTTGCAGGTGAGGGGCAGAACTGCTCCACAAACCCCTGCAGGAATGGAGGCACCTGCGCCAGGGATGCTGAGTCCTACCACTGTGACTGCCGCCCGGGATTTAAGGGCCGGCTCTGCGAGCTGGGTGAGTGCTGTGCTGCTGCCGGAGGGCCGAGTTCCCTCTGCCCGGGCACATGCCCAGCCTGGCAGCTGTCCCAGCCACAGGTCGCACAGGGCTCAGGTCACCGAGCACACCCTGTCAGCACCTGGCTCCTCCCAGCTGACGGGGCTCCCGCCATGCCCAGGCTTCGCTAGAGAGGGCTGCACTGTGTCAAGAGCGGAGAGAGGGGCTGGGCTCTGCTTTTGACAGTTGGGGCAGATCTGGGAGCGCAGGTCTGCTCCCCACTTCTGGCCGAGCCCTCCGCTGCTGCCAGGCAAGTCAGGCTCCTGCCCTGCCCGTGTAGTTATCTGGGCACTGCGAGGCTGGGGGCTCTGCTTTTCCTGGCCGGTCAGCTCTGTTGAGGCCAGCCCTCCAGGACAGCACAGGGGAAGCCAGGGGGGCCTTGCCACCCCCTTGCCACGGGGCACAGGCAGGCAGGGCCAGAGATGGGCTTGTTGATAGCTCCCCTCTCCTGTTCCCCAAGCAGCCTGCAAGAAGGTGCCACACTCGTGCACGCGGCTGTACTCGGAAACCAAGTCATTCCCCGTGTGGGAAGGAGGCACCTGCCACTACCTGTGAGTACTGCCTGCAGGTTGTGCTCCCCGCTTCCCCTTGTGCTCAGAGCCGGGGATGTCTCCCTGCAGCTCAGCTCCAGGGAAGGGAGAGTGAACGCGAGGCCATCGCAGACCCCCGCTGGCAGCTGCCAGGTGGCTGCAGCTGCCCTCTCCCCAGTGCAGGCTGAGCAGCC